>NC_143405.1:45800094-47015510 GCF_052110815.1 Crocodylus siamensis
CCACCAGGTCAACCCCAGACAAGTGAATTGGGCCTTGCAGCCACCAGGACAACTGCAGGGAAGCGAATGGAGCCTTGCAGATACCAGGTCAACACAATGCCAGCAAATGGGGCCTGGCAGCCACCAGGTCAACCCGAGGCAATCGAATGGGGCCTTGCAGCCACCAGGTCAACCCCACGTAAGAGAATGCAGCCTTGCAGCCACCAGATCAACCACAGGAAGGTGAATAGGGGCCTTGCAGCCACCAGGTAAACCACAGGCATGCGAATGGGGTCTTGCAGCCACCAGGTCTACCCCTGCAAGCCTATGGGGCCCTGCAGCCAACAGGTCACCCCCAGGAAAGCAAGTGGTGCCTTGCAAATCACCAGGTCAACCCACTGTAAGCGAATGGGACCTTGCAGACACCACGTCAACCCAATGCAAGAGAATGGGGCCTTGCAGCCACCAGGTCAACCCCAGGTAAGTGAAAGAGGCCTTGCACCCACAAGGTCAACCCCCTGCCACCCTATGGGGCCCTGCAGCCACCAGGTCAACCCCAGGCAAGTGAATGGGGCCTTGCAGCCACCAGGTCAACCCCAGGAAAGTGAATGGGGCCTTGCAGCCACCAGGTAAACCACAGGCAAGCGAATGGGGCCTTGCAGCCACCAGGTCAACAACCTACAAGCCTATGGGGCCCTGCAGCCGACACGTCAACCCCAGTCAAGCGAATGGGGCTTTCCAGCCACCAGGTCTACCCCAGGTAAGTGAAACGGGTCTTGCACCCACCAGGTCAACCCCCTGCCACCCTATGGGGCCCTGCAGCCACCAGGTCAACCCCAGGCAAGTGAATAGGGCTTTGCAGCCACCACGACAACCCGAGGGAAGCGAATGGGGCCTTGCAGACACCAGGTTAACCCAAAGCAAGCGAATGGGGCCTGGCAGACACCAGGTCATCCTCAGCTAACTGAATGCGGCCTTGGAGCCACCAGAACAACCCCAGGCAAGCGAATGGGGCCTTGCAGCCACCAGGAGATCCCCAGACAATCGAATGGGGCCTGGCAGCCACCAGGTCAACCCCAGGTAAGTGAAAGAGGCCTTGCACCCACCAGGTCAGCCCCCTGCCACCCTATGGGGCCTGCAGCCACCAGGTTAACCCCAGGCAAGTGAATGGGGCCTTGCAGCCACCAGGGAAACCCCAGGAAAGTGAACGGGGCCTTGCAGCCACCAGAAAACCACAGGCAAGCGAATGGGGCTTTTCAGCGGATAGGTCAACAACCTGCAAGCCTATGGGGCCGTGCAGCCACCAGGTAAACCCCAGGCAAGCGAATGGGGCTTTGCAGCCACCAGGACAACCCAAGGGAAGCGAATGGGGCCTTGCGGACACCAGGTCAACCCAATGCAAGCGAAAGGGGACTTGCAGCCAAAGGTCAATCCCAGGTAAGAGAATGCGGCCTTGCAGCCACCAGGTCAACCCCAGGTAAGAGAATGCGGCCTTGCAGCCACCAGGTAAACCACAGGAAAGCGAATGGGGCCTTGCAGCCACCAGGTCTAGCCAATGCAAGCGAATTGGGCCTTGCAGCCACCAGGTCTACCCCTGCAAGCCTATGGGGCCCTGCAGCCCACAGGTCAACCCCAGGAAAGCAAGTCGTGCCTTGCAAATCACCAGGTCAACCCACTGTAAGCGAATGGGACCTTGCAGACACCACGTCAACCCAATGCAAGCGAATGGGGCCTTGCAGCCACCAGGTCAACCCCAGGTAAGTGAAAGAGGCCTTGCACCCACAAGGTCAACCCCCTGCCACCCTATGGGGCCCTGCAGCCACCAGGTCAACCCCAGGCAAGTGAATGGGGCCTTGCAGCCACCAGGTCAACCCCAGGAAAGTGAATGGGGCCTTGCAGCCACCAGAAAACCACAGGCAAGCGAATGGGGCTTTTCAGCGGATAGGTCAACAATCTGCAAGCCTATGGGGCCGTGCAGCCACCAGGTAAACCCCAGGCAAGTGAATGGGGCCTTGCAGACACCAGGTCAACCCAATGCAAGCTAATGGGGCCTTGCAGCCTCCAGGTAAAGCCAATGCAAGTGAATGGGGCCTTGCAGACACCACGTAAACCCAATGGAAGCGAATTGGGCCTTGCAGCCACCAGGTCAACCCCAGGTAAGTGAAAGGGGCCTTGCAGCCAAAGGTCAATCCCAGGTAAGAGAATGCAGCCTTGCAGCCACCAGGTCAACCCCAGGTAAGAGAATGCGGCCTTGCAGCCACCAGGTAAACCACAGGGAAGTGAATGGGGCCTTGCAGCAACCACGTCAACCCGAGGTAAGTGAATGGGGCCTTGCAGCCACCAGGTCAACCCAATGCAAGCGAATGGGGCCTTGCAGCCACCAGGTCAACCCCAGGTAAGAGAATGCGGCCTTGCAGACACCTGGTAAACCACAGGAAAGCGAATGGGGCCTTGCAGCCACCAGGTCTAGCCAATGCAAGCGAATGGGGCCTTGCAGCCACCAGGTCAACCCCAGGTAAGTGAAAGAGGCCTTGCACCCACAAGGTCAACCCCCTGCCACCCTATGGGGCCCTGCAGCCACCAGGTCAACCCCAGGCAAGTGAAAGGGGCCTTGAAGCCAACAGGTCAACCCCAGGAAAGTGAATGGGGCCTTGCAGCCACCAGAAAACCACAGGCAAGCGAATGGGGCTTTTCAGCGGGTAGTTCAACAACCTGCAAGCCTATGGGGCCGTGCAGCCACCAGGTAAACCCCAGGCAAGCGAATGGGGCTTTGCAGCCACCAGGACAACCCGAGGGAAGCGAATGGGGCCTTGCGGACACCAGGTCAACCCAATGCAAGCGAAAGGGGACTTGCAGCCAAAGGTCAATCCCAGGTAAGAGAATGCGGCCTTGCAGCCACCAGGTCAACCCCAGGTAAGTGAAAGAGGCCTTGCACCCACAAGGTCAACCCCCTGCCACCCTATAGGGCCCTGCAGCCACCAGGTCAACCCCAGGCAAGTGAATGGGGCCTTGCAGCCACCAGGTCAACCCCAGGAAAGTGAATGGGGCCTTGCAGCCACCAGAAAACCACAGGCAAGCGAATGGGGCTTTTCAGCGGATAGGTCAACAATCTGCAAGCCTATGGGGCCGTGCAGCCACCAGGTAAACCCCAGGTAAGTGAATGGGGCCTTGCAGACACCAGGTCAACCCAATGCAAGCTAATGGGGCCTTGCAGCCGCCAGGTAAAGCCAATGCAAGTGAATGGGGCCTTGCAGACACCACGTAAACCCAATGGAAGCGAATTGGGCCTTGCAGCCACCAGGTCAACCCAGGTAAGTGAAAGGGGCCTTGCAGCCAAAGGTCAATCCCAGGTAAGAGAATGCGGCCTTGCAGCCACCAGGTAAACCACAGGGAAGTGAATGCGGCCTTGCAGCCACCAGGTCTAGCCAATGCAAGCGAATGGGGCCTTGCAGGGTCAACCCAATGCAAGCGAATGGGGCCTTGCAGCCACCAGGTAAAGCCAATGCAAGTGAATGGGGCCTTGCAGACACCACGTCAACCCAATGCAAGCGAATGGGGCCTTGCAGCCACCAGGTCAACCCCAGGCAAGTGAATAGGGCCTTGCAGCCACCACGTCAACCCGAGGCAAGTGAATGGGGCCTTGCAGCCACCAGGTCAACCCCAGGAAAGTGAATGGGGCCTTGCAGCCACCAGGTAAACCACAGGCAAGTGAATGGGGCCTTTGAGCCACCAGGTCAACAACCTGCAAGCCTATGGGGCCCTGCAGCCGACAGGTCAATCCCAGCCAAGCAAATGGGGATTTCCAGCCAGCAGGTCAACCCAATGCAAGCGAAATGGGCCTGACAGCCAGCAGGTAAATCCAATGCCAGTGAATGGGGCCTTGGAGACACCACGTCAACCTAATGCAAGCGAATGGGGCCTTGCAGCCACCAGGTCAAACCCAGGTAGAGTGAAAGGGGCCTTGCACCCACCAGGTCAACCCCCTGCCACCCTATGGGGCCCTGCAGCCACCAGGTCAAACCCAGGCAAGCGAATGGGGCCCTGCAGCTATCAGGTCAACCCCAGGAAAGTGAATGGAGCCTTGCAGCCACCAGGTAAACCACAGGCAAGTGAATCGGGCCTTGCAGCCACCAGGTCAAACCCCTGAAAGCCTATGGGGCCCTGCAGCAGCCACATCAACCCCAGGCAAGCGAATGGGGCTTTGCAGCCACCACGACAACCCGAGGGAAGCGAATGGGGCCTTGCAGACACCAGGTGAACCCAATGCAAGCGAATGGGGCCTTGCAGACACCAGGTCAACCCCAGCAAGCGAATGGGGCCTTGCAGCCTCCAGGTCAAGCCCAGGTAAGTGAATGGGGCATTGCAGCCACCAGGTGAACCCCAGGCAAGCGAATGGGGCCTTGCAGTCACCAGCTCAACCCCAGGCAAGCAGCCAGGTGAACCCGAGGGTAGGAATGGGCCCTTGCAGACACCAGGTCAACCCAATGCAAGCGAATGGGGCCTTGCAGCCACCAGGTCAACCCCAGGCAAGCCTATGGGGCCTTGCAGCCACCAGGCAACCCCATGCAAGGAAATGGGGCTTGCAGCCACCAGGTTCAACGCCAGGCCTGCCTAAGGGGCCTTATGGAGCCCACAGGTCAACCCCCTGCAAGCGAATGGGGCCTTGCAGCCACCAGGTCAACCCCAGGTAAGCGAATGGGTTCTTGCAGCCACCAGGCAACCCAGGCAAGCGAATGGGGCCTTGCAGCCACCAGGTCAACCCAAGCAAGCGAATGGGGCCTTGCAGCCACCAGGTCAACCCCAGGCGAGCTAATGGGGCCCTGCAGCCACCAGGTCAACCCAATGCAAGTGAATGGGGCCTTGCAGCCACCAGGTGAACCCCTGCAAGTGAATGGGGCCTTGCAGCCACCAGGTCAACCCCAGTGAAGTGAATGGGGCCTTGCAGCCACCATGTCAACCCCAGGCAAGCGAATGGGGCTTTGCAGCCACCAGGTCAACCCCAGGCAAGCCTACGGGGCCTTGCAGCCACCAGGTCAACCCCCATGCAAGTGAATGGGGCCTTGCAGCCACCAGGTCAACCCCACGTAAGCGAATGGGGCCTTGCAGCCACCAGGTCAACCCCATAAGATGAATGGGGCCTTGCAGCCACCAGGTCAACCCCAGGTAAGCGAAATGGGGCCTTGCAGCCACTAGGTCAACCCCATGCCACCCTATGGGGCCTTGCAGCCACCAGGTCAACCCCAGGCAAGCCTAATGGGGCCTTGCAGCCACCAGGTGAACCCAATGCAAGCGAATGGGGCTTGCAGCCACCAGGTCAACCCCAGGCAAGCGAATGGGGCCTTGCAGCCACCAGGTCAAACCCCTGCAAGCCTATGGGGCCCTGCAGCCACCAGGTCAACCCCAGGCAAGTGAATGGGGCCCTGCAGCCACCAGGTCACCCCAGGTAATGGGGCCTTGCAGAACCAGGTGAAACCAATGTAATAGAATGGGGCCTTGCAGCCACCAGGTCAACCCCCTAGGAGCCAGTGGGGCCCTGCAGCCACCAGGTCAACCCCAGGTAAGTGAATGAGGGCTCTTGCAGCCACCAGGTGAACCCCAATCAAGCGAATGGGCCTTGCAGCTACCAGGTCAACCCCAGATAAGCGAATGGGGCCTTGCAGCCACCAGGTGTAACCTCAGGCAAGGAATGGGGCCTTGCAGACACCAGGTCAACCCAATCCAAGCGAATGGGGCCTTGCAGCCACCAGGTTAACCCCAGGCAAGCGAATGGGGCCTGGCAGCCACCAGGTCAACCCCAGGTAAGTGAATATGGCCTTGCAGCCACTAGGTCAACCCCCTGCAAGCCTAGGGGGCCCTGCAGCCACCAGGTGAACCCAGGTAAGTGAATGGGGCCTTGGAGCCACCAGGTCAACCCCATGGAAGCGAATGGGGCCTTGCAGCCACAGGTCAACCCAACGCAAGCGAATGGGGCCTTTCAGCACCACGTCAACCCCCTGCAAGCCTACGGGGTCCTGCAGCCAGCAGGTGAACCCGCAGTAAGTGAATGGGGCCTTGCAGCCACCAGGTCAACCCCAGGCAAGCGAATGGGGCCTTGCAGCCACCAGGTCAACGCCCCGCAAGCGAAAGGGGCCTTGCAGCCACCAGGTCAACCCCAGGCAAGCGAATGGGCCTTGCAGCCACCAGGTCAACCCCAGGCAAGTGAAAGGGCCTTGCAGCCACAGGTCAACCCCATGCAAGTGAATGGTGCCTTGCAGCCACCAGGTCAACCCTGCAAGTGAATAGGGCCTTGCAGCCACCAGGTCAACCCCAGGCAAGTGAATGGGGCCTTGCAGCCACCAGGTCAACCCCAGGCAAGCGAATGGGGCCTTTGAGCCACCAGGTGTAACTCCCCAGGCAAGTAATGGGCCTTGCAGACACCAGGTCAACCCAATGCAAGCGAATGGGGCCTTGCAGCAACCAGGTCAACCCCATTTAAGTGAATGGAGCCTTGCAGCCACCAGGTCAACCCCAAGTAATCAAATGGGGCCTTGCAGCCACCAGGTTAACCCCAGGCAAGCGAATGGGGCCTTGCAGTCACCAGGTCAACCTGAGCAAGCCTACGGGGCCTTGCAGCCACCAGGTCAACCCCCCGGGTAAGTGAATGGGGCCTTGTAGCCACCAGGTCAACCCCAGGCAAGCGAATGGGGCCTTGCAGACACCAGGTCAACCCAGTGCAAGCGAAGGGGACTTGCAGCCACCTGGTTAAACCCCTGCAAGCCTATGGGGCCCTGGAGCCACCAGGTCAACCCCAGGCTTGCCAAAGGGGACTTATGGAGCCCCCGTAAACCCCCTGCAAGTGAATGGGGCCTTGCAGTGACCAGGTCAACCCCAGGAAAGAGAATAGGGACTTGCAGCCACCAGGTTAATCCCATGCAACCGAATGGGGCCTTGCATCCACCAGGTGAACCCCAGGCAAGTGAATGGGGCCTTGCAGCCACCAGGTCAACACCCTGCAAGCGAATGGGGCCTTGCAGCCAACAGGTCAACCCAGTAAGCGCATGGGGCCTTGCAGCCACCAGGTCAACCCCAGGGAAGTAAATGGGGCCTTGCAGCCAACAGGTGTAACTCAGGCAAGCCTAATGGGCCTTGCAGACACCAGGTCAACCCAATGCCAGCGAATGCGGCCTTAAAGCCACCAGGTCAACCCCAGGCAAGCGAATGGGGCCTTGCAGCCACCAGGTCAACCCCCTGCAAGCCTATGGGGCCCTGCAGCCACCAGGTGAACCCCTGGTAAGTGACTGGGGCCTTGCAGCCACCAGGTCAACCCCAGGTAAGCGAATGGGGTCTTGCAGCCACCATTTAAACCAAGGCAAGTGAATGGGGCCTTGCAGCCACCACGTCAACCCCCTGCGAGCCTATGGGGCCCTGCAGCCACCAGGTCAACCCCAGGTAAGTGAATGGGGCTTGCAGGCACCAGGTCAACCCCAGCCAAGCGAATGGGAGCCTTGAAGACACCAGGTGAACCCAATACAAGCTAATGGGTCCTTGCAGCCTCCAGGTCAACCCCAGGTAACTGAATGGGGCCTTGCAGCCACGAGGTTAACCCCATGCAAGCGAATGGGGCCTTGCAGCCACCAGGTTAACCCCAGGCAAGCCGAATGGGGCCTGTAGCCACCAGGTGAGCGCCAGGTAAAGTGAATGGGGGCTTGCAGCCAACTGGGAAACCCCAGTTAAGCGAATGGGGACTTGCAGACACCAGGTCAACCACAGGTAAGCGAATGGGGTCTTGCAGCCACTAGGTCAACGCAATGGAAGCGAATGGGGCCTTGCAGCCACCACGTGAACCCCCTGCGAAGCCTATTCGGTCCTGCATCCACCAGGAGAACCCCAGGCAAGCGAATGGGGCCTTGCAGCCACCAGGTCAACCCCCGCCAAGCGAATGGGGCAAACAAGCCTCCAGGTCAACCCGATTAAAATGAATGGTGCCTTGCAGCCACCAGGTCAACCCCAAGTAATCAAATGGGGCCTTGCAGCCACCTTGTCAACCGCATTTCTAGAATGGGGCCTTGCAGCCAGCAGGTCAACCCGAAGCAAGCCTACGGGGCCTTACAGCCACCAGGTGAACCCAATGCAAGCGAATGGGGGCTTGCACCCACCAGGTAAACCCCAGGCAAGCGAATGTGGCCTGCAAGCACCAGGTGAAACCCCTGCAAGCCAATGGGGCCCTGGAGCCACCAGGTCAACCCCAGGCAAGTGAATGGGGCCTTGCAGCCACCAGGTCAACCCCCTGCAAGCGAATGGGGCCTTTCAGCCACCTCGTCAACCTAATCCAAGTGAATGGGGTCTTGCAGCCACCAGGTTAACCCCAGGCAAGTGAATGGGGCCTTGCAGGCACCAGGTCAAACCGAGGTAAGCAAATGGGTCATTGTAGCCACCAGGTCAACCCACTGCAAGCCTATGAGGCCCTGCAGCCACCAGGTGAACCCCAGGTAAGTGAATGGGGGCTTGCAACCACCTGGTTAACCCCAGGTAAGCGAATGGGGCCTTGCAGAATCCAGGCCAACCACAGATAAGCGAATGGGGACTTGCAGCCACCAGGTCAAATCCCTGCAAGCCTACGGGGCAGTGAGTACACCAGGTAACCCAATGGAAGTGAATGGGGCATTGCAGTCACCAGGTCAACCCCAGGGAAGCGAATGGGGCCTTGCAGCCTTCAAGTCAACCCCAGGTAAGTGAATGGGGCCTTTGAGCCACCAGGTCAACCCCATGGAAACGAATGTGTCCTTCCAGCCTCCAGGTCAACCCCCTGCAAGCGAATGGGGCCTTGCGGCCTCCAGGTCAACCCCCTCCAAGCGAATGGGGCCTTGCAGCCACCAGGTCAACCCCAGGTAAGCTCCTGGGGCCTTAGAGACACCAGGTCAGCCCAGTGCAAGTGAATGTGGCCTTGCACCCACCACGTCAACCCCCTGCAAGCTAATGGGGCCTTTCAGCGACCACGTCAACCCCCCGCAAGCCTATGGGGCCCTGCAGCCATCAGGTGAACCCCAGGTAAGTGAATGGGGCCTTGCAGCCACCTGGTCAAACCCAGGAAAGCGAATGGGGCTTTGCAGACTCCAGGTCAAACCTAGGTAAGCGAATGGAGCCTTTCAGCCACCCGGTCAATCCCAGGCAAGCGAATGGGGCCTTGCAGCCACAAGGTCAACAGCAGGGAAGCGAATGTGGCCTTGCAGCCACCAGGTCAACCCCCTGCAAGCTAATGGGGCCTTGCAGACACCAGGTCAACCCCAGGTAAGCTAATGGGGCCTTGCAGCCACCAGGTCAACCCAATCCAAGTGAATAGGGCCTTGCAGCCACCAGGTTAACCCCAGGCAAGCAAATGGGGCCTTACAGCCACCAGGTCAACCGCAGGTAAGCGATTGGGGCCTTGCAGACACCAGGTCAACCCCAGGTAAGCTAATGGGGCCTTGCACCCACCAGGTCAACCCAATGCAAGCGAATGGGGCCTTTCAGCCACCAGGTCAACAGCAGAGAAGCGAATGTGCCCTTGCAGCCACCAGGTCAACCCCCTGCAAGCTAATGGGGCCTTGCAGACACCAGGTCAACCAAGGGTAAGCTAATGAGGCCTTGCAGCCCCCAGGTCTACCCAATGCATGCAAATAGGGCCTTGCATCCACCAGGTCAAGCCCCTGAAAGCGAATGCGGCCTGGCAGCCACCAGGTCAACCCACTCCAAGTGAATGGGGCCTTGCAGCCAACAGGTTAACCCCAGGCAAGCGAAAGGGCCTTGCAGCCACCAGGTCAACCCCAGGTAATCTAATAGAGCCTGGCAGCAGCCGGGGCAACCCAATGCAAGCGAATTGTGACTTGCAGCCACCAGGTCAATCCCAGGCAAGCTAATGGGGCCTTGCAGCCACAAGGCCAACAGCAGGGAAGCGAATGTGGCCTTGCAGCCACCAGGTCAACCCAAAGCAAGCGAATAGAGCCTTGCAGCCACCAGGTCAACCCACTCCAAGTGAATGTGGCCTTGCAGCCACCAGGTTAACCCCAGGCAAGCGAATGGGGCCTTGCAGCCAACAGGTCAACCCCAGGCAAGCGAATGAGGCCTTGCTGCCACCAGGTGTAACTCACGCAAGCCTACGGGGCTTACAGACACAAGGTCAACCATATCCAAGCGAATGGGGCCTTCCAGCCACCAGGTCAACCCCAGGGAAGCGAATGGGGCCTTGAAGCCTCCAGTTCAAACCCAGGTAAGTGAATGGGGCCTTGCGGCAACCAGGTCAACCCCATTTAAGTGAATGGTGCCTTGCAGCCACCAGGTCAACCCCAAGTAATCAAATGGGGCCTTCCAACCACCTGGTCAATCTCTTTTAAGCGAATGGGGCCTCGCAGTCACGAGGTCAACCCGAAGCAAGCCTACGGGGCCTGACATACTCCAGGTGAACCCAAGTGAAGCGAAAGGGGCCTTGCAGCCACCAGATCAACCCCAGGCAAGCGAATGTGGCCTTCCAGCCACCAGGTGAAACCCCTGCAAGCCTATGGGGCCCTGCAGCCACCAGGTCTTCCCCAGGCAAGTGAATGGAGCCTTGCAGACACCAGATAAACCCCAGGCAAGCCTATGGGGCATTCCAGCCACCAGGTCAAGCCCCTGGAAGCGAATGGGGCCTTGCAGCCACCAGGTCAACCCAATCCCAGTGAATGGGGCCTTGCAGCCACCAGGTCAACCCACTCCAAGTGAATGGGGCCTTGCAGCCAACAGGTTAACCCCAGGCAAGCGAAAGGGCCTTGCAGCCACCAGGTGAACCCCAGGTAAGCTAATAGAGCCTGGCAGCCACCGGGGCAACCCAATGCAAGCGAATTGTGACTTGTAGCCACCAGGTCAATCCCAGGCAAGCTAATGGGGCCTTGCAGCCAACAGGTCAACCCCAGGCAAGCGAATGAGGCCTTGCAGCCAACAGGTCAACCCCAGGGAAGCGAATGAGGCCTTGCTGCCACCAGGTGTAACTCACGCAAGCCTACGGGGCTTACAGACACAAGGTCAACCATATCCAAGCGAATGGGGCCTTCCAGCCACCAGGTCAACCCCAGGGAAGCGAATGGGGCCTTGAAGCCTCCAGTTCAAACCCAGGTAAGTGAATGGGGCCTTGCGGCAACCAGGTCAACCCCATTTAAGTGAATGGTGCCTTGCAGCCACCAGGTCAACCCCAAGTAATCAAATGGGGCCTTCCAACCACCTGGTCAATCCCTTTTAAGCGAATGGGGCCTCGCAGTCGCGAGGTCAACCCGAAGCAAGCCTACGGGGCCTGACATACACCAGGTGAACCCAAGTCAAGCGAAAGGGGCCTTGCAGCCACCAGATCAACCCCAGACAAGCGAATGTGGCCTTCCAGCCACCAGGTGAAACCCCTGCAAGCCTATGGGGCCCTGCAGCCACCAGGTCATCCCCAGGCAAGTGAATGGAGCCTTGCAGACACCAGATAAACCCCAGGCAAGCCTATGGGGCATTCCAGCCACCAGGTCAAGCCCCTGGAAGCGAATGGGGCCTTGCAGCCACCAGGTAAACCCCAGGCAAGTGAATGGGGCCTTGCAGCCAACAGGTTAACCCCAGGCAAGCAAATGGGGCCTTGCAGCCACCAGGTGAATCCCAGGTAAGCTAATGGGGTCTTGCAGCCACCAGGTCAACCTAATGCAACCGAATGGGGCCTTGCAGACACTAGGTCACCCCCAGGTAAACGAATGGGGCCTTGCAGACACCAGGTGAACCCAATGCAAGCGAATGGGGCCTTTTAGCCACCAGGTGAACCCCCTGTGAGCCTATGGGGTCCTGCAGCGACCGGGTGAACCCCAGGTAATTGAATGGGGTCTTGAAACCACCAGGTCAAGCCCAGCCAAGCGAATCGGGACTTGCAGCCACCAGGTCAACCCCAGGTAAGCGAATGGGTCCTTGTAGCCACCAGGTGTAACTCAGGCAAGCCTACGGGGCATTCCAGACACCAGGTCAACCCAATCCAATCAAATCGGGCCTTGCATGCACCAGGTTAACCCCAGGCAAGCGAATGGGTGCTGGCAGCCTAAAGGTCAACCCCAATTATGCGAATGGGGCCTTTCAGCCACAAGGTCAACTCCCTGCAAGCTTAGGGGGCCCTGAAGCCACCAGGAGAACCCCACGTAAGTGAATGGGGCATTGGAGCCACCAGGTCAACCCAATGCAAGCGAATGGGGCCTTGCAGCCAATAGGTCAAGCCCAGGTAAGCTAATGGGGCCTTGCAGCCACCAGGTCAACCCAATGCAAGCGAATTGTGCCTTGCAGCAACCAGGTCAAACCCCTGCAAGCCACTGGGGCATTGCAGCCAACAGGTCAACCCCCTGCAAGCGAAAGGGGTCTTGCAGCCACCAGGTTAACTCCAGGCAGGCGAAAGGGGCCTTGCAGCCACCAGGTCAATCCCAGGCAAGTGAAAGGGCCTTGCAGCCACCAGGTCAACCCCATGTAAGCTAATGGGGCCTTGCAGCCACCAGGTCAACCCAATGCAAGCGAATTGTGCCTTGCAGCAACCAGGTCAAACCCCTGCAAGCGACTGGGGCATTGCAGCCAACAGGTCAACCCCCTGTAAGCGAAAGGGGTCTTGCAGCCACCAGGTCAACCCCAGGCAAGAAAAAGGGCCTTGCAGCCACCAGGTCAACCCAGGTAAGCTAATGGGGCCTTGCAGCGACCGGGTCAACCCATTGCAAGTGAATTGTGCCTTGCAGACACCAGGTAAATCACAGGCAAGCGAATGGGGCCTTGCAGACACCAGGTCAACCCCAGGTAAGCTAAGGGGCCTTGCAGGCACCAGGTCAACCCAATGCAAGCGAATTGTGCCTTGCAGCCACCAGGTCAACCGCAGGTAAGCGATTGGGGCCTTGCAGCCACCAGGTCAACCCCAGGTAAGCTAATGGGGCCTTGCACCCACCAGGTCAACCCAA
Organism: Crocodylus siamensis; assembly: GCF_052110815.1. Lineage (NCBI taxonomy): Eukaryota > Metazoa > Chordata > Crocodylia > Crocodylidae > Crocodylus > Crocodylus siamensis. The sequence goes on from NC_143405.1 coordinate 45,813,012, forward strand.
TGCAAGTGAATGGGGCCTTTCAGCCACCAGGTCAACAGCAGAGAAGCGAATGTGGCCTTGCAGCCACCAGGTCATCCCCTGCAAGCTAATGGGGCCTTGCAGACACCAGGTCAACCAAGGGTAAGCTAATGGGGCCTTGCAGCCCCCAGGTCTACCCAATGCATGCGAATAGGGCCTTGCAGCCACCAGGTCAAGCCCCTGTACGCGAATGCGGCCTTGCAGCCACCAGGTCAACCCACTCCAAGTGAATGGGGCCTTGCAGATATCAGGTTAACCCCAGGCAAGCGAAAGGGCCTTGCAGCCACCAGGTCAACCCCAGGTAAGCTAATAGAGCCTGGCAGCCACTGGGGCAACCCAATGCAAGCGAATTGTGCCTTGCAGCCACCAGGTCAATCCCAGGCAAGCTAATGGGGCCTTGCAGCCACAAGGCCAACAGCAGGGAAGCGAATGTGGCCTTGCAGCCACCAGGTCAACCCCCTGCAAGCTAATGGGGCCTTGCAGACACCAGGTCAACCCCTGCAAGCTAATGGGGCCTTGCAGCCACCAGGTCAACCCAATGTAAGCGAATTGTGCCTTGCAGCAACCAGGTCAAACCCCTGCAAGCGACTGGGGCATTGCAGCCAACAGGTCAACCCAATCCAATCAAATCGGGCCTTGCAGGCACCAGCTTAACCCCAGGCAAGCGAATGGGTGCTGGCAGCCTCCAGGTCAACCCCAGTTATGCGAATGGGGCCTTTCAGCCACAAGGTCAACTCCCTGCAAGCCTAGGGGGCCCTGCAGGAAACAGGAGAACCCCACGTAAGTGAATGGGGCATTGGAGCCACCATGTCAACACAATGCAAGCGAATGGGGCCTTGCAGCCACCAGGTCAAGCCCAGGTAAGCTAATGGGGCCTTGCAGACACCAGGTCAACCAAATCCAAGTGAATGGGGCCTTGCAGCCACCAGGTTAACCCCAGGCAAGCGAAAGGGGCCTTGCAGCCACCAGGTCAATCCCAGGCAAGCGAAAGGGCCTTGCAGCCACCAGGTCAACCCCATGTAAGCTAATGGGGACTTGCAGCCACCAGGTCAACCCAATGCAAGCGAATTGTGCCTTGCAGCAACCAGGTCAAACCCCTGCAAGCGACTGGGGCATTGCAGCCAACAGGTCAACCCCCTGCAAGCGAAAGGGGTCTTGCAGCCACCAGGTCAACCCCAGGCAAGAAAAAGGGCCTTGCAGCCACCAGGTCAACCCCAGGTAAGCTAATGGGGCCTTGCAGAGACCGGGTCTACCCATTGCAAGCGAATTGTGCCTTGCAGACGCCAGGTCAACCCCAGGTAAGCTAAGGGGCCTTGCAGGCACCAGGTCAACCCAATGCAAGCGAATAGGGCCTTGCAGCCACCACGTCAACCCCGTGCAAGACTATCGGGTCCTGCAGCCACCAGGTCAAACCCCTGCAAGCGACTGGGGCCTTCCAGCCACCAGTTCAACCCCAGGCAAGCAAATGTGGCCTTCCAGTCACCAGGTTAACCCCAGGTAAGCTAACGGGGCATTGCACCCACCGGGTCAACCCAATGAAAGCGAATTGTGCCTTGCAGCCACCAGGTCAAGCCCCTGTAAGTGAATGGGGCCTTGCAGCCACGAGGTCAACCCATTCCAAGTGAATGGGGCCTTGCAGCCACCAGGTTAACCCCAGGCAAGCGAGTGGGGCCTTGCAGCCACCAGGTCAAGCCCTGCAAGTGAATAGGGCCTTGCAGCCACCAGGTCAACCCCAGGCAAGCGAAAGGGCCTTGGAGCCACAAGCTCAAACCCAGGTAAGCTAATGGGGCCTTGCAGCCACTGGGTCAACCAAATGCAAGCGAATTGTGCTGTATAGCCACCAGGTCAAGCCTTGCAAGTGAATAGGGCCTTGCAGCTACCAGGTCAACCCCAGGCAAGTGAATCGGGCCTTGCAGCCACCAGGTCAACCCCAGGCAAGCGAATGGGGCCTTGCAGCCACCAGGTGTAACTCATGCCAACCTACGGGGCTTGCAGACACCAGGTCAACCAAATGCAAGCGAATGGGGCCTTGCAGGCACCAGGTCAACCCCAGGCAAGCGAAAGGGACTTGCAGCCACCAGGTCAACCCCAGGTAAGCTAATGGGGCCCTGAACCAACCGGGTCAACCCAAAGCAAGCGAATTGTGCCTTGCAGGCACCAGGTCAAGCCCTGCAAGTGAATAGGGCCTTTCAGCCACGAGGTCAAGCCCAGGCAAGCTAATGTGGCCTGGCAGCTAACAGGTCAACCCCCTGCAAGCGAAAGGGGCCTTACAGACACCAGGTCAACCCCAGGCAAGCGAAAGGGACTTGCAGCCCCCAGGTCAACCCCAGGTAAGCTAATGGGGCCTTGCAGAGACCGGGTCAACCCATTGCAAGCGAATTGTGCCTTGCAGTCACCAGGTCAACCCCAGGTAAGCTAAGGGGCCTTGCAGGCACCAGGTCAACCCAATGCAAGCGAATAGGGCCTTGCAGCCACCACGTCAACCCCGTGCAAGACTATCGGGTCCTGAGGCCACCAGGTCAAACCCCTGCAAGCGACTGGGGCCTTCCAGCCACCAGTTCAACCCCAGGCAAGCAAATGTGGCCTTCCAGCCACCAGGTCAACCCCAGGTAAGCTAATGGGGCCTTGCACCCACCGGGTCAACCCAATGAAAGCGAATTGTGCCTTGCAGCCACCAGGTCAACCCAATGCAAGCGAATAGGGCCTTGCAGCCACCAGGTTAACCCCAGGCAAGCGAGTGGGGCCTTGCAGCCACCAGGTCAAGCCCTGCAAGTGAATAGGGCCTTGCAGCCACCAGGTCAACCCCAGGCAAGCGAATTGGGCCTTGCTGCCACCAGGTGTAACTAACGCAATCCTACGGGGCGTACAGACACCAGGTCAACCATATCCAAGAGAAGGGGGCCTTCCAGCCGCCAGGTCAACCCCAGGGAAGCAAATGGGGCCTTGCAGCAACCAGGTCAACCCCATTTAAGTGAATGGTGCCTTGCAGGCACCAGCTCAACCCCAAGTAATCAAATCGGGCCTTCCAGCCACCTGGTCAATCCCTTTGAAGCGAAAGGGGCCTTGCAGTCACCAGGTCAACCCGAAGCAAGCCTACGGGGCCTTATATACACCAGGTCAACCCAATTGAAGCGAAAGGGGCCTTGCAGCCACCAGGTCAACCCCAGGCAAGTGAATGTGGCCTTACAGCCACCAGGTCAACCCCAGGCAAGGGAAACCCCTGCAAGCCTATGGGGCCCTGCAGCCACCAGGTCAACCCCAGGCAAGGGAATGGAGCCTTGCAGCCACCAGGTAAACCCCAGGCAAGCCTATGGGGCCTTCCAGCCATCAGGTCAACCCCATTTAAGCTAATTGGGCCTTGCAGCCACCATGTCAACCCAATGCAAGGGAATGGGGCCTTCCAGACAGTAGGGCACCCACAGGTAAGGGAATGGGGCCTTGCAGACACGAGGTGAACCCAATGCAAGCGAATGGGGCCTTGCAGCCACCAGGTCAACCCCAGGTAAGCTACTGGGGCCTTAGAGACACCAGGTCAACCCATTTCAAGTGAAAGGTGCCTGGCAGCCACCGGGTCAACCCCAGTGCAAGTGAATGTGGCCTTGCAGCCACCAGCTCATCCCCCTGCAAGCCTATTGGTCCATATAGCCAACAGTTGAACCCCAGGTAAGTGAATTGGGCCTTTGAGCCACCAGGTCAACCCCAGGGAAACGAATGTGTCCTTCCAGCCTCCAGGTCAACCCCCTGCAAGCGAATGGGGCCTTTCGGCCTCCAGGTCAACCCCCTCCAAGCGAATGGGGCCTTGCAGCCAGCAGGTCAACCCCAGGTAAGCTCCTGGGGCCTTAGAGACACCAGGTCAGCCCAGTGCAAGTGAATGGGGCCTTACAGCCACCAGGTCAACCGCAGGTAAGCGATTGGGGCCTTGCAGACACCAGGTCAACCCAATGCAAGCGAATGGGGCCTTTCAGCCACCAGGTCAACAGCAGAGAAGCGAATGTGGCCTTGCAGCCACCAGGTCAACCCCCTGCAAGCTAATGGGGCCTTGCAGACACCAGGTCAACCAAGGGTAAGCTAATGAGGCCTTGCAGCCCCCAGGTCTACCCAATGCATGTGAATAGGGCCTTGCATCCACCAGGTCAAGCCCCTGAAAGCGAATGCGGCCTTGCAGCCACCAGGTCAACCCACTCCAAGTGAATGGGGCCTTGCAGCCAACAGGTTAACCCCAGGCAAGCGAAAGGGACTTGCAGCCACCAGGTGAACCCCAGGTAAGCTAATAGAGCCTGGCAGCCACCGGGGCAACCCAATGCAAGCGAATTGTGACTTGCAGCCACCAGGTCAATCCCAGGCAAGCGAATGGGGCCTTGCAGCCAACAGGTCAACCCCAGGCAAGCGAATGAGGCCTTGCTGCCACCAGGTGTAACTCACGCAAGCCTACGGGGCTTACAGACACAAGGTCAACCATATCCAAGCGAATGGGGCCTTCCAGCCACCAGGTCAACCCCAGGGAAGCGAATGGGGCCTTGAAGCCTCCAGTTCAAACCCAGGTAAGTGAATGGGGCCTTGCGGCAACCAGGTCAACCCCATTTAAGTGAATGGTGCCTTGCAGCCACCAGGTCAACCCCAACTAATCAAATGGGGCCTTCCAACCACCTGGTCAATCCCTTTTAAGCGAATGGGGCCTCGCAGTCGCGAGGTCAACCCGAAGCAAGCCTACGGGGCCTGACATACACCAGGTGAACCCAAGTCAAGCGAAAGGGGCCTTGCAGCCACCAGATCAACCCCAGGCAAGCGAATGTGGCCTTCCAGCCACCAGGTGAAACCCCTGCAAGCCTATGGGGCCCTGCAGCCACCAGGTCATCCCCAGGCAAGTGAATGGAGCCTTGCAGACACCAGATAAACCCCAGGCAAGCCTATGGGGCATTCCAGCCACCAGGTCAAGCCCCTGGAAGCGAATGGGGCCTTGCAGCCACCAGGTCAACCCAATCCCAGTGAATGGGGCCTTGCAGCCAACAGGTTAACCCCAGGCAAGCAAATGGGGCTTTGCAGCCACCAGGTCAACCCCAGGTAAGCTAATGGGGTCTTGCAGCCACCAGGTCAACCTAATGCAACCGAATGGGGCCTTGCAGACACTAGGTCACCCCCAGGTAAACGAATGGGGCCTTGCAGACACCAGGTGAACCCAATGCAAGCGAATGGGGCCTTTGAGCCACCAGGTGAACCCCCTGTGAGCCTATGGGGTCCTGCAGCGACCGGGTGAACCTCAGGTAATTGAATGGGGTCCTGAAACCACCAGGTCAAGCCCAGCCAAGCGAATCGGGACTTGCAGCCACCAGGTCAACCCCAGGTAAGCGAATGGGTCCTTGCAGCCACCAGGTGTAACTCAGGCAAGCCTACGGGGCATTCCAGACACCAGGTCAACCCAATCCAATCAAATCGGGCCTTGCATGCACCAGGTTAACCCCAGGCAAGCGAATGGGTGCTGGCAGCCTAAAGGTCAACCCCAGTTATGCGAATGGGGCCTTTCAGCCACAAGGTCAACTCCCTGCAAGCTTAGGGGGCCCTGCAGCCACCAGGAGAACCCCACGTAAGTGAAGGGGCATTGGAGCCACCAGGTCAACCCACTGAATGCGAATGGGGCCTTGCAGCCAATAGGTCAAGCCCAGGTAAGCTAATGGGGCCTTGCAGCCACCAGGTCAACCCAATGCAAGCGAATTGTGCCTTGCAGCAACCAGGTCAAACCCCTGCAAGCGACTGGGGCATTGCAGCCAACAGGTCAACCCCCTGCAAGCGAAAGGGGTCTTGCAGCCACCAGGTTAACCCCAGGCAGGCGAAAGGGGCCTTGCAGCCACCAGGTCAATCCCAGGCAAGCGAAAGGGCCTTGCAGCCACCAGGTCAACCCCATGTAAGCTAATGGGGCCTTGCAGCCACCAGGTCAACCCAATGCAAGCGAATTGTGCCTTGCAGCAACCAGGTCAAACCCCTGCAAGCGACTGGGGCATTGCAGCCAACAGGTCAACCCCCTGCAAGCGAAAGGGGTCTTGAAGCCACCAGGTCAACCCCAGGCAAGAAAAAGGGCCTTGCAGCCACCAGGTCAACCCAGGTAAGCTAATGGGGCCTTGCAGCGACCGGGTCAACCCATTACAAGCGAATTGTGCCTTGCAGACACCAGGTAAATCCCAGGCAAGCGAATGGGGCCTTGCAGACACCAGGTCAACCCCAGGTAAGCTAAGGGGCCTTGCAGGCACCAGGTCAACCCAATGCAAGTGAATTGTGCCTTGCAGCCACCAGGTCAACCGCAGGTAAGCGATTGGGGCCTTGCAGCCACCAGGTCAACCCCAGGTAAGCTAATGGGGCTTGCACCCACCAGGTCAACCCAATGCAAGTGAATGGGGCCTTTCAGCCACCAGGTCAACAGCAGAGAAGCGAATGTGGCCTTGCAGCCACCAGGTCATCCCCTGCAAGCTAATGGGGCCTTGCAGACACCAGGTCAACCAAGGGTAAGCTAATGGGGCCTTGCAGCCCCCAGGTCTACCCAATGCATGCGAATAGGGCCTTGCAGCCACCAGGTCAAGCCCCTGTAAGCGAATGCGGCCTTGCAGCCACCAGGTCAACCCACTCCAAGTGAATGGGGCCTTGCAGATATCAGGTTAACCCCAGGCAAGCGAAAGGGCCTTGCAGCCACCAGGTCAACCCCAGGTAAGCTAATAGAGCCTGGCAGCCACTGGGGCAACCCAATGCAAGCGAATTGTGCCTTGCAGCCACCAGGTCAATCCCAGGCAAGCTAATGGGGCCTTGCAGCCACAAGGCCAACAGCAGGGAAGCGAATGTGGCCTTGCAGCCACCAGGTCAACCCCCTGCAAGCTAATGGGGCCTTGCAGACACCAGGTCAACCCCTGTAAGCTAATGGGTCCTTGCAGCCACCAGGTCAACCCTATATAAGCAAATGGGTCCTTGCAGCCACCAGGTCACCGCCCTGCAAGCCTTTGGGGCCCAGTACACACCAGGTGAACCCCAGGCAAGTGAATGGGGCCTTGCAGCCACCAGGTCACCCTCCTGCAAGCCTATGGGGCCCTGCACCCACCAGGTGAACCCCAGGTAAGTGAATGGGGCCTTGCAGCCACCAGGTTAACCCCAGGCAAGCGAATGGGGCTGGCAGCCTCCAGGTAAACCCTAGGTATGCGAATGGGGCCTTTCAGCCACTAGGTCAAACCCCTACAAGCCTAGGGCGTCCTGAAGCCACCAGGTGAACCCCAGGTAAGCAAATGGGGCCTTGCAGACGTCAGGTGAACCCCAGGTAAGCGAATGGGGCCCAGCATCCACCAGGTCAAACCCTGGGAAGTATATGGGGCCCTGCAGCAACCAGGTCACCCCCAGGCAAGTGAATGGGGCCTTGCAGCCACCAGGTCAACTCCAGGTAAGCGAATGGGGCCTTGCAGCCACCAGGGCAACCCCAGGTAAGCTAATTGGGCCTTGCAGCCAGCAGGTCAACCCAATGCAAGCGAATGGGGCCTTGGAGACACTAGGTCACCCGAGGTAAGCGAATGGGGCCTTGCAGACACCAGGTGAACCCAATGCAAGCGAATGGGGCCTTTCAGCCACCATGTCAACCCCCTGTGCGCCTATGGGGTCCTGCAGCGACCACGTGAACCCCAGGTAAGTGAATGGGGTCTTGTAACCACCAGGTCTAACCCCTGCAAGCGAATGTGGCCTTGCAGCCATCATGTCAACCCCAGGCAAGCGAAAGGGCCTTGCAGCCACAAGCTCAAACCCAGGTAAGCTAATGGGGCCTTGCAGCCACCGGGTCAACCAAATGCAAGCGAATTGTGCCGTATAGCCACCAGGTCAAGCCCTGCAAGTGAATAGGGCCTTGCAGCTACCAGGTCAACCCCAGGCAAGTGAATCGGGCCTTGCAGCCACCAGGTCAACCCTAGGCAAGCGAATGGGGCCTTGCAGCCACCAGGTGTAACTCAGGCCAACCTACGGGGCTTGCAGACACCAGGTCAACCAAATGCAAGCGAATGGGGCCTTGCAGGCACCAGGTCAACCCCAGCAAGCGAAAGGGACTTGCAGCCACCAGGTCAACCCCAGGTAAGCTAATGGGGCCCTGCACCAACCGGGTCAACCCAATGCAAGCGAATTGTGCCTTGCAGGCACCAGGTCAAGCCCTGCAAGTGAATAGGGCCTTTCAGCCACGAGGTCAAGCCCAGGCAAGCTAATGTGGCCTGGCAGCTAACAGGTCAACCCCCTGCAAGCGAAAGGGGCCTTGCAGACACCAGGTCAACCCCAGGCAAGCGAAAGGGACTTGCAGCCACCAGGTCAACCCCAGGTAAGCTAATGGGGACCTGCACCAACCGGAACAACCCAATGCAAGCGAATTGTGCCTTGCAGCCACCAGGTCAAGCCCTGCAGGTGAATAGGGCCTTTCAGCCACCAGGTCAACCCCAGGCAAGTTAATGTGACCTTGCAGCTACCATGACAACCCCAGGCAAGCGAATGCATTCTTGCAGCCACCAGGACAACCTCAGGCAAGATAATGGGGCATTGAAGCATCCAGGTCAACCCCATTTAAGTGAATGGGGACTTGCAGTCACCAGGTCAACCCCAGGCAAGTGAATAGGGCCTTCCAGCCACCAGGTCAAACCCCCGCAAGCGAATGGGGCCTTGTAGCCACCAGGTCAACCCCAGATAAGCTAATGGGGCCCTGCAGCCACCGTGTCAACCAAATGCAAGCGAATTGTGCCTTGTAGCCCCCAGGTCAAGCCCTGCAAGTGGATAGGGCCTTGCAGACACCAGGTCAACCCCAGGCAAGTGAATGTGGCCTTGCAGCCACCAGGTCAACCCCAGGAAACCGAATGGGGCCTTGCTGCCAACAGGTGAAACCCAGATAAGTGAACGGGACATTGCAACCATCAGGTCAACCCCCTGCAAGCCTATGGGGCCCTGCACCCACCAGGTGAACGCCAGGTAAGTGAATGGGGCCTTGCAGTCACCAGAACAACCCCAGGCAACTGAATGGGGACTTGCAGCCACCAGGTGTAACTCAGGCAAGCCTACGGGGCCTTGCAGACACCAGGTCAACCCAATGCAAGCGAATGGGGCCTTGCAGCCACCAGGTTAACCCTTGGCAAGTGAATGGGGCCTTGCAGCTGCCAGGTACACACCAGGTAAGCGAATGGGGCTTTGCAGACACCAGGTCAAACCAGTGCAAGCGAATGCGGCCTTGCTACCACCCGGTCTACGCCAGGTAAGCGAATGGGGCCTCACAGATACTAGGTTAACCCAATTGAAGTGAATGGGGCTTGCAGCCAACAGCTCAACCCCCTGAAAGCCTATGGGGCCCTACAGCCACCAGGTGAACCCCAGGTAAGCGAATGGGGCCTTGCAGCCACCAGGTCAACCCAGTGTAAGTGAGTGGGTCCCTGCAGCCACCAGGTTAACCCCAGGCAAGCAAATGGGGCCTTGCAGCCACCAGGTTAACCCCAGGCAAGCGAATGGGGCCTGGCAGCCTCCAGGTCAACCTTGCAAAATATTCTTTGCAGATAAAAGAATGGGGCCCTGCAGTCACCAGTTGAACCCCAGATAAGTGAATGGGCCCTTGCAGCCACCAGGTCAACCCGAGGCAAGCGAATGGGGCCTTGCAGTCACCAGGTGAAGCAAATGCAAGTCAATGTTGCCTTGAAGCAACCAAGTCAAACCCATGTAGAGAATGGGGCCTGGCAGCCACCAGCTGAACACCACACAAGCGAATGGTTCCTTGCAGCCACCAGGTCAACCCCAAGCAAGCCTACGGGGCCTTGCAGACACCAGGTCAACCCAATGTAAGCGAATGTGGCCTTGCAACCACCAGGTAAACCCTATGCTAGTGAATGGGGCCTTGCAGCCACCAGGTCAACCCGAGGCAAGGAAATGGGGCCCTGCAGCCACCAGCTCAACCCCAGGCAAGCGAATGGGGCCTTGCAGCCACCAGGTCAACCCCAGGGAAGTGAATGGGGCCCTGCCGCCACCAGGTAAACCCCTGGCAAGTGAATGCGGTCTGTCAGACACCAGGTCAACCCAAAGCAAGCGAATGCGGCTTTGCAGCCACCAGGTCTCCCCGACGCAAGCGATTGGGGCCTTGCAGCCACCAGCTGAACCAAAGAAAACCGAATGGGGCCTTGAAGCCACCAGGTCAACCCCAGGGAAGTGAATGGAGCCCTGTAGCCACCAGGTCAACCCGAGGCAAGTGAATGGGGCCTTGCAGTCACAGGTCAACCAAATGCAAGCGAATGGTGCCTTGAAGCCACCAGGTGAACCCCAGCCAAGTGAATGGGGCCTTGCACCCACCAGGTCAACCCCAGTTAAGCGAATGGAGCCTTGCGCCCACCAGTTTAAACCCAGGTAAGAGAATGGGACCTGGCAGCCACCAGGTGAACCCCATGCAAGCGAATGGGTCCTCGCAGCCACCAGGTCAACCCCAAGCAAGCCTATGGGGCCTTCCAGACACGAGGTCAACCCAATGCAAGTGAATGGGGCTTGAAGCCACCAGGTGTAACCCAGGTAAGCCTACGGGGCCTTGCAGAAACCGGGTCAACCCCAGGCAAGCCTACGAGGACTTGGAGATGCCACGACAACCCAATGCAAGTGAATGGGGCCTTGCAGCAACCAGGTCAACCCCAGTTAAACGAATGGGGCCTTGCAGCCACCAGCTCCACCCCAGGAAAGTGAATGGGGCCTTGCAGACACCCAGTCAACCCCAGTTAAGCAAATGGAACCTTGCGAGCATCAAGTCAACCCCTGCAAGCCTATGGGGCCCTCCAGCCACCACGTGAACCCCAGGCAGGTCTACGGGGCCTTGCAGACACAAGGTCAATGCAAAGCAAGTGAATGGGGCCTTGCAGCCACCAGGACAAACCCAGGTAAGAGAATGGGGCTTTGCAGCCACCAGGTCTACCCCCTGCAAGCCTACGGGGCCTTGAGGACAACAGGTCAACGCAATCCAAGTGAATGGGGCCTTGCAGCCAGCAGGTCAACCCCATGCAAGCGAATGGGGCCTTGCAGCCTGGAGGTCAACCCCAGGCAAGAATAAGGGGCTTGCAGACACCAGGTCAACCCAAAGCACGCGAATGCGGCCTAGCAGCCACTAGGTCAACACCAGGTAAGCGAATGGGGCCTGGCAGAGACCAGCTCAACCCAATGCAAGCAATTGGTGACTTGCAGCCACCAGGGCAACCCCAGGTAAGCGAATGGGGCCTTGCAGACTCCAGGTCAACCGAAAGCAAGAGAATGGGGCCTTGCAGCCACAAGGTCAAACCCCTACAAGCCTGTGGGGCCCTGCGGCCACCAGGTGAACCCCAGGTAAGTGAATGGGTCCTTGCAGCCACCAGGTCACCCCCAGTCCAGCGAATGGGTCCTTGCAGTCACCAGGACAACCCCAGGTACATGAATGGGGCCTTGCAGCCACCAGGTCAACCCAATGTAAGCGAATGAGGCCTTGCAGCCACCAGGTCAACCCCAGGAATGTGAATGGGGCCGTGCAGCCACCAGGAAAACCCCGTGCAAGCGAATGGGACCTTGCAGCCACCATGTCAATCCCCTGGGAGCCTATGGGGCCCTGCAGCCACAGGGTCAACCCCAGGTAAGTTAATGGGGCCTTGAAGAAACCAGGTCAACCGAAGGCAAGTGAATGGGGCCTTGCAGCTGCCAGGTGAACCCCAGGCAAGGCTACGGGGCCTTCCAGACACCAGATCAGCCCAATGCAAGCAAATGGTGCCTTGCAGCCTCCAGGTCAACCCCAGGCAAGCTAATGGGGCCTTGCAGACACCAGGTGAACCCCAGGTAAGCGAATGGGGCCTTGCAGCCACCAGGTCAAACCCAGGCAAGGGAATGGGGCCTTGCAGCCTCCAGGTCAACCCCTCGCAGGCGAATGGGGCCTTGCAGCCACCAGGTGTAACCCAGGCAAACCTACAGGGCTTTGCAGACAACAGGTCAACCCCCTGCAAGCCTATGGGGCCCTGCAGCCACCAGATCAACCCCACGTAAGTGTATGGGGCCTTCCAGCCACCATCTCAACCCCAGGCAAGCGAATGAGGCCTTTCAGCCACCAGGTCAAACCCTGCCAAGCGCATGGGGCCTTGCAGCCACCAGGACAACCAGAGTCATGCGAATGCGGTCTTGCAGACACCAGGTCAACCCAATGCAAGCGAATGCGGCTTTAGAGCAACCATGTCAAACCCAGGTAAACGAATGGGGCCTTACAGAAACCAGGTCAACCCAATGCAAGTGAATGGGGCCTTGCTGCCACTACGAGAACCCCCTGCAAGCCTATGGGGCCTTGCAGGAACCAGGTGAACCCCAGGTAAGTGAATGGGGCCTTGCAACCACCAGGTGAAACCCTGTCAAGCGCTTGGGGCCTTGCAGCCACCATGTCAACCCGAGGCAAGCGAATGGGGCCCTGCAGCCACCAGCTCAACCCCAGGCAAGCGAATGGGCCCTTGCAGCCACCACGACAACCCCAGGGAAGTGAATGGGGCCCTGTAGACACCAAGTCAACACCAGGCAAGAGAATGGGGTCTTGCAGCGACCAGGTCAACCCCAGGCAACTGAATGGGGCCATGCAGACACCAGGTCAACCCAAGGCAGGTGAATGGGGCCTTGCAGCCACCAGGTCAACCCCAAGTAAGCGAATGGGGACTTGCAGAAACCAGGTCAACGGAATACAAGTCAATGGAACTTGCATTCACCAGATCAACCCCACGCAAGTGAATGGGGCCTTGCAGCCAGCAGGTCAACCGAAGGCAAGTGAATGGGGCCTTGCAGATGCCAGGTCAACCCCACTTAAGCAGACGGGGCCTTTCAGACACCAGGTCAGCCTAATGCCAGCGAATGGTGCCTTGCAGCCTCCGGGTCAACGCCAGGCAAGCGAATGGGGCCTTTCAGCCATAAGGTCAAACCCTGCCAAGCGCATGGGGCCTTGCAGCCACCAGGTCAACCCGAGGTAAGAGAATGGGGCCCTGCAGCCTTCAGGTCAACCCCAGGTAAATGAATGGGGCCTTACAGACACCAGGTGAACCCAATCCAAGTGAATGGGGCCTTGCAGCCACCAGGTGAACCCCACGCAAGCGAATGGGGCCTTGCAGTCACCAGGTCAACCCCAGGTACATGAATGGGGCCTTGCAGCCACGACGTCAACCCAAAGCAAGCGAACGCGGCCTTGCAGCCACCAGGTCTACCCCAGGTAAGCGAATGGGGCCTTGCAGACACCAGGTCAACCCAATGCAAGTGAATGCGGCGTTGCAGCCACCAGGTCAACACCAGGTAAGTGAATGGGGCCTTGCAGAGACCAGGTCAACCCAATGCAAGCAATTGTTGACTTGCAGCCACCAGGGCAACCCCAGGTAAGCGAATGGGGCCTTGCAGACTCCAGGTCAACCCAATGCAAGCGAATGGGGCCTTGCACCCACCAGGTCAACCCCCTGCAAGCCTGTGGGGCCCTCCAGCCACCAGGTGAACCCCAGGTAAGTGAATGGGTCCTTCCAGCCACCAGGTCAACCCCAGGTACATGAATGGGGCCTTGCAGCCACCACGTCAACCCAATGTAAGCGAATAAGGCCTTGCAGCCACCAGGTCTACCCCAGGTATGCGAATGGGGCCGTGCAGCCACCAGGAAAACCCCGTGCAAGCGAATGGGACCTTGCAGCCACCAAGTCAAGCCCCTGGGAGCCTATGGGGCCCTGCAGCCACAGGGTCAACCCCAGGTAAGTTAATGGGCCCTTGTAGCCACCAGGTCAACCCTAGGTAAGCGAATGGGGCCTTGCAGACACTAGGACAACCCCCTGCAAGCGTATGGGGCCTTGCAGCCACCAGGTCTACCCGAGGCAAGTGAATGGGGCCCTGCAGCCACCAGCTCAACCCCAGGCAAGCGAATGGGGCATTGCAGCCACCACGACAACCCCAGGGAAGTGAATGGGGCCCTGTAGACACCAAGTCAACACCAGGCAAGAGAATGGGGTCTTCTAGGGACCAGGTGAACCCCAGGCAACTGAATGGGGCCTTGCAGCCACCAGGTGAACACCAGCCAAGTGATTGGGGCCTTGCAGCCACCAGGTCAACCCCAAGTAAGCTAATGGGGCCTTGGAGAAACCAGGTCAACCCCGTGCAAGTGAACGGGACCTTGCAGCCACCATGTCAACCCCCTGGGAGCCTCTGGGGCCCTGCAGCCGCAGGGTCAACCCAGGGTAAGTTAATGGGGCCTTGCAGCCACCAGGTAAACCCAATGGAAGCGAATGGGGCCTTTCAGCCACCATGTCAACCCCCTGTGCACCTATGGGGTCCTGCAGCGACCACGTGAACCCCAGGAAAGTGAATGGGGTCTTGTAACCACCAGGTCTAACCCCTGCAAGCGAATGTGGCCTTGCAGCCACCATGTCAACCCCAGGCAAGCGAAAGGGCCTTGCAGCCACAAGCTCAAACCCAGGTAAGTTAATGGGGCCTTGCAGCCACCGGGTCAACCAAATGCAAGCGAACTGTGCCGTATAGCCACCAGGTCAAGCCCTGCAAGTGAATAGGGCCTTGCAGCTACCAGGTCAACCCCAGGCAAGTGAATCGGGCCTTGCAGCCACCAGGTCAACCCCAGGCAAGCGAATGGGGCCTTGCAGCCACCAGGTGTAACTCATGCCAACCTACGGGGCTTGCAGACACCAGGTCAACCAAATGCAAGCGAATGGGGCCTTGCAGGCACCAGGTCAACCCCAGGCAAGCGAAAGGGACTTGCAGCCACCAGGTCAACCCCAGGTAAGCTAATGGGGCCCTGCACCAACCGGGTCAACCCAATGCAAGCGAATTGTGCCTTGCAGGCACCAGGTCAAGCCCTGCAAGTGAATAGGGCCTTTCAGCCACGAGGTCAAGCCCAGGCAAGCTAATGTGGCCTGGCAGCTAACAGGTCAACCCCCTGCAAGCGAAAGGGGCCTTGCAGACACCAGGTCAACCCCAGGCAAGCGAAAGGGACTTGCAGCCACCAGGTCAACCCCAGGTAAGCTAATGGGGCCTTGCAGAGACCGGGTCAACCCCAGGCAAGCGAATTGTGCCTTGCAGCCACCAGGTCAACCCCAGGTAAGCTAATGGGGCCTTGGAGAGACCGGGTCAACCCATTGCAAGCGAATTGTGCCTTGCAGCCACCAGGTCAAGCCCTGCAGGTGAATAGGGCCTTTCAGCCACCAGGTCAACCCCAGGCAAGTTAATGTGACCTTGCAGCCACCATGACAACCCCAGGCAAGCGAATGCATTCTTGCAGCCACCAGGACAACCTCAGGCAAGATAATGGGGCATTGAAGCATCCAGGTCAACCCCATTTAAGTGAATGGGGACTTGCAGTCACCAGGTCAACCCCAGGCAAGTGAATAGGGCCTTCCAGCCACCAGGTCAAACCCCCGCAAGCGAATGGGGCCTTGTAGCCACCAGGTCAACCCCAGATAAGCTAATGGGGCCCTGCAGCCACCGTGTCAACCAAATGCAAGCGAATTGTGCCTTGTAGCCCCCAGGTCAAGCCCTGCAAGTGGATAGGGCCTTGCAGACACCAGGTCAACCCCAGGCAAGTGAATGTGGCCTTGCAGCCACCAGGTCAACCCCAGGAAACCGAATGGGGCCTTGCTGCCAACAGGTGAAACCCAGATAAGTGAACGGGACATTGCAGCCATCAGGTCAACCCCCTGCAAGCCTATGGGGCCCTGCACCCACCAGGTGAACGCCAGGTAAGTGAATGGGGCCTTGCAGTCACCAGAACAACCCCAGGCAACTGAATGGGGACTTGCAGCCACCAGGTGTAACTCAGGCAAGCCTACGGGGCCTTGCAGACACCAGGTCAACCCAATGCAAGCGAATGGGGCCTTGCAGCCACCAGGTTAACCCTTGGCAAGTGAATGGGGCCTTGCAGCTGCCAGGTACACACCAGGTAAGCGAATGGGGCTTTGCAGACACCAGGTCAAACCAGTGCAAGCGAATGCGGCCTTGCTACCACCCGGTCTACGCCAGGTAAGCGAATGGGGCCTCACAGATACTAGGTTAACCCAATTGAAGTGAATGGGGCTTGCAGCCAACAGCTCAACCCCCTGAAAGCCTATGGGGCCCTACAGCCACCAGGTGAACCCCAGGTAAGCGAATGGGGCCTTGCAGCCACCAGGTCAACCCAGTGTAAGTGAGTGGGTCCCTGCAGCCACCAGGTTAACCCCAGGCAAGCAAATGGGGCCTTGCAGCCACCAGGTTAACCCCAGGCAAGCGAATGGGGCCTGGCAGCCTCCAGGTCAACCTTGCAAAATATTCTTTGCGGATAAAAGAATGGGGCCCTGCAGCCACCAGTTGAACCCCAGATAAGTGAATGGGCCCTTGCAGCCACCAGGTCAACCCGAGGCAAGCGAATGGGGCCTTGCAGTCACCAGGTGAAGCAAATGCAAGTCAATGTTGCCTTGAAGCAACCAAGTCAAACCCATGTAAGAGAATGGGGCCTGGCAGCCACCAGCTGAACACCACGCAAGCGAATGGGTCCTTGCAGCCACCAGGTCAACCCCAAGCAAGCCTACGGGGCCTTGCAGAAACCAGGTCAACCCAATGCAAGCGAATGGGGCCTTGCAGCCACCAGGTAAACCCTATGCTAGTGAATGGGGACTTTCAGCCACCAGGTCAACCCCAGGTAAGCGAAAGGGGGCTTGCAGCCACCAGGTCAACCCCAGGCACATGAATGGGGCCTTGCTGCCAACAGGTCAAACCTAGACAAGTGAATGGGGCTCTGCAGACACTAGGTCAACCCAATGCAAGCGAGTGAGGCCTTGCGTCCACCAGGTATGCGAATGGGACCGTGCAGCCACGAGGTCAACCCCGGGCAAGCGATTGGGACCTTGCAGCCACCATGTGTACCCGCTGGGAGCCTATGGGGCCCTGCAGCCAGAGGGTCAACCCTGGGTAAGTTAATGGGACTTGCAGCCACCAGGTCAACCCCAGGCAAGCGAATGGGGCTTTGCAGACACCAGGTCAACCCAAGGCAAGTGAATTGGGCCTTGCAGCCGCCAGGTAAACCCCACTTAAGCCTACGGGGCCTTGCAGACACAAGGTCAACCCAATGCAACTGAATGGGGCCTTGCAGCCACCAGGTCAACCCGAGGCAAGGAAATGGGGCCCTGCAGCCACCAGCTCAACCCCAGGTAAGCGAATGGGGCCTTGCAGCCACCAGGTCCACCCCAGGGAAGTGAATGGGGCCCTGCAGCCACCAGGTCAACCCCTGGCAAGTGAATGCGGTCTGTCAGACACCAGGTCAACCCAAAGCAAGCGAATGCGGCTTTGCAGCCACCAGGTCAACCCCAGGTAAACGAAAGGGGCCTTACAGACACCTGGTCAACCCAATGGAAGTGAATGGGGCCTTCCTGCCACTAGGACAACCCCCTGGAAGCCTATGGAGCCCTGCAGGAACCAGGAGAACTGCAATAAGTGAATGGTGCTTTGCAGCCACCAGGTCTCCCCGACGCAAGCGAATGGGGCCTTCCAGCCACCAGCTCAACCCCAGAAAACCGAATGGGGCCTTGAAGCCACCAGGTCAACCCCAGGGAAGTGAATGGAGCCCTGTAGCCACCAGGTCAACCCGAGGCAAGTGAATGGGGCCTTGCAGTCACAGGTCAACCAAATGCAAGCGAATGGTGCCTTGAAGCCACCAGGTGAACCCCAGCCAAGTGAATGGGGCCTTGCACCCACCAGGTCAACCCCAGTTAAGCGAATGGAGCCTTGTGCCCAGCAGTTTAAACCCAGGTAAAAGAATGGGGCCTGGCAGCCACCAGGTGAACCCCATGCAAGCGAATGGGTCCTCGCAGCCACCAGGTCAACCCCAAGCAAGCCTACGGGGCCTTCCAGACACGAGGTCAACCCAATGCAAGTGAATGGGGCTTGAAGCCACCAGGTGTAACCCAGGTAAGCCTACGGGGCCTTGCAGAAACCGGGTCAACCCCAGGCAAGCCTACGAGGACTTGGAGACGCTACGACAACCCAATGCAAGTGAATGGGGCCTTGCAGCAACCAGGTCAACCCCAGTTAAACGAATGGGGCCTTGCAGCCACCAGCTCCACCCCAGGAAAGTGAATGGGGCCTTGCAGACACCCAGTCAACCCCAGTTAAGCAAATGGAACCTTGCGAGCATCAAGTCAACCCCTGCAAGCCTATGGGGCCCTCCAGCCACCACGTGAACCCCAGGCAGGTCTACGGGGCCTTGCAGACACAAGGTCAATGCAAAGCAAGTGAATGAGGCCTTGCAGCCACCAGGACAAACCCAGGTAAGAGAATGGGGCTTTGCAGCCACCAGGTCTACCCCCTGCAAGCCTACGGGGCCTTGAGGACACCAGGTCAACGCAATCCAAGTGAATGGGGCCTTGCAGCCAGCAGGTCAACCCCACGCAAGCGAATGGGGCCTGGCAGCCTGGAGGTCAACCCCAGGCAAGAATAAGGGGCTTGCAGACACCAGGTCAACCCAAAGCACGCGAATGCGGCCTTGCAGCCACCAGGTCAACACCAGGTAAGCGAATGGGGCCTTGCAGAGACCAGCTCAACCCAATGCAAGCAATTGGTGACTTGCAGCCACCAGGGCAACCCCAGGTAAGCGAATGGGGCCTTGCAGACTCCAGGTCAACCGAAAGCAAGCGAATGGGGCCTTGCAGCCACAAGGTCAAACCCCTACAAGCCTGTGGGGCCCTGCGGCCACCAGGTGAACCCCAGGTAAGTGAATGGGTCCTTGCAGCCACCAGGTCACCCCCAGTCCAGCGAATGGGTCCTTGCAGTCACCAGGACAACCCCAGGTACATGAATGGGGCCTTGCAGCCACCAGGTCAACCCAATGTAAGCGAATGAGGCCTTGCAGCCACCAGGTCAACCCCAGGAATGTGAATGGGGCCGTGCAGCCACCAGGAAAACCCCGTGCAAGCGAATGGGACCTTGCAGCCACCATGTCAATCCCCTGGGAGCCTATGGGGCCCTGCAGCCACAGGGTCAACCCCAGGTAAGTTAATGGGGCCTTGAAGAAACCAGGTCAACCGAAGGCAAGTGAATGGGGCCTTGCAGCTGCCAGGTGAACCCCAGGCAAGGCTACGGGGCCTTCCAGACACCAGATCAGCCCAATGCAAGCAAATGGTGCCTTGCAGCCTCCAGGTCAACCCCAGGCAAGCTAATGGGGCCTTGCAGACACCAGGTGAACCCCAGGTAAGCGAATGGGGCCTTGCAGCCACCAGGTCAAACCCAGGCAAGGGAATGGGGCCTTGCAGCCTCCAGGTCAACCCCTCGCAGGCGAATGGGGCCTTGCAGCCACCAGGTGTAACCCAGGCAAACCTACAGGGCTTTGCAGACAACAGGTCAACCCCCTGCAAGCCTATGGGGCCCTGCAGCCACCAGATCAACCCCACGTAAGTGTATGGGGCCTTCCAGCCACCATCTCAACCCCAGGCAAGCGAATGAGGCCTTTCAGCCACCAGGTCAAACCCTGCCAAGCGCATGGGGCCTTGCAGCCACCAGGACAACCAGAGTCATGCGAATGCGGTCTTGCAGACACCAGGTCAACCCAATGCAAGCGAATGCGGCTTTAGAGCAACCATGTCAAACCCAGGTAAACGAATGGGGCCTTACAGAAACCAGGTCAACCCAATGCAAGTGAATGGGGCCTTGCTGCCACTACGACAACCCCCTGCAAGCCTATGGGGCCTTGCAGGAACCAGGTGAACCCCAGGTAAGTGAATGGGGCCTTGCAACCACCAGGTGAAACCCTGTCAAGCGCTTGGGGCCTTGCAGCCACCATGTCAACCCGAGGCAAGCGAATGGGGCCCTGCAGCCACCAGCTCAACCCCAGGCAAGCGAATGGGCCCTTGCAGCCACCACGACAACCCCAGGGAAGTGAATGGGGCCCTGTAGACACCAAGTCAACACCAGGCAAGAGAATGGGGTCTTGCAGCGACCAGGTCAACCCCAGGCAACTGAATGGGGCCATGCAGACACCAGGTCAACCCAAGGCAGGTGAATGGGGCCTTGCAGCCACCAGGTGAACCCCAGCAAAGTGATTTCGGCCTTGCAGCCACCAGGTCAACCCCACGCAAGTGAATGGGGCCTTGCAGCCAGCAGGTCAACCGAAGGCAAGTGAATGAGGCCTTGCAGATGCCAGGTCGACCCCACTTAAGCAGACGTGGCCTTTCAGACACCAGGTCAGCCCAATGCCAGCGAATGGTGCTTTGCAGCCTCCGGGTCAACGCCAGGCAAGCGAATGGGGCCTTGCAGTCACCAGGTCAACCCCAGGTACATGAATGGGGCCTTGCAGCCACGACGTCAACCCAAAGCAAGCGAACGCGGCCTTGCAGCCACCAGGTCTACCCCAGGTAAGCGAATGGGGCCTTGCAGACACCAGGTCAACCCAATGCAAGTGAATGCGGCGTTGCAGCCACCAGGTCAACACCAGGTAAGCGAATGGGGCCTTGCAGAGACCAGGTCAACCCAATGCAAGCAATTGTTGACTTGCAGCCACCAGGGGAACCCCAGGTAAACGAATGGGGCCTTGCAGACTCCAGGTCAACCCAATGCAAGCGAATGGGGCCTTGCACCCACCAGGTCAACCCCCTACAAGCCTGTGGGGCCCTCCAGCCACCAGGTGAACCCCAGGTAAGTGAATGGGTCCTTCCAGCCACCAGGTCAACCCCAGGTACATGAATGGGGCCTTGCAGCCACCACGTCAACCCAATGTAAGCGAATAAGGCCTTGCAGCCACCAGGGCTATCCCAGGTATGCGAATGGGGCCGTGCAGCCACCAGGAAAACCCCGTGCAAGCAAATGGGACCTTGCAGCCACTAAGTCAAGCCCCTGGGAGCCTATGGGGCCCTGCAGCCACAGGGTCAACCCCAGGTAAGTTAATGGGCCCTTGTAGCCACCAGGTCAACCCCAGGTAAGCGAATGGGGCCTT
This sequence comes from Crocodylus siamensis, assembly GCF_052110815.1. NCBI lineage: Eukaryota > Metazoa > Chordata > Crocodylia > Crocodylidae > Crocodylus > Crocodylus siamensis. Next base: position 45,833,968 of record NC_143405.1, read on the forward strand.
GCAGACACCAGGTCAACCGAATGCAAGTGAATGGGGCCTTGCTGACACTAGGACAACCCCCTGCAAGCCTATGGGGCCTTGCAGGAACCAGGTGAACCCCAGGTAAGTTAAAGGGGCCTAGCAACCACCAGGTCAAACCCTGCCAAGCGCTTCGGGCCTTGCAGCCACCAGGTCAACCCGAGGCAAGTGAATGGGGCCCTGCAGCCACCAGCTCAACCCCAGGCAAGCGAGTGGGGCATTGCAGCCACCACGACAACCCCAGGGAAGTGAATGGGGCCCTGTAGACACCAAGTCAACACCAGGCAAGAGAATGGGGTCTTCTAGGGACCAGGTGAACACCAGCCAAGTGATTGGGGCCTTGCAGCCACCAGGTCAACCCCAGGTAAGCGGATGGGGCTTGCAGACACCGGGTAAACCCCCTGCAAGCATAAGGGGCCCTGCAGCCACCAGGTGAACCCCAGGTAAGTGAAAGGGGCCTTGCAGCCACCCGGTCAATCCCAGGTAAGCGAATGGGGCCTTGTAGACACCAGGTCAACCCCCAGCAAGCGAACGGGGCCCTGGAGTCACCAGGTCAACACAATGCAAGCCAATGGGGCCTTGCAGCCACCAGGTCAACCCCTACAAGTGAATGCTTCCTTGAAGCCACCACGTCAACCCCAGGCTTGTGAATGTGGCCTTGCAGCCACCAGGTGTAACTCAGGCAAGCCTACGGAGACTTGCAGCCACCAGGTCATACCCAGGCAAGTGAATGGGCCCTGCAGACACCAGGTCATACCAATGCAAGCGAATGGGTCCTTGCAGCCACCAGGTAAACCCCAGGTAAGCGAATAGGGCCTTGCAGCCACCAGGTCATCCCCAGGCATGCCTAAGGGGACTTTTGGAGAACACATCAACCCCAGGAAAGCGTATGGGGCCTTGCAGCAATCAGGTGTAACAGAGACAAGCCTCCAGGGCCTTGCAGACACCAGGTCAAACCAATGCAAGCGAATGGGGCCTTGCAGCCACCCATTCACATGCATTCGGTTGACCTTGTGGCTGCAACGCCCCTTTCGCTTGCATTGGGTTCCCCTCGTGTCTGCAAGGCCCCATTCGCTTACCTGGGGTTGTCCTGTTGTCCGCAAGGCCCCATTTGCTTCCCTGGGGTTGAACTGGTGGCTGCAAAGCCCCATTCACTTACCTGGGGTTGACCTGGTAGCTGTAAGGCCCCATTTGCTTGCCTGGGGTTCACAAGTTGGCTGCAAGGCCTGATTTGCTTACCTGGGTTTGAGCTGTGGGCTGCCGGCCCCCATTCGCTTGCCTGGGCTTGCCCTGTTGGCTGCAAGGCCCCATTCTCTTCCTTTGGGTGGACCTGGTTTCTACAAGGTCCGATTCGCTTGACTGGGGTTGACCTGGTGTCTGCAAGGCCCCGTAGGCTTGCCTGCACTTCACCTTGTGGCTGTAAGGCCCCATTCGCTTGCAATGGGTTGGCCTGGTGTCTGCTAGGCCCCATTTGCTTACCTGGGGTTGACCTGGTGGGTGGAAGGCCCCATTCACTTGCATTGGGTTGACCTGAAGTTTACAAGGCAGCGTAAGCTTGGTTGGGGTTTACCTGGTGGCTGCAAGGCCCCATTTGCTTGCCTGGGGTTGACCTTGTGGCTGCAAGGCCCCATTTGCTTTCCTGGGGTTCACCTGGTGGCTGCAGGACCCCATAGGCTTGCAGGGGGTTGACTTGGTGGCTGCAGGACCCTTTCGTTTTAATCGCCTTGACGTGGTGGCTGCAATGCCCTGTAGCCTTGACTGAGTTACACCTGGTGGCTGCAAGGCCCCATTCACTTGCCTGGGGTGGACCTGGTGGCTGCAAGGCCACGTTCGCTTACCTAGGGTTGACCTGGGGGCTGCAAGGACCCATTAGCTTGCAGGGGTTTACCTGGTGGCTTCAAGGCGACATTCACTTGCCTGGGGTTGACCTGGTGGCTGCAAGGCCCCATTTGCTATAATGGGATTGACCAGGTAGCTGCAAGGCCCCATTTGATTACTTGGGGTTGACCTGGTGCCTGAAAGGCAGCATTCACTTAAATGGGGTTGACCTGGTTGCTTCAAGGTCCCATTCGCTTACCTGGGGTTGACGTGGAGGCTTCAAGGCGCCATTCGTTTCCCTGGGGCTTACCTGGTGGCTGGAAGGCCCCATTCGCTTGGATTTGGTTGACCGGGTGTCTGCAAGCCCCGTAGACTTGCCTGAGTTACACCTGGTGGCAGAAAGGCCCAATTCGCTTGCCTGTGGTTGACCTGGTGGCTGCAAGGCCCCATTCACTTGCCTGGGGTTGACCTGTTGGCTGCAAGGCCCTATTCACTTGCAGGGCTTAACCTGGTGGCTGCAAGGCACAATTCGCTTGCATTGGGTTGAGCCGGTGGCTGCTGGGCCCCATTAGCTTACCTGGGGTTGACCAGGTGGCTGCAAGTCCCTTTCGCTTGCCTGGGGTTGACCTGGTGGCTGCAAGGCCCCTTTCGCTTGCAGGAGGTTGACCTGTTGGCTGCAAGGCCACATTCGCTTGCCTGGGTTTCAACCCATGGCTCCAACGCCCTATACACTTACGTGGGGTTCACCTGGTGTTTGCAGGGCCCGTAGGCTTGCAGGGGGTTAACCTAGTGGCTGAAAGGCCCCATTCGCATATGTGGGGTTGACCTGGTGTCTGCAAGGCTCCATTCACTTACCGCGGGTTCACCTGGTGGCTGCAGGACCCCATAGGCTTGCAGGGGGTTGACATGGTGGCTTCAAGGCCCCTTTTGCTTGAATTGGGTTGACCTGATGGCTGCAAGGCCCCATTCGCTTCTATTGGGTTGACCTGGTGTGTCCAACGCCCGATTCACTTTACGGGCGGCTCACCTGTTGGCTTCAGGGCCCCTAGGCTTGTAGGGGTTTCACCTAGTGGCTGAAAGGCCCCATTCGCATACCTAGGGTTGACCTGGAGGCTGCCAGCCCCATTCTCTTGCCTGGGGTTAACCTGGTGGCTGCAAGGCCCCATTCACTGGGATTGGGTTGAACTGCTGTCTGCAATGCCCCGTAGGCTTGCCTGAGTTACACGTGGTAGCTGCAAGGTCCCATTCGCTTGCAGGGGGTTGACATGGTGGCAGCAAGGTCCCATTTGCTTCCAGGGGGTTGACCTCGTGGCTGCAAGGCCCCATTCGCTTACCTGTGGTTGATCTGGTGGCTTCAGGCCCCATTCGCTTGCCTGGGGTTCTTCTGGTGGCTGCAGGACCCTATAGGCTCGCAGGGTGTTGACGTGTTGGCTGGAAGGCCCCATTCGCTTCCATTGCATTGACCTACTTGCTGCAAGACCACATTCGCTTACCTGGGGTTGACCTGGTGTGTGCAGGTCCCCATAGGCTTGCAGGGGGGTGACCTGGTGGCTGCAAGGACCCATTTCCTTACCTAGGGTTGACCTCGTGGCTGCCAGGACCCATTAGCTTGCAGGGGTTGGGCCTGGTGGCTGCAAGGCCACATTCCCTTGCATTGGGTTCACCTGGTGTCTGCAAGGCCCCATTCGCTTACCTGGGGGTGACCTAGTGTCTGCAAGGCCGCATTCGCTTGCATTGGGTTGACCTGGTGGCTGCAAGGCCCAATTAGCTTACCTGGGGTTGACCTGGTGGCTGCAAGGCCCCATAGGCTTGCCTGGGGTTTACCTGGTGGCTGCAAGGCCTGATTCGCTTGCCTGGGGTTGACCTGGTGGCTGGAAGGCCCCATTCTCCTGCCTGGGGTTGACCTGGTGGCTGCAGGGCCCCATAGGATTGGAGGGGTTTCACCTGGTGGCTGCAAGGCCACATTCGCTTGCCTGGGGTTGACCTGGTGGCTGCAAGGTCCCATTCGCTTGAATTGGGTTCACCTGCTGTCTGTAAGGCCCCGTAGGCTTGCTTCGGGTTGACCTGGTGACTGCAAGGCCCCATTCGCTTCAATGGGGTTGACCTGGTGGCTGCAAGGCCCCATTTGATTACTTGGGGTTGACCTGGTGGCTGCAATGCCCCATTCGCTTACCTGGGGTTGACCTGGTGGCTGCAAGGCCCCATTCTGCTTACCATGTCGGTTGACCTGGTGGCTGCAAGGCAACATTCACTTGTCTGGAGTTGACCTGGTGGCTGCAAGGCACAATTCTCTTGCCTTGGGTAGACCCGGTGGCTGCAAGGCCCTTTCGGCTTGCCTGGGGTTGACCTGGTGGCTGCAAGGACCCATTCGCTTGCAGGGCGTTGACCTGGTGTCTGGAAGGCCCCATTCGCTTGCCTTGCGTTGAACCTGGTGGCTGCAAGACCCCATTCACTTGGATTCGGTTGACCTGGTGGCTGCAAGGCCTCATTCGCTTGCCTGGGGTTCACCTGGTGGCTGCAAGGCCCCATTCGCTTGCATTGGGTTGACCTGGTGGCTGCAAGGCCCCATGTAGCTTGCCTGGGTTGACCTGGTGGCTTCAGGCCCCATGCACTTGGATGGGGTTGACCTGGTGGCTGCAATGCCCCATTCGATTACTCGGGGTTGACCTGGTGGCTGCAAGGCCCCATTCGCTTACCTGGGCTGTCCCGGTGGCTGCAAGGACCTATTCACTTACCTGGGGTTCACCTGGTGGCTAAAGGGCCCCATAGGCTTGCAGGGGGTTGACCTGGTGGCTGCAAGGCCCCATTCGCTTATCTAGGGTTGACCTGGGCTCCAAAAGTCACCATAGGCAGGCCTGGGGTTGACCTGGTGCCCAGACTTCCTGCCGCCCTGGCTTTCACTCCCAAACAAGGGGAGTGCGGACGCAGGACCCACACAACCCCCAGGGGCTTCAGCCTTCTAGTGCCCCCCCACCTGCTTAAGGGTTGACCTGGGCCAGGCCCCATTTGATTGCCTGGGGTTCACCTGGTGGTTGCAAGGCCCCATTCACTTGGATTGGGTTGACCTGGTGGCTGCAAGGCCCCATTCGCTTGCATTGTGCTTCTGGTGGGTGCAAGGCCCCATTCACTTACCTAGGGTTGACCTGGTGGCTGCAAGGCCCCATTCACTTACCTGGGGTTCACCTGGTGGCTCCAGGGCCCCATAGGCTTGCAGGGGTTGACCTGGTGGCTGCAAGAACCCATTCGATTCCCTGGGATTTTACGTGGTGGCTGCAAGGCCCCATTCGCTTTACCTGGGGTTGACCTGGTGGCTGCAAGGCCCCATTCGCTGGCCTGGGGTTACCAGGTGGCTGTATGGCCCCATAGGCTTGCTGGGGTTTTGCATGGAAGCTGCTGGGCCCCATTAGCTTGCATTGGGTTGACCTGGTGGCTGCAAGGCCCCTTTAGCTTAACTGGGGTGCACCTGGTGGCTGTAGGGCCCCATAGGCTTGCAGGGTTTTGACCTGGTGGCTGCAATGCCCCAATCCCTTGCATTGGGTTGACCTGGTGTCTGCAAGGCCCCATTCGTTTACCTCTGGTTGACCTGGTGTCTGCAAGGTCCCATTCGCTTACCTGGGGTTCACCTGGTGACAGCAGGGCCCCATAGGCTTGCCTGGGGGTTACCTGGTGGCTGCAAGGCCCCATTCACTTGGATTGGGTTGATCTGGTTTCTGCAAGGCCCTGTAGGCTTGCCTGAGTTACACCTGGTGGTTGCAAGGGCCCATTCACTGGCCTGGGGTGGACCTGGTGGCTGCAAGTCCCCATTCGCTTACCTAGGGTTGACCTGGTGTCTGCAAGGACCCATTCGCTTGCAGGGGGTTGATGTGGTGTCTGCAAGGCCACATTCACTTACCTGGGGTTAACCTGGTGGTTGCAAGGCCCTATTCACTTTGATTGGGTTGACGTGGTGGCTGCAAGGCCCCATTCGCTTGCATTGTGCTGATCTGGTGGGTGCAAGGCCCCATTCACTTACCTAGGGTTGACCAGGTGGCTGCAAATGCCCCATTCCCTTTCGTGGGGTTCACCTAGTGGCTCCAAGGCCCTGTAGGCTTGCTTGGGGTTGACCTGGTGGCTGCAAGAACCCATAGGATTCACGGGGTTTTACGTGGTGGCTGTAGGGCCCCATTCGCTTCACCTGGGGTTGACCTGGTGGCTGCAAGGCCCCATTCGCTTGCCTGGGGTTCACAAGGTGGCTGCATGGACCCAGAGGCTTGCCGGGGTTTCGCACGGAAGCTGCTGGGCCCCATTCGCTTACACGGGGTTGACCTGGTGGCTGCAAGGCCCCATTCGCTTGCCTGGGGTTGACCTGCTGGCTGCAAGGACACATTCAGTTGCATTCGGTTGAGCAGGTGGCTGGAAGGCGCCACGCTTGCATTGGGTTGACCTGATGGCTGCAAGGCCCCATTCGCTTGCAATTGCGTTGACCTGGTGTCTGCAAGGCCCCACTCACTTACCTGAGGTTGACCTGGTGGATCCAAGGCCCCATTAGCTTACCTGGGGTGCACCTGGTGGCTGTAGGGCCCCATAGGCTTGCAGGGGGTTGAGCTTGTGGCTGCAAGGCCCCATTCACTTGCATTGGGTTCAATTGGTATCTGCAAGGCCCCAATTGCTTACCTGGGGTTGACCGGGTGGCTGCAAGGTCACATTCGCTTCCACTGGTTTGACCTGGTGTCTGCAAGGCTTTATTCGCTTACCTGGCATGGACCTGCCGGCTGCAAGGCCCCATTCACTTTACCTGGGGTTCACCTGGTGTCCGCAAGGCCCCATTCGCTTGCATTGGGTTGACCTGGTGTCTGGAAGGCCCCGTAGGCTTGCTTGGGTTAACCTGGTGGCTGCGAGGCCCCATTCGCTTGCATTGGTTTGACCTGGTGGCTGCAAGACCCCATTCGCTTACCTGGGGATCACCTGGTGTCTGCAAGGTCGCATTCGCTTACCTGGGGTTGAGCTGGTGGCTCCAAGGCCCCATTCCCTTTACCTGGGGTTCACCTGGTGGCTGCAGGACCCCATAGGCTTGCAGGGGGTTGACCTGGTGGCTGCAATGCCCCATTCGCTTACCTGGGGTTGACCTGGTGCCTGCAAGGCCCCATTCGCTTGCCTGGGGTTAACCTGGTGGCTGCAAGGCCCCATTCGCTTGGATTGGGTTGACCTGGTGTCTGCAAGGCCCTGTAGGCTTCCCTGAGTTACACCTGACGGCTGCAAGGGCCCATTCACTTGCCGTGGTTGGGCCTGGTGGCTGCAAGGCTCCATTCGCTTACCTAGGGTTGATCTGGTGGCTGCAAGGACCCATTCACCGGCAGGGGGTTGACATGGTGTCTGCAAGGCCACATTCATTTGCTTGGGGTTGACCTGGTGGCTGCAATGCCCCATTCGCTTGCTGGGGATTGACCTGGTGGCTGCAAGTCCCTATTCTCTTTCCTGGGGCTGACCTGGTCACTGCAAGGTCCCATTCACTTGCATTGGGTTCAACTGGTATCTGGAAGGCCCCAATTGCTTACCTGGGGTTGACTGGGTGGCTGCAAGGTCACATTCGCTTGCACTGAGTTGACCTGGTCTCTGCAAGGCCTTATTCGCTTACCTGGCGTGGACCTGCCGACTGCAAGGCCCCATTCACTTTACCTGGGGTTCACCTGGTGTCTGCAAGGCCCCATTCGCTTGCATTGGGTTGACCTGGTGGCTGCAAGGCCCCATTCGTTTACCTGGGGTTGACCTGGTGGCTGCAAGGCCCCATTCACTTACCTGGGCTTCCGCTGGTGCTTGCAAGGCCCCATTCCCTTGCCTGGGGTTAACCTGGGCACCAAAATCCCCCTAGGCATGCCTGAGGTTGATCTCGTGGTTGCAGGGCCCTATAGGCTTCTAGGGGGGAGACCTGGTTGCTGCAAAGCCCGATTCGCTTGCCTGGGGTTAACCTGGTGGCTGCAAGGCCCCATTCGCTTGGATTGGGTTGACGTGCTGTCTGCAAGGCCCCGTAGGCTTGCCTGAGTTACACGTGGCGGCTGCTAGGTCCCATTCGCTTGCAGGGGTTTAACATGGTGGCTGCAAGGCCCCATTCGCTTACCTGGGGTTGACCTGGTTGCTGTAAGCTCCCATTCTCTTGCCTGGGGTTCACCTGGTGGCTGCAGGACCCCATAGGCTTGCAGGGGGTTGACGTGGTGGCTGCAAGGCCCCATTCGCTTGTATTGTGTTGACCTGGTGGCTGCAATACCCCATTCGCTTACCTGGGGTTCACCTGGTGTCTGCAAGGCCGTATTCGCTTACCTGGGGTTAAGCTGGTGGCTGCAAGGCCCCATTCAGTTTACCTGGGGTTCACCTCATGGCTGGAGGGCCCCATAGGCTTGCAGGGGGTTGACCTAGTGGTTGCAAGGCCCTTTTGCTTGCATTGGGTTGACTTGGTGTCTACAAGGCACTGAAGGCTTGCCTGGGTTACACCTGGTGGGTGCAAGGCCCCATTCCCTTACGTGGGGTTGACCTGGTGGCTGCCAGGCCCCATTCGCTTACCTGGGTTTGACCTGGTGCCTGCAAGGCCACATTCGATCTACCTGCGGTTGACCTGGTGGCTGGAAGCCCAATTCACTTGGCTGGGGTTCACTTGGTGGCTGCAAGGCACCATTCGCTTGCTTTGGGTTGACCTGGTGTCTGCAAGGCCCCGTAGGCTTCCGTGGGTTTGACCTGGTGGCTCCAAGGCCCCATTCGCTTGCGTGGGGTTGACCTGGTGGCTGCAAGGCCCCATTCTTTTACCTCGTTTGACCTGGTGGCTTATAGGCCCAATTCGCTTACCTGGGGTTGTCCTGGTGGCTGGAAGGCCCCATTCACTTCCTTTGCATTGACCTTGTGTCTGAAATGCCCCGTAAACTTGCCTGGGGTTGACCTGGTGGCTGCAAGGCCCCATTGTCTTGCCTGAGGTTCACGTGGTGGCTGCCTGGCCCCATAGGCTTCCAGGGTTTGACCTGATGCTCGCAAGGTCCAATTCGAATACCTGGGGTTGACCTGGTGGCTGAAAGGCCCCATTCTCTTACAGGGGGTTTTCCTGGTGGCTGCAAGTTCCCATTCGCTTGCATTGGGTTGACCTGGTGGCTGCAAGGCGCCATTCGCTTACCTGGGGTTGACCTGATGTCTGGAAGGCCCCATTCGCTTACCGGGGTTTGACCTGGTGTCTGCAAGGCCACATTCGCTTGCCTGTGGTTCAGCTGGTGACTGCAAGCCCCATTCGCTTGCCTGGGGTTGACCTCGTGGTTGCAAGGCCCCATTCACTCACCTGGGATTCACCTCACGGCTGGAGGGCCCCATAGGCTTGCAGAGGGTTGACCTAGTGGTTGCAAGGCCGCTTTCGCTTGCATTGGGTTGACCTGGTGTCTGCAAGGCCCTGTAGGCTTGCCTGGGTTACACCTGGTGGCTGCAAGGCCCCATTCGCTTGCGTGGGGTTGACCTGCTGGCTGCCAGTTCCCATTCGCTTACCTGGGTTTGACCTGGTGCCTGCAAGGCCACATTCGCTCTAACTGCAGTTGACCTGGTGGCTGGAAGCCCCATTCACTTAGGCGGGGTTCACTTGGTGCCTGCAAGTCACCATTCGCTTGCTCTGGGTTGACCTGGTGCCTGCAAGGCCCCGTAGGCTTGCCTGGGGTTGACCTGGTGGCTCCAAAGCCCCATTCGCTTGCGTGGGGTTGACCTGGTGGCTGCAAGGCCCCATTCGTTTACTCGGTTTGACCTGGTGGCTGATAGGCCCCAATCGCTTACCTGGGGTTGTCCTGGTGCCTGCAAGTCCCCATTCACTTGCTTTGCATTGACCTTGTGTCTGAAAGGCCCCGTAGACATGCCTGGGGTTGACCTGGTGGCTGGAAGGCCCCATTGTTTTGCCTGGGGTTCACGTGGGGGCTGCCTGGCCCCATAGGCTTCCATGGGTTGACCTGATGCCCGGAAGGTCCCATTCGCTTACCTGGGGTTTACCTGGTGGCTGCAGGGCCCCATTCGCTTTCCTGGTGTTGACCTGAGGGCTGAAAGCCCCAATTCGCTTGCCCTGCGTTGACCGGGTGTCTGCAAGGCTGCATTCACTTGCCTCGGGTTGAGCTGGTGGCTGCAAGGCCCCATTCACTTGCGTCGAGTTCACCTGGTGGCTGCAAGGCCCCATGCGTTTCGCAGGGTTTGACCTGGTGGCTGCAAGGACCCATTCTCTTACCCGGGGTTCACCTGGTTCCTGCAGGGCCCCATAGGCTTGCAGGGGCTTGTCCTAGTGGCAGCAAAGCCCTATTCACTTGCTTTGGGTTGACCTGGTGTCTGTAAGGCCCCATTCATTTACGGGGTTGACCTGGTGGCTGGAAAGCTGCATTCGCTTGCATTGGGTTGACCTGGTGGATGCACGGCCCCATTCGCTTACCTGGGGTTCACCTGGTGTCTGCAAGGCCCCGTAGGCTTGCCTGGGGTTGAGCTGGTGGCTGCAAGGCCCCATTCGTTTGCATTGGGTTGACCTGGTGTCTGCAAGGCCCCATTCACTTACCTGGGGTTAACCTGGTGGCTGCAATGCCCCATTAAATTACCCGGGGTTGACCCTGTGGCTGCAGGGCCCCATAGGCTCCCAGGGGTTAACATGGTGGCTGTAAGGCCCCAATCACTTGGCTGGGGTTCACCTGGTGGCTGCAAGGCCCCATTCACTTGCATTGGGTTCTCCTGGTGGCTGCAAGACCCCATTCATGTGCCTGGGGTTGACCTGGTGACTGCAAGGACTCATTCGCTTTCCTGGGGTTCACCTCGTGGCTGCAAGGACCCATTCACTTACCTGGGGTTCACCTGGTGGCCGCAGGGCACAACAGGCTTGTAGGGGGTTCACCTTGTTGCTGCAAGGCCCCATTCGCTTGCATTGGGTTGACCTGGAGTCTGCTAGTCCCCATTCGGTTACCTGGGGTTGACCTGGTGGCTGCAGGGCCGCTTTCGCTTGCATTGGGTTGACCTGGTGTCTGCAAGGTCCCATTCGCTTACCTGGGTTTGCCCTGGTGGCTGCAAGGCCCCATTCACTTACCTGGTGTTGACCTGGTGGCTGCCACGCCCCATTCACTTGCACTGGATTGACGAGGTCTCTGCAAGGCCCCGTAGGATTGCCTACATTACACCTGGTGGCTGCAAGGCCCCATTCGCTTGGCAGAGTTTAACCTGGTGGCTGCAAGGCCCCATTCACTTACCTGGGTTTCACCTGGTTCCTGCAGGGCCCCATAGGCTTCCTTGGGTTTGCCCTGGTGGCTGCAAGGCCCCATTCGCTTGCCCCGGGTTGACCTGGTGGCTGCAAGGCCCCATTCACTTACCTGGGGTTCAACTGGTTGCTGCAGGTCCCCATAGGATTGCAGGGGGTTGACCTGGTATCTGCAAGGCCCCATTCGCTTACCTGGGGTTGACCTGGTGGCTGCAAGGCCCCATTAACTTACCCGGGGTTGTCCCTGTGGCTGCAGCGCCCCATAGGCTCCAAGGGGTTGACATGGAGGCTGGAAGGTCCCATTCGCTTGCCCGGGTTTGACCTGGTGGCTGCAGGGCCCTATTCACTTGCCTGGGGTTGACCTGGTGACTGCAAGTACCATTCACTTAAATGGGGTTGACCTGGAGGCTCCAGGGCCCCATTGTCTTCCCTGGGGTTGACGTGGTGGCTGCAAGAACGCATTCGCTTGCCTGGGGTTGTCATGCTGGCTGCAAGGTCACATTAACTTGCCTGGGGTTGACCTGGTGGCTGAAAGGCCCTATTCACTTGCAGGGCTTGACCTGGTGGCTGGAAGGCACAATTCGCTTGCTTTGGGTTGACCCGGTTGGTGCAGGGCCGCATTAGCTTACCTGGGGGTTGACCTGGTGGCTGCAAGTCCCTTTCGCTTGCCTGGAGTTCACCTTGTGGCTGCAGGACCCCATAGGCTCGCAGGCGGTTCACGTGTTGGCTGCAAGGCCCCATTCACTTCTATTGCGTTGACCTAGTGACTGCAAGACCCTAGTCGCTTACCTGGGGTTGACCTGGTGTCTGCAAGGCCCCATTCACTTGCGTGGGGTTGACATGGTGGCTGCAACGCCCCTTTCGCTTTCCTGGGTTTCACCTGGTGGATGCAAGGCCCAAATCGCTCTACATGGGGTTGACCTGGTGTCTTCAAGGCCCCGTAGGCTTGCCTGGGGTTGACCTGATGGCTGCAACGCCCCATTCACTTGCATTGGGTTGACCTGGTGTCTGCAAGGCCCCGCAGGTTTGCCTGGGGTTGACCTGGTGTCTGCAAGACCCCATTCGGTTACGTGGAGTAGACCTGGTGGCTGCAAGGCCGCGTTTGCTTGCATTGGGTTGGCCTGGTGTCTGCAACGCCCCATTCACTTACCTGGGTTTCACCTGGTGGCTGCAAGGCCCCATTCTCTTATATGGGGTTGACCTGGGGGCTGCAACTCCCCATTCACTTCGCTGGGGTTCACCTGGAGGATGCAAGGAACAATTCGCTTGCATTGGGTTGACCTGCTGTCTTCAAGGACCCGTAGGCTTGCCTAGGGTTGCCGTGGTGGCTGCAAGGTGCCATTCACTTACCTGGGGTTGACCTGGTGGCTGCAAGGCCCCATTAACTTACCCGGGGTTGACGCTGTGGCTGCAGGGCCCCATAGGCTCCCAGGGAATTAACATGGGGGCTGGAAAGACCAATTCGCTTGCCCGTGGTTGACCTGGTGGCTGCAAGGCCCCATTCGCATACCTGGGGTTGACATGGTGGCTAAAAAGCCCTATTCGCTTGCATTGGGTTGACTGGTGTCTTCCAGGCCCCATTCACTTGGGGGTTGACCTGGTGGCTGTGAGGCCGCATTGATGAGCCTGGGGTTCAGCTGGTGACTGGAAGGACCCATTCGCTTGCCTGGGGTTGAACTCATCACTGCAAGAATCCATTCACTTACCTGGGGTTCACCTGGTGGCTGCAAGGCCGCGTTCGCTTGCATTGTGTTGACCTGGTGTCTGCAAGGCCACATTCGCTTGCCTGGGGTTGAGCTTCGGAGTGGAAGCCCCATTCGCTTGCATTGGGTTGACCTGGTGTCTGCAAGGCCCTGTAGGCTTGCCTGGGTTACACCTGGTGGCTGCAAGTCCCCAATCAGTTGCCTTGGGTTGTTCTGGTGGCTGCAAGGCCCCATTCGCTTGGATTGGGTTGACCTGCTGTCTGCAAGGCGCCGTGGGCTTGCCTGACTCTACACGTTTTGGCTGCAAGGTCCTATTCGCTTCCAGGGGGTTGACATGGTGGCTGCAAGGCCCCATTCGCTTCCCTGGGCTTAACCTGGTGGCTGCAAGACCCCATTCACATTGACTGGGTTGATCTGGTGTCTCCAAGGCCCTGTAGGCTTGCCTGAGTTACACCTGGCGGCTGCAAGGCCCCATTCACTTGCCTGGGGTTGACCTGGTGTCTGCAAGGCCCCATTAGATTACCAGTGGTTGACCTGGCGACTGCAAGGCCGCATTCACTTACCACGGTTTCACCTGGTACCTGCAGGGCCCCATAGGCTTGCAGGGGTTTCACCTGGTGGCTGCAATGCCCCTTTCACTTACCTAGGGTTGTCCTGGAGTCTGCAAGAACCCATTCGCTTACCTGGGGTTAACCAGGTGGCTGCAAGCCCCCATTCACTTACCTGGGGTTCACCTGGTGGCTCCAGAGCCCAATAGGCTTGCAGGGGGTTGACGTGGTGGCTGCAATGCCCCATTCGCTTACCTGGGCTTGGCCTGGTGCCTGAAAGGCCCCATTCACTTTGATTGGGTTGACCTGCTGTCTGCAAGGCCCCGTAGGCTTGCCGGAGTTACACGTGGTGGCTGCAAGGCCCCATTCGCTTGCAGGGGGTTGACATGGTGGCTGCAAGGTCCCATTCGCTTACCAGTGGTTGATCTGGTGGCTGCAAGGCCCCATTCGCTAGCTTGGGGTTCACCTTGTGGCTGCAGGACCCCATAGGCTCGCAGGCGGTTCACGTGGTGGTTGAAAGGCCCCATTCACTTCTATTGCGTTGACCTAGTGGCTGCAAGACCCTATTCGCTTACCTGGGGTTGACCTGGTGTCTGCAAGGCCGCTCTCGCTTACCTGGGGTTAACCTGGTGGCTGCAAGGCCCCATTCACTTACCTGGCGTTCACCTGGTGGCTGCAGGGCCCCATAGGCTTGCAGGGGGTTGACCTGATTGCAATGTCCCTTTCACTTATCTGGATTTCACCTGTTGGCAGCTTTCGCTTTCCTGGGGTTGAGCTGGTGGCTGCAAGGCCACATTCACTTTCCTGGGGTTGACCTGGTGGCTGCAAGGCCCTATCCACTTGCAGGGCTCTACCTGGTGGCTACAAGGCACAATTCGCTTGCATTGGGTTGACCCGGTGGCTGCAGGGCCCCATTAGCTTACCTGGGGTTGACCTGGTGGCTACAAGGCCCCATTCGCTTGCGGGGGTTTGACCTGGTGGCTGCAAGGCCCTATTCACTTGCCTGGGGTTGACCTGGTGACTGCAAGTACCATTCACTTAAATGGGGTTGACCTGGAGGCTCCAGGGCCCCATTGTCTTCCCTGGGGTTGACCTGGTGGCTGCAGGAACGCATTCGCTTGCCTGGGGTTGTCATGCTGGCTGCAAGGGGGGTTGACCTGGTGGCTGAAAGGCCCTATTCACTTGCAGGGCTTGACCTGGTGGCTGGAAGGCACAATTCGCCATTGGGTGGTGGTGCAGGGCCTCATTAGCTTACCTGGGGGTTGACCTGGTGCTGCAAGTCCCTTTCGCTTGCCTGGGGTTCACCTTGTGGCTGCAGGACCCCATAGGCTCACAGGCGGTTCACGTGTTGGCTGCACCCCATTCACTTCTATTGCGTTGACCTAGTGGCTGCAAGACCCTATTCGCTTACCTGGGGTTGACCTGGTGTCTGCAAGGCCGCTTCGCTTACCTGGGGTTAACCTGGTGGCTGCAAGGCCCCATTCACTTGGGGGTTGACGGCTGCAACGCCCCATTCACTTGCATTGGGTTGACCTGGTGTCTGCAAGGCCCCGCAGGTTTGCCTGGGGTTGACCTGGTGTCTGCAAGACCCCATACGAGACCTGGTGGCTGCAAGGCCGCGTTTGCTTGCATTGGGTTGGCCTGGTGTCTGCAACGCCCCATTCACTTACCTGGGTTTCACCTGGTGGCTGCAAGGCCCCATTCTCTTATATGGGGTTGACCTGGGGGCTGCAACTCCCCATTCACTTCGCTGGGGTTCACCTGGAGGATGCAAGGAACAATTCGCTTGCATTGGGTTGACCTGCTGTCTTCAAGGACCCGTAGGCTTGCCTAGGGTTGCCGTGGTGGCTGCAAGGTGCCATTCACTTACCTGGGGTTGACCTGGTGGCTGCAAGGCCCCATTAACTTACCCGGGGTTGACGCTGTGGCTGCAGGGCCCCATAGGCTCCCAGGGAATTAACATGGGGGCTGGAAAGACCAATTCGCTTGCCCATGGTTGACCTGGTGGCTGCAAGGCCCCATTTGCATACCTGGGGTTGACATGGTGGCTAAAAAGCCCTATTCGCTTGCATTGGGTTGACCTGGTGTCTTCCAGGCCCCATTCACTTGCCTGGGGTTGACCTGGTGGCTGTGAGGCTGCATTGATGTGCCTGGGGTTCAGCTGGTGACTGGAAGGACCCATTCGCTTGCCTGGGGTTGAACTCATCGCTGCAAGAATCCATTCACTTACCTGGGGTTCACCTGGTGGCTGCAAGGCCGCGTTCGCTTGCATTGTGTTGACCTGGTGTCTGCAAGGCCACATTCGCTTGCCTGGGGTTAACCTGGTGTCTGCAAGGCCCCATTCACTTGGATTGGGTTGACCTGCTGGCTGCAATGCCACATTCGCTTGCCTGGGGTTGACCTGGTGGCTGCAAGGCCCCATTCACTTACCTGGGGTTCACCTGGTGGGTGCAGGGCCCCATAGGCTTGCAGGGGGTTAACCTGGTGGCTGCAAGGCCCCATTCAGTTGCCTGGGGTGGACCTGGTGGCTGCAAGGACCCATTCGCTTACCCAGGGTTGACCTGGTGGCTGCAAGGACCTATTAGCTTGCAGGGGTTGACGTGGTTGCTGCAAGGCCCCATTCGCTTACCTGGGGTTGACCTGGTGGCTTCAAGGCCCCATTAGCTTGCCTGGGGTTCCCCTGGTTGCTGCAGGACCCCATAGCCTCGCAGGGGGTTGACGTGGTGGCTGTAAGGCCCCTTTCACTTGCATTGCATTGACCTGGTGGCTGCAATGCCCTGTAGGCTTGCCTGAGTTACACCTGGTGGCTGCAAGGCCCCATTCAATTGCCTGGGATGGACCTGGTGGTTGCAAGGCCACATTCGCTTAACTAGGGTTGACCTGGGGGCTGCAAGGACCCATTAGCTTGCAGGGGTTTACCTGGTGGCTGCAAGGCCACATTCACTTGCCTGGGGTTGACCTGGTGTCTGCAAGGCCCCTTTCTCTTCCAGGGGGTTGACCTGTTAGTTGCAAGGCCACATTAGCTTGCCTGGGGTTGACCTGGTGGCTGCAATGCCCCATTCGCTTACCTGGGGTTAACCTGGTGGCTGCAAGGCCCCATTCACTTGGATTGGGTTGACCTGCTGGCTGCAAGGCCACATTCGCTTGCCTGGGGTTGACCTGGTGGCTGCAAGGCCCCATTCACTAACCTGGGGTTCACCTGGTGGGTGCAGGGCCCCATAGGCTTGCAGGGGGTTGACCTGGTGGCTGCAAGGCCCCATTCAGTTGCCTGGGGTGGACCTGGTGGCTGCAAGGACCCATTTGCTTACCCAGGGTTGACCTGGTGGCTGCAAGGACCTATTAGCTTGCAGGGGTTGACGTGGTTGATGCAAGGCCACATTCACTTGGATTGGGTTGACCTGGTGTCTGCAAGGTTCCATTCGCTTGCAGGGGGTTGACATGGTGGCTGCAAGGCCCCATTCGCTTACCTTGGGTTGAACTGGTGGCTTTAAGGCCCCATTTGCTTGCCTGGGGTTTTCCTGGTTGCTGCAGGACCCCATAGGCTCGCAGGGGGTTGACGTGGTGGCTGTAAGGCCCCTTTCACTTGCATTGCATTGACCTGGTGGCTGCAATGCCCTGTAGGCTTGCCTGAGTTACACCTGGTGGCTGCAAGGCCCCATTCACTTGCCTGGGGTGGACCTGGTGGCTGCAAGGCCACATTCGCTTACCGAGGGTTGACCTGGGGGCTGCAAGGACCCATTAGCTTGCAGGGGTTTACCTGGTGGCTGCAAGGCCACATTCACTTGCCTCGGGTTGACCTGGTGGCTGCAAGGCCCCATTTGCTTAAATGGGATTGACCAGGTAGCTGCAAGGCCCCATTTGATTACTTGGCGTTGACCTGGTGCCTGCAAGGCAGCATTCACTTAAATGCGGTTGACCTGGTTGCTTCAAGGCCCCATTCGCTTACCTGGGGTTCACCTGGAGGCTTCAAGGCGCCATTCGCTTCCCTGGGGCTTACCTGGTGGCTGGAAGGCCCCATTCGCTTGGATTTGGTTGACCTGGTGTCTGCAAGCCCCGTAGGCTTGCCTGAGTTACACCTGGTGGCAGAAAGGCCCCATTCACTTGCCTGGGGTTGACCTGTTGGCTGCAAGGCCCTATTCACTTGCAGGGCTTAACCTGGTGGCTGCAAGGCACAATACGCTTGCATTGGGTTGACCCGGTGGCTGCAGGGCCCCATTAGCTTACCTGGGGTTGACCTGGTGGCTGCAAGTCCCTTTCGCTTGCCTGGGGTTGACCTGGTGGCTGCAAGGCCCCTTTCGCTTGCAGGAGGTTGACCTGTTGGCTGCAAGGCCACATTCGCTTGCCTGGGCTTGAACCCATGGCTCCAACGCCCTATTCACTTACGTGGGGTTCACCTGGTGGCTGCAGGGCCCCTAGGCTTGCAGGGGGTTAACCTAGTGGCTGAAAGGCCCCAATCGCATACGTGGGGTTGACCTGGTGGCTGCAAGGCTCCATTCACTTACCACGGGTTCACCTGGTGGCTGCAGGACCCCATAGGCTTGCAGGGGGTTGACGTGGTGGCTGCAAGGCCCCTTTCGCTTGAATTGGGTTGACCTGATGGCTGCAAGGCCCCATTCGATTGAATGGGGTTGACCTGGTGTCTCCAATGCCCCATTCACTTTACGTGAGGCTCACCTGTTGGCATCAGGGCCCCTAGGCTTGTAGGGGTTTCACCTAGTGGCTGAAAGCCCCCATTAGCATACCTAGGGTTGACCTGGAGGCTGCCAGGCCCCATTCGCTTGCCTGGGGTTAACCTGGTGGCTGCAAGGCCCCATTTGATTGGAATGGGTTGACCTGGTGTGTGGAATGCCCCGTAGGCTTGCCTAAGATACACCTGGTGGCTGCAATGCCCCATTCGCTTGCCTGGGGTCACCTCGTGGCTGCAAGGCCCCATTCACTTGGATTCAGTTGACCTGCTGGCTGCAAGGCCAAATTCGCTTGCCTGGGGTTGACCTGGTGGCTGCAAGGCCCCATTCGCTTGCATTGGGTTCACCTGGTGTATGTAAGGCCCCGTAGGCTTGCTAAGGGTTGACCTGGTGACTGCAAGGCCCCATTCGCTTCAATGGGGTTGACCAGGTGGCTGCAAGGCCCCATTTGATTACTTGGGTTGACTTGGTGGCTGTAAAGTACCATTCACTTAAATGGGGTTGACCTGGTTGATGCAAGGTCCCATTAGTTTACCTGGGGTTGACCTGGAGGCTTCAAGACCCCATTCGCTTGCCTGGGGTTGACCTGGTGGCTGGAAGGCCCCATTCACTTGGATTTGGTTGACCTGGTGTCTGCAAGCCCCGTAGCCTTGCCTGAGTTACACCTGTTGGCTGCAAGGCCCCATTCGCTTGCCTGGGGTTGACCTCGTGGCTGCAAGGCAACATTCGCTTGCCTGGGGTTCACCTTGTGTCTGCAGGACCCCATAGGCTCGCAGGCGGTTGACGTGTTGGCTGCAAGGCCCCATTCACTTCTATTGCATTGACCTAGTGGCTGCAAGACCCTATTCGCTTACCTGGGGTTGACCTGGTGTCTGCAAGGCCGCTATCGCTTACCTGGGGTTAACCTGGGGGCTCCAAGGCCCCATTCACTTACCTGGCGTTCACCTGGTGGCTGCAGGGCCCCATAGGCTTGCAGGGGGTTGACCTGATGGCTGCAATGTCCCGTTCACTTATCTGGATTTCACTTTTTGGCAGCAAGGCCCCATTCGCTTTCCTGGGGTTGACCTGGTGGCTGCAAGGCCAAATTCACTTGCCTGGGGTTGACCTGGTGGCTGCAAGGCCCTATCCCCTTGCAGGGCCTCACCTGATGGCTACAAGGCACAATTCGCTTACATTGGGTTGACCCGGTGGCTGCAGGGCCCCATTAGCTTACTTGGGGTTGACCTGGTGGCTACAAGGCCCCATTCGCTTGCGGGGTTTTGACCTGGTGGCCGCAAGGCCCTATTCACTTGCCTGGGGTGAACCTGGTGGCTGCAAGGCCCCATTTGATTGGATTGGGTTGACCTTATGTCTCGAATGCCCCGTAGTCTTGCCGGAGTTACACCTGGTGGCTGCAAGGCCCCATTCGCTTACCTGGGGTTGACCTGGTGGCTGCAAGTCCCGATTCGCTTGCCTGGGTTTGACCTGGTGGTTGCAGGACCCCATTTAGTTACCTGGGGTTCACCCGGTCGCTGCAGGACCCCATAGGCTCACAGGGGGTTGACCTGCTCTCTGCATTGCCCCATTCCTTTACCTGGGGGTGACCTAGTGTCTGCAAGGCCCCATTCGGTTGCATTGGGTTGACCTGGTGGCTGCAAGACCCCATTAGCTTACCTGAGGTTGAACTGGTGGCTGCAAGGCCGCATTGGCTTACCTGGGGTTGAAATGGTGGCTGCAAGGCCCCATTTGCTTGCCTGGGGTTAACCTGGTGGCTGCAAGGCCCCATTCACTGGGATTGGGTTGATCTGGCGGCTGCAAGGCCCCATTCGCTTCCAGGCACCTCACCTAGTGGCTGAAAGGCCCCATTCGCTTGCATTGGGTTTACTTGGTGGCTGCAAGGCCCCATTAGCTTACCTGGGGTTGACCTGGTGTCTGCAATCCCCATTAGCTTGCAGGGGGTTGACCTGGTGACTGCAAGGCCACATTCGCTTCCCTATGTTGACCTTGTGGCTGCAAGGCCCCATTCACTTGCCTGGTAGTGACCTGGTGGCTGCAAGGCCCATTTCACTTACCGGGTTCACCTGGTGTCTGCAGGGCCCCACCGGCTTGCAGGGTTTTCACCTGGTGGCTGCAAGGCCACATTCGCTTGCCTGGGGTTGACCTGGTGACTGCAAGGCCCCATTCGTTTAAAAGCGGTTGACCAGGTGGCTGGAAGGCCCAATTTGATTACTTGGGGTTGACCTGGTGGCTGCAAGGCCCCATTCGCTTACCTGGGGTAGACCTGGAGGCTTCAAGGCCCCATTCGCTTCCCTAGGGTTGACCTGGTGGCTGGAAGGCCCCATTCGCTTCGATATGGTTGACCTGGTGTCTGTAAGCCCCGTAGGCTTGCGCGAGTTACACCTGGTGGCAGCAAGGCCCCATTAACTTCCCGGGGGTTGACCTGGTGGCTGTAGGGCCCCATAGGCTTGCAGGGGGCTGACCTGGTGGCTGCAAGGCCCCATTCGCTTGGCTGGGGTTGACCTGGTGGTTGCAAGACCCCATTCACTGACCTGGGGTTCACCTGGTCGCTGCACTACCCCACAGGCTCACAGGGGGTTGACCTGGAGGCTGAAAGGCCCCATTCGCTTACATTGGGTTCACCTGGTGTCTGCAAGGTCCCATTCGCTTACCTGGGGGTGACCTAGTGTCTCCAAGTCCCCATTCACTTCCATTGGGTTGACCTGGTGGCTGCAAGGCCCAATTAGCTTACCTGGGGTTGACCTGGTGGCTGGAAGGCCCCATAGGCTTGCTTGGGGTTTACCTGGTGGCTGCAGGGCTCCATTCACTTGCCTGGGGTTCAGCTGGTGGCTGCAGGGCCCCATAGTCTTGCAGGGGTTTCACCTGATGGCTGCAAGGCCACATTCGCTTGCCTGGGGTTGACCTGGTGGCTGTAAGGCCCCATTCGCTTAAAGGGAGTTGACCAGGTGGCTGGAAGGCCCCATTTGATTACTTGGGGTTGTCCTGGTGGCTGCAAGGCACCATTCACTTAAATGGGGTTGACCTGGATACTGCAAGGCCCCATTTGCTTACCTGGGGTTGACCTGGAGGCTTCAAGTCCTGATTCGCTAACCCGGGGGTTGACCTGGTGGCTGGAAGGCCCCATTCACTTGGATTTGGTTGACCTGGTGTCTGCAAGCCCCGTAGGCTTGCCTGAGGTACACCTCGTGGCAGCAAGGCCTCTTTTGCTTGCCTGGGGTTGACCTGGTGGCTGAAAGGCCCTATTCCCTCGCAGGGCTTGACCTGGTGGCTGCAAGGCACAATTCGCTTGCATTGGGTTGACCCGGTGGGTGCAGGGCCCCATTAGCTTACCTGGGGTTGACCTGGTGGCTGGAAGGCCACAAATCCTTGCCTAGGGTTGAACTGGTGGCTGGAAGACCCCAGTCACTTGCAGGGGTTTGACCTGGCGGCTGCAGGACACCATAGGCTTGCAGGGGGTTGACGTGGTGGCTGCAAGGCCCTATTCGCTTGCATTGGGATGACCTGGTGGCTGCAAGGCCCCTTAGCTTACCTTGGGTTGACCTGGTGTCTGCAAGGCCCCATTCGCTTGCCTGGGATTGACCTGGTGGCTGCAAGGCACAATTCGCTTTCATTGGGTTGACCCGGTGGCTGCAAGGCCCCATTAGCTTACCTGGGGTTGACCTGGTTGCTGCAAGGCCCTTTCGCTTACCTGGGGTTGAAATGGTGGCTGCAAGGCCCCATTTGCTTGCCTGGGGTTAACCTGGTGGCTGCAAGGCCCCATTCACTGGGATTGGGTTGATCTGGCGGCTGCAAGGCCCCATTCGCTTCCAGGCACCTCACCTAGTGGCTGAAAGGCCTTATTCGCTTGCATTGGGTTTACCTGGTGGCTGCAAGGCCCCATTAGCTTACCTGGGGTTGACCTGGTGTCTGCAATCCCCATTAGCTTGCAGGGGGTTGACCTGGTGACTGCAAGGCCACATTCGCTTCCCTATGTTGACCTTGTGGCTGCAAGGCCCCATTCACTTGCCTGGTAGTGACCTGGTGGCTGCAAGGCCCATTTCACTTACCGGGTTCACCTGGTGTCTGCAGGGCCCCACCGGCTTGCAGGGTTTTCACCTGGTGGCTGCAAGGCCACATTCGCTTGCCTGGGGTTGACCTGGTGACTGCAAGGCCCCATTCGTTTAAAAGCGGTTGACCAGGTGGCTGGAAGGCCCAATTTGATTACTTGGGGTTGACCTGGTGGCTGCAAGGCCCCATTCGCTTACCTGGGGTAGACCTGGAGGCTTCAAGGCCCCATTCGCTTCCCTAGGGTTGACCTGGTGGCTGGAAGGCCCCATTCGCTTCGATATGGTTGACCTGGTGTCTGTAAGCCCCGTAGGCTTGCGCGAGTTACACCTGGTGGCAGCAAGGCCCCATTAACTTCCCGGGGGTTGACCTGGTGGCTGTAGGGCCCCATAGGCTTGCAGGGGGCTGACCTGGTGGCTGCAAGGCCCCATTCGCTTGGCTGGGGTTGACCTGGTGGTTGCAAGACCCCATTCACTGACCTGGGGTTCACCTGGTCGCTGCATTACCCCACAGGCTCACAGGGGGTTGACCTGGAGGCTGAAAGGCCCCATTTGCTTACATTGGGTTCACCTGGTGTCTGCAAGGTCCCATTCGCTTACCTGGGGGTGACCTAGTGTCTCCAAGTCCCCATTCACTTCCATTGGGTTGACCTGGTGGCTGCAAGGCCCAATTAGCTTACCTGGGGTTGACCTGGTGGCTGGAAGGCCCCATAGGCTTGCTTGGGGTTTACCTGGTGGCTGCAGGGCTCCATTCACTTGCCTGGGGTTCAGCTGGTGGCTGCAGGGCCCCATAGTCTTGCAGGGGTTTCACCTGATGGCTGCAAGGCCACATTCGCTTGCCTGGGGTTGACCTGGTGGCTGTAAGGCCCCATTCGCTTAAAGGGAGTTGACCAGGTGGCTGGAAGGCCCCATTTGATTACTTGGGGTTGTCCTGGTGGCTGCAAGGCACCATTCACTTAAATGGGGTTGACCTGGATACTGCAAGGCCCCATTTGCTTACCTGGGGTTGACCTGGAGGCTTCAAGTCCTGATTCGCTAACCCGGGGGTTGACCTGGTGGCTGGAAGGCCCCATTCACTTGGATTTGGTTGACCTGGTGTCTGCAAGCCCCGTAGGCTTGCCTGAGGTACACCTCGTGGCAGCAAGGCCTCTTTTGCTTGCCTGGGGTTGACCTGGTGGCTGAAAGGCCCTATTCCCTCGCAGGGCTTGACCTGGTGGCTGCAAGGCACAATTCGCTTGCATTGGGTTGACCCGGTGGGTGCAGGGCCCCATTAGCTTACCTGGGGTTGACCTGGTGGCTGGAAGGCCACAAATCCTTGCCTAGGGTTGAACTGGTGGCTGGAAGACCCCAGTCACTTGCAGGGGTTTGACCTGGCGGCTGCAGGACACCATAGGCTTGCAGGGGGTTGACGTGGTGGCTGCAAGGCCCTATTCGCTTGCATTGGGATGACCTGGTGGCTGCAAGGCCCCTTAGCTTACCTTGGGTTGACCTGGTGTCTGCAAGGCCCCATTCGCTTGCCTGGGATTGACCTGGTGGCTGCAAGGCACAATTCGCTTTCATTGGGTTGACCCGGTGGCTGCAAGGCCCCATTAGCTTACCTGGGGTTGACCTGGTTGCTGCAAGGCCCTTTCGCTTACCTGGGGTTGAAATGGTGGCTGCAAGGCCCCATTTGCTTGCCTGGGGTTAACCTGGTGGCTGCAAGGCCCCATTCACTGGGATTGGGTTGATCTGGCGGCTGCAAGGCCCCATTCGCTTCCAGGCACCTCACCTAGTGGCTGAAAGGCCCCATTCGCTTGCATTGGGTTTACTTGGTGGCTGCAAGGCCCCATTAGCTTACCTGGGGTTGACCTGGTGTCTGCAATCCCCATTAGCTTGCAGGGGGTTGACCTGGTGACTGCAAGGCCACATTCGCTTCCCTATGTTGACCTTGTGGCTGCAAGGCCCCATTCACTTGCCTGGTAGTGACCTGGTGGCTGCAAGGCCCATTTCACTTACCGGGTTCACCTGGTGTCTGCAGGGCCCCACCGGCTTGCAGGGTTTTCACCTGGTGGCTGCAAGGCCACATTCGCTTGCCTGGGGTTGACCTGGTGACTGCAAGGCCCCATTCGTTTAAAAGCGGTTGACCAGGTGGCTGGAAGGCCCAATTTGATTACTTGGGGTTGACCTGGTGGCTGCAAGGCCCCATTCGCTTACCTGGGGTAGACCTGGAGGCTTCAAGGCCCCATTCGCTTCCCTAGGGTTGACCTGGTGGCTGGAAGGCCCCATTCGCTTCGATATGGTTGACCTGGTGTCTGTAAGCCCCGTAGGCTTGCGCGAGTTACACCTGGTGGCAGCAAGGCCCCATTAACTTCCCGGGGGTTGACCTGGTGGCTGTAGGGCCCCATAGGCTTGCAGGGGGCTGACCTGGTGGCTGCAAGGCCCCATTCGCTTGGCTGGGGTTGACCTGGTGGTTGCAAGACCCCATTCACTGACCTGGGGTTCACCTGGTCGCTGCACTACCCCACAGGCTCACAGGGGGTTGACCTGGAGGCTGAAAGGCCCCATTTGCTTACATTGGGTTCACCTGGTGTCTGCAAGGTCCCATTCGCTTACCTGGGGGTGACCTAGTGTCTCCAAGTCCCCATTCACTTCCATTGGGTTGACCTGGTGGCTGCAAGGCCCAATTAGCTTACCTGGGGTTGACCTGGTGGCTGGAAGGCCCCATAGGCTTGCTTGGGGTTTACCTGGTGGCTGCAGGGCTCCATTCACTTGCCTGGGGTTCAGCTGGTGGCTGCAGGGCCCCATAGTCTTGCAGGGGTTTCACCTGATGGCTGCAAGGCCACATTCGCTTGCCTGGGGTTGACCTGGTGGCTGTAAGGCCCCATTCGCTTAAAGGGAGTTGACCAGGTGGCTGGAAGGCCCCATTTGATTACTTGGGGTTGTCCTGGTGGCTGCAAGGCACCATTCACTTAAATGGGGTTGACCTGGATACTGCAAGGCCCCATTTGCTTACCTGGGGTTGACCTGGAGGCTTCAAGTCCTGATTCGCTAACCCGGGGGTTGACCTGGTGGCTGGAAGGCCCCATTCACTTGGATTTGGTTGACCTGGTGTCTGCAAGCCCCGTAGGCTTGCCTGAGGTACACCTCGTGGCAGCAAGGCCTCTTTTGCTTGCCTGGGGTTGACCTGGTGGCTGAAAGGCCCTATTCCCTCGCAGGGCTTGACCTGGTGGCTGCAAGGCACAATTCGCTTGCATTGGGTTGACCCGGTGGGTGCAGGGCCCCATTAGCTTACCTGGGGTTGACCTGGTGGCTGGAAGGCCACAAATCCTTGCCTAGGGTTGAACTGGTGGCTGGAAGACCCCAGTCACTTGCAGGGGTTTGACCTGGCGGCTGAAGGACACCATAGGCTTGCAGGGGGTTGACGTGGTGGCTGCAAGGCCCTATTCGCTTGCATTGGGATGACCTGGTGGCTGCAAGGCCCCTTAGCTTACCTTGGGTTGACCTGGTGTCTGCAAGGCCCCATTCGCTTGCCTGGGATTGACCTGGTGGCTGCAAGGCACAATTCGCTTTCATTGGGTTGACCCGGTGGCTGCAAGGCCCCATTAGCTTACCTGGGGTTGACCTGGTTGCTGCAAGGCCCTTTCGCTTGCCTGGGGTGGACCTGTTGGCTGCAAGGCCCCAGTCGCTTCCAGGGGTTTGACCTGGTGGCTGCAAGGCACCATTCACTTACTGGGGGTTCACCTGGTGGCTACAGGACACCATAGGCTTGCAGGAGGTTGACGTGGTGGCTGCAAGGCCCCATTCGCTTGCATTGGGTTGACCTGATGGCTGCAAGGCCCCATTCACTAGCATTGGGTTGACCTGATGGCTGCAAGGCCGCATTCACTTGCATTGGGTTGTCCTGGTGGCTCGAACGCCCCATTCACTTACGTCGGGTTCACCTGGAGGCTGCAGGGCCCCCTAGGCTTGCAGGTTGTTGACCTAGTGGCTGAAAGGCCCCAGTCACATAACTGGGGTTGACCTGGAGGCTGCCAAGACCCATTCGCTTCCCTAGGGTTAACCTGGTGGCTGCAAGTTCCCATTTGATTGGATTGGGTTTACCTGGTGTCTGGAATGCCCCGTAGGATTGCCTGAGTTGCATGTGGTGGCTGCAAGGCACCATTCGCTTACCTGGGGTTGACCTGGTGGCTGGAAGGCCCCATTCTCTTGGCTGGGGTTGACCTGGTGGTTGCAAGACCCCTTTCACTTACCTGGGGTTCACCTGGTCACTGCAGGACGCCATAGCCTCACAGGGGTTTGACCTGGTGGCTGAAAGGCCCCATTCACTTGCATTGGGTTCACCTGGTGTCTGCAAGGCCCCATTCACTTGGATTGGGTTGACCTGGTGTCTGCAAGGCCCCATTAGCTTGCATTGGGTTCACCTGGTGGCTGCAAGGCCCCATTCACTTGGATTGGGTTTACCTGGTGTCTGCAAGGCCCCATTAGCTTGCAGGGGGTTGACCTGTTGGCTGCAAGGCCACATTCGCTTCCCTGGGGTTGACCTGGTGCCTGCAAGTCCCCACTCGCTTACCTGGGTTTGACCTGGAGTCTGCAAAGCCCCATTCGCTTGCATTGGGTTGACCTGGTGGCTGCAAGGCCCCATTCACTTGGATTGGGTTGACCTGCTGGCTGCAAGTCCCCATTCGCTTACCTGGGTTTGACCTGGAGTCTGCAAAGCCCCATTCGCTTGCCTGGGGTTGCCCTGGTGGCTGCAAGGCCCCATTCACTTACCTGGGGTTCACCTGATGGCTGCAGGGCCTCATAGGCTTGGAGAGGGTTGAAGTGGTGGATGAAAGACCCCATTCGCATGCAGGGGGCTGAGCTGCTGGCTGCAAGGCCCCATTTATTTGCACTGGGTTGACCTGGTGCCTCTAACGCCCCAGTAGCTTTGCTGGGGTTGACCTGGTGGCTGAAAGGCCATATTCGCTTCCATTGGGTTGACCTGGTGTCTTCAAGGCCCCATTCGCTTGCATTGGGTTTACCTCGTGGCTGCAAGGCCCCATTCGCTTACCAGGGGTGGACCTGCTGGCTGCAAGGCCCCATTCGCTTACCTGGGGTTGACGTGGTGGCTGCAAGGCGCCATTCGCTTCCCTGGGGGGGTTAACCTCGTGGCTGCAAGGCCCCATTCACTTGGATTGGGTTGACCTGTTGGCTGCAAGGCCCCATTAGCTTACAGGGGCTTGACCTGGTGTCTGCAAGGCCCTATTCACTTGCACGGCTGGACCTGGTGGCTGCAAGGCCCCATTCGCTTGCTTCGGGTTGATCTGGTGGCTCTAAGCCCCCATTCGCTTGCCTGAGGTTGACCTGGTGGCAGCAAGGCCCTATTCGCTTGCATTGGGTTGACCTGGTGGCTGCAAGGCCCCATTAGCTTATATGCGGTTGACCTGGTGTCTGCAAGGCCCCATTAGCTTGCAGGGGGCTGACCTGGTGGCTGCAAGGCCACATTCGCTTCCCTGCTGTTCACCTTGTGGCTGCAAGGCCCCTTTCGCTTACCTGGGATT
Organism: Crocodylus siamensis; assembly: GCF_052110815.1. Classification (NCBI taxonomy): domain Eukaryota; kingdom Metazoa; phylum Chordata; order Crocodylia; family Crocodylidae; genus Crocodylus; species Crocodylus siamensis. Next base: position 45,861,513 of record NC_143405.1, read on the forward strand.
GACCTGTTGGCTGCAAGGCCCCATTCGCTTGCATTGCGTTGACCTGGTGGCTGCAAGGCTCCATTCACTTGCCTGGGGTTGACCTGGTGGCTGCAGGACCCCATAGGCTAGCAGGAGGTTGACATGGTGGCTGCAAGGCCCCATTCGCTTGTATTGTGTTGACCTGGTGGCTGCAAGACCCCATTCGCTTACCTGGGGTTCGCCTGGTGTCTGCAAGGCCGCTTTCGCTTACCTGTGGTTAACCTGGTGTCTGCAAGATCCCATTCTCTTGCCTGGGGTTCACCTGGTGGCTGCAGGACCCCCATAGGCTCGCAGAGGTTTGACGTGGTGCCTGCAAGGCCCCATTCGCTTGTATTGTGTTGACCTGGTGGCTGCAAGGCCCCATTCGCTTGCTGGGGATTGACCTGGTGGCTGCAAGTCCCTATTCTCTTTCCTGGGGCTGACCTGGTCACTGCAAGGCCCCATTCACTTTCATTGGGTTCAACTGGTATCTGCAAGGCCCCTATTGCTTACCTGGGGTTGAGCTGGAGGCTGCAAGGCCCCATTCACTTGCCTGGGGTTCACCTGGTGGCTGCATGGCCCCATAGGCTTCCCGTGGTTTTCCCTGGTGGCTGCTGGAACCCATTTGCTCTACATGGGGTTGATCTGGTGGCTGCAAGGCCCCATTCGCTTGTTTGGGGTTGACCTGCTGGCTGCAAGGACACATTCAGTTGCATTCGGTTGACGAAGTGGCTGGAAGGCCCCTTCTCTTGCATTGGGTTGACCTGGTGTCTGCAAGGCCCCACTTGCTTACCTCGGATTGACCTACTGGTTCAAAGGCCCAATTCACTTACCTGGGGTTCACCTGGTGCCTGCAGGGCGCCATAGGCTTCCTGGGGTTTCACCTGTTGGATGCTGGGCCCCATTCGCTTACCTTGGGGTTGACCTGGTGGCTGCAAGGCCCCATTTGCTTGCCTGGGGTTAACCTCCTGGCTGCAGAGACCCATTCACTTGCATTGGGTTGACCTGGTGCCTGCAAGGCCCCATTCGCTTGCATTGGGTTGGCCTGGTGTCTCCAAGGCCCCATTCGCTTACCTGGGGGTTAACCTGGTGGCCGCAAGGACACATTCACCTCCCTGCGGTTGACCTGGTGTCTGCAAGAACCCATTCGCTTTACCTGGGGTTGACCTGGTGGCTGCAAGGCCCAATTGGCTTGCCTGGGGTTGAGCTGGAGGCTGCAAGGCCCCATACACTTGCCAGGGGTTTACCTGGTGGCTGCAGGGCCCCATAGGCTTGCTGGGGATTCACCTGGTGGATGCTGGGCCCCATTCGCTTACCTTGGGGTTGACCTGGTGGCTGCATGTCCCCATTCGCTTCCCTGGGGTTAACCTGCTGGCTGCAGGGACCCATTCACTTGCATTGGGTTGACCTGGTAGCTGCAAGGCCCCATTCGCTTGCATTGGGTTGACCTGGTGTCAGCAAGAACCCATTCGCTTGCCTGGGATTTACCTGGTGGCCTCAAGGCCCCATTCACTTACCTGGGGTTCACCTGGTGTCTGTAGGGCCCCTTAGGCTTGCAGGGGGCTAACCTGGTGGCTGCAAGGACCCATTCATTAGCATTGGGTTGACCTGGTATCTTGAAGGCCCCATTCTCTTACCTGGGGTTGACCTGATGGCTGCAAGGCCGCATTCGCCTGCATTGGCTTGACCTGGTGTCTGCAAGGCCCCATTCACTTGCATTGGGTTGACCTGGTGGCTGCAAGGCCACATTCTCTTGCTTGGGTTTGACCTGCTGGCTTCAAGGACACATTCAGTTGCATTCGTTTGACCAGGTGGCTGGAAGGCCCCTTCTCTTCCATTGGGTCGACCTGGTGACTGCAAGGCCCCACTTGCGTACCTGGGATTGACCTGGTGGCTCAAAGGCCCAATTCACTTACCTGGGGTTCACCTGGTGGCTGCAGGGCGCCATAGGCTTGCTGGGGTTTCACCTGGTGGCTGCTGGGCCCCATTTGCTTACCTGGGGTTGACCTGGAGGCTGCAATGCCCCATTCCCTTGCCTGGGGTTCAGCTGGAGGCTGCCAGGCCCCATTCACTTCCCTGGGGTTCACCTGGTGGCTGCAAGGCCCCATTCGCTTACCTGTGGTTCACATGGTAGCTGTAGGGCCCCATAGGCTTGCAGGGTTTTGACCTGGTGGCTGCAATGCCCCATTCGCTTGCATTGGCTTGACCTGCTGTCTGCAAGGCCCCATTCGCTTACCTGGGGCTGACCTGGTGTCTGCAAGCCCCATTCGTTTTACCTGGGGTTAACCAGGAGGCTGCAAGGTGCCATTCAATTTCCTGGGTTGGACCTGGTGGCTGCAAGGCCCCATTTGCTTGCCTGGGGTTAACCTGGTGGGTGCAATGCCCCATTCACTTGTATTGGGTTGACCTGGTGGCTGCCAGGCCCCATTCGCTTGCATAGGGTTGACCTGGTGTCTGCAAGGCCCCATTAGATGTACCTGGGTTTGACCTGGTGTCCGCAAGGCCCCATTCGCTTCCCTCCGGTTGACCTGGTGGCTCGACGGCCCCATTCACTTACCTGGGGGTCACCTGGTGGCTGTAGGGCCCCATCGTCTTGCCGGGGGCTGACCTGGTGGCTTCAAGGACCCATTCATTAGCATTGGGTTGACAAGGTATCTGGAAAGCCCCATTCTCTTACCTGGGGTTGACCTGGTGGCTCCAAGGCCGCATTCGCTTGCATTGGGTTGACCTGGTCTCTTCAAGGCCCCATTTGCTCTACCTGTGTGGACCTGGTGGCTGCAAGGCCCCATTCGCTTGGATTGGGTTGACTTGGTGGCTGCAAGGCCCCATTCGCTTACGTGGGGTTGACCTGGTGGCTGCAAGGCCTCGTAGGCTTCCCTGAGTTACACCTGGTGGCTGCAAGGCCCCAGTCACTGGTAGCGGGTTGACCTGGTGGCTAAAAGGCCACATTCACTTGCGTGTGGAGACCTGGTGGCTGCAAGACCCCATTCACATGCTGCGGTTGACCTGGTGGCTAGAAGGCCGCATTCACTTGCATTGGGTAGACCTGGTGTCTCCAAGGCCCCATTAGCTGACCTGGGGTTGACCTGGTGATTGCAAGGCCCCATTCGCTTTACCTGGGGTTGACCTGGTGGCTGCAAGGCCCCATTGGCTTGCCTGGGGTTGAGCTGGAGGCTGCAAGGCCCCATTCTCTTGCCTGGGGTTTACCTGGTGGCTGCATGGCCCCATAGGCTTGCCGGGGTTTTGCCTGGTGGCTGCTGGGCCCCATTCGCTTACATGGGGTGGACCTGGTGGCTGCAAGGACACATTCAGTTGCATTCGGTTGACCAGGTGGCTGGAAGGCCCCTTCTCTTGCATTGGGTTGACCTGGTGTCTGCAAGGCCCCACTTGCTTACCTCGGATTGACCTGGTGGCTCAAAGGCCCAATTCACTTACCTGGGGTTCACCTGGTGGCTGCAGGGCCCAATAGGCTTGCTGGGGTTTCCCCTGGTGGATGCTGGGCCCCATTCGCTTACCTTGGGTTTGACCTGGTGGCTTCAAGGCGCCACTTGCTTACCTCGGATTGACCTGGTGGCTCAAAGGCCCAATTCACTTACCTGGGGTTCACCTGGTGGCTGCAGGGCCCAATAGGCTTGCTGGGGTTTCACCTGGTGGATGCTGGGCCCCATTCCCTTACCTTGGGGTTGACCTGGTGGCTTGAAGGCCCCATTTGCTTGCCTGGGGTTAACCTGCTGGCTGCAGGGACCCATTCACTTACATTGGGTTGACTTCATTTGTATTGGGTTGGCCTGGTGTCTGCAAGGCCCCATTCGCTTACCGGGGGGTTAACCTGGTGGCTGCAAGGACACATTCACCTCCCTGCGGTTGACCTGGTGTCTGCAAGAACCCATTCACTTGCCTGGGATTTTCCTTGTGGCTTAAAGGCCCCATTCACTTACCTTGGGTTCACCTGGTGGCTGTAGGGCCCCATAGGCTTTCAGGGGGCTGACCTGGTGGCTGCAAGGACCCATTCATTAGCATTGGGTTGACCTGGTATCTTGAAGGCCCCATTCTCTTACCTGGGGTTGACCTGATGGCTGCAAGGCCGCATTCGCTTACCTGGCGTGGACCTGGTGGCTGCAAGGCCCCATTCGCTTGGATTGGGTTGACCTGGTGTCTGCAAAGCCCCGTAGGCTTGCCTGGGTTTGACGTGGTTGCTGCCAGGCCCCATAGGCTCGCCAGGGTTTTACCTGCTGGCTGCTGGGCCCCATTCACTTGCCTTGGGGTGGACCTGGTGGCTGCAAGGCCCCATTCCCTTACCTAGGGTTGACCTGGTGTCTGTAAGAACCCATTCGTTTGCAGGGGGTTGACGTGGTGTCTGCAAGGCCACATTCACTTTCCTGGGGTTGACCTGGTGGCTGCAAGGCCCCATTCGCTTGCATTGGGTGGACCTGGTGTCTGCAAGGTCCGATTCGCTTGATTGGGGTTCAGCTGGTGGCTGCAAAGTCCCATTCCTTTGCATTGGGTTGACCTGGTGTCTTCAAGGCCATTTAGGCTTGCCTGGGCTTCACCTGGTGGCTGCAAGGCCCCATTCGCTTGCATTGGGTTGACCTGGTGTCTGCAAGGCCCCATTCAGTTTCCTGGGGTTCACTTGGTGGATGCATGGCCCCATTCACTTGCCTGGGCTTCACCTGGTGGCTACCAGGCCCCATTCGCTTCCTTGGGGTTGACCTGGTTGCTGCAGGGCCCCATAGGCTTGCAGGGGTTTGACCTGGTTGCTGCAAGGCCCCTTCACTTGCATTGTGTTGACCTGGTGGCTGCAAGGCCCAATTCGCTTGCATTGTGTTGACCTGGTGGCTGCAAGGCCCCATTCACTTGTGTTGGGTTCTCCTGGTGGCTATAAGGTCCTATTCGCTTGCATTGGGTTGACCTGGTGGCTGCAAGGCCCCATTCACTTGCGCGGGGTTGTCCTGGTGGCTGTAAGGGCCCATCCGCCTGCATTGGGTTGACCTGGTGGCTGCAAGGCCCCATTGACTCACCTGGGTTTGACCTGGTAGGTGCAAGGCCCCATTTGCTTGCCTGGGGTTCACCGGGTGGCTGCAAGGCCTGATTTGCTTACCTGGGTTTGAGCTGGGACTGCCAGTCCCCATTCGCTTGCCTGGGGTGACCTGGGCAGCAAAAGTTCCCCTAGGCCTGCCTGGCATTGACATGGTCGTTGCAGGGCCCCATATGCTTGCAGGGGTTCACCTGCTGGCTGCAAGGCCCTTTTCGCTTGCATTGGCTTGACCTGGTGTCTGCAAGGCCCCGTAGGCTTGCCTGAGTTACACCTGGTGGCTGCAAGGCCCTTTCAGTTGCCTGGGGTTGAGATGGTGCCTGCAAGGCCCCATTCACTTACCTGGGCTTGCCCTGGTGGCTGCAAGGCCGCATTCACTTGCATTGGGTGGACCTGGTGTCTGCAAGGCCCCGTAGGCTTGCCTGGGCTTCACCTGGTGGCTGCAAGGCCCCATGCGGTTACCTGGGGTTGACCTGGTGGCTGCAAGGCCCCATTCACTTGCCTGGGCTTCACCGGGTGGCTACCAGGCCCCATTAGCTTGCCTGGGGTTGACCTGGTGGCTGCAGGGCCCCGTAGGCTTGCAGGGGTTTGACCTGGTTGCTGCAAGGCCCCTTCACTTGCATCGTGTTGACCTGGTGGCTACAAGGCCCAATTCCCTTGCATTGTGTTGACCTGGTGGCTGCAAGGCCCCATTCACTTACCTCGGGTTGACCTGGTGGCTGCAAGACCCCTTTCATTTTTCTGGGGTTGAGCCAGTGGGTGCAAGGCCCCATTCACTTGCCTGGGGGTTACCTGGTGGCTGCAAGGCCCCATTCGATTACGTGGGGTTGACCTGGTGTCTGCAAGTCCCCTTTCACTTACCTGAGGTTGACCTGGTGGCTGCAGGGCCCCATAGGCTTGCAGCGGGTTGACCTGGTGGCTGCAAGGCCCCATTCGCTTACCTGGGGTTGACCTGTTGCCTGCAAGGCCCTTTAGGCTTGCCTGGGTTACACCTGGTGGCTGCAAGGCCCCATTCGCTTGCGTTGGGTTGAGCTGGTAGCAGCAAGGCCCCTTTCGCTTTCCTGGGTTTGACGTGGTGGATGCAAGGCCCCATTCACTTACCTGGGGTTCACCTGGTAGCTGCAAGGCCCCATTCGCTTGCCTGGGGTTGTACTGGAGGTGCAAGGCACCATTCGCTTGCATTGGGGTGACGTGTTGTCTGCAAGACCCCGTAGGCTTGCCTGGGGTGCACCTGCTGGCTGCAAGGCTACTTTCGCTTGCATTTGGTTGACCTGGTGTCTGCAAGGCCCCATTCGCTTACCTGGGGTTGACCTGGTAGCTGCAAGGCACCATTCGTTTACATTGGGTTGACCTTTGTGTCTGCAAGGCCCCATTCGCTTACCTGGTGTTCGCCTGGTGGCTGCAATGCACCATTCAGTGGCATTGGGTTGACCTGGTGTCTGCAAGACCCCATTCGCTTACCTGGGGTAGACCTATTGGCTGCAAGGCCGCGTTTGCTTGCTTTGGCTTGACCTAGTGTCTGCAAGGCCCCTTTCGCTTTCCTGGGTTTGACCTGGTGGATGGAACTCCCCATTCACTTGGCTGGGGTTCACCTGGTGGATACAAGGCACCATTCGCTTGCATTGGGTTGACCTGCTGTCTGCAAGGCCCCATAGGCTTGCATAAGGTTGCCGTGGTGGCTGCAAGGTGCCATTTACTTACGTGGGGTTGCATTGGTGGCTGCAAGGCCCGATTCACTTATCTCGGGTTGACCTGGTGGCTGGAAGGCCCCATTCGCTTGGCTGGGGTTCACCTGGTTCCTGCAAGGCACCATTCGCTTCCATTGGGTTGACCTGGTGTCTGCAAGACCGCATTCTCTTGACTGGGGTTGACCTGGTGGCTGCAGGGCCCCATTCGCTTGCCTGGGGTTGACCTGGTGAATCCAAGTCCCCATTGACTTGGATTGCATTGACCTGGTTTCTACAAGGCGCCATTAGCTTATTTCTGGTTGACCTGGTGATTCCAAGGCCTCAATCACTTGTCTGGGGTTCACCTGGTGGCTGCAAGGCCCCATTCCCATGCATCGGGTTGAATCTGGTGTCTGGAAAAGGCCCCATTCAGTTGCCTGGGGTTGACTTGGTGGCCAGAGGGCCCCATTCACTTCGCTGGGGTTGACCTGGTGGCTGCAAGGCCCCATTCGCTTGCCTGGGGTTGAGCTGGTGCCTGCAGCGCCCCATTCCCTTGCCTTGTGTTGAACTGGTGGCTGCAAAGCCCCATGCGCTTGGCAGGGTTTGACCTGGTGGCTGCAAGGCCCCATTCACTTACCTGTGGTTCACCTGGTTCCTGCAGGGCCCCTTGGCTTGCAGCGGGTTGACCTAGTGGCAGCAAGGCCCCTTTCGCTTGAATTGGGTTGACGTGGTGTCTGCAAGGCCCGGTACGCTTGCCTGGGGTTCACATGGTGGCTGCAAGGCCCCATTCGCTTACCTGGTGTTGACCTGGGGGCTGCAAGGCCCCATTAACTTACCCGGGGTTGACCCTGTGGCTGCAGGGCCCCTTAGGATCCCAGGTGGTTGACATGGTGGCTGCAAGGTCCCATTCGCTTGCCCGTGGTTGACCTGGTGGCAGCAATGCCCCATTCGCATACCTGGGGTTGACCTGGTGGCTAAAAGGCACTATTCTCTTGCATTGGGTTGACTTGGTGTCTGCCAGGCCCCATTGACTTGCCTGGGTTTGACCTGGTGCCTGCAAGGCCCCATTCATGTGCCTGGGGTTCACCTGGTGACTGGAAAGACCCATTCACTTGCCTGGGGTTCACCTGGTGGCTGCAAGTCCGCGTTCGCTTGCATTGTGTTGACCTGGTGTCTGCAAGGCCCTCTAGGCTTAACTGGGTTACATCTGGTAGCTGCAAGGCCTGATTCGCTTTCATTGTATTGAACTGGTGTCTGCAAGGCCCCATTCACTTGCCTGGGGTTGACCTGGTGGATGCAAGTCCCCATTGACTTCTATTGCGTTGACCTGTTTTCTGGAAGGTCCCATTCGCTTCCATTGGGTTGACCTGGAGTCTGCAAGGCCCTGTAGGCTTGCCTGGGTTACACCTGGTGGCTGCAAGGCCCCTTTCACTTGCCTGGGTTTGACCTGGTGGATGCAAGGCCCCATTCGCTTGCCTGGGGTTGACCTGGAGGCTGCCAGGCACCATTCGCTTGCATTGGGGTGACCTGGTCTCTGCAAGGCCCCGTAGGCTTGCCTGGGGTTGACCTGGTAGCGGCAAGGCCCCATTCTCTTACGTTGGGTTCACCTGGTGGTTGGCAGTCCCCATTCGCTTACTTGGGTTTGACCTGGTGGCTGCAAGGCCCCATTCACATACCTGGGGTTGACCTGGTGGCTAGAAGACCCATTCAGTTGGCTGGGGTTCACTTCGTGACTGCAAAGCAACATTGGCTTCAATTGGGTTGACCTGGTGTCTGCAAGGCTCCGTAGGCTTGCCTGGGGTTGACCTGGTGGCTGCAAGGCGACATTCGCTTGCGTGGGGTTCACCTGGTAGCTGCTAGGCCCCATTCACTCTACCTGGGGTTAACTTGGTGGCTGCAAGTCCCCTTTCGCTTGCCTGGGGTTGACCTGGTGGCTGCAAGGCCCCATTCTCTTACCTGGAGTTGTACTGGTTGTTGCAAGGCCCCATTCACTTGCTTTGGATTGACTTTGTGTCTGCAAGGCCCCGTGGACTTGCCTGGGGTTGACCTGGTGGCTGCAAGACCCGATTCTCTTCCCTGGGGTTGACCTGGTGGCTGCAGGGGCCCATAGGCTTGCAGACGTTTGACCTCGTGGCTGCAAGGTCCCATTCGCTTGCCCGTGGTTCACCTGGTGGCTGCAAGGCCCCATTCGCATACCTGGGGTTCACCTGGTGGCTAAAAGCCCTATTCGCTTGCATTGGGTTGACCTGGTGGCTGCAAGGCGCCATTCACCTGGTTACTGGAAGGACACATTCGCATCCCTCGGGTTGAACTCGTGGCTGAAAAGACCCATTCACTTTCCTGGGGTTCACCTGGTGGCTGCAAGACTGCGCTCACTTACATTCCGTTGACCTGGTGTCTGCAATGCCACATTCGCTTGCCTGGGATTGAGCTGGTGACTGGAAGCCCCATTCGCTTACCTGGGGTTGACCTGGTGGCTGCAAGGCCCCATTAACTTACCCGGGGTTGACCCTGTGGCTGCAGGGCCCCATAGGCTTGCAGCAGGGTGACCTAGTGGTTGCAAGGCCCCACTCACTTGCATTGGGTTGAGCTGGTGTCTCCAAGGCCCTGTAGGCTTGCCTGCGTTACACCTGGTGGCTTCAAGGCCCCATTCGCTTGTGTGGGGTTGAGCTGGTGGCTGCAAGGCCCCTTTCGCTTTCCTGGGTTTGACATGGTGGCTGCAAGGCCCCATTCGCTTACCTGGGGTTCACCTGGTGGCTGCAACGCCGCATTCGCTTGTCTGCCGTGGAACTGGAGGCTGCAAGGCACCATTCGCTTGCATTCGGGTGACCTGGTGTCTGCAAGACCCCGTAGGCTTGCCTGGGGTTCACCTGGTGGCTGCAAGGACACATTCGCTTGCATTGGGTTGACCTGGGGTCTGCAAGGCCCCATTCGCTTACCTGGGGTTGACCTGGTGGCTGCAAGGCCCAATTAACTTACGCGGGGTTGACCCTGTGGCTTCAGGGCCCCATAGGCTCCGGGGGGTGACATGGTGGCTGAAAGGTCCCATTCGCTTCCCCGGGGTTGACCTGGTGGCTGGAAGGCCCCATTCGCTTAACTGGTGTTGACCTGGTGGCTGCAAAGCCCCATTCAGTTCCATTGGGTTTACCTGGTGTCTGCAAGGCCCCATTCGCTTTCCTGCGTTTAACCTGGTGGCTGCAAGACCCCATTCGCTTAACTGGGGTTGACCTGGTTGCTGCAAGGCACCATTCGTTTACATTGGGTTGATCTGGTGTCTGCAAGGCCCCGTAGGCTTGCCTGGGGTAGACCTGTTGTCTGCAAGGCCCCACTCGCTTACCTGGTGTTGAACTGGTGGCTGCAACGCGCCATTCAGTTGCATTGGGTTGACCTGGTGTCTCCAAGGCCCCATTCGCTTACCTGGGGTAGACCTCGTGGCTGCAAGGCCGCGTTTGCTTGCTTTGGGTTGACCTCGTGTCTGCAAGGCCCCATTCGCTGTCCTGGGTTTCACCTGGTGGCTGCAAGACCCCATTCGCTTGGCTGGGGTTCACCTGGTGGATGCAAGGCACCATTCGCTTGCATTGGGTTGACCTCCTGTCTGCAAGGCCCCGTAGGCTTGCCTAGTGTTGCTGTGGTGGCTGGAAGGTGCCATTTACTTATGAGGGATTGCCCTGGTGGCTCCAGGGCCCCATTCGCTTGCGTGGCGTTGACCTGGTGGCTGCAAAGCCCCATTCGCTTGCCTGGGGTTCAGCGGGAGGCTGCAAGGCCCCATTCGCTTGCATTCGGTTGACCTGGTATCTGCAAGGCCCCATTCACTTGCCTGGGGTTGGCCTGGTGGATGCAAGTCCCCATTGACTTGTATTGCATTCACCTGGTTTCTTCAAGGTCTCATTCGCTTCCATTGGGTTGACCTGGTGTCTGCAAGGCCCCCTTCACTTGCCTGGGTTGACCTGGTGGCTGCAAGGCCCCATTAACTTACCCGGGGTTGGCCCTGTGGCTCCCGGGCCCCATATGCTCCCAGGGGTTGACATGGTGGCTGCAAGGTCCCATTCGCTTACCCGGGGTTGACCTGGTGGCTGCAAGGCCCCATTCACTTGCCTGGGGTTGACTTGGTGTCCAGAGAGCCCCATTCACTTCCCTGGGGTTGACCTGGTGGTTGCAAGGCCCCATTCGCTTCCCTGGGGTTGAGCTGGTGGCTGCAGCGCTCCATTCGCTAGGCTCAAGTTGACCTGGTGGCTGCGAAGACCCATGCGCTTGGCAGGGTTTGACCTGGTGGCTCCAAGGCCCCAATCACTTACCTGCGGTTCACCTGGTTCCTGCAGGGCCCCATAGGCTTGCAGGGGGTTGACCTAGTGGCAGCAAGGCCCTATTCGCTTACCTGTGGATGACTTGGTGGCTGCAAGGCCCAATTAACTTACCCGGGGTTGACCGTGTGTCTGCAGGGCCCCATAGGCTTGCAGGGGGGTGACCTAGTCGTTGCAAGGCCACTTTCGCTTCCATTGGGTTGACCTGGTGTCTGCAGGGCCCTGTAGGCTTGCCTGGGTTACACCTGGTGGCTTCAAGGTCTCATTCGCTTGCATTGGATTGAACTGGTGTCTGCAAGGCCATGTAGGCTTGCCTAGGTTACACCTGGTGGCTGCAAGGGCCCATTCGCTTGCGTGGGGTTCACCTGGTGTCTGCAAGGCCCCTTTCACTTGCCTGGGTTTGACCTGGTGGATGCAAGGCCCCATTCGCTTACCTGGGGTTCACCTGGTGTCTGCAAGGCCCCGTAGGCTTGCCTGGGGTTGACCTGGTGGCTGCAAGGCCCCATTCGCTTGCATTGGGTTGACCTGGTTTCTGCAAAGCCCCATTCGCTTACCTGGGGTTGACTTGGTCGCTGCAAGGCCCCATTAACTTACACGGGTTTGACCCTGTGGCTCTAGGGCCCCATAGGCTCCAGGGGTTGACATGGTGGCTGCAAGGTCCCATTCGCTTGTCAGGGCTTGACCTGGTGGCTCCAAGGCACCCATTCAGTTGCCTGGGGTTGACTTGGTGGCCAGAGGGCCCCATTCCCTTCCCTGGGGTTTACCTGGTGGCTGCAAAGCCCCAAGCACTTGGCAGGGTTTGACCTGGTGGCTGCAAGGCCCCATTGACTTACCAGGGGTTCACCTGGTTCCTGCAGGGCCCCATAGGCTTGCAGGGGGTTGACCTAGTGGCAGCCAGGCCCCATTCGCTTACCTGGGGTTCACCTCATTCCTGCAGGGCCCCATAGGCTTGCAGGGGGTTGACCTAGTGGCAGCAAGGCCCCATTCGCTTACCTGGGGTTGACCTGGTGGCTGCAAGGCCCCATTAACTTACCCGGGGTTGACCGTATGGCTGCAGGGCCCCATAGGCTTGCAGGGAGGTGACCTAGTGGTTGCAAGGCCCCTTTCTCTTGCACTGGGTTGACCTGGTGTCTGCAAGGCCCTCTAGTCTTGCTTGGGTTACACCTGGTGGCTTCAAGGCCTCATTCACTTGCATTGGATTGAACTGGTTTCTGCAAGGCCCCATTCAGTTGCCTGGGGTTGACCTGGTGGATGCAAGTCCCCATTGACTTGTATTGCATTCACCTGGTTTCTGCAAGGTCCCATTCGCTTGCATTGGGTTGACCTGCTCTCTGCAAGACCCTGTAGGCCTGTCTGGGTTACACCTGGTGGCTGTAAGGCCCCACTCACTTGTGTGTGGTTGACCTGGTGTCTGCAAGGCCCCTTTCACTTGCCTGGCTTTGACCTGGTGGATGCAAGGCCCCATTCGCTTACCTGGGGTTCACCTGGTGTCTGCAAGGCCCCGTAGGCTTGCCTGGGGTTGACCTGCTGTCTGCAAGACCGCATTCGCTTGCCTGGGGTTGACCTGGTTGCTGCAAGGCTGCATTCCCTTGATTGGGTTGACCTGCTGTCTGCAAGACCGCATTCGCTTGCCTGGGGTTGACCTGGTGGCTGCAGGCCCCCATTTGCTTGCCTGGGGTTGAGCTGGTGGCTAAAAGGCCACATTCACTTATCTGGGGTTCACCTGGTGGCTGCAGGGCCCCATAGGCTTCCAGGGGGTTGACCTAGTGGTTGCAAGTCCCCATTCGCTTGCATTGGGTTGCCCTGGTGTCTGCTAGGCCCAGTAGGCTTGCCTGGAGTTGACGTGGTGGCTGCAAGGCCCCCTTCACTTGCATTCGGTTGACCTGGTATCTACAAGGCCCCATTCGCTTACCTGGGCTGACCCGGTGGCTGCAAGGCCCCATTAACTTACTAGGGGTTGACCCTGTGGCTGCAGGGCCCCATAAGCTTGCAAGGGGTTGACCTAGTGGTTGCAAGGCCCCATTCGCTTGCATTGGATTGAACTGGTGTCTGGAAGGCCCCATTCATTTGTCTGGGGTTCACCTGGTGGCTGCAAGTCCCCATTGACTTGTATTCCATTCACCTGGTTTCTGCAAGGTCCCTTTCGCTTGCATTGGGTTGACGGGGAGTGTAAAAGGCCCTGTAGGCTGGCCTGGGTTACACCTGGTGGATGCAACGCCCCATTCACTTGTGTGGGGCTGACCTGGTGTCTGCAAGGCCCCTTTCACTTGCCTGGGTTTGACCTGGTGGATGCAAGGCCCCATTCGCTTACCTGGGGTTCACCTGGTGTCTGCAAGGCCCCGTAGGCTTACCTGGGGTTGACCTGGTGGCTGAAGGCCCCATTCACTTGGATTGGGTTGATGTGGTGGCTGCAAGGCCACATTCGCTTGCGTTGGGTTGACCTGCTGTCTCCAAGGCCCCAGTAGCTTACCTGGGGTTGACCTGATGGCTGCAAGGCCCGATTCGCTTGCAGGGGGTTGACCTGGTGTCTAAAAGGCCCCACTAGCTTACCTGGGGTTGACCTGGTGGCTGCAAGGCCCCATTCGCTTCCAGGGGGTTGACCTGGTGGCTGCAAGGCCCCATTTGCATACCTGGGGTTGACCTGGTGGCTGCCTGGCACCATTCGCTTGCATTGGGTTGACCTGATGTCTACAAGGCCCCAGTAGCTTACCTGGGGTTGACCTGATGGCTGCAAGGCCCCATTCGCTTGCAGGGGGTTGACCTGGTATCTTCAAGGCCCCATTTACTTAGCTGGGGTTGACCTGTTGGCTGCCAGGACGCATTCGCTTGGACTGGGTTGACCTGGTGTCTGGAATGCCCCGTAGGCTTCCCTCAGTTACACGTGGTGGCTGCAAGGTCCCATTCGCTTGCAGGGGGTTGACATGGTGTCTGCAAGGCCCCATTCGCTTACCTGGGGTTGACCTGGTGGCTGGAAGGCCCCATTCGCTTGCATGGGGTTCTCCTGGTGGCTGCAGGACCCCTATAGGCTCGCAGGGGGTTGACGTGGTGGCTGTCAGGCCCCATTCACTTGCATTGCATTGACCTGGTGGCTGCAATGCCCTGTAGGCTTGCCTGACTTACACCTGGTGGCTGCAAGGCCCCATTCACTTGCCTGGGGTGGACCTGGTGGCTGCAAGGACACATTCGCTTACCCAGGGTTGACCTGGTGGCTGCAAGGACCCATTCGCTTAAATGGGGTTGACCAGGTGGTTGCAAGGCCCCATTTGATTACTTGGGATTGACCTGGTGCCTTTAAGGCAGCATTCAGTTAAATGGGGTTGCCCTGGTTGATGCAAGGCCCCATTCGCTTACCTGGGGTTGACCTGGAGGCTTCAAGGGCCCATTCGCTTGCCTGGGGTAGACCTGGTGGCTGGAAGGCCCCATTCGCTTGGATTTGGTTGACCTGGTGTCTGCAAGCCCCGTAGGCTACCCTGAGTTACACCTGGTGGCAGCAAGCCCCATTCGCTTGCCTGGGGTTGACCTGGTGGCTGCAAGGCCACATTCATTTGCCTGGGGTTGACCTGGTGGCTGCAGGGCCCCATAGGCTTGCAGAGGGTTAACCTGGTGGCTGCAAGGCCCCATTCGCATACGTGGGGTTCACCTGGTGGCTGCCAGGCCCCATTCCCTTATATTGGGTTGACCTGCTGTCTGCAAGGCCTTGTAGGCTTGACTGAGTTATACATGGTGGCTGCAAGGTCCCATTCGCTTGAAGGGGGTTTTCATGGTGGCTGCCAGGCGCCATTCGCTTACCTGGGGTTGACCTGGTGCCTGCAGGACCCCATAGGCTCGCCGGGGGTTGACGTGGTGGCTGCAAGGCCCCTTTCACTTGCATTGCGTTGAAATGGTGGCTGCAAGACCCCATTCGCTTACCTCGGGTCGACCTGGTGTCTGCAAGGCCGCATTCGCTTACCTGGGGTTAACCAGGTGGCTGCAAGGCCCCATTCACTTTACCTGGGGTTCACCTGGTGGCTGCAGGGCCCAATAGGCTTGCAGGGGGTTGACCTGATGGCTGCAAGGCCCCATTCGCTTGACTGGGGTTCACCTGGTGGCTTTAAAGCCGCATTCACTGGGATTGGGTTGACCTGGTGTCTGCGAGGCCCTGTAGGCTTGCCTGACTTACACCTGTTGGTTGCAATGCCCCATTTACTTCCCTGGGGTGGACCTGGTGGCTGCAAGGCTCCATGCGCTTACCTAGGGTTGACCTGGTGGCTACAAGGACCCATTCGCTTGCAGGGTGTTGACGTGGTGTTTGCAAGGCCACATTCACTTGCCTGGGGTTCATCTGGTGGATGCAAGGCCCCATTCGCTTGCATGGGATTGACCTGTTGGCTGCAAGTCCCTATTCTCTTTCCTGGGGTTGACCTGGTCACTGCAAGGCCCCATTCACTTGCAGGGGGTTGACGTGGGTTCCATAAGTCCCCTTTGGCAAGCCTGGGGTTGACCTGTTGGCTGCAGGGCCCCCTAGGCTTGCAGGGGGTTGACCTAGTGGCTGAAAGGCCACATTCGCATAACTAGGGTTGACCTGGAGGCTCCCAGGCCCCATTCGCTTGCGCGGGGGTTAACCTGGTGGCTGCAAGGCCCCATTTGATTGGATTGGGTTGACCTGGTGTCTGGAATGCCCCGTAGGCTTGCCTGAGTTACACCTGGTGGCTGCAAGGCCCCATTCCCTTATCTCGGCTTGAACTGGTAGCTGCAAGGTCCCATTCGCTTGATTGGGGTTCACCTGGTGGTTGCAAGACCTCATTCACTTACCTGGCGTTCACCTGGTTACTGCAGGACCCCATAGGCTCATAGGGGGTTGACCTGGTGGCTGAAAGGCCCCAATCGATTACATTGGGTTCACCTGGTGTCTGCAAGGCCCCATTAGCTTTCCTTGGGTGACCTAGTGTCTGCAAGGCCCCATTCACTTGCATTGGGCTGACCTGGTGACCTCAAGGCCCCATTAGCTTACCTGGGGTTGATCTGGTGGCTGCAAGGCCCCATTCGCTTGCCTGGGGTTGACATGGTGGGTGCAAGGCCCCATTCGCTCTACCTGGGGTTGACCTGATGGCTGCAGGGCCCCATAGGCATGCAGGGGTTTGACCTGGTGCCTGCAAGTCCCCATTCGCTTACCTGTGGTTGGCCTGGAGTCTGCAAGCCCCCATTCACTTACCTGGGGTTGACCTGGTGGCTGCAGGGCCCCATATCACTTGCCTGGGGTTGACCTGGTTGCTGCAGGGCCCCATAGGCTTGCGGGGGTTTCACCTGGTGGCTGCAAGGCCACATTCGCTTGCCTGGGGTTGACCTGGTGGCTGCAAGGCCCCATTCGCTTGCATTTGGTTCACCTGGTGTATGTAAGGCCCCGTAGGCTTGCTTCTCATTGACCTGGTGACTGCAAGGCCCCATTGGCTGAAATGGGGTTGACCAGTTGGCTGCAAGGCCCCATTTAATTACTTGCGGTTGACCTGGTGGCTGCAAGGCACCATTCATTTAAATCAGGTTGACCTGGAGGCTTCAAGGCCCCATTCACTTTCGTGGGGTTGACCTGCTGGCTGTAAGGCCCTATTCTCTTGCATTGGGTTGACCTGGTGTCTGCAAGGCCCTGTAGTATTACTTGGGTTACACCTGGTGGCTGCAAGCCCCCATTCGCTTGCGTGGGGTTGACCTGGTGTCTGCAAGCCCCGTAGGCCTGCCTGAGTTACACCTGGTGGCAGCAAGGCCCCATTCGCTTGCCCGGGGTTGTCATTGTGGCTGCAAGGTCACATTCACTTCACTGGGGTAGACCTGGTGGCTGGAAGGCCCTATTCACTTGCAGGGCTTGACCTGGTGGCTGCAAGGCACCATTCACTTGCATTGGGTTGACCCGTTGTCTGTAGGGCCCCATTAGCTTGCCTGGGCTTCACCTGGTGGCTTCAAGGCCCCGTAGGCTTGCTTGGGATACAGCTGGTGGCTGTAAGGCCCCATTCGCTTGCGTGGGGTTGACCTGGTGTCTGCAAGGCCCTGTAGTCTTGCCTGGGTTACACCTGGTGGCTGCAAGCCCCCATTCGCTTACATGGGGTTGACCTGGTGGCTGCAAGGCCCCTTTTGCTTGCCTGAGTTTGACCTGGTGTCTGCAAGGCCCCATTCGCTTGCCTGGGGTAGACCTGGTGGCTGCAGGGCCCCTTTCGTTTGCCTGGGGTTGAGCTGGTGGCTTCAAGGCCCCATTCGCTTACCTGGCGTTCACCTGGTGGCTGCCGTATCCCATAGGCTTGCAGGGGGTTGAGCTAGTGGTTGCAAGGCCCCATTCGCTTCCATTGGGTTGACCTGGTATCTGCAAGGCCCGGTAGGCTTGCCTGGGGTTGACGTGGTGGCTGGAAGGCCCCATTCGCTTGCATTGGATTGACCTGTTGTCTGCAAGGCCCCATTCGCTTATCTGGGGTTGACCTGGGGGCTCCAAGGCCCCATTATTTTACCCGGGGTTGACCCTGTGGCTGCAGGGGCCAATAGGCTCCCAGGTGGTTGACATGTTGGCTGCAAGGTCCCATTCGCTTGCCAGTGGTTGACCTGGTGGCTGCAAGTCCCCATTGGCATACCTGGGGTTGACCTGGTGTCTGCCAGGCACCATTCACTTGCCTGGGTTTGACCTGGTGGCTGCAAGACCCCATTGACTTGTATTGCATTCACCTGGTTTCTGCAACGTCCCATTCGCTTGCTTTGGGTTGACCTGGAGTCTGCAAGGCCCTGTAGGCTTGCCTGCGTTACACCTGGTGGCTGCAAGGCCCCATTCGCTTGCGTGGGGTTGACCTGGTGTCTGCAAGGCCACTGTCACTTGCCTGGGTTTGACCTGATGTCTGCAAGGCCCCGTAGGCTTGCCTGGGGTTCACCTGGTGGCTGCAACACCCCATTCAGTTGCATTGGGTTGACCTCGTTTCTGCAAGGCCCCGTAGGCTTGCCCAAGGTTGGCGTGGCGGCTGCAAGCTGTCATTTGCTTACCTGGGGTTGACCTGGTGGCTTCCACGCCCCATTAACTTACCCGGGGTTGACGCCGTGGCAGCAGGGCCCCATAGGCTCCCAGGAGGTTGACATGGTGGCTGAAAGGTCCCATACGCTTCCCTGGGGTTCACCTGGTGTCTTCAAGGCCCCATTCGCATATCTGGGGTTGACCTGGTGGCTGCAAGGCCGCTTTCGCTTGCATTGGGTTGACCTGGTGTCTGCAAGGTCCCATTCGCTTACCTGGGTTTGACCTGGTGTCTGCAAGGCCCCATTCCTTTACATTGGGTTGACCTGGTGTCTGCAAGGCCCCATTCGCTTACCTGGGTTTGACATAGTGGCTGCAAGGCCCCATTCGCTTGCCTGGGGTTCACCTGGTGGCTGCAAGGCCCCATTCGCTTGCCTGGGATTGACCTGGGGGCTGCAATGCCCCATTAACTTACCCGGGGTTGACCCTGGTGGATGCAGGGCCCCATAGGCTCCCAGGGGTTGACATGGTGGGTGCAAGGTCCCATTCGCTTGCCTGGGGTTGACCTGGTGAGTGCAAGTCCCCATTGACTTCTTTGTGTTGACCTGGTTGCTGCAAGGCCCCATTTGTTTACTTGGGGTGGACCTGGTGGTTGGAAGGCCCCATTCACTTGCACCGGGTTGACCTGGTGTCTGCAAGGCCCCATTCAGTTGCCTGGGGTTGACCTGGTGGCTGGAACTCCCCATTCACTTGTCGGGGGTTCACCTGGTGGATGCAAGGCACCATTCGCATGCATTGGGTTGACCTGCTGTCTGCAAAGCCCCATAGGCTTGCCTAGGGTTGCCATGGTGGCTGCAAGGTGCCATTCGCTTGCGAGGGGTTGCGTTGGTGGCTGCAAGGCCCGATTCGCTTACCTCAGGTGGACCTGGAGGCTGGAAGGCCCCATTCGCTTGGCTGGGGTTCACCTGGTTGCTACAAGGCACCATTCGCTTCCATTGAGTTGAAGTGGTGTCTGCAGGACCGCATTCGCTTGCCTGGGGTTGACCTGGTGGCTGCAAGGCCCCATTCATTTACCTGGGGTTCACCTGCTGGCTGCCGGGGCCCATAGGATTGCAGGGGGTTGAACTGGTGGTTGCAAAGCCCCATTCACTTGCATTGGGTTGACCTGGTGTCTTCAAGGCCCGGTAGGCTTGCCTGGGGTTGACGTGTTGGCTGCAAGGCCACATTCGCTTCCATTGGGTTGACCTGGGGGCTGCAAGGCCCCCTTTACTTCCCCGGGGTTGACCCTGTGGCTCCAGGGCCCCATAGGCTCCCAGGTGGTTGACATGGTGGCTGCAAGGTCCCATTCGCTTGCCCGTGTTTGACCTGGTGGCTCCAAGGCCCCATTCGCATACCTGGGGTTGACCTGGTGGATAAAAGACCTTTTCACTTGCATTGGGTTGACCTGGTGTCTGCCAGGCGCCATTCACTTCCCTGGGTTTGACCTCGTGGCCTCAAGGCCCCATTCATGTGCCTGGGGTTCACCTGGTGACTGGAAGGACCCATTCGCTTGCCTGGGGTTCACCTGGTGGCTGCAAGGCCGTGTTCGCTTGCCTGGGGTTTACCTTCTGACTGGAATGCCCATTAGCTTGCCTGGGGTTGACCCTGTGGCTGCAAGGCCCCATTCACTCACCTGGGGTTCACCTGGTGTCTGCAGGGCCCCATAGGCTTGCAGGGGGGTTGACCTAGTGGTTGCAAGGCCCGATTTGTTGCATTGGGTTGACCTGGTGTCTGCAAGGCCCTGCAGGGTTGCCTGGGTTACACCTGGTGGCTGCAATGTCCCATTCGCTTGCGTGGCGTTGACCTGGTGGCTGCAAGGCCCCCTTCGCTTCCCTGGGTTTGACCTGGTGTCTGGAAGGCCCCATTCGCTTACCTGGTGTTCACCTGGTGGCTGCAAGGCCCCATTCGCTTCCCTGGGGTTGACCTGGGGGCTGCAAGGCCCCATTAACTTACCCGGGGTTGACCCTGTGGCTGCAAGGCCTCATAGGCTCCCAGGGGTTGACATGGTGGCTGCAAGGTCCCATTCGCTTGCCCGGGGTTGACCTGGTGGCTGCAAGGCCCCATTCGCATACCTGGGGTTGACCTGGTAGCTGCAAGGCATCATTCGCTTCCATTGGCTTGACCTGGTGTCTCCAAGGCCCCGTTCACTTGCCTGGGGTTGACCTGGTGAATGCAAGTCCCCATTGACTTCTTTGCGTTGACCTGGTTGCTGCAAGGCCCCATTCGCTTACTTGGGGTTGACCTGGTGGTTGCAAGGCCCCAACCACTTGGCTGGGGTTCACCTGGTGGCTGCAAGACCCCATTCAGTTGCCTGGGTTTGACCTGGTCGCTGCAAGCCCCCATTCTCTTGCCTGGTGTTGACTTCGTGTCCAGAGGGCCCCATTCACTTCCCTGGGGTTGACCTGGTGGCTGCAAGGCCCCATTCGCTTGCCTGGTGGTGAGCTGGTGGCTGCAGTTCCCCATTCGCTTGCCTCGGGTTGACCTGGTGGCTGCAAGGCCCCATTCACTTACCTGGGGTTCACCTGGATCGTGCAGGGCCCCATAGCCTTGCAGAGGGTTGACCTAGTGGCAGTAAGGCCCCATTCGCTTCCATTGGCTTGACCTGGTGTCTGTAAGGCCCCATTCGTTTGGCTGCGGTTGCCTGGTGGCTCCAAGGGCGCATTCACTTGCATTGGTTTGACCTGATGTCTGCAAGACCGCATTCGCTTACCTGGGGTTCACCTGGTGGCTGCAAGGCCCCATTCGCTTCCCTGGGGTTGTGCTGGAGGCTGCAAGGCACCATTCGCTTGCATTGGGCTGACCTGGTGTCTCAAAGTCCCCATAGGCCTGCCTGGGGTTGACCTCGTGGCTGCAAGGCCCCTTTCGCTTGCATTGGGTTGACCTGGTGTCTGCAAGGCCCCATTCACTTACCTGGGGTTGACCTCGTGGCTCCAAGGCCCAATTAACTTACCCGGGGTTGACCCTGTGGCTGCAGGGCCCCATAGGCTGCCAAGGGGTTGACATGGTGGCTGAAAGGTCCCATTCACTTCCCCGGGGTAGACCTGGTGGCTGCAAGGCCGCGTTTGCTTGCTTTGGGTTGACCTGGCGTCCGCAAGGCCCCATTCGCTTTACCTGGGGTTGACCTGGTGGCAGCAACTCCCCATGCACTTGGCTGGGGTTCACCTGGTGGATGCAAGGCAACATTCGCTTGCATTGGGTTGACCTTGGTGTCTGCAAGGCCCCGTAGGCTTGCCAGGGTTGCAGTGGTAGCTGCAAGGTGCCATTTATTTACGTGGGGTTGCCCTGGTGGCTGCAAGGCCCGATTCGCTTACCTCGGGTTGACCTGGTGGCTGGAAGGCCCCATTCGCTTGGCTGGGGTTCAGCTGGTTGCTACAAGGCACCATTCGCTTCCATTGGGTTGACCTGGTGTCTGCAAGACCGCAGTCGTTTGCCTGGGGTTGACCTGGTTGCTGCAAGTCCGCATGAGCTTGATTGGTTTGACCTGGTGGCTGCAAGGCACAATTCGCTTGCATTGGGTTAACCCGGTTGGTGCAGGGCCGCATTAGCTTACCTGGGGTTGACCTAGTGGCTGCAAGTCCCTTTCGCTTGCCTGGGGTTAACCTGGTGTCTGCAAGGCCCCTTTCTCTTGCAGAGGGTTGACCTGTTGGCTGCAAGGCCACATTCGCTTGCCTGGGGTTGAACAGGTGGCTCCAACGCCCCATTCACTTACGTGGGGTTCACCTGGTGGGTGCAGGGCCCCCTAGGCTTGCAGGCGGTTGACCTAGTCGCTGAAAGCCCCATTCGTATACCTGGGGTTGACCTGGAGGCTGCTAGGCCCCTTTCCCTTGCATTGGATTGACCTGCTGTCTACAAGGCCCCAGTAGCTTACCTGGGGTTAACCTGATGGCTGCAAGGCCCCATTCGCTTGCAGGGGGTTCACCTGGTATCTGCAAGGCCCCATTTGCTTACCTGGGATTGACCTGTTGGCTACCAGGCCCCATTCGCTTGCAGGGGGTTGACCTGGTATCTGCAAGGCCCCATTTGCTTACCTGGGGTTGACCTGTTGGCTGCCAGGCCCCATTAGCTTGCCTGGGGTTAACCTGGTGGCTGCAAGGCCCCATTCGCTTGGATTGGGTTGACCTGGTGTCTGGAATGCCCCGTAGGCTTGCCTGAGTTACACTTGGTGGCTGCAAGGTCCCATTCGCTTGTAGGGGGTTGACCTGGTGGCTGCAACGCCCCATTTGCTTACCTGGGGTTGACCTGGTGGCTTGAAGGCCCCATTCGCTGGCCTGGGGTTCTCCTGGTGGCTACAGGACCACATAGGCTCGCAGGGGGTTGATGTGGTGAATGTAAGGCCCCATTCACTTGCATTGCATTGACCTGGTGGCTGCAGTGCCCTGTAGGCTTGCCTGAGTTACATCTGATAGCTGCAAGGCCACATTCGCTTACCTAGGGTTGTCCTGGTGGCTGCAAGGACCCATTAGCTTCCAGGGCTTGCCCTGGTGGCTGCAAGGCCACATTCACTTGCCTGGGGTTGACCTGGTGGCTGCAAGGCCCCATTCGCTTAAATGGGGTTGACCAGGTGGCTGCAAGGCCCCATTTTATTACTTGGGGTTGACCTGGAGGCTTCTAGGCCCCATTCGCTTCCCTGGGATTGACCTGGTGGCTGGAAGGCCCCTTCCCTTGGATTTGGCTGACCTGGTGTCTGCAAGCCCCGTAGGCTTCCCTGAGTTACACCTGGTGGCAGCAAGGCCCTATTCACTTGGACGGCTTGACCTGGTGGTTGCAAACCCACATTCGATTGCATTGGGTTGACCCGGTGGCTGCAGGGCCCCATAAGCTTACCTGAGGTTGACCTGGTGGCTGCAAGTCCCCTTCGCTTGCCTGGGGTTGACCTGGTGGCTGCAAGGCCCCTTTCGCTTGCAGGCGGTTGACCTGTTGGCTGCAAGGCCACATTCGCTTGCCTGGGGTTGAACTGGTGGCTCCAACGCCCCATTCACTGAGGTGGGGTTCACCTGTTGGCTGCAGGGCCCCTAGGCTTGCAGGGGGTTAACCTATTGGCTGAAAGGCCCCATTCACATACGTGGGGTTGACCTGGTGGCTGCAAGGCACCATTCACTTACCGCGGGTTCACCTGGTGGCTGCAGGACCCCATAGGCTTGCAGGGGGTTGACGTGGTGGCTGCAAGGCCCCATTCACTTGAATTGGGTTGACCTGATGACTGCAAGGCCCCATTCGCTTGCATTAGGTTGACCTCGAGGCTCCAACGCCCCATTCACTTTACGTGGGGTTCTCCTGGTGGCTGCAGGGCCCCCTAGGCTTGTAGGGGTTTGACCTAGTGGCTGAAAAGCCCCATTCGCATACCTAGGGTAGACCTGGAGGCTGCCAGTGCCCATTCCCTTCCCTGGGGTTAACCTGGTGGCTGCAAGGCCCCATTCACTTGCATTGCATTGACCTGGTGGCTGCAATGCCCTGTAGGCTTGCCTGAGTTACACCTGGTGGCTGCAAGGCCCCATTCACTTGCCTGGGGTGGACCTGGTGGCTGCAAGGCCACATTCGCTTACCTAGGCTTGACCTGGGGGCTGGAACGCCCCATTCACTTGGATTTGGTTGACCTCGTGTCTGCAAGCCCCGTAGCCTTGCCTGAGTTACACCTGGTGGCTGCAAGGCCGCATTCACTTGCCTGGGCTTGACCTGGTGGCTGCAAGGCAACATTCACTTGCCTGGAGTTGACCTGGTGGCTGCAAGGCCCTATTCACTTGCAGGGCTTGACCTGGTGGCTGCAAGGCACAATTCCCTTTGATTTGGGTTGACCAGGTGCCTGCAAGGCCCTCTCGTTTGCCTGGGTTTGACCTGGTGGCTGCAAGGCCCCTTTCGCTTGCAGGGGGTAGACCTGTTGGCTGCAAGGCCACATTCGCTTGCCGGTGGTTTACCTGGTGGCTGCAAGGCCCCATTCACTTTGACTGGGGTTGACCTGGTGTCTGCAAGGCCCCTAATGCTTACCTGGGGTTAAGCAGGTGGCTGCAAGCCCCAATTCACTGACCTGGGGTTCACCTGGAGGCTGGAAGTCCCCATAGGCTTGCAGGGGGTTGACCTGGTGGTTGCAATGTCCCATTCGCTTGCCGGGGGTTAACCTGGTGGCTGCAAGGCCCCATTCACTTGGATTTGGTTGACCTGCTGGCTGCAAGGCCACATTCGCTTGCCTGGGGTTGACCTGGTGGCCGCAAGGCCCCATTCACTTACCTGGGGTTGACCTGGTGGCTGCAGGGCCCCATAGGCTTGCAGCGGGTTGACGTGGTGGCTGCAAGGACCCATTCACATACCTGGGGTTCACCTGGTGGTTGCCAGGCCCCATTCGCTTGCCTGCGGTTAACCTGGTGGCTGCCATGCCCCATTCCCTTGGATAGGGTTGACCTGCTGTCTGCAAGGCCTTGTAGGCTTGCCTGAGTTATACGTGGGGGCTGCAAGGTCCCATTCGCTTGAAGCGGGTTTTCATGGTGGCTGCAAGGCCCCATTCGGTTACTTGGGGTTGATCTGGTGGCTGCAAGGCCCCATTCGCTTGCGTGGTGTTCACCTGGTGGCTGCAGGACCCCATAGGCTCGCAGGGGGTTGACGTGGTGGCTGCAAGGCCCCATTCGCTTGCATTGCGTTTAAATGGTGGCTCCAAGACCCCATTCGCTTACCTGGGGATGACCTGGTGTCTGCAAGGCCGCATTCGCTTACCTCGGGTTAACCTGGTGCCTGAAAGGCCCCATTCACTTACCTGGGGTTCACCTGGTGGCTGCAGGGCCCCATAGGCTTGCAGGGGGTTGACCTGATGGCTGCAATGTCCCATTCGCTTACCTGGAGTTCACCTGGTGGCTGCAAGGCCCCTTTCGCTTGCAGGGGGTTGACCTGTTGGCTGCAAGGCCACGTTCGCTTCCCTGGGGTTGACCTGGTGTCTGCAAGTCCCCATTCGCTTACAGGGGTTTGACCTGGTGGTTGAAAGGCCCCATTCGCTTGCATTGGGTTAACCTGGTGGCTGCAAGGCCCCATTCGCTTACCAGGGTTTGACCTGGAGTCTGCAAAGCCCCATTCGCTTACCCGGGGTTCACCTGATGGCTGCAGGGCCTCATAGCCTTGGAGGGGGTTGAAGTGGTGCCTGAAAGGCCCCATTCACATGCAGGGGGTTGACCTGGTGGCTGCAAGGCCCCATTCACTTCCACTGGGTTGACCTGGTGTCTCTAAGGCCCCAGTAGCTTAGCTGGGGTTGACCTGGTGGCTGAAAGTCCCCATTCGCTTGCATTGGGTTGACCTGGTGTCTGCAAGGCCCCATTCACTTACCAGGGGTTGACCTAGTGTCTGCAAGGCCCCATTCGCTTGCTATGGGTTGACCTGGTGGCTGCAAGGCCCCATTCGCTTACCTGGGGTTGACCTGGTGGCTGAAGGGTGCCATTCACTTGGATTGGGTTGACCTGGTGGCTGCAAGGCCCCATTAGCTTACAGGGGCTTGACCTGGTGGCTGCAAGCCCCTATTCACTTGAACGGCTGGACCTGGTGGCTGCAAGGCCCCATTCGCTTACCTGGGTTTGACCTGGAGTCTGCAAAGCCCCATTCGCTTACCTGGGGTTGACCTGGTGGCTGCAGGCCCCATTTGCTTGCCTGGGGTTAACTTGGTGGCTGCAAGGCCCCATTCACTGGGATTGGGTTGACCTGGTGGCTGCAAGGCACCATTCGCTTACAGGGGTTTGACCTGGTGGTTGAAAGGCCCCATACAGTTGCATTGGGTTGACCTGGCAGGTGCAAGGCCCCATCCACTTCCATTGGATTCACCTGGTGTCTCCAAGGCCCCATTCGCTTGCCTGGGGTAGACCTGGTGGCTGCAAGGCCCCATTCGCTTACCTGGGGTTGACCTCATGGCTGCAAGGCCCCATTCACTTACCTGGGGTGACCTGGTGGCTTCAGGACATCATAGGCTTGCAGGGGGTTGACCTGGTGGCGGCAAGGCCGCATTCGCTTGCCTGGGGTTGACCTGAGGGCTGCAAGGCCCCATTCGCTTGCAGGGGGTCAGCCGGTGGCTGCAACGACCATTCACTTGCATTGGGTTCACCTCGTCGCTGCAAGGCCCCATTCACTTGCCTGGCATTGACTTGGTGGCAGCAAGGCCCCATTCACTTACCAGGGGTTGTTCTGGTGGCTGCAAGGCCCCATTCGCTTGCCTGTGGTTTCCCTGGTGGGTGCAAGGCCCCATTCACTTGCATGGGGTTGACCTGGTGGCTGCAAGGCCCCATTCACTTGCCTGGCATTGACTTGGTGGCAGCAAGGCCCCATTCACTTACCAGGGGTTTTCCTGGTGGCTGCAAGGCCCCATTCGCTTGCCTGTGGTTTCCCTGGTGGGTGCAAGGCCCCATTCGCTTTCCTGGGGTTGACCTGGTGGCTGCAAGGCCCCAATCGCTTGCCTGGGGTTGACCTGGTGGCTGCATGGCACCAAAGGCTTCCAGGGGGTTCACCTGGTTGCTGCAAGGCAGCATTAGCTTACCGCATGTTGACTTGGTGGCTGCAAGGCCCCTTTTGCTCGCCTGGGGATGACCTGGCGGCTGCAAGGCCCCGTTCAACTACCTGGGGTTGACCTGGTAGCTGCAAGGCCCTATAGGCTTGCAGGGGGTTCACCTGGTGGCTGCAAGGCCCCATTCGCTTTCCTGTGGTGTACCTGGTGTCTCCAAGGCCCCATTCACTTAAATTGGGTTGACCTGGCGGGTGCAAGGCGCCATTCCCTTCCCTGGGCTAGACCTGGTGCCTGCAAGGCCCCATTCGCTTGCATTGGGTTACCCTGGTCTCTGCAAGGCCCCATTCGCTTCCCTGGGTTTGTCCTGGTGGCTGAAAGGCCCAATTTGCTTGCCTGGGGTTGACCTGGTGGCTGCAAGGCCGCTTTGGCTTACCTGGGGTTGACCTGGGCTCCAAAAGTCCCCCTAGGCATGCCAGCGGTTGACCAGGTTCCCGGACTTCCGGCTGCGCAGCGGTTCACTCCCAAACAAGCGCCCTCATTACAGACACAGGACCAGCACAACCACCAGGGGCTTAAGCCACCCTCAAGTACCACCCCCACAAGCGCTTTAGCCTCCAAGGAGTGCCCCCCCCAACTGGGCCAGGCCCCATTCGCTTGCCTGTGGTTGACCTGGAGGCTGCAAGGCCCTATTCGCTTGCCTGCGGTTGACCTCATTGCTGCAAGGCCCCATTCACTTGCCTGGGGTTGGTCTGGGCTCCAAAGGTCCCCCTAGGCATGACTGGGGTTGACCTGGTGGTTGCAGGGCCCCATAGGAATGCAGGGGGTTGACCTGGTGAATGCAAGGCCGCATTCACTTACCTGGTGTGGACCTGGTAGGGGCAAGGCCCCATTCGCTTTCCTGGGGTTGACCTGGTGGCTGCAAGGACCCTTCACTTGCATTGGGTTGACCTGGTGGCTGCAAGGCCCCATTCACTTGCCTGTCATTGATTTGGTGGCTGCAAAGCCCCATTCTATTCCCTGGTGTTGACGTAGTGTCTGCAAGGCCCCATTCAACTACCTGGGGTTGACCTGGTGGCTACAAGGCCACATTCGCTTCCCTGGGGTTGACCAGGTGGCTGCAAGTCCCCATTCGCCTGCGTGGGGTTGACCTGGCGCCTTCAAGCCCCATTCGCTTGCATTCAGTTGACCTGGTGTCTGCCAGACCCCATTCACTTACCTGGCGTTGTCCTGGTGGCTGCAAGGCCCCATAGGCTTGCAGGGGGTTGACCTGGTGGCTGCACGGCCCCATAGGCTTGCAGGGGGTTGACCTGGTCGCTGCAAGGCCCCATTCGCTTGCAGGGGGTGGACCTGGTCGCTGCAAGGCCCCATTCGCTTCCTCCGGGTTGTCCTGGTGGCTGAAAGGCCCCATTCACTTGCCTGTGGTAGACCTGGTGGCTGCATGGCCCCATAGACTTGCAGGGGGTAGACCTGGTGGCTGCAGGGCCCCATACGCTTTCCTGTTGTTACCTGGTGGCTGCAAGGCCCCATTCACTTTCTTGGGGTTCACCTGGTGGCTGCAAGGCAGCTTTGGCTTACCTGGGTTTTACCTGCTCCCTGCAAGGCCCCATTCGCTTTCCTGGGGTTGACCTCGTGGCTGCAGGGCCCAATAGGCTTTCCTGGGGTTGACCTGGTTGCAGCAAGGCCCCATTCACTTACCTGCGGTTGACGTGGTGGCTGCAGGAGCCTATAGGCTTGTAGGGGTTAGAGCTGGTGGCTGCAAGGCCCCATTCACTTAACTGGGGTTGACCTGGTGGCTGCAAGGCCCAATTCGCTAACCTGGGGTTGACCTCGTGTCTGCAGGGCCCCACATGCTTGCAAGGGGTTGACCTGGTTGCTGTAAGGCCCCATTCGCTTGCCTGGAGTTGACCTGGTGGCTGCAAGGCCCCATTCGCTTGCCTGCAGTTGACCTGGTGGCTGCAAGGCCCCATTCGCTTGCCTGGAGTTGACCTGGTGGCTGCAAGGCCCCATTCGCTTGCCTGGAGTTGACCTCGTGGCTGCAAGGCCCCATTCGCTTGCCTGGGGTAGACCTGGTGACTGCAAGGCCCCATTCGCTTGCCTGGGGTGACCTGTTGGCTTTAGGACGTCATAGGCTTGCAGGGGGTTGACCTGGTGGCTGCAAGGCCCCATTCGCTTACCTGGAGTTGACCTGCTGGCTGCAAGGCCCCATTCGCTTGCCTGGGGTTGACCTGGTGGCTGCAAGGCCCCATTCGCTTGCCTGGGGTTGACCTGGTGGCTGCAAGGCCTCATTCGCTTGCCTGGGGTTGACCTGGCGGCAGCAGGCCCCATTTGCTTGCCTGGGGTTGACCTGGCGGCAGCAGGCCCCATTCGCTTGCCTGGGGTTTACCTGGTGGCTGCAAGGACCCATTCACTTGGCTGGGGTTTACCTGCTGGCTGCAAGGCCCCATTCACTTTCCTGGGGTTGACCTGGTGGCTCAAAAGCCCCATTCACTTTCCTGGGGTTGACCTGGTGGCTGCAAGGCCCCATTCATTTACCTGGGGTTGACCTGGTGGCTGCTAGGCCCCATTTGCTTCCCTGGGGTTGACCTGGCAGGTGCAAGGCCCCATCCACTTCCATTGGATTCACCTGGTGTCTCCAAGGCCCCATTCGCTTGCCTGGGGTAGACCTGGTGGCTGCAAGGCCCCATTCGCTTACCTGGGGTTGACCTCATGGCTGCAGGGCCCCATTCACTTACCTGGGGTGACCTGGTGGCTTCAGGACATCATAGGCTTGCAGGGGGTTGACCTGGTGGCTGCAAGGCCGCATTCGCTTGCCTGGGGTTGACCTGGTGGATGCAAGGCCCCATTCACTTGCCTGGGGTTGACCTGGTGGATGCAAGGCCCCATTCGCTTGCCTGGGGTTGACCTGGTGAATGCAAGGCCCCATTCGCTTGCATTGGGTTGAGCTGGTGTCTGCATGGTCCCATTCGCTTGCCTGGGGTTGACCTTGTGGGTGCAGGGCCCCATTCGCTTGCAGGGGCTTGACCTGGTGGCTGCAAGGCCCCATTCCCTTGCCTGGGCTAGACCTCGTGGATGCAAGGCCGCATTCACTCTACCTGGCGTTTACCTGGTGGGTGCAAGGCCCCATTCCCTTGCCTGGGCTAGACCTGGTGGATCCAAGGCCCCTTTCGCTTGCATTGTGTTGAGCTGGTGTCTGCAAGGTCCCATTCTCTGACGTGGGGTTGACATGGTGGCTGCAAGGCCCCATTCGCTTGCCTGGGGTTGACCTGCTGGCTGCAAGGCCCCAATCACTTGCCTGGGGTTGACCTGCTGGCTGCAAGGCCCCAATCACTTGCCTGGTGTGAGGGAGCGGGGGCTAGGGGCGGCCGTGAACTCCCTAGCGCCCCCTACCGTCACGTTTGGGTGAACGTAGCACCCTCAGAATCTCACCCGCCATGACTTTGCTGACTAATATATATATAATATGGAGGCTGCCTCTTTCCCTAGTGGACGGTACTGGTGTTCCTGTCCCTACTCCAGACTGGGGTACCTATATGCGTCCCACCTTAAGGGCTATGCGTGCCTCCAAACCTCCCCTTCAGCACGCCCCAAGCCTCGCAGCTGTTCTGGGGGCGTTTGGATAGTCCCTCGCCCCTCGGGTGCCCTCGTTCTCTCTCGGGCCCCGGGGCTCCTCGCCCACCTGTCGCCCTCTTGGGTTGGGCTCCTATCTCCAGCCCACTCCCTGCGCCCTGGGCCTGTCTCATGGGCCTCCAGCTAATCGCTGGCGCCCCCTTGGTCTCGGCGCCCTGGGGCCGGCTCGCTCCCGCCGCCTGGGCCTGTCTCTACCGCTGCCCTACTCTTGGCGCCCTGGGGCTGGCTCGCTCTCGCCGCCCTAGTCTCGGCGCCATTGGACCGGCGCTATCGCCGCCCTAGTCTCGGCGCCATTGGGTGGCTCGCTATCACTTCCTATTCTGCCCCACTCTGGGGCCTTGCCCTCTCTAGGGCCGGGGCCGAGCGCCTCGCGCTCCGCCTCTGCCCCACTCTGGGGCCTTGCCCTCTCTAGGGCCGGGGCCGAGCGCCTCACGCACTGTCTCTGCCCCACTCCGGGGCCTTGCCCTCTCTAGGGCTGGCACCACGCACCCCGCGCTAGGGGCACAGGAGCTCGCCGCCGTGCCTGTCCCCTTGACCCTTCGCTGGGTCAGGTTGCCCCACCGGGCAACACCCCATCCTTATGGGCGGGGGTCTGCAACCTTGTACACCGCGCCTCCCTGGCGCAATACAGTGCCTACCTGGCACCGTCAATAGTGCCCCCCCCGGCACTGTGCCCCTACTGGGCACTGGGAACCCCCAAGCTGTTGGGGAGCCCCCGTGAGGCCTCCTCACACCCCTACAGCCTCACCCGGTCCTCCGGTGCAAACTGTAACTTAAACTCCAGCCATCTGGCTGTAACATAAACACAGAGGCTCCATATGCCTAACCACAACTCCAAGCCCCACCAGGGCTCTCCGTCCTACCTCCCTTCAGGGCGATCTGGTTCCCCGCATCATCGCAGCCAGTTAGTGTGGTAAGGCTGCGACCACTAACTCAGGCCACTCAGCTCAGCCGCAGAGCTCCGGCTCCTGTGGCAGCCAGAAGGGAACTGTAAGTCAGGCCCCGGGCTAAGCTGTTTATAAAGGCCTGGCCCTGCCCCCTTCTGGCCATGTGACCCGCCTGGTTGCCCTGGTAACCGGCACCTGAGCTGCCTGGGTGATTGGCACTCACTTGCCTGGGGTTGGTCTGGGCTCCAAATACCCGCTAGGCATGCCTGGGGCTGTCCTGTTGGCTGCAGAGCCCCATAGGCTTGCACTGGGTCGACCTGGTGGCTGCAAGGCCCCATTCACTTAAATGGGGATGACCTGGTGGGTGCAAGGCCCCATTTCCTTCCTTGGGCTAGACCTGGTGGCTCAAAGGCCCCATTCGCTTCCCTGGGGTTGACCTGGTGGCTGCAGGGCCCCATAGGCTTGCAGGGGGTTGATCTGGTGGCTGCAGGGCCCCATACGCTTGCCTGTGGTTTACGTGGTGGCTGCAAGGCCCCATTCACTTTCCTGGGGTCGACCTGGTGCCTGCAACGCCCCTTTCGCTTGCATGGGGTTCCCCTGGTGGCAGCAAGGCCGCATTGGCTTACCTGGGTTTTACCTGGTGGCTGCAAGGCCCAATTAACTTGCCTGGGGTTGACCTTGGCTCCAAAAGTCCCCCTAGGCATGCCGGGGGTTGACCAGGTTCCCGGACTTCCTGCCGCGCGGCGCTTTACTCCCAAACAAGCACTGGGATTGCAGACAAAGGACCAGCCAACCACCAGGGGCTTAAGCCACCATCAAGTACCACCCGCACCCACGATTAAGCCTCCAAGGAGCGCCCCGCCACCTCGGCGAGGCCCCATTCGCTTGCCTGGGGTTGACCTGGAGGCTGCAAGAACCCATTCGCTTGTCTGCGCTTGACCTCGTTGTTGCAAGGCCCCATTCACTTGCCTGGGGTTGGTCTGGGCTCCAAAAGTCCCCCTAGGCATGCCTGGGGTTGACCTGGTGGCTGCAGGGCCCCATTCGCTTACATGCGGTGGACCTGGTGGCTGTAGGGCCCCATTGGCTTGCAGGGGGTTAAGCTCGATGCTGCAAGTCCCCATTCACTTAAAGGGGGTTGACCTGGAGTCTGCAAGCCACCATTCCCTTGCCTGGGCTAGACCTGCTGGCTGCAAGGCCCCATTCCCTTGCCTGGGGTTGACCTGGTGGCTGCAGGGCCTCAAAGGCTAGCAGGGATTTGACCTGGTGTCTGCAAGGCCCCATTCGCTTGCCTGGGTTTGACCTGGTGGCTGCAGGGACCCATTCGCTTGCCTTGGGTTAGTCTGAGTGACAAAAGTCCCCCTTGGCATGCCTGGGTTTGACCTGGTGGATGCAAGGCCCCGTTCACTTCCCTGGGAGTGACCTGGTGCCTGGACTTGCTGCCGCCTGGGGCTTGACTCCCGAACAAGCACTGGGAGTGCGGACGCAGGACCCGCAGAACCGCCTGGGGCTTAAGCCTCCATCAAGTGCCCAACCACTCATGCTTGTGCCTCCAAGGAGTGCCCCCCACACCTGGGCCAGGTCCCATTCGCTTTACTGGGAATGACCTGGTGGCTGGAAGGCACCATTCGCTTGCCTGGTGTTCACCTAGTGGCTGCAAGGCCGCATTCCCTTTCCTGGGGTTGATCTGGTTGCTGTAGGGCCCCATTCGCTTGCATTGGGTTGACCCGGTAGCTGCAAGGCCCGATTCGCTTGCCTGGGGTAGACCTGGGCTCCAAAAGTCCCCTAGGCATGCCTGGGGTTGACTTGGTGCCCGGACTTGCTGCCGCCTGGGGCTTCACTCCCAAAGAAGCACAGGGAGTGCGTACACAGGAGCTGCACAACCACCAGGGGCTTAAGCCTCCATCAAGTGCCCCCGCCACCTGGGCTTAATCCTCCAAGGAGTGCCCCCCGCACCTGCGCCAGGCCCCATTCTCTTGCCTGGGGTTGACCTGGTGGCTGCAAGGCCCCATTCACTTGCCTGGGGTTGACCTGGTGGCTGCAGGGCCCTATAGGCTTGCCTGGGGTAGACCTAGTGGCTGCAAGGCCCCATTCGCTTACCTGGAGTTGACGTGGTGGCTGCAAGGACCCATTCGCTTGCCTGGGGTTCACCTGGGCTCCAAAAGTCCCCCTAGGCATGCCTGGGGTTGACCTGGTGACCTTGCTGCCGCCCTGGCCTTCACTCCCAAACAAGCACCGGGAATCCTGACGCACGACACGCACAACCCCTAGGGGCTTAAGCCTCCATCAAGTGCCCCCCAACCCAGTCTTAATCCTTGAAGGAGTGCCCCCCGTACCTGATGCCAGGCCGCATTCACTTGCCTGGAGTTGACCTGGTTGCTGCAAGGCCCAATTCGCTTGCATTGGGTTGACCTGGTGGATGAAACGCCCCTTCGCTTACCTGGGGTTGACCTGGTGGCTGCAGGGCCCCTATAGGCTTCCAGGGGGTTGATCTGCTGCCTGCAAGGCCCCATTCCCTTCACTGGGGTTGACCTGGTGGCTGCAGGGCCCCATAGGCTTGCAGCGGGTTCACATGGTGTCTGCAAGGCCCCATTCGCTTACCTGGGGTTGACCTGGTGGCTGGAAGGACCCATTCACTTGCCTTGGGTTAGTCTGAGCTCCAAAAGTCCCCCTAAGCCTGTCTCGGGTTGACCTGATGGCTGCAGAGCCCATATAGGCTTGCAGGCGGTTGACCTGGTGGATGCAAGGCCCCGTTCACTTCCCTGGGGGTGCCTGTTGCCTGGATTTGCTGCTCCCCGGAGCTTGACTCCCAAACAAGCACTGGGAGTGCGGACGCAGGACCCACACAACCGCCAGGGGCTTAAGCCTCCATCAAGTGCCCCGCCACCCATGCTTGAGACTCCAAGGAGTGCCCCACACACCTGGGCCAGGCCCCATTCACTTGACTGGGGATGATCTGGTGGCTGCAATGCCCCATTCACTTACCTGGGGATGACCTGGTGGCTGCAGGGCCCTATAGGCTTGCAGGGGGTTGACCAAGTGGCTTCAAGTCCCCATTCGCTGACCTGTTGTTGACTTGGTGGCTGCAAGGCCCCATTCACTTGCCTGGGGTTGACCTAGTGGCTGCAAGGCCGCATTCCCTCTCCTGGGGTTGACCTGGTGGCTGTAGGGCTCTATAGGCTTGCAGGGGTTTCACCTGGTGGATGTAGGGCCCGATTCGCTTGCATTGGGTTGTCCTCGTGGCTGCAGGGCCCCATAGGCTTTCCTGGGGTTCACCTGATTGCTGCAAGGGCCCATTCGCTTGCATTGGGTTGACCCGGTGGCTGCAAGACCCCATTCGCTTGCCTGGGGTTGACCTGGTAGCTGCAAGGCCCCATTCACTTGCCTGCGGTTGACCTGGTTTCTGCAGGGCCCTATAGGCTTGAAGGAGTTAGAGCTAAATGGCTGCAAGGCACCATTCACTTAACTGGAGTTGACCTGGTGGCTGCAAGGCCCCATTCGCTTACCTGGGGTTGACGTCGTGTCTGCAGGGCCTCAAATGCTTGCAAGGGGTTGACCTGGTTGCTGCAAGGCCCCATTCCTTTGCCTTCGGTTAGTCTGAGCTACAAAAGTCCCCCTAAGCCTGCCTGGGGTTGACCTGGTGGATGCAGGGCCCCAAAGGCTAGCAGGGGTTTGACCAGGTGTCTGCAAGGCGCCATTCGCTTGCCTGGGGTTGACCTGGTGGCTGGAAGGACCCATTCGCTTGCCTTGGGTTAGTCTGAGCTACAAAAGTCCCCCTATGCGTGCCTGGGGTTGACCTGGTGGCTGCATGGCCCCATAGGCTTGCAGCGGGGTGACCTGGTGGCTGCAAGGCCCCATTCGCTTGACTGGGGATGACCTGGTGGGTGCAAGGCCCCATTCGCTTGACTGGGGATGACCTGGTGGCTGCAGGGCCCCATTCGCTTGCCTGGGGTAGACCTGGTGGCTGCAAGGCCCCATTCGCTTCCCTGGGGTTGTCCGGGGGGCTCCAACGCCCCATTCGCTTGCATTGGGTTGACCTGGTGGCTCCAAGGCCCCATTCGCTTCCCTGAGGTTGTCCGGGGGGGCTGCAAGGCCCCATTCACTTGCCTGGTGTTCACCTGGCGGCTTCAGGGCCCCGTAGACTTGCAGGGGATTGACCTGGTGACTGCAAGGACCCTTCACTTGCATTGGCTTGACCTGGTGGCTGCAAGGCCCCATTCACTTCCCTGGGGTTGACCTGTTGTCTGCAAGGCCGAATTCACTTACCTGGGCTTGACCAGGTGCCTGGAGGGCCCCATAGGCTTGGAGGGGGTTAACCTGGTGGGTGGAAGGCCCCATTCACTTACCTGGGGTTAACCTGCTGGCTTTAAGGCCCCTTTCGCTTGCCTCGGGTTGACCTGGTGCCCGGACTTGATGCCGCCCGGGCCTTCATTCCCAAATAAGCACCGGGAGCGCGGACAGAGGACCCGCACAACTGCCAGGGTCTTAAGCCTCCATTAAGTGCCCCCCACACCCGGGCTATAAGCCTCCAAGGAGTGTCCCCCAAACCTGGGAGGCCCCATGTGCTTCCCTGTGGTTGACCTGGTGGCTGTCAGGCCCCATTTGCTTGCCTGGGGTTGACCTGGTGAGTGCAGGGCCCCACAGGCTTGCTGGGGGTTGACCTGGTGGCTCCAAGGCCCCATCCACTTGCCTGTGGTTTACCTGGTGGCTGCAAGGCCCCATTCGCTTGCCGGGGGTTGACCTGGTGCACGGACTTCCTGCCGCTCGCGGCTCCACTCCCAAACAAGCACCGGGAGTGTGCACTCAGAACCCACACAACCGCCAGGGGCTTAATTCTCCATCAAGTGCCCCCCCACCCCGGGCTTAAGCCTCCAAGCAGCGCCCACCAACACCTGGGCCATTCCCTATTCGCTTGCCTGGGGTAGACCTGGTGGGTGGAAAGCCCCATTCACTTACCTTGGGTTGACCTGGTGGCTACAAGGCCCCAGTCGCTTGCATTGGGATAACCTGGTGTCTGCAAGGCCCCGTTCACTTCCCTGGGGTTGACCTGGCTGCTAGAGGGCCCCATAGGCTTGCAGGGGGTTCACCTGGTGGCTGCTTGACCCAATTCGCGTGCCTGTGCTTGTCCTTGTGGCTGCAGGGCCCCATTCAGTTTCCTGGGGTTGAACTGGTGGCTTCAAGGCCCCATAGGCTTGCTTGGGGTTGACCTGGTGGCGGCAAGGCCCCATTCGCTTGCCTGGGGTTGACCTGGTGGCTGCAAGGCCCCATTCGCTTGCCTGGGGTTGAACTGGGTTCCAAAAGTCCCCCTATGGATGCCAGGGGGTCACCTTCTACCCGGACCTGCTGCCGCCCAGGGCTGCAGTCCCGAACAAGCACCGGGAGTGTGGACGCAGGATCGTCACACCCGCCAGGGGCCTAAGCCTCCATCAAGCACCCCCCACCCGGGCTTAACCCACCAAGGACTGCCCCCCCGACCTAGGCCAGGCCCCATTCGCTTACCTGGGGTTGACCTGGTGGCTGCAAGGCCCCTACACGTGCATTGGGTTGACCTGGTGGCTGCAAGGCCCCATTCCCTTGCCTTGGGTTGGCCTGGTGGCTGCAAGGCCCCATATGCTTCCATTGGGTTGACCTGGTGGCTGCAAGGCCCCATTCGATTGCCTGGGATTGACCTGTTGGCTGCAAGGCCCCATATGCTTGCACTGGGTTGACCTGTTGGCTGCAAGGCCCCATTCGCTTGCCTGGGGTTGCCCTGGGCTCCAAAAGTTCCCCTAGGCATGCCAGGAAGTGGATCCGGAGCCCTGTTTTGCGGAAACCCCGGAGACCGGATCCCAGGAGGTGCATTCGGAGCCCGCTCTTGCGGAAAACACGGAGACCAATTCCTGGGAAGCGGATTCGGAACCCAGTCTTACAGAAAACCCAGAGATCGGATCCCGGGAGGCAGATTCGGAGACCGGTCTTGCCAAAAACCTGGAGACAGGATCCCGGGAG
Organism: Crocodylus siamensis; assembly: GCF_052110815.1. Lineage (NCBI taxonomy): Eukaryota > Metazoa > Chordata > Crocodylia > Crocodylidae > Crocodylus > Crocodylus siamensis. The sequence continues at coordinate 45,898,470 of NC_143405.1, forward strand.
GAGGATCCGGAGCCCAGTCTTGCGGAAAACCCGGGACAGGATCCCGGGAGTTGGATCTGGAGGCTGGTCTTCCGGAAAGCCCGGAAAATGGATCCCGGGAGGTGGATCTGGAGGCAACTCTTCCAAAACTTTTGCATAAAGAAGGCATTGCAGGCATCTGAAGCCTGGTCTTCCGGAAAACCCGTCATCTGGATGCCGGGAAGAGAATCCAGAACCGAGACTTCCAAAACTTTTGCATAAAAAAGGCATTGCAGGGCTCTACACCCTGGTCTTCCGGAAAACCAGGATACTGGATAACGGGAAGCGGATCTGGAGCCTGGTCTCCTGGAAAACCCGGAAACTGGATCCCGGGAAGCGGATCCGGAGCCCAGTCTTCTGAAACTTTAGCATAATGAAGGTATTTCAGGCATGCGGATCCTGGTCTTCCGGAAAACCAGTAAACTTGATCCCGGGAAGCGGATCCGGAGCCCAGTGTTCCAAAACTTTTAACCGGTTCCCGAAGCTGTTTCAACCAGTTTAAACCAGTCTAAAGCAGTTTCAGGTGGTTTCCCAATGAGTTGAAACCGGTCTAGACCAGTATTAACCGGTTCCCGAAACTCTTTCAAGCGGTTTCGACCAGTCTAAACCAGTTTAAAGTGGTTTGCTAACCATTTAAAACTGCTCTATCCCAGCTTTAACCGGTTCCCAAAGCTGTTTCAACCAGTTTAAACCAGTCTAAACCAGTTTAAAGTGGTTTGCTAACTACTTAAAACCGGTCTAAACCAGTTTTACCCGGTTCCCGAAGCTCTTTCACCCAGTTTAAACCAGTTTAAATAGTTTGCTAACTACATAAAACCTTTCTCAACCAGTTTTAACCGGTTCCCAAAGCTGTTTCAACCAGTATAAAGCAGTCTAAACCAGTATAAAGTGGTTTCCTAACTAGTTGAAATCGGTCTAAACCAGTTTTAACGAGTTCCCGAAGCTGTTTCCAGTTTAAACCAGTGTAAACCAGTTTAAAGAAGTTTGCTAACTAGCTGAAACAGGTCTAAACCAGTTTTTACCGGTTCACGAAGCTGTTTCAACCAGTTTAAACAAGTCTAAACCAGTTTAAAGTGGTTTTCTAACTACTTGAAACCTTTCTAAACATGTTTTAACCGGTTCCCAAAGCTGTTTCAACCAATTTAAACCAGTCTAAACCAGTTTAAAGTGGTTTGCTAACGAGTTGAAACCGGTCTCAACCAGTTTTAACCGGTTCCCGAAGCTGTTTCAACCAGTTTAGACCAGTTTAAACCAGTTTAAAGTGGTTTGCTAACTACTTAAAACCTTTCTAAACCAGTTTTAGCCGGTTCCCAAAGCTCTTTCAAGCACTTTAGACCAGTCTAAACCAGTTTAAAGTGGTTTCCTAACTACTAAAAACCTTTCTAAACCAGTTTTAACAGGTTCCCAAAGCTGTTTCAACCAGTTTAAGGCAGACTGAACCAGTTTAAAATGGTTTGCTAACTAGCTGAAAGCATTCTAAACCACTTTTAACTGGTTCCCAAAGCTGTTTTAACCAGTTTGAACCAGTCTACACCAGTTTAAAGTGGTTTGCTAACTACTTAAAACCGGTCTAAACCAGTTGTAACCAGTTCCCAAAGCTGTTTCAACCATTTTAAACCAGTCTAAACCAGTTTAAAGTGGTTTGCTAACTACTTTAAAAATTTCTAAACCAGTTTTAACCGGTTCCCAAAGCTGTTTGAAGCAGGTTAAACCAGTCTAAACCAGTTTAAAGTGGTTTGCTAACTAGTTGAAACCGGTCAAAACCAGTTTTAACCGGTTCCCAAAGCTGTTTCAACCAGTTTAAACCAGTCTAAACCAGTTTAAAGTGGTTTCCTAACTACTTAAAACCTTTCTGAACCAGTTTTAACCGGTTCTCAAAGCTGTTTCACCCAGTTAAACCAGTCTAAACCAGTTTAAAGTGGTTTGCTAACTACATAAACCAGTCTAAACCAGTTCTAACAGGTTCCCAAAGCTGTTTCCACCAGTGTAAACCATTCTGAACCAGTTTAAAGTCGTTTGCTAACGAGATGAAACCGGTCGAAACCAGTTTTTACCGGTTCCCGAAGCTCTTTCAAGCAACTTAGACCAGTCTAAACCAGTTTTAAGTGGTTTGCTAAAGAGTTGAAACCAGTCTCAACCAGTTTTAACCGGTTCCCGAAGCTCTTTCAAGCAGTTTAAACCAGTATAAACCAGTTTAAAGTGGTTTGCTAATTAGTTGAAACTCGTCTAAACCAGTTTTAAGCAGTTCAAAAAGCTGATTCAACCAGTTTAAACCAGTCTGAACCAGTTTAAAGTGGTTTGCTAACTACTTAAAACCGGTCTAAGCCAGTTCTACCCGGTTCCCGAAGCTGTTTCAACCAGTTTAGACCAGTCTAAACCAGTTTGAAGTGCTTTGCTAACTACCTAAAACCGGTCTAAACCAGTTTAAACCGGTTTCCCGAAGCTTTTTCAACCAGTTTAAACCAGTATAAACCAGTTAAAAGTGGTTTGCTAACTATTGAAAACTGGTCAAAACCAGTTTTAACCGGTTCCCAAGGCTGTTTTAAGCAGTTTCAAGCACTCAAAACCAGTTTACAGTGGTCTGCTAACTACTTAATACCAGTCTAAACCAGTTTTAACGAGTTCCCGAAGCTGTTTCAAGCAGTTTGAACCAGTCTAAACCAGTTTAAAGTGGTTTGCTAACTACTTAAAACCGGTCTAAACCAGTTTCAACGGGTTCCCAAAGCTGTTTCAACCAGTTTAAAGCAGTCTATAACCAGTTAAAAGTGGTTTGTTAACTAGTTGAAACCGGTCTAAACCAGTTTTAACCGGTTTCCAAAGCTGTTTCAAGCAATTTAGACCAGTCTAAACCAGTTTAAAGTGGTTTGCTCACTACTTAAAACTGGTCTGAACCAGTTTTAACCGCTTCCCAAAGCTGTTTCAACCAGTTTAAATGAGTCAAAACCAGTTTAAAGTGGTTTTCTACCTACTTAAAACCGGTGTAAACCATGTTTTACCGGTTCCCAAAGCTCTTTCAAGCAGTTTGGACCAGTCTAAACCAGTTTAAAGTGATTTGCTAACTATTTAAAACCCATCTAAACCAGTTTTCACCGGTTCCCAAAGCTGTTTCAACCAGTTTAAGCCAGTCTCAACCAGTTTAAAATGGTTTGATAACTAGATGAAAATGGCCTAAACCAGTTTTAACCGGTTCCCAAAGCTGTTTCAACCAGTTTAAACCAGTCTAAACCAGTGTAAAGTGGTTTGCTAACTACTTAAAACCTTTCTAAACCAGTTCTAACCGGCTCCCAAAGCTTTTTTAACCAGTTTAAAGCAGTCTAAAACACTTTAAAGTGGTTTGCTAACTACTTAAAACCAGTCTAAACCAGTTCTAACCGGCTCCCAAAACTGTTTCATCCAGTTTAAACCAGTGTAAACCAGTTTAAAGTGATTTGCTAACTACTTAAAACCTTTCTAAACCAGTTTTAACCAGTTCCCAAAGCTGTTTCACCCAGTTTAAACAAGTCTAAACCAGTTTAAAGTGGTTTTCTAACTACTTGAAACCTTTCTAAACACGTTTTAACCGGTTCCCAAAGCTGTTTCAACCAATTTAAACCAGTCTAAACCAGTTTAAAGTGGTTTGCTAACGAGTTGAAACCGGTCTCAACCAGTTTTAACCGGTTCCCGAAGCTGTTTCAACCAGTTTAGACCAGTTTAAACCAGTTTAAAGTGGTTTGCTAACTACTTAAAACCTTTCTAAACCAGTTTTAGCCGGTTCCCAAAGCTCTTTCAAGCACTTTAGACCAGTCTAAACCAGTTTAAAGTGGTTTCCTAACTACTAAAAACCTTTCTAAACCAGTTTTAACAGGTTCCCAAAGCTGTTTCAACCAGTTTAAGGCAGACTGAACCAGTTTAAAATGGTTTGCTAACTAGCTGAAAGCATTCTAAACCACTTTTAACTGGTTCCCAAAGCTGTTTTAACCAGTTTGAACCAGTCTACACCAGTTTAAAGTGGTTTGCTAACTACTTAAAACCGGTCTAAACCAGTTGTAACCAGTTCCCAAAGCTGTTTCAACCATTTTAAACCAGTCTAAACCAGTTTAAAGTGGTTTGCTAACTACTTTAAAAATTTCTAAACCAGTTTTAACCGGTTCCCAAAGCTGTTTGAAGCAGGTTAAACCAGTCTAAACCAGTTTAAAGTGGTTTGCTAACTAGTTGAAACCGGTCAAAACCAGTTTTAACCGGTTCCCAAAGCTGTTTCAACCAGTTTAAACCAGTCTAAACCAGTTTAAAGTGGTTTCCTAACTACTTAAAACCTTTCTGAACCAGTTTTAACCGGTTCTCAAAGCTGTTTCACCCAGTTAAACCAGTCTAAACCAGTTTAAAGTGGTTTGCTAACTACATAAACCAGTCTAAACCAGTTCTAACAGGTTCCCAAAGCTGTTTCCACCAGTGTAAACCATTCTGAACCAGTTTAAAGTCGTTTGCTAACGAGATGAAACCGGTCGAAACCAGTTTTTACCGGTTCCCGAAGCTCTTTCAAGCAACTTAGACCAGTCTAAACCAGTTTTAAGTGGTTTGCTAAAGAGTTGAAACCAGTCTCAACCAGTTTTAACCGGTTCCCGAAGCTCTTTCAAGCAGTTTAAACCAGTATAAACCAGTTTAAAGTGGTTTGCTAATTAGTTGAAACTCGTCTAAACCAGTTTTAAGCAGTTCAAAAAGCTGATTCAACCAGTTTAAACCAGTCTGAACCAGTTTAAAGTGGTTTGCTAACTACTTAAAACCGGTCTAAGCCAGTTCTACCCGGTTCCCGAAGCTGTTTCAACCAGTTTAGACCAGTCTAAACCAGTTTGAAGTGCTTTGCTAACTACCTAAAACCGGTCTAAACCAGTTTAAACCGGTTTCCCGAAGCTTTTTCAACCAGTTTAAACCAGTATAAACCAGTTAAAAGTGGTTTGCTAACTATTGAAAACTGGTCAAAACCAGTTTTAACCGGTTCCCAAGGCTGTTTTAAGCAGTTTCAAGCACTCAAAACCAGTTTACAGTGGTCTGCTAACTACTTAATACCAGTCTAAACCAGTTTTAACGAGTTCCCGAAGCTGTTTCAAGCAGTTTGAACCAGTCTAAACCAGTTTAAAGTGGTTTGCTAACTACTTAAAACCGGTCTAAACCAGTTTCAACGGGTTCCCAAAGCTGTTTCAACCAGTTTAAAGCAGTCTATAACCAGTTAAAAGTGGTTTGTTAACTAGTTGAAACCGGTCTAAACCAGTTTTAACCGGTTTCCAAAGCTGTTTCAAGCAATTTAGACCAGTCTAAACCAGTTTAAAGTGGTTTGCTCACTACTTAAAACTGGTCTGAACCAGTTTTAACCGCTTCCCAAAGCTGTTTCAACCAGTTTAAATGAGTCAAAACCAGTTTAAAGTGGTTTTCTACCTACTTAAAACCGGTGTAAACCATGTTTTACCGGTTCCCAAAGCTCTTTCAAGCAGTTTGGACCAGTCTAAACCAGTTTAAAGTGATTTGCTAACTATTTAAAACCCATCTAAACCAGTTTTCACCGGTTCCCAAAGCTGTTTCAACCAGTTTAAGCCAGTCTCAACCAGTTTAAAATGGTTTGATAACTAGATGAAAATGGCCTAAACCAGTTTTAACCGGTTCCCAAAGCTGTTTCAACCAGTTTAAACCAGTCTAAACCAGTGTAAAGTGGTTTGCTAACTACTTAAAACCTTTCTAAACCAGTTCTAACCGGCTCCCAAAGCTTTTTTAACCAGTTTAAAGCAGTCTAAAACACTTTAAAGTGGTTTGCTAACTACTTAAAACCAGTCTAAACCAGTTCTAACCGGCTCCCAAAACTGTTTCATCCAGTTTAAACCAGTGTAAACCAGTTTAAAGTGATTTGCTAACTACTTAAAACCTTTCTAAACCAGTTTTAACCAGTTCCCAAAGCTGTTTCACCCAGTTTAAACAAGTCTAAACCAGTTTAAAGTGGTTTTCTAACTACTTGAAACCTTTCTAAACACGTTTTAACCGGTTCCCAAAGCTGTTTCAACCAATTTAAACCAGTCTAAACCAGTTTAAAGTGGTTTGCTAACGAGTTGAAACCGGTCTCAACCAGTTTTAACCGGTTCCCGAAGCTGTTTCAACCAGTTTAGACCAGTTTAAACCAGTTTAAAGTGGTTTGCTAACTACTTAAAACCTTTCTAAACCAGTTTTAGCCGGTTCCCAAAGCTCTTTCAAGCACTTTAGACCAGTCTAAACCAGTTTAAAGTGGTTTCCTAACTACTAAAAACCTTTCTAAACCAGTTTTAACAGGTTCCCAAAGCTGTTTCAACCAGTTTAAGGCAGACTGAACCAGTTTAAAATGGTTTGCTAACTAGCTGAAAGCATTCTAAACCACTTTTAACTGGTTCCCAAAGCTGTTTTAACCAGTTTGAACCAGTCTACACCAGTTTAAAGTGGTTTGCTAACTACTTAAAACCGGTCTAAACCAGTTGTAACCAGTTCCCAAAGCTGTTTCAACCATTTTAAACCAGTCTAAACCAGTTTAAAGTGGTTTGCTAACTACTTTAAAAATTTCTAAACCAGTTTTAACCGGTTCCCAAAGCTGTTTGAAGCAGGTTAAACCAGTCTAAACCAGTTTAAAGTGGTTTGCTAACTAGTTGAAACCGGTCAAAACCAGTTTTAACCAGTTCCCAAAGCTGTTTCAACCAGTTTAAACCAGTCTAAACCAGTTTAAAGTGGTTTCCTAACTACTTAAAACCTTTCTGAACCAGTTTTAACCGGTTCTCAAAGCTGTTTCACCCAGTTAAACCAGTCTAAACCAGTTTAAAGTGGTTTGCTAACTACATAAACCAGTCTAAACCAGTTCTAACAGGTTCCCAAAGCTGTTTCCACCAGTGTAAACCATTCTGAACCAGTTTAAAGTCGTTTGCTAACGAGATGAAACCGGTCGAAACCAGTTTTTACCGGTTCCCGAAGCTCTTTCAAGCAACTTAGACCAGTCTAAACCAGTTTTAAGTGGTTTGCTAAAGAGTTGAAACCAGTCTCAACCAGTTTTAACCGGTTCCCGAAGCTCTTTCAAGCAGTTTAAACCAGTATAAACCAGTTTAAAGTGGTTTGCTAATTAGTTGAAACTCGTCTAAACCAGTTTTAAGCAGTTCAAAAAGCTGATTCAACCAGTTTAAACCAGTCTGAACCAGTTTAAAGTGGTTTGCTAACTACTTAAAACCGGTCTAAGCCAGTTCTACCCGGTTCCCGAAGCTGTTTCAACCAGTTTAGACCAGTCTAAACCAGTTTGAAGTGCTTTGCTAACTACCTAAAACCGGTCTAAACCAGTTTAAACCGGTTTCCCGAAGCTTTTTCAACCAGTTTAAACCAGTATAAACCAGTTAAAAGTGGTTTGCTAACTATTGAAAACTGGTCAAAACCAGTTTTAACCGGTTCCCAAGGCTGTTTTAAGCAGTTTCAAGCACTCAAAACCAGTTTACAGTGGTCTGCTAACTACTTAATACCAGTCTAAACCAGTTTTAACGAGTTCCCGAAGCTGTTTCAAGCAGTTTGAACCAGTCTAAACCAGTTTAAAGTGGTTTGCTAACTACTTAAAACCGGTCTAAACCAGTTTCAACGGGTTCCCAAAGCTGTTTCAACCAGTTTAAAGCAGTCTATAACCAGTTAAAAGTGGTTTGTTAACTAGTTGAAACCGGTCTAAACCAGTTTTAACCGGTTCCCGAAGCTGTTTCAAGCAATTTAGACCAGTCTAAACCAGTTTAAAGTGGTTTGATAACTACTTAAAACCGGTCTAAACCAGTTTTAACCGCTTCCCAAAGCTGTTTCAAGCAGTTTAAACCAGTCAAAACCAGTTTAAAGTGGTTTTCTAACTACTTAAAACCGGTCTAAACCAGGTTTTACCAGTTCCCAAAGCTCTTTCATGCAGTTTCGACCATTCTAAACCAGTTTAAAGTGGTTTGCTAACGAGTTGAAACCGGTCTGAACCAGTTTTAACCACTTCCCGAATCTGTTTCAAGCAGTTTAGACCCGTCTAAACCAGTCAAAAGTGCTCTGCTAATGAGTTAAAACCAGTCTAGACCAGTTTTAGCCGCTTCCCGAACCTGTTTCAAGCAGTTTAGACCCGTCTAAACCAGCCGAAATTCCTTTGCTATCGAGTCAAAACCGGTCTAGACCTGTTTCAGCTGCTTCCCGAAGCTGTTTCAAGCAGTTTAGACCCCCCTAAACCAGTTTAAAGTGGTTTCCTAACGAGTTAAAACCGGTCTAAACCAGTTTTACCCGGTTCCCGAAGCTGTTTCAAGCAGTTTAGACCAGTCTAAACCAGTTTAAAGTGGTTTGCTAACTACTTAAAACCTTTCTAAACCAGTTTTAACTGGTTCCCAAAGCTGTTTCCACCAGTTTGCTAACATGTTGAAACCGGTATAAACCAGTTTTAACCGGTTCCCAAAGCTGTTTTAACCAGTTTAAAGCAGTCTAAAACAGTTTAAAGTGGTTTGCTAACTACTTAAAACCAGTCTAAACCAGTTCTACCCGGCTCCCAAAGCTGTTTCCACCAGTTGAAACCAGTGTAAACCAGTTTAAAGTTGTTTGCTAACTACTTAAAACCGGTCTAAACCAGTTTTAACCAGTTCCCAAAGCTGTTTCAACCAGTTTAAACCAGTCTAAACCAGTTTAAAGTGGTTTCCCAACTCCTTAACACCGGTCTAAACCAGTTTTAACCGGTTTCCCGAAGCTGTTTCAACCAGTTTAAAGCAGTATAAACCAGTTAAAAGTGGTTGGCTAACTATTAAAATGTGGTCTAAACCAGTTTTAACCGGTTCCCAAAGCTGTTTCAACCAGTTTAAACCAGTCTAAACCAGTTTAAAGTGGTCTGCTAACTACTTACTACCAGTCTAAACCAGGTTTTACCATTCCTGAAGCTGTTTCAAGCAGTTTAAACCAGTGTAAACCAGTTTAAAGTGGTTTGCTAACTACTTAAAACCGGTCTAAACCAGTTTTAACAGGTTCCCAAAACTGTTTCAACCAGTTTAAAGCAGTCTAAGCCAGTTAAAAGTGGTTTGCTAACTAGTTGAAAATGGTCTAAACCAGTTTTAACCGATTCCCAAAGCTCTTTCAAGCAGTTTAAACCAGTCTAAACCAGTTTAAGGTGGTTTGATAACTACTTAAAACCAGTCTAAACCAGTTTTAACCGCTTCCCAAAGCTGTTTCAAGCAGTTTAAACCAGTCTAAACCAGTTTAAAGTGGTTTTCTAACTACTTAAAACCGGTCTAAACCAGGTTTTACCGGTTCCCAAAGCTCTTTCATGCAGTTTTGACCATTCCAAACCAGTTTAAAGTGGTTTGCTAACGAGTTGAAACCGGTCTAAACCAGTTTTAACCGGTTCCCGAAGCTCTTTCAAGCAGTTTAGACCAGTCTCAACCAGTTTAAAGTGGTTTGCTAACTCCTTAAATCCGGTCTAAACCAGTTTTAACCGCTTCCCGAATCTGTTTCAAGCAGTTTAGACCCGTCTAAACCAGTCGAAAGTGCTCTGCTAATGAGTTAAAACCGGTCTAGACCAGTTTTAGCCGCTTCCGGAAGCTGTTTCAAGCAGTTTAGACCCGTCTAAACCAGTTTAAAGTGGTTTGCTAACTCCTTAAAACCGGTCTAAAGCAGTTTTACCGGTTCCCAAACCTCTTTCATGCAGTTTCGACCATTCTGAACCAGTTTAAAGTCGTTTGCTAACGAGTTGAAACCGGTCTAAACCAGTTTTAACCGGTTCCCGAAGCTGTTTCAAGCAGTTTAGACCCGTCTAAACCAGTCTAGAGTGCTTTGCTAACGAGTTAAAACCGGTCTAGACCAGATTTAAACCCTTCCCAAAGCTGCTTTAAGCAGTTTAGACCAGTGTAAACCAGTTAAAGTGGTTTGCTAAGGAGTTAAAACCGGTCTAAACCAGTTTTACCCACTTCCCGAAGCTCTTTCAAGCAGTTTAGACCAGTCTCAACCAGTTTAAAGTGGTTTGCTAACTCCTTAAATCCGGTCTAAACCAGTTTTAACCGCTTCCCGAACCTGTTTCAAGCAGTTTAGACCCGTCTAAACCAGTCGAAAGTGCTCTGCTAATGAGTTAAAACCGGTCTAGACCAGTTTTAGCCGCTTCCGGAAGCTGTTTCAAGCAGTTTAGACCCGTCTAAACCAGTTTAAAGTGGTTTGCTAACTCCTTAAAACCGGTCTAAAGCAGTTTTACCGGTTCCCAAACCTCTTTCATGCAGTTTCGACCATTCTGAACCAGTTTAAAGTCGTTTGCTAACGAGTTGAAACCGGTCTAAACCAGTTTTAACCGGTTCCCGAAGCTCTTTCAAGCAGTTTAGACCAGTCTCAACCAGTTTAAAGTGGTTTGCTAACTCCTTAAATCCGGTCTAAACTAGTTTTAACCGCTTCCCGAATCTGTTTCAAGCAGTTTAGACCCGTCTAAACCAGTCGAAAGTGCTCTGCTAATGAGTTAAAACCGGTCTAGACCAGTTTTAGCCGCTTCCGGAAGCTGTTTCAAGCAGTTTAGACCCGTCTAAACCAGTTTAAAGTGGTTTGCTAACTCCTTAAAACCGGTCTAAAGCAGTTTTACCGGTTCCCAAACCTCTTTCATGCAGTTTCGACCATTCTGAACCAGTTTAAAGTCGTTTGCTAACGAGTTGAAACCGGTCTAAACCAGTTTTAACCGGTTCCCGAAGCTGTTTCAAGCAGTTTAGACCCGTCTAAACCAGTCTAGAGTGCTTTGCTAACGAGTTAAAACCGGTCTAGACCAGATTTAAACCCTTCCCAAAGCTGCTTTAAGCAGTTTAGACCAGTGTAAACCAGTTAAAGTGGTTTGCTAAGGAGTTAAAACCGGTCTAAACCAGTTTTACCCACTTCCCGAAGCTCTTTCAAGCAGTTTAGACCAGTCTAAACCAGTTTAAAGTGGTTTGCTAACGGGTTGAAACCGGTCTACACCAGTTTGAACCGCTTCCCGAACCTGTTTCAAGCAGTTTAGACCACTCTAAACCAGTCTAAAGTGCTTTTCTAACGAGTTGAAACCGGTCTAGACCAGTTTTAACTGCTTCCCGAAGCTGTTTCAAGCAGTTTAGACCCGTCTAAACCAGTCTAGAGTGCTTTGCTAACGAGTTAAAACAGGTCTAGACCAGTTTTAACCGCTTCCCGAAGCTGCTTCAAGCAGTTTAGACCAGTGTAAACCAGTTTAATGTGGTTTCCTAAGGAGTTAAAACCAGTCTAAACCAGTTTTAACGGCTTCCCGAAGCTCTTTCTAGCAGTTTAGACCCGCCTAAACCAGTCTAAAGTGCTTTGCTAATGAGTTAAGACAGGTCTAGACCAGTTTACCCGCTTCCCGAAGCTGTTTCAAGCAGTTTAAAACTCTCTAAACCACGCTAAAGTGGTTTGCTAATGAGTTAAAACTGGTCTAAACCGGTTTTAACCGCTTCCCTAAGCTGTTTCAAGAAGTTTAGACCTGTCTAAGCCAGTTTAAAGTGGTTTGCTAACAAGTTAAAACCGGTCTAAACCAGTTTTACCCGGTTCCCGAAGCTCATTCAAACAGTTTAGACCAGTCTAAACCAGTCGAAAGTGCTTTTCTACACGAGTTAAAACCGGTCTACACCAGTTTGAACCGCTTCCCGAACCTGTTTCTAGCAGTTTAGACCACTCTAAACCAGTCTAAAGTGCTTTTCTAACGAGTTGAAACCGGTCTACACCAGTTTTAACCGCTTCCCGAAGCTGTTTGAAGCAGTTTAGAACTGTCGAAACCAGTTTAAAGTGCTTTTCTAACGAGTTAAAACCGGTCTAGACCAGTTTTAACCGCTTCCCGAAGTTGTTTCAAGCAGTTTAGACCCGTCTAAACCAGTCTAAAGTGCTTTGCTAACGAGTTAAAACAGGTCTAGACCAGTTTTATCCGCTTCCCGAAGCTGCTTCAAGCAGTTTAGACCCATCTAAACCAGTCTAAAGTGGTTTGCTAACTAATTAAAACCGGTCTAAACCAGTTTTAACCAGTTCCCGAAGCTGTTTCAAGCAGTTTAGACCCGTCTAAACCAGTCAAAAGTGCTTTGCTAACGAGTTAAAACCGGTCTAGACCAGTTTCAGCCGCTTCCCGAAGCCGTTTCAAGCAGTTTAGAGTCCTCTAAACCAGTTTAAAGTGCATTTCTAATGAGTTAAAACCTGTCTAGACCAGTTTTAAATGCTTCCCGAAGCTTCATCAAGCAGTTTAGACCAGTGTAAACCAGCTTAAAGTGGTTTGCTAAGGAGTTAAAACTGGTCTAAACCAGTTTTACCCCGTTCCCGAAGCGCTTTCAAGCAGTTTAGACCAGTCTAAACCAGTTTCAAGTGGTTTGCTAACGGGTTGAAACCGGTCTAAACCAGTTTGAACCGCTTCCCGAAGCTGTTTCAAGCAGTTTAGAACTGTCGAAACCAGTTTAAAGTGCTTTTCTAACGAGTTAAAACCGGTCTAGACCAGTTTTAACCACTTCCCGAAGCTGTTTCAAGCAGTTTAGACCCGTCTAAACCAGTCTAAAGTGCTTTGCTAACGAGTTAAAACAGGTTTAGACCAGTTTTAACCAATTCCCAAAGCTGTTTCAAGCAGTTTAAACCAGTCTAAACCAGTTTAAGGTGGTTTGATAACTACTTAAAACCGGTCTAAACCAGTTTTAACTGCTTCCCAAAGCTGTTTCAAGCAGTTTAAACCAGTCTAAACCAGTTTAAAGTGGTTTTCTAACTACTTAAAACCGGTCTAAACCAGATTTTACCCGTTCCCAAAGCTCTTTCATGCAGTTTCGACCATTCTAAACCAGTTTAAAGTGGTTTGCTAACGAGTTGAAACCGGTCTAAACCAGTTTTAACCGGTTCCCAAAGCTCTTTCAAGCAGTTTAGACCAGTCTCAACCAGTTTAAAGTGGTTTGCTAAGGAGTTAAAACCGGACTAAAACAGTTTTACCCGGTTCCCGAAGCTCTTTCAAGCAGTTTAGACAGGGATCCGGATGCCGGAAATGCCTTCGTTATGCAAAAGTTTCTGAAGACTCAGCTCCGGATCCGCTTCCCGGGATCCGGTTTCCGGGATTTCAAGAAGACTCGGCTCCGGATCCGCTTCCCAGGATCCGGTTTCCGGGTTTTCCAGAAGACCGGGATCCGGACGCCGCAAAGGCCTTTCTTACGCAAAAGTTTCGGAAGACTCGGCTCCGGATCCACTTCCCGGGATCCGGTTTCCGGGTTTTCCGGAAGACCGGGATCCGGACGCCGGAAAGGCCTTCATTATGCAAAAGTTTCGGAAGACTCGGCTCCGGATCCGCTTCCCGGGATCCGGTTTCCGGCTTTTCCAGAAGACCAGGCTTCGGGTCCGCTTCCCGGTATCCGGTTTCCGGGTTTTCTGGAAGACCGAGATCCGGATGCCGCAAAGGCCTTTGTCATGCAAAAGTTTCGGAAGACTCGGCTCCGGATCCGCTTCCCGGGATCCGGTTTCCGGGTTGTCCGGAAGACCGGGATCCGGACGCCGGAAATGCCTTCGTTATGCAAAAGTTTCGGAAGACTCGGCTCCGGATCCACTTCCCAGCATCCTGTTTCCGTGTTTTCCAGAAGACCAGGCTCCAGATCCGCTTCCCGGGATCCGGTTTCCGGAAGACCGGGATCCGGACGCCGGAAAGGCCTTCGTTATGCAAAAGTTTCGGAAGACTCGGCTCCGGATCCGCTTCCCGGGATCCGGTTTCCGGGTTTTCCAGAAGACCAGGCTCCGGATCCGCTTCCTGAGATCCGGTTTCCGGGTTTTCCGGAAGACCGGGATCCGGATGCCGGAAATGCCTTCGTTATGTGAAAGTTTCGGAAGACTCGCCTCCGGATCCGCTTCCCGGGATCCGGTTTCCGGGTTTTCCAGAAGACCAGGCTCTGGATCCGCTTCCCGGGATCCGGTTTCCGGGTTTTCTGGAAGACCGGGATCCTGACACCGGAAAGGCCTTCGTTATGCAAAAGTTTCGGAAGACTCGGCTCCGGATCCACCTCCCGGGCTCCGGTTTCCGGGTTTTCCAGAAGACCAGGCTCCGGATCCGCTTCCCGGGATCCGGTTTCCGGGTTTTCCGGAAGACCGGGATCCGGAGACCGGAAAGGCCTTGGTTATGCAGAAGTGTTGGAAGACTCGGCTCCGGATCCGCTTCCCGGGATCCGGTTTCCGGGTTTTCCGGAAGACCGGGATCCGGACGCCGGAAAGGCCTTCGTTATGCAAAAGTTCCAGAAGTCTCGGCTCCGGATCCGCTGCCCGGGATACGGTTTTCCGGGTTTTCCAGAAGACCAGGCTCCGGATCCGCTTCCCGGGATCCAGTTTCCGGGTTTTCCGGAAGACCAGGATCCGGACGCCGCAAAGGCCGTTCTTACGCAAATGTTTCGGAAGACTCGGCTCCGGATCCACTTCCCGGGATCCGGTTTCCGGGTTTTCCGGAAGACCGGGATACGGACGCCGGAAAGGCCTTCATTATGCAAAAGTTTCGGAAGACTCGGCTCCGGATCCGCTTCCCAGCATCCGGTTTCCGTGTTTTCCAGAAGACCAGGCTCCGGATCCGCTTCCCGGTATCCGGTTTCCGGGTTTTCTGGAAGACCGGGATCCGGATACCGCAAAGGCTTTTGTTATGCAAAAGTTTCAGAAGACTCGGCTCCGGATCCGCTTCCCGGCATCCGGTTTCCGTCTTTTCCAGAAGACCAGGCTTCGGGTCCGCTTCCCGGTATCCGGTTTCCGGGTTTTCTGGAAGACCGAGATCCGGATGCCGCAAAGGCCTTTGTCATGCAAAAGTTTCAGAAGACTCGGCTCCGGATCCGCTTCCCGGGATCCGGTTTCCGGGTTGTCCGGAAGACCGGGATCCTGACGCCGGAAAGGCCTTCGTTATGCAAAAGTTTCAGAAGACTCGGCTCCGGATCCGCTTCCCGGGATCCAATTTCCGTGTTTTCCAGAAGACCAGGCTCCAGATCCGCTTCCCTGAATCCGGTTTCCGGGTTTGCTGGAAGACCGGGATCCGGAAGCCGGAAATGCCTTCGTTATGCAAAAGTTTCGGAAGACTCGCCTCGGGATCCGCTTCCCGGGATCCGGTTTCCGGGTTTTTCAGAAGACCAGGCTCCGGCTCCGCTTCCCGGGATCCGGTTTCCGGGTTTTCCAGAAGACCAGGCTCTGGATCCGCTTCCCGGGATCCGGTTTCCGGGTTTTCTGGAAGACTGGGATCCTGACGCCGGAAAGGCCTTCGTTATGCAAAAGTTTCGGAAGACTCGGCTCCGGATCCACCTCCCGGGCTCCGGTTTCCGGGTTTTCCAGAAGACCAGGCTCCGGATCCGCTTCCCGGGATCCGGTTTCCGGGTTTTCCGGAAGACCGGGATCCGGAGACCGGAAAGGCCTTGGTTATGCAGAAGTTTTGGAAGACTCGGCTCCGGATCCGCTTCCCGGGATCCGGTTTCCGGGTTTTCCGGAAGACCGGGATCCGGACGCCGGAAAGGCCTTCGTTATGCAAAAGTTTCAGAAGTCTCGGCTCCGGATCCGCTGCCCGGGATACGGTTTCCGGGTTTTCCAGAAGACCAGGCTCCGGATCCGCTTCCCGGGATCCGGTTTCCGGGTTTTCCGGAAGACCGGGATCCGGACGCCGGAAAGGCCTTCATTATGCAAAAGTTTCGGAAGACTCGGCTCCGGATCCGCTTCCCAGCATCCGGTTTCCGTGTTTTCCAGAAGACCAGGCTCCGGATCCGCTTCCCGGTATCCGGTTTCCGGGTTTTCTGGAAGACCGGGATCCGGATACCGCAAAGGCTTTTGTTATGCAAAAGTTTCAGAAGACTCGGCTCCGGATCCGCTTCCCGGCATCCGGTTTCCGTCTTTTCCAGAAGACCAGGCTTCGGGTCCGCTTCCCGGTATCCGGTTTCCGGGTTTTCTGGAAGACCGAGATCCGGATGCCGCAAAGGCCTTTGTCATGCAAAAGTTTCGGAAGACTCGGCTCCGGATCCGCTTCCCGGGATCCGGTTTCCGGGTTGTCCGGAAGACCGGGATCCGGACGCCGGAAATGCCTTCGTTATGCAAAAGTTTCGGAAGACTCGGCTCCGGATCCGCTTCCCAGCGTCCGGTTTCCGTGTTTTCCAGAAGACCAGGCTCCGGATCCGCTTCCCTGAATCCGGTTTCCGGGTTTTCTGGAAGACCGAGATCCGGATCCCGCAAAGGCCTTCGTTATGCAGAAGTTTCAGAAGACTCGGCTCCGGATCCGCTTCCCGGGATCCGGTTTCCGGGTTTTCCGGAAGACCGGGATCCTGACGCCGGAAAGGCCTTCGTTATGCAAAAGTTTCAGAAGACTCGGCTCCGGATCCGCTTCCCGGGATCCAATTTCCGTGTTTTCCAGAAGACCAGGCTCCAGATCCGCTTCCCTGAATCCGGTTTCCGGGTTTTCTGGAAGACCGGGATCCGGAAGCCGGAAATGCCTTCGTTATGCAAAAATTTCGGAAGACTCGGCTCCGGCTCCGCTTCCCGGGATCCGGTTTCCGGGGTTTTCAGAAGACCAGGCTCCAGATCCGCTTCCCAGCCTCCAGGCCAACCCCTGCAAGCCTTTGGGGCCCTGCATCCACCAGGTCAACCCCAGGCATGCGAATGGGGCTTTGCAGCCACCAGGTCAAGCCCAGGCAAGCCTACAGGGCCCTGCAGCCACCAGGTTAACCCTATGCAAGCGAACGGGGCCTTCAGACACCAGGTCAATCCCAGGCAATTGAATGGGGCCCTGCAGACACCAGGTGAACCGAATTCACGTGAATGGGGCCTTGCAGCCACCAGGTCAACCCCAGGCAAGCGAAGGGGGCCTTGCAGACACCAGGTCGATGCAATAGAAGTGAGTGGGGCCTTGAAGCCACCAGGTCAACACCAGGCAAGCCTATGGGGCCTTCCCTTCACAAGGTCAACCCCAGGCAAGTGAATGGGGCTTTGCAGCCACCAGCTCAACCCCAGGCCAGCCTATGCGGCCCTACAGCCACCAGGGAAACCCCAGGCATTTGAATGGGGCCTTTCAGCCACCAGGTCAACCCCAGGCCTATGGTGCCTTGCATACACCAGGTCAACCCAATCCAAGCAAATGAGGCCTTGCAGCCAACAGGTGAACCCCAGTCAAGCGATTGGGGCCTTGCAGCCACCAGGTGAACCCCAGGCAAGACTATCAAGACATGGTGCCACCAGGTCAACCTAATGCAAGCGAATCGGGCGTTTCTGCCACCAGGTCTCCCCCAGGCAAGCCTACAGGGCCTTGCAGCCACCACGTCAACCCAATCCCAGTGAATGGGCCCTTGGAGCTACCAGGTCAACCCCAGGCATGTTTAGGGGGAGTTATGGAGCCCAGGTCAACCGCAGGCAAGCGAATGGGGCCTTGAAGCCACCAGGTCAAGCCCCTGCAAGCCTATGGGTCCCTGCATCCACCAGATGAACCCCAGGCAAGTAAATTTGGCCTTGCAGACACCAGGTCAACCCCAGGGAAGCGAATGGGGCCTTGCAGACACCAGGTCAACCCCAGGCAAGTGAATGGGGCTTTGCAGCCAGCAGCTCAACCCCAGGCAAGTGAATGGGGCCTCTCAGACACCAGGTCAACCCCAGGGAAGCGAAAGAAGCCTTGCAGCCACCAGGTCACCCCCAGGCAAGCGAATGGGGCCTTGCTGACACCAGGTCAACCCCAGACAGGTGAATGGGGCCTTGTAAACACCAGGTCAAGCCCAGGAAAGCGAATGGGGCCTTGCAGACACCAGGTCGATGCAATACAAGGGAATGGGGCCTTGCAGCCACCAGGTCAATGTGTGGTAAGCGAATGGGGACTTGGAGCCACCTCGTCAACCCCCTTCAAGCCTATGGGTCCCTGCAGCCACCAGGTCAACCGCAGGCATTTGAATGGGGCCTTGCAGCCACCATGTCAACCCCAGGCAAGCGAATGAGGCCTTCCAGAAACCAGGTGAACCCCAGGCAGGTGAATGGGGCCTTGCAAAAACCAGGTCAACCCCATGCAAGCGAAAGGGGACTTACAGATACCAGGTGAACGCAATACAAGCCTACAGGGCCTTGCAGACAACAGGTCAACCCAATGGAAGCGAATGAGGCCTTGCAGCCCCCACGTGAACCCCAGGCAAGCGAATGGGGCCTTGCAGCCAACAGGTCAACCCCAGGTAAGCGAATGGGGCCTTGCAGCCACCAGGTCAACCCCAGGCAAGCCTTTGGGGCCCTGCAGCCACCAGGTCAACCCCAGACACGTGAATGGGGCCTTGCAGCCACCAGATGAACCCCAGGCAAGCGAATGGGGCCTTGCAGCCACCAGCTGAACCCAATGCAAGCGGATGGGGACTTGCAGCCACCAGGTCAACCCCAGACAAGTGAATGGGGCCTTGCAGCCACCTGATGAAGCCCAGGCAAGCGAATGGGGCCTTGCAGCCACCAGCTGAATCCAATGCAAGTGGATGGGGACTTGCAGCCACCAAGTGAACCCCAGGTAAGTGAATGGGGCCTTCCAGACACCAGGTCAACCCCAGGGAAGCGAATGGGGCCTTGCAGCCACCAGGTCAAGCCCAGGAAAGCCTATCGAGCCGTGGAGCCACCAGGTCAACCCAATGCAAGCGAATCGGGCCTTGCAGCCAGCAGGTCTCCTGCAGGCAGGCCTACAGGGCCTTGCAGCCGCCACGTCAACCCAATCCAAGCGAATGGGGCCCTGCAGCCACCAGGTCTACCCCAGGCAAGTGAAGGGGGCCTTGCAGACACCAGGTCAACCCCAGGTAAGCGAATGCTGCGTTGCAGCCAACAGGTCAACCCCTGGCAAGCCTATGGGTCCCTGCAGACACCATATCTACCCCAGGCAAGTGAATGGGGCCTTGCAGACACCAGGTAAACCCCAGGCAAGTTAATGGGGCCTTGCTCACACCAGGTCAATGCAATAGAAGTGAATGTGGCCTTGAAGCCACCAGGTCACCTCCAGGCAAGCCTACGGCGCCTTCCCTTCACCAGGTCAACCCCAGACAAGCGAAAGGGGCCTTGCAGCCACCGGGTCAACCCCAGTTAAGCCTACGGGGCCTTAAAGACACCAGGTCAACCCAATCAAAGCGAATGGGACCTTGCAGCCACCAGTTCAAACCCAGGCAAGCCTATGGGGCCCTACAGCCACCAGGGCACCCCCAGGCTAAAGAATGGGGCCTTAAAGCCACCAGGTCAACCCCAGGCAAGCGAATGGGGCCTTGCAGACACCAGGTCGATGCAATACAAGTGAATGGGGCCTTGCAGCCACCAGGTCTACCTGTGGTAAGTGAATGGGGCTTGGAGCCATCAGGTCAACCCCCTCTCAAACCTATAGGTCCCTGTAGCCACCAGGTCAACCCCAGGCATTTAAATGGGGCCTTGCAGCCACCAGGTCAACCCCAGGCAAGCCTATGGGGCCTTGCACACACCAGGTCAACCCACTGGAAGCAAATGAGGCCTTGCTGCTACCAGGTGAACCCCAGTCAAGCGAATGGGGCCTTGCAGCCACGAGGTGAACCCCAGGCAAGCGAATGGGGCCTTGCAGCCACCAGGTCAACCCCAGGCAAATGAATGGGGCCTTGCAGAAACCAGGTCAACCCCAGGTAAGCGAATGCGGCATTGCAGGCAACAGGTCAACCCCCTGCAAGCCTATGGGTCCCTGCAGCCACCAGATCAAACCCAGCCAAGTGAATGGGGCCTTGCAGCCCCCAGGTCAACACCAGGGAAGCAAATGGGGCCTTGCCGACACCAGGTCAACCCCAGGTAAGCGAATATGGCCTTGCAGCCATGAAGTCAACCCCAGGCAAGCCTACGGGGCCTTGCAGACACCAGGTCAACCCAATTCAAGTGAATAGGGAATTTCAGCCACCAGGTCAACCCCAGGCAAGCCTATGCGGCCCTGCAGCCAAAAGGGCAATGCCAGGCAAATGAATTAGTGGGGCTGACGGAAACCTGGTGGGATCCATCCCATGACTGGGCGGTACATATTGAGGGCTATAGATTGTACAGAGAGGACAGAGTGGGGAAAAGGGAGGGAGGGGTTGCGCTCTTTGTTAAGGAGCAATATACATCAACCCTCATCAAGACAGAATCAAAGGATGAGGAAGTAGAAGGACTGTGGGTTAGGCTACATGGGGAGCAAGGAGAAAAGGATTTGGTGGTAGGGGTCTGCTACAGACCCCCACATCAAGGGGAAGAAATAGATTTGGGGCTCCTGAGGCAACTCTCAGAGACCATAAAAGCTAAAGAGGCGGTGGTCATGGGGGACCTAAACTACCCGGACATCTGCTGGGAGACACAGACAGCAAAGTCCCACCGCTCACGCAGGTTTCTAACCTGTGTACAGGACCTCCACCTGACGCAGGAGGTACATGGTCCCACTAGGGGGAATGCGTTACTGGATCTGGTATTGGCAACGGGGGATGACATAGTAGGGGACCTACAGATCGGTAGCCATCTGGGGGACAGTGATCACCTAAAAGTACAATTCAACATAAGGCGTCGAGTGGGTAAGGTAACCAGTAGGGTGAACGTGCTGGACTTTAGGAAAGCTGATTTCAGCGAACTCAGGCGATTAGTGAAGGATGCACTGCAGAGTAGTAGTTTTGAAATGATGGGAGCCCAAGAAGGGTGGCTGTGCCTTAAGGAAGCTATCCTTCGAGCACAAAGCGAGACGATCCCCGTGCGAGGTAAAAGACGGAAAGGGGCCAGGAGGCTTCGCTGGCTGACCAGAGAAATCCAGGGCAGACTAAGGGCCAAAAGGGGAGCACATAAAAAGTGGAAACAGGGAGAGATCACCAAAGAGGAATATACCTCTTCTGCTCGTGCTTGTAGGGAGGCAGTTAGACAGGCCAAAGCTACCATGGAGCTGAGGATGGCAACCCAAGTAAAAGACAATAAGAAATTGTTTTTTAGATATATAGGGAGTAAAAGGAAGGCCCAGGGAGGAATAGGACCCCTGCTAAATGGGCAGAAACAATTGGTGACGGACAGAGGGGACAAGGCTGAACTCCTCAACGAGTTCTTCGCCTCAGTGTTCCTAAGCGAGAGGCATGACAAGTCTCTCACTGGGAGTGTAGGGAGGCAGCAGCAAGGCACCAGACTTCCATGTGTGGACCCTGAGGTGGTGCAGGGTCACTTGGAAGAACTGGATGCCTTTAAGTCTGCAGGCCCGGATGAGCTCCATCCGAGGGTACTGAAGGCACTGGCCGACATCATTGCAGAGCCACTGGCGGGAATATTTGAACGCTCGTGGCGAACGGGTCAAGTCCCGGAGGACTGGAAAAGGGCCAATGTGGTTCCCATTTTCAAGAAGGGGAGGAAGGAGGACCCGGGTAACTATAGGCCAGTCAGTCTCACCTCCATTCTTGGCAAAATCTTTGAGAAAATCATCAAGGCTCACATTTGTGAGAGCCCGGCAGGACAAATTATGCTGAGGGGAAACCAGCACGGGTTCGTGGCAGGTAGATCGTGCCTGACCAATCTAGTCTCTTTTTATGACCAGGTCACAAAACGCCTCGACGCAGGAGGAGGGGTGGATGTCGTATACTTGGACTTCAGGAAGGCCTTTGATACGGTATCCCACCCCATACTGGTGAACAAGTTAAGGGGCTGTGACTTGGATGACTGCACAGTCCGGTGGGTGGAGAATTGGCTGGAGGGTCGCACCCAGAGAGTTGTGGTGGATGGGTCGGTTTCGACCTGGAAGAGTGTGGGCAGTGGGGTCCCGCAGGGCTCGGTGCTTGGACCGATACTCTTTAATGTCTTCATCAGTGACTTGGACGAGGGGGTGAAATGTACTCTGTCCAAGTTTGCAGATGACACTAAGCTATGGGGCGAAGTGGACACGCCAGAGGGCAGGGAACAGCTGCAAGCAGACCTGGACAGGTTAGACAAGTGGGCAGAAAACAACAGAATGCACTTCAACAAGGAGAAATGCAAAGTGCTGCATCTAGGGAGGAAAAATGTCCAGCACACCTACAGCCTAGGAAATGACCTGCTGGGTGGCACGGAAGTGGAAAGGGATCTTGGAGTCCTAGTGGACTCCAAGATGAACATGAGTCGGCAGTGTGACGAAACCATCAGAAAAGCCAATGGCACTTTATCGTGCATCAGCAGATGCATGACAAATAGGTCCAAGGAGGTGATACTTCCCCTCTATCGGGCACTGGTCAGACCACAGCTGGAGTACTGTGTGCAATTCTAGGCGCCGCACTTCAAGAAGGATGCGGATAACCTGGAGAGGGTCCAGAGAAGGGCCACTCGTATGGTTAAGGGCCTGCAGGCCAAGCCCTACGAGAGGAGATTAGAGAAACTGGACCTTTTCAGCCTCCGCAAGAGAAGGTTGAGAGGCGACCTGGTGGCTGCCTATAAGTTCGTCAGGGGGGCACAGAAGGGAATTGGTGAGTATTTATTCACCAAGGTGCCCCCGGGGGTTACAATAAATAATGGCCACAAGCTAGAAGAGAGCAGATTTAGATTGGATATTAGAAGGAACTTCTTCACAGTTCGAGTGGCCAAGGTCTGGAACGGGCTCCCAAGGGAGGTGGTGCTCTCCCCTACCCTGGGGGTATTCAAGAGAAGGTTGGATGTGTATCTAGCTGGGGTAATGTAGGCCCAGCACTCTTTCCTGTTTATGCAGGGGGTCGGACTCGATGATCTATTGAGGTCCCTTCCGACCCTAGCATCTATGAATCTATGAATCTGTGAATGGGGCCTTGCAGAAACCAGGTCAACCCCAGGCAAGTGAATGGGGCCTTGCAGACACCAGGTCGATTCAATACAAGTGAATCTGGCCTTACAGGCACCAGGTCAACGTGTGGTAAGTGAATGGGGCCCTGGAGCCACCGGGTCAACCCCCTTCAAGCCTATGCGTCCGTGCAACCACCAGGCCAACCCCAGGCAAGCGAATGGGTCCATGCAGCCACCAGGCCAACCCCAGGCAAGCGAATGGGGCCTTGCAACCACCAGGCCAAACCCAGGCAAGCGAATGGGGCCTTGCAGCCACCAGGCCAACCCCAGGCAAGCGAAAGGGGACTTGCAGCCACCAGGCCAACCCCAGGCAAGCGAAAGGGGCCTTGCAGCCACCAGGTCAACCCCAGGGAAGCGAATTGGGCCTTGCAGACAGCAGGTCGATGCAATACAAGTGAATGGGGACTTGCAGCCTCCAGGTCAACCCCAGGCACTCGAATGGGGCCTTGCAGACACCAGGTCAACCCACTGCAAGCCTTTGGGGCCCTGCAACCACCAGGGCAACCCCAAGCAATCGAATGGGGCTTTGGAGCCACCAGGTCAACCCCAGGGAAGTGAATGGGGAATTGCAGACACCAGGTCAACCCAATCCAAGCGAATGGGGCGTTGCAGCCACCAGGTCAACCCCAAGCAAGTGAATGTGGCGTTGCAACCTCCAGGTGAACCCAGTGTAAGCGGATGGGGCCTTGCAGCCACCAGGTCAACCCCAGGCAAGCGAATCGGGGATTACAGACGCCAGGTCAAAACCAGGCAAGCCTACGGGGCCTTGCAGACACCAGGTCAACCCAATGCAAGCGAACGTGGCCTTGCAGCCACCACGTCAACCCCAGGTAAGCGAATGGGGCCTTGCAGCCACCAGATCAACCCCAGGAAAGCCTATCGAGCCGTGGAGCCACCAGGTCAACCCAATGCCATTGTATCCGGCCTTGCAACCACCAGGTCTCCCCCAGGCAGGCCTACAGGGCCTTGCAGCCACCATGTCAACCCAATCCAAGCGAATGGGGCCCTGCAGCCACCAGGTTCAACCCCAGGCAAGCGAATGGCGCCTTGCAGACACCAGGTCAACCCCAGGTAAGCGAATGCTGTGTTGCAGCCAACAGGTCAACCCCCTGAAACCCTATGGGTCCCTGCAGACACCAGATCAACCCCAGGCAAGTGAATGGGGCCTTTCAGACACCAGGTCAACCCCCGGCAAGTTAATGGGGCCTTGAAGACACCAGGTCAACGCAATAGAAGTGAATGGGGCCTTGAAGCCACCAGGACAACTCCTGGCAAGCCTACTGGGCCTTCCCTTCACCAGGTCAACCCCAGGCAAGCGAATGGGGCCTTGCAGCCACTAGGTCAACCCCAGGTAAGCCTACGGGGCCTTGGAGACACCATTCAACCCAATCGAAGCAAATAGGGCTTTGCAGACACAAGGTCAGCCCCTGCAAGCCTTTGGGGTCCTGCAGCCACCAGGGCAACCCCAGGCAATTGAATGGGGCTCTGCAGCCACCAGGTCAACCCCAGGGAACCGAATGGGGAATTGCAGACACCAGGTCAACCCAATCCAAGCGAATGGGGCGTTGCAGCCCCCAGGTCAACCCCAAGCAAGTGAATGTGGCGTTGCAGCCACCAGGTGAACCCAGTGCGAGCGGATGGGGCCTTGCAGCCACCAGGTCAACCCCAGGCAAGCGAATGGGGCCTTGCAGCCACCAGGCCAAACCCAGGCAAGCGAATGGGGCCTTGCAGCCACCAGGCCAACCCCAGGCAAGCGAAAGGGGCCTTGCAGCCACCAGGCCAACCCCAGGCAAGCGAAAGGGGAATTCCAGACACCAGGTCAACCCAATCCAAGCGTATTGGGCCTTGCAGGCACCAGGTCAACCCCAGGCAAGCCTACAGGGCCTTCCATACACCACGTCGACTCCATCCAAGCGAATGGGGCCTTGCAGCCACCAGGTCAACCCCAGGCAAGCCTACAGGGCCTTCCAGACACCACGCCAACTCAATCCAAGCGAATGGGGCCTTGCAGCCACCAGATCAACCCCAGGAAAGCGAATGGGGCCTTGCAGAAACCAGGTCAACCCCAGCCAAGGAAATGGGGCATTGAGGAAACCGTGTCAACCCCAAGCAGGTGAATGGGGCCTTGCAAACACCAGGCCAACCCCAGGAAAGCGAATAGGGCCTTGCAGCCACCAGGTCAACCCCAGGTAAAGCGAAAGGGGACTTGGAGACACAGTGCCAACACAATCCAAGCGAATGGGGCCTTGCAGCCACCAGGTCAACCCCAGACAAGCCTACGGGGCCTTGCAGATACCAGGTTAACCAAATGGGGCCTTGAAGCCAACAGGTAAACCCCAGGCAAGCGAATGGGGCCTTTCAGCCACCAGGTCAAACCTAGGCAAGCCTACGGGGCCTTGCAGACACCAGGTCAACCCAATGCAAGAGAATGGGGCCTTCCAGCCACCAGGTCTACCCCGGGCAAGCGAATGGGGCCGTGCAGCAACCAGGTCAACCCCGGGCAAGCGAATGCGGCCTTGCAGCAAACAGCTCAACCCCAGGCAAGCGAATGCGGCCTTGCAGACACCAGGTCAACCCAATACAAGTGAATGGGGCCTTGCACCCACCAGGTCAACCCCACATAAGCGAATGGGGCCTTGCAGCCAAGAGGTCCACCCCAGGCAAGGCAATGCGGCCTTGCGGCCACCACCTCAACCCCAGGCAAGTGAATGGGGCCTTGCAGACACCAGGTCCACCCCAGGCAAGCGAATGGGGCTTTGCAGCCACCAGGTGAACCCCAGGTAAGCGAATGCGGCCTTGCAGCCAACAGGTCAACCCCCTGCAAACCTATGGGTCCCTGCAGCCACGAGATCAACCCCAGGCAAGTTAATGGGGCCTGGCAACCACGAGGTGAACCCAAGGCAAGCGAATCGGGACTTGAAGCCACCATGTCCACCCCAGGCAAGCGAATGGGGCCTTGCAGCCACCAGCTCAACGCTGGGCAAGCGAATGGGGCTTTGCAGACACCAGGTCTCCCCCAGGCCAGCCTACAGGGCCTTGCAGACACCACGTCAACCCAATGCAAGCGAATGGGGCCTGCAGCCACCAGGTCAACCCCAGGCAAGCGAAAGGGGCCTTGCAGGCACCAGGTCAACACCAGGTAAGCGAATGCAGCGTTGCAGCCAACAGGTCAACTGCCTGCAAGCCTACGGGTCCCTGCAGCCACCAGATCAACCCCAGCCAAGTGAATGGGGCCTTGCACCCCCAGGTCAACCCCAGGCAAGTGAATGGGGCCTTGCAGACCCCAGGTCGATGCAATAGAAGTGAATGGGGACTTTCAGCCACCAGGTCAACACCAGGCAAGTGTACGCGGCCTTGCCGACACCAGGTCCACCCCAGGCAAGCGAATGGGCCCTTGCAGCCACCAGGTCAACCCCAGGCAAGTGAATGGGGCCTTCCAGACACCAGGTCAACACAGGGTAAGCGAATGGGACCTTGCAGCCAACAGGTAAACACCCTGCAAGCCTTTGGGGCCCTGCAGCCACCAGATCAACACCAGGAAAGTCAATGGGGCCTTCCAGCCACCAGGTCAACCCCAGGCTAGCGAATGGGGCCTTGCAGACACCAGGTCGATACAATAGAAGTGAATGGGGCTTACAGCCACCAGGTCAACCCCAGGTAAGCAAATATGGCCTTGCAGCCATGAGGTCAACCCCAGGCAAGCCTACGGGGCCTTGCAGACACCAGGTCAACCCCCTGCAAGCCTTTGGAGCCCTGCATAGTTTCATAGTTTCATAGTAGCTAGAGTCGGAAGGGACCTGGGTAGATCATCTAGTCCGACTCCCTGCCTTGGCAGGAAAGAGCACCGGGGTCAGATGACCCCGGCAAGGTGCTCATCCTACTTCCTTTTAAAAATCCCCAGGGTAGGAGCCTGCACCACTTCCCCTGGAAGCTGGTTCCAGGCCCTAGCCGCCCTGACTGTGAAGTAGCACCTCCTAATATCTAATCTAAACCTACCCTCCGCCAGCTTGTGACCGTTATTCCTGGTTCACTCCTGGCAGCCCACGGGGGAACAGGGACTCCCCCAATACCTGCTGATCCCCCCTGACCAGTTTGTAGCAGGCCACAAGGTCCCCCCTTAACCTTCTCTTGTGGAGGCTAAACAGGTTCAGGTCCCGTAGCCTCTCCTCATAAGGCCTGCCCTTGCTGACCCCTGATCGTATGAGTGGCCCTCCTCTGGACTCTTTCCATACCGTCCACGTCCCTCTTAGAAGTGTGGCGCCCAGAACTGGACGCAGTGCTCCAGCTGGGGCCTGACCAGTGCCGCATAGAGGGGGAGGATCACCTCCCTGGACCTGCTCGAGATGCATCTGTGGATGCATGACAGGGTACGGTTGGCCTTCTTGACTGCCTCCCCACACTGCGGGCCCATGTTCATTGTGGAGTCAATGACGACTCCAAGATCCTTTTCCGTCTCCGTGCTGGCAAGAGGGGAGTTCCCCAACCTGTAAGTGTGGTGCCGGTTCTTCCTCCCCATGTGCAACACCTTGCACTTATCAGTGTTAAACCCCATCCTATTCTCATCCGCCCACCGTTGCAACCTGTCAAGGTCAGCTTGTAGCCTATTGCACCCTTCTAGTGCACCCACATCCCCCCACATCTTAGTGTCATCAGCAAACTTGAACAGGGTGCTTTCTACCCCGTCATCCAAGTCACTGATGAAGATGTTGAACAGTGCGGGCCCGAGGACCGAGCCCTGCGGAACCCCACTGCCCACGTCCTTCCAGGTCGAGAAGAACCCATCCACTACCACCCTCTGGGTGCGGCCCTCCAACCAGTTAGCGACCCATTTGACTGTGTGGGCATCGACACCACAGTCTCCCAACTTTTTGGTGAGGACAGGGTGAGAGACAGTGTCGAAAGCCTTCCGGAAGTCCAGAAAGACTATATCCACAGCAACCCCTGCGTCTAATGATTTGGTGACCTGATCGTAAAAGGCCACCAGGTTGGTCTGACAAGACCTGCCACTGATGAACCCATGTTGGTTGCCCCTGAGCATGCATTCCCCCGCACGGCCCTCCTGGATGTGTGCCAGGATAATTTTTTCAAAGAGCTTACCCGGGATTGAGGTAAGACTAACTGGCCTGTAATTTCCCGGGTCCTCTTTTTTTCCCTTTTTGAAGATAGGGACCACATTGGCCCTCTTCCAGTCCTCCGGCACCTCACCAGAGCACCACGAGTTCTCACAGAGCCGCGCCAGGGGTCCCGCAATGACCTCGGCCAGTTCCTGTAGAACCTAGGGTGAAGATCATCCGGACCAGCGGACTTGAACACATCCAGCCTCTCCAGAAGTACCCTAACTAACTCCTCGCTAACCCCTGGCCCAGGCGTGTCTCTCCCGGGGCCCGAGGGGGGCCGAGCAGGGAGGTGGCTGAACTGGTCCCTACTTAGGAAGACAGAGGCAAAGAAATCGTTAAATATGTTAGCTTTGTCATCTGGCATGACGACTAAGTTGCCCATCGTGTCCTGCAGGGGCCCCACATTACCCGGGACCCTCTTTTTACCCCCTATGTATTTGAAGAAGGACTTCTTATTGTCCTTAATCCGGGAAGCTAGTCCTATCTCCATCTCTGCCTTGGCCTCGCTGATTGCCCCCCTACATCCTCGGGCGACTGTAACATAGTCCTTCTTGGTGATGACCCCATCCCTCCATTGGGTGTATGCCTCCCTTTTAGCAAGGAGACATTCCTGGATGCTGCTAGTGAGCCATGGGGGTTTATGTGCCCTCCTGCTCCCTTTGATCCTTGTTGGGATTACCTCCCTTTGGGCATGGAGGATCGTCTCCTTAAGGAGCAACCACTCACCTTCGACATCTGGCTCCCTTCCCCTCTGGGTCCTCAGCGCCTCCCCAACGATCCTCCTTAGCTGGTTGAAGTCAGCCCTCCTAAAGTCTAGGGCTGTTGCCTTGCTGCAGCCCTTTGCCACCTTACGCTGGATGGTGAATTCCAGCAAGCGATGATCACTGTCTCCCAGGTGGCCCATCACCCGCAGCCCCCTCACCGGTCGTCACCCGTGGCCAGCACCAGGTCCAACAAGGCGTCTCCCCTGGTGGGGCTGTGCACCTCCTGGGTTAGATGGAGGTCCTGCACTCTGGCTAAGAACCGACGTGAGCGGTCAGACTTGGCTGACTGCTCCTCCCAGCAGATGTCTGGGAAGTTCAGGTCCCCCATGATGACCACATCCTTAGCCCTCACTGCCTCTGCGAGCTGACCTAAGAATTCCTGGTCGAGCTCTTCTCCCTGGTTGGGAGGTCTATAGTAGACTCCCACCGTTAAGTCTCTCTCCCCTGGACTGCCTTTTACTCTAACCCAGAGCACCTCAGAGTGCCCCCCCTCTACCCCCTTGCTGATTAACGAGGAAGTATATTCCTCCTTGATGTAGAGTGCTACTCCTCCACCTTTCCTTCCTATCCTGTCCCTCCTGTATAGCCTATAGCCCTTGACACTCACCGCCCAGTCATGCGATGAGTCCCACCACGTTTCTGTGATCCCCACTATGTCAGGGCTGGTGACAGCTAGGAGGAGGGCGAGTTCCTCCCGCTTCTTCCCCATACTTCGAGCATTCGTGTAGAGGCATTTGAGGCCTCCAACGGTTGTGCCCACTGACCCCCTAGTCTCAGCAATGCCCCGTCCCCCATCACTTACCTGTTTCTCCCTTTTGACCATTGTTCTGGGCTCGCTGGCTGTTGCTGGGCCTGGTAGTTCATCGTCTCCTCCGCCCTCATCTTCCCCCTCCCCCGACGAGCCTAGTTTAAAGCCCGCCGAAGGAGGTTCACCAACCTGGAAGAGAACACACGCTTACCTTTAGGGGAAAGGTGGAGCCCATCCCATCCCAGCATGTCTCTCATCACGATGTGCCGGTCATGGCTGAGGAAGCCAAAGCCCGCCTCATAGCACCATTCCTGTAGCCTCCAGTTGGCCTCCGCTATGCACATCTCGTGGCGTCTGCCTCGACCACTCACTGGCAGGATGGAAGAGAAGACCGCCTGTGCGCCCATCTCCCTCAGCACGCCTCCCAGAGCATGGTAGTCCTCCATCAGGCGATCAGGGGCTCTCCTGGCCGCATCGTTAGTACCCACATGGACAAGGACCATGGGGTAATAATCGGTGGGCTGGATGATGGACTGGAGCATCCCCTTCACATCCTGAATCTTCGCTCCGGGCAGGCAGTAGACCTCACATGCTGAGGGATCCTGGCGACAGATGGGGCCCTCCGTACCTCTCAGGATGGAGTCACCAATCACGATGACGCGACGCTTCCTCCTCTTAGGCCTCTTGACTCCCGCCACCCGCACAGGACATTGTGTGCGCAGAGTCTCCTCCCTGGTATCTTCCACTGCTCCCTCCTCCTCCAGGGCTGCCAGAGCCTCGTACCTGTTCTCCAGATGGACAGGAGGAACTGGTGCCGCAACATGGTTAATAGCCCTGGCGCGGGAGACCGTCTGCCACTCAGCAGTGGAGGGGTCATCCCGGGCTGCCCTCTCCTCGGTTGTACCACCCTGCAGAGAAAGAAAATACCTATCAATTTCCTCCTCTGCCTCACGGATTCCCCTCAGCCTGCTAACCTCCTCCAGGAGCCCCCGCACCCATTCCTCCAGTGTCCTAAAGTGGATACCTACAGGACAGGTGCAGGAGTCCCCCGTCCCTGCCCCCCCAGACCTTGCCGGGCAGTTCCTGCAGGCCAGGGGGTTGGAGGACAGCAGCCCCCCCGAGGGCTCTGTAGAGGCCTCGGACAAGCCCCGGGAAGGCTGCGCCCCCCGGGCAGGGGCCCTGGCAGAACTCCGTGTCGACACCATCACAGGAGTTCCTGCCCTTACTAGAAGAGCAGGGGTCAGCCTCTGGGCCCCGCCTGCTCACCCGCCGGTGCGAACACCGCCGCAAACGCCGGCGCGCTCTTACAGACCACGCCTTTTTGCGCGCTCTGTTCGCGCGGCTCGGGAGCGCGGCTCCCTACTGGCTCACCTAAGAGGGACCCGGGGGGCTTCCCCTCCGGATCCGGCTCAGCTGTGCCGGCCCCTCAGTCCCTCAGCCCCACTTACCTTAGGGGGATCAGCTGCTGCTGCCCCCTCAGCTGCTCTGCTTGCCACTGCTGCTGCTGCACTCTCCTCCGCTCTCCTCCGCTCCGGGTCCAGAAAGGAGGCACACATGTGGCAAGGGCACACGTGCGCCTGTGTCCCTCCTCTCCCCACGGCTCCTGGCCTCCAAGTGCCGGAAGCTACGTCAAACCGCCGTTTATAAAGAAGGCGGTTTGAATTACCCGCCGCTGCTTTACCCACCAATCAGGCGCTCCGGTGTCACCGGAAGTGCCTGTCGATGATCCCGCCCCCTGTGCACACCCACTGGGGGGATCCGGTGAGACTGGAGACTGCTCGTCTAGGTTAGTCCCGGGGGGCACTCCCTGGCATGGGGGACAACCCCCCTAGCCCTCACCTGTTTGCGCGCTCTGTTCGCGCGGCTCGGGAGCGCGGTTCCCTACCGGCTCGGCTAAGAGGGACCCGGGAGGCTTCCCCTCCAGATCCGGCTCAGCTACGCCAGCCCCTCAGTCCCTCAGCCCCACTTACCTTAGGGGGATCAGCTGCTGCTGTCCCCTCAGCTGCTCCACTCGCCGCTCCTCCTCCTGCACTCTCCTCCGCTCTCCTCCGCTCCAGGTCCAGAAAGGAGGCACACGTGTGGGAAGGGCACACGTACGCCTGTGTCACTCCTCTCCCCACTGCTCCTGGCCTCCAAGTGAGGCATCCACCAGGTCAACCCCAGGCAAGTGAATGGGGCCTTGCAAACACAAGGTTAAACTCAGGCAAGCCCACGGGGCCTTGCAGCCACCAGGTCAACCCCAGGCAAGCGAATAGGGCCTTGCAGCCACCAGGTCAACCCAAGGCAAGCGAATGGGGACTATCAGCCACTAGGTCAACCCCAGGCAAGCCTAAGGGGCCTTGGAGACACCAGGTCAACCCAATCCAAGCGAATGTGGCCTTGCAGCCACCAGGCCAATCCCAGGTAAGCCAATGGGGCCTTGCAGCCAGAACGTTCACCCTGGGCAAGCGAATGGGGCCTTGAGTCCACCACGTCAACCCCAGGTAAGCGAATAGCACCTTGCAGCCACCAGGTGAACCCCAGGCAAGCGAATGGGGCTTTGCAGCCACCAGGTGAACCCCAGGTAAGTGAATGCAGCCTTGCATCCAAAAGGTCAACCGCCTGCAAGCCCATGGGGCCCTGCAGCCACCAGATCAACCCCAGGCAAGTTAATGGGGCCTTGCAACCACCAGGTCAACCCCAGGCAAGCGAATGCGGCCTTGCAGACACCAGGTCAACCCCCTGCAAGCGTTTCGGGCCCTGCAGCCTCCAGATCAACCCCAGGCATGTCAATGGGGCCTTGCAGACACCAGGCAAAGCCCAGGCAAGCGAATGGGGCCTTGCAGCCACCAGGCCAACCCCAGGAAAGTGAATGGGGCCTTGCAGACACCATGTCAAGGCCAGGCAAGCCTACGGGGCCTTGCAGACACCAGGTCAACCCAAAGCAAGCGAATGGGGCCTTGCAGCCACCACGTCAACCCCAGGTAAGCGAATGGGGCGTTGCAGCCACCAGGACAACCCCAGGCAAGCCTATGGGGCAGTGGAGCCACCAGGTCAACCCAATGCAATCGAATCGGGACTTGAAGCCACCATGTCCACCCCAGGCAAGCGAATGGGGCCATGCGGCCACCAGGTCAACCCTGGGCAAGTGAATGGGGCCTTGCAGCCACCAGGTCAACCCCATGTAAGTGAATGCGGCCTTGCAGCAAACAGGTCAACCCCACGCAAGCGAATCGGGCTTTGCAGCCACCAGGTCTCCCCCAGGCCAGCCTACAGGGCCTTCCAGGGACCACGTCAACCCAATCCAAGCAAATGGGGCGTGCAGCCACCAGGTCAACCTTGGGCAAGCGAATGGGGCTTGCAGCCACCAGGTCTCCCCCAGGCCAGCCTACAGGGCCTTCCAGGGACCACGTCAACCCAATCCAAGCAAAAGGGGCGTGCAGCCACCAGGTCAACCTTGGGCAAGCAAATGGGGCGTGCAGCCACCAGGTCAAACCCAGGTAAGAGAATGCAGCGTTGCAGCCTACAGGTCAACCGCCTTCAAGCCTATGGATCCCTGCAGCCACCAGATCAACCCCAGCCAAATGAATGGGGCCTTGCAGTCCCCAGGTCAACCCCAGGCAAGCGAATGGCGCCTTGCAGACACCAGGTCGAGGGAATAGAATTGAATGCGCCTTGCAGCCGCCAGGTCAACACCAGGCAAGCCTACGCGGCCTGGACAACACCAGGTCAACACCAGGCAAGTGAAAGGAGCCTTGCAGCCACCAGGACAACCCCAGGCAAGCGGATGGGGCCTTGCAGCCACCAGGTCAACCCCAGGCAAATAAATGGGGCCTTGCAGCCATCAGGTCAACCCCAGGCAAGAGAATGGGGCCTTGCAGACACCAGGTTCATGCAATACAAGGGAATGCGGCCTTGCAGCCACCAGGTCAACGTGTGGTAAGTGAATGGGGCCTTGGAGCCACCACGTCACCCGCTTCAAGCCTATGGGTCCCTGCAGGCAACAGGTCAACCCCAGGCATTTGAATGGGGCCTTGCAGCCACCAGGACAACCCCAGGCAAGCGAATGGGGCCTTGCAGCCACCAGGCCAACCCCAGGAGGCGAAAGGGGCCTTGCAGACACCAGGTCACCCCCAGGCAAGCGAATGGGGACTTGCAGACACCAGGTCAACCCCAGGTAAGCGAATGGGGTCTTGAAGCCTCCAGCTCAAGCCCAGGTAAGCGAATGGGGCCTTGCAGACACCATGTCAACCCCCTGCAAGCGTTTTGGGCCCTGCATCCACCAGGTCAACCCCAGGGAAGCGAATGGGGCGTTGCAGACACCAGGTGGTTGCAATACAAGTGAAAGGGGCCTTCCAGCCACCAGGTCAACCCCAGGCAAGGGAATGGGTTCATACATATACCAAGGCAACCCAATGCAAGCCCATGGGGCCCTGCGGCCACCAGATCAACCCCAGGCAAGTTAATCGGGCCTTGCAACCACCAGGTCAACCCCAGGCAAGCGAATGCGGCCTTGCAGACACCAGGTCAACCCCCTGCAAGCGTTTGGGGCCCTGCAGCCTACAGGTCAACCCCAGGCAAGTGAAACGGGCCTTGCAGCCATCCAGCCAAGCCCAGGCAAGCGAATGGGGCCTTGCAGACACCAGGTCAAGGCCAGGCAAGCCTACGGGGCTTTGCGGACACCAGCTCAACCCAAAGCAAGCGAATGGGCCTTTGCAGCCACCACGTCAACCCCAGGTAAGCGAATGGGGCCTTGCAGCCACCAGGTCAACCCCAGGCAAGGGAATGGGTTCATACATATACCAAGGTAACCCAATGCAAGCGAATGGGGCCTTGCAGCCATCAGGTCAACCCCAGGGAAGCCTACGGGGCCTTGCAGCCACCAGCTCAACCCCAGCCAAGTGAATGGGGCCGTGCAGACACCAGGTCAACCCAATGCAAGTCAATGGGGCCCTGCACCCACCAGGTCAACCCCAGGGAAGCGAATGGGGCGTTGCAGACACCAGGTGGTTGCAATACAAGTGAATGGGGCCTTCCAGCCACCATTTCAACTCCAGACAAGTGATGGGGCCTTGCAGCCACGAGGTCAACCTGTGGTAAGTGAATGGGGCCTTGCAGCCACCACGTCAACCCACTCCAAGCGTATGGGGCCCTGCAGCCACCAGGTAAACCCCAGGCAAGGGAATGGGGCCTTGCAGCCACCAGCTCAACCCCAGGCAAGCCTATGGGGCAGTGGAGCCACCAGGTCAACCCAATGCAATCGAATCGGGACTTGAAGCCACCATGTCCACCCCACGCAAGCGAATGGGGCCATGCGGCCACCAGGTCAACCCTGGGCAAGCGAATGGGGCCTTGCAGCCACCAGGACAACCCCAGGCAAGCGAACCGGGCCTTGCGGCCACCAGGTCAAACCTGGGCAAGCGAATAGGGCTTTGCAGCCACCAGGTCTCCCCCAGGCCAGCCTACAGGGCCTTCCAGGGACCACGTCAACCCAATCCAAGCAAATGGGGCGTGCAGCCACCAGGTCAACCTTGGGCAAGCGAATGGGGCTTGCAGCCACCAAGTCAAACCCAGGTAAGAGAATGCAGTGTTGCAGCCTACAGGTCAACCGCCTTCAAGCCTATGGGTCCCTGCAGCCACCAGATCAACCCCAGCCAAGTGAATGGGGCCTTGCAGTCCCCAGGTCAACCCAAGGCAAGCGAATGGGGCCTTGCAGACACCAG
Source organism: Crocodylus siamensis (assembly GCF_052110815.1). Classification (NCBI taxonomy): domain Eukaryota; kingdom Metazoa; phylum Chordata; order Crocodylia; family Crocodylidae; genus Crocodylus; species Crocodylus siamensis. The sequence goes on from NC_143405.1 coordinate 45,933,535, forward strand.
GTCGAGGCAATAGAATTGAATGGGCCTTGCAGCCACCACGTCAACCCCAGGCAACCTTTGGGGCCCTGCAGCCACCAGGGCGACCCCAGGCAAATGAATAGGGTCTTGCAGCCACCAGCCCACCCCAGGCAAGCGAACGGGACATTCCAGCCCCCAGGTAAACCCCAAGTAAGCGAATGCGGCCTTGCAGACACCAGGTCAACCCCCCGCAAGCCTTTGGGGCCCTGCATCCAGCAGGTCAACCCCAGGGAAGTGAATGGGGCTTGCAGCCACCAGGTCACCCCCAGGCAAGCGAATGCGGCCTTGCAGCAACCAGGTCACCCCCAGGCAAGCGAATGGGGACTTGCAGACACCAGATCAACCCAATCCAAGCGAATGCGGGCTTGCAGCCAACAGGTAAACCCCAGGCAAGCGAATGCGGCCTTGCAGACACTATGTCAACCCCCTGCAAGCGTTTGGGGCCCTGCAGCCACCAGGGCAACCCCAGGCAAGCGAATGGGGCCTTGCAGCCACCACGTAAACCCCAGGCAAGCCTATGGGGCCCTGCAGCCTCCAGGGCAACCCCAGGCAAATGAATGGCGCCTTGCTCCCCCCAGCTCAACCCCAGGCAAGAGACTGGGGCCTTGCAGACACCAGGTCGACGCAAAAGAAGTGAATGGGGCCTTGCAGACACCAGGTCAACACGAGATAAGCCTACGCGGCCTTGCAGACCCCAAGCCAACCCCAGGCAAGCGAATGGGGCCTTGCAGCCACCAGGTGAACCCCAGGCAAGCCGATGGGTCCCTGCAGCCACCAGGGCAACCCCAGGCAAACGAATGGGGCCTTGCAGACTAAAGGTCGTTGCAATACAAGGGAATGGGGCCTTGCAGCCACCAGGTCAACGTGTGGTAAGTGAATGGGGCCTTGGAGCCACCACGGCAACCGCCTTCAAGCCTATGAGTCCCTGCAGCCACCAGGTCAACCGCAGGCATTTGAATGTGTCCTTGCAGCCACCAGGTCAACCCCAGGCAAGCGAAAGGGGACTTGCAGATACCAGGTCAACAAAATACAAGCAAATGGGGCGTTGCAGCCGCCAGGTGAACCCGAGACAAGCCTACGGGGCCTTGCAGAAAACAGATCATCCCAAAACAAGCGAATGAGGTCTTGCAGCACCAGGTGAACCCCAGGGAAGTGAATGGGACCTTGCAGCCACCAAGTCAACTTCGGGCAAGCGTATGGAGCCTTGCAGGCACCAGGTGACCCCGAGGCAAGGCTACGGGTCCTTGTAGACAGCAGGTCACCCCAATCCAAGCGAGTGGGGCCTTCAACCCACCAGGCCAAGCCCAGGCAAGAGAATGGGTCCTTGCAGCCACCAGGTAAAACCCCTGCAGGTCTAACGGGCCCTGCAGCCACCAGCTCAACCACAGGCAAGTGAATGGGGCCTTGCAGCTAATAGGTCAACCCCAGGCAAGCGAATGGGTCCTTCCAGCCAGCAGGTCTACTGCAGGCAAGCGAATGGCGCCTTGCAGCCACCAGGTCAACCCCAGGTAAGCGAACGGGCCTTTGCAGCCACCAGGTCAACCCCAGGAAAGCGAAGGGGGTCTTGCAGCCACCAGGTCAACCCCAGGCAAGGGAATGGGGCCTTGCAGCCACCAGGTCTACCCCCTGCAAGCCTATGGGGCCCTGCAGCCACCAGGACAACCCAAGCTCAGAGTCACCCAATGCAAGCGAATGGGGCCTTGCAGCCACCAGGTCAACCCCAGGCAAGCGAATGGGGCCTTGCAGACACCAGGTCGAACCCCTGCAAGCTATGGGGACCTGCAGCCAACCAGGTCAAACCCAGGCGAGTGAATGGGGCCCTGCAGCCACCAGGTCAACCCGTGGCAAGGGAATGTGGCCTTGCAGCTACCAGGTCTACCCCAGGCAAGCGAATGGCGCCTGTCCCAGGTGGCGGGGGCACTCCTTGCAGGCTTAAGCCACGGTTGCGGGGCACTTGATGGAGGCTTAAGCCCCTGGTGGTTCTGCGGGTCTTGTGTCCGCACTCCTGGTGCTTCTTTATAAGTGAAGCCCCGGGCGGCAGCAAGTCCGGGCACCAGGTCAAACCCAGGCATGCCTAGGGGGACTTTTGGAGCCCAGACCAACCCCAGGCAAGCGAATGGGGCCTTGCAGACACCAGATCAACCCAAAACAAGCGAATGGGGCCTTTCAGCCACCACAACAACCCCTGGAAGCCTATGGGGCCCTGCACCCACCAGGTCAAACCCAGGCAAGCGAATGGGGCCTTGCAGCCACCAAGTCAACCCCCTGCAAGCCTATGGGGCTCTGCAGCCACCAGGTCAACAGCAGGTAAGCAAATGTGGCCTTGCAGCCACCAGGTCAACCCAAATTAAGTGAATGGGGTCTTGCAGCCACCACGTCAAACCCCTGCAAGCCTATAGGGCCCTGCAGACACCAGGTCCACCACAGGCAAGTGAATGGGGCCTTGTAGCCACCAGGTCAACCCCAGGTAAGCGAATGGGGCCTTGCAGCCACCAGGTCAACCCCAGGTAAGCGAATGGGGCCTTGCAGCCACCCGGTCAACCCCCTGGAAGCCTATGGGGCATTGCAGCCACCAGGTCAACCGCAGGAAAATGAATGTGGCCTCGCCCAGGTGATGGGGGCACTCCTTCGAGGCTTAAGCCTGGGTTGGGGGGGCACCTGATGGAGGCTTAAGCCCCTGGCGGTTGTGCGGGTCATTTGTCCGCACTTCTGGTGCTTGTTTGGAAGTGAAGTCCCGGGCGGCAGCAAGTCCAGGCACCAGGTCAACCCCAGTCATGCCTAGGGGGACATCTGGAGCCCAGGTCAACCCCCGGCAAGCGAATGGGGCCTTGAAGCCACCAGGTCAACCCCAGGTAAGCGAATGGGGTCTTGAAGCCTCCAGCTCAACCCCAGGTAAGCGAATGGGGCCTTGCAGCGACTAGGTCAACCCCAGGTAAGCGAATGGGGCCTTGCAGCCACCAGGTCGACCCCAGGCAAGCGAATGGGGCCTTGCAGCCACCACAGCAAACCCAGGCAAGCGAATGGGGAATTGCAGCCTCCAGCTCAACCCCAGGTAAGTGAATGGGGCCTTACAGCCACCAGGACAACCCCCTACAAGCCTATGGGGTCCTGCAGCCACCAGGTCACCCCGGGTAAGCGAATGGGGCCTGACAGCCACCAGGTCTACCCCAGGTAAGCGAATAGGGCCTTGCAGCCACCAGGTAAAACTCCTGCAAGCCCATGGGGCCCTGGAGCCACCAGGTCAACCCCAGGCATGCCTGGGGTACTTTCGGACCTCAGACTAACCGAAGGCAAGCGAATGGGGCCTTCCAGCCACCAGGTCAACCCCAGGTAAGCGAATGGGGCCTTGCAGCCACCAGGTCAACCCCAGGCAAGTGAATGGGGCCGTGCAGACACCAGGTCAACCCAATGCAAGTCAATGGGGCCCTGCACCCACCAGGTCAACCCCAGGTAAGCGAATAGGGCCTTGCAGCCACCAGGTAAAACTCCTGCAAGCCCATGGGGCCCTGGAGCCACCAGGTCAACCCCAGGCATGCCTGGGGTACTTTCGGACCTCAGACTAACCCAAGGCAAGCGAATGGGGCCTTCCAGCCACCAGGTCAACCCCAGGTAAGCGAATGGGGCCTTGCAGCCACCAGGTCAACCCCAGCCAAGTGAATGGGGCCGTGCAGACACCAGGTCAACCCAATGCAAGTCAATGGGGCCCTGCACCCACCAGGTCAACCCCAGGGAAGCGAATGGGGCGTTGCAGACACCAGGTGGTTGTAATACAAGTGAATGGGGCCTTCCAGCCACCATTTCAACTCCAGGCAAGTGATGGGGCCTTGCAGCCACGAGGTCAACCTGTGGTAAGTGAATGGGGCCTTGCAGCCACCACGTCAACCCACTCCAAGCGTATGGGGCCCTGCAGCCACCAGGTAAACCCCAGGCAAGGGAATGGGGCCTTGCAGCCACCAGCTCAACCCCAGGCAAGCCTATGGGGCAGTGGAGCCACCAGGTCAACCCAATGCAATCGAATCGGGACTTGAAGCCACCATGTCCACCCCACGCAAGCGAATGGGGCCATGCGGCCACCAGGTCAACCCTGGGCAAGCGAATGGGGCCTTGCAGCCACCAGGTCAACCCCAGGCAAGCGAATGGGGCCTTGCACCGACCAGGTCAAGCCCAGGCATGCCTAGGAGGATTGCAGCCACCAGGTCTACCCCAGGCAAGCGAATGGGGCCTTGCAGCCACCACGGCAAAGCCAGGCAAGCGACTGGGGAATTGCAGCCTCCACCTCAACCCCAGGTAAGTGAATGGGGCCTTACAGCCACCAGGACAACCCCTTACAAGCCTATGGGGTCCTGCAGCCACCAGGTCACCCCGGGTAGGCGAATGGGGCCTTACAGCCACCAGGTCTACCCCAGGTAAGCGAATAGGGCCTTGCAGCCACCAGGTCAAACCCCTGCAAGTCCATGGGGCCCTGGAGCCACCAGGTCAACCCCAGGCATGCCTGGGGTACTTTCGGACCTCAGACTAACCCAAGGCAAGCGAATGGGGCCTCCCAGCCACCATGTCAACCCCAGGCAAGCGAATGGTGCTTAATAGATACGAGGTCAAACCCCTGCAAGCCTATGGGGCCCTGCAGCCACCAGGTCAACCCCAGGAAAGCGAATGGGGCCTTCAGGCACCAGGTCAACCCCAGGCAAGCAAATGGTGCCTTCCAGCCACCAAGTCTACACCAGGTAACCGAATGGGGCCTTGCAGCCACCAGGTCAACCCCCTGGAAGCCTATGGGGCCTTGCAGCCACCATGTCAAGCCCAGGTAATCGAATGGGGCCTTTCAGCCATGAGGTCAACCCCAGGTAACCGAATGGGGCCTTGCAGCCACCAGGTCAACCCCCTGGAAGCCTATGGGGCCTTGCAGCCACCATGTCAAGCCCAGGTAATCGAATGGGGCTTGCAGCCATGAGGTCAACCCCAGGTAAGCGAATGGGGCCTTGCAGCCACCAGGTCAACCCCAGGTAAGCGAATGGGGCCTTGCAGCCACCAGGTCAACCCCAGGCAAGCCTAGGAGGCTTGCAGCCACCAGGTCTACCCCAGGTAAGCGAATAGGGCCTTGCAGCCACCAGCTCAACCACAGGTAAGCGAAAGGGGCCTTGCAGCCACCACCTCAACCCCCTGGAAGCCTATGGGACCCTGCAGCCAACCAAGACAACCCCAGGCAAGGGAATGGGGCCTTGCAGCCACCAGGTCAACCCCCTGGAAGCCTATCGGGCCTTGCAGCCACCAGGTCAACCCCAGGCAAGCGAATGGGGCCTGGCCCAGGTGACGGGGGCACTCCTTGGAGGCTTAAGCCTGGGTTGCGGGGCACTTGATGGAAGCTTCAGCCCCTGGCGGTTCTGCGGGTCGTTTGTCCGCACTTCTGGTGCTTGTTTGGAAGTGAAGCCCCGGGCAGCAGCAAGTCCAAGCACCAGGTCAACCCCAGTCATGCCTAGGGGGACATCTGGAGCCCAGGTCAACCCCAGGTAAGCGAATGGGGCCTTGCAGCCACCACGTCAACCCCAGGTATAGCGAATGGGGCCTTGCAGCCACCAGGTCAACCCCAGGCAAGCCTAGGAGGCTTGCAGCCACCAGGTCTACCCCAGGCAAGGGAATGGGGCCTTGCAGCCACCAGGTCTACCCCCTGCAAGCCTATGGGGCCCTGCAGCCACCAGGACAACCCGAGCTCAGAGTCACCCAAGGCAAGCGAATGGGGCCTTGCAGCCACCAGGTCAACCCCAGGCAAGCGAATGGGGCCTTGCAGACACCAGGTCAAACCCCTGCAAGCTATGGGGACCTGCAGCCAACCAGGTCAAACCCAGGCGAGTGAATGGGGCCTTGCAGCCACCAGGTCAACCCGTGGCAAGGGAATGGGGCCTTGCAGCTACCAGGTCAACCCCAGGCAAGCGAATGGCGCCTGGCCCAGGTCGCGGGGGCACTCCTTGGAGACTTAAGCCACGGTTGCGGGGCACTTGATGGAGGCTTAAGCCCCTGGTGGTTCTGTGGATCTTGTGTCCGCACTCCCGGTGCTTCTTTATAAGTGAAGCCCCAGGCAGCAGCAAGTCCAGGCACCAGGTCAAACCCAGGCATGCCTAGGGGGACTTTTGGAGCCCAGACCAACCCCAGGCAAGCGAATGGGGCCTTGCAGACACCAGATCAACCCAAAACAAGCGAATGCGGCCTTACAGCCACCACATCAACCCCTGCAAGCCTATGGGGCCCTGCACCCACCAGGTCAAACCCAGGCAAGCGAATGGGGCCTTGCAGCCACGAGGTCAACCCCAGGTAATGAATGGGGCCTTGCAGCCACCAGGTCATCCCCAGGAAGGTAAATGGGGCCTTGCAGCCACAGGGTCATCCCCAGGCAAGTGAATGGGGCCTTGCAGCCACCAAGTCAACACCAGGTAAGCGAATGGGGCCTTGCAGCCACCAGGTCAACCCCAGGCAAGCGAATGGGGCCTTGCAGCCACCAGGTCAACCCGAGCTAAGTGAATGGGGCCTTGCAGCCACCAATTCAACCCCAGGCAAGCGAATGGGGCCTTGCAGCCACCAGGTCAACCCCAGGTCAGTGAATGGGGCCTTGCAGCCACCACGTGAACCCCAAGCAAGCGAATGGGGCCTTGCAGCCACCTGGTCAACCCCCTGCAAGCCTACGGGCCCTGCAGCAACCAGGTCAAACCCAGGCATGCCTAGGTGGACTTTTGGAGCCCAGGCCAACCCCAGGCAAGCAAATGGGTTCTTGCAGCCACCAGGTCAACCCCAGGTAAGCGAATGGGGCCCTGCAGCCACCAGGTCAACCCCAGGCAAGTGAATGGGGCCTTGCAGCCACCAGGTCAACCCCAGGCAAGCGAATGGGGCTGGCCCAGGTCGCAGGGGCACTCTTTGGAGGCTTAAGCCTGCGTGGGGGAGGCACTTGATGCTTAAGCACCTGACGCTCGCGCGGGTCCTGCGTCCGCATTCCCAGTGCTTGTTTCGGAGTGAAGCCCTGTGCGGCAGCAAGTCCGGGCACCAGGTCAACCCAGGCAAGCGAATGGGGCCTTGCAGCCACCAGGTCAACCCCCTGCAAGCCTATGGGGCCATGTAGCCACCAGTTCAACCCCAGGCATGCCTAGGTGGACTTTTGGAGCCCAGACCAACCCCAGGAAAGCGAATGGGGCCTTGCAGCCACCAGGTCAACCCCAGGCAAGCCTATGGGGCCCTGCAGCCACCAGGTCAACCCTAGGCAAGTGAATTGGGCCAGAACTGGTTTAGACCGGTTTCAACTGGTTAGTAAACTGGTTTAAACTGGTTTAGACCGGGTTAAACCAGTTTAAACTGGTTAGGAAATCGGTTTAAAAGTAGTTAGGAAACCGGTTTAAACTGGTTGAGACTGGTTTAAACAGGTTCCAACTTGTTAGGAAACCGGTTGCAGCTGGTTTAGACTGGTTTAAACTGGTTCAAAGTTGTTAGGAAACCGGTTAAAACTGGTTTAGACCGGTGTAAACTAGTTAGGAAACCGGTTTAAACTGGTTAGTAAACTGCTTTAAGCTGGTTTAGACCTGTTTAAACCGGTTTAAACTGGTTAGGAAACCGGTTTAAAAGTAGTTAGGAAACCGGTTTAAACTCGTTTAGACTGGTTTAAACGGGTTCCAACTTGTTAGGAAACTGGTTGCAACTGATTTAGACCGGTTTAAACTAGTTAGGAAACCGGTTTAAACTGGTTTAGACTCATTAGGAAACCGCCTAAAACTTGTTTAGACCGGTTTCAACTGGTTACTAAACTGCTTTAAACCGGTTTAAACCCATTTCCTTGAGCCCCTTCAGAAGGGGCTACCATCCCTGGTGTTTTCATCCGAATGTGCAAAAAAAAAAAACTACAAAGTTATAGGTATTTTAGTAATTCTGGAGTTTTCTTTGTCAGAGGTGCTACAAGAAAAAGGTAGCGTCACTTCACTGATAAAGCCTAGTCATAATTTGGGTTTTACACCTCTCAGCTTCTTCCCAGCTGTTCTCGCAAAGATTATGCATGCCGTCACCTCTTTCCCAAAAATGTAGCACTAGGTAGACTATGACCATGACTGCTGCATGAAAGTGCAATAGCCTGGTCCAAGGTGTATTCCAAAACATCTGCAGAGATCCTTTTAAAGACCAGTTCTGAAGAAAAACTAAAAAACTAAGAGACTGCCCTAGATCATACTCTATTTAGGACAGTAGCAAGGTGTTCAGTATCTCAGAATGAAAAGTAGCACTACCTTGAATCTCAGGAAAACAGATTTCTGACTAAAAAAGCTTCAGTGTCTCACATTACTTTGTGAGTAATAAACTATCTGTTTATAACTGTAGAGTCATTAGCTATTAATCCTATTGAGCTGCTTAGCAGTGACCACTGACTAACCAGATGAAATAACCAAGTATAAGTACTTCAGTAAATATCAGTGTTTAAAACTAAAAACTGTGTCAAAAAACTGCAACTCCTTCTCTCTTTTTTACAGGAAGGCACAATGGAAGCAGATGATTAAAAAGCCTCTGCCACTGCTAGTTTTAATTCAAAGCTAAACTGCTGCAGCAGTAGCCATTCTCACCACATACCCAACTTATGCCTAGGCTTGATTGGTAAAGTGAAAATACCTTTTTCTTGTAGCACCTCTGACAAAGAAAGCTCCAGAATGGCATATCAATGCCATTTGATCAGTCAATGCTTTGTGGGGTGAAGTGATAATGCAATTGACATGACCGCCAAAATATTTTGACAGACAAGGTTTGACAGAGAGTTTGTCCAACCAGAAGACAGGTAGTACAAGTAGTAGCATAACCTCTTCAACTCATGGTTGTGGGCCATTTGAGGGCTATTTCACCGTTCCTTGAATTATTTGAAAATGTACTAGTGTAGTTTCAAATTGTTACTGCCATATCCTTCATACAGCTGTTATATGCTGGAAGCTCTCTCCGCTATTATGGATGGATGCTGGCATATCTAATACTTACTCTACTGTAGCTTAATTCCTTTGCATCCAAAATAAATGGCTGGTTTTGTGATGCCTGTAGGAGTTTAAATCCCAACAGGGGGGGAAAAAAAACAAACTGCATGAAACACAGTTTTTACCCAGTCTTTATCCAGTTGCACATTCTCTCTAAAACACAGGACTACCAGTTGATGTCTTCAGAAAGTTCCTTTCAAGTCCCCTTGTCCATAAAGATCATATTCCTTGAATAGTATATATTCTTTTAAAGCGTTGGGTAGAGGAAGGAATGTCATGAAGACAGGACAGCGCAGATGCAAGCGCCCCATACATTTCCGGATCTTCAAACGACAAAGATGTTTCAGAGAGCGAGGATTTGCTAAAAACAGAGGAATAATTTTCTCTTACTAATCAAACTATAAACACTTTATTCCATTTTTCATGATTGCTCCAACCCACCTTTTAAAGAATTGGGGCTAGATTCTGATTCATTTATTTGTGTTAAATAATACATTGAGTTTAGGGGCTTTCATAGAATTAATGGTACTTCTTCTGGAGAATCCAACATACGGAAGGGTAGCAGCATGTGGTCCTCTAACTTGTTACCAGTTTCACTTGAAAATGTCATCAAACAACCTACCATTTATTCAAACACCCCCCCCCCCCAATAATTAGATTCTATTCTATAGGCATCAGGACAGATATGAGAGCATTTTGACTTTCTCCATTATGCTCCCAGTCATCCTTTCTCCTTTTCTGAACTGTTCTTTGCAGTTAAAATACTAGGAAAAATGAACAGGGTAAAAGGAGTTAATATTATGCAATATAATTGCATTGAAATGTTGCTTGAAAGAAGCAGAACTAATTCATTGACTTTCTGTCCATATTGACATGGCATGTGGCTATATGGAGGGGAGGAAAATAACAGGCTTGAACACACAGGAAATGGCAGCAGGTAGGCTGTAGTCTGCTTTGTTATTAGGAAACCTGCAAGCCACTGAACGTGAATAGTTCTAGTGCCGTGATTCTTCTGAGCAACACTTACTTTAAACACCTCCAAAGCCTCCAGTTTTTATAGGCAGTCCTCAGCTTATGGTGGCTTGACTTGAGGCGATCCGCATTGGCGGTGCTCCACATTTTACATATTCCTTATGGTGCTGATCCTCGCACTTATGGCAGGCAATGGCGGAGGCACCGGGGCCAGTGTGGGACACTTACCGAAGGTAAGCTCAGGCAGCAGCTCCTCCACAAGGCCATGTGCTCCCAGAGGAGACAGGGACGGGGGCTGGGGAACTGCTCCTTTTCACAGCCCCGACGCCACATGCTTCCTCGCTCCCAGAGGCATGGTGAGGTGGGGCTGGGGGCTGGTGCAGGCTCTGCCGGCTCCGGGGAACTGCTCTGTGGGCTCCGCCAGCCCAGGGGAACTGCTCCACACCCCCGCATCACCTCAGGGAGCAAGGAAGCACATGGCGTCAGGGCTCGGGAGCAGAGCAGTTCCCCAGAGCCAGCAGAGCCCACCGACTTGTTCCCAGCCCCCATCCCTGCCTCGCCATGCCTGTGCCAGCCATCAGCCCGCATTCCTGCCCCTGCCTCACCTTGGGGAGGAGCTGCTGCCTGCCCTGCATGAGGACTGAGGAGCTTACCTTCGGTAAGTTGGCCTCGGTGCCTCCCTTCCAGTTCTTTCAATCAATTGTGTCTGGCCCATGGCAGACATTGTTTCTATGGGAAATTCAGATTTGACTTGCATTGTTTCAACTTACAGTGCCTTTTCCAGGAATGTAAGTACGAGGACTGCCTGTACAACTATTTTTACTTCTCGCAGCTGCTTACTTGCCTTTTGGCAGGACAAAATAACAAAAAGCAGTGCATTATAGAAACAGAAACATTTTGGTGTTCCTGACACTTACTTATCATGGATTCAATTTCGGGCCACAGCTCCTGTTCTTTGAGAACTGGTTTCAGCTTACCACAAATGTTAACACGATCAATGTAATCTAGCATTACTCGCACTACTTTCCCAGACAAGTGCCTCAGCCATGACAGCGTTATCACCTCACAAAACTGAGAAAAATCAAAAGAACATTCAAAATTTCTGTGAATCATTTCATTTAATTCCCTGAAGGTCAAAACAATGGAAAATAAGTTTTGGCAAAAAAAAAAAAAAAAAAGATAGGGAAGCGTGCGCTACAATTAGGGGCTCCTCTGGTGGTCAGTGAACTTACATTACATCAGAGTATGGAAAGCCTTAGGTGCCTCCATGTTTTTGGCACTGCATCACTTAACTTTAGTTTTCCACTTGTTAGAGCAGAAAGCTGTAACTCCATGCGTACACTCACTATGCGCTACAGAGAGGGGAAATCACTTGGAATTGGGACCCAAAGCAACCTTATACCCTAGAGGGCACTACATAATTCTAGTCAATAGGGAAGTGCAGGGATGTTCCTGAAGTTCCACGTCTCAAGATGCATCCCCCTGGGAACACATCCCTGAACACAGTCTTTTAAAGAACTGAGCAGGGCCTTCTATGCCTGTCTTGGATCCTCAGATGTCAACTGTATTCTTGTCAGCTGCTGACTTAACTCATGGATCAAACAGTCTCTTATAAGAACCAGACTGGTGTTCACTTGAATTCTTTGATATATTTGAGTCCATTCAAGGGTTAAATGCATTATTTATTTATTCTAATGATTTCTCATAAACACGGCTTCCTGACCAGTGCCCACTAAATTGTCTTCAGAACTTTGTCTACCACTACCTTTTCCCAAATCTTTCTATATTGGTAGATTGTAACACATTAATCGAAGCATGAACAAGCATTTAATTTTGAGAAGTACAGGCAGCAAAACAATGACATGCAATGGCTTTTGAAGTGCTTACCATTGTGTCTTTGATAACAGTAGAAGTCCATCCTGCAAACACGTATTGGGAATGGGAGTTGTCTCCATGAGGACAATCAAAGCAGCGGTACACATCATACCCATAATTCAACAACATCCTTAACATGACTTCGTCTTTCAGCGCATACTGCAAAGCCGATGGGAAATGTGTTGTATTCACTCTGCAGAAGTAATTTACATTGGCCCCATGGCGAAGCAAAAGACTCATTAACTCATAGTTGCCCATCCTCAAAGCTAACTGAAGACAGTTAATGGGGTCTTGATTTGGCAGGGCTCCAGCATTCAGGAGCAGTTGCACTGAACAGATATCTGCATTTGAGACGGCGAAATATAGAGCTGATTTCCGCTGGTCATCATAGCCCTTGCGAATTCTCTGACCCAACATGAAATTGGCATCAAACCCAGATTTGAGGAGAAATTCGAGGCACTGAGGATGTGCTCCTGCTGCTGCAGAGTGAACGGGACTTATCCCACTCTCCTCAATGGCATCAAAATCAGTAACTGGAACTAAGCACTTCAGAGCTCTGAAGCAAAAAAATGAGAATTTTAAGTATATCTTTGAGCTGCTCTGTGCTAGAACCTTTGTTATGTAAGTCTGAATGAGTTGGAGTATAGAGTTTAGCACAAACATTACTTTGCTTACACTTAAGTTAATCTTCCACCAAGTCAGCATCCTGGCAGGTAGCATATCTACACTGGTTTTAACCTCTAAGTCACAAGGTAGCCAGTCGCTTTATTTCAAAACTATTGCAAAGGATCAAACATCGTAGCTCTCTGTCCTTTCAGGAAGAGCGCACGTCCCCTTCTCAGTAAATGTCAGTCTGAAGAAATCTGCTGAAGGCTCTATAGTCTCATTTCACCTGGAGATCCAAGAGCAGTTCCTGTTTGGTTCACTAGGGGTTAAGAATTAGGATTTCTCTTCCTGTTTTCATCTATCGTGAAAAAGCCAACACTGGCTAGTCTCCCTCTTTCTTGATCTGTAAAGTGGGGGCAATGCCCTACCATATGGGTGTGTCTGCATAAATAAATAATGCATTTAAAGCTCCTGCATCATTCCTAATTCTTAATTTTCAAGTACATGCCAACTCACAAATAGTGTCCTCTATATGCAGCTCTATGGATTGGCAAGTGACCTGAGTGCTTTGGTACATTGGCATCAGCCCCATACTCCAGTAAGAGAGTCACTGAATCTGGATTTCCTCCTCCGGCAGCTTCAAATAATATTGAAGCACAATCAAAGGCCTGTGAAAGGACATCAGCACCTGGGAAGAGGGAGCAAGGATTTTCACAGCGGTCATTGCAAGTACCCACCTTCTGTTCCCAGCTCCCAAATGGCTAAATTGGTATGACTTCTACCCTGTCTTATAAACAACACATGCATAAAAGGAAAAATAAAAAATGTACAAAGCAACAGAACAAATTTAAAAAAAAATACTTTTCATACGCAAAGACAAGCAGACTCCAAATGGAAAGTGGTTAATTTAAAAAGCCACTGTCATTTTCCAATGACATTGCCTTTGCAGGTGAGAGAGAGAGAGCGCATGCGCACACCCTGGTGACAATTCCATGTCAAAACAGTTAAGACTTTAGGGGACTGCATGCAACCCCTTCACTTCCAGCACTGCGGAGCCAAGGCTATAAAATAATTCACTCCACAAGCATCTCTCAGAGGGTAACAACTGGGGCGGTGCGAAACAGCAGCGTTCCTCTTCAACGTCTGTTTTGATGTTTTGACACCACTGTTTCATTTTGAGTTTTGTTTCATTTCAAAATCACAGTTCCATTCTGTTTTGTTGAAATGGTTTTGCTGTTCTGAGGGTTTGCCCTAGGCTATAACGGGGAAGCACGAAACAGCCTATAAGTTTGTCATTTCTTGCCTGCTTCTGATTAAACTTGGAGGGATGGCCCTTCTGAGACCATGAAGCCTGCTGAGTTTCAAGGAGATCGATGCAGGGTTTTTTTTAGGAAACTGCGCCTCAAGCTGCTGACAAGTAGTAGGCAGGGGCCTCCCCCAGCCGGGCTGAGTTCCCCAGCGCTGCAAGCCACTGGGAACTGAGCCCGGCAGTGGGATGTGCTTCCCCCAGCCAGGCTCAGTTCCCAGGGCTGCGAGCCGCTGGGAACTGAGCCCAGTGAGGAGAAGTGCCTCCCGCCACCAGGCTTGGCTCCCAGCCCTGTGGAACTTAGTGCAGTGGCAGGAGGCCGTGGCTCACCATTTCCATGGGCTGAGGTCCATGGGGCTGGCAGAGCTGATTGGTGCACCACACGGTGGCAGGAGGCAAGAAGAGCCATGACTCTGCTCCCCGATGGCTGAGCCACATGGGGCTAAAGCCCTGGCTCTCCCCTGTCTCCCATCACCTGGCTGCCTCAGCATCCCGGGATGCTCTCTGGGCTGTGCTCACAGCTTCAGCCCAGCAGGGGTGGCCCCACCCCTCTGCTCCCTAGTTGGAGCAGGGACTGGCAGGGGCGGAGGCCTGGCCAGATGCTGGCACAGGAAGGGGGCAGGGAAGCAGTTTATTCCCTGCTCCCTCCCTTCCCTGTCCCACCAGTGTGGACCTGCATGTCTCCACTGGCTGCTCCAGTAGCAGGGGCATGGCCAACCCCGGCACTAGGTCAAAGTGAACTGGCCAGGGAGGGGGTTTAATTTCTATAGCATGGGTAATGGGTATTGAAATTGAATAGATTATCTTCAGTATCAAGTACAAATAAAGTTGATACTGTATAGCCTATGAAGTAAACTCTTCAAACTGAATATGAATGTTAGATTATAATTCACTGTCAAAGCAGTTCACAGGAAACTAATATACACACACACACACACACACACACACACACACACACACAGAGTGATATCTGTGCTATGTAGGTAGTATTATATGCCAGTCAAACCATTACTCTTGGCAATGCACTATTGTATTGGTAAGTGAGCTAACAGTTCTTTGCCTCTGCAGGCAAGTCATGCCCTTTTGATTTCCTGTGACTGGAAGGAAGATAAACGTTCTCAAATTTCAAAATCAGGAAGATCTCTTTCAGTGCACTTAACCATAATTTCAGTCCTTGAGCTAACGGAACATTTTAGGTTATTTCTGGCAACCAGAAGTTCCTAAAGCAGAACGTTGAACTGTAAAGATCCTATAATAATTCTCACCTTTTTTCAGTAAGATTTCCATTATTTCTGTATGTCCAGTCTGTGCTGCCAGAGCGAGGGGAGTGAGCCCATAAGCACTGCAGGGATCAGGATCAGCTCCAGAACAAAGCAGAAGGTTAACCAAGTCCTTCCTGCCCAGTCTGGCTGCCTCATGTAATGCTGTCCTCTTATTGACGCACTGTAAATTTACATTTGCTCCAAACGTGATCAGCAGGGAGGCGATTTCATACGAGTCATGTTTAATTGCTGCAAGTGAAGCATTAACTATTTAAATATTATTCAACACTATACACTATTGCTTCTAGTCTGCTTTACTCTCTGTGCAGTGTTATTTATATATCAAGAAATGTCATGCAGCACTGAGAGGTTTAAATTAGCACCCAGCCTGTTTTTCAGTTCCTGAATAAGAAATGTTAGTCCCTATGTAATTCATAAAACAACTTATTTTGCAGAAATTGTTCATTGCATATTTTCTCACTCCATGTTCTGCAGTAGTGAAGTCCTTCCCTGCTACTAGATCGGGGTGGGCAAAATATGGCCCGCGGGCTGGATTTGACCCGCTAAGCCAGATCCAGCCCACCAAGCCATTGTATCTTGCCCATGGGGCCCCTAAAAAAATTTTAGCATATGAATATTTGTTTGCTCCTGCCAGCCTGTCAAAGCTGACAGGAGCCAGGGGCTGTAGGCCCTAGAGGGAGCCCTCAGCAGGCTTGAGCAGCCCAGCACCTGGGGGGGGGGGCACTTGTGTTTGGTCACAGTTCTAGAGCACTTTCAGGGGCCAGATCGGGTGAAAACTGACACTTCCGTCTGTGCTTTCTGTCTCCATTTAATGGCAGGAAGGAAATAGCTATCATTTATCATTCCAAGAAATCAGGTGGTTAAACTCAAAACCTATAGGATTATTTTTTTGTGGCTAAGAAAGTACTTGGTTACTTTTAGAACCATTTCGACTTCTAATGGGTGTCCCCCCCAAAACAGATTGTCTAATAATATTGTGACATTTTGCCTGCTACTCTTGGCCAAATTCCAAAAGTGCAGAAATGCTGAAAAAAATATCTGCTCTTAGGAGAAAAGGCTGGCTTCTTAAGGAAAGAGTCACAGAACTGCTTATCTTATTTGAGAAGATTCACGACCCCC
Source organism: Crocodylus siamensis (assembly GCF_052110815.1). Lineage (NCBI taxonomy): Eukaryota > Metazoa > Chordata > Crocodylia > Crocodylidae > Crocodylus > Crocodylus siamensis. Next base: position 45,949,692 of record NC_143405.1, read on the forward strand.
AATTAGCTTTATATATGGCTTATATTCATTACAGTCAGATCTATTTGAGGTTAAACCTGTTTAACCACACAGTTCGGAGTTTAACTTGTGGGCATTAGACTTAAGGTGAACTGAGGACCCTGCTAAAACACTGAGATGAAAAAACAGACTGTGTTGCTTTGTCTTTTTCAAAGCCAATGCAAATAGATTAAGCTTTACTACACAGGATTTTTAAATATATTTTTTCAGCCACCATTAAAAGATGTTAAATAGAAATCACTGACTAAGTCATCAACTATAATTTATGCAACAAGAAAAGTTAAGATTTACCTGTAACTAGAGAAGAGTCTCCTTCTTCATTCTTAACATTGGCATTGCAGCCATTGACCAGGAAAAACTTGACATTGTCTACAAAGCATTTTTCTACTGCCACAAAGAGAGGAGTTTCTCCTTTCAGATTGGTTTGCTCCCACACAATAGGGTGCGAGGCTGAAAGACAGACATGAGAACTGCATGTTTGAAAAAGAACCAGTTGTCAAAACTCTTCACACAGGGAACACAGATGGCTGTTTACCTTTCAGAGTTAGTTCTAGGATGTTCTTGTTTAACTGTGCTGCAGCTTCATGCAGAGGAAGGCAGCCTTGGTGATCTGCTTCCTTAAAAGCAGAATGGTGCCTCATTAACTGCTGCAAGACTTCTTCTTGGCCTATGAAGTATTGATTCAGATCCATATTATTAAGCAGAAAGCATTGGAGTCTAAGATCCAGTGACCCCAAGGAGTATTTGAGTATTTTGTGGACCATTAATCCCATTAGTCCCCCCACCAGGAACATGGGATCTTCAGCAGGATGGAATTCAGGATTTCACACCCACATTTTCTGCCTTCCAGAAGAGTGCCCTAGCCACCAAGCTATTGGCTAAGATGAAAGGGAACTCTCCACCTGCCCTGGAAGTTGTTGCAACATGCAGCAAAGCATTCAAGACTCTTTGGGCCAAAAAGAGATTCTATTGGTCCTTCACTTTTTTCTCCTCTTCCTCCTCTTCTGTGAGGAGACATCTAAATCTAGGACATGGTTCAGAGCTATGAATCCTGACTGGCAGAAAAATGCCTCTTTCCACCCCGAATTAAACACCTAGAGTCCCAGCACATTTTGCTTTGGCTACCTTAGCTTCCCACTCAGCATGCTGGCTCTTACGGATTCCATTCTGAGGCACTTAACTCTCCCCACACATGGTGCAGGGAGCGTGGACACCTAACTTGGGCTGTGGATTTTACCAGACAGTTTGGCACCTAACAAATTAGGTGATGAAATACCCAAGTCTCTTTTCAGATCTAGCCCTAACTCAACTTCTCACACAAATCAAATGAAAATAGAGGAGGGATGATTTCTGTGTTTGTACTTAACTGTCTGAATAGCTGTGATTATCTTCCCATGTTCTTTGCTTGTAACGTATCGAAAGCTGCATAAACAAAACAAAATAGTTATCATTCAAATCAGTTAAGCAAAGATAAAAAAGTAAACGCTGCAATTACCTGCGACTTATTAGCAGCTCAGAGTCATTCCGGTCTGTTAAAGTAGATAGCCAAACATTTATTTGTTTGTTTTACTTATTTTCTGTTATCTTCCCATTTAGCACTAGTTACCTATTGTGACTAATCAGTGAACCGCATTCACTTTCCACATTCTATTTCATATTCTCCCATAAACGGTTCTCTCATACATAGGAGGGCCAATAAAAAGGATAAGTCCAAACTATTATTAGATCTTCGTTTAAATACAGAAGAAAATTTTGTACTATATGCTACAGCTGCACACAACACAGGAATTTTGCTTTGTTAGCATTTATACAAATACATGCAATAAGTCTTAGCATGGTTAACATTTTTTAAAGGACATAAAAAGCATCCTTTGCCATCCAGTCTACATAAAACAACAACTCTCTCTCCACTGCCACCCACATATTACTAAAATAATAAAATGTACTTCTCAGTAATGTTAAACCAGAAGATGAGACTAGTAAACATTAGAGAGCAGCATTATTGGTAACAAAACTCCCACATCTAGACTATTACATACACTGCAACACAAAGATACTGCTTGCCAGAATATCGTTAACATCAGTACCTATCAGTCTCTGCTGGATCTGTAACTGTCTCACTTTTATGGATATCCTGCAAGCTTTGCTGGATAACATACTGAGTAGCAAGCTCATCATCAGAGTCGTCATCATGTATATATGTAGAATTATACATGTCAAATCTGCACAACTTGGACCACAAACAGTGAAGGAAAGCAAGTCTCTTCTATTAGAAGGCAGCTTTTAAATCATCAGATTAATTCTGGATCTCTGGCAACAATAGCAGATGCAGAGGACTTAGGTGCTGAAAGAAATAATAAGCGTAAATAAAAAGGCAGAAACAATACCCTGGCCAGTATTTAAATACTGTACAGTCAAACAGTTATTTTCTAATGTGCATGTGGAGAACAAGATTAAAGCTGCTCTGAACAGCACTAAGTGTGTCTTTATCATCAGTATGTGTCTGTATTTCTCTAAACATTTTTCAAGCTCCAAGTACTCCTGTACATCAGGAGTACAGTGACATCAACATTGGTGGAATAAATGTTTATTGGAATAAACAGAAAGGCATCATATTAATATAGCCTACATTAGCGATATAAGGAAATGACACTTATTAACTGACATCAAAGTTTGCCAAATGGAAAGGGTTAAGTTACATAAAGACAATTATTTTCAATCTTTTATCAACAATCATAAAATAATGAAATTGCTAATACTATCTTTTTTAAATGTGGCATTTGGTTTTGAGTGAATGATTCATGGACATTAATTATCATCATCAAACAGCTCAATATACATTTTAAAAGGAAGCCAAAAAGGAGAAATAATTGCAATTAGCTTTAGCGCAGCTTTCAAGGTAGAGTGGATAAATAAATACAAATACTGTGACTGCAGTGATGACTAATCCTCCCGCAGCATGGTTTGGATGACAATGCAGAGCTGGCATTTGTTACTGTCAAATCCTACCACCTATTTTCACACGGACAAAACTCCCAATATTGCCTTCCAGGTGGGAGTCAAGCTAAGTAAGAACTTCAGGACTTATTCTCATTTACCTATGGGCTAGGCAAAATGAAAGATGTTAACAGGATTTTTGTATTAGTTGGAACAACCCTAAAACATATTAAGGCTGAGCAGCAAGGATGCATATTAAGGTTGGATAATATATTCCCTCCACTGTATACATACTTACAATCCCAAGATGTCTCTGGACTTAATATCTATATGTAGCAGAGAGATAAATGACTAAAACCTGCAAAAAAGGAAGCATTTATAAGTAGTTCATTAAACTGACCAAAAGCCCACAAGTATATACACACATTTTAAAACTATAATTCTATTTTTGGTAAACAGTGCATTTAAAAAATTAACAACAATTCACAAAAAAATGTATTGTTTGCCTCACCTTTTTTTGCTTTTGAAAGAGCACCAAAGACTTCACATTTCAAACAAGTGAATCTTAGGTTGAAGGTGATATTTTTATGTACTGAAAAGTGATCTCAGCAGAGTTCATGTCCATTAATAGCCCACTATAAATACTTGATCATAAGATACTCTGGGACTTTCTCCATGTTCCTTACACATACATTAGCTCTCATGATATGACTTTACAAGTTACACCAGTAAAAGAAGAGATTCAAACTCCAGATTCCTTGCTATAAGACGCCAGCTGTAATTGCGTTAATAATATTAGTTTTAAGAGAAGTTACAGGTTCATTTTTTATATCTGATTTCAAGAAAAATCCTTTTTACATGCTGTATATGACAGTTTGTTTAAAGAGGAGTGCCGGAAGTTTATCTGAAAGGAAAGCGCAGGTAGCAGGCCAAACATAATAGGGGCTCAAGTGGAGCCCCTAGTGTAGCAGCCTGAACCCACATCCTCTGGGATTTTCTCCCTTTCACTGGCCTGCCATGCCTCAATAGAATTATGTCTCAGGAGGTTGCCTGTAAGTCCCCTGGATGGAAGGTCAGAGACTGTTGCTCTAGCATAGTTCTGAGGTCAGATCATCCAGCCAACCCTGCCTCTCTTCCCTTCTCTCTAGAGTAGGTGCCTGCACCACCTTTGGTGGGTGTCTATTCCAGGCCTTGGGGGCTCAGACCATAAAGAAGTTTTTCCTTATGTCCATGTCACGGGTGGGGCCTAGGAGCGGCCGTGATCTTACTAGTGCCCCCTGCCGTGTCAATCAGGCAATCCAGCACCCTCTACTCGCCCGCCACGTCTTTGATGTTTTAAGGTTCAATATGGGAGGCTGCCTCTTATCGCCCTGGACACCGCACTAATACTATTCCCCATTCCGAGTGGGGTGCCTCAATACACCCCTGCCTTATGGGCAATGCATGCCTCCTACCTCCCCTTTAGCACGCCCCAAGCCTTGCAGCTCTTCCTGGACATTATCCGGTCCTTAACCTTCTGCACCCTACCTGGCGCCCCTGGGCTCGGCCCACAACCAGCACCCTTCTCTGGCGCCCCTGAGCTTGTCACACAATCTGTATTAGTTATTTGTATTCATTATCTGTATCAATTGGGCTCAGGCGGCCTGAGCCTTACCTGGCCCCTCTGGTTCCTTGGGATTCCTTTTGCTGCAGAAGCCCACTGGAACACCTTTTAGACCGCACCCGTCTTGGAGGTGACTGTCAATAATACATGCCCCCCCCTTGGGGTGGCTTTATACTGTACATGCCCCGCCTGGGGCCTCGCTTCAGCACATGCCACGGCTTCTCGGCACCTTCTCCAGGCCCTAACTAGCCCCTGGGTCGCCCTCACCGGGCTAATCGTCTTTACAGCACCCACCCTAGGCTTCCACTCATGTGGCTCCCACACCTGGAGCCCAACATGAGTCCCTACAGGCTTCACTCTGGTGCTCGGCCCCTTGAGCAGGGTCCTCTGCCTTGCTCAGGCCTCTATCATTCACCCAGGGCTACCTGCTGTGCCGCCTCAGCACTGAATAGCTGTGCCGCCCCAGGCACCACTCTGTTGCCCACACAGGGCACTGGGAACCCCCACGCAGCTGGGGAGATCCCGTGAGGCCTCCTCACGCCCCTACAGCCTCACCCGGTCCTCCGGTGACGATAACTAAACCATGAGCCAAACGGCTGCAACATAACAACAAGAAACCTTCTGGCTTATAACATACAGTCTATGCTTCCTTGGCTCTCTAACCATGCCGTAGCCGCTCGGGTGGTCATGCTGCAACCATCAGCTCAGCTCTCCCGCAGAGCTCCTGCTCCTGCGGCTGCCAGAAGGGAACTGCCCTTTAGGCTCCGGCCCGGCCTGGGCTGGGCCCAGCCCTCTTCTGGTCCCATGACCCGCCTGGTTGCCACAGCAACCAGCACCTGAGCTGCCCTGGAGATTGGCAGCTACCCTTTGCCACTGCTTAGGAACAGGGCACCTCAGTGCTCCTGTGACAGTTCAGCCTAAAATAGTCTTGGAGGACTTTGTGACCGTTGGTCCTTGTCGTCCATTGGGGAGCGCTGGTGAACAGATGTTCCCCCAGATCCCCAGATGCACACCCCTTATGTGCCCTTAGAGGTCACCCCTGAGCCTGTGCTGTTCCAGGCTGAAGAGTCCCATGGCTCTCAGCCTCTCTTCATAAGGCCTATTCTCTTGCCCTCTGATCATGTGCATGGCTCTCCTCTGGACTCTCTCAATCTTCTCCACATCCTTCTGGAGTTGTGGAGCCCAGGATGGGATGCAGTACTCCAGCTGCAGGTTCACCAAGGCTGAGTACAGCAGGAACATGATGTCCTGAGATTTACTTGAGAAGCATCTATGGATGTACAAGCCAAGGGTTTTGTTTGCTTTACCTGCTGCGACATTGCATTGGTGGTTCATGTTCATCTTCTGGTCAATCATAACACCCAAGTCTCTTTTGGCCATCGTGCTGGCGAGCATATAAGCATGCTATGGGTTTGTTTTCCCCCCTGAGGTGAAGTACCTTGCATTTTTCAGTTTTGCACATCATCCCACTTTCTAAGCCTATCCCAGTCAGCCTGGCTCACCAGTCTAGCCTCAGGTGTGGATGCTCTACCCCAACGTTTAGTGTCATCGGCGAAATTGGCCAGTCCACTTCTGACACCAGTGTCCACATCATCAATAATGACATTAAAGAGAACCAGTTGCAGCTCTGTTCACAGAGCACCATAATGATTCGTTTCCGTCAACTACTACTCTCTTGGTCCAGCCTCAGAGCCAATTCCCCAGCCTTCAAACTGTGAAGGCCAATTTTTCTATGAGGAGATTATGCAACACCAGATGAAAGGCTTTTTAAAAAGTCAATCTCTTTTCCCTCATCTAGGTCATATGTCACCTGGTCATAGAAGGAGGTGAGCTTGGTCAGGCAAAACCTACCTGCAACAAACCCATGCTGGCTGTCCCTCAGGATGTTGCCATCAACCAGCTTATCAAGAATTGTCTCTGTGATAATTATTTCCAGAATCTTACGGGGGATTAAGGTCAAGCTGATTGGCCTGTAGTTCCCTGGATCTACTTTCCTCCCTTTCTTAAAGATGAGCACCACATTGGCCTTCTCCCAATCTTCAGGCACTTCACCTGAGCACCAATTTTTTAATATTTTTGCCAATGGTTGGGCTTTGACACCTGCCAGGTCCCTAAGTACTCTGAGGTGTAATCTCGCAGGACCAGCTGACTTGAAGGTGTCCAGCCTCTCAAGGTGTTCCTTTACAAGTTCTACACCACTGGTGGGTATAAATTTACCCTCACCTTGGCTGTTCGGCATCATGCTAGGCAGGGCAGTCCCTTTGGGCTGATAAAAAAGGTTGGCTTTTTCTTGGGTGTCAGTTATCAGTTGTCCCATTTGGTGTAGCAGGGATCCAATGTTACCCTTGCACTTCTTCCGACTCCCCACATATCTGAAAAAGGACTTTTTATTGTCCTTAATGCGTAGCCAGAGGGAGTTTGGTTGCAGCCTTGGCTTTCTTGGTTTGCTCCCTAAGGTATGGACCAGTGTAGAACACTTCTCCTTGGTGGTGATTCCAGTCATCCATCCTTTATAAGCCTCTCTTTTTAGGTGGAGGGCCACGAGTTCCCTACTGAGCCAAGGGGGTTGCTGTGCCCTTTTGCTACCCTTCCTCTGAGATGGGATGGACACGGACATGTTTAAGTGATCAGAAACTGGTCTAAACCTGTAATAGAACTGATATTCAGTGCAAATAAACCACTTTGAAAATAGCTGAAACCAGTTTGAGATAAACCTGGCTGAAGGTAGCATTAGAATTAACTGATTTGGGTCAAACCAGTTTATGCAATATCTGTCCCAGACCCCTAGCTGGTTTAAGTTAAACCAGACTCCTGCAGCATCCCGGCATGCTGTCTGGGCTGGGCGGAGCTCTCTGCTCTGCAGCAGACCTGGCCCCTTGCCTCTGCTCCCTGGCTGGAAGTCCGGCAGAGAGTGCAGGCATCTGCTTGGCTTCCCACTGTTTCTCTACTCCCCTCCCTGTCCTCTCTGCCTTATACAGACATCTCTCAGCATTAGCTGGCAGACCATATGCTGGGTGTAGTCCATGCTGTGCTAGATGGGACAAAGGCAGAATCAACAGATAGCTGGGGGATGTCCTAGCTGAGGGGGAGGGGTAGCCAGGCCCTGGCAGGGCACACTGATTAGGGAGGGTTAGCTTGATTAGCCTGATCAGGGTCAGGCTTTTGAATGTTTGTCCCTAGTGTTAAAGTAAAGGAACCTTTGCTCCCTGTTACAAGGTCAAACTCAAGAGTTTGAATAAATCATCAAGGCTTATCAGAGTAAACCAACATAAAAAAAAAATAATACAACAAAATGAATGTTTTATGTTTTTTAAAGAAAACTACTACAATAGATATTGTTCACAACCTGTTAATGCAATTGTTAAAAAAAATGATAATTATAAAAACGCATGTGTACGTGGAGTGAGGGTGAACCCAGGCTAAGATGAATGCCATGTACCAAAAGCCTAAGGGCTTTGCAAGTTTGTATACATATTCATATAAAGGTAATTTTTAGCATTGGGTACAAAACGTTAGCTCCGTATTTTTTTTTTTTTAACTATTTCAATCAGGTATGTAGTCACATTCCACTTGCTCCCTCTGCTGGAACCTGGCATAATGGCAGAGATGGAGAAAGCTGTATTTCTGAGAGTCTGCTGGTACATCTGGATGCTTGAATGCTAGTGCATCTGGACACTCGAAGTTCTCTTGTACTATAGAGCTTCCCATACAGGAGATCAGTTTTCACTTTTTCCTCAAGATAATTTTGCAATCTTAAAAGAAGGAACAAAAAAACACCTGTACATTTACACAGGATCCTATGCTGAAAATGTATCAAATGAATATGCCAGATCAATATACAGTTCAAAGACAGTAGTCGGTAACATCACATATTCATGAAATCAAAAATATTAAGGATTAAGAAAAAATTTACTGGAGCTCCAAAATATAAAGCTATCCCTTTGACACAGCATGCTGTATTTCCAGTACCCTGGAGGAAGAGAAAGACACATATGGTGACGTTTGAATCTGATTTCCTCGAAGTTAGTCATCCAGCTGGCAGAGCAGAGCAACACCTCGCTTGATCCAGTGCTGGACTGGTTGATCAGTGTCTAGCAACAGCGCAATGACAAAGTTAGTGGAATGTCCAGTAGTTGATAAGGTTCCTTTACGCTCACTTGTCTTGTACAGTGGACAAATGTAGGCATTAGATTTCTTGATGTCTGATTTTGTATCTTCAAAAAGAAGAAACAAAACCATAAATTAAATCTTTCAGGTGTAGTGTATTGTAGAAAATCATCAAATTTTTACTTTGGTTTACTATTCTTAGAGCTAAATAAAAATTAGCTATTTGTTTTCAGTTTTCCTTGTTTTTGTTTCCTTACAACAGGAATCAAAGTTTTTCTATGGTCCTAGCTGCTGTTGAAATCTTTAAGAGGTATTCAAATCTAAATAGGCATAGCATAATCAAAGCATTTGATTCAAATACTGGAGATATAGTTTTAAAAGCCAGTAGATGCACTAGTTCTATATGTAAAAGCTAGGAAATTTTGATTCAGCAGCTACAGAACTTAAACACGGCCATCTGAATTCCAAGGCCATAACTCCATGGGAATTTACAGTGTGTCCAGATCGTTTATGCATAACTCAGGTAGACTTAATAACAGAAATTAAGTTCAGTGAGGTTTCTTTCTTCTGATGTCAACAAGAGGCACAGATTAGGAGAAAGGGTGGGCTGCCTGGTAGCTAGTTACAGCTCAGCTGAAACTAGGTTATGGTGAAGAATGTTGTTTAAAAAAAAATACACGTGCATTTTTTGACAGTGTACTGCCTCTGATCAAAGAAAGGTGGAACTAGCTGAAGGAAGCAACGTTTTAAAAGTTTAGGCAACACTGGACAACTGCAGACACTAACAAACGTGGGGGAAATCTTGGCTCTGTTTAAGTCAACTAAAAGGTCCCACTGACCTCATCAGAGTCAAGATTTCAAAAAAACATGCTCTCCTGGCAAGTCAGTTGTTTTGCCTAAGGATCCAATTAGTAGATAGTGAAACTGATTTACATAAATATATTTGCTTCACTAGCTCCATCTTGTTCCAAATCAGATCAAATAAATCTTCGTGGGGAAAAGGAGAAAGAGACACACTAACCAGATAAATACCAAATAGGCAGAATAAGAAGTCAAGGTCAAATACATAGATCTTTATTTGTATTTGGGCTATCTGGTGGGGGACAAACGTTGGTCTTTGATTGCATTAAGAAACACATTTTGCTGCCTTTTCATGTTGCATTATAATCCAAGGACACATTTGTTTCAGACCAACTTTACTTACTTGGTTTTATCCAAATGATTGGCATCATGTCAAAGAGCAATTTGGGATACTGCTCAGCTAGTATTCCTCTGGCAGAAGACAGCAACAAAGAAACAATTATTAAAATATTATTATAGGCATCTATACAAATCTGTACAAATAATTGCTTTTTCGTTTGGGGATCAAACGAAAACAATGAAAATAATGTGGTTGGATATTAAGTATTTTAAAACTGTTAGTTTGTTTTCTTTGTCAAAATGAAAATTACATTTTGTTCTGCATAAAACATCCCATCCGTCCAGAAACAGAATGTTTATTTGAGGTTGTTGTAGGAAAATCAGAGGAACTACAGGGCTATAACACAAAACTACTGACTGGAGAAGGAGCAATACATTCTTTGAAAGCAGCAACTGAAATCAGACTTCTCAGAGGAATGTTCTAGTCTGTACAATGCAGGTGGGGCTGTTGCAAGTGTTCAACTTGTTATAAAATGCTCAAGTAATCATTACAAGTAAACATCCAGAAAGAAACTGAATGCTACTCGACCTGGTAGTTAGGAAACTCACTGTGCATAAAGAAAATGAGAGTTAAACCAGCCTCCAGCAGGAGTTTCCCATTCTGTAGGCGACTGCTCTAGCTCCTGAGTTGCTGCATAATAGGCCTATGCGAAGCAGAAAGTATTTGCTTTGGTTTCGGCCAATTCAGAGGGACAGTGATTTGTTTCAGTGATTTAAATCACTGTCCTGATTCAATTTGGCTTATTCGGAAATTTCACTATACAAACTATAGCCTGTTTGATGGACTATACAGGCAGCAGGTCTCAGTGATGCTGGATGCAGCTGCCTCCAGCTGGTAAGTCTATTGAGGCAGGTGGAGGGGGGAGGGAAGGGGAGTGTGGGGGGGGCAGATCAACACCCCCTGAACGAGGGAGGGACTGGGGCTGGGGGAGGCAGAGCCAGTGTTGTGCTCCAGGTGGCAACCGCCCTCAGCTCTGGCTCCATCTGACCCACAGAGCACAACCCAGCAGCAGGGGTTGCTGCCTGGAATTCAGACCTGCCTCCACCTGCCCCACAGAGTGCAGCCTGGCAACAAGAGGCTAGGGCTAGCCTCCCAGGGTGAAACCCAGACCACCCCACCCCAAACCACGCAGATCCGGGGGGCACATGCCTGCTCCCATTCCCTCCTGGACAAGCGGTGAGAGCCTCAGGGGAGCCACCAGAAGAGCAGCTCTAGGACTGATGATGCACAGCAGTGTGCAGTGGCAGGAGCCCGCCTCCCCCTTCTGCCCACCACAACAGACTTACCAGCTGGAGGCAGCTGTGTCCAGCATCAGCGAGGACTGCTGCCTGTATGGTCTACAGTCAGATCGCCAAATCGGCGTCGAATCTCTCTGAATTGATTCGGAGGTTTCCGATTCGATTCAGTCCTTTTAGTGGGTCTCCCGATTCGATTCAGATTTGGAGATTCGGCCGCTGAATCAAGCCGAATCTCCTCTCAGAGCTTCGCACAGCCCTACAGCATAATTCCAGTTCCTCCTGTTTTCTAGCTCTGCCATTCTTTTCACAGGCCAAAACTAGTACGTGAATTTGAACCAAATTTGGAAAATTCATTTTCAGTTCGTTACCTTTCATTTATCATGGGATAAGAGCACATACACAGGAAGTTACCACAAAGTAATAAGCCCTCTACCCTTGTTGACCTCACATTAACTTGTTCATCTGTCCATGCCCCAAGAATAGGACTGGGCAATAACAATCTATTCTCTGCTCTGACCTTCCAGTCCCTGTCTGTAACTTCTGTAATAAAATATGCTACTTTCCTTGCTCAGCTACATTATCTTTAAAAAAACTTTATAACACAATTATAAAAATTTAAAAGCTGCTCTAGATTCTAATTTTGTGCAACAGCCATTTGAATTCATGACAATGACTGTGAAAATACAAGTGGATACAGTCATTTCATTTGTATAAATCAAACGGCTGGATTTTTGGAGGGCAAATCAGTGCACCTTGATGTTCGCTATGAGCCTTCTTAGAGCCTATATCACTCACCATTGAGACAGAAACTTTAGAAAGTAACAAAAAATATCTGTTCAAACAAAACCCAGTGGGATAAGTTATGACATGCTTTGCATGGAACTTAATGTCACCCACACTGGTTCTGTACTAGGTGATTCACCACCGGGAGAGCTGCTCAATCCCTGGCTCATGGGCTAGATCCAGTGCCCCCACAGTGCCATGTCACCTGACCTGCAGGGCTTCCCAGGGACCAATGGGGATCCCTATGGGCCATGGCCTTGTGCGTTAGACTGGGTGCACAGGGACCAGTCCTGGCATGCAGGGTCCCAAAGCCCAATGCCAGAACTTGGGCCAGTGCAGGACCCCAGGGTCCAAACTTTGTATGTGGAGCTGGCAGAGGCTGCATAGGGCCTCGCAGCCCACTCTCGGAACTTGGGGCTGGGCAGGGGCAGTGCAGGGCTTGATCCTGGTATGTGGGGCTAAGTGGAAGTGGCACAGGGCTTAATTCTAGCATGTGGGGCTAGGCAGAGGTGGTGCAGGGCCACAGAACCCAATCCTGGATTGCGGTGCCAGACAGAGCCAGCATAGGGGTGGTATGGACCCCAATTCAGGCATGCAGGTCCAAACCTGTTGCCAGCCTGTGGACCAGCCACCACCAACCTAAAGGATGGGTAAGTTGACTAGAGAAAAGAAAGCATGGGTCACATCACTGTTTTGTTGCTGGAAGCAACAGAGCTATTCAAGTACCAGGGACATTATGTAAAAAAGAGAAGAAATACTAGACGAGCGGTCAGCCGCGATTTTTGGGCAGAGTGCCAAAAACACCTGCAACCTCTACTTGTGAAATGTTGGCCTGCCAGGGGAGTTGTGAGGGTCCTGATCCTTGTTGTGGCAGTGCAGCCCCAGCCCCTTCCCCAAGGCATGAGTGCCAAGCAAAATGCCTTTGTGTGACATGTTCTGGCACCTGTGCCAGGGGTCGCTTACTCCTGTACGAGACTATTCAGGCAGGAGAAGCATTGCTCCTGAGAAAGTATTCTGAAAACCATGAACTTCTAAGGTGTCTCAAACTGGATACACTGAAACAGGGTAAGAATGGTGGGTGGTGGTACCCAGTCAGTTTCAAAGTCTTCTGAATCTTTTGTGACTTGCACAGCAGGGAAATTTAATGAAAAGAACTGCATTTTGTTTTAAGCACATTCCAAATTCCCCTCACTGTAAAATAACAGATTCATTGCTTTTTCCTATCCACATCTCATGGTAAGAAGGCAAGTATTTTAAATTATATTAATAAAATATTTAAAATGTTGCTAAAATATTTAAGCAAGTTAATATATGCACATAGGAATGCCTTCCTTAAAACAGTAGTAAAATATTAAGTACTGACTTGGTCCTGTCCCAGCGAGCTCCATCTAAGAATAATCCATGGATATAAACACCATCTTCTGGTGCAGTATTAGATGTATCTGTAGGAATAACCTAAAAGGAAATAACTTGTGTTACACGTTAATAAGCCACTTAAGACACCCTCTAAAGTTATTTAAGAGCCATTAAACCAATACCCAACTGCCAATTTTCAGAACAATCCAAAGCCAGGAGGAGAATTGCATATCTTTCAGAGAAACTTTATTTACAGTACTCGTAAATACAAGTACTATCCTGCTGAGGAGTTAAAAACTCCAACGCAGCACACATGTAGATGCTTGAGGCATGAGGGTACATCAGCGTGGGAACTGCCTGCTGGGTAGCCCTGCACCGAAGCAGCCTCACGCCCTCTGTAGCAGGTTGAGGTGGAGGGAGCAGCACTAGCAGGTTGAAACCTTGGTGCTGTTCCCAGGGCCAGGGCCACTCTGACTTGGCTCAATATGCTGCTGCCCCAGGTGCATGTGCAGATGTGTACTTAGCAGCAATAAGCTCCAGAGCACACAATAAGCTCCAGAGCTTATTGCTGCACATTAATAGCACATGTAGATGCACCCTTCCTTGTACTTAAGAAACTCCATTTTTAAGTGATTTGCTTGTGTAATAAGATAGTTCTGTGTAACCATGAGAATCCTCTTAATGGGTTTCCTTTAGAGGTACAAGGTTGAGAAAACATCACATACGAATCTAGTGGGCTCGCAGACTCTACCACTACACTACTGATTAAGGTCCTGATGGGTTATGTGCAAGTAATGCCTCCAGTAACAGACAGGACTCCTCCACTTAATGTATCACACAGCAATACTGGGGCCCAAATCAGAGCATGTTTACAACTTAGCCATACCTGAAATTCATATCCCAGGAGGTCAATGGGGATGGTGTACTTCCTGGCATAGTTCTGCATTGCTCCAGTTAAAAAGGCTTGAGTAAAATAGAATCCTGACAGCCAAAAAACAGTGGGCTTCCCTAATTCATACCAATCCTGTGAAAAGGAAAATGGAGCTAGTTCAAACACCTTTGCTATTCAGAACCAGGGAGTTTTCTTCATAAAAGTATCATGGCTCATAATTCTTAGTCATATTCCACAAAACTAGCTTACGAAAAGTTGCATATAAAACAGTAAATGGTTAATAATTCTCCAAATACACACTCATTTTAAATCAAATAGAAAAGATCATTAGTAATTCTCTTGTTTTACCTGTAAGAATTTCAGCCTAGCTAGAAAATCCAGGATATAACTCCCCAACGGTTTAAGACTTGGATATGAACGCTGAGCCCAGTTTTCTGGAACTTTTCCAATAAGCAGACTACCACACAGGGCCTCCAGCTCGGAATCCATAACCACCAAACCTTTAATAGCCTTTTTCAGATTTATTAAAGTAATACGTATAGTCCGGATTAAACTAGAAATAAACAATAAAACAGCAGACGTGACAAATGTAATACAACTGGTTTGACATCATGGCACATCTTTGGTAAGGCATCTCATCAGTTCATCAGCTAAAGAAACATTACATTATTGTGAGGTTATGAATTAAGTATATAATGAGCTGTTTCTCCTCAGCAGGGATCAAGGTTTTCCATCTCCCACAGGAAAATAGAGAAAAACGCTGGTTTTCCTGTTATCAGAGAAAAAAACAGATTTCTCATTTTAATGAAGAAGCACATGTCTTTTGCATGTTTGCAAAGAGCTCTCTCTGCAGGCTGGCAGAGTACCAGCCTGCAAGGGGCTGCGGGGAGTGGGACGAGGGCGGTCAGGCCGGAGGGGTGCTATGTGCATGATTGCCAGGTAGTTTGGAGAGCAGCTCCTGCAGGTGAGTCTGGTAGGGTGGGGGTGGGGATTAAGACCCCAGAAAAATGAGTTGGGCAGGGCTGGGGCTGCTGCCCAGCCTGGGTAGTGCATGGGGCCTGGGGCCAGAATGCGCAGCCACAGGGCCCAGGCAGGGAGTGGGCCAGAACCACAGGCAGTTTGTCCAAGGGTGGGGGGAAGGGCTGGCTCCCTCCCGCTACACCCATTCCAGGGGAGCACAAAGGGCACGTGCTCCCCAGATATGTGCAGAGGACAGGGGCAGGCTTCCCACTGCAGGCTCATACTCCCTACCCTGCTGCCCTCCCCCTGGGGCCTCTGTGGCCCAGCAGGTGGGAACCAATGTGGCAGGGCATAGTGGGGCTGGGTGGGAAGCACCATGCTGCCACTGCACTGCTATAGGGAGGTATCACCTGTCTGTCTGGCAGCAACACTGAATCATGCCCCTCGCTGCTGTCAGGCAGACAGGGGGCGCCTCGCCATGGTGGCGCGGAGCTCCCAGCTATGGCACCGATCTTCCCTGCCCAGCCCTGCTCTGCCTTGGAGTGCCATATCCTGCCTGCTGGGCCATGGTGGCCCCAGGGGGACGGCAGTGGAGGCTGCCTGTAGGGGTTTCGAGAACACCGAAAAATGCAAGGTTCTCCACCTTGGGAAGAAAAAGCTGCAGCATCCTTATAGGCTTGGCAGTGCTACGCTGGCTAGCACTACAGAAGAAAGAGACTGGGGGGGGGGGGGTCATCACTGACCACAAGATGAACATGAGCCTACAATGCGATGCTGCGACTAGTAAAGCGACCAAAACGCTGGCTTGCATCCATTGATGCTTCTCAAGCAAATCCCGGGACGTTATTCTCCCCTTGTACTCGGCCTTGGTGAGGCTGCAGCTGGAGTACTGTGTCCAGTTTTGGGCTCCACAATTCAAAAAGGATGTGGAGCAGCTTGAGAGAGTCCAGAGAAGAGCCACACGCATGATCAGAAGTCAGGAAAACAGACCTTACGACAACAAGCTGAGAGCCATAGGGCTCTTTAGCCTGGAAAAGCACAGGCTACGAGTTTATCAGAAGTGACCACCAGTATCTGGGGGAACAAGGGATGATGAGGTCAAACGGTCATAAACTACTGCAAGACCGTTTCAGGCTGGACATAAGGAAGGATTTCTTTACTGTCCAAGCCCCGAGGTCTGGAACAGCCTGCCATCGGAGGTGGTTCAAGCACCCACACTGAACACCTTCAAGAGCAAATTGGATGCTTATCTTGCTGGGATCCTATGACCCCAGCTGACTTCCTGTCCTTTAAGCAGGGGGCTGGACTCGATGATCTTCCGAGGTCCCTTCCAGCCCTAATGTCGATGAAATCTATGAAATCTGGTGCAACAGCCACTGCCTCCTGTGGCTGGCAGCTGGGGCTTGAGCACTGCTGTGGGGATCAGGGGACTGCAGACCCAGATTCCTGGCCCTGTAGCCCTGGCAGCTGGGGCCCCCCTCTGGCAGGGCTGGGGGGGAGCAGGGGGAGGCTGTGGACATGGAGTGAGGGGCACCAGCAAAGGTGTGGGGGGCTGTGGGTAGGGATCGAGGGGCACTGGCAGGGCTGGTGGGATGTGGCTTGGGAGTAGGAAACCTGGACCTGCGCCCTGGTGAGGTAAGGGGGCAGGGGAAGCACTGATTTTTCTATGCTAAAAAACCCAAAATCAAATACCAAAATGTATAGGTGTTTAGAATGTATGTTATTATAGTGATTGAGGCACTGGTAGGCTTCCAAACTGCTTTAAAATTGTAAATTAATTGTTTTTAAATTGTCAATAAAACATTGTGTTCATTTGATACCTATATATATATATAGTACCATTAATTTAATCGCAGATTTCGGAGGTTCTATCAGAATTTGCAATTTTTATCAGAGAATTTGTGGGGTTTTTGTTTTTTTTAAATCAGAGAAAACCAGGATCCCAGCTCATCAACAACCTGCAAAATTTGCAGAGGTAGAGATTGTGTTCATACTGTTGCCTATTACATTTCTTTTTTTCCATGTACATTAGGAGACACCTAATGCATATCAATTGAAGAACACGACAATCAAGAGACCTGAGCTCTACTTCAGATCCTAGCATTGTCTTGGTCTGCCACCAGGAAGAAATCACTTTAATTTACAGTAATGTCTAAGTTTCTCCATCTGACTTTCCAACATCAAGAGACTTAATGCATTACAATTGGCAACGTGTTAAGAAATGTCTGGAAGAAAGGTCAGATGAAAATTTATCTTTGATTACAAAGAGTTGAGAGAGCAAAACACAACCTGTGTTTTAAAATCCCCGACATAAAAGAAAATTATGGTCCAGAGCTGAAGCTTGCAGGTGCCTGAAATTCCCAAATCTTTGGGAAAGCTTTTGTTCAGCCCCAATGCCCCAGGAAGATGCAGACCTTTGCAAAAAATGGTAGTACCATGCAGTGGATGCTTATGAGGAGATAATGGTTCAATGACAGAGTCATAGATTCATAGATTTTAGGGTCGGAAGGGACCTCCATAGATCATCGAGTCCGACCCCCTGCACAGACAGGAAAAAGTGCTGGGTTCAGATGACCGCAGCCAGATGCTCATCCAACTTCCTCTTGAAGACCCCCAGGGTAGGGGAGAGCACCACCTCCCTTGGAAGCCCATTCCAGATTTCGGTCACTCTAACGGTGAAGAAGTTCCTCCTAATGTCCAGTGTAAATCCGCTCTCTGCTAGCTTATGGCCATTATTTTTTGTGACACCCCCCCAGGGCGCCTTGGTGAGTAGAGCCTCACCAATTTCCTTCTGCCCCCCCCTTGATGAATTTATAGGCAGCCACAAGGTCGCCTCTCAACCTTCTCTTGTGGAGGCTGAAGAGGTCCAGGTGCCCTACTCTCTCCTCGTAGGGCCTGGCCTGCATTCATGTGTTTCTCTATATGTGAAATAAAATATTTCTGCTACAATACTTCTAAAATCTAATGAGGTATTCTGTTTCACACATTTTCTTGGTTCATACTGTCTACACTCTGGAAGTACAGTAAAACAATAATCCTAAAAATGCATTGGGGGCAGTGGTAAAGGGAGAACAATAGTAATGGGAGAGAACATTAGGAGTTGGGGAAAGGAAGGAGTCTAGACTAGTGATTTGAAGGAATGAAAAAGAGTAAAAAGGCAGGAAGAAGGGGCATCCAGGGAAGGGAAAAAGAAAGTGTTGAAAACAGATGGGAGGAGGTGAAAAAATAATAAAGAATAGAAGTGGGAGAGGGGAAGACAACAAGCACAGAATCAAAGAGATGGAAGAGAACAGGTGAAAGCAATGAAAATAGGAAGGTAAAAATAGAAATGAAGAAAAGCAAACGATGCATAAGTTTACATGTACATATGCACATCCTCCAATTCCCCTTTCCAAATCCTCTCCTTCGGTCATCTACATGACACACCTTCCCAATCAATTCATCTGCCCATTAGGTCTTCAACCATAAATCACCCTATGGTCTGCCTTTCCAAATGGGGGGAAAGTACTTGGATTGTAGATACCAGGGAATTATAACTGGAACAAAGAAAACATGCTCTCACATCAAGAGGTGAAAGTCCGCACCGGACACACTGTGGGACTTTCCTCTTATGGGAATGATTAGAGATGTGTTTGAATTAACTAACACAATTCCTTACTTGTTAAATCTCTCCATTTCTTGCACCAGCACAGTGTTCATACTTTCTTCATATCTCACAGGATACTTTAGTAGTGAAGCCTCAATGTCAAAATCATTTGGAAGCTGTAAATCTCAACATAGTTAAATATACTTTGACAAGTGCAGATAAATTATGACTTATAATTGTTTTTAACTCATAATCAAAGCAAACAAGCTCATAACAACTAGATCACCACCACAGGAAAAGATATTCTGTACCACCCTTTAATGACTAGCTGATCAATACATATCTCTGATATTGCAATTAAAAATGTCATTTTAAAAATGACCTTTAAAATCTTTAGCATCAGGTACAATTATCAGTAGGTATTTAATGGTTGTAAAGTGGTTCCGTAATACTGAAC
Source organism: Crocodylus siamensis (assembly GCF_052110815.1). Classification (NCBI taxonomy): domain Eukaryota; kingdom Metazoa; phylum Chordata; order Crocodylia; family Crocodylidae; genus Crocodylus; species Crocodylus siamensis. Next base: position 45,968,830 of record NC_143405.1, read on the forward strand.
TGACTTCCCAGGTTAATTGCACTGATTTCAAGTCCTCCTGTTTTCTGCTGTTCAATGACACCTCTTCTAGTCTACTTGCAGCCTCTTCCCAGCCTGGTATGTTTTGCACTTTTATTCTGTACTGAATGGTCTAATACTTTCCACAGTGTTATTCCCAGAGCAAAATGACACACAGGGATCACAGATTTAGCACAAGAGGGATACCTAGGAGGTGAGTTGAAAAAGAGAGGATCTTACTACAATAAATACATGTTCTATTAAGAAAAACACTGGTCTCTTCCGAATTATTACACCAGGCTCAGCACTATGGTATCTGACCCTTTCCTGAATTATGAAAGCAAACAAGATGATCAGTTGATTGTAACTACTCTCTTTTACACTCCTACATAACTGGTGTGAGAGCTTTGAGAGTTCTTGTAGCCCAAATAAGTTAAATGTCACATATTGGGGTAATTCTTATTGGGGAAGGAAGGTGGGTGGGGAGGGGTGAGCAAGAGTGAGAGAGAGAAAGAAATTGTGCCACAATCTGAAGCCAGACCCCAAAAGAGATCCTCTGTACCTATGAGCTTCACCTAGAGTTGACGTTCCATTATTCAGGAGCCATAAGGGATGCTCCTAGTCTTAGTGAGAAAGTCTTGTAGGTACCTTGAGCCTAGAACTTTTAGGAAATGTCATCACTGTGATGACCATGTATTCCCAGTAAGGACCATTCTGAGCTCTCCCCAGTCAGTCATACTAGCACACTACAAACCCAGAACTATGCTGGTGAAGACATCACAGGACACCACAAATAATGCGTGCCCCTGGCAGCTGGAGGCACGGCTATGGCAGGAGTGCAGCAGCAGTAAGCGGGAGCTCCCGCAGACACCTCCAGAACTGCTGGTGGTGGTGAAGGCAGAGGTGACAAGCACCAACCAGGGGTTGATGACCACACACACAGACGCCACCAGCAGTGTTGAGAGCAGCCATCAGGGATCGCTGACTGCCTGAAGATGCTGCCAGCAGTGTCAGTGGGGTCAATGGGGTGGCGAGTGGCAACTGCTCGCAGATGCCTTTTTGTAAGGGGTGCACCGCCACTCTCAGGGAGTGCACATGCGCTTGCGTGCACCCCTTACGCATTGCTCCTGCAGGACACTCATCTGCAGCTGCTCTCAAGACCTCAACCAATGGCATACTTGAGAATAGCATGATAGATACCCAGAGCATCTTCGGGACATGCATGCTTCTGGGTTTGGAACATGTGAATGAAATAGGTGTGTGTGTGTGTGTTTGGGGGGGGGGGTGTCAGTGTAGCAATCCAGGCTCAGACATGCCACCCTGAAGTGTAGAGGTGTCACTTGGGCATCAAAACTAATAACCAGCACCTTAAAAAATGTACTGTGTGAAGTCAACAGAGAGAGGCTATAGATTTTCTCAGCAATCTATGTTGTTACTGAGGAAGCTTTTCCATGTTGGGCAGTTGCAGTTTTCTTAGGATGGATGCTTTCAAGCACAAACAGACTGGACTTCTGCCATCTACACAAGAGGTGAAGGCAGCATTTGAGGCAACACAACCACCTGTCCACCATGCAAATCAAAATCCTCGGGAGGGCCATGAAGTTGGCCAGGTCGCAGAGAGAATATCTGTAGGGGTGAATTAGCAGAAAACTTTAATGGCTTTTTACACTACCTTGCTGAGAACATCGTCAGCTATTTCATACAAAGTACTGTCGCTGCTGCCAGTAGAGCCTCCCTGTGTGCTTCCTCCTTGTGTTAATATCAGAGACTCAAAGAGGAGTTTTGTTTGCTGGAGGTCCTTTGAAATATCCACATTTTCATGCAATCCAAACACCTCTGGCTGTTGATTAAATGGAAGATTCTACAACAAAACACATTAAAGAAGTACACATCCTCATTAGATAAAACAGTTCATTACAGGTCTGAGCCAAAACTTATTGATGTTACTGAAAAAGCTATCACAAACTCCAGTATGAGTTGAATCAGGCCTTTACAGAACAACTTCACACAGTAATACTGGCTATAGAACAGCAGTTCTTACAGCACTTACAAATGCAGTGTGACGGGCTGGCTGGCAGTGACCTGGCCCAGGGGCAAAAGATGATTGGAGGACTTGGGATTCCCTTTCCTCACCAATCTGGTAATGATTTGGCCCAGGGGTTTTGAAGGGGTAAAAGATGATTGGAGGACTTGGGATTCCCTTTCTGCACCAATCAGGCCCCAGAGACTCCCCCCCCTCCCCCCGTGACCCGACTGGCCCCTTGGGTCACCTGGAGAGGGCTAAAAGGGGCACCATGGGCTGACTCAGGGAAGAGACCAGTGAGGGACAACAAGGAAGGAGCATCACAGATCTTGCAAGAGCTGAGCCAACTGGGCAGGAGCAGTGCCCCGGAAGAGCTTGAAAGAGCAGGACCTGCAGGCAGCAGTGGGACCCTCAGCAGCGCGGCATGCAGCCAGCAGAAAAGGCTCCCCACTGGGCTCCAGGATCCCCTATGAGAGGCTGCAGCCAGCAGGAGAGGCTCCCCTGCTCCAGTCAGGATCTGAGCAGCGACCTGAGGGGTTCCCAGCTCTGCTTCCAGTTCATCCAATCAGAGGCCAGGCAGCTTGACATGAGGCTGGGGCTCCAGGGAGGTCAAGACCACAAGCAGGCTGAAACAGTGCCTCCAGTGGTGGGTGTGTGGCATTGTTCCTGCCTACCACATGGGAGATCTGGGTTCAAGTCCTAGCTAAGATGACTTGGGGTGAGTGAGATAACAAAAAGCAGATCTTCTTGCAGTGGAAAGGGGCCATTGTTCTTCTCCCCCTCTAGGTACCAAGGCCCTATATTTCCTTGTCATTTGACATTTTCGATTTTGTGCCTTTTTATATTTCACCAACTGGTATTATTCGGTCTGCTGTTTGTGTTTTATATTTTGTTAACCGCGTTTTTTAATGATTGTAAGTGTCTAACCTTTGTTGAATCCTGCCCCCTTGGGGCATTGTAGTGTCCACTATACCCTCTGATTTATGCCTGTTATATTCCCAGTATTAAAAGGTATATGGTTAAGTCCCCATTGGTGGTCTGACTCTGCTCTATAGAGGGAGGAGAGTCCCTACACCTCCCATAGCACTTGTGCACCTGCTTTGATCCCTTCAATTGGAGAGGGGGTACCTCTTGGAGTACCGCCTGGGTTACAGCAGAAAGCCACTGTCAAGAGATTCTCATCTCATTGCCATCCTTAGCTAACTGCTGACCACCTCAAGGAACTGTGCACACTGGACTGCAACAAGTGTGGAGCTTCAAATCCTACAGATCCTTAGATCAGCAGTTCTCACCCTTTCTGATCCTGTGAGCCACCTCAACATCCCCACAGAAATTTATGCAACTCTAGAACTGAAAGGAGGCGAGCAGAATCTGAAGTAGCGTAGTGTGGACAGCTTAGTGTGGTAACACATCAGTGCAGGGCCACGCCTTGCTGTTACCCAAGCTAGCTCTCCACATGCTCTTCCAGTTAGGAGCGATATAGCTGCATTAGTGCAGAGCTGCACTTGGGCTAATAAGCGTGCATGCAGGGCTGCACTAAGATAACTATACTGCTTCTCATTTGAGGGTTATTGCACATGGTGCAGTGTAGCATCTCAGCCCAGTATTGGCTTGTGCCACAGGAAAATTTGGGCTGGAGGAATGGGGTGGTCTGACTTCTCCAAGTATCCCCCTTGCAGTATGGCTATGGCATAGCTGCAGTCTACTGGTTAAGAACCACTGTCTTAGATCATGAAAAAACCTACAAGGGAACCCAGCATTTAGGGGTAAAGGACACCCAGCTAAGGAAAAAAATGTTAAAAAAACGCTATTGAGAAGCCTGACCCCTGAGGGCTGCTTACTTATGTATTGGTTTCAGCTTTTGCAGACTTTGCTTCTACTTCTGCTATTCCAAATCCAACATAAAAGTAACAAGAAAAAATTACAACAGCCATGACCATTAGGATCTGTTTAAAGTGTTTTTCTTCCCATGTTTCTGAAGTCACCCATCCTAGGAACAATTCCTATGCCCATAAAATGAATCCTTGTCCCCAGCCCAAGACACCAGCTGCATTCTTAGCAGATGTTCTGAATGAAACCACCTAATATTTCACATTGATGCCTTTGTGCTCTGGTACTGTCAGATTTCACAAGCCAGTGAGAGACTGAGTGGGTCAGTACTTGGAAGAATGACCTCTTATAAAATATCTAATGCTGCAGTGCTACACAAATACTTCTTAGAGACATTACCGTCATGGCATATGGTGTTCAATATCACTGAAGATCCATTTGCATTTTTTTTGTATGAGCAGGCCTGTTAACCCTTAAACTAATTTGTTTGGTCTAAATTCCCTTGACACTCTAATTAGATGTGGCATTCTTCACTTGCTATACAAAATAGCAGTAGCTTATCTCTTGTGCTCTACCTTGGAAGTTACTGCAGTTCAGTCATGTATAGATATTGTGAAGATTAATCATTGTTTAGTAAGGCAGTCTGAGATCCTTGGAGGAAAGATAGTATAAAAGTACTAAATAGCATTGATTTCTTACATTCACAAAGAGGAAATTTTTGTGTAATATCTGAACAAATGAAAGATAATATACATCACTGAAAGTTTTTTCCACCAGTAAGTAATCTAAATTGACCAAACTTCTTGAGCTTCCAGTCTTCAAAGAAAATACGATACCTTAATAAATTCAAGATAGTCCTCATAGGTTCCTTTTGGTGGCGCGTGGTAGTTCCCGCTGGGAGAAAAGCTGTAGTGTGGATTTTCAATTATATCTGGATTATAAAAATCATCTAGCATTGTCAGTAGTAAACGTCTGTCCCAATCGTCTGTCACTCGACCTCCATAGTTACATTCACCCGTTAGATAAGATATAGCTTCAAATGGCACCTGGTTATACTCATTTATGAATAACTGAAACAGAAAATACAGGCAAATCTAAGAGATTTCATACCACCCTAAAGCTAGCAAATTGCCCATCAAGAATGACAGGCGTGGACAGAAGCCTGTGTCCACCTCACACTGGCCAGGGCTGGAACCGCTCCCCAGCTCTCTCCCACCTGTCACTTTGGGTGGGGGGCCGAGTCTGGGTTCAGGTCCGCTCCCCTCTGCCACTTCGGGCCAGGCCAGGACCAGGGCTGCGCCCGCTCTCCCCCTGCCCACCACTTTGGGACAGAGCTGCCTCCCCGCCAGTCTGTTGCTGCTGTCACCTCAGGCTGCACGGCAGCATTCCCCCCCCCCCACCCCCCCCGCTCTGCCACCACTGTCATGTCTGAATGCTCACACTCTGATTGATTGTTTCAGACAGTCAATCAGAGTGCGAATAAAGCATTAGGGACAGACAGACTAAGGCTTTTCTAATATTAGAATACTTCCTCAGCCTACTTTTCCTACCGAGCCATGTGTCTTTTTGTTGCCAGTTCCCTTGTGATGTTTCTTGGGCTAGGAAGACTCTGCATTTATCCTAAGACCAGGTATGTCTATGTTTGTACTGGAACAAAAAAGTCCTGGTGACACTCTTTTTAAAGCTTTTCCAATTACTCAGTTTCAACATTTGTAATTACTTCCCTAAACTCTTAGTAGGTTAGTTGGTCACATACTGACATGACCCCTGAACTTACTTGGACAGGAATTCTTTGACCATCTTCTGTGTCTCAAAACTTCTTCTGATAGTTAAGACCAGTGACCAACCCTCAAACAGCTTTCCCTAGAGTGATGTTACCCACTAGAAAGTGATTCCTCTTTTAGCAAACAGATTTAATTCCATTGTTATGTATTCAAATTAGCTTTGTGAACACTTTCAGATTTCTCTTAATCTCATGAATGACTTAATATTTTCATAAATATAACAACAGTCTTCATTATTTATCTCTGTCTCAGCACCCACAGAAACATGAATTATAGCTGTGGAAATCTGCCTACAACTGTATGAGCATATAACACAGCTTCTATTATGCTATACATTACTTTACCTGCAGCTGTCTGATACTGATTCGCAAATCTGATTCATTAAATCCATAGGGGATATTCCAACCAAGAGGCCCAAATTTCCTTCTTTCCTGAACCAGAGCATGAAAAAAGCAAACCCCGAATAGCAATTTTTCCCATATCTTTAAGAAAATAAAAGAAAACAAAATAAAAATGATTATTGGTCTAAGCTGCACATGATCTTCAGTTTAGGCAGATGGCTGGTAAGCAAACACAGTAAATTACCAAATAGTGAGTGTAAGATAAAAGCACTGGAATTTGAATATCACTTGATATTTTTGAAACCTTAGTATAAGACTGTATAACAGATGTACTTAATATTTAATGTGCTAGAGGCTAATCCTTCAGTGTCGGTTGGTTTCACTGAGTCCCATAGTACTATATTCAGAAGCAAGAGTCTGCAGGATGGGACCTTTCTTTATTAACTAGTAACAGTTGATAACATTGCACTCTGCTAATGAGAACATCTTTCCAATGATCATTAACTCAGCAATGATTATCCTGTGTTTTTATGGGAACAAGATTAGGTTAAGATACTGGTGATGTGATAGCTCAAACCTACCCTTGAATTCAGCTGATTGCCAACTGGGATTAAGGAAGGGGTTCCCCTGTCTTAGAACAGCACAATAGTCCCTCCTCCCCCTATCTCCACTTCTGTATGTTTAATAGGTATGGCTCAAGAATGGTGTTTGTCTATCTGGGTTTTGCTTGGAAAGAAGTGATTTAGTAGTTTTTTTCCGTTTCATTTAATTACTGTAGCTTTACATGGAAACGAGTCCTTTGCACTAACTATGCACTTATTCCCAACAAATAACAAGCTGGGAGCAGTGGACAGTGTGCTGCAATGAGTGGTTCAATAACCAATAATTCTTATGACTAGGGACAGACTTTGCACATAAACTGGTTTAAGTGATCAGAAACTGGTTTAAACCTGTAACAGAACAAATGTTCAATGCACATAAATCAGTTTGAAAATGACTGAAACCGGTTTGAGATAAGTCTGATACTACATTAGACCAGGTTTAACTGATTTGGGTCAAACCAGTTTATGCAATATCTGTCCCAGACCCCTTGCTGGTTTAAAATAAACCAGATACCCCCAGCATCCTGGCATTCTCTCTGGGCTGGGCAGGGCTCTCTGCTCCACAGCAGGGCTCATCCCTCCTCTCTGCTTCCTATGCAGAGCTCCTCTGCACAGACTTGCAGACACAGCAGGGTCTGCTGGCTTCCCCATGCCCCCCTCCCCTTCCCCTCTCACCACTTGCTGCTTAAGCAGGGATCTCTTCCTCCCGTCTCCCACGGCACGGACCATAGCCAGCATGTGGAAGGCTAGCTAGTGTTGTATAAGGTTCCAGCAGAGTGGAGTAAAAAAACAGTAGGAAGAGTCTGCTGGCTCCCCCCTGTCCTAACCCTCCTTGCTGCTCAAGCAGGAAATCACCCCCCTCCCATCTCCCACAGCATGGACCCCAGCCCCACAGACCCTAAGCATGTCCTATCTTAGCTAATGTTGAGAAGTGTCTGTGTGTGCATCTCTCCAATTTCATAGGGACAGGCAGGCAGACAGAACAGAGCTTTTGGAGCTAATTAATACCCCCATAAACTGTTTAAGAAGAGTTTGAAGTAATGAGAGAGAGGCTATTGTTTTGCTAATTGGGCAATAAAGACTCTTATCAGCTCTGGGCTGCCTCGCTTCCCTGTCAGTTTGCTGCAGACAGTCTGACAAGCAGGGAAGGAAATTGAAAAGCTCTGTACCAACAGATGCATGCACTGCATACCCTACCTTACCTCAGAATTTTAGCAAGGGTCTGGGGGCTGACATCGCTCCCACCCCTTGTGCAGCCATCAGGGAAAAGCCTGGGACCTATAGGCAGATCTTCCTAATGAGGAAGTCCTGCCAGGGCCTGGCCATGCCCCCCTCTGCTCTAGCTCCCCCTGGCTTCTAGCCTGAGCCACTGCAGGCATGTGCCTGGATTTTCTCAGTCCGGAGGGATTGTCTGTATGGTTGGTACCATAGGTTGAATCAATTCAAAGGCTGAATCAATTCAGGCTCAGGCTTTTTGAATGTCTGGCCCTAGCCTATAAGGCTGAGACTAAAGACTTTGTTTTATGGACATCTCACACTGGTAGAGCCCCAGAGAGTTCCTTCCTCCATTGAGGGACTTCCTACTGTTTTTGTTTTACTACAGGGTAATTGGCATGGGGATTTCCAGCTTTGATAATTTAATAACACCTATTTGACCTCTAGCTGCATGAGAGTCTTCATTCGCTTTCGATATTTATTGTCACTCAGAACAAGAGTTCATAATTTTAAGGAATGTTTTAGATTTTAATTTGGTGATAAAGTACATTTGCTGATAAAAAAACATATTTAAAAAATTGTAAAAGGCAAGCAAATTACCAACTCCTTTTCAGGGCAGCCAGAGAAGAAACTGGGATCAGAAATAGGATCAGAAAGATACGACTGTAGTAGGTTTAACCGGAGGCCAGTAGGAGGCTCATTTGTCATCTTTACTCCATTCTGCAGAATGGTAGCTGGAAACTAGATGAAACAAATAGTAACACTGCATTAGGTAAATGTGGAAAACTGTTACTTTGTAAGGATTAGTGCTTCTCTGTTGTGTCTCTTACAGCATATAGCTCTTATGTCAAATGTATATATTACAATGTATATATTAAAACCAGCAAAAGATGAGATGTCCCTGGGACGTATTTGTATTTTTAACGTGTTCTTGATATTCAAAGTCTTAAAAATTGAATGCACAATGCCAAATTCAGGCCTTAGATAATACGTGGCAAACTGATGGAGAGCAATAAAATGTGCAGATTGTATGCAAAGGGACAATGCAGTCACTTATGTTCAACAGATTTACATTACTGCCTAAAACATTAAAAACCCAAAAGCCATCCTTACTGTTCTTTTTTGTATTGTAGACCATGACTACTCTCTGGCTGAAACAACTTCTGCTTATATGAGCTAGGGCTATAAAGACTGCTACAGTAGATGTAGACCTAACAGCAAAACCACTTTTTGCCAACATAAAAAAAGCTGAGAATGCTTCCACATTTTCTCCTCCTTCCTAATAAGAACGTGTTTTCAGGATTAGGTTCCTAGACTATAAATTCCTCAAAGCAGAGGAAGTGCCTTAAAATGTTTGCAAAGCACTGAGATAAAACTTTATCAGTTTATAATTGATTTGAATAAAAAATATGTTAGGGGTTTTTTTGTAATTTAAAATTAAATGTGAAAATAGTGACATTTTTTTCACTAAAATAAAGTAATGTACATGACTCTTCTGCAAATAAAATATCATTGTTTCATCATGATTTGTTCCAAGCAATAAACAGTCAAAATATAGATGCTGGAACTGAACATAAAGCAAAACATAAATATACTTTTAAGTACCTTGTACCTTTACTTTCTTGACCATTCAAAATTAAAACCATATTTTTGAGTGCAAAACATAAATATTAAGCAGAAAATTCACTGTTTTGTAATAAAGAATCTACATATATTTTATTCTAATATTTGTTGATTCTATTTTGATTATATATAATTTGAAAAATTATTATTTTTCATAATAATCTTGTAGTAGGATGGGTATATTTTAAAAAAATGTGCTCCTTCCTTGAGCCAGAACTGCATGGTGATTTTTTTTTGGTGGAAGTGTTTATTACACAATATTAAACAGATACTGTGCCTTAGGAGATGGGTAACTGGTGAGCCAAAGTCTGAAAAAAGGATGACAGGTTTCACTGTTAAATTCGTCACAGATTTTCTCTAGCACTGGCAACCAGGAAACAGCCAGATGACAATTCTGCAAGCAAACCCAGGTCCCTTCTTCCATTCCTTCTTTAATCATTTTTGCAGCAATAGGTCCTTGTCCTTGTCCCAGTGAGATGGCTTGAAACTTATTTCCAACCATGCTTTTATCATTTGCAAATTTCAGAAGACCTTGAATGAAAGGTGCAATCTTTTATCAATTGAGTCAATTAAACTTTGATGGCAGGGAAGGGAATTAAATAACTGTTTTGTTGAAAACTATGTACAACATGATGGTATATTATTTAGATGCAAGTTTTTTTCATAATTCATCAAATGTTACAGTATATAACCAGCCTGACCTAACAACATTCTAAACCTATTTACAAAGGTAAAAATGAACCCACAAGGTGCAAGAAAAGGGAGAAACAGGCCTTTAATCTGAAAAGCTGTACATTTCTAATAGTCTGCCTCTCTGTCACTGTTTTGTAGAGCTAGGAAATGAAAAACTCCATAGCATATACTTACTGGACATAGGATCCGCTCCTGGAGATAGCACAAATATTAGTGGGGTTGTTGAGTTTGAATCCAAGTAACTTTTTGTTAAATCAAACGGTGGTGGCTCTACAAACTTCTTCCCCAGTTTATCCGTTACAAAGACTGTTATGGCCAGACTAACCTGTTTAAAAGAGTAAATATAATTTTTGTTGTATGCAAAATTGCTTTCATCCTATTTGTTGTTTCTCAAATCATTATGTAAAACAAGGAGCTGGATAGGGATAATACATCAACTGAGTAGCGCAGTTACTCTGTACAGCTCTTCTACATCCTTGGGACCTAATCCCTGGTATTCTTGCAGCTATCTTGTGCCAAGCTGTGATGCTGACACAATACAAAGAGTCCACTGGAGAATGTTTGCACAACAAGGGGCAGGCAAGGACAGAGTCAAGAAAAAGTAACAATTCTGCATTGAATTAAAACAGTCTATTACACTGCCATTCCAGCTACACAACTAGCTGAAGGGTCACTCAGTAGACTAACAGAACCATTTGGAACATCTCAATCAATGACAGTGGATTCCAAGGAGGGTATGAAACGGACAAATAACTCTAGAAAGACTCTACTCATATGCTCTGCCTCTAAAGCACCCACTTTTGTCACCATCAGAGACAGGATACTGAATTAGATGGACCATTGTCCTGATTTAGCATGGTACTTCTTAGGTTCTTATAAACAACTCAAGTTTAACAGAGTTAAAACTGGCCAGCCAGCATCCTCAGAAAAGGAAAGATGAAAAATGTCTCTTCTCCATTGCATGCTGGACAGGGCCGGATTAATGCATAGGCAAACTAGGCTGGAGGCTAGATAAGAAGATTCTTGTCGACAATTTTGCCTGCCTGGAGCTGAGAATGGCCTCAGTGAATGGTCCAAAGGAAAGGTTTGAAGCAAACCTACTAAGTCCTTTTTTGAAAGAGATCAACAGACAGAATATTTTTTACTCTGTACCCTCTTCTGAGGCAAACAAAACCCCTTGTGGCCATCATTAATGATAGACAGCCACTTCATAGGAAAGGCAGTTCTTAAAACTCAGAGACTTTATTTAAGGTCTTGGCTTGGCCAGTTACCAGAATTTATTTTCCTAACACAAATTTTAAAAAAGTAATGTTTCTGAATGTCTAAAGACTATATTAGATGCACTAAATCCCTGCTAACACCAGATGCCTTAAATCTATATAACAATACAATCTGCTGAGTCCGCCAAGAATATGGGCCTTACCATGGCTCTGAAGCTATAAATCATTAGAACGGGATGGCTGAGCCCCTTATGCCTTAGTATGTATAAGAGCAATGTATAAGAGTGATGCTGTAGCAGTGAAGCAGATGATGAAGCAGACAATGCCTGTGGTACAGGATCAAAGCGCTTATGAGGGCCAAAAATCTTCTCACCCATCTTAAATATACAAAGTACACTTGCACTGGAGAAATGCCATTATGTACAGACAAGCACTTGAAAAAGAAACTAGATGTTATAACAATCAGCACAAACTGATTGTTGTGAAGTTATCATCTACAAACACATTTGCATATCCTTTTACCTTATCTGGTCTGAGGCACCGAATAAGGATCATCTTTTGTAGCTCATTCAACATCGTGTTCATTGGTTTTGGTAAAGGAAGGTTTTGTGGATCTTTGCCATCATAGATTTTTCGCCATTCACTTATGTTTTCAGTAACATGATTCCTAAAGGAAAAAGTACTGACTAATACTGTAAACGTTGGAGTTTAGTTTTTCATGCTGATTGAAGATAATTAAATTGGAAGATCATGTGCAATGTAATTAATAAAATTCATTCTATATTCTCATTCCTTCCAGCAATCTGCAATGAATCCCATGGTTACTCACTCTACTACTTACTCGACCAGGGGTGGGCAAAATATGCCATGGGCAGGATGCACCCTGCAAGGCCATTCTATCTGGCCCACAAGGCTCCTAAAAAAAATGTAGAAAATTAATATTTCTTTGCCCTTGGTTCCTGTCAAAAGTGACAGAAACCAAGGGCATTAGGTCCCAGGGAAAGCCCAGCAAGCTCCAACAACAGTGGGGCTGCCTGGGCCCACCCCCCAGCCAGAAGCCCCAGCCCCTTCTGGGCTGGGAGCACGTGGCTGCCCCAGCGCAGGAAGCTCAGGTAAGTTGGGGGGGGACCCCAGGCAGGGAAGGAGCGCGAGGCGGGGGAAGCGGCCCCTCCCACCCATGCCTGGTGCCCCATGTTGCAGTTGCTTGCAGCCTGCGCGAGGCTGCCTGTGCCCTCTCTGGACAGCCCATACAGGCTGCGAGTGCCTGCAGTGCGGGGCACCAGCTGTGGGGCGGAGGAGGGGCTGCTTCCCCCCTGGGCTCCTTCTCTGCATGGAGAAAAGTGGCCCTTCACCCACCCCATGGCTGACGCTCCATGCTGCAGGCATTTGCAGCCCGTGCAGGCCTGTCTGGAGCAGGCACAGCAGCTCCAGGCAGGCTATGAGCGGCTGCAGTGCGGGGCACCGGGCATGGGGCGGGGAAGGGCTGCCTTCCCCACTCCACTGCACTCAGTGGCAGTGGGGGCAGGTTACAAGCTGATGCTAAGCATAGGGAAAAGCAGCCCCTCGCCCACCCCATGGCCAGTGCCCTGCACTGCAGCTACTCGCAGCCTGCCTGCACCTGCTCCAGACAGCCCCATGCGGGCTGCGAGTGCCTGCAGTGTGGGGCATCGGCCATGGGGTGTGCAAGGGGCCACTCTTCCCCATGCTCAGCACCAGCTTCTTCTCTTCCAGCAAGCAGGGGGGTCGGGACTGTGTGCTGCCCCCCACCTGTACCGCAGGGCTGGGGGGCACTGGGTCTGAGCAGGTGGGGAGCCAGTGGGAGCCCAGGGCTCACACCGGTGTCCCAAGGTCAGCACCAGCGGGGCCCAGAGCAGGGTGACAGGAGCACAGGGTCCCAGCTGTCAGGGGCTCTATGGAGCCAAGCCAGCTCCCACCTCCCTGCTGGTGCAGCCCAGCCCAGCTCCACAGACCCCTGCCAGCCTGCGCCCCGCTCTTGGCCCCACTGGTGCTGGCCCTGGGACATTGGTCCCAAGACGTTGAGACATTGGTCCCAATATGGTGACCAGGGGGCGGGGCACCTGTCAAGGGGCAGGGCCACCTATGGGGCCAAAACTGGGCCTGCCAAAACTGGGTAGGCGACCCTTCTCTGAAAATAATTGTCCACCCCTGTACTAGACCTTCCCTGTGCTGAAACATAGGTGCCTCTCCTCCCATTCCCCCCACTGCTGTGCAGGAACAAAGCCTCTATTCTGCTTGGTTCTGACCACCAATAGTTCCTCCAGGTCTGCTTGGATCTTGGGAGATGAATTTGGTTTGGAAAGTGAACCTCCTGATTCTTCCAGATAGATGTGGCAGAAAAACCCACTCCCAAACAAAAGAATTCAGAGAGATTTTCCTTTCTGCAGGGGAAGCAAAGGGAGAAATTCTGGGCCTATCATGAGTTGAAATCACAACCCTCTCTCCTTCCTGACCCTTCTACTAAAGCTCATCTTTATCTTTAATAGAAAGAATGCATGTAAGATCGATCCCTCCTGAAATACCTTTTTGGTCATTCTGTCAGAAAATGGGGTTCGTTTCTCCATGAAGTAAGCTACAGTGCTTCAGGCCCTAGCCTCAAAGATGCCCCAGAATCAAAGCAGGTCATGCTATTTGTGTGCACTGGCTCTAAATTCATAGGGCAGGGGTGGGCAAAATATGGTCTGCAGGCCATATCCAGCTTACCAGTTTGAACCTATCTGGCTTGCTGGACGCTGCCAAAAGCTTGAGGCAGGAGGGCTGTGCCCTGCACTGGTCTGCTCTGCTGCAGGCCAGGCCAGGCCAGGCCAAGCAGCATGCAGACTTCTGAAGGTGAGGCATACTTTGTGTGGTTCAGTTATAAATATAACTTTAGTATTCTAGGGTCCAAAATTACTTAGAAATATTTCTTGTTTTTACCAAAATGAGTTATAGAGAATTTCACACTGGATGTTTATTGGTACCTCAGTCCTCTAAAAGCTGGAATTTCACTTGCACGACACAGTTCATCCCAGCTCTTATCTGGTAGCCACGATGGATCTGGGTTCTTGTATTTGTTCTTGAGACCCACTCCTCCAGTTAATAAGAACATAAATTCTTGAAGTTCTATTTCTTTCTTAGCCCTGCATTCACAAGTAATTCCAGATAATGCTCAGTTATACGAAAAAAATGGATATACCATAACATAAAAGTTGTTTTAAAAGAATTATGCTCCGTTATTATCTAATAATATTTATATTACAATAGCACCTGAGATCCCTGGCTCAAGATCAATTTAAGAGTGGAAGATCAAACATACAATCACATGTACAAGTTCCCTTTTATGCTTAAATCAGTGGTGCCCAACCTTTTGGCCCCACAGACCAGATAAGTGACCTGGAATTGGCCTGTGGGCCTGATTGAGCCTTACAAGGCAGGATCAGGCCCTGAGTCCCAACACCAACCCTCGATGCCCTATGCACAGGGATTGGGTCCCAGGGGCCTTGTATCACCCCTTCCCAATCTTCCACACTGGTAGTAGATTCCTGGGGCCTGGTGCCACCCCTACCTAGCCCTGCACACTGGTATCAGGTGCCCATCCAATATGCAGGGCTTAGGGCTCCCCACAGATCTGGAAATCTGGCAGCAGGGGAGTGGTGCCAACACTCCCCCACCGCCAATTTCTGGACCTGGGGGAGCCCTGAGGCCCGGATGACATGTGGGTCAGGGGTTGAGCACCCCTACTTTAAATGATTGAGAAATAATAAATAAATAAAATCAACTCTGCCCATCAATAATAGACTGGTTTCTTTTGGGTTTTATGGCAAAAGCAGGTCTTTTAGAAGACACTTGAAGAGGAGAAGATAGTAGCTTTATAAATCAGTTCAAGAAGGTTGTTGAGTCTGTAAGGTGACAATGTGGAAGGAGATATGGACACATTTGTTTGAGAAGTTGGCAAATGCTGTATATTAAAATGGTTTACAGTTAAGCAACTTAAATAACTTCCCAATTTTTTTCAGAAACATATACATAAAAATGCTACTGTAATATTTCCAATAGAGCAGGGGTTTTTTAACCTTTTTTAACAACTGTACCCTTTCTGTCTATACCCCTTTATATTTTTTCCATTTTTAACGTTACTGGCGGGAGCACACAGAGCCCCCTCAGCACGGGGCAGCCACATGGGCTTTCATGGCTCAAGGGGAACCAGCTGCAGCCACTGCTGGCTGGGCTGGGGTAATAACACTACATCACCCCTGGTTGCCTCCAGGCAGGGCTGGCTGCACACGTCAGACAGGGCTGAATGGTGCCCTGTGTCATGTTTGACAGGGGCTGTGTGACCACCAACCTGCCTGCCACAGTGGGTCCCAGGAGCCCACCTATCACACTGCTCCCAGAAGCAGGGCGGGGGGGGGGGCGGGGCGAGGGCAGCAGCGCCCCTCTACAAGCTGCATAGGCACCACTCAGCAGGATGCGGGTGGGCTCACATGTGACTGTGGCAGCAGCAGCCTGACAAGCAGGTCTCAAGCCTTCACAGAGTCCCAACCAGGAGGCCTTAGGTAGAGTCCTATGGCCTCTGGCAGAGGCATTGTGAGCCCGGGTATGAGGGACAGGCAGGGCTCAGCGGCAAAGGAAGAAGTCGCTCAAGTGCAGGAGGAAGAAAGTCAGTGAGCGCCTCAGCCCCTGTGGGACAGTGCAGCTCCTCCCTGCTCCAAGCTGTGCTCCTCACCCATGGTGCAGCTCAGCCAGGCTGTGAGCACAGCTGCTGCTGGCCACCAATGCTGTGCTCCAGCTGGAGCTTCTCCAGGGCACGCCAAAGGGCCGCTGTGGCTGAGCTGGAGCCCTGCTGAGGAACTGAGCCTTTGCTGCTGCCTGCCCACCCCCTGGGGCCAATGCCATGGGGCCTGCCCCGGCTGGCACAGAGCTGCACTGGCGGGGACAGCCCCTCATGGGTTAATGCACATCTTGGCTTCCTGCCGGGCTTGGAGCTGCCAGACATGCTGGGCTCAACCCCCACCTCCCATGTGAAATGCTTCTTTTTAGTAAGGGGAGGGTGTAACAGCAGAATGCCCAGTGCAGCTGCTGTCTCCCAAAGCTGCACCCTCTCCCGGCTGGCCCTGGGCCCACACAGCACTGCAGCCCAACCCCTCTCCCTAACTGCCCCCCTCACAAGGCAGCTCTGCACCCGCAGTGCAGGGGGCTGGGGCTCGCTGTATGGATTGGGGGGGGGAGGAGGGCAGACTGCTGTTCTCAGGCTGACTGCCTCTCAGACAATCAGAAGAGTGAACTGGGGTGGGAGGCAGGGAGGTGCCATGGTGTGTAGCATGGGGCTAGCGGCATCTGGTGGATCCCTTCCCCTCTCCCAGGTAAGAGCCAAAGTGCGAGAATGTGCCAGGGGAGACGCCGCTGCTGCACTCCACCTGGGTCACACTCCATCCCTGCACTCTGTCCCCACTCACACACACACGTACCCCCTACGACTTTTCTAAGTACCCCTGGGGGTACATGTACCCCTGGTTGACAATCCCTGCAATAGATAATTTATGGTTCTCTTTCCTCTGCCAGCCACCACACACACACACACACACATACACCACATTGTGTGGTAGGATCAGCAGCACTTTATCATCTTTGTCGCTGAGAAATGGGCAAAGACACAAAAGTGAAAAGAAAGGGGAGGTGAAGAGAAAAGTTTTACAAGAAAGGAGTTGTGATATATGCCAAGCAAAGCTGTTGAAAAGAGAAACCACTGCCTTGGAGAATTTTAACCTGAAATATTTTTTAAATAATGGCAATTGTTATTTAAAAAAATAACTGCAACCCTATTACACAGCATCATCCCACCTCTTTGCAAAGGGCAATAAAGACCCAATAGGAGGAAGTTAATAAAATATTTGGGGGAAGCAAAAGCATTCACTTCATGATGAGGCTTTAAAGATATACTCATCAAAACACATGCACAAGTATTCCACCATTTGCACATTATTTCAGTAGAAGAGAAATGATTGTTTTGTATTATGAAAAAATTCCAAAAAGTATAAATCTTACATGAGAAGGTTACAGCAGAGTAAAAAGGAAAACAGCAGCTTGTCCTTCTCAAACAAAGAGCGACACACATTACAATACAAGTTGTATGTGAAGTGATCGTTCAGGTAACGAAGGCGCTTCTCCAAAATTTTAGATTTGTTACTAAAAGAAAAGAAAGTGAAAGAGAACATGACTGTTTATATTGAATCAATGAAGCAAATAAAATAAAATAAAATAATTTTGAAAAGGTTTGGTAGGATATAGACTAGGGCTGAAATTGTCCTTAAGGAAACTATGCACCTAGCTCTCACTGAATTCAATTACATTCAAAATGAGTTAGACATCCAGCTCCCTAAGTCTTTTCTGAAAGCCCAGCCAAAATGATTTACTGAAATCACTATCATACTTGGGTACCAGAACTCTTACCACTCCATCATAGTTTTAATTCAACACCAGACTTGGACTCTTCCAAGGCACACTGCAACAGATATCTATAAGGAGTGTTATTTTCTGAAAAACATGATTACCAAGGGAACCATTTGGGATGCTTGGTCCAGGGGTAGGGGCATGCCAAGCTGAAAGTAAAGCACTGTTTTGTTTTGTTTTGTTTTTCACACCTGTAATGCAGCCTGCATTTACTAAATTACTTGTACAAAAATATACCTGCAGCCACTTGAAGAAAAAAAATCATACCACCAAAATTTGAGGATGTTTCTGAAAATGTTTCGATACAAAGAAGAAGAAGAAAACCCAATTTAAATCCTGTTGGTGAGAACAGAAAGGAATATATGGGATTTTGCCCAGAAATATTTTATTTACCTGTCATGAATTGAGTTGATAAAGAGGTTAACAAACCAACTGAGAGAGTACTGGTACATGGGATCAATGTTAGCCAGGTCTGCAATACTGAAGAAGAGCACCGATGAATGCTTTGCAATGGGTCTATAGCCTTCTCGAGATTCTGCTAATTTAATTTCTGTTTTCTCTGCAACCTAAAACAGAAATGACACATAAGTAAAAAAAAAAACAAAAACTTTTAATATTTCCCTTTGTACAGAAATAGTTATTACTACACACCCATTATTAACATGCGCTTATTGTGCACTGTACAGTACATTTTCCATGCTCAGATATGCTCGTCATCTAATGCCTCAGTCCTGGAGTGAGCCTTAGGTGGGTCATACAAGGGCAACTTGACTTCAGTAACAGACTACATGGAGCGAAGTGGAGCCAAAGACAGAAAAGCCAAGACAAAACTCATCAAGATACTTCCACAAAGTCACTTGGCTTAAGACACATCAAACACAACAATTATGTCTTTAAATATGCCTGGATTTCAAATTTTAAAACAATCATTCTAGCAGTAAGTATTCTACAATACAGTCACTTTTTATAAAAATATTATATGAAAACAAAGAAACAAGAATACATTTAATGTAAAAGTTGAGAGTTATTTGTTTCTTAGTATTAGGTATATATTGTAGCTTTAAAATAGCGAGGTACTAATAAATGAAGTGCTAGATAACAGCAGGTGTTAGTTCTGCCAGTCCACATCCCTGTGCTGACATACTCTAAACCAAGGGCTGTGAAGATGAGTGTGGAGAAAACAGTGCACCCCTGTCCCAGTTATTTTTATATCCATAACCTAGATGTGTGCATTTTGTGCGGGAATTCAG
Source organism: Crocodylus siamensis (assembly GCF_052110815.1). Lineage (NCBI taxonomy): Eukaryota > Metazoa > Chordata > Crocodylia > Crocodylidae > Crocodylus > Crocodylus siamensis. The sequence goes on from NC_143405.1 coordinate 45,987,855, forward strand.
CTCAATAGTTGAGAAGAAGGAATGGGTTGAGCTAGGAGGACTGGGGCTGGGAAAAGATTACTATTATAGGTGGCAAATGCCTTGGCCCCTTTCCCGAAGGGCAAAATGCCTGTATAAAGTAGTGCCGATTATCATCACAGTGGAACCCCTGTGAAGTGATGTCCAAAAGCAGAGGCAAGAGAGAAAGCATGGACTTGTCCCCTTCTTTGCTGAGCGATATTCAGGTTTAGAGATAACCCTCTGCTATTTTCACTGCAGGGCACAATTCTCCACAAATAGGATATTTCAGAGAAAATTAAAAAATAGCACCTCAAGGAGTCTCTTCTTCCCAAAAGGTTTCTCTAAAACTGGGGAACAACATAACCTGCTATAATTAGCATATATAGCTATTCTCAATGTGCACAGCCTCCTCTACTACATCCCGTGGAATCATTATTTTCATTTTACTTATTGGAAAATTAACATACAGACAGGTGTGATTCACCTGTGACCAACGAGATGAGTTTGAGGCAGTTGTAGTATCAGAACTTAGAAGTTTCTGGCTTGAAGTTTCATATCCAGATGCCTTGGTAATTACTGTCTCCTTTAAAATGTTGTCTTCTATTAGTTTAACACTTAGATTCTTACTTTATCTTAATATAGAGCCCAATTCTGAAGTCATTACTTTTTACTCCATCCTTATCCAGGCAGAACTCCTTTTAAAGTTATTTGCCTTGACGGATTAAGCCATGAGAAAGAACTTCAGGATTGATCCATAGTTTTGTCTTACGAATTGACCTTACCATTTCACATTCAGTGTTTTCTTTATTTCACTTCTAATTCATAGTCTTCCTGCTAGGAAGCAAAGCTTTAGTTTTTTACACAGCACATTATCCAATTAATTTTGGGATCACTCTATTAATTTTAAAGCAAAGGTTAACTTCGCTTACTTGTTGCTTCTTAGTGATTTCATTAGACATTATTTTAGCAGAGTCTAAGACCATAATTGCAGTCTCATCTTCTAGTATATTCCCTTCTGCTACTTGTAAAGTCTCTAAAATTTTTTTCTCAGTTTCTTTTAGCTGTTTATTATTGGCTGCAGACTGAAGGATGAGAGCATTCCTTTCCTCTTCTAATTCTGGTCTAATAAAACAAAACATATACCCAAGTTAATGCATTATGTATTACACATTTTGATACCTGTATATAGTTAACCTATGTTTGTAAAATTAATATTTGCCAAGATTAGAGCTCATTAATCATGTTATATTAGTGCTACGGAAACCAATTACTTCTGGAGATTTTGTATAGTATTCCATTCACTTTTTTCCGTTTAGAGACAATCACTTAAATTCTATTACAGCTAATTCCCATTATTCACTCTATTTTAGCAAGATATTAAGGCCAAAACTAGACATTTGGGGTAAAATTGTTTCTTATATTTAGTATATTTCTACTAACTTCAGTAAAGTTATGTAATCATAACAGAATTTGTCCTCTAAATCCTTTACGGCTTTAAGTGCTTATCATCTATTTGGATGCCTAAACATGTAACAATTTAAACCCTATGCTTTAGTTTTATGGTCTAAAACTTTATACTCAGACTTCTGGAAATGTCAGCTAAAATTGATTTTCTTGTACTATAACTCTTGCTTCTGAGTAAATATTTGCACAAGTATTGTACTGCCTGTGTTTATCATATGGAATGTTCATTAAATGTAGTCAGATTTTTAACAAGTGGACTCTAACATGTTTAACCAGGCAATCTGTAAAAGACAGGACCATCAGAAAATCCAATTAAATCTGTTTCTATGTGACAACAAATAAGAACTGGAAAGATTTTCAGAGTTACCATCAATAATTTAAAAATAACAAAATAATTTAAAAATCCAATATCCATGTTTACATGTGCAAAGTTATGGACTAGATACGAAAACAATAATTATGGTTATGCAGTGGTAAAGTTAAATATCAGTATAGTTTTCCAAATCTCATCTGAATCTGAAAAATACTGATGGCCCTTGCAAACAGATAAGACAACTGAAAAACCAAGGCCTCTGGTTACACATTACATATATAATGCAATTAACCGGTTAACTGCATTAAACTGACTAAATTTAAACTGACCACACGTGCAAAGTAAGACCAGCCACAAGTGCATAGTAATTATCACACAATTAACCAGTTAATTGTGCAATTTAGACCAGGCACATACCATAAAAATGGAAAGAGCTATAAAAAAGAGACAACCAGCTACAAAAGTTAGAGCTTGAAAAATGTGTAACAATTCTATATCTGGTTTCTATCTAGCTTTAATTTGAACATGTAGCAGGGCCCCAAGATTCTCTTAGTAAGGATCACTTAGAACAAAGAACAATTTTGGTTTTGATATAAACGTATCTTTTATTTGTTTCTAAAGCTGCTAGTTTAAAGTATTTAATTTGGTTGTTTTCAATAAACAAACACTCACCTTTCCTTTGCAACAACAATACCGAGTAACTGGTCTTCAAGTCCCTCTGGAGTTATCATAAAGTTGAGTAGAGAAACTTTTGTAGCTAGTTCAGGCAAATAATGTGGATTTCTTAGTTTTGTAGTAATAAAGAATCTGAAATCACTGGAATACTCAATAATTGTCTCACCAAGCCTGATGCAATCCATTCCCCCTAAAGTTAAGAGAATAAATATTAATGTGAGTTACGTGTTTATCTCAGCTTTTTTTCACAAAAATATGACTTCTGTGATCAAGTAAAAGCAAAATTCTTCCTAATAGCAAATCAAGCATGCTCAAGTGGTAAGCAATCCTAGCCCCACTGAAGACAATACTGAAGTCCACACAGACTTCCATGAGGTTAGGAATTTACTTGTAGGTGAGAATAATAGTGTTTCATATATTGCTAATAGTGTTTCACATATGGCTGCACTACTCTACTTTTAGTGTCTGTATAAAAACTGGAAAAGATACCGTTTTTAGATTGTTCTCAAATTTCCTATTCCTATTTCATTGCAACTACACTAAATCATAAAATAAAGCAAGGTATCAAAATGCATAAATGACATCCTAAGGAAGAACATATTTTTATTATAATCCAGGTGTCCTGATGCTATTTGTTATGGTTTTTTTAATCTTAGGTTGTTAAATTCTCCGAGAAGTCCTCTTATTTGCCTGTGAAGCATCGTGTATACTGACAACCTGGGGAAATAACAACATTTAGTATGGGGTAACAACATATAATCTATAATGAACTGCCAGTCATCAGCAAGAAGGTCCTCTGAGAGGGGAGGTTGTTCATGGCACAGCTTCAGACATATTCTCTTCTGACTATTCAAATGAAAGCTTTAGACTGGTGGTTTCTGCCCAGCGCCTGGAGCTCTGGCTCCAGCTCTACCTGTCTTCTGCCCACTTGGCCAGACAAGCAGTCCCTGTGGTGGGAGTGGGGGTGGGGAGCAGGTGGAAAGCAGCTGGAGCTGGAACCAGAGCTCTGTGCACTAGGCAGAAGCCACAGGGCTAAACTTCCACCTGCCCACCCAGAGCCATGTGGCATCAGTGGCAGCAGCTGGAGGTGAGGGAAGCAGAAGAGCCCCACTGGCCCTGGGCAGTGCACAGCCTGTGGTGTAGCTGCAGCAGGCAAGCACTGCACAGAACAGGGTGTGCGGCAGGGGCTGTAAGCCCCCGTGGTGGGTGGCTGCTAGGCTTTGGGTCTGCTGGCATCTCTGAGCCAGCCTGGGCAGTCCACTGCATAGTCAGCTTGCTGCCCAAGCCCCACAACCTGGGCCGGCCCCTGTGTGTCCACCTTCAGCAGCACCTGCAGACTGGCCCAACTCAGCCCACAGCCCCAGCACTGCAGCTGTGGCAAGGTAGGTGAATGCTGGTGCCATGGCAGTCAGTTCTGGCCATGTCCCCTTGTCCCCTCCCCTGCTGCTGGAGTGGGGAGAGGGACAAATGCCTGATGGGCTGCTACACCCGGGCAAGGCAGACCTCAACTACAGTCCCCCAGTGGGAGTGGGGGAATAAACACTAGGCCTGCGCAAGTCGGCAGCGATCTGATCCAGCTTCAGATCCAGCTGGTTCGGATGGCCATGATCCAATCCAGAGATCCAGACCAGGTTTCTGCCTCAATCTGGCCAAAGCGGCTCTGAAGCTTCAGAGCCGCCTTGGAGATCCAGCCATAGGGTATAATGGGGAAATCAATTAAATATCTACAACTTTGTTTCTTGTCCGATTTGGATGAAACTTGCAGGGATGGTAGCCTCTGCTAAGACTATGAAACCTGCCAAGTTTCAAGAATATTGGTGCAGCGGTTTGGGGGGAACTGTACCCCAAATTTCATAAATTTCATAGACATTAGGGCTGGAAGGGACCTCGGGAGATCATCAAGTCCAGCCCCCTGCCAAAAGGGCAGCAAGTCAGCTGGGGTCATAGGATCCCAACAAGATAAGCATCCAATTTACTCTTGAAGGTGTTCAATGTAGGTGCTTGAACCACCTCCGCTGGCAGACTGTTCCAGACCTTGGGGGCTCGGACAGTAAAGAAATTCTTCCTTATGTCCAGCCTGAAACGGTCTTGCAGGAGTTTGTGACCGTTCGACCTCGTCATCCCTTGGGGCGCTCTGGTGAACAGACGTTCCCCCAGATCCTGCTGGTCACCCCTGATAAACTTATAGGTGGCCATCAGATCACCCCTGAGCCTGCGCTTTTCCAGGCTAAAGAGTCCCACAGCTCTCAGCCTGTCATCGTAAGATCTGTTTTCCTGACCTCTGATCATGCGCGTGGCTCTCCTCTGGACTCTCTCAAGCTTCTCCACATCCTTTTTGAACTGTGGAGCCCAAAACTGGATGCAGTACTCCACCTGCGGCCTCACCAAGGCCGAGTACAAGGGGAGAATGACGTCCCGGGATTTGCTCGAGAAGCATCTATGGATGCACGCCAGCATTTTGGTCGCTTTACTAGCCGCAGCATCGCATTGGAGGCTCATGTTCATCTTGTGGTCAACGATGACCCCCAAGTCTTTTTCTTCTGTAGTGCTAACCAACGTAGCACTGCCGAGCCTATAAGGGTGCTGCAGGTTTTTCCTCCCAAGGTGGAGAACCTTGCATTTTTCGGTGTTAAACACCATCAGGTTCTCGTCTGCCCATTTGCTGAGCTTGTCCAGGTCAGCCTGGATCACCCGCCTATCTTCTGGCATGGATGCTTTGCCCCAAAGTTTGGTGTCATCGGCGAACTTGGCCAGTCCACTCCTGACTCCAATGTCCGCATCGTTAATGAAGATGTTGAACAGTATGGGTCCCAGGACAGAGCCTTGAGGGACCCCACTGGTTACAGGGCACCATGATGAGTGACTGCCATCAATCACAACCCTCTGGGTCCGACCACGAAGCCAATTTCCCAGCCAGCGGATCATGGTGGAGCCAAGGCCACAACCGGCCAGTTTGGCCAAGAGGTGATCATGGGATACCAGATCAAAAGCTTTTTTGAAGTCAAGATATATGACATCAATCTCTTCTCCCTTGTCCAGGTGATAGGTCACCTGGTCATAGAAGGAAATGAGATTGGTCAAACAAGACCTACCCGCAACAAACCCGTGCTGGCTATCCCTTAGAATGTTAGCCTGGGCCAGTCCCTCAAGGATGGCCTCCTTAATAAACTTTTCTAAGATCTTCCCCAGGATAGAAGTCAGGCTAATGGGCCTGTAGTTAGCCGGATCCACTCTCCTCCCTTTCTTGAAGATCGGCACCACATTGGCCTTCTTCCAGTCTTCGGGCACTACACCAGAGTGCCAGGAGTTTTCAAAGATCCGTGCCAGGGGCTGGGCTATGACGCTCGCCAGCTCCTTGAGTACCCTGGGGTGCAGGTTGTCAGGGCCGGCTGACTTGAAGGTATCCAGCTTCTCACGGTGTTCCTTCACAAGGTCAGCATTGATGGAGGGTAGGGGATCCCCCTCACCCAGATTTCCCTGTCCCATAGCAGGCATGGGCATCCCGTGTGACTGATGAAAGACTGACGCAAAGTACCTATTTAATAGGTTGGCTTTTTCCTGGGCGTCAGTTGTCAGTTGCCCCATCTGGTTTAGCAGGGGTCCAACATTGTCCTTGCTTTTCCTCCGGCTCCCCACATACCTCAAAAAGGACTTTTTGTTGTCCTTGATGCCTGAAGCTAGTTGGAGTTCAGTTGCAGCCTTGGCTTTCCTGGTTTGCTCCCTGCAGGACCGGACCAGCGCGGAGTAATCCTCCTTGGAGGTGAATCCCATCCTCCATCCTTTGTAGGCTTTCCTTTTTAGCCACAGTAGGTCCGCTAGGTCTCTGGAGAGCCAGGGGGGCTGCTGTGCCTTCTTGCTGCCTTTCCTCCGTGTTGGAATAGATTTAGCTTGTGCACTGAGGAACGCTTCCTTGAGAAGCAACCACTCTTCTTGAACTCCCATCTCCCTGGGGTCTTCTTGGACCGGGTCTTCTTGGAGTCGGGTTGCTTGGTAATGCAGCCCAAAGCGGGTGGTAAACTCCATCTAAGGCTAAATACCGGCACGAGACCAATAGTCATTCTTGAAAGCCATGGCTGTCACGGCTGTGTGTCACACCACAGGGGGGTGAAATCTTCAGGGGTGGTAGCTCTTACTGAAGTCACAAAGCCTGCCAAGTTTCAAGGAGATAGGTGCAGGGGTTTGGGGGGAACTGCCCCTCAAGCTGCAGACAAGCAAAACTCGTGCCATGGGTGACACTGTGTGTGTTAAGGCACAGCAGGGTGACAGCTGCAGAGACAGTGGCCCCTGCTGCAGCCACGACACCTGCCAGCTGTGGAGGAGATTGGTGCAGGGTGTTCTGGGCCTTGCACCCCTAGCTGCTGACAGGCAAAACTTGTGCCAAGACTGTATCTGTCTTGGGGCAGTTAATTGTCTGTATTGATTCTTTCCTCTCCTTAGCCTGGTTTTGTAGGTGCTACTTGATGCTCGTTAAGTCATTATATAGTAGCTAGGTCCTGTGCACTGAGCTGGTCCCTGTCCCTGAGTCCCTGGTTCCTGAGTGAATCATGATGGATTGATTGGTAACTGGTAACACAGCAGCTTAGCAGCCAGGCCTGCAGCAGTGTCTCCCCTCCCCGCCCCAAGACAGACACAGTCAGTCCCACAAGCACCCATGGCACCAGTTTTGCTTGTCCACAGCTTGAGGTGCAGTTCCCCCCAAACCCCTGCACTGATCTTCTTAAAACCTGGCAAGCTTTGTGGCCTCAGTAAGAGCTACCACCCTAGTGGTTTTCACCCCCCTGTGTTGTAACATGTAGACACGCCAGTTTTGCTTTCAAGAATTTGGGGTGCTGTTCCCCCCAGACCCCTGCACCAATATTCTTGAAACTTGGCAGGCTTCATCCTTTATGCAGAGACTACCACCCCTGAAAATGTCATCCAAATTGGACAAAAAACAACAAAGTTACAGATATTTTATTGTTTCCCCATTATAACCTATGGCTGGATCTCTGAGGCAGCTCCGAACCGGTTCGGGAAGCCGAATGAGGCAGTGCATTGACCCAGATGTGCTGCTTCGGACCCTGAAGCCTCCAAAGCTTCTCTGGATCCAAAGCTCTGTCTGAAGCCTTGCACAGCCCTAGCAATTTGTGGCACACCTACCAAAAGTATGGTCTGCACTGGACTACAGCCTCCCTAAAGAAAATTTCTGATAGTTCTCTTCTCCAGAGGAAGGTTCTGCATCCTTATCTCCAACACCAGGTATCTTACTAGAGAAACAAGGTCACAGCTACCTGTCATGGCAGCAGACTGTATGGAGTCTACTGCTGCCCATTTTGTGTATACAGTTCAAAATCATAAGTGCTTTATGCAGTTGTAAAACTCTACAATGTATTTGAGATTTTCCAGGTGCACCCTAGGAGATTTCATAGATTTCATAGACATTAGGGCTGGAAGGGACCTTGGAAGACCATTGAGTCCAGCCCCCTGCCTCAGGGGCAAGAAGTCAGCTACAGTCAAAGGATCCCAGCAAGATAAGTGTCCAAATGTTTCTTAAGAGTCCAGAGTAGGTGCTTGCACCACCTCTGGAGGGAGTCTATTTCAGGCCTTGGGGGCTTCGACAGTAAAGAAGTTTTTCCTTATGTCCAGCCTAAAACCATCTTGGAGGAGTTTGTGACTGTTTGACCTTGTCATCCCTTGGGGCACTCTGGTGAACAGGTATTCCCCCAAATCCTGATTCACACTCCCCATATGCTTATAGACAGCCACTAAGCCACCCCTGAGTCTATGTTTTTTCCAAGCTGAAGAGTCCCATGACTTTCAGCCTCCCAACATAAGGTTTGTTCTCTTGCCCTCTGATCATGCACGTGGCTCTCCTCTGGACTCTCTCAAGCTTTTCCACATCCTTTTTAAATTGTGGAGCCCAGAATTGGATGCAGTACTCCAGCTGCAGCCTCACCAAGGCTGAGTACAGCAGGAGGATGACATCCTGAGATTTGCCTGAGAAGCATCTATGGATGCGAGCCAGAGTTTTCCCTGCTTTGGCGGCTGTGACATCGCATTGGTGGCTCATGTTCTTCTTGTGGTTAATCATGACCCCCAAGTCCCTTTCGGCTGTGGTGCTAGCAAGTGTAGCACTGCTGAGCCTATAAGCATGATGTGGGTTTCCTACCCCCAACCTCCAAGGTGGAGTACCTTGCATTTTTTGGTATTGAATGCCATCAGGTTTTTATCCGCCCATGTATACTTGTTCAAAATCATGAGTGTTTCATGCAGTTGTAAAACTCTACAGTGTATTTGGGATTTTCCAGGTGCACCCTGGGAAAGATGGCTGAAAATTCATACTTCATGACATGTTTCAATATACAACAGATATTGTTATTTAACTATGAAAACATTTCTTTTTTAAAACATGTTCTCTGTGACCTGGATGTTCTCTTTAAACCATCTCCACCATCTTATTGACTTTTCACTTTTTTTATTTTTTAACTGGAAATGATAGAGGGAAAAAACAATTAGGAAAGGAAGTAGAATGATGAGGGGGGATCAAGAATGAATTACTGCCCAGTTTCTTTGCCTTATTTACACATTTTCCCAACCTCTCCAGAGCAAAAAGGCAAGTGACATTCAGCCTCAAATCTGGCCCTATTCTTCATAATTGCCATCTTCTGACTTTATGAGGACAACATTTACATAAAAAACTGCATCCCTTGAAAAAACTGCAATTTTTCCAAGCTTTGCAAAAATTAAGTGCAATAAATATTAGTGATTATTAAGTTAAAACATGCTTTAAAGATGTTTTCCAGTCTTCTATACTTTGGGGAAAAGAAGATAATCAGTATCAATGGGAGTCTTACCTATATGGAGTCAAGCATCCTGTATTTAAATCTACCACTTCTGTATGATGCAAATTGCCAGAAAAAAAATCTATAAAGTGATATTAATGAGCTTTAAAAATAAAAAGTAAAAATAAAAATTTAAAAGTCTATTATCAAATTACCTTCCTCTGTTCACAGGCAGCAATAGTAAAGAAAGTAAAAAATATATATTAGCTGTTACAATACATCAACAAAGGAGCATTACAGATGCATACATTGGGACTCATAACTAAAGTTCTTGTACCTTGTTTAAAAGTTTGTCTAAGCAGCAGGGGTTCGAGTGATGGATCTAGTTCTTCTCCAACATTTTCTAGCAGAAGAGGAGTTCCAAACTGAATGCAGTTCTCCAAAGTTCTCATGTAGTCTGTATCTGTGAGCTTAATAACACTCAGCTGGTTTTCCCTCTCAAAGTTCTTTATCCATTTATTTGCTTGACTCTGTGGATCAATCATTAATGGCCTAGAATGTACAGGACAAAAATCCTGTTCAGTACCTTTTAAGTCTGCAATTATTTGTACCTTGAACTAGCTAGAAAAAAATGAGTCATGCTCTAAAAGCACGCGATTAAAAGGATGAATGTCCAGTGAATATTACAGTCACAGTTTATAAGGTCATATCCAAAAGAATTTTAAATCCAGGAAAGTATGGTCATAATCTTTTCTGAACGTAGACTAGAAGCCAGAACTTTTTTCCAGCGTCTCTCAGCATTACCAGGTAGGTGTACAATAATTATTGTATTTGTATGACAATTTCAACCCTTGTAGGATATTAAAAGTGCTCAAAATGTATGATGATTTTTGAGGCAGTTAATTGACGCAGCATATGCAAAACCCAAGTCAGTCTCAGGGAGCCTTAATCAACTTACAGCTTCACTGTCAGCACTTTCATATGACTGACTGCTTGCCTTGAACTAAAATGCTTCAACTTTGATGATCCAGTTCTCACTGACTCACTGGAAACTAATTTAGAGTGAGTAATATAAAGTAAATAAGGACAAGGCTTATTTGCATACTTGCTTGCATAGTGTTTTTTTTTTCCAGTATACAATAATTTTTTCAGAAAATATGGTAATTTGAGCTTCCAATACGATAATTTCATATTTAAGACCTGACAATTCTGGCCTCTCTGTATTTTCCCACGAGAATTCTCATTAGTTAAAATTGTTTTATGTTAATTTTCACAATATTTGACTCTCTATTTTAAGCAAGAATTGCCAGTAATTTGAAATTAACAGAACTACAATCTCACAGGGTCTGGGAGGGCGATCCTATTCAATGGATCTCTACCCATTGCACCAGCTGAGGTTACATGCCATACTTTTTTGGAAAAAACCACAAAAACTGTCAGATATATTAAGTTTCCCCCTAATAGAAGGAATCACAAATAGTAAGCTAAGTGTCTTCTTCCAGTGGATAATAGTTTCCAAACCAGAATTAATAACAGAACATTATTAATGCAAATTGCAATTTGTTATTCATATTTAATGACTTGCTGTGCAAAAGGTAATAGGCAGAGCTAGGATTCTGAAAAGGGGAATGCAGAAGGTGTGGTGCATCACCACATATAACACAATGCATACTTTTATCAAGTTAAAAAGATACTAGAAGCGTTAATAATAAAGTAGTGGCCTAGGGTTATATTGTTTAACTTAAGATTGGAGCAAAAACAAACATAAATACAGTAAAAGCTCTATTATCCGGCATCCATGGGGAAAGGGGGGTGCCAGTTAATCAAATATGCTCGTTATCTGAGAGCTTATTTCCAGTGGGTTGGAGGCGTTTTTGCTGGTGCACCAGGGCTTTCACTCCCTGGTGTCAGTGTGCCAGGGGACAGGGAGTGGGGCTCCATGCAGGCTCCTTTGCCCTGGGCCATGGTCCTCAAGGAAGAAGTGGGACTTAGCGAAACTGGAAGTGCCACGGTAAGACTTCCAGTTTTGCTTTTGCTGCATCAATTCACTGCCATAAACAACAGATGCGTCTATGATAGATGCTGGTTAATGGAGCATTCTGGATGGTAAAGTGCTGAATAAAACAGCTTTTACTGTATATTGGAATGTATATTAATCTGTCACATCACATATTATGTATAACTGCCCCCCCAAACAAACTAGGGGAAAAAAAATCAAAATATATTATTTCATTAGTCCTGCAATTATTAGAATTAAATGGACATCTCTTTTGCAGAGTCATAAAACAAAATCTAGCCTTCTTGAGTATCTTGATAGGGCATCCAATGTTTCACTGAAAGTTATTTCCATATCTTAGATAATATGTTTAGAATTTAATATTTTAGAGTTAAAAACTGTCTGCAGGGCTGTGAAATAGGAGTCACATTACTAGGAGCAGCTAACAGACAGCAGCAATGCAGCTGAACATCAAGACCATTTAAAAGGAGAGAGGGTTGTTAACACCTGCAGAATGAAGATTGTAGAAGGGATCAAGTAGATTATAATGAGCTATGAAGTCAGTTGAATGTATTTAATATATTATTAAATATATAAATATTTAATATATTATTCACTGCTACCTGAATATAAATCCTGCTGCCACTACCAAGTTGGTTTTAAAAACTTCAGGTGGATCAGGAACCAAGGCAGGATGCAAGTGCATCAGTGCACCCCCTGCTTAAGTTGGATTTAACTCAGCAAAAAAAGGTTAAATTGGATGTAAAAAGGCAAAGACCTTGGCATGACCTTCTGTACAGATGTGGATTTCACCCAAGAATAAATATCTCTAAAAAATGTCAAAGAAGATTTATGGGTTTCCTGGTAGCCAAAATGGTAAAGCTGAAGTTTTTGCTTCTATACATGTCTAAAACTGTTTAAAAGGAGAAGCTTTTCTTTTCTTGGCTGTTTCATTAGTCAACTGATTTACTCTAAGAAGCCACTGCATACAGTAGAGACATTTAAAAATTAACAGTAGCTATTTCAAAAGAAAGTTTAAGAACATTATAAGATCTACCAATGGCAATTCAAAATGAAGAACTATGTGTAGTCAATAAGGGGGAAAAGTCAGTAATTGCAAATACTAGTTCCAATACTGTAAGATTTTAAAAGCCCTCTCCATTTCCATTTAAAGGACTGGGAGGTGAGAATGCACAACACGCTTGAGGTATTAGTTTCCTTGTTTCTAATAAACAAACAGAATGACGTTTTATCTGAAATCTATTCTTTTAGCAAATTATTAGCTTCTTTGTTACATACCAGCGCCTGGAGTTGTCAACAATCACACCATTATCTATAGAAAACATGTCTGTTGGCAATCCAGCAATATTCCAGGCTCGGATTTTTATTGGGTCACCAAGGGTTTTACTCAAAGAGAAATTCTCAGAACAAGGGATGTTTTTCTCCTACAAGAAAAAAAAAATCTATTCTGTATTTATCTTTTATTAAAATACTGCTTCATCATGAAATATTAGCTTATTAAAATGTGCTTTAAATAGTTTGTCACAACATGGAAGATGATAAAAAGATTGAATGGAAAATAAATTCACTTTTGCAGAAAAACTGGAAGATTTTCCCCAATTTGTTAGATATTTGGTGGGGACTTCCCCCCCCAACTTTTGCTGAGATTTTGGTAGAAATTTTCCCTGGTTTTTGTAGAAATTGTATGGTTTTTTTTTTTATCCTTTTGTAATACATTCTGTGGTTGTAACACAACACTGCAGTACTAGCAAAATCAGAACCAGACAGAAATCATAATACCATTTTTCTTTAAAACGACTGGTCCCTTTCCAGAATCATAGCTTAAACTTTAATCTCCTGCCTTGCTGTACCCGACACTTAAGCCTCCAATACTGCAAAGAGATGCCAGCAAGACCCTCACTGGAATTAAATGAGGTGCTGGAGGGGTGTAGAAGTTTGTGAATTCTTTGTAGAATCATAGGCAGGCAAGGCTGTTTGGGTAGATGTGATATCTTTTATTAGATCAACTAAATCATGACGTTTGACTGGTATTTCATAGATTTTCATAGACATTAGGGCTGGAAGGGACCTCGGGAGATCATCGAGTCCAGCCCCCTGCCAAAAGGGCAGCAAGTCAGCTGGGGTCATAGGATCCCAGCAAGATAAGCATCCAATTTACTCTTGAAGGTGTTCAATGTAGGTGCTTGAACCACCTCCGCTGGCAGACTGTTCCAGACCTTGGGGGCTCGGACAGTAAAGAAATTCTTCCTTATGTCCAGCCTGAAACGGTCTTGCAGGAGTTTGTGACCGTTCGACCTCGTCATCCCTTGGGGCGCTCTGGTGAACAGACGTTCCCCCAGATCCTGCTGGTCACCCCTGATAAACTTATAGGTGGCCATCAGATCACCCCTGAGCCTGCGCTTTTCCAGGCTAAAGAGTCCCATGGCTCTCAGCCTGTCATCGTAAGATCTGTTTTCCTGACCTCTGATCATGCACGTGGCTCTCCTCTGGACTCTCTCAAGCTTCTCCACATCCTTTTTGAACTGTGGAGCCCAAAACTGGATGCAGTACTCCACCTGCGGCCTCACCAAAGCCGAGTACAAGGGGAGAATGACGTCCCGGGATTTGCTCGAGAAGCATCTATGGATGCACGCCAGCATTTTGGTCGCTTTACTAGCCGCAGCATCGCATTGGAGGCTCACGTTCATCTTGTGGTCAACGATGACCCCCAAGTCTTTTTCTTCTGTAGTGCTAACCAACGTAGCACTGCCGAGCCTATAAGGGTGCTGCAGGTTTTTCCTCCCAAGGTGGAGAACCTTGCATTTTTCGGTGTTAAACACCATCAGGTTCTCGTCTGCCCATTTGCTGAGCTTGTCCAGGTCAGCCTGGATCACCCGCCTATCTTCTGGCGTGGGTGCTTTGCCCCAAAGTTTGGTGTCATCGGCGAACTTGGCCAGTCCACTCCTGACTCCAATGTCCGCATCGTTAATGAAGATGTTGAACAGTATGGGTCCCAGGACAGAGCCTTGAGGGACCCCACTGGTTACAGGGCACCACGATGAGTGACTGCCATCAATCACAACCCTCTGGGTCCGACCACGAAGCCAATTTCCCAGCCAGCGGATCGTGGTGGAGCCAAGGCCACAACCGGCCAGTTTGGCCAAGAGGTGATCATGGGATACCAGATCAAAAGCTTTTTTGAAGTCAAGATATATGACATCAATCTCTTCTCCCTTGTCCAGGTGATAGGTCACCTGGTCATAGAAGGAAATGAGATTGGTCAAACAAGACCTACCCGCAACAAACCCGTGCTGGCTATTCCTTAGAATGTTAGCCTGGGCCAGTCCCTCAAGGATGGCCTCCTTAATAAACTTTTCTAAGATCTTCCCCAGGATAGAAGTCAGGCTAATGGGCCTGTAGTTAGCCGGATCCACTCTCCTCCCTTTCTTGAAGATCGGCACCACATTGGCCTTCTTCCAGTCTTCGGGCACTACACCAGAGTGCCAGGAGTTTTCAAAGATCCGTGCCAGGGGCTGGGCTATGATGCTCGCCAGCTCCTTGAGTACCCTGGGGTGCAGGTTGTCAGGGCCGGCTGACTTGAAGGTATCCAGCTTCTCACGGTGTTCCTTCACAAGGTCAGCATTGATGGAGGGTAGGGGATCCCCCTCACCCAGATTTCCCTGTCCCATAGCAGGCATGGGCATCCTGTGTGACTGATGAAAGACTGACGCAAAGTACCTATTTAATAGGTTGGCTTTTTCCTGGGCGTCAGTTGTCAGTTGCCCCATCTGGTTTAGCAGGGGTCCAACATTGTCCTTGCTTTTCCTCCGGCTCCCCACATACCTCAAAAAGGACTTTTTGTTGTCCTTGATGCCTGAAGCTAGTTGGAGTTCAGTTGCAGCCTTGGCTTTCCTGGTTTGCTCCCTGCAGGACCGGACCAGCGCGGAGTAATCCTCCTTGGAGGTGAATCCCATCCTCCATCCTTTGTAGGCTTTCCTTTTTAGCCACAGTAGGTCCGCTAGGTCCCTGGAGAGCCAGGGGGGCTGCTGTGCCTTCTTGCTGCCTTTCCTCCGTGTTGGAATAGATTTAGCTTGTGCACTGAGGATAGCTTCCTTGAGAAGCAACCACTCTTCTTGAACTCCCATCTCCCTGGGGTCATGGTCCCTGAGGGCCTGACCGACTAGCCTCTTGAGCTTGTCAAAGTTGGCTTTTCTGAAGTCAAGGACTTCTGTGTTGCTGACTGACTTGCCAGCTTTACGGCGGATGGTGAAGGTGATCAGCTCGTGGTCGCTGTCACCCAACTTCCCATCGATCACTAGGTCGCCAATTAGGTCGTCCCCCGTAACCAGTACCAGGTCAAGCAGCGCTTTGCCTCTCGTTGGCCCATAGACTTCTTGAGTCAGGTAGAGGTCATCCACGCACGAGAGAAAGCTTTGCGCCCGCTCAGATTTAGCTGAGTGATCTTCCCACGAGATGTCCGGGTAATTGAAGTCGCCCATGACAACCAAGGTCCTGGAGCAAGCGGCCTCAGTCAGTTCCCGGGCAAACTCCTGGTCAAGCTCGGGACTTTGAGTGGGAGGTCTGTAGTAGACTCCCACCGTTGTGTCCCCTGTGCCGAATTCCCCACAAATTTTTACCCAGAGGGTCTCTAGCTGTCCATGCCGGTCGCCAACATCAGTTTGCAGGGACATGTAGCTTTCCTTCACATAGAGACCTACACCCCCGCCCCTTTTTTCAACACGATCCCTCCTGTACAGGGTATAGCCCTCTATACCCGTGGTCCAGTCATGGGTGGAGTCCCACCAGGTCTCCGTTATCCCAATGACATCATATTTCTTTGCACTGAGCAGGAGGACGAGCTCGTCCTGCTTGTTGCCCAGGCTCCTGGCATTAGTGTACAGGCAGGCAAGTGTGCCCTTGGGGGCTCTTGCCTTGCCCACAGATTGTACCAGGGCTGGGGCAGGGGTGGGCTCCCTTAAGTGCCCCCTTAAATGCCTTGGTCCGCTGGCTTTGCAAGGGCCATTCAGGGGGCCAGCAGGGGCAGTAGTCCCCCCATCCCCCAGCGGGCTTAGTTTAAAGCCCGGTGGAGCAGGTCAGCCAGCCTGGCTGAGAAGAGCCTCCTCCCCAGGGGAGAGAGGTGGAGGCCATCTCTTCCCAGCAGCTCGCTGCCTCTCTCTCCAAAGAGCAGGCTGTGGTCACGGAAGCCAAAGCCTTCCTGATAACACCAGCGCCGCAGTCTTTGGTTCACCGCATGGATCCTCCTCTCCCTCCTCAGCTCATAGCCGGAGACTGGGAGGATCGAGGAAAACACCACCTGAGCTCCGAAACCCCTAAGCCCCGCTCCCAACTCCCTGTAGCGCCTCATGACCTGGCTGGGGATGCTCCGAGCCGTGTCATTGGTGCCCACATGAATCAGGAGCATGGGGTAGTGGTCTGTGGGCCGGAGGAGCTGCGGGATCCTCTCCGCAATGTCTCAGATGCAGGCCCCCGGGAAGCAGCAGACTTCCCGGGCTAAGGGGTCGGGGCAGCAGATTGCCCCCTCAGTGCCCTGCAGGATGGAGTCTCCCACAACAAACACCTTACGCTTTGTCTTGGGGAGAGTGGGGCCAGTAGCTGCGGTCGAGCCTGGGTTGCCTGCGGGAGCTGGCAACTGCGTGGGCTCTGCTGGGGCTGCAAGAGGTGCGAACCTGTTGCTAAGCTCCGGCGGGGCAGTGGCCTTGGTGCGGCGGGCCTTGGGGCCCTTGACCACCTTGGTCCATGCTCCTGACTGGGCAGAGTGGGAGGTCCCAGAGTCCTCTTTAGTCGCGGAGGGAGATGGAGCTCTCCCCTGCGGCTCCTGGGGAAGAAGGGCCTGGCAGTAGGAGTCTATCTCCTGCTCACAGTCCCTGATGGCATGCAGTCTCTGGACTGTGGCCTGGAGTTCCTCCAGCTGGCGCGCCAGAGACCCCAGTAGGGAGCAGACCCCGCAAGGGGAGGGGGCCATGCTCCCGGGCCCCAGAGCCTGAAAAAGGGACAGGCAGCCCCCGCAGCCAAGAGCCAGGGGCTCCGTCTGCGTGGAGCCCGGAACCATGGGCTCCGTCTGGGTGGCCGTCTCTGAGGTGCCCAGTGGAGGGGCCGCAGAGCCTGAGGGGACCCGAGGGGTGCGGCGCGTGCCCATCCGTGTCATGCCTCTGGTAGGCTGGCTACGGCTGGGGCTGGCTATGGTTGGGGGGGTCGCAGGCAGGGTTTCGTGCCCTCCCATGCCCTCCCCTGCGCGAACTCCACGCTAACTCAAGCACCTGTTTACGCAGCCTGTTCGCGGGGCTCCCTGGGGGGCTGGGCCAAGTAGGGGCCTGGGCGGGGGCTTGACCCCGCCCGGCACCAGGCAGCGGCCTCCTCCCAGCAAGCGAGGAGTTAACCCCTTCCCACCACGAGCCCGCTTACCTCCGGCTGTGCTGGGGGTCGGCAGGGGGCTCGGCGGCTGCTGAGGGGGTGTCTGGGGGGCTTCGGGGGAGTGGGGGCACAGCGGGCTTCACCCGCGCATCTCTCACCGCTCCAGAGCCTACCTGAGTGTTTTTTTTGTTTTTTTTTCCCCCTCTGGTATTTCACTCTGGGTGTCATTATAGCCCTTTTGATACTAGATACTTTAGAAATGTTTAATTTTTATCCGGTGGAAACAATAATAGTGCTGTTGAGAATACGTTAGTATAATATAAGAGTTTATTTGGGGACATGGCTTTTATCAAGATTGCGAAATTTTCTATAATTCATTTTATCCACATTTAGGATTATAGTCTGATTAGCGTCCTAGGCCTTCCATCATAAACTGGTTCCTACTTTGTCTGTGAAGTGATTTCTTTATTTAAAACCAAATCTTGAAGCTCTCTTGCTTTTACAATAAAAGCTCTGTAATCCAGCATCCCCCGGGAATGGGGGATGCTGGATAACAAAATATGGTGGTTAACTGAGCAGCATGGGCTGCCACTTCTCCCACCGTGTCTGGGGCATCCCTCCACATCTCCCACAGGCCCTGTGGAACAGGGAGGTGGGCCCTGCATAGCCCCACGCAACCTGTTATGCCCCCAGGCCATGGGGGCTTGGCAGCTCAGGCTGCTTTTCCCCAGGCCATGGAGCCTCAGAGAAACCAGAATTCTCATGGTGGGCACTTCCGGTTTCACTTTATCTTACAAGCCGGCATGCTGGCTAATTGAGCACGCCGGCTTGTAAGATGCCGGTTACCGGAGCTTTTACTGTACTTAGATTTTACTCAAGGCTTGAACCAACTTCTGTTTTCATATCTGAAAGTCAATGGTCCAACTTCTGTTTTCATATCTGGTTCAGCAGTGTAAATAATAGGGGTTGGTGAAATGGACCGTATTCGATTCAGATTTGGATTAGGCTTGAATCAGGGATAGTGACTCGATTCACTGATTTGGATCACTGTCCCCGATTAGATTTGGTTGAATCCAAATCTGAAGATTTGATGCTTATTTGGAGAATCAGTGATTCGGACATAGAGACAGTTTTAAATGCTTTTTCTACATACCTCAAGGTACCAGCATGGCTTGTGAATGCTGTAATGGTGGGGCAGATGGAGCAACCTACAGGACTGCAGGGGGACCCCCTATGTGCTCAGTGGTGAACCCAGAAGTAGACCAGAAATACTTCCAGTCCACTTCTGGATCCTCCAGGAAATGCGTTGGGAGGGCCCTCCATGCTCCCCTCCTCCCCTGGTTCAGTGACTGGCTGTAGGGGAACCCCGGGTGGCCCCAGACCCAGGAGGCACCAGTCACTGAGCCAGGCGCATGCAGGGGGAGCCCCCAGCATGCTCCCTGGTAGACCTGGAAGTGGATCAGAAGTCCATCCTGGTTGGAACACAACATCTCTTGACACAGTTTAAGAGTAACTGGCAGGTTCTGCATAAAGGACTTTGCTTCAGATATTGTTAAGTAGCTTTAAGTTCCCTGAAAACCTTACAGGTCATCAGTATGTACACCCCAGCCAAAAAAAGGAGGCATCAAATCATAGCTGAACTTCACTTCCCTTTCTAGCCTCAGAAGTCAATCATTTGTGGATGGAACTTCCTTAGGATATGGAATTTCCCCAAAGAGTAAAGGTATTAGTGTGTTGTAAGAGAGAGACTGGAACTCTCTGTCACTCTAAGGCTAGAGACAGACATTCAAAAAGCCTGAGCCTGAATTGATTCAATCTTTGCAGGTTAATTTAACCTGGCTAGATGTTTACTGTGAGATGTTTACAGTGGAATTGCTTAAAATCTCAGTATCTACACATGCAGCCCTATTTGGGCCGCAGCAAATTAATAAATGGCACTGTAGGTTAGTACAAGTAAACACAAGTACTATCCTATGGCAGCGTTATTTACTACACCGCAATGCACATGTAGATGCTGACAGGGCTGGCTGGGGCATAAAGGTGCTTCAGTGCAGGGGCTGCCTGCTAGCTAGCCCTGCACTGGAGCACCCCCTTCCTCTGGCTAGCCCCTCCATAGCGTGTTGAACCAGGTTGGAGCAGCCCTGAGCTGACAGGCTGATGCCCTGGACCCCCTGCAGCTAGGGCTGCTCTGACCCAGTTCAATGTGCTGTGGTCATGGGCATAGGTTCAAGTGATGTGCACAGGAGCAACAAACTGCATCACATTAATAGCAATGTAATTGCATCACATTAATAGCAATGTAATTGCATCACATTAATAGCATGGTATAGGACAGGGGAGCCTTATGATTCACCAAGAGAATGACAAAGACCAGAGTAAAAACATGGAAAAGGAAAGAAAAAGCTTTTTCAAGTTTTACAAATGCAAAGACAGAAGATAAAAAAAAGGAATTCATAATCTCAGTCTCAAGCCAAGATGGCAGAGAAGAGCTCAGGAGCTAGAAGCACATATCTCTGGATCTTTGGCATCCAGCACATAGAAAGGTAGGATATAAATGCATGGTTTGGGTACTGCTGGGGAAAAAAAAAATCTTAGAATGCAAGTGGTTGAGGTACATATACACTCCAAGGGAAAGCACATATGGAAAAAACATACAAAGGAAAATTTCTGGATTTGGCTCTCAGATTTTAAAGCATTTTGAAAACGCCTGGTATGAAAGTACTATTTAAATTCAAGATAACCTTTCTAACCTTGCACAACTTGCTCCAATCTTTAGTACACTCTTGTCGGAAACCAGCAGTGAAAGCACCCAGATAAGCTATTACTCCAGCTGATACCAGAACATCTCCTGTCAAATTATCATAAGTATTTTGGAGATCTTTTGCAGCATTACACCATCTAAAAGCAAAAATACAGAGTAAAAGGTTAAAACCTCTGCATGCATAGTATTAATAGTACACATTGTCAACTTGTATTCTCCCTGTTTGTTAAGAGTGAAATTCAAAGGGAAGATTAAAACACTGCATTTATGCCGTTAGCTGTTGCTATAAAAAAAAAAACTCCTTGATTTTTTTCCAAGTGTTTTGATGGGCCCCTTTCAAATGGCAAAGGTAAACCCTTTGGAAATTTTCAAAGGACCTGAAACATCACAGTCTTTAAATGAGGGGGCAGAAAATTAAAGGCTCAGGAAAACAGAACTTGGATTTGTATATGTGGCTAACCTTGATTTTTCTCCACCAAGGCCTCCAATCAACTTTTCTGCTCTTTCTAGTTTCTTAGCACACAGATCCACCTGGAATTCTAGACGAGCCTTTTCTTCATTTTTTTCCTCAAAGGTTTGTTGCAAAGCTGCCAAACGATTTTCCACTGATGTAAGCTCATCTCTCTTCTGATTTAATAGTGCCAAAGTTTCTGCTAAAGATTGCTGCGCTTCTCCTAAACGGGCTTTCTTAGGAGCAACAACCTATTCAATTAGAATTAAAGCACCAGTATTAAACCTGTATATTACAACTTTACTGTTGTAGTAAGGCTGGAGTACTGTTGTTGCCATGATGGCCCAGGAAATGTCCAAGAGGCAAGAATTTTTTGTGATATTTATCAATGGGCCAACTATATTTGGGAGAACTATTGGACAAGCATAGGCATCAAGGGTGCTGGCAGACATGGGGGAAAATAAACAAACCACACTTTACTGGAAGCAGCAGCACATTACTTCAGCTCAGCTCCACAGCGTCTGTATAGATCAGGTGATTACATGGCTTTTTGGCACTTTTAGCTAATAGCTGATTCAATCATCCTCACTAAAAGCACCCAAAAAGCACCCAAAAAGCCTCACTAAACCACCAAATCTATACAGGCATTGGGAAAGCTGGGTGCAACAAATGCCTCTTCTGGGCATGTGCTGGGCTCAGCGCAGGAGTACTCCAAGTTTAAAGTAAAGTGCTGTTTTGTTTTTTGTTTCCATGTGTTCAAGAAGCCCAAGTGTCCTTCATCAGATGGCCTGACCTTGATGCCTGAAAGCTTGTCCAGCAGCTCCTCTGACTATGCAGTTGGTCCAATAATAGACATCACAAAATCCTTGGCTCTCAAACTTTAGCTGATACACATGTATGTGCACCAGTAATTTAACATAATACTTTGGGTCAGTATACCAAGGGGATAAAGGAAAAGTTTTTGTAATATTAATATCTGGGAAGACACCATGATGATAAATAGAGAAGTGGGTCCTGACGTTGTAAATGGACTACATCTTACATCCACTGTAAGTCTTAAAATATATTCAGTTTATCTCATGTGAATAAATAAAATAAATATTAACCGGGCTCTGAAACTTATGCACTTAGGAAAGAAAATTGCTACAGATGTAGTGAACATAATAGGGTGATGCCTGCCAAAGACTTGGAACCAATATCTGATTATGACAATAGCAATAGCACTATTAATGCCAAAAATATCACAGGGAAATAGATGATGACTACAGTAAACAGAAATGTGTGTGTTTTTTTAAATTTCTTTCTCTATGTTAAAAAATCTACATAAAAAACCTCAAAGAACATGGTTTCTACATATCTTCCACTAAGCAAAAAAAAAGCTTCATGTATACTATACATTATTTTCAATTTATAAATAGCAATTTAGGCTGCATCATTTGAAATAAAAGCACACAAATCATACTCTTTTAAGCTTCCTATTAGAATGGACATCGATCATGATGCAGGTTCTATTTTATTAACTATTGCCGCTCACAGCTTTCCACTTGATCTGCCCTCTAAAAGCTTGACCACCCACAAGCCTGGACTGTCTGGACCATGCAACTTAAGACGGCCTCTTTTATATATGTAACTGCTACTACAGTTTTAGATAGAAGTGGAAGTTCTGCATGTCAGTGTATATGTTATTTGTACCTTGTCCCTATCAAATCTGACAGGTATCTGCTCTCTCATAAACAAACCTGCACAGAATTAATTTACTCTTTGCTTCTTACATTTTAAATTAATCATCCTTCATTCAGTTTCTGACAAACAGCCTTTCAGTTTCAGATTAACTTAAATCGTAATACAAAACCTAGACTTGCACCCCTCATATGTATGTGGTTTCCAAGGGGGGTCATTGCAAGTCTGCAGGGCTGGGATCAAAACCATACCTTTGCAACTCTATCATAGACTTCCATTGCCATAATCCATTTACACAAACCCTCAGCTGCTGAAGATGCTTTAGCCACCTTAGGGGGATCAAACTCAGGATTAGTCAGATATTCAGAACGAATCTTCTGCATGACAGCCACCTAGATGATAAAAAACATGACAGCTGTATGAAAATGCTATTTATCAAGGGCCCGGTTCTGTACCATTTCTTCACTGGTGTGATTTAGGAAAACCTAGCTTTCTTAAAAGACCTATTGCTTATACATTCCTGGATAGCTAAACCCATGCAGAGAGAGACTTTTTATTCAAATAGATGACAGACAACAGCATAGATTCTTCTTCCACTACTGACGAAGAGAGGAAAGAGCATCTTTGCAGACAGGCTCACTAACTTATTGAAAAGGGCTTTAAACTAGGTTTGCCAGGGGATGGAGACCAAAGCCCTGAGGGTAAGTGGTGAAGTGAGTGACCTAGAGGAAGACCAAGCAGGAGTGGACAATGGGGGAGGTTTTCCCATTCTTCCTGAGAAATCAGGATGCACATGAATACACAGAGCCTGGGAAAGAAGCAGGAAAAAACTGGAAGTCCTTGCACAATCATGGAGCTATGACAAGATTGGATTAACAGAGACTTCGTGGGATAGCTAACACGACTGTCAAGGATGGGTACAAATCATCCAAGAAGGACAAGCAGGGGAGAAGAGGAGCAGGAGTTGCACTTTATGTAAAAGAGCTGTATGATTGCTCAGAGCTCCAGTATGAAACTGGAGATAGGCCTGCTGAAAGTCTCTGGATTAGAGTGAGAGGGGAGAGCAACAAGGGTGACGTTGTGGTGGGAGGGTCTGCTATAGACGACCACACGGGGAGGAATTGGTGGATGAGGCTTTCTTCAAACAGCTAGCAGAAGTTGCCCCATCATGGGCCCTGGTTCTCATGGGGGACTTCAATCACCCTGACATCTGCTGGGAGGGCGATATACCAATGCGCAGGCAACTCAGGAAGTTTTTGGAGAATGTTGGGGACAAATTCTTAGTACAAGTGCTGAAGCAGCCAACTAGGGGCTATGCTCTTGTTGACCTGTTGCTCACGAACAAGGAGGAATTGGTAGGGAATGTAGTATAATGGATGGCAAGTTGGGCAGCAGTGGCTACAAGATGATTGAGCTCAGGATCCTGTGGAAAGAAAGGAAGGAGAGCAGCAGGATCCTGGACTTCAGAAAAGCAGACTCTGACTCACTCAGGGAATTTGTGGGCAGGATCCATTGGGGAGCCAGCCTAAGTGGGGGAGGAGTCCAGGAGAGCTGGCTGTACTTTAAAGACGCCTTACTGAGAGTACAGGAACAAACCATCCCAGTATGCAGGAAGACTAGCAAATATGGCAGAAGACCAGCTTGGCTGAGCAGGGAACTCTTTAGTAAGCTAAATCACAAAAGGGAAGCTTATAAGAAGTGGAAACTTGGACAAACAACTAAGGAAAAGTATAAGGCTATTGCTTGGACATGCAGGGATGAAATCAGGCAGGGCAAAGCGCAATTGGAGTTGCAGCTAGCAAGAGACATGAATGATAGTGAGAAGGGTTTCTACAAACATGTCAATAATAAGAGGAGGATCAGGGAAAGTGTGGGTCTCTTACTAAATTGGGGAGGCAACCTAATGACAGAGGATGAAGAAATGGCTGAAGTGCTCAATGCCTAGTTTGCCTCAGTCTTCACAGGTAAGGTCAGCTCCCAGACAACTGCACCTGGCAGCACAGTTTGGGGAGGAGGTGAGCAGCCAACTGTGGTGAAATAATAGGTTAGGGACTACAGTAAAAGCTCTGTTATGTGGCATCCCCTGGGAACGGGGAATGCTGGTTAATCAAATGTGCACTGTCTGGTGCACGCCCTGGCGTCAGTGTGCCGGGGGACAGGGAGGGGAGCCCCATGCAGGCTGCTTTACCCTGCACAGGCTGCTTTGCCCTGGGCCAAGGGCTGAAGAAGTGGCAAAGAAAAACAGGAAGTCCCCCAGAAGTGGTATTTTCACTTTTGCCGCATCCCTCAGATGCTGGTTAATAGAGTTCTCCAGCTAATAAAGTGCCAGTTAACGCAGCTTTTGCTGTATTTAGAAAAGCTAGACATATACAAGTCCATGGTGCAAAACAGGATACACCAGAGAGTGCTGAGGGAGTTAACCAATGGGATTGTAGAGCCACTGGCCATTTGAAAACTCATAGCAACCAGGAGAAGTCCCTGATGATTGGAAAAGGGCAAATATAGTGCCCATATTTAAGAAAGGGAAAAAGGAGGATCCAGGGAACTACAGACCAGTCAGCCTCACCCCAGTCCCTGAATAAATCATGGAGCAAATCCTCAAGGAATCTGTTTCTAAGCACTTGGAGAAGGTGGTGATCAGGAACAGTGAGCATGGATTCACTAAAGGCAAGTGTTACCTGACCAACCTGATTGCGTTCTATGAGATGACTGGCTCTGTGGATGTGGGGACACCAGTGGATGTGGCATACCTTGACTTTAACAAGGCTTTTGCCTCCCACAACATTCTTGCAGGCAAGCTAAGGAAGGATGGGCTGGATGAATAGTCTGTAAGGTGGATAGAATCGGGACAAATATCCACTGAATCAAATCAGGGACCGAAGCTTCACACGTTCTTATAAAAGCTCTCAGGTCAACAGAGATTTCCAGCTTTCAACTCAACTTCTTTTTTTATTCAGATTATTTCCACTGAAGCTAGTGGTGAATTTGCTGCCTGGTATATTAACCTATATGTTTGTATTTTGGAAGCAAAGTAAGCATTCAAAAAAGCACTGAATAAACACTTACTGGAATATTATCTTTGTCATATTCTTTCAGATCCTTCAAGAAATTCATGTCACCCAGAACTTTCTTGCTAGGCCCCCAGTAATCAAAGACCTGAAAAGGGAATTGGAAACTAAAATCTAAAATTTTAAAAACTAAAAAGAATCCATAAATAGTCTCTACTTAAGACAATCATGTATACTCATTACACAAATTTGTTAAGAATCAGGAACACAGCACATTTCAGGATTTAGTCCAGAAGGGTGGTATTCTGTAGACTTAATATACTGTATTTACTCAAATCATAGTCAACTCTAAATTTAAGATGACCGCCCCCCATAATTAGATTCTATATCAGGAAAAAAATTGTAAATTTGTTATAATTTTTCAGATATAGAATCTAATTATCAGAGGGTTGTCTTAAACCCATCATACATTCGTCCCCCCCTCACTGCTACAGCAGGAAAATTGTGGCTGGGGGGGTCAGATGGTGGTGGTGGGGAAATCAGTTAACTCCCTTTAGCCTCAACCTACTCGACTTCTTCCTCCTGCAGCCTACCTGCCTCTCTCTCTCCCACTGCTATCCCCTCCCCACAGCCCCTGACCCTCCCTCCAACTCTCCACAATCTTTGCCCCTTCCCTGCCCCCGGTCCTTGCCATCTCTGCCTCTTCCCATTCCCCTCCACCCCTTACTGTCAGATGCTGCTTGGGTTCTGTTCCCTCCTGAAACACAGCACATGAATGCTCAGACCCTGACAGACCATGCAGCAGTGTCAAAGCTGCTGACTAGCTGGGCAGGGGACAGAGTGTCCACGTACTCTGTGCCTGGGAGGGAACCCAGCCTGAGCCAGAGCCAAGCTACATCTGACAGTAAGGGAGGGGGAGGGAGCAGAAGTTGCAGACAGGAAGTGGAGTCGGGGAGAAACAGGAGGTTGTTTTGGGTCACCTTGTATGTGAACCTAAGACAAGAGATTTTTCTCCAATGCTGACTAGAGAAAAACACCTCATCTTAGATTCAAGTAAATTAGTACTACTAATCCAGAGAATCTGCCACTTTATTTCCTCAGATATATTTCTAATTTACGGCCTTATCTACCCTAATGTCCTAATATCAGAAAGAAGCTCCTTATCTAGATGACAATGTCAAGAAAAAGAGGAAAAAATTCTTAACTGCTCATGTTTCATAAAGGTGACCTCTCTAAGGAGGCAGTCAGGAACAGAGAAGTCTGTGAGGGCAAATATTTCCCCAAATCCAACCTAAAATCATACTGGGGAAGAGGTGGTTATTTGGAGATGCATCCTT
This sequence comes from Crocodylus siamensis, assembly GCF_052110815.1. Taxonomy (NCBI): domain Eukaryota; kingdom Metazoa; phylum Chordata; order Crocodylia; family Crocodylidae; genus Crocodylus; species Crocodylus siamensis. Next base: position 46,014,673 of record NC_143405.1, read on the forward strand.
ACAGAATGGCAAGTAAATTACTTGAGTTCTCTCACAAGCAGTTCCATAATACTACAGTATACAGGTTAGAAGTTTTGTTTTCTCCTTATGGCAGTAGACAACCTGCATACACGGTTCTTTTATATATGGCTTTGTAAACATCTGTCAGTTTTATGGGGTCTTGAGAATACGTATTTATATTTTTTCATTTGAGAAAAAGGGCTATATGTTGAGAAGAATTAAACATATTATGAATTTTTTATTTGAAACTTGCTATCCACCATTTTACCTTGCCTCCAGTCCCTGTAGGATCTGCAATTTTTTCAGGTTTTATGTCTTTCATGACACAGACAGCAGCCATCACTAGTTTGACACCAGATGGAGGATTTTTCATTGATTTCACAATTGTTATGTCAGAAGGCTAAAATGAAAGTGACATTTTAAAAATAAAATGCACGGATTAAAGTATTATATTAAAAATATCAAAGTGAGGTATAATCCTTCAAAGTGCTGAGAAATTTTAATTCCCACTGAGACAGTAAGAGCTGAGGATGTTTGTTCACCTTGTATGAGGAAAACAGCTTCCTTCTATGATAAAGACCCATGTGGTTTAAACGGATGACAAAAATGTATAAAAAGTAGTGTTCAAACAGAGCAGTCCTTTCTTTGTGTCCCAAAAGCAAAATAAGATTCTAAAAAAGTGTTCTTGCATTCTGAGAAATAATGCAAGGAGAAAATCTACTGAACTGCAACCGTGTATCTTGGTGTCAAAAACTGAAACAACAAAAATTTTAAAACTTTTGTTGCCTTCTTAATGGATTCTTGGGCAAATAACTCCAATTGTGCAGAAACATTAAATAACTCTTTAAAGTTTTGTTAGCTTGCCTTCAGAGTGTCAAGTGCAGCAAGTGCTGCTTCAAGGGCTGGAATTGCTTCTGCCAGGTCACTCTCACATTCATTTTTCAGTTCCTGGGCTTCTGCTGCTTTCTCTGTTGCAATCTCTTCATCTATTTTCACAGTTTTCCTTTTTGCTTCCACTTCTGCAGACTCCTTCTCTATAATCTAAGGAAAACAAAGATCATCAAGTATCTCATAAACAGCAATTAATTGATCAACTACCTGAAGGTATAAATTAGAGTGGTTGTTTTAGCTGATCGTATATTTCAAGTTAGTATATAAATCCCTTTTAATTTATATAAACCTGATGTCCATTAAGAATTATCTCCTGAACATAAATTGAAAAGATCAACACATAAACAGAATTTTGTAAGAGTAACATGACACCACTGAATTCATATCGTTACGTATACAGACACAATTAGTTAGCTGAAAGAATCATAAATAGCTTTCAATCTGAAACTAGACCTGGAACTGAGAGTGGTGTTCTCTGTTCTAAGTAAAGGCACTCTGGGTACAATATCAATTCTGGCCTCAGAAGCACCCAAACCATGGAGTCTTTCTGTATTTTACATTAGTCCATCCATTGGTTAAAAAAAAAAAAAGCAGAAATCATGCTAGCAGCAAGGACCAGAACTGAGGCCTCTTTCCCTGTGGAGGGCTGTTGCAACCACCAAAATAGAGAACTCCCTCTTGCTTGTCTTCTAGCTCCATACAGTTTTGTATGCAGAGTGACAGATTGGTAGGAGAGATGGAGGATGTCCCCCATACAAATAAATCTGTTGGTGATTACGGGAAGTGGGACTCGTGGGTTTGAATCTTTTCAGGCTGAAAAGGGCCTATAACCCAGGCCTTCAACTCACTTCCTGGGTGAATATTTTTATTCAACAAGCTACTGGGCAAATGGTGATCACCATCTCCCCTGTGCTCAGCATTTCCCACTGCCTAGTTTTTGGCACTTCAAGGCTTCCTGGCTTGCTCTCTGAAGGTACTCACCACTGTAGAGAGAACATATGCACCTACACCTAATCAAACTGTACTATGCTCTTGTGTCAAGACACCTAGATGTTGGACATTCCAACTTTGAAAAGTAGGCACCCCTGAAACCAAACTGGATTGTACCTTAGATCAGTGGTTGGCAACTTTCCAGAGCCACAGCCTGCAGCTGTTTCTCCCTGCCCCTCAGCTATGGCACGGGCACAGCTCCTCACTAACCAGCAACAGCACAGCTAAGTCTTCTGCTGGTGGAATGCTGCTAAAGGCCACTGCCAAAGCCACACAGCACCATGGGCCAGATCCAGCTTGTGAGCTCTATGTTGTCAACCCCTTCCCTCAGTCCCCAAAATTTTGAAATTCCCATCATAAAACACACCACATCTAACAACAATGCTAAATACAGACAAGACTTTTAAAAGTGTGCTTAGAATATACAAGGTAGAAAACTTACTCGATACTGTTGTGTACATAGGCAGCAACTTAAAATATAGTTATAGTCTGTAACAGACTACATCTATTGTATTTTCAAGTGAGGAATCAACATGATTCAGTGTAATGATTTTCCTGCCCCTAATTCTCCCCAGTTTCCATAACACTGACGTCTAGTTTCCTCAAAGCTCACTGTACAGCAGCTGTTGGAGATTCTGGCCTGGAGTACAACTTTATGAGGAGGAAGACATATAAATGCATTTGCAAAAAATATTTTAAAGGTATAATCAGCTTCACAAATACATCTATAGTTAACTTGCCTTTCTCTGGCCCCATCATAACTTCCCATAAGATCAACCATATATATTTACTTGGGTTATAATATTTAAGGAAGCTAGTCTCAAAATCCCAGACTATAATTTCAGTGCATGTAATGATGGGCATTTCAAAATTCAGGGTCTTGTCTTGTACTTAGAAGTCTTATTCAGACTCCCTAACACACTGATGAATGCTCATACCCATGGAAGAACCAGATCTAATAGATAGTAGCTATGAATTTCCCTTCCAGAGCACAAAAAAAGACCTTCTCTGCAAAGCCGCTCTTCACCCCTCAGATTAAGAGGTTTGAGGGATCATTATAACTGTTACATCCACAATTCTCACAACTACAGGCCTACTGAAAAAGAACACAGTCCAAAGTCTGAACTCGTATCTCTTGTTAGAAATAGCATACAGGAATACTAGAGAACCACCCCTCTCATTCACTTGAAAGCCCACCTCTGAACAGTTAAGGCTCTGAAGTATGGACAAAATATCATGTACAGTAGGGCTGTGCAAAATTTCAGCAGCCATTTCATTTTGGAGGTGTTTCAGGGTGTTTCGGTGCCCAAAACACTGAATCTAAATCAAAACGGAAGGCTCCAAAACATCTCTGAAATGAAACAAGGCATCCAAAATGTTTCAGTAATGTTTTGGAAAATTTCAGCGTTTCAGAGCCAGACTTGCAGGGAAACAGCTGTATGCTGCTGCCCTGCTGCACAACTTGGCTCCACAGGGAGCAGAGATCCACACTGGGGGTCTCTTTGCTGCTGCTGCCCTGGTGACACGGAGCTGCATGGGAAGGGCAGCAGTGGCAAAGGAGACCCCAACACAGATCTCTGCTCCCTGCAGAGCCAGGTTGTGTGGCAGGGCAGTGCTGGTTCTTGCTGCATAACCTGGGTCCACAGGGAGCAGAGATCCAGGGCAGTGCGCGGCAGACAATCTACTCCCTGTGTAGCCAAGTCGCACAGCAGGGACCAGAAGGCTTGCTCACTACTCTGCGCTGCTTCCCTACCCTGTGACCTGACACAACAGGGATCAGAGATCTGCGTGGGGGTCTCCTTGCCTGCATGGAGGGCATGGACCCTCCCCCTCCCCTGGATGAGCTCCCTGATGGGGCCCTGCAGTCCCCAGCCTCATGTACCACCTGGCTGGGCAGTAGGGCTGTGCAAAGCTTGCAGCCCATTTGAAACAGGTTCAGAGGCAATTCAGTGGAAACGAAACAAGACAGTGATCTAAAACACCAAAATAAATCACTGTACTCTGAAATGGCTGAATCCAAAACCAACTTGAAATACAGCTGTTTTGCCCAGCCCTACTGTACAGTAAGCATATTATTATGCAGATGATGTATCCATATTAGTCACACTCATGCTGTAAACCACATTTGTGCATTAAAAAAACTAACACTGGATAATCTTTTTTCATAACTCTAGCCTCTTCCCATTTCATAGATTTCATAGATTTCATAGACATTAGGGCTGGAAGGGACCTCGGGAGATCATCGAGTCCAGCCCCCTGCCAAAAGGGCAGCAAGTCAGCTGGGGTCATAGGATCCCAACAAGATAAGCATCCAATTTACTCTTGAAGGTGTTCAATGTAGGTGCTTGAACCACCTCCGCTGGCAGACTGTTCCAGACCTTGGGGGCTCGGACAGTAAAGAAATTCTTCCTTATGTCCAGCCTGAAACAGTCTTGCAGGAGTTTGTGACCGTTTGACCTCGTCATCCCTTGGGGCGCTCTGGTGAACAGATGTTCCCCCAGATCCTGCTGGTCACCCCTGATAAACTTGTAGGTGGCCATCAGATCACCCCTGAGCCTGCACTTTTCCAGGCTAAAGAGTCCCATGGCTCTCAGCCTGTCATCGTAAGATCTGTTTTCCTGACCTCTGATCATGCACGTGGCTCTCCTCTGGACTCTCTCAAGCTTCTCCACATCCTTTTTGAACTGTGGAGCCCAAAACTGGATGCAGTACTCCACCTGCGGCCTCACTAAGGCCGAGTACAAGGGGAGACTGACGTCCCGGGATTTGCTCGAGAAGCATCTATGGATGCACGCCAGCATTTTGGTCGCTTTACTAGCTGCAGCATCGCATTGCAGGCTCATGTTCATCTTGTGGTCAATGATGACCCCCAAGTCTTTTTCTTAGCACTGCCAAGCCTATAAGGGTGCTGCAGGTTTTTCCTCCCAAGGTGGAGAACCTTGCATTTTTCGGTGTTAAACACCATCAGGTTCTCGTCTGCCCATTTGCTGAGCTTGTCCAGGTCAGCCTGGATCACCCGCCTATCTTCTGGCGTGGATGCTTTGCCCCAAAGTTTGGTGTCATCGGCGAACTTGGCCAGTCCACTCCTGACTCCAATGTCCGCATCGTTAATGAAGATGTTGAACAGTATGGGTCCCAGGACAGAGCCTTGAGGGACCCCACTGGTCACAGGGCACCACGATGAGTGACTGCCATCAATCACAACCCTCTGGGTCCGACCACGAAGCCAATTTCCCAGCCAGCGGATCGTGGTGGAGCCAAAGCCACAACCGGCCAGTTTGGCCAAGAGGTGATCATGGGATACCAGATCAAAAGCTTTTTTGAAGTCAAGATATATGACATCAATCTCTTCTCCCTTGTCCAGGTGATAGGTCACCTGGTCATAGAAGGAAATGAGATTGGTCAAACAAGACCTATCCGCAACAAACCCGTGCTGGCTGTCCCTTAGGATGTTAGCCTGGGCCAGTCCCTCAAAGATGGCCTCCTTAATAAACTTTTCTAAGATCTTCCCCAGGATAGAAGTCAGGCTAATGGGCCTGTAGTTAGCTGGATCCACTCTCCTCCCTTTCTTGAAGATCGGCACCACATTGGCCTTCTTCCAGTCTTCGGGCGTCAGTTGTCAGTTGCCCCATCTGGTTTAGCAGGGGTCCAGCAATGCCCTTGCTTTTCCTCCGGCTCCCCACATATCTGAAAAAGGACTTTTTGTTGTCCTTGATGCCTGAAGCTAGTTGGAGTTCAGTTGCAGCCTTGGCTTTCCTGGTTTGCTCCCTGCAGGACCGGACCAGCGCGGAGTAATCCTCCTTGGAGGTGAATCCCATCCTCCATCCTTTGTAGGCTTTCCTTTTTAGCCACAGTAGGTCCGCTAGGTCCCTGGAGAGCCAGGGGGGCTGCTGTGCCTTCTTGCTGCCTTTCTTCCGTGTTGGAATAGATTTAGCTTGTGCACTGAGGATCGCTTCCTTGAGAAGCAATCACTGTTCTTGAACTCCCAACTCCCTGGGGTCATGGTCCCTGAGGGCCTGACTGACTAGCCTCTTGAGCTTGTCAAAGTTGGCTTTTCTGAAGTCAAGGACTTCTGTGATGCTGACTGACTTGCCAGCTTTACGGCGGATGGTGAAGGTGATCAGCTCGTGGTCGCTGTCACCCAACTTCCCATCGATCACTAGGTCGCCAATTAGGTCGTCCCCCGTAGCCAGTACCAGGTCAAGCAGCGCTTTGCCTCTCGTTGGCCCATAGACTTCTTGAGTCAGGTAGAGGTCATCCACGCACGAGAGAAAGCTTTGCGCCCGCTCAGATTTAGCTGAGTGATCTTCCCACGAGATGTCCGGGTAATTGAAGTCACCCATGACAACCAAGATCCTGGAGCAAGCGGCCTCAGTCAGTTCCTGGGCGAACTCCTGGTCAAGCTCGGGACTTTGAGTGGGAGGTCTGTAGTAGACTCCCACTGTTGTGTCCCCTGTGCCGAATTCCCCACAAATTTTTACCCAGAGGGTCTCTAGCTGTCCATGCCGGTCGCCAACATCAGCTTGCAGGGACATGTAGCTTTCCTTCACATAGAGACCTACACACCCGCCCCTTTTTTCAACACGATCCCTCCTGTACAGGGTATAGCCCTCTATCCCCGTGGTCCAATCATGGGTGGAGTCCCACCAGGTCTCCGTTATCCCAATGACATCATATTTCTTTGCACTGAGCAGGAGGACGAGCTCGTCCTGCTTGTTGCCCAGGCTCCTGGCATTAGTGTACAGGCAGGCAAGTGTGCCCTTGGGGGCTCTTGCCTTGCCCACAGATTGTGCCAGGGCTGGGGCAGGGGTGGGCTCCCTTAAGTGCCCCTTTAAGTGCCTTGGTCCGCTGGCTTTGCAAGGCCCGTTCAGCAGGCCAGCAGGGGCAGTAGTCCCCCCCATCCCCCAGCGGGCTTAGTTTAAAGCCCGGTGGAGCAGGTCAGCCAACCTGGCTGAGAAGAGCCTCCTCCCCAGGGGAGAGAGGTGGAGGCCATCTCTTCCCAGCAGCTCGCTGCCTCTCTCTCCAAAGAGCGGGCTGTGGTCATGGAAGCCAAAGCCTTCCCGATAACACCAGCCCCGCAGTCTTTGGTTCATCGCATGGATCCTCCTCTCCCTCCTCTGCCCATAGCCCGAGACTGGGAGGATCGAGGAAAACACCACCTGAGCTCCCAGACCCCTAAGCCCCGCTCCCAACTCCCTGTAGTGCCTCATGACCTGGCTGGGGGTGCTCCGAGCCGTGTCATTGGTGCCCACATGAATCAGGAGCATGGGGTAGTGGTCTGTGGGCCGGAGGAGCTGCGGGATCCTCTCCGCAATGTCTCGGATGTGGGCCCCCGGGAAGCAGCAGACTTCCCGGGCTAAGGGGTCGGGGCGGCAGATTGCCCCCTCAGTGCCCCGCAGGATGGAGTCTCCCACAACAAACACCTTACGCTTTGTCTTGAGGAGAGCGGGGCCAGTAGCTGCGGTCGAGCCTGGGTTGCCTGCGGGAGCTGGCAACTGCGTGGGCTCTGCTGGGGCTGCAAGAGGTGCGAACCTGTTGCTAAGCTCCGGCGGGGCAGGGGCCTTGGTGCGGTGGGCCTTGGGGCCCTTGACCACCTTGGTCCATGCTCCTGACTGGGCAGAGTGGGAGGTCCCAGAGTCCTCCTTAGTCACGGAGGGAGATGGAGCTCTCCCCTGCGGCTCCCGGGGGAGAAGGGCCTGGCAGTAGGAGTCTATCTCCTGCTCGCAGTCCCTGATGGCACGCAGTCTCTGGACTCTGGCCTGGAGCTCCTCCAGCTGGCGCACCAGAGACCCCAGTAGGGAGCAGACCCCGCAAGGGGGCCATGCTCCCGGGCCCCAGAGCCTGAAAAAGGGACAGACAGCCGCCGCAGCCAAGAGCCAGGGGCTCCGTCTGCGTGGAGCCCGGAACCATGGGCTCCGTCTGGGCGGCCGTCTCTGAGGTGCCCGATGAGGGGGCCGCAGAGCCCGAGGGGACCCGAGGGGTGCGGCGCGTACCCATCCATGTCATGCCTCTGGTAGGCTGGCTACGGCTGGGGCTGACTACTCTGGGGGGGTCGCAGGCAGGGTCTCGTGCCCTCCCACGCCCTCCCCTGTGCGAACTCCGCGCTAACTCAAGCGCCTGTTTACGCAGCCTGTTCGCGCGGCTCCCTGGGGGGCTGGGCCAAGTAGGGGCCTGGGCGGGGGCTTGACCCGGCCCGGCACCAGGCAGCGGCCTCCTCCCAGCAAGCGAGGAGTTAACCCCTTCCCACCACGAGCCCGCTTACCTCCGGCTGTGCTGGGGGTCGGCAGGGGGCTCGGCGGCTGCTGAGGGGGTGTCTGGGGGGCTTCGGGAGAGTGGGGGGCGCAGCGGGCTTCACCCGCGCGTCTCTCACCGCTCCAGAGCCTACCTGAGTGTGGGTTTTTTTGTTTTGTTTTTTTTATCCCCCTGTTTGGCGGGCCCTTTTAAACTACACGCATGCGCAGTGGGCCTGCCGTTGGGGAACGCTGGCTTCTCAGGGCAGGGGGGCCCTGCGCGGGATTTGGGGGGCCCTGCCCTACAGGAGAGGGACTGGTGAGTACCCCCTCTTTCACTCCTCTCTCCCTGGGGGGCTGGGCCAAGTAGGAGCCTGGGCGGGGGCTTGACCTGGCCTGGCACCAGGCAGCGGCCTCCTCCCAGCAAGCGAGGAGTTAACCCCTTCCCACCACGAGCCCGCTTACCTCCGGCTGTGCTGGGGGTCGGCAGGGGGCTCGGCGGCTGCTGAGGGGGTGTCTGGGGGGCTTCAGGCGAGTGGGGCCACAGCGGGCTTCACCCGTGCGTCTCTCACCGCTCCAGAGCCTACCTGAGTGTGGGGTTTTTTGTTTTTTTTTTGGACAGGCCTCACACAATCAGTATTTTGGATTCATGCAAAACATTAACAAAGTATTTGCAACATGTAAAAGAACTTCTAATCAAAGGAGGTGTCAATCTTACCTTCTGCCCCAGGTTGAATGGATCTTTGTAGGTCAGATTCAGTCTGGGGTATGTGGCAGCAATTATGACAAATCTGACTCCAGCCCAAGGCAGGTGGCAGTGGTGACAACAGCTCCAGGGCCAGCATGGGGGCAGGCAGAGGCAGAATGGCAGCTTCAGCTTCTGCTGTATGCCTGTTCTGTATACACTACAGCATAGTGGCAGCTCTGGCTCCTGCATAGGGCATGTGGTGATGACTCTAGCATGGGCCAGCAGTGGGGTTTGTGGTCAAGGAGGTAGGCTGTGGCAGTAGGCAAAGTGGCTGGAGGGTGATTGAGGCTGTATCAGCCATAATTCACCCTCCTGCCACCAATTACTATGCCCATCCAAGCACATGGGCCCCAGATTCCGTGGCAAGCCACTCCCCTCAATTTCCAGTTGCCTGCCAAGGTAGACAGAGCAACTGTATGGGGTAGATCTGGACCACAGACAATACGTTTGACACTCCTCTCAAATGGGGTTTATTCCTGAAGAATAGTTCTTTATCAGAGTGCCACAGGGTATGGTTCTCAACCTTTTTAGGCTCAAGGCTCTGCCCCAGAAAATGCCAGCTCTTCACTTCCACTTTTGTTTTTTTAATTATGTAAAGATAACAGAGCAACTTTCATGTTGCAAAGAACTCACAGGAAGACCACAACAGGACAGAATGTTTTGACACTCTGGATTCTTATTTGAAATCTTAATAGTTTGTTTTGTGAATCATGTGTCAGTGTTTGCACTATGGGGTACAGCTTTCATAGGAGCTTTCATCAGCAACAGGTTCTATTTGGAGGATATGCATTTTGTCCATATTTACTGAAAGATTTGGAAATCCCCTTTTTTCAACATGATAATTCTTAATTAAAATAATTTTCAGGCCATGACAGAAACAGAAAATCAAGTATTTTATCAATGAAAAAATATCTGTATAGTTCTACCTTCATCATATTTGCATTATCCAGTTTAGCTTGCTCCAGTTTAGGCTTCAAATCAACCAATTCTTGCTTCATTTCTCCAACCTAGACAGACATTTCCTTATAAAATTATCACAGTAGCAAATATTTTAAATAGTGCAAATAAAAGAAAAATGTAACTGTGATCTTAAATCAAACATATTACCCAGATTCAGATCAGAGAAACATCAATATTATAATAATAAAAAGTATGAAATAGCATGTGAAATTATATTCTACTGAAATCAGTAGTAAAACTGTCATGTACTTCAATAAGGACAGGATTTTATCCAGCAAAAGCTTATCTCTTTGTTATATGTTTACCCTATGCTAGGCAGTGTAAAGCTAAGATCTCTAACCTCTATCACAACAAAATAAATACATAACGACTGCAGAAAAATGGAAAGAATCTCTTTATCTTGTTTTTAGTTTCTAAGACATTGTTGTGAATGCAAGAACCACTGAGGAACACTTTGCATGAACGGAAGGTTACTGAATTGGAAGGGAAGATTACTTGGATGATCTGGGTGTGGTCCATAAGGGAATGCACATTTCCTGAATACATGCAGGGAAAAAAAAATCATCGTGCTATTATTTAAGACTGAAGCCTATAAAACCTAGTAATCTTTCCCTGATTGGAAATTGAAATAGAAAATTAGAGACATGTTGATAAACTAAAGACATGGTATTTGGAACAAAATACATGTGAGATATTAAAGAGATTTTTCAAATTAAATTAAGGCTCATGTTTGGATTATTCCCTGGAACAGTCTCACAATAGCACCCCTCGAGCATTCTGTCCAAAATGCAATGTCTTGGATTGTAAAAATATTTCACCTTGTACATTAGAACTCTGTCATTTTGGTACATTTTGTTCAAGCCACAAATTCTGTTGAGATTTTGGCCATATCAGAGTCAAAAATGTTTTTACTGGTTTTCATTAGGCTTAGAACTAAATTCAGAAGGGGGTCTGAGATATAAGAATCTGAATTATGTTCCTCACCCTGAAAAATGTTGTAGTTCTGATTCAAAGATCTGCTTTGTGCTTGTCTTTCTAGCAACTGTTATGTCTCTGATTTGCATTTTGGTGCTAAGGAAGTGCATCTGCTTACCTGCGATTCAGCAAAAGCTAGTTTATCTAGTCCATTTATATATCCTTTTTTTGCTTTCATCACAGTGTCACGTTTCTGAGTCAGAAGTTGTCGGAAGGCAGCAATAAGTTCAAGGTAAGATGTAGGAGTAATATAATTATGTCGTCCTAAGTCTTGCAAGAATCTATGGAATAGAAAGATTATCTTTCTAATTATAGCAAATTGAACTTAAAAGGTAGGATTAAAATTAAAGGTCTGACAACTAATGGGAGGATCAGTTAGTTTAAAGAATGACTGCTCCACTTCTAGTAATGCTTTGTGATGTTGCAGACATGAGGGTCCAGAAAAATGCAAGAAAGGATTTTTTGTGGGTAATATCTTTTATAGGACCATCTGCATGGATGGGATAAACTTAGAGAATCTTTAAAGTACCTTTCCTCACGGCTCTAGGAAAGAAGCCTGGGCAAAATACTATCCCAACCATACAGTTGGTCCAACAAAAGATCTCACCCACAAAAACCTTTATTTTACTTTTAAAGATTTTCTAAACTTGTCAAAATCTTTACAACACAGTTGATCAGTAAAAGAATGTCATTAAGCAATATAGTTCATCAGTCAACTAATACTTTCTTGCCTATAACCTGAATTTCAGGTTTTTGCTTTAGATTATTATTTTTCATTTTACCACGTTCAATAACATAAGTAGTAATCATTTCCGTCTTTTTACATTTATTTACATGAAAAAATATTGATAACTAACTTTGAAGAGAGTGACAAAACAGAAGTATGGAAGTGTTTACAGACGGGTACAACTTCTTGACGTTCATTGTCTGTGAGCTGAAGTGTTTCTAAGAACTTATTAGCCACACGTTCAAGGGCTTCTTCAGGCCAGGGCTAGGGAGAAAATGAGAGAAGACATGAAATTGAATTATTAAAAAAGTCTTTTTTTTGTTTTCTATTTACAATTCCTGATAAGTAATCCCTTTCATAAGTCCATTCCAGTATGTCTCAAGCAATGTTTTGTTGTTAACTGAATAGTAGATCCAATTATAGTTCAAGTGCAGTTGTATAAGGATTGTTTTTTTTACAGAAATTAAAAGCAATTTTCCAGACATTCATTCTTCTTCAGAACCTCTGTGTTTAGCCTCCCTAGTAGAACAGACCACTACTGAACAACACCACAGAGTGAAACCTCTCTAATATGGCCAGTCATTTTCCCTTTGCCTCCAAAGTAGAACAGACTCCTGTAAGCTTGCAGCAGTAGTTGTGAAAATTTTAGATTTTCAATTGACTGATTTTAATATAAAAAGACTCAGGCTAATTATTCACTGCCCTAACTAGTAACAATATTAAGATGTGAGCAAGTATTTTAAAATAACTTCTAGTGCCTTGAGATAGAGACTATCATATTATCTGGTAAGGTTTAAAAAAAACCCCACAATCACCAAAAAAGTAAGCAAAGACCATTAGATAGCACAATTGTTCATGGGAGTAAAAACTGTCATAACCATCATAAAACATCCTGTATTGAAAATATTTTAAAATCTTTTTAACTTGCACAGGACTGCATGTCACCTCTTGCAATTGAGTGAAGATGGCTTATTGAGATATCTTGTGGTTCAGATACAACCCATAAGACCATCATCTGGCCCGCAAGTCCAAAAATTTGGCAGCAGGATAGTGTTTGCATTAATTGCAACTTCCCTGCTCCCAAATTTTTGGACCTGTTAGAGCCCTGCAGGCAGATGACATGACTAGATCATGGTTTACAGTGGGGTTGGTGTGAAGGGTTGGGTCAATGTGTGACAGCATCTGGTGTTTAGGGTCAGGCTGGCATGCAGGCAGATCCAGCAAGTGGGGTTGAGTTGATTAGTAGCCAGATCTGGCACAGAGATTTGCACCACACAAGGTGTCAGGCCAGTGAATGCGGCTGGGCCAGCACACCAGATTGCACCTGTGGACCAACTGCATGTGCCATATCCAGCCTGTGGACTGGCCCTGTACTTCTCATTTGACCCGCAGGACCAGAAGGTTAAAGCACAACTGTCTTAACTATTTTCAAAGAAAGATAGTTCTGCCAACTGGGTAGTAAAGGAAAATTTGGTATGAAAATATAGAGATTATTAGAAAACTGAAGTTATTTGTAAAGAAAGGAACAGAAATATATCTACAAACCTGGAACCAGTCAATAGTACAACAGTTGATGAGGGATGGGAACTGTCTTAAACGATTGCGGAAGGCATCTCCAATTGGGCTGAATGCAACTACTACATGGAGATTTTCTTTGCAGCGGTTCACAAAGAAAGCAAACAAGGACAAAGGACTGAGTTCTTCATGTTTACTGCCAGCTTGAGCTACTACACGAACACCCTGGAAATAGCATTTGAGATGGAGGAAATTTACTACAAAAAATTTAACTAATTATTTCAAAGTGATTTAATGATCCTATTTATGGATTGTTTACAGCAGCAGCCCTCTGATCTAAAATGCAGTACAGGTAAAATAATAAGAAAAAAAAAGACGATAAACTTGGAAGAGCAAAAGCTAAATAATATTGTTGGGTGGCACACTAGTATTTGTCTATGACCTTGACACCCCCATACTCTGCTTTTGACCACATGAGAATTTTAGATTAGGATAAATATTAAACTGACTAATTTGCTCCTGAAAGAGATATTATAAATCATCTTTTGAAAATTACTGTTTGAAATGAACTCAAGGAACAAAGTATCTTATGCTTTTAGAACTAACAAGAATAAAGTGCAATTAAAATCAATCTTCAACCACTCATAAAAAACATTAAGAGTTATAAACAGATGGGACAACTTATTATCCTTATTATGAGAAAAGCCACTGTCATTAAAGTGGATGTTTTTCCTTATCACATCTACATTAAGTGATCTACCAGTCTCCTAACTAAAAATTCATAAAAAACGAACCACTTACTAAAAACATTTTTTGGAGACAACATTCAAAAACCTTTAATTAAAAAGATATGCTGCCTTTACCTATAGGTAAATGAGAATTTAAACTTCCAGGCATCAAAACATGTCACATTAAGACATACAGAAAAACCCCTCCTAAGACAAAAAACCCACCCCCCTGAGATTTTGACTAAAAGAAAAAACATGTCCCCGTTACCATCTACTACCATGCTGTCAAAACAAAAATTACCTTCCGTTATGTAGCAAGGCACAAGAAGCACTTTGAAAAGACTATCCAAATCCCCATAATTCAAATTACTTTTCCACAAAATCATGGCTATTTGTTATAATCTAGCAATTAAAATAAATTTATAAAAAACCCAGTGAAGTTAAAGGTTCAATGTTAAATTATTTTGATGCAACATATTTTCATGAATAATGAATTTACTCTAGTTGACATATTACAGAACAATTACTACATTTAACTGTTACATCACTATTTTAAATTAAAGAATATGTTCAAAGGAACCATAAAATTTAAAGACAGACCTATAATTCAACCAATATATTTTACTAAATACTTGGCTAACTCAAAATACAACTCCATAAACACTGAATCAATTAAATTTATAACCTAACTTCTTACCAAAATATATGGAGTGCTGAACTCAGCATACTGATTAACACACCACATTGGGGAGAAAAACACAAACATATCAAACAACATAGCTAATTAGTCAAAATATCTGAGTAGGTACTGAAAAACAATTTGAATGAGTGAAACAAAACACAGTGGATGGTGTGCTTAACATGGACATTTGAAAAGATTAAAACCTAAATTTTCAATATATTGCTTATTATTTTTAGGTGGCCAACTTAAGACTTTTAAGGCTGATGTTCAAAAATGCTGAATGACAGAAATTAGTGAGTACTGTTTGAAAATGTAAACCTAATCCTGTTTTATGAAGATGTGACTAAATAAATACATTTATGAATCATTTCTGCCCTCTGATAAACCAAAGGAGGAACTTCGTTGTGAGCTGCAAGTGTAATGGAGAGCAGAATTTTGCTCTTAACACAGCATCCAACAAAAAGACAGAAGTGGACTGCATTGTCCAGGGAACTTACTGGGCTTCCAGCAAGTGAAACACAGGCAATTCATCTCCTGTGCAGCATAATTAAGTCTTTAGAACATTTGCAGTTATTTAGTGTTGGCCAGATGCACAGATTAAATATGTGATGTGTTACGGTGGGCAAAAGCACAAGGGCAAAATCAGAAGCAGGTAGATATCAGCCACTCCATTTTACAAATATATTAACTAAGGACGTGTATACAAGTAAAGTCAGCCTATTGGGAAGGCACACTAACTCATGTTACTTTATACAAAGTGCTGTGAGTTAGAGTGCCACTGAATCCAACCAGCATTTGCCAGTTGGGTAGTGGGGTCATGGAGTCTGCCTGGACCAGCCCTGGCCAGAAAGCAGGGGTGTACCAGCAGCCTCCTAGGAGGCTGCCAGACCACCTGTCTCCCCAGCCCTGCCTCCCCCTGCCAGCTGGCAACTGTCAGCAGCAGCTGGGGGAGAAGGGATGGAGGCCCCCCTCACATATTCCCCTCCTGCTGGGATCTTGGGGGGAGCCAAGCCAATCCTGTGCAGCAAGGGGGCTCCCTTCTCCATCCTCCCCCACCCCATGCGAGCATCTTAACAGCAGCAGAGTCTGCCATGCCCAGAGCTGTGGGGAAGGGGGAACAGAGTCCGCTACCATGCAGACCTGGCCAGGCTCCCCACAAAACCCCAGCAGGGGTAGCCAGGTTGGGCCAGTGAGGTGGGGGGGTCCTGTCCCCCTTTCTCAGCTCCCTGTGAGACAGCCTCTGACACCACCAAGATGCTCACATGGGGGTGGAAAGGGAGCCCCCCCACAGCCTTGAGGGCCCAGCAGAGCTGCCACCAGGACCCCAGTAGGGGTAGCTTGGGGGGCGCACGTGCAGCTGGGGGGGCTCCCTTTCCCCACCCCCTGTCTCCCTTGCATAGTAAGGAGACTCTTGTCTTCTCTGTGGCAGCCCTACAGACCTGCATGGGATGTGGGCAGAATTGCCTGAAATTAACACTCGCAGGGAACCTGTACAGAGATTTTATCAGATGCGGGTTAAATTGTCACACACTTGGCCATTTTAAAGTGCTCTGCAGCCATGAACATATAGCGCTTTCAGGGGCCTCATCATGTGAAAAATGTAACTTCTGTAAACACCCTTAAGGACTGTAACAAGGTCCAGTAGGAATCATTAAATGAGAAGCACTTATCCAAAGCCACTCTCTTTATTAAATTTGTACTATGCTAAATTCTTCATGATAGATCAAAGCAAAAAACCCTCAGTTTAAAACCCATTTTGTTTTAAAATTGTGTGGCAGTGGTTAGTTGATGTATAGTCCCCTTTTTAAAGCTTACTAAGGAAGACTGCATTTCAGAAATATATAATCAATTCATAAGAATACCTCCATAATCTCTTGTTTTTCATCTGGTGCAAAAAGGTTGGGTACTTCCCCAGTATTGAGCACACTATCAATATCTTCCAAAAAAGCTTCTTCTTTAATCTGCGTGTCTGTGATTATAAAAACAGTTTTCAAGCCCTTCACGCCTGCATTCTTCAACAGGTTCTACAAGACAAAATCAGGTCATGCAAAACATTGTAGTATCTAGAATACTCCTCTGGAAAATTCAGAAACACATACACGCATATGTGGTAATACTTACCTTCAGATCATCCCTCCACTCATTCATACCATAACTCTTAGAGATCTCTGGCTGAAAAACACACATTTTTGCCATGAATGTAGCCAGACGAGTCAAGGACTGACGTCCACTTCCTCCCATTCCAACAAGTAAGGCATTTCCACCTGACTGCTTCAAAATACGGCTTATACGAGACAAATGTTCCAACACATACCTAATGTTGAAATATATTAAACATGATGATGACAAAGAAAATTTATGTATGTATGTATGAGATTTTTCTAAATCAATACATTTAAGTTCTGTCAGTAAGTTAGGAAATTTGTAAAGAAAAATGTGTCTTCCCAACATAAACACAAACACATGACCAGCAACAAACTGATCATTCAAATCTGTTAAAACTATAACCACTGTACACATATCACCCTCTAGAGACTGGGGAAAGGAAAGAGAACAGGTCTGCATTAAGAGGAACATCAATCAAAAAGAAGGAAATAACAGAAGAGAACTTCCCAGTTCTAATGCATGGTAGTTTCATTACTCATATATTTTTGGAAATGTTAAAACAATATGAATCTATTAGGGAAGTATTCTTCTGAGATCACTTTTTTCTATTATCATCTCAAAGACAATAAATTTTGACTTGTCCTACCTGGACAAAAAAATACATCAGAAGCTATGTCAGGATTTTTGTATGTGCATTACATTTCCAGATCAATGAATTAGGCTACATAGCCAAAATCTTATAGACAAGCTACAGCAGCAAAAATGGGCCATAGTTGTGCTGCACCTTAGACTCAGGGTAAAATGAAAGCCTGGAGACTGCAAGCAAGGATAGAAGGTCTATCCAAGCTTAATGGTCCACTGGGATAGAGTTGTTAAGACATACCAGAGTGAAGTGGCTAGCATCATGTCTAGTTACCTTTGATTTCATGATCAAATACCCATTTATAGCTAAATCAACTGTATATGAGCCCAGAGGAGGGCTAGAACTCATGCTTCCAGAACTGTAGAAAGACACCTGAAGTGCTCTATTACTGTTAGAAATATTATTAGAACTGCACAGTTTGCATCTCGTACCTGATAAGAAGAAACACTGCCAAGGACATTTCTCTCCCTTGGCCATTGCTAGCTTTTCTAATGCTAAATTACTCTCTACTCCCACACTCCCCCTGACTTTCACATGCAGATTACAGAAGCTGGAATTCAACTGACTGTGTCCTTGAAAGGGGGGGGGGATTTCAACTCTTGGTGACCTAGAGAGCTTTCTGAGCATGCGTAATTAGCTGATGCATCCGCCCCGCATACTTAAGTAGTTAATTATAATATACATGCGACGGATAAAGTGACGTGATCACATATATGTTTGTATGAACCAGAAATGAGCTGTAAGAGTTCCTGTTTCTGCACACGTGCCCAGGAGGGAGAGCATATAGTGCCTGCTGCAGATTTCCTCAGGGGGCGGAGTAATCTGAGATTTTCTGTCTCTGCTCTGACCCTATTTGCAAATACACCTTTTGTGCTGCTAATAGTGTGTGCCTGAGAATTATTTGCGAGCCTCCAAAAGAAACGAACCGCAATATTTTGCATCATTACCATGCCCCTGGCTGCAAAATAAGTGGTATGACTCCCCATGAATTGAAGAGGCAGCAATGCACCAGTACAGCAGTACTGGAATTGGTGCAGAAGTTTACAGAATGCTTACACAAGAAGCAACTCAGTAAAGGGCCCTAATGATAAAAACATTGCGTCAGTCATCAAATAGCTAAAGGAATAAGCTTCATAAGCTTCCCAATCAAATCACTTCAATTGCCCAAGTATCTGCAAAGAGATAAGACAGATTGGTCTAAACATGTGAAAGGGAAGAGAAAGGCAAGGTATACTTTCTAAAATATAATACGGTCACATTATCTAGCACCCCAAACTACCATATTTTCTCAAATATAAGATGACTCCCCAATAATTAGATTCTATATATGGAAAATATATAAATTTGATACATTTTTCCAGGTATAGAATTTAATTATGGGAGGTTTGTCTTGAATTTATTTGCCCCCTTCCCACTGCTACAGCAAAGAAAAGAAACCTGGGAGGATAGTTAGCTCCTTTGCCCTCTGCTCCCCAGAGCTTCTTTCCCCTGCAGGCTCTTCCCCTCTTCCTCACTGTCAGACTCTGCTGTGGCACATGTGCTCTTTCTCCATGGCGGGGGGGGGGGGTGTTGCATCATGGTTGTGAAGGCGGTGTTCTTATTGTGGACAGGATCTTTTGATAGTCGGGCTTACAGAGATCACGCTCGCTTTAAAGGTCAGGCTTAATTTTATTAATAAGGGTTAAACAAAACAAAATCAACTATGCTGGGTGCACCAGTGAGCACCCACTCACACTGGTGTTGTATCTCTGGGAAGGGTTGCCGGGATCAGGCGGGTCTGGCGTCCTCCCCTCCGGCTGGCCAGGCCGAAGGTCACTCCGAGTCGATTCAGTCCGTACGTTCCGTCGGACGCGCAAAGACCCCAAAGTTCACAGCGCGATGTTTTTTATACTCTCTGTGATGCAGGGCGGTCTAATTACATGTGGCGCTTTCTCATTGGCCCGAAGCGGCGACTGTCACATTATTGACAGGCCCTGGACTTCCCCTTGAGAGACCCCGTGCGGAAAATTCCAGCTGCATGGTGCTTCCACGCTGCAGCCCCAGAGTCTCCCATCCACCCAGCACTTGTTACATAAACACTAAACACATGCGAACATGGCCACCTATAGCACTTAGCAAGTGCAAAATAATTACAACACTTACCAGTGCTTCTGTACACCGCACTGGTCTACCCTTCTTCCGAGCATGTTGCCCACAGGATCCAGAGGGCTATGTGAATTTTCTTCTGGGCTCCAGACGGGAAAAGTCACTCAGAAGACCTTGTACAAGGACAAGAGGGCCAGGGGCAGGGGCATGCCAGACATTTTCCTGTTCTTGTAGGCCAAGTATATGAGCCTGATCTGCAAGCTGGTGATGGATGCAGAATCCAAAAATCACTTGCCTCGTGAGATACTTCGCAGGGTACATCCTGAGACACTGGGGAGTATTCACCCTGCCCAACCATAAACCGTGGATCTTGGGTACACCGTGGCTCTACGAGACCCTGAACCAGTGCCACAACATGTACGGCAGGGGAGGGCAAGTGTTTTGGGTGGGGGGCCTCTTACTGAGTTTTGGCAAGGCATTGAGGGCCACATGACAGCCAGCCAGGGGCAGATAAATATTAACTTTCTAAATTTTTGAGGGGCCCCACGGGCCAGATAGAATGGCCTGGTGGGCCATAATCGGCCCGCGGTTCACATTTTGCCCACCCCTGGTGTATGGCCTGCAGAACACAGGCCCAGAGACCATGAGGAACCACAGGAAGATCCAGAAGATGGTGAGACTAAAGGATACTATCTATCCCGTGGACCTTCTCCTGGGCGATGTGCGCCAGGCTGTGTGGGAGAGCATCCACCACAAGGATCTGCACAAAGATCACAAGGACCTGAACTGGTTCATAGCTCACTGAGCTCTACCAGTGAGGGCCCGAAGACAGAGAGGGGCAGTTGGGGAGACCCAGCTGCCAGGGGCCCAACTGCCATGGGGCCACTGAGACAACTGACCACCTCCTCTGGCTCTGCACCTGCACCTGCATCAAGGAAGTATGGAAAAGGGTGAAGCAGCTCTGCAAAGTGTTGACTTATGTCAGCTGGCTAACCAGAGAAGCAGCAGTATGGGCACCTCACCAAACACTAGAGGAGCCTGTCACCCTGTTTTGACCAGTTTGCGTCCCATGCCAGGAGCTCCCTGTGGAAGGCCAGGAATCTGTTGTTGTACAGGCAAATGGACACAGAGGTAGTAGGCTGCATGAAATTGGCTCTCAGTGAACTCCAGATCTATTACCAGAAATTGGTAGTGGAGGATGGAGGGGGCATGGCCAAAGTCACCTGGCACAGAGACATGTAGCACAGGATCATCCAATGTCCCCCAAGCGGAGAGAAGGGCAGTGGCAGCAAAGAAGAGGAAGGGACAAGTGGACCAGAGGATAGTGACAGTGACAGCAGCAGTGGGTCCTCCAGTGGGAGCTGGAGCAACAACAATGGAGAGGATACTTGAACTGAGTATGCGACCCCACAAGCGGGGTGGGGATGGAAAGGAAGTGTTGCATGGTCTGAGGGACCAGGTTTTGCTTATTTGTTTTGTGTGTGTTGCATGCAATGCAGATATCGTAACAGGTTCGGGTGGCCAGAGGGCCTTTATACAGGTGTGCGGGTGCAGTTTTGTAATGGGTGAAGGTTTTTTTCTTTTTGTGGTGTGATACTATATAATCTTATGTATCTTAGATAGATAGATAGATAGATAGATTTTTACAAAAGAAATCACCATAACTTGAAAAAGGGGGGACTGCACTCAGTGAGCACTGCCACACATCTTACTCAGATGGGTATACTCAGCATGTTTGCCCAATATAGACAATATATTTTATGGTCATTCTCAGTGTTGGCTGCATTTAATCAACATCATAATTAGTTTTCATTACTAATCACATACTGCTTTTAGCAGCAGTTTGAAGATAGACAAAGTACTTGAAGCACTTTTCTTATATACAATAATACAATACAAAATAACACACCTGAAAATTACAAGGTTCATCCTTGTCTTGTGGGTTTGATTATATTCATCTAAACACTGCTCCACAACATCACTGAACTGTTGAATACTTGGAATTTCAATATAAAGTCTTTCATCTCCTTCAAGGTCAGGGGTCATATAGTCACCAAATACTAAACTCCTAGTATCTTCCTCAGTCACCTATAGTATAAATTTCAATAAATTACAAAGTGAAGTTTAATGATCAGTTTCTTAAGTCAGAACTTTCCAAAACAAGTTAGGTAATAGATAAATGTACACATAGGTGACTGGTGCCTCTTCAGTCAGCAACTGGGGGTGGGGTGGGGCCATGGCAGCTGACCCCACTGATGGGGGTGGTCCCTCACAGCTGACCGCACTCACCAAAAAATGCTTTTGCTGGCAGCTCTGCTCCCTGGCTGGCGCTTGCAGCATGGGTACTGGCACTCCCACCTGCCCCCCTGCCTGCCAGCTAAACAGGGAGCATAGCCTGACAGGGGTGCACTGGCACGTTGCCACTGAATGTACATGAAAATGAACAGAAGCTCTGAAATGCATTACATTAGGGAATAGCCAAAATCACTTCACAATATTATCTATTCCTAGTTTCTATTGCTCCTCTACTATGGGTGCATCTACATGAGACACTGTGTGGTAGCCTATTAACAGTGCCCAGTAGTGCGCAGGGCAAAACCCATGCTAATACGCTACTGCACAGTAGTATTAAGCTACTACGCAGTTAACATCAGTAAAAACTCATGCATCAGCACTATTGCACAGTAGCACCAGTTACTGCTCATTGATTTAGTACTTGGTTATGAAAGTACCAACTTAATACACAGTAACTACAGTACATTACTTAACACGTAAATGCACCCAGTATGTAGTAAACATATTTATTAATTCTTGTAACACAATTAACTCAAATTGATTCATATTCTCATCCACCAAAATAACCAAGACCTCAAGGGCATCATAAATTAACACCAGCATGGATGTAGTATCCTTCCTCCTTTTAGGAAATCTGAACTAGAGCCATAAGGTTAATTTATGTGTAGGAGAAGAACTAACTGGTTAAAGACAAAAAGGGAGGGAACTTACATAATGAAAAACATCCAAACAAGTTAGAATGCAATAACAATTACAGAAAACAAGTTATTATACAATAAGCAATTTACAGGCCAAATCCAAAGAGGGAAGGTTTCTTTATCTATTAAACCAAATTTTGACAGTCCATTAAGAATCTTTGTCATCAAATTTCCTCCTGTAGATACTACACTCACAACTGAAACATTTCATTTGGAAAATATTCAAATGAAACAGTTAAACCCTTTCAAACATTTTCTTCTCAATTTCAGGACAAAATAAATAGCAAGTTTTATATACATTCACAAATGTTTCTGTTGACAGGAAATTGCATTTTTTGGCCAATAATTTGCCTGGCCCTAAATTATGATACAGAAAATAAGGAAAAAGGAATGTTACAATGCCAAAAGCAATACTTACAGCTGCACTCCCTTGTTTAAGATGTGCAAAAACTTGGTCAAATCCTTCTTTGAAATGTTCTTTCACTATATCTTTCACCAACCTGAACAACCAGGCACTATCAGCATCATCTACAAGGCGGTCATAAAATACTCGAAATACTTCATGAACAAAGAGACGAATCATTGTTTGCTTTTTTTCAACTGATTCTTTCTTAATGAGCAAGCAGCCTTGGATAACACGTGAAAAGTCACGCAGGTTGAATGTATAATGGGATTTGGCTGGTGTGGGCAGCAGGTTTTTCATGGCTTTCTTATATACCTTAAATATGAAAAACAATGAACAAAAAAAGAAACATTCTGTGGATCATATTTTTACAATAACAATACTTTACTTTTCAATGGACTTTTATACAAGGAATTAAAAAAGCACCTTGAAAATATTCAGCAGCTCTTAGAGTAGGCCTGCATGGTAGACATATTACAAATCTAAATCCACAAATGTAAGGCACAACAAGTGTAAACAAACTATACATAGAAAACCTGTAGCAGAGCTAGTATTAAAATCCATGCCTCTTGTTCCCAGCTCTGTACTTTACCCACAAGACCCTTTTTCCTCTTGTGAAAGACTGAATCATAGAAAATGTCAGTTTCAGATCTTTATATGCTGAATCATCTATATTTTGAAACAGATTATTTAATCTCCAGAACTCCAACATAATTATGAAAATCTATATGAAATCCCTACACCTTGATCAAATAATGAAAAAAAAAGAACTTTCATGAAATTCTTCTTACCTCTAAAGTACCGCTGACAATTTGGTTTCCAATTGTGAAGAATTCAGGGGTGAATTCATTATTTCGGAGGTAGAAGGCTACTATGGTAGAGAAGATACGGACCATAGTTTCATCACTAAAGGAATTAATGGTGCAAATGTTGAAGTGTCGCAGAAACCGAGATGTAACAGGATTCCTTCCACCACCTGGAGGTCCCATAGCAGCTATCAGCTGCACATCAACCAGTGTAATTTTAGATGTATCCTTTAAATCATACCTTCAAAACAGATTGCAACGCCATATTTACACAATTAAAACCACAGAAGATGGCTTTAATTGTTAGACATACCTAACATTACATATTATTTGAGATATGCTACTTTAGCTTAAATTAAGACAACCATGTCTATGGACTCCAGTTAATCAAAGCAAAGTTTCCTTTGGGTTCATGAGTTCAGCTGCATGATTTCTCTGTGTATAACTAAGGTTTCAATCATTAGTTTTAACTTTGGATACACAAACCATGGGATTAAATTTATACATGAAAGCTAAAAAGATGGCATTTGGAAAGTTATACAATTTAATTTTTTTTTCTTTAGTTCTGGAGTTTACATTTAAATAAATGAATAACATAACAATTTACTGAAAATTTTAGCTGTCTTGAATAATTACCAAATTCCATGGTCAAAAAACTGTCTTAAAAGTTCAATAGGAGGCTGAGCTCCATATTTCTCCAAAGCAGGCATATTCATATCATCCACAAAGATGACACACTTCTTTCCCATAGGAGGGCCAAATACACCTTTACGTCTTTTGTCTAGCCTGGCCATTATAATATTCTACAATGCAGAACAGAAACATTTACAACATGGATTTAATATGTAGGCCAACCATATTATATTAAAAATAGTGTACTGTATTTTAAATTTTTCACAAACATTTATCATTAAGAAGATGCTGAATTTGTAAATACATATGTAAATATATTTTTTCATATTCTTCACTGTTATTCTACATTTATTTGCTGAACTTATTGAAATAATATAATGTTTTAATTTATTCCTGATTTCATATTTGCCTGCCAGCTTACTTTGACTTCCATCATTTAAAAAAGCCTGATAATGCACTTAGGTGGCTCTGCTAGATCAGAAGAACAGGCAGCATCTCACTGGAACAAGCCCTCAATTTTTCCAGACCCTGATTTCACAATTCATGCCTTGAAATTGGGGCATATGCCTGCACCCACACAAGCTCCCCTTAGAACATCCATTTGTAGTTAATTACAGATTTAGGACCTAAATTTAATCATGTCAAGGAAACCACTCTTGAAAGATGCATTACAGTACTAACTTAGGGCATGACCACACAGGGAAACAGCTGTGGGGAAATAGAAGTGGCTGCTGACAAGTAATTACTCCAGATTTAGGTGGTACTTCAATATGTTATAATTACAGAAAATATACAATACCTCCAGTGGCAGAGAAAACAGTTAGGTCAAATTTTCACTAGCATCTACAGCTGCACGTGCAATTTAAAGCTAAACAACATTAATCCTACAAAAGGATCCACTCACATCGGTATTACTCAGGCAAAACAAGTCACACCTGCACATCCTTTTACAGCATCAGGACCAAAGCTTTTATACAACAAAAAGCTGTCGTGTGTATGTGCAAATAAAGAACCTTAGCTAGAAGCTTACTGTAGACATTAATTTTGCCGAGTCAAACAGATCGCACACATACACCTGAGTTTTTGTAATGATAGAATGATTAGATATAAAAGAAATAAAACACTTTGCTCATAAAAACTTAGATATAAAAATCATTCATACAATATTAGTGTCTGAAGATGTGGCTGTAAATATGGACATTTCCAACATTTCAGCAATGTATTATTATCCAAAGGCAAATAAAAAAAAAACAGCTTGTTTTAAAAATAAAATGAACCTCCCACCTTAGTGTGCCATGTAGCTACATCCTCCCCTTTAATGCCAGTTTATTTGTGTTGAATAACAATAAGTTATTATTTGATTTTCTTAGTTTTATATTTTTTCCAAAACAAATAATTTTTATTTCTTTAAATTTTAGATTTCTAAAACCAAATCCCTCTGGCAATTCTTATAACAATAAAAACATGCATATGATAAATAACAAGCATTAATAGATTCAAACTTCCAAATTAAATCAAGCCACACATTCATCCACTCAGGCAAAAGCTTGGGTAACCAAATAGGCTCTGCATTACATCATGAAGATTGACAAAAGGAGCTGTGAATTCCAGAGCTAAGTACAATGAGTATAAATACTGATACCTGGTTCATTATTGCACTGACCTGCCAAGAGCCAATACTGTACTAACATAAAAAGACATCACAATAAAAATATCTTAGAACGAAGAGCTAAAGTTTGTCAGCTGAACAAATCCCACATAAACTCACATTTGGCTCAAAAATGTATATAAAATCTAATGCAAATCATCTGTTCTTACCAACCTGGGTTTGATTGGCACTGGTCCGTGCTGAAAAATTAATGAAGAATGGAAAGTAGCACTCCTTTTCCAAATTGTTCATTAGCTTGTCCTTTACGTAGACAGATTTCCCAGTACCTGTTGGTCCTACTAAAAGCAATGGTCTTTGCAAAAACAGTATACAATTATATTAGTCTATCAAAAGCAAAATGGACAGCAAAGAAAAAATTATAGATCAAATATACCACATAAAAATTAAACACTAGGGGCATCTTTACACAAGTGCCAGGGACAGGGAACACTTTAATTAAAGCAGTTCCAAGAGCCACTCTAATTAAAGCACCTGCAGAGTCTCATGTATTCAGTATCCTGTGCTTTAGTTAGCGCTCTCCCATGCTATTTTGAAGTGCAGGGACACTGAATACACAAGATGCAGAGGCTGTTGGAGCACATTGATTACAGTGTGTCAGAACAGTGTCCCCACACATCTACAGGCATCTAGAACACTAGAAATTAAAAACTGCATGATTTTGTTCTGCTTGTAAATACAGGTTATTTTTAAAAAGACCAATGATGATTAACTTTTTTCTTCATTATGCACCCAAACAACTCCACTAAAGTGAAAAGGCATTTAAAATAAGCCTTGTTACTGGTGTGTAAATGAGAATAGAACTGCGCAGCTTATTCCCTCTAAAGTAAATATACATGGTTGGAACTGCATCTCAATACATTTACAAAGTAATCCTATTTTAGCGTCCTTTAAATTTAACACCATGACAAAGTAGATCAGAGAGCCTTTTCTGAATGTTTCTAAACTGCAAAAAATGTTACCCACTGGAATGAAGACACTTAAAAATATCAATCTGGGATTTCCAAAAGGACTTGTTTAACTCCCTTTGAAGGCTAATGGGCTATGGACACTTAACTCTCTTAAACTGCAATGAAAACTCCTGCCATAATCAAAATGCCACTAATGACACATAAGCATAGCCCTTCTCAACAAAGGGTGTCTGATACTGGACGAATTATGTCAATCCCTGATATCTTGAGGGAGGTCATATCTAGAGGAGAAGGGACAGAGTGGAAAAATAATTCTTCGGCCTCTAGGTACACTGAGGGGGAAGGACATTTCCCTTAATTTTAAAAGTTAATCATGTTACAGTTTCTTGCTTTAGAAACCTTCCCCCGATTCCTGTGTATTTCATTGTCTTGCTCTGCTCATTGTTGGCATAGCTACTGTTAAGCTCATGACTAATTTAAGAAAAGATAATCATCCCATTTCATTAGAAAAGGCAGTAAGATGGTTTAAAACCTCAGCAGTAATTCTAAAAGCATTGTAGAACACTGTAGAATGAATATATTTTTTAGAAATAATAATATAATGGAGCAATAATAATATAATGCTGGGCCATAAGAAGTCTAATACTTTAAAAGTGTATTAAAAGGATGTAACTAGTTGCATTGAAGGCTGTTTCATGTACACAAAATGGGTCAAGAATATTCTAATACTGACAAACTTGGGTCCTGATCTGAAAAATACTGATATGAATGGAAATACTCTTTAGATAAGGCTTTATAAACAAACAATTAAGTTATTCGCGGTTTTACATGAAATAGATTTTCTTACTTTCCATAGGTGATGCATAAGTCCATCAAATAGGTATATCTGACTGTGTCTATTGTTGGAACAATGATGTCTTGAATCTTAACACTTTTTTTATCACCATATTTAATGCTTTTAATGGATTCATTCCAATGTACCCACCGTCCTCTACCTTTCAACTAAGAAGAAATATAGATTTTAAGTAGTGTGAGAGGTTAGTACTGACAGACATAATACAGTACATTCAAAATGTTTTCTCTAGCACTTCATTCTTTTACATGTGAAGGAAGTGAATATGCTTCTGTGTTACTTAACATTTTCCTCGCTGTATTTGTAATAAACAAACCTCACAAGCTGTACCACTCAATTAAAGTGAATATTTAAAATTCAGACCCCTGTTTTACCCCTCCTTATACAAGGTTCTTTAAAGGCATAAACAAAACACTTAAACATTAGGGATGTAAATATAATTTTTAAAATTATCTGTTTAATTATCCTCCAGTTATATCTGTTAAACAGTTAACTGATAGCACATACCTAGTTTAGTGACCTGTGGCAGGAACAGCTCCAGCCCCAGCCCCTTACGTAAGGCTTCCCTTTGCCCACACAAGCAAGGGCTGGGGCTGGGCTGTGGATGGAACTGGGGCTGGAGATCTCTCCTAAGCCTGGATCCCACTGCCACAGGGAAGGTTTTGGGGGGAAGGAGGTGCCAAACCCCCACAGTGGCCAGGCGGGGCCTTCCCGCTGCAACAGCAAGACTCCTGACCCCACAACAGGTCTGCCCAGTCCCCCTGCAGTGTTGGGGCCAGATAGGGCCACAGGCTTCCTGCACCTCCTGCTGCCCCTGTGCTACTGTGGGCCAGACATGGAAGGCTCCTCTGTGCTGCTGGAACAGGACCTCCCCAACTCGGCTCAGGGAAAGGGGGCCTAGTCCCAGTGGTGCTACATCCTTCCCGCTCCCACCTGTGGTGCTGGGGGTACACTGGGTCAGTCCTGAGATGGGGTTGGGCACATGGTTGGTTCGGCCGGAGGAGGCGCTGTGGGAGCTGAAGCAGGTAGCACCAGGTCGCTGCCGGCCCCTCATGCAGTGGAGCATGGCCCCAGGGTGTTCCTGAGGGGCAGCAGCACAGCAGCTCCAGCCTGGGAGGCTGCTGTTATAGCACCAATCCTCCTCTGAGCACCCCTAATGCACCACCATGGCTTGTTGGCACCCTTCAGGAACTCCCTGGGACCACATTCAACACTTGAGGGGCCAGTGGTGATCTCTCACCCTTGGCACCACCTTTGTCAGCTGCTGCAGCACCTCCTCCAGCTGAGCCAATCCCATGATCAGCCCTGCTTTGGGCCTGGACCAGGCCCTGCATGACCCCAGTGCTACAGGTGGCAGGGGAAAGGACACAGTGCACTCCCCTGGACCTTCTTGCCCCCGTGGCAAGCTGGGGAGGGCCCAGCCCAGCAGTATAGAGGAGCCTTCCACGTCTGGGCACAAGCACAGCAGGAGGTGCAGGGAACCCATTGCCCTGCCAGGGCCTCGCTGTTGCAAGGGGGCTGGGCAGACCCACCGTGGGGCTAGAGTCTCGCTGCTGCAGCAAGAAGGTCCCGCCTGACCCCTGTGAGGGGCCCAGCACCCTTCTCCAACTCCTCCCTATGGCAGCAGAATGTGGGCACAGGAGAGGTCCATAGCCCCAGCCCCAGCCCAGGACTGTGGGGGCAAGGGGAAGCTTCAACTCTGCAGCTGGGCAGTACTCCCAGTGATTCAGGTGTGTCCACCATCTCCTGCCCCTGTGGTTCTCCACCAGCAGCCTGGGACCCATGTGGTGCTAGGAACATGGTGAAGATATAAGGGGCTGGGGCCACGGCTGCTTCTGCTGGAGGTGGTAAACAGTATAAATATAATCGTCTCTTAACCCTTTAACTATTTACATCCCTATTAAACATGTATATAATATCAAATATACAAGCAGTCCTCATAGGAAAATGTATCTGTAAATGTGATTAAAGTTTAAGCATGTGCTTCCTGGACTTAAGTCAGAATGCCCTTCTGTCTAAAACCCAGAAACCTAATGGCACTTCCCTGGACCTCAACTACAGCTCACTCTAAATACCCAATATAGATTGGCAGATATTTACTAAACAGTTGTTCAGTCGGTGCATTAATGATTCCAAAAAAGATAATGCAATTGTTAAATAAAGTAGTTTAGTTCTTCTCAAACCCAGAATATTCTTACTCTAGCAACTGTGCCCCGCAAAAGCTTTAAGCAGCTAGCTAAGTTTTGTTTCCCTCATTTAAAGGATATATTTGAAGTACTATAAAATGAGTACTATAAAATCATACCTCATACATGTAGTCATAGACCAAACCTTTATCATCAAAGGGACAGTCCCATTTACCCACAACTGGTGGTACTGGACTGGATTCAGACTTCCCTGCTACAATTTCCCTCAGGAAAGCATCAAAAATAACTCGACTATCACTGTCACAACTTCCACCAATGGACCAAATCAAAGAGAAAGCAAAGCAAGCCTGAGAATGTAAAAGGATAAGAAATGACAAAGTGACTGACCGGTCTGATAAAAAAAAAAAAAAGCAGAATAGTCTTATGTTGAGCGGTTCTAATGGCTGTCATTAAATTAGCTTTTGAGCCAAAGGCAATCACAGACCTCCTTAAAGACAGGGAAAGAAGCAATTAACACCCATATTTAGCAAGATAGCTAGAAACAATTAAAGCTATTGCCAAAGGCCATGTGTACATGACACGAGACTTAACGTAGACCACCAAAGAATTTAAATGCGGCTTTTTTTTTTTTTTTGGTGCGGTGCAGTTCGGTTTGTACAACACAGTGTTCACGAATGGTGCTTTTGAGCAAGTTAAGCCCCTGTGTGTCATTCCCTGCAGATGTCAGTAGAGGGAATCAAATACCAATTTATCATTTAAATGTTTTTCCTGTTGCATTACAACAGGAGGCGCATGTGAGCCAACTGGGCTTCCCAGTCCCTGAACACTCACTGCTCTGACCAGTTACGGTCACCCCAAAATACTTCTCACTCATATTCCACCATGAAATTTTTCATTAATATAGCAGCTTAATAATTACCTATCGTAAGAGTATCAGGTGGGTGGGTGTTTGTCCACTATGTAGCTTGGCAAGGCTTGAGCAGAGCTAGACTAAGTTGTTAACCAACTTCAAACGCAAGGGCTAAGAATAGGGTTTGAAAACTCTGTGCATGTGTGCTACATAAAAGCCAGAGAAACTGTTGTCAATGTGAATTTGAAAGGAAGCACAGAAATGGAACTTCTTGCATACAAAAGCTTATGACAGGTAGACTTGGGAATTTCTGAGCAAGGAAACTCTGCTGTTGCTTATTTCCACTGTATTCAGGTTAACAAAACTCTGTGTATATTCTTTGTATATAAAAAAGAGAAAACAATAGTAACAGTAACGTGACCAAACTAATTTTCAAGCTCCTGTGAAAACCTCTGAACATGCAAGGCATAGATGAAGGAAGATGCAAACTTTGTTATCTGAAGCTAAATCCCTCCTAGATCTCCCTACTGAGGACTGTGTCACAGTAGCAGAAGGTGCTTATCTGGAATAACTGAGCTCACTTAGATCCTAATAAATGATTTATCTAACATCAAAGACTGATCCAGCAAAAAAAAAAAAAAAAAGCATTTCCTTTTAATGGTCTTCACTAAAGAGTTGCCTTTGGTTTCAAAGTTTTTGTAAGGACATTTTCAGTATTAGTGAAATGTCAGGAGAAAAAAATTGCAGACACAGTGCTTTTTTGGGATTAGACCCACTGCAAGAGCAATCTATGCAACAAGAATTGTAAGACTAATATTTCTAATGTTTTGCTGTGTTGCATAGACTGTGCATCCTAATGCTAAAAAAGTAACTCTTCATAAGAGGAAAATATATTCATCCTTACAGCGTACATAAAACATGGGATCAAATTCTAGATGTCTCCAAAATGAATGCGACTCACTCCACCCACATAGAGCTTATATTCAGACTCTACATGAGTGGAATACAAGGTGAAAAAATATCACCCCCCCAACCACTCTCCAGCAAAACCAGATCCAGATGCTTTTCTTCAGTTCCCACTTCCCCTTATGGGCTAAAAAGGCAGGTATAGTTCTTCCATATTAGCTGCATGGGGCACAACATGGCTCCATGATCACTTCCTGAATGCATTTACAGATCAATGTGATCTTCTAAATTAGCCCTGCATTAAACAGTGCTGAGGCTAATCCAACATCATAAAGGTCTCTGTGTATGGCCACTCTTCTAGCAGACTCACAGAAGTCTTTATGTAGGACAAAGTCATCAGGGCTTCGGGGTGCCCTTCTGTGTAAGAAGTTAATCTCAAGCATGGATTCTATAAAATTGTCAAACAAATAGGTACAATAATTTTGTAAATAGTTGCAAATCCCAAGCATTGTTTTAGCTTAATATTAATTTTGGACCTTTCTATTGGAAATGTCACCGTTTTAAGAACATTTTAAGCTTAACATACAACCAGAAGCTGCCTTTCAAATACCATGAAATTTCTGCACAACCAAATGAGTGAATTAGTGTTACCTGAAAATTATTCTTTCCCCAAAACATAAACACACACACTGATTGCTTGCTCTAACTGAAATATAAATCTAACTGTAATATTATCCAAATTAAAGGAAAACAAACAGAAAAACAGTTAAACTACATCCATTTATGTATCTATAAGAACCTAATCGCTACTGCCCCTGAGTACGAATCAAAAGAAAAATAAGAAAGCAAGCTCTTGCTCTCCCACTGCCAGGCGTTCATTTTGAATATATGTACACACATGAGTGTGTATGTGTGAAGGAACATTGGAGGAAAGCTAAGGCAAAGAGATGAATTTCACAGGAGATCTGTTACCAGTTAATTAATTTCTTTCCTTTTGAAAAATAAACCCAGGAAAAGACCAACCATAATCCATGAGCGGATGTTTTTGTTTGTAGGATCCTCTTGGACAGTTTTACATAGCAACATTTCAAAAAGTCGAGTTAAAGACACTACAGTGTTGCTGTTGCTTGTGGGAACCAACTCCTACAAGACACAAGGAATGGAGAGTACAAAGTATGGTATTGCAAATATCTTAGTCTATCATCTGAGGTTTTAATTGGAAAAGTACTGTATTTTCATGCATTTAGCCTGTGGGCTATACATGTTTTTACAAACTTGACAGATGGGTGCGGGCTATGCAAAGTCTTTAGAACAGCATAGCCCATCCCTGGCTGCAGGCTCCAGCTCCAGCTCCGGCTCTGGCAGCCATGCCCAGGCAGAGCCCACGCTTGCGGCCATGTCTCAGGGGGAGGCTGCAGGTGGGCAGTGAGAGTGTGGCTGGCGGTGGCAGCAGGGAGCAGGGCTCGCAGCTCCTCATCCCTTCTCTCCCGTGCAGGGCCTGTAAGCCTGCCCTGGCTGCAGGCTCCAGCTCCAACCCCGGCTCCGGCAGCCATGCCCAGCAGAGTGCGACTGGCAGCAACAGCAGGGAGCGGGGCTCACAGCTCCTCATCCCTCCCTTCCCCTGCAGAGCCTGCAAACCTAGCAGAGCCCACACTTGTGGCCATGTCTTGGGGTACGGGGAATACCTGGGTGTGGGGAATACATGGACTATTTTACGAAAATACAATTTTCTGTGGGTTATACATGGGTGCAGGATATAACTGCAAAAATACAGTAATTAAGTTGCATATGGCTGTAAACAAAAGGTGGAACGGAAAGTATACATTACTTTAATTTTTAGTAGAAAATAGTTTTCCCTCCCTTAGTGCCTAAAAACCAACCACTTGACATAACTAAAAAGTAAAAATGAAAAATGACAAGAATTACCTTGCACTGTTTTTGATGAACTCTTAAAGCTGCTGGAACTAACCAGTTAAAAAGCCCAAGCAAAAGATCTTGATATTCCTTTTCATTCAGGGGTTCTGGTAGTTTGCTCAACCAAGAAGTTACCAGTGGCATCCAGCCTAGCTGTGAAGACTCCAAATAAATCATACCACAACGACTGACTGTAGCTGGCTAAAAGAGAATTTTAAAGATCCAATGCTTTAATCATTATGGCTACTTGCAGATGTTAACTCCCCCCAAAAAAGGCACTTGAAACTCAGTGCACTCCTGTGTTGATTAATGGGATTTAATACATAATTTCATTTATGGACTTACTGAAGCCTGAGACAGGTCCATTGTTTCAAAGATGAGACTCATCTGAGGAGACATCTGGATAATTTCCCCACTCATCAAACAAAGCTTTAAAAAATAGAGAAAAGAATTTCTTTAACAAGCAAGTTTACATTTTTTTTTTTTTAACTACTAAAGAAAACTGTATATAATTCAGCCACCTATTACACTGTAAATTAATATGTTATATCTGGATGATGTCCCTTTCAAAATAAGCATAGCCAACAAGTGTGAAAGTCACAATATTTACTCAATACATGCCATTTTTTACTCTTTGATTCAAATGCTGCACTTAATCCTCTCATTTCTTTTGTCCATTTCAGGCCTTAAATATGAAAATGGGAACTACCTATGAAAGTAACAGCAGCAGAGGATTCAAGTGATCACTCAGACATTGTTAAAAGAGAAAAAACAAGAAAAGGGGCTTGTCTGTGTGTGCCACATTTATTCTTATGAATGTTGTGACTTAAATGGCAGTCAAGGTTCTTTGGGTGAATCCGATATCTTTTATTAGATCAACTCAAATGGTTGGAAAATATTTTTTCTTGCAAGCTTTTGGGCACAAACACCTTTTTTGCCAGGGAGCATCTGCAGTTGTTCTGTGCTCTTCCTAGATGGAATGAATAGTAAAGCAGCCAGAGGCTGGTATACATGCAAAAAAGCCGGTCAGTAACAATGTAAATTGTCATAATGTCATAAATCCAGTTACTACACCCCACAATAGAACCATCAGCATTCCTGGACCTTACACCTGCACCTCCAGAAATGTAATATGTAAAATGCATCCAATGCACCAAATGCCCTGATGGAAAATAATGTAGGAGACCAAACAACAACTGCACACCAGAATGAACGCACACCAGAAATCTATGAGAGCCAAGAATACCTGTGGGGGCACATTTCTCACAAGAAAACCATTCTCTCTCCAATCTCCCAGCTGAATCCACAAAAGGGAATTTACAAAACACACAGACAAGCCCATGAACTTCACTTCATCTGGATACAAAAAATTCATGGACTAACCATAGACACTGGATTTACGACACATTACAACCTGCCTAACGTTTGACTCCCCAAGTACCTCTCCACTATTTACCAGCTATATTCATTCCCCTTCCCCTACCCCTCGACATGTCTCTCACCCATTGACTCCTCAATTTATATCATCACTGGCTGACTTTTTTGCATGCATACCAGCCTCTGGCTTCTTTACTATTCATTCTATCTAGGAAGAGCACCACAAATGTTTCTACTGCCTGATGAAGGGTGTTTGTGCCCAAAAGCTTGCAAAGAAGATTTTTTTCCCAGCTATTTGAGTTGGTCTAATAAAAGATATCAGATTTACCGGAAGAACCTTGTCTGCCTGTCTTAGATCAACATGGCTACTACCTAAACCGTTGACTTAAATGGAGTTCTTATCTGCACAGGTGTGCAAAGGCACACTATCTTTTATGGAACTTTATAGAATTATTGAGGTCTTAAGTATTTATCTTTCAACACCAAAAATATCAATTAAAATATTTAATAAAAACATGTTTCAACTTCTGGAATCTCATGCTTCAGACAGGAAACACTGTGACAATTTTTTCAGGACCAATAAACTTTTTCTAGGCATTGTTTAAATATTCAGTATGTAAGACCTTTCCATCCATTACTCCTCGTAGTCCTTACTGGGGCCTGGGTTAATACCATTGATCAGTGCATATAAAAATCAAGCCTGTTAACAGCATGAGCAATAGACCTTGATGACTGAAAAGCAAACTGTACATGATCTAAGCCAAAATGCTGGGAAAGTTAAAAGCATTAGTATTTGGGCACCTCAGAAGGTCAATAGATAGAAAATGGATAAGATGGGTACAAGACACCAAAACAGAGATCAAACAGGAAGTTATTTTGACCAATGTATAAAAAAGACCCTTGAGCTTTGAATACTTTGCAGTGAACTACAGGCTGTGTTTTATGCTACTGCCATGTTTGCAGATAACCTACCTAACACCGGGGCAGATCAAGGACCGGGGACAGGGACGGGATAGTGCAGGGGGTTCCACCTCCCAAAGCCTGCTCTTGGGGAACCAGGCAGGGAGGGGGAAATTACTTTTCTATTGCACTGTTGACACTGTGCCCATCCCCAGTTGAGCCCACCCTGTGGCCCTGTTGGTGCAGGCAGCAGGAGCTCTGGAATGTCCCTTGTCCCCAGAATAACAAGTAAAGCAGCAGCAGCATGTGGAGTGTCACAGAGCACTAAGGTGCCTGCTCCTCTAAGAGCAGAGGTTGCCTGGGGAGAGAGCCCAAAGAGCCAGACAGGTGCCCAGGTGCAGGTTACCATGGCAACCAGCTAATGAGGAAATTAGGCTGCATCTGCACTTAGTCAGCTGGCTGGAAGAGGCAGGGCCCTGGGCCCATATAAACCCCAGGGCTGGGACTAGTGAGTTCAGTTCCCTGCCAACAGCTGATGGGGGGAAGGAGCCTCCAGGAAGGAATGACCCTGAGATGTGGCAGCCACCAGATATGCTGCCCTTAGAGCTAATGGGGCTCCAGGAGCTCACAAGGTACCCTGGCCTACGAGGCACTTAGAACCAGGGAAGAAGTTTTACTCTTTTAAAAGAGCAGATCACACCCTGAACTTTGGTGGTCTGTTATAGCCCAGGGACTCATGTTTTGTTTGCTGTTTTATAACACCGGTGGCTTGGGTGAGACTATTGGGGAAGGAGGAGGCCTCACTGGGGGCCCACTACAGTGTGGGGACCCCAGCACCAGCATGGGCGCAGTATTCCGGGTGACTAGGCCCCAGCACCAGAGGGCACAGTGACAAGGGGGTGACCAGGCCCTGGCGCCAGAGGGCGCAGTGACAAGGGGGAAGACTAGACCCTGGCACCAGTGAGGTGCAAAGACAGGGCTACAGAGAGCCTGGCGCCAGTGAGGTGTGCAGAGAGGGCTGTGGAGAGCCAGGGAGGACAAGGGGGCCAAATTATAGCAAGGCCTAGGCGAGACAATGTCAGCGAGGCTTGGGGCTCTGTATCTCTATCTACCTCCTCAACTCTGTAACTACTATTTTAACATTTACAGATGGGATCCCAGCAGCACACGTCATTCAGAGGGAGCCTGATGTGACCTGCACTACTTTACCCCAACCACACCTGTCACTCCTAATGGAAGCCACAACCCAAGCATAATTACCTACCACGTAGCTTATTTTTTATTTTTACCTTTTTATTGTCATCCAGCACTGTGTTCATACTCTCTATCCATAGAGTATCAATAGGGCCATCAAAAATAACCCACTTGCGTTCAAGTGTCTCAGCTAAAGCAAATTCCCGAAAAGTGTTAGCAACAATTCCATCTGTCCACTGGGTTGAGAAAAAAATATAACAGAGATTTTTTAATTATAATCCTAAAAACAATAGGACTACTCACATGCCTAAATGCTTTGTTGAATCAGGTCTCTATTTGGCTCCAACAAACAAAGAGAAGAACTTATTAAAAACCATCAGGAACATAAATTTTTTTAAATATATAGTTTCCTCTTCACCAAACAGTGGAAGAATTCAGAGTCCAGCAGGTTGGTTTCCCATTTGGAGCAGATGGATGAAAAATGATCAGGTGTTTTTTAGCATAATTTAAAAAATGTAATCAAGTCTTTTTCTCCCTCAAACCAAGTACCCTGGAGAATGCTGCAGAAACTTGAGATAAAAATCTTGCAATCTGTTTTGCATTTGTTTCACCCACAAGGCCTCGCACAATCACATTGATTCAGTTTCCTCTTCCTGCCATAACCCAATGAGTTTTACACTTGAGACGCCCTTAGTCTTAGTACTTATCTACCCATCTTTTGTAATGTTTTAATGCCAGAGGTTTGGAAATGTATATAGTTGAAGTGGCATAGTCCAGACACAGTGGGTGTCTTTAGACATGCTCTAGGGGTGGGGAGAGGGCACTTTAGAGTGGCTCGAAGAGTTGCTCTAATTAAAGCACTCACAGCGTCTTGTGTATTCAGCATCCTGTGCTTCAAAATAGTAGAGGGGGCACTTTAACTGAGGCTTATTTGACGAGCTTCAGTTAAAATGCCTCCACCACCATTTTGAAGTGTGGGAACACTAAATACATGAGATGCAGAGGCTGGAGCATGCTAATGAGCATGCTCCAGCAGACTCATTTAATTGAGTCTGCTCCGATATGCTGTAATTACTGCTTCAGAGCAGTGTCCCCAGATATCTACAGGCACCCAGTTATACCAGTATAAAAGTCCTCAGATTCTCACTACATATTTTCTTCAGAGAAATAAACTATACCAGCCTTGATAATGGTATTATTGCATCTGTGCTAGGATTTGTACAGCTTTAAGGGGTCGGGGAGAAAGGGACTTGATAGTGGGGGTCTACTACAGGCCACCACATCAGGAGGAGGAGTTGGACCTGGAATTCTCCAGACAGCTCTCAGAGACCATATGGTCAAGGGACATGGTTGTCATGGGTGACCTAAGCTACCCAGACATCTGCTGGGAGGAGCAGTCAGCAAGATCCAACCATTCACATAGGTTCTTAACCGGAATACAGGACCTTCACTTAATGCAGGAGGTATATGGCCCCAGTAAGGGAAATGCCTTGCTAGACTTGGCCCTGGCTACAGGGGATGATTTGGTAGATGATTTACTGATGCAAGGTAACCTAGGGGACAGTGACCATCACCTGATTAAATTCACTATCCTGTGTAGGGTGGGAAGGATAACCAGGAGGGAAGAAATGCTTGACTTCAGAAAGGCTAACTTCAGTGTGCTTAGGAGATTAGTTAGCGAGGCACTGAAGAATTGGTGTAGACTGGTTAGTCTCACCTCTATCCTTGGGAAAATCCTTGAAAAAATTATTAAGGATCACATTTGTGAGAGTCCAGCAGGGAAAGGGCAATCCTAAAGGGCAACCAGCATGGATTCATAGCAGGTAGATCCTGCCTGACTAACCTTGTTTATTTTTATGACCAGACTGGATTTTAAGAAGGCCTTTGATATGGTACCTCATTATATTCTTATAAATAAACTATGCAACTGTGAAGTAGATGACTACATGGTTAGGTGGGTGGCAAATTGGCTTAGGGGTCACACCCATAGAGTGGTGGTGGATGGCTCAGTATCAACCTGGAAAGATGAAGGCAATGGAGTCCCACAAGCCCTGTTCCTTGGACTGGTGCTGTTCAATGTTTTCATCAGTGACTTGGATGAGGGTGTAGAAAGCACTCTGTCCAAATTCGCTGATGACACCAAATTATGGGGTAAAGTTAACACACCAGAGGGTAGGGAACAAATCCAGGCAGATCAGAACAGTTTGAAAAAGTGGGTGGACCAGAACAGGATGCAGTTTAATAAGGAACAATGCAAGGTGCTGCACCTAGGAAGAAGAAATCATCAGCATGCTTATAGGCTGGGGGAGGACCTTTTCAGCAGTACAACAGCAGAAAGGGATCTTGGAGTCATTGTTGACTCCAAGATGCAGATGAGTCGTCAATGTGATGAAGTGATCAGTAAAGCCAACCACGCTTTATCATGCATTAGCAGGTGTATGACAAGGAGGTCTAAGGAAGTGATACTTCACCTTTATGCAGTACTGGTCAGGCTGCAGTTGGAGTACTGTGTCCAGTTTTGGGCACCATACTTCAAGAGAGATGTGGACAACCTCAAGAGGGTTCATAGGAGAGCCACTTGTATGTTTGGGGGCCTGCGGGCAAAGCCCTATGAGGAGACATTGAGGACCCTGGATCTCTTTAGCCTCCGCAAGAGAAGGTTGAGAGGGGATTTTGTGGCCACCTCAAATTCATTGGGGGGGGGGACACAGCAAGAAATAGGGGATGCTCTGTTTGCCAGTGTACCCCTTGGACCCACTAGGAACAATGGTCACAAACTGATGGAGAGCAGATTTAGGTTAGGCATCAGAAAGAACTTCTGTATGGTAAGGGTTGCCAGAATCTGGAATGGGCTTCCAAGGGAGGTGGTGCCCTCCTCTACCTTGGGGGTCTTTAAGAGGAGGCTAGACAGGCACCTGGCTTGGGCTGTCTAACCCCAGCACTCTTTCCTGCCCAGGGCAGGGGGTTGGACTCAAAGATCTACTGAGGTCCCTTCCAACCGTAGCATTTATGAATCTATAAGTATGCTGGTATAAAAATCATGCCCTACCACAACACCTAAAGCACTACTTGAACTCTGGTCTTTTCAACACTTGAAAGTTTTTGTTGTCAATACATCTGTATCAGCAATCCCTTTACGAGTGGTAATTCAATTTAAGCTTGCAAAAGAATACTCTTGGTGGTATAGCTTAAACCAGTTCTTTGAATGGAATAAGCTATGTGAAACAAGAATTTGTGCTAACGAGTCTACAACATGGCTTCTGTTAGCACAGCTTTTCCATTAAACATGTTATTTTTGTCACACACATAAATTTTGCTAACCTAAGTATGTTAGAGATACTTAATGAATTATACCCCTCCCTGGTATAACCATATCAGCAAACTTCAGGACAGACAAACCCTGTATGCAGGCCAGACCAAAAACTGTACAGCAGGATTATATAACATGACAAGGCCAATTATGACAAGATATTTTTAAAAAATAAGCACATTACCTCATGAGACACTAGATCAAACTGTCCAAAAAGTTGACCCATAGTGATAGAT
This sequence comes from Crocodylus siamensis, assembly GCF_052110815.1. Classification (NCBI taxonomy): domain Eukaryota; kingdom Metazoa; phylum Chordata; order Crocodylia; family Crocodylidae; genus Crocodylus; species Crocodylus siamensis. The sequence goes on from NC_143405.1 coordinate 46,055,052, forward strand.
TTTGGATTCACAGTTCTAAAAATTACTTTTTCTTCTTCGCCAAATCCATGTTCATTCATAAGAGAGAGTGTATCTGCCAACACATGCAGAACTTTGGTCTTCCCAGAGAAAGACTCTCCTACAAGCATAAAACTACAGAAATAAAAAAAAAAATTAAACTCTTATACTTTCCTGAAACATAGATTTCATGATCTTGATCCAGCCAGTTGCCAACATGACACTATTCAAGTGCACAAACCTACGTTTTTTTCCTGGATCTGACGCACTATGTAACAAAAATTACAGAATACATGTTATTGCATCAATGAACCAGTGGTTAGGAGGTAATTTTTTATGGAGTCAGTTCAAAAATCTGGGTTGAATTTGCATGCAAATCAGGTATTTCATAGATACAAAATGACAAGTTAGTCTAAATGGTCATTTGTATATGCAAATGTTTATTTGCACATGTAATTGTACATATTGACTGTACAACTGAGCAAGTCAGTCAGAGGCAAGTGAGTCTCTTAAAAAACACTGGCCTCAATTATTTAATGTCTCAATTCTGCAAACAGATGCACAAATAAATACCAACCAGGGGTTCATACTAGTTAATCTAATCTATTTGCAGAATAAGTTCTAAGTTTATTTTCTCCTTTTGTTTGCTATTTAGAGAAAGGTTAAAATGAAATTCTGCTGGAAGACAAAGGCAGATAAGGACCCTGCCCTAAAGTAAAAATCAAACTGTTTTGTGTCCAGATTAGTCTATTTTAAGGAATTATTACTTAATGCTTGTAGAAGACTTTAATTATGTAAACCGATACATAACAACTGAGTAGAAGTAACAGAATCATATACCTAGAAGGGACCTCAAAGGTCAACTGGTCCAACCCTGTGTACAAATGCAGGAATGCTATTCTTAGATTGTCCCTGCCAATGCTTATCCAGCATCCGCTTGAAAACATCCAATGAAGGAGATTACAGAACTTTCCTGAGCAGACTGTTTCACTACCCTACTGCTAGAACAGGAAGAAAGTTTCTCAGTTGTTCTCCTTCTTCTTTATGGCTGTCTTTTGAATATTTGAAATCTATCATCTCCCCGCCTCCCCGCTTAATTTCTTTTCTAAATTTTTTTCAGTTGTTATTCTTCCCAGTGTACTGCAACACAGATTACAACTACCTATTTACTGCTCAGAAAAGTTCCCCCCACCAAAAAAAACCCAAAACAAAAAACAGGACTAAAATGGTAGACATGTGTTGGACTAATATTCTAATAGAATGAAACTTCTATAGTACCAGCTCTTCTCCACAATAACAACCTAATCTGCAACCACTATTAAAGAAAGAACTACCAATGAAGCCAGAGTGTTGGGAGTACAGGATCAAATATATTAAGATTAAAAAACCACTAGTATTTTGGTCACCAAATTTGCTTTAAAATTAAGAAATCCACAGTTTACTAAAATGAATGGCTCTTGGGATTCTTCTTAAAATGCTAAAATATTTTCCTATTCTATTTCCATAAACATTTTCTACTATCCATTATATAAACCATAAAGACAATATGTGGTCATTTGGAATCAGGACTTTGTAATCTTACCCATGTCTGACAATCATCATTTCATAGGTCTGTATAATTTTCTCCATAAAAACTTTAACAGGCTGAACATTATGCTTTATACAGCATTCATTGGCACATTCCAGAAAATCCTAAAATTAAAAAATTCTTTTTATTTGATAAGGTTTAAAATAATAATGTCATACTTACCTAGTATGACATATTACACAGTTTACAATAATATTTTATCAACCTAATATAATTTTATTTTCTTCATGAGCAACATGTAAGTGGTTTATTCATCATTCCATATTATTCATCTGCTTGTCTGGTGTATCATCTAGCATCAGAACATTTGTGGATAAGGATTAGATATTTATTAATTACTGAAATATTTTTCAGGAAAATCTGGCAAATAGCCACACGAAAAATCACCCAAGTACTTCATAGAACAGTAACTTACAGCAAGTCCATGGAGGCAGGGAGAGCTGCCTGGCTGACTCTTCCTCTGCAATAAAATGGAACATGCTAAAATCATGCCAAAAACTACAGGGTAGGGGAAAGTAAGCCATTTACAAAAGCCACTTAAATTCAGACAGGAGTGTGAACCTGTCAGATGTATTTAAAAAGGATGGTTAAGGTTAAAAAAAAAAAAAAAAAAAAAAAAAGGCTGGTATATTTTGCTCAGGCAAAACTGGGTTGGAACTCCAAAAAAAATCTAAGATCTCCATATATGAGGGACCCAAGCCAGGTCTTGAGATCACAATGAAACCAAGTGAATTTTCATTCAGACAAGTTCTACTGTCAACATTTTACTTTCTGTCTCAGCTTGCAATTATAAACAGATTAGGGAATTAGTTAAAATTGATACAATGTCAGGAGTATTACTGAGAAAAAATACTTCACAACGATACTTACATTGTAATCTGCTTCAGGCAGCTTAACACCAGGGAATAAATCACTAGTTATTCCCATGAATAGAGGTATATCATGTGACAAAAATTTTGGCTCATTTACATCTTTGATTGATCGAAGAAGCTAAAGAAAACAAATACACAGTTTTACAGAAAACTGGTGTTCCAATGTACATGGCAACAGTAGAATAATTATTATGCTGTTCAATAACTAAAACAGTCTACATCATGTGTTGTACATATGATGGCATAGCTGCCATTGCCACACTGGGCTGGAAAGCTCACAGTTCCCCTTAAGAGTAAGAACATTTCTGAAACTGTACTGGGGGCTTGATGGAGGAATCTAAACACACTTCATCACCTCCCAGGATCAGTATAGCACTGCTGCCTTGCTGCAATTTCTCACCGTTTTTAGCACATCTAGAAACCACTCCTCTTTCATCCATAAACGTGACGATGAAGGAGATTTTTTACCTAAATCTGGAGCATGTAGGGTTGCCATCCCTCTAGGATTACCCTGGAGTCTCCAGGAATTACATATAAATCTCCAGGAAACTGCTGAGAGTCACCCGGCAGATAAATGATAGGGTATTCATTAAAATAAATATTAAACGTTAAATCCTATTTATAGCAGTCCAGTGGGTTTTTTTTTAAACGTAATAGTAATGTGCATTTGCCTTCCCCACAAAGTCTACGCATTGCAGTCTGCAACATATATGTGCAAGCACGTGGGCACGTCTGTGTTCCGGAATAGATTCAAACAGAGTTGGCGACCCTAGCAGCATGCCAAGCAAGCTATGTCCCCTGCTTTACTGTTTCCTATATTCTTGGTTTTCATGCACTTTGGATATGACACTCATAGAAGAGCTGGGAGATGACACAAATAAGGAGCAAATCAGAGGGACTGCCTGCAGAGCAACAAGAATGCAGCAGTGTGACAAGACTCAAGAGATTTCTTGAAGGATTCAGCAGCACAAGAAATTCAAAATGAAATCAGAAATGCCCTGCCAAATATTAAGAAACATATCATGCTTTATTTTTTAAATGTATATAGGATCATCCATTGTACAATGATGCTACAGTGCTTTGGAAACGTAGTTAATCAATTCCACAACTATTTTATATCCATCTTTCTTTCCTTGTCATTTAAAAATGTAACTATTTTTGTTTACATCTTAATAAATAAATAAATATAGTAAACATTTATGTTGAATTTCACGTTTACAAAGTGCTATAAAAATGTTATGTAGTTTATCTTTACAGATTAAGCATTATGATTAAAAATCTGATCAAGTGTGGTTCAGTGACAAGGCAGAACACAGGCAATGCCAGAACTGGATACAGATATCTAAAAAGCAGTTAATCTAGTGAAATTCACTATATTTTACTTTCTCACAAGCTTACCAGGATATCTTCATTCTCCTTTGGGAATTTCAGCTTTAGATTACCAGCAGCCACTAATACAGCTTTAACTGCTCGCATGCCATAGTCATAATGAAACTGAGAGGAAAGCTGTTCTGAACAAAGCCTGTAGGTCATGACTATCTTCACTGATAATGGCTTAGCATTCAGAAATCCATATGAGTAGAGAGAGATTTCTGCTATCAGGGCATAGTTAGGAACCATCATGGCTACTGTTCGGAAAAGAACCTGAAATACATATCCCAGGAGACATGCTTAGATCACTTAAGAATAAGAGAACAGAAATAAGAAATCTTTGACCAGCCCTTAAAGTGTATGGATAGTTTCATAGTTTGTAGGGTCGGAAGGGACCTGAGCAGATCATCTAGTCCGACCCCCTGCCATGGCAGGAAGGAATACTGGGGTCAAATGACCCCAGCAAGATGTTCATCTAACCTCCTCTTAAACACCCCCAGGGTAGGAGCCTGCACCACTTCTCTTGGAAGCTGGTTCCAGACCCTAGCCACCCTGACTGTGAAGTAGCACCTCCTTATATCTAACCTAAACCTACCCTCTGCCAGCTTGTGACCGTTATTCCTGGTCGCTCCTGGCGGTGCTCGGGGAAACAGTGACTTCCCCAATGCCTGCTGATCCCCCCTGACCAGTTTATAACAGGCCACAAGATCCCCCCTCAGCCTTCTCTTTTGGAGGCTGAACAGGTTCAGGTCCCGCAGCCTGTCCTCATAGGGCCTGCCCTGTTGTCCCCTGATCATACAAGTGGCCCTCCTCTGGACCCTCTCCATGCTGTCGACATCCCTCTTGAAGTGCGGCGCCCAGAACTGGACGCAATACTCCAGCTGCGGCCTGACCAGTGCCGCATAGAGGGGGAGGATCACCTCCTTGGACCTGCTCGAGATGCATCTGTGGATGCATGACAAGGTGCGGTTGGCCTTCCTGACCGCCTCCCCACACTGCCGGCCCATGTTCATCTTGGAGTCAGTGATGACCCCCAGAGCCCTTTCCGCCTCCGTGCTGATAAGAGGGGAGTTCCCCAACCTGTAGGTATGGTGCCGGTTGTTCCTCCCGAGGTGCATCACCTTGCACTTGTCTGTGTTGAAACCCATCCTATTCTCGTCCGCCCACCCTTGTAACCTGTCTAGGTCTGATTGTAGCCTGTTGCATCCTTCCAATGTACCCACGCACCCCCACATCTTAGTGTCATCAGCAAATTTGAACAGGGTGCTTTTTACCCCCTCATCCAAATCGCTGATGAAGATGTTGAACAGTGCGGGCCCGAGGACCGAGCCCTGGGGGACCCCACTGCCCACGTCCTTCCAGGTTGAGAAGGACCCATCTACTACCACCCTCTCGGTGCGGCCTCCAGCCAGCTGGCAACCCATTTGACTGTGTGGGTGTCTACACCACAGCCCCCCAGTTTCTTAATGAGAACAGGGTGAGAGACAGTGTCAAAAGCCTTCCAGAAGTCCAGGAAGATTATATCCACTGCTACCCCTGTGTCTAATGATCTGGTGATCTGATCGTAAAAGGCCACCAGGTTGGTCTGACAGGACCTGCCACTGATGAACCCATGTTGGTTGCCCCTAAGCATGCAGTCTCCTGCTGGCCCCTCCTGGATGTGTGCCAGCATAATTTTCCTCGAACACCCTGCCTAGGATCGAGGTGAGACTAACCGGCCTATAGTTTCCCGGGTCCTCCTTCCTGCCTTTTTTGAAGATGGGGACCACGTTGGCCCTGTTCCAGTCCTCCGGTACCTCACCGGAGCACCATGAGTGCTCATAAAGTTGTGCCAGGGGACTTGCAATGACCTCGGCCAGTTCCTTTAGAACTCTAGGGTGGAGATCATCCGGGCTGGCTGACTTGAATACGTCCAACCCCTCCAGAAGCTCCCTAACTAAATCCTCGCTAACCCGTGGCCCAGGTGTGCCTCCCCTGGGCCCCGAGGGGGGCCCAGCAGGGAGGTGGCTGTTCTGGTCCCTGCTTAGGAAGACAGAGGCAAAGAAATCATTAAACATGTATAAAGTTACACCATTACAGAATTATTAACATTAGAAGACAAGAACCATGGCTCATTAGGAGCCAGACACAAGCAAGTTGCTTCATCTCCTTTCATGCCATATCATTTACTAAGTTCCAGACTGTAGCCTCCCCTGTCGCTGTTCTCCTCCAACTTTCTGTCCCCACGTTCTTACTCTCGAGTGTACACAGACTGCTTTATTTGCCACCTGAGAGCCAAATATCTCAAGAATAGTGAGAGGGCAGCTCCAGAAAGAACATAGGAGTGTGCATGCTCCTGGTTCAGAAAGTTCCTAAATGAATTTTGCCCTCCTGAGGTGGCATTCCTACAAAGCCTTCCTTTGAAGCAACATGCCTCTAATACAGACCAGCTCTGCAATGCTGCTTTCCAGAAACAGGCATAAGCAAACATAATAGGAAGTGTTTTAATAGCAGATTCATCACATGAACTAGTCAAATTTCATTAGCGCTGTTTTTGTGCAATACTTTTGGAACATTTTTAAGAGCATGTTTCCTTAAAATAATTGGATCCAACATCATCATTTCTTTAAAATAACTAAGGATGAAATTCTGAAGTTCCTACACAATTTGTTTCAGGGGTAAAACATCTCCCTAGAACTGCAAGCTTTGACCAGTCACACAAAAAAGAAAATTAGCAAACAATTTTAACAAACAACCTTCAAGGACATCCCTCTTAAAAAATAAATACATAGCATAAGAAAAGTAAATTTTATGAAGTGTATATATTCTATGTGCCACATTCTGTTTTAAAATCATCAATGCCCATTTGGTTATGTTTTCAAAAGGTATTATTAAGCTAATTCGTTAATTTTATGGTTTTACCTTGAGGTTGTCTGGCAGCTCAGACCGTCCTGCATAACCTGGATTCATGGTAATAGCTACAAAACAGTTGGGATTGAGCTTCAGTTCAGTCCCTTCAAAATTAAATGTTTCCACCTTCAGCTGTATGGCTCTCTGAATGCAAAGGATCTGCTGGGCCACCACAGACAGTACTTCTAGCTCAATGCGATTGAACTCATCAAAACAAGCCCAAGCACCTGAAGAAGCCAAACCCTTAAAAAACTGTAAAACAAGAAAGAAAGGATGTAATTACCATGGACCCTTATTTTCTCTGATAAAAAAAGAAATCACAAATTCTCTGATTAAAACCCCAAAATCTCTTATCAAAATGAAAGGCCAGTGTGCATGTGCATGTGCATCAGCTGAACACAATTTTTATTGATATATTTATCGTTTTAAAGCAACTTGGAAACCTACCAGTGCCTCAATCACTATAATAAAATAATTTCTAAATACCTATATATTTCGGCATTTGATTTTAGGTTTTTCATCATGGAAATTCCCGTTCTGAGACCACTCTGAACACCCCAGGGAATTATGTGCAGAAAAACTCAAAATTATGCAAAATTATTTGTATTTTTATTATAAAGTAAACTAAATATAGCACTACTTCAATCTTCTTTAGAAATATATATAAGTACGTTGTATGGTTGGGGTGGCCGTAAGGTGGGGGGTGGTTTGTGAAGATGAGGAGGGGTGTGGGTGGGTGTGTGAGTATTTGGGGTTTGTGGGCACATGTGGGGTTTGTGGGTGTGTGGGGGGGGATTTGTAGGTAGGTGTGGGCCCCCCCACCACACATTCCACCTCCCCCATGGTGCACAGCCACCTCTGCCAGCAGCTTAGCAGCAGCAGGTGGTGAGCTCTCGGTGTGCTCATGGCCATGGCAGGCAGAGGACCTGGCAGCGCACACCTCTGGCTGAGTCCCAGGGCCTGAACATGATGGCATGGAGCCAGCCCGGCCCACTGGTGCATATCTTCAGACCAAACCAGACCAGACTGGCTCCAAGCCATTATGTGTGGATCATTTCTGTGGGAAATGGAAAACCCGGATCCCTGGTAATTACATCCCTAACATAAGATGAGAAGGTTTAAAATAAATAATTGACTAAAATTTTAGCCTAACTGAAAAGACAGGTCAGCCTAGGAAAATAAGTTAACAGAACTTTTTCAGTGGTTTCAATGGAAGCTGGCTCTGCCTCTTTGATCCTGCAAGCTCTTCCACCCATATTTAACTTTACACATTGTTAGCAGTCTGAGGGACTTCAGTGATATTATTTGCAGTGTATAAAGTTAAGCACATGTAAAACTCATTGCAGAATTGAGACCTTGGATTGGCAGTTGTTTGGGGCAGTGGATCATTGGTCAGATGCTCAAAAATGCTTTGTGAAGTAGGCACCTAACTTGCATTGGAAATTAACACCTTTTTCCTGACATACACAAGTCCTGAGTTTGCAATGCAATTCTGTTTACCTTCCCCATTGCCAGATAATCAAGGCCATCAGAACAGTTGAAGACAACACATTGCACAGCAAGAGCCTTAGCCAAGTCTTTGGTGGTCTCAGTTTTGCCTGTTCCTGCTGGGCCCTCTGGGGCACCACCAAGGTTTAGATAAAAAGCTCCAATCTAAAGAAAAAAAAAGAAAAAAAGTTTATGAAGATAACCAATAATTTAATCCTGAAGACAACTTTAATAATAGAAAATAATTTTAAAATCAATTGTAACAAGAAAATTGAACACAGGTACTTATGAAACAGATTCATACTAAACAGAAAAGGCTACCCTAAAGTTTACTTAAAATTTCCAACTTCAAAATAAAGTAAATGAGTTCAGCTTGAAGCTGTCTTTTATTACAGGTACCTAGAAAGGGGGATGCAGTCTTTTTTCCCTTAGAATACTAATCATACCTGGATTTTTTCTGTTCTGGACTGGGTCTGGCAGTTCTTACTCATGGGAAAAAATGAATGGGTCCTGATCTTGCCTGCTTCTCTTCTTTGTTGCTATTTCTCCTTTTCTGTCCTTAGATCTGTCTCTTCCCTCTCATTCTCTGCGTTCTTCTCTACCCAGTCTCCATTTACTCTGGCCCTGACCCATTGTCTATTTACTATGATCCCATTACTATTCTCCCCCAGATGCCAGTCTCTTCCCTCTGCTTTCCTTTCCCATACCATCCCACCTTCATCACTCATTCTCTCTCCCCCATTTTTCTGGATCTCTCAATCCCTGATCATTATTTCTTCCTTCCTTCTAGCTCCCCAACATAACCCTTATTCCTCCCTCTAGTTCCCAGTACTCTTTCAAGTCCATTTTGGGTTTCTTTTCTGTCCCAGTTTTAAGAACAATATCATAGGTAAGTCAATGGCAATTTCATTTGCTAGCTACAGAGCATCACAAGTGGTTTACCCCCTCACTGTCAGCCAGCTGACAGGTTTGCTTAATGCCAGATATACAACCAAATCATCCAGTCACATTTCAGCCATGTTGATAAGCGTGCACACTTTAGCACAAAACATGAACAATTAATAATAGTTGCAGGTGTGATAACATAAGATAGGTCAGGTCTGAAACTTTAAATAAGAATCACAAGGCACTTACACACATGTGAGGAGCCTGCTCCAATGCACTGGAAAGCCAGCACATCGGAGCACGTAAACTGATGCGCTCTGGCAGCCTCATGTGTCGCATGCAACAGCAGCACAGGACACCTCTGCACTGAGAAAATGGCAGTGCTGCGCTTTTAACTAAAACACATTCAGTGTGCTTTAGTTCAAAGCACACCACTGCCATTTTCTGAGTATGGAGCACTACACTGCTGATACACATGCTTCCTATGTGGAGCCTGGCACTTTTAATTAACGCAATTCACTAATTAAATGTGCCAGGTGCCGCATCAGGAGCACATATAAAAATGCTCACAAGCCCCTGAATACTGGATGTTTTAAACAGAAACGCAGAGTCCCATAATTATTTCTGTGAACCTAACAAGTATGAAGTAGGAAAAACCATATTACAATTAAATTAGTTTTGTAGTTATCTGAACTGTGTGTTTTTATATAAAAGCTTACCAATGTGCGGTAACACCTATCCGTAAGTGGAGTAATGACAAGTCGAGGTGAGTTTCCAAGGTATTCATAGGCATATTTTACATTACAATTAATGATGCAGACACGAACATTCTCATATTCCCAATAATATCGCAGTTGAGCGAGCCACTGAAAGTCTGCTTCATTTTCCACACCTAGTACAAAATGGAATTAGCACTACAGCTGAAACAAGTTTCATAAAATTGGATACAGTAAAGTATAAGATACACTTACAGATATGAAATACTGGTAGTTTTGTAATTATGAATGTTTTCCTACATAAGATGCTTACATTAAAAAAGGAAGGAAATCAGATTATAGAAGTCTATTTCTGTTTGGGGTAAATCTATGCTAAAAACACATCAACAATAATAACATTTAAAAAAGATATGTACCACTTTTAATCATTTCCATGACGACATCTCTAGCATGCACATCAATAGTCACCAAAGCACCTAGTGTAGTTCGTGTTTGCTTAGATAATTTTCCTCTTACCAACTCCACAATATCATTAAGCTGAAGTTGAAGTGTGTCATAATAATCAAGTAATCCCTGAAAGAAAAAAGGTGTAATGAACTGGATTTTAAAATCTTTGAACCTTAACCTGCAGTCTTTGGTTCTCTTTTTTTTCTCACAAGATAGACTAGCATCTTAATAAAGATTGTTTAATTGACCACTTTCCTTTGCTGTAATTTCCCCAGGGATTACCTCCTCTTTTTCACAATTATGTAATTACTCCATAAAAAAAAAAAAAAAGTAAAACATAGGGCTTGTCTACACAGGAACATTCAAGAAAGCCAAGGTAAATGACCTGAAAACATTAAGTCACTGGGCACAGATTAAGGCACATAAACCATCATGTATATAGTCACATTCAGGACCACACAGAAATTTAGATATCTTTTAATTTATACACATTACTTTATTTAATGTATCTTAACTTCCCTGAATGTCTCTGTGCAGACATTAGATAGTGACATGAAGGAAAGCATGCAGATGCCTGTGGGCTCTTTTAAGGACTGATCCAAAGCACACTGAAGCAGAAGGTACATAGCTTTCTTTTATTGTAACTGTTGTAAACAAATAGAAGGGCCTATCCACCATGTGACCTGTCTACTCTGTAAGTAGCTCTCTATGGACAATCAGTGGTTTTTAAACTGTAGTTTGGAAAACTCTAAACTACACACACATAAAATGGAACTTGGCATTAAGAAATATAGGACCGGACGCAGTGTATATTTTTTTCAAATGTTAGTTTCAGTTTGCTTTTTTTTTTTTTAATTTAAGTATTGCTAACATTTATATGTTGCAATCTTTAAAAAACTGTTATAGATAGAACACTTAGTCAAAAATAGGCCTATATTAAGACAATAATCCATTATTCTTATTGGAAACGCAGTCTGAATCCATCTTTAAAAAACCCGGATTACCTAATGCAAAAATTAATTCAGGGGTCTTTATTTCATTACCTTTCTGAATTAATTTAAACCAATAGGTAATAATGTTTAATTAGTTTTTGGAAAATTTGCTCAACTGTAATAATAAATTGTTCATATAAATGAATGGTTGTAAATATGTACATGTGTGTGAATTTAGCACAGCCACATTTTTAAAAGTTCCAGTCTGCATGGTGTTTTTATTTTTTTAATCCTTTCACACCTCAGTGGTAGTACCATTGTTTTTGTTTGTTTGGGTTTTTTGGGGGAGGGCAGGGGGTTAAGTTAGAAAGAGGACTGCACAAATAGTTTGGCTTTTCTAACAGAAAACTCAAAGGTAGCAAAAGAGTTGCATGCGAGCCAACATTGTTTAAAAAAAACTGAAAGCCCAGTATTAGATCCAGGAAATTTCTACTGACTTCTATGGGACTTTAAATGTAGGGAAAAAAATGTAAAATTTGTAGGCAGTATTCACTATCCCCATTCTCTGTGCATCACTTGTTTGAGTATCCTCTAGGAAAATGAAGACTCAGATACTTTCCGATCTTTGGATTTTAATCATTAGTTAACATTTGAAACACCCAAAGGTAATTTACACATTTATGTTTTAATGTTTCTTATCAGTTGTTTTATCCAAACTTATCTTGGGAGAGGAAGATGAATGCCTTAGTTGAACAAAATAATAGAAGTGAAATACAAAATAAGCAAAAAGCAAAACAAGTGAGATTATTATTACCTCTGGCCCACTGCAAATGGCTTCATGTACCTCGCTTGTCCAGAACATTTGAGATACACACAGAACTACTTGTCCGGGCCACTCCAGAACCCATTTTTTCCTCTCAGTCTCTGGATATGCCTAAAAAAGTTAAATGCATTACTTAACAGTGTCACAAGTAAATAACTGGATGTGTCTTGTTAACTATGCCTTTGCATTACAGTCATCAAGGTAATCATATAATATAATGCAATAATAGGCTTTGGAATGCCCACTATTTGGGGGGGGGGTTTCAAAGCCACCACAAAATATGCATTTTAAATTGCCTTTCTTCTTTATGGTTTCTTCCTTCTTTGTGTTTAAAGAGCAAAAATTGTTTGAAATGTTCATGTTAATTATGAAAATCTGCCTACCATGCTAATTTGACAATTGTAGTTCTCTTTTAGGTGAAGTCAAACTTGCAACAAGCATTTTGATTACTTTTAATTTTTAATTAGCTAAGAAAAGAGTGAAAAACTAAAACAGGGAATCTTAAGAAGTTTCCTATTGCTGTCAGGCTTATTTTACACAAAAGAAAACACAACATAATTCAGTCCTTATTTAAACAAAACTCCCACTGACCTCACAGTTGTATAACTACAAGTCTCAGATTACTAAATTGAACTTGATCTAAGAAACCTTCATATACTTAAATTTAATTTAAGTCAGGAGGATTTCTGGTATAAAAAGCCTGCAGGAGTGGGCCCTAAGAGTAAAGGAGGGACTCTGGGTAGAAGCAAACATTTGCAGGATGGAGCCCAAGTCTGTATTAGAAAACACACCTCTCTTGCATTAGTTATAACATCATGTATACTCTTTAGCATAATATCTTCAACTTGGACCAGCCACTTCTCCACTGCACCTCGAGCTTCAGAAGTAGAAATGGTTGAAATCAGTTCAACTCGCTCCCCTTCAGAGCTGAACATTGCCTTAATATCCAGATTAGGAAGGAAATGCAGCTTAGCAATGCCCTCAAAACATTTTTTCAAGTGAGGCTGAACTCTCAGAGGATCTTTAGTTTCTGACAAAATCTCCAACATTTCATCATTGGACAAGAAGAAAAATCTAAAAAAAGATTCACACAAAGAACAGAAGTATTAAGTTATTATATATTTCAAGCTTTTTATACAGTAGAACAAGCATTGAACAATGAACAAGCAGTATACAATGAACAAGCAGTATACCGAGGAAAGAAGAGACGCTTTTTCTCAAGGTAAGCATTAAGTCCTTTCATGATTTTGTCCAGAAGCTCATTACAGTTCTGAAGCTTCTCTAATAAACCTGTCAATGAAGTGGCAGAAAGAACCTGTAATAAAAGATATGTAATTACTTGTGAATTCACATCAAAAGTCACAGTCAAGGTACAGCATATAGTAAAGGCTATAAAACTGATAAATTTATGATGAGTGCTTTTACACTTGGTGTGAGTGGGATGAAAGTTCATTAAATATATTTGGTTACTAAATTACTGACAGAAATGAATGGGGAAAATATGTCTTCTTAATTATCTGGAGTATGCCATGCCTTACTTTAGGGTCTTTGGTACAGTATTTCATAATGTCTCTCCAATATCTGTCTACAGTCTGGAAGAGACGTCCCTCCTCTGGCATCTGTTGCATGATGTCTTCTGAAGAAAAAATGGGTTCCAAGTAAAGCCATTGAGCTTGCACTTTCAGCCATTCATCGATAATCTCCTGAACTCGAATCAGACGATCTTCCCATTCCTTTACAAATGTATTAAAATTTTTACTGCACTACAGTCATATTACATATGTTTAAAGAGAGTATATGAACATAAAGAAAACAAACTTTATAGACAGCATAACACCCTTCCAAGATGACAACAGAAACAGACAAGAAGACCACAGGAAAATTAAAGTTCTTCCCTGGATATATAATGCTGATCGAGTTTACAAACTCTAATCTACCAGGGGACTAATTTGCAGATTGCAGGGCAGATTGCTCACTTAAAGGCACTATCAGATTATAGATTCATAGATGTTTGGGTCTGAAGGGACCTCAGTAGGTTATTGAGTCTGACCTGCTGTCCTGGACAGGAAAGAGAGTGCTGGGGCCAGACTACCTCAACCAGGTGCTTGTCCTGTTTCCTCTTGAAGACCCCCAGGGTAGGGGAGAGCCCATTCCAGATTCTGGTAACCCTTACTGTGAAGAAGTTTGTTTTAATGTCTAACCTAAATCTGCTCTCCATCAATTTGTGGCCATTGTTCCTAGTTACTCCAGGGGGTGCCCTAGTTAATAGAGCACCTCCTATTCCCTGCTGCCCTCCGCCGATTAATTTATAGGCAGCCACAAGATCACCTCTCAGTCTTCTCTTGCAAAGGCTGAAGAGAGCTAGGTCCCTCAGTCTCCCCATAGGGCCTGGCCTTACTTTAGTAATAGCATTTTTCAATAATCTCTTATTTAGGTGCCATTAGAAACAGATCATGCTCTCTGCTATCCAAAGATACTGTTGCTCACACCACTAAAGCAGTTTCACTTTAGAGATGGGGCAAGATTTGAAGGATTTGTGTAAAAGGTGTAGACCAGCTGCATTCAGTGAACTCACTCATGAGTTAATGAGATACAGATGCAGTGACAGACACAGCAGGTTTACACTGAAAGACTGAATTTAAAGTTGGGGAGATGCAGTAACCACAAAGACTATCCTAGCCTTTAGATCACAGAATGGCATTTGCAGGGTGACTACAGTTTTTCTGCAGCAGCCTACGGATTTTTTTTCCAGCCCTTAAGGGGATACGATACGATATATATGACCATATAGATTTCTCCATTTAGGCACCACAAAAACTTTAATATCTTGCTCCAAAAAGCATCCCTTATTCACTGTTAACCTGTCCAGTGGGGATGGAGCTGAAATGATGCCCAAGGCTTCTAGGACCTCCTCATCCTGAGGGAACACAAACCTATATCTTGCGAGAACTTAATGCTATCCTAATCACCAGACTACAGGCAAAGATAGGTGTGATCTCCCTCCTAACCTCCCATTGACACTGGGCTACTGTGAAGTCAAAGTACAAGACACTGATGGGGCCAAAAGAAGAGCAAGCAAACTAGAGTGACACGGTAGTCCAGCAGGTGACCACTCATCTCAGATGAGGGGCTGGGTTCAAGCCCTGACTATCAAGGCCTTTTTTGCTTTTTACCTTATATAATCACTGACTGTTTCAGATACTTACAAAGTTTATTTGGATCTGCTCTCAATACTGAAGAAAATGAAAACATAACAGCAATACATTAAAATAGGTGTAGAGATTCTTATAACATGGTTTATAACGTGCATGGCTTCATGTTCTCTCTACTGAATTCAGACTTGGCATAGGAAGAGAACGAAATTTCAGCATTTCAACATTAAAAAAAATTAAAAGACTTTGGGTATATTTAAAATTATCCTCAGGAGTAATTTTTGAAATATTAGATTTTTCTAATGAAAAATACCACAACGAGACAATACAGTCTTGTACTTTATAATAGTTGTCCATTGAATAAAAATGTCAGTTTTAAAAGGTGGTTTATCATACCTTGATTTCTTTTTCAAATGGTTTAATAAAAGGTGATCCTCTCATTGTTTGCGTTTTTACAATCTGATCATCTAGAATAGTCTGAATTTCATCTACTGAAGACAGAATACGAACTCCAGTCTCCCGATAAACACTTGTATTGAAGGAAACTGAATCCCAGATTTCCATCATAGTATGCATTGCCTTCTCTAAGGAAAATTCCTAGCAAGGAGAAGGAAGGAAGGTCTTGTAGTCACTGTTTTCTCATTTGATGCATTCAATATATAAGTATACATACTTAAATAATTATTAGGTAAATTTTCATTTTGTTCTACCATCAAATCATTGCCTTATGTTACTATTTTTCTTACTCTTAAATTTTCTGAGATGTAAAAACCAGGTACCATTAATGATGCCAAACAAGCCACAAATGTGCACAAGCTCAGAATTATGTTCAATACTCCATCCAGTGGCTCACACTGACATTAAGTAGTTCTAATCAAGAGTCACATAATACCAAGAAAACAGAAATGGTAGTTTTTGTAAGCCATAAAAATAGTATAGAAACATACTTTATTCTTCATTTCTTTCTTAAGAGGTTTTACAACCAAATCACTTTGCTCACCTTACTTGCACCTATACTTATGGTTTCAAATTGTTCCAGGTAAGGGCCAAGGTTCTGCTTTAAAACTTTTCTCAGGGTAGTTCCAGAGTCTGGAGTTAAATCATATCCTATTATACCTGACATCCGCTGCCAGTGGCGAGTCCTTATGCCAGGGTTACAAAGGATAGTCACTGTAGGGATATATTCCTAGTTGTGGGGGGGGAAAAAAGGTGATTATAAAGCAGACTTCCATCTACGTAAACAAGCATTTTGCAAATGATGTGAATTATGACTTGCCTATATTATGACTTGCTCATCCTCCCTTTTTGCATCTACATAAGAAGTCACCTTCAACACTTGCTGGTGCTCAACATTTCTACTACTATTTCCAGAGAGACTGAATATTAAGTGACTGTCCATAATATCTAGGTCTACTATTATTTTCAGTACATAAGTCCACATTCCAATACCCTTGGAAGATGCAGCTGTTCCTGGTACCCAAGTTAAATCTCTCAGACACTTTTCATTTCAGTCTAAACCTTGTCTAATAAAGCTTTACCACCAATGAACATGTACTGATGGTGAACTGGGGGTGAGAAAGTTGCTGATAAACACTCTAGAAAGTGAGAGGTTTTTTATATGCCCAAATTCAGATACCTTCCTGCAACAATTGGTTACACAAGGCAACTGGTTACCCAAACAATGCAGATGGCTCCATTCACTGCCCTCCTTCAATTATTGCCAAGATTATATATTGATTGTTGCAGAACAATTACAAAATCATGAATGTAGACCTTGGCAGGAGAGTAAAAAGAATACACTCTAAATTAGGGCTGTCAACTGTAGTTAACTTATGCCAGAGGTTTTCAACCTTTTTTAGTAAGTGTACCCCTGGTGGCCAGATGTGGAGTGGGGAGGGGAGAGGGGGGTGGCACACAGCTGGATGCAGAGCAGTGGCAGCACGGAGTAGTGGGAAGTGGCAGTGGCCATCGTGTGCGAGCTTACGCTGCCCCCCCATGTCCAGCCAGCTGGGCAGCACTTGTGTGATCCACAGAGGGGAGCCGCTGCCCTCATCTGCCCCCCAGCCCTGCTCCTGGGAGGCGGAGGTGCTCTGTCCCCGCCCACCCACATGTACCCCTAGGGCCCTCCCAAGAATCCCCTGACTTATGTGATTAACACAAAACAAATTAACACATTATTTTCTTTAATCATGCACATCATTTTTACCAGCAAAGTGGACCAGCTCCAGACTAGCCAGAACCCATGCACATGGAACCCAACACTGGTCTGCCTTGCACCTGCTCCAGCAGCACCCACCCACACCAAGCAGCAGCAGAAGCATCAGCGGCTGGGCAGAAGCTGCTACTCAGCATGGGGGAAAAAAACAACCCCTTCCCCTCACCACTCCTGGGCCCTTCTTGCTGCGGTCACTCAGAGGTGGCACTCGAGTTCCCTGTGGCTCCTCTCTGCTGCCATCACCACTACCTTTAGGCCATCCAGCAGGACAGCAGTGCCAGTGCAGAGGAGCTGCAGGGCAGCACAGGTGCAGGCTCCAGATGGCTGCAGCAAGAAGGGCCCAGCAGTAGTGAGGGGGAGTGGCTGGGTGGCCACTGCCACTGCTCAGCGTGGGCAGGTGAGTCTGGAGCAGGCATGTGGCAGGGCTGTTAACACAGGTTCTGGCTGGTCTGCTCCAGGCAGGGTGAGTCTGGAACAGGCATGGGGAAGGCTGGGTTCAGGGCTGGTGTTGCGCACTATGGGTAGTGGCGGGGAGGAGCTGAAGGGCACACCGGTTCCCAGCTGTTGGGTGTGGGAGGGTGTTGACTATTGCTTAACCAGGAAATTACAATTGCAATTAATTGCAACCTTTTTTTTAAATCTCACGATTAATTGCAATTAATTTTTTTAATTGTTTGCCAGCCCTACTCTAAATATTTATCTGTTATTTCAAGAAGCCAAGCCAAGGCAGCCATGAGCACTTCGTAGAAGATCTTAGGAAAAATCCTGTTGCAGCAGTTCACTGTTATTATTTTGAGTTTGAGCCTTAAAAACCAGCAAGTTCAGCAAGCCCTTCTAGGCAATGCAGATTACTCTGATGAATGGATCCAAATGGGTTGCAGTTTGTCACTTCCTATACTTTAGGCCTGACCCTTCCTGGTTCCATTAGGGTAATGAGGAAGAAAGAGATCTTCTGTTCCTCTCTTGCCCGATGTAATAATTCATGGTTTGACCCAATCTGGCCCCTATATATCACTCAACATTCCACAAAGCGCAGTCATTTTCAAGGGGTTTCCCCAGTAATTTGTATGAATGAACAAGTTCCTACTGTAACCAAATAATAGATATTTTGTAAACTATAGTTTCTCATGGAGTTGAGTGCTGTGCTCATGATTTGCCCCAGCTGCTAAATATTACTGTATCTGCTCTCTTTTTACCTTAAAGTCTTTGATCTGCTCCAGTACAGCAGAACACATTGTAATAGTTGGATTTGCCTTTTTTTCTTCTTCTATCTTCTCTTCTACTAAGGTTCTGCGCTGCGTTGTCTTCCTCTTTTCTTGCTCTGCTTTCTTCTGTTTTTGTTGAAAGACCCTGGACATTTTGTAAAGCTCCTGAAAAACCTCATCTATCTCAGACTCCATGATTTCTCCATTTAGATCTAAGAAAGCACCATCCATCCATCTGAGGAAAAAGAACAAAGCTTGAATGCATCTTATATATCACGAGTGTCAAAGCCATCCAGCCCTGTGGGTCAGATGAGGGGCATGGGGCTGGTCTGTGGGTCAGATTGAGCTCACTGATCAGCCCATGGGCAGAAGTCAGCCTGCAGGTTGTAGCGGTGTCCCTGGACTAGCCCCATGTACTTCTTGCAGAACCCACCCCACCTCCAGCTCTGCATATAGCAGATGCCAGCACCGTCCTCAGCCCTATGAGGCACACAATGGGTGGGACCAGCCTGGCATGTGAGTTCTGGCACATGGGGCGAGTTTATGACTCCGTTCTGGACTGATCCTGGATCCAGCATGCAGGACCAGCCTGGTATGAGTGCCCATTTAGGGTGCAAGCTGCATGGTTTCCTGCACTAAAACGGCCCTCTGTGCTGGCTTGGGCACATGAGGTCAGGATCATGACCAGCCCCAGATCCAACACATATTCAGCATACACCCCAGACTGGCCCCCTGCACTGTTTGCTTCAAGTGCCAGCTCCAGTCCCTGCACCTGCACAGACTACGCCAAACAGGTTTTGTACATGCCACAAGAAGAGAGGTGAGGCCATGGCCAGAATGGGCTGTATGCTGTGTGCCATGTCCAAGACCCACAAGGCTGAGTGATAAGGCATTGTGAGTCATGACTCCAACACTTCCCTTATATATGAAGCAGGATGAAAAGCATATCCTGTATGGATTTATAAGACATTTTAGACGTTTACATAACTATTTCATTGTAAAGAGAAAACATGCACAAAAAAAAGGAGTGGGTATGCAGCTCATGAGCTCATGTCTCTCTCAGTTCTGTTATTCTGTGAAAACCACTGAAAAGTAGCTAGCACAGCATTCACATTCTTAAGCTAAAATCAGGTCTTGTAACCTCCACAGCATATGATCACTGCAATGGTAATGGTGATGGTGGTGGTGATGTGATCACTGCAATGGTGATTCTCAACCAGGGTGCTGTGCAGTATAAGCATGATGAAGTGTGCAATCACGTACATGTTTCACAAGAATAACCCAGAGATTTCCAACAGGAATCCATAGTGTCAAAAACATTCTGTCCAGTTGTGGTCTTTGAGTTCTTTGCAATGGAAGAGTTGCTCTATTATTTTTCTATAGTCAAAACAGAGTGAAAGCTAAGAGACAGTATTTTCCAAGGGGTGCCTTGAGTCTAAAAAGGTTGGGAATTAGAAAACTCTTCCTCTAACATGTAAAGTAACTTTGGTCTCCTCTAAATGTGAACCTGCTTGTTGCAGTTTTCAGAAACTACTTGCACGACCTCCATCTCCTTTTATGTTTGACCAGTGCCAACACACGTGTACAATCATCATATACAAAAGGAGTTGCTTTCTTACTGGATTACAAAATAATAAACTAATATAATAACAATATAAACTATGCTTGCCTATACTTGGATACCCAGGCAAAAAAAAAAAATATTCATATGGAGACCCCAAGCTTCAAAAGAGCTCATGCATCTTGCTCAGACAAATAAAAGCAGCCTATTTCAGCCTCTCTCTCATTGGGACTATCCAGTGTATAATTACCGTTTTTCTGTTCGCTGCCATTTCAGTATAAGACCAAACAGTTTCTGATATGGCTCAGTGTTAACTTTTAAGTTCTCAAGGACTGGATACTCAGTCAGCTCCCACTTGAAAAGTCTCTCTTCCTTATTAATAAAAGCAACTGCTTCATCAGCTTCTTGTATGCGTTTCTGTAATGCCCTCATGTCAGTCACATACTGAAATTAAATAATTGTAAAAACTTTTGAGAAATTCTGTTCATGCTTTGATAGGTATATTTAAATGCTACTAAAGTACAAGACAAAGTTAGCTTCTTGTTCTTTGACAAAGGTAATAATTTTCCCCTCAAACAGATATACTATGAGATTCCCTATACTGAAAAAAATAGATTAATATTGAGAATATTAAAATTTAATGTTAATTGACAACATTAACATTAAATTTTATTTTAATCAAGTCTAACATCAGAAAAAAATCCAAATGATTTGATGTTTAAAGTCATGCTGTACCATAAAGAAGACAATAACTTTTTACCAGTTGATACACAGTCTCGGCAACTGGGATTTCTGATTTTAAGTAACCACTTCTTGCTTTTGAGTGAATTGTTTTAATGTACAAAATCACTCAATCAAGAAATTAGGCACCTTCTATTTTAAGCACCTTATTAAATCAAAAGCACATAGAAGGGTGTGTTTTACTGGTTAAGAAAATGGGTTTGGGGAGTCAGTTTCAGCATTTAGCTCACTGTTAGCATACAGTGGAGCTTTGAGGTTAATGTAAATCTCAAATTCCTATTAAAATTATTAAACTAAAAACTTCAGCAAACCAGACTTGATGATTGTTTCCCAGAACTGGCTGTACCAAACCAACTAATTAAATTTTGGCTCCAAAAGTCATTGGAAAAACCTCCTAATGACTTCACTAGATTTGGTATTTCACCTAACATGTCTTGCTTGGACCCAACTCAAAAGGTTTCAGGCTGCCTATATATGTGCTTGGAGATGGGGGAAGGGGAGAAGGCATTTTAATTAGAGCAGTTCCTGGGCAGCCATTCTAATTAAAACACTTCACTGTCACATGTATTAGGCCCCCACGTTTAAAAATGGCTAGATTAATTGAGTCTGCTCCAATGCATTCTCAGTAGAATGCCAATGAGCACGTGTATAGGCAGCCTCACTTTCCATATCTTTAATACCAGACCATTCTGAGTGTAGAAGGATGGTGTCCCAGGGTCACCATGCTGCCCCTAGGTCCCCTCTCTGTACTGTGTCAAGCATGCTCCAAGCACCCTCAGAATCTCGCCCACCACGTCTTTGATCTTATAACTTGACCATAGGGAGGCTGCCCTTCATCCTCTTGGCTACGGTTCCTGCTGTATGCTGGACCGGTGTTTGGTATGGTTGTTCAGGTACACCCCCGCCTCCTGTTCATCTGTCTCTCCTGCCCACTCTCTGGGGCTCCTCAGCAGTGCTGCCCCCCTCTCTGAAGCTGGGGTCCCCACTCTGATGTGGCTCCCCTATGAGGCCTCCTCCATCCCCTTATAGCCTCTCCTGAGGCTAACAACAACCAAACACAAACCCCTGGGCTATAACACAAATCTATGTCTCATGGCTAAAATGTCCTCCGAACCACACCACGGGTGTTCCATCTATCGCACATCCAGCCCTTTTCCTTTTCACACATTCAGAGCTGAGCTCCTTCCTCCTTGGCCATCAGCCCCCCAAACCCTGGCCTTTGGCCTGCAATTTATATCAGAGCCAGGCCCTGCCCCTTTCGTTCAGCTGACCAGACAGGTGTGTGTCCTTAACTCCCTCCAGTTGCCCCTAGCAACCAGCACCTGAGCCATTCCTCCGGCTCTCCCAGTAGCAGGCACCTTAGTGCCCTGTTACACTGAGATTACTTGATTGGCTCACTGGAACAAAGTCATGAATGTAAACTTTCCATCCAACCATAATATTAGTGTCACTATGGTAGTTACTGAGTACCTGACTGACTAACGAGTTATATAAATATGGCAGGTAGTAAGCGATTTAAAAATGTAACTTTAAAGATTAACTTTTGTGTTTGTTATCAAGAGTATTTGCTACATTTTTAATTGCCTCCATGATCCTTCTGTTAAACATATCTATCTGAACTTCTTTTATACTTTATTTATCAAACCTGTTGCATGCGATCCAATTCAGCATATTCTGCAAATTCTTCCATAATGCGTGTCTGTTTTTCTACTTCCAACATAAGCCTCTCACGTTTGGCCAGTAGTTCACTTTCACCTTTACGTTTAGATTGTTCAATAAGCTACAAAAGCAGATCATTTTTGTGTTTAAAGACAAAAAAATTCTCAACAAGCATTTCAATGATCAACACTAAGCATCAATGCTTCATAAGTTAGTGCTACAAGACCAGAAAGAGGAAAGATACATGGTAGTGAACAGTTACTTAACTTAAAGTAATTGGAGTTGAGATGCTGTTGTCTGCAAGGATCACACTATAAGTATGTTTTTCCTGTGCATGTGAGCCCAGAATCTTTTAGCCAGTGGTGTCTGTCAGGGTTGTCCAAGTACCCCCAACAGCACTAATACAAAAGATGGAAAATACCCAGCTGCTACTCAGTTTCATCACTAATATATCAGTGGGGAACAGATAAGAATCTGTGAGTACAAAAGCATCTTGAAGAACTCCACTTCCAATATGACAAGTGACCTCTTTATCCCTGAGTAACTCATATATATAAGCCTCAAAGAAGTGGTTAAGAGAAGTCATATAAAAAAATACAGAACAGTGCTGTCATCTGGGCATCTAAATCAGAGGCTGAGACAATGGAGTAGTGATTAGCAGATATAAAGCAAATTTCACTGAGCTGCTGTTCACATTTAAGAAATCAAGACATCTTTGCTGGAAAAATAAATGTCCACTGTCTGCACTTTCTCTCAGCAGCAGCACAAGATTAGAAAAATACACTGCTAATTGTACAAAACTAGTTTACAAGAAAAGACCCAAACCACTTTTACTAAACATTTTGGATGTGGCCTGAATAATTCTTTCCAGATGAAACATGAAGGGCCATCCATCAAGATTTGAAGCTTACTTTCTCTCTCACTCTCTGCCAAGGTGATAGCTATGAAGAATGCTATTTTGACAAAGAGATGATAAAAAAAATATAGGTGACATGGATTTCAAATGGAAGGGCCATAAAAAACTGTAAACATGAAAAGCCCTGGTAGAAAATGGTTCTTTAAACTAGTGGAAATATGTGAAGCCCCTAAGAAACCTAGATACTGTGGGATGTGGGTACAGGGGGCAAACAATGATTGAAACAGAAAGAGTCCAAAGACTGAATGTGACTCTGCATAGACAAAACACCTTCACTCAGCTTGATGTCTGCATTTCTTTTCATATCAAAACCTCTTGTACAGCTGTTGAACTGCTTCTGTGCAAACTTAGTTCCATGCTGTCAAATTTCAACTCTGACAAAATGTAGTAGGTTTGGAAATGCAAAAGATAGTCTGGTTGTTCGTGTATCACATGGAAGCAGGTACCTAAAAGAGAGCATCTTGGAACCAGGCACACACTACATTTACCTTTCAAAGATAGTTTTTTGACAGGAGTGCCACTATTGGAGCCTCTCTGGGTATGGCTCTGCCCTCCTGTAATGGGACAACTGCCTGCTTACTCGTCTGCCATGCCTTGATCTTATCTACTTAATAGATTGCTGTAATTAGTGGGAGGCTGCCCATTTATGCACGCCCGATGACAGGGGGCGCTATCTGAGGCTCCTTTTCCTCCCCTACACCACAGCCCAAGCCTCGCAGATGGTGCTGGTGTAATCTGACTCTGGACCTGTTATGTCTTGGCCCTCCTTTTGCCCTCGGGGCTCCTCGTCGCCCCTCTGCACTCTCGGGCCTCCTCACCACCCCTCTGCACTCTCGGGCCTCCTCTGTCCCCTCTCTCTCGCTCTCTCAGGGCTAGGCCAATGTACCTTGCAAAACACTGCACCTTCTCCAGCGCCAGGAACCCCCATGACACTGGGGAGTCCCTGTGAGGCCTCCTCCGACCCCTAATAGCCTCACCCGGTCCTCCGGTTAAGCAGTAAACACAAAACACAAAGCCCCCAGACTATAACATAAAGCTAAAACCGTCCAGTCAGAACCCCTACCACACAAAATACTCCAGCTCATGGCAGGAACCTCCGGATACTCATGCAGCCAAACCCTGGCCTTCTCTCCGCACTGGCTGAGCTCCTCACTCCTTGGCTGCCAAAGGAGGAACTTCCACCCTACCCTCCAGCCTGGGTTTAAGAAGGGCTAAGCCCTGGCCCTTCCTGTCAGGGGGTTTCGCCGGTTGCCCCAGCAACCAGCACCTGTGCTGCCCTGGTGACTGGCAGCTGTGCCTCCCCCTTCTCACCGCTAGGGGCCCCTCCTGAGCCATCCCTGTTCTCAGGCGCAGGGCACCTAAGTGCTCTGCAACAGTTTTAAATAGACATCACAAGCTCTCTGCATATTTGTAGAAACAGAATTCAAATGATATTTGCTAGAGATCTGAAATTCCCCTAAAAATATTTGTTGTTTAATAAAATAAACATTGGCATGCCTAACCATCCTGCAGGCTGGGTAAATTTTCATTTTCAGAGACCTGCTTTCCACCATTAGGCCTCCTTCTTAGTACTAACACAACACCCAGTGAAGAGGAAGCAGAAAAATAATAAGGTAAACTATTTACTATAGACTAGAATAATACATGGAAAATTTCAACATTGGCATGTGTTTCATTAGCAAACTTTTATCAAATAATTGGAATTCCTAATTATTTTAATTAGAGAACAAAGCATCATGTGAAAGAATTAGGAGTAAATTTAGAAACAAAAATAACTTCTTCATATACATTTTC
The DNA here is from genome assembly GCF_052110815.1 of Crocodylus siamensis. Lineage (NCBI taxonomy): Eukaryota > Metazoa > Chordata > Crocodylia > Crocodylidae > Crocodylus > Crocodylus siamensis. The sequence goes on from NC_143405.1 coordinate 46,080,303, forward strand.
GCTAACTAATGACTGAATTCCTAAAAGGGCCTGAATAAATTGCCCAGACATGGGGATGAAGAATGCGCTTCTAGAATCTGGATCATCTTCTGACCACTAAAAACATTTATATTTGTGCAAATTAAAATGACATTACTCAACTCTCATGCTTCAAGGCAGATTTCTTGAAGGAAGGAATCTTACTTAATATGTACAGTACTATTCAATTGACTAAGTGCACTGTAGTGAAATTCCACCTTCCTCTGAATTAAGAGATATCCAAGAGGCAAGGGTTTTTTTGTGATATTTCCAGCATGGCTAAGATAATCTAACACTACTCTGAATGATCAGGTACTGGACACAAACCAAACATAACTGACTTTCCAAAGGTTTAAAATTCAAATGCCAATTTTCTATATTTTTAAACTACCAGTACTTAGTAAATATATAATTATTATATTCTCTGCAAGTACACCAGTAGGTATAGATTTGCATACAGATATGTAAATCTGGTACTATGGATCACCTTTTAATTACCGTTATTTTATATGACTGACTTGGACAATTGTTAGCAATGATGAAAAGGAGCTGTTGAAATGCTGTATTACACACAACAAATTACAATACATAATATACAAAGAAAATATCTTTACATCATCATTTTCATCAAAAATTGGATTAATCGTCTGAGGCCACAGAAGGACTGTTGCATTCAGCATCAGATCTTGAGGAGTAAAGATAAAAACATCTAAAAGGTAATTCATTCGCTGATGGCATTCCTGTAAAAGAGATTCCATGGAAGGTTATATTTCATACATTTACTAAGGTATAGGAGAGAATAAATTACTTAAAATAAAAGAACAGTATAAATTGCTCGGAAGTTTTCCAGAACTTAAATCCATTCTTCATCATGTTGATAGAAGTGTAAAATCTTGGCCCCACTGAAGACAGTAGCAAAACTCCGACTGACTATTGGGTTTAAGACTACAAATTGTCATGAAATTGTCCTCTCTTTGCTCTGAAAGGGAATTAGAACATGCTGAAGATTCCCACTTAGAAGTTTCAGAGGAAAGATATCACAATGATCAGCTGCTGGGGATTAGGCTTCTTGATCTCCACTTCTTCAGGAGACCAAAAATATCTAAATTTTCATTGCATATATCACTGTGCAGTTGTCTTTCAGACAAACTGGAAATCTATTAGAAAAGCAAACCAAAGTCTATGCCTCCCTGAATATGCAAACTTTTTTATCTACTTTTCCCATCACCTTTAACTTGGTGTGAGGAGTTCTTCTTGCCAATTGTTCATGACAGCTATTTATCCTGGAACAATTCTGTGCATCACATGGATACAAAGATCTCTTGGTCCTCTGAGATTTTATGGCTGGGTATGTCACATATAATTTAGACTGTAATTTTGCTACTCTGTTTTTCATGTATGCAGAGTCAAAGTCCTAGTGCTAAATGAAAATAACTTCTCGTTAATCCCTTATGCATAAGTGACTGGTCTCTGACATTTACAAAAAAAATCTAATGTCACGGGATAGTTGCAACTGTCAAAAAAAAATGCATTATTTACATGAATCAAGAAATACCCATTTGTTTCCTTGGGTGTTCATTAAGCTAGTGAATACCATTTAATGGTTGGGTGTCAGGCTTTTTTTTTTGCAAAAAGACTCAAATTTATTTCCTGAGTTTGGCCTTCCAAGTCACTGAAGTAACCTAGGTTAGGGAAAGCCTCTAAAACTTAGTGGTCTTACAAAAACTTGTAAGACCACTTGTGAAAAGCTCGTGATAAAAGCTTAAGTTCTAGTCCATCTAAGGTGAGCTATAATAAGGGAACATCCTGCCCAAACCATCTCACAGACTTGCAGAACACAGGGAAGTAGAAAAATAAAATGGACAGGAGTCCATACAGAGGGTGCACACAGGCTTGCTTAAGTGCCAATATGTAACAGAGATCCAGAGACAGGTCACTGGCAACAGATCTGCCAGCCTCATGTCTGGGAGCTCCTATACACATGCAGGGAGGCTGCTCCAATACTCTGTAATTACAGCACATTGGAGCAGGCTTGATTAATTGAGTCTGCTAGAGTGTGGTTATTACCACGCTCCAGCAGACTCCAGTGTTACATGCATCAGTGTCCCCATGCTGAAAAATGGTGGTGGGGCACTTTAGCTAAAGCTGGTACGACGATCTTTAGTTAAAGTGCCCCCACCGCCATTTTCAGCATGGGGATGCTGATACATGACAGATGCTCCAGGCACTTTTATAGACATGCTCTGAGAGCTGTGCTAATTAATGTCCTGAAGTAGCAATGTAGAACAGTTCCACTGATACCTGTGGCCTAATCAGGAAAAATTCTTACTCCAGCCCTAAATAAACACTACAGAACTGTATGTTTGGTGAACGATTTAAGTGTAAGGGAATACAGTCATTTACCTTGATCCTTACAATCAGCTCTTGAATACCTGTGGTTTTTGCTTTTTCTACATAAGTTATTGTTTCCATCATTTCTTCTGTTGTCTCAGGAATTTTTAATGCATGATCTTTAATTGTTTCAAATTCCTGGCATATCCTGTAAAAACATTCTTATTTAATAAATGTCAAAGTTTTACAATGTTGTTTAGCTTGCTTTCTAGTGCAGATATAACCTCCGTAATATACATTCTGTCAGCTGCTAAAGATTCTTGGAATTACAGTTCAAATTACTTTTCTAAAAATAATGGGACTATAACAGGGGGCCATCTTGCAGCCAGTCTAATCTTTGGCCCACCCACCTGTCTAGGCCAGTCTGCCCACCTGCCACATCTTTGATGCAACTTAATTAGTAGTTGTTCCTAAGTTCAGAGACCGCCCATTTACTGCCTGATGCCAAGGGCATAATACACGGCTCCAAATCTCCTCTTATACCATATTCCAGGCCTCGCAGATGGCATCATTTTGTGGCTCTGGCCCCACAATAGACCTCATTCTATGCCCACCTGGCTTTCAGACCCCACCTGGATCCCTCCTCCTCAGGTAGTCTACTCTGCCCTCATTCTGGGCAGCAAAACTCCCTAAACTCTTTTCCCTTGTGGCTGTGGCCCCCTCTGGGACATTTGGGCCCACTGGCCCTTGCCTCACCTCTAGGCCAGTCAGGACTCCTAGCCTCTAGCCATACCTCCTGGTGGGCACTCTGGCCCTTCGACTGGCCTGGTCCTGGCCCCAGCATGGGGCAATTAGGTTATTTAGTGTAGTACTGAGCCGTTTGTCCTTACACGTCCATACAGGTCCACCTTCTCGGGCCCCTCCTAACACATCTCACTCTCTACTTAGGCCAGACTATGCACAGTCCTTCAGGCCTTACTCTACACAGCCCACACACAGTCCTTTAGGCTCCCTATATGGACCCGACTCTATGCAGTCCAATCAATCACTGTTACACACCCTCTCACTGGGGCCCGTACTCCGCCCCCTCACTGGGCCTACTACACCACCCCATCACCAGGGCTCTCAGGCCTTCCGCCCCTTGGGTCTCAGGTCTGATGACATACTTGGACCCCTTGCCTGCCTCCTCTACAGGGTAACGCACCAGGTCATTGGGGTGCCATATAGCCTCAACCCCCTACTCACCTTTCACTAGGGAGACACCAGTGTGGCTTTTCCTGGGGACTATCCCACTACAGGCAGGACTACCAAACCATCCTCCCCCAGCCGGGTGTAGCTTTAGGTCATTCTCCAAAACCAGAAACCTCCATTCCCATAAGTCCTACCCTGAACCTCCAGATGTTCTGGGAGCAGTAGGTCTGGCTGGTGATGGAATCCCGCTGGCTCCCTGCAGCAACTGCCTGCTCAGCTCTGCAGGCCTAGGTTTATACTGAGGTTGCTCAGCCCCATCCTCCAATCCAGGAGCCCTCTCATGGTCACGCGACCACCTTGTTAGGCCACATCACACCTGCTAGCTGCTCCACAGCTTGCGCAAGCTCTTAAAGTGGCAGGCACCAAAGGTGTCCTGCCACAGGTACAATTGGCCCTGATATAACTTTATGATTCCAATTAAACAGTGAATGTGGATGTACTCTAGGTGCTGCTCTTTTTATTTTTAGTCGTCCATTAGCCCTTAAAATACTTATCGTCATAATACTTATTTAATCTTATTAAAATCAAATTTTGCTATTCTGGCAAAATAACATTCTGGCATCATTAGCCTTGACAGGAATCTTAGAATTTTACTGTGCTATCATAAATTTTATTTAACTCTTTCCTGCAGTTCATATTATCTATTATATATGCAGAGTTTAAAAGAATCAAGCAGTTCTCTTCTCAGTCCAATTCTGGCAGCATTACTGCAATTTAGACTGCAGAAACTACGAATATAGCAAGAGGGAACTCTTACCATCCAATTTCCCCAGCACTAGCTATGTTTGGTTGCACAATTGTGCTGTTCCTGGTTTTAGGTCTGGAGGACACCATTCAGTGCAGTTCCCTTGGGGATTTTCAATTAACCAAAACTGTGGTTAAATAATGGAATGACATGCTGTATATTTACATAATGCATGTATGCAAATAAGTATAATGTGAATCGTTTTCCTTTATAAGCAAAAGGTCTACTCACTTTTCATTTTCCTCTCTGTGATTAGCAACTATCCTTTCCAGCAGCATGCTTGCAAAGCTTTTTGCTTTATCAGCCAAACCCTGCTTCAAATCATCACAGTCCAAGCGCATCATAGGAAAATGAGCCAGTTGGGGTAAACTCATAATTTCCTTAGCAAGACTGAGGAATCTGTCTATGAACTTCAAAATAACATTGCACATTTTACTTTGCAGACTTATTATTTAAAAAATTTGGATCTGTAAGATCAATACATTATAAAAATAAGCTTTAAATATAATTAAATACTGGATTCTGATTATCACATGCATTTGGGAGGCATGGGAGGAATCAAGTTGTTGTGGATTCTGGGTACTTAAAATGTTTTTTGTACTAATGGCAGTATGCCTAATTTCCTTCCTTTTTATTTAACTATAGCAAATAAAGACTAAGTATAAATGTAGTATTGAAACTTACAATAGTATATTCATCAAAACTGTGCTTCTCTGCTTCAAAGGTATCTATTTGCACTTGTGCAGTTCCGTCTACAAGCCAGCCATACCTTTCAACTATAATGCAATAATCTTATTAGAAGTGCATTAAACTTAACACAAAGTAAGCTAAACTTTCCATAAGCTTCATTTCAAGTAATACATTTCATCACAAAATGCACTCATCTCACTTACCATAACTTTCAAAATATTCTTTTGGACCTTCCAAATTGTCCTGGATTGCTTTTTTCAGTGTAGATGAGGCCCAAGCTATTACATGATCAGCAAGTTCAGTGTCCAGGGTTGTAGCTGTGGCCCCTCCTGCTAGCCAAGAATGTATGGTTTGAACATGCTAATACAAGTAAAAGACAAAATCAATTCATTAAAGCAAACAATAGAACAGCTATATGCACAGTTAGATGCACATCCTTGCAATGAAGTTTTAAAAAACTAGTCATTATTTTCTTGTATTAGAAAACCTCTTAAAAGCCTCAGTCAAGATTAGGGCTAAAATATTACACATGCACAGACTCCCTGGTTCAAACAGGCAAGGTACTTTTTTTGTCTATTATCATTGTTTACAGATGAAGAACTAAAGAATTTAGTGATATATTCTAGCCCTCTTGCGTATTAAATTTTATCTTTTGTTTTTAATAGCTACACTGAAATCCATAAGCCTATTCTCAAAATAAGGTATTTTTAAAAATAAGAAGGATGGCCACTGGGGACTTGTTCAGAGTCACCCCAGAAGTCTGCAACAAATTTCTGGAGTACAAGTCTGGTACCTTAACCATAACACTTTATGATAGGATTGTGATTTCATGTTTTAGGAATTTCTTTCCTTTGCTTTAACCTTAGCAAAAACAGCACTTCTGGTTGCCCCTGGTTTTGTCTGCAGACCTTGCAATGAGTTTCAGCACAAGAGTATTGTAAGTCCTTGCACCTTAATTTAAGGGACTTGTTAACAGAGATCTCTTCCACCAGAATGTTAATTAGCCTGCAAATTAATTTGAGGGAATCCAAAGAAACCAAAACAAATTAGAGTTTTGAACAGTCTAAAATCCAGGGCCCTGTCCATTACTAAGGTCCCCAATAAATAGAATTTTTTTTTTGGTGCACACTACCTGAATTTCCAATGTTAAGAAAAATAAAAATCAGAATATTTACCAACCTACATACAAAAGCATTTTCCGAATTTCGAAATATGTCAAGAAAGAACATAATAAACAATCACCTTTGACCTACAAGTTGCTTTTTGGGATAAGTTTTCTGTCTGGATTCTACCTGTACTTGAGCAAAATTTCATGTACAAAACATACATGTTCAAACTTGAAATATAATACAACCTCACTATAATACATTCTGCTTAGAGCAAACCCCCATTTTAATAATCCCAAAGCAAGAAACTTTTTTTTTTTTAAATTACAATGGAGCGAACTGACTAGCTCCATTAAGCAAACACAATCTTTTAACTTTCCCCTGGTCCCATAGGAGTTCATTATAATGAGGTTGTACTGCTCTCTAACACCTGTGCCAAATGAGTGTTGGTGCAAACTTTATTTACTGCGTCGTTCACTTTTCCTCAGAGGGTTGCAGGCTGTAAGGCAAGGCAATGTTCAATTTCCCTCCTTTGAACTGGCAGTTGCCAAAGCATATACTAAGCATTGAATGGCAGATAAGCAAGATATTCCTGCAAAAAGGAGCTTGGAAAGACACAACAGAGCTAAGCAATCTGGCTGTCCAAAGGCATCATGGTCTGGGTCACAGAATCCTTGTAGCAGAAAATCCTTGATGCATTAGGCTACATCTCTCCTTCCCATTAACAGGCTGGCCAGGGAAGGATCTGATCCTAAATTATTAATATGTTCACATAACATTGCACTTGCAAATTTAAGAGGTAAACAGTTAAACAGCACCTGAAGAGTCTGTCCTATCCGAGTCACTGCAAACAGAATGGTGTCTTCCAGATCTCCAAAGCTTGGATAAAACTCCATTTTCTCATCATCAAAAGTCAATTCCATTTTAAATAGCAGTAGGCCTCTTTTGTCTTCAGGATCAAAGAGCTTCACATAAGCTTCAACAGTTCTTCTCAACAGCTCTTTCAGCTAGATAATACCATATGTTGATGTTGTTACAGAACACAAAATCACATTTCTCTTCCACTTTTGTACAGTTAATCAGAATTTCCATTTGATTTAAAAAATTTGAGCCTGATGCAGAGCCTACATTACCATATTTACTCAAATCTAAGATGATCCTGAATTTAAGCTAACCCCCCTAATAATGATATTTTATACATGGAAAATGTATACATTCATTATAATTTTCCATGTATAGAATATAATTATTGAAAGGTTGTCTTAAATTCATCCCCCTTCCCCTATGCAGAAGGTGGCAGGCAGTGGAGTGGCAGGTGGTATAGGGAGGTAAACAGCTTGCCCCTTGCTTGTGCCTGCCACCCTGCCATTTCTGTTCCCCCATAGCCTTGGGCTCCCCCTTCCTCCTCTGCCTCTGCTTCCCACCCTGTCCTTCATCCCCAGCCTCTGCTGCCTTTCTTCTCTCTCCCCATATATGGAGGGAGAAAAATATATGAGGGGGCGAAAGTATGTGCATGTGCACATGTACCCCCCGCAGCAGGCAAGTCTATAGGGGAAGAGATAGGTAAGCGGGGGGGCAGATTAAGGCCCCTACTGTGAGGGAGCAAGTGAGGCAGAGGTATGGGCAAGGGCCTGAGGGCCGGGGTGGGTCACGGGAGGGTTGGAGCCCAAGGGGCTTGGAGCCTGGGTGGCTTGTCCAGGAGTATGGGGGAGCTCCCACTGCTGTGCGCACCCCAGGGGGGCACTTGCCCCCCCAGATCTGTGCACAGGATAGAGATGGGCTGCCGGATCGATGTGTGGGATGGAGGTGGGCTGCTGCTGCATGCTGGGCTCTGTGTCTTGCTGTCACTGCCTCCGGAACCATGCAACGCCATGTGCCTGCCACCACTGGGCTGCGCCATGTCCCCTGCCCGCCCAGCTGTGGGATGCATATGGCACTGTGCAGCTTCAGAGGCAGTGACAGCAGGGCACAGAGCCCAGGGGCAACCCACCTCTGCCTCACGCACAGATCCGGGGGGCAGGGGCATGTTCCTCCTGGGCCTCCCCCAGGTTGCATGCAGTAGTGAGAACCCCTGGATGAGGCACCGGAGCTATGAGCATCCCATCTCCCAGCCTGGCGAGGGCCCCATTCACCCCAGCCCTTGCCCCTGTCTCTGCCCCACTCCCTCCTTCAATGTGGGGGCCTTGATCTGCCCCCCCTCCAAGCCCCTTCCCCTCATATTTGTAAGATTGGGCCAATAGTCAATTTCCCTTCCTTATATCTGTGTATGAGTTTTAAAAACACAGCAGGAGGGTAATAGAGGACTTTTTTTATTACTAAGAAAAGTAATTGTAGTACCTATACCTAAACTGGAGCTCACGTTTTTAAACATGTTAGATTTCAAGTTAAGGTGATCACTCTATGACATTTTTTAAGCTAGGGACAGAAATGCCACATAAACCAGTATACGTGTTCAGAAATTGGTTCAAATCTGTAACACAACAGAAGCTCAGTGCATATAAACTGCTTTCAAAGTGGCTGAAACCAGTTTAAGATAAATCTATATGGATAAGGTATCAGATAAAACTGATTTAGGCTAAATCAGTTTACTGAACTTCTGTCCCAGATCTCCTTCAGATTCAAGTTAACCCCAATACCCCAGGTTGCTTTGCACTTCCCCTGCATCTCCCCCAATCGTTGCAGGGTAGGCAGGCTAGCATGGGTCCAAGCTGTCTGCTCCAGCCAAGCAAGGAAGTGTGCTCTAGCACCCCCCAGTTTCTGGCCTGAGCCACTGCAGGCACATGGCTACATTTCCAGAATCAAAAGTGAATGTCCGTTCACTTGCTTATTGATTCAATCTACACAGCTTGGATCGACCTGCGAAGATTGGATCAATTCAGCCCTGGACTTTTTGACTGTCTGTACTTAGGCTTACTGTCCAAAATTATTGTTCATATTAAAAAAAAAAAAAGGTTGAAAAATATCTTAGTCTTTTATTTAAATGCTCAAAAATCAACAAAAGGTAGTATTATTAGAAAATATTTTCACCTGATTAGACATAAGTGTAGCCACACAATTATAAAAAGAGTCAGCTTTGTCTGACTTGACACCCTTTAGTGCTTCCTTTCTGGTGAAGAGATTGATAACTCTTGGATACCATGTGCTCAGTAACTGCTCTTCTGTTTTTGAGCAGCTTAAAGATACATCATTCTTCAGTGATTCACATTCAACTGGACCTTTCAACCTAGATAAAAGGAAGGACTGATTTGAAAACTGAAATTCTATGATCTAAAACCAAATAAATAATGGTGTGGATCCAGTATCTTATTGTAGCTTTCAAACTGTAGACTCTATACTTTCTTTTCAGGCAAGTAGATTTGGAAGTGACATGACCAGTAAAAAGGTGAAAGAGAATAAAACTGGACTTGTCAACATCAAAGAGAGGAAAAATAAAAACACCTGGAGAGGAAAACAAAATGGAAAGAAAAGGTAAAAATGAAAAATGAGGACATTCTCAGGATTACCGTGGGATTTCCCAAAACTATTTGTCTTGCAAGAAAATCCTATAGCAGTTTCTTTGGGTAAGAAAACTAGGACATAACCTGCCAAATCTTGGTCCCACTAAAGTTAATGAAAATTTTCCCTTTGAGTTACCTGACTGGCTGTAAGAAAATTAATGGGAAATAATGTAATGGCAGATAAATTATATATCCCTAGCACAAAGCAGGAAAATTATATGAAACCTCAATATGAGGTTTCCAGATTACAGGACTAAAAGAAGCAACAGTGGATATGTCTACACGTGCAATTAACGCACATGAATAAACTCCATAGTTTATTGCTCTGCAGTTTTTTGCTCCCAGCTGCACCGTTTGAACCTTTGTTCCCCAGCCAGCCACTCCGTAGCATATAGAGCCCCATTGGAGCAGCCAGCCAAGGGCTATTTCAACACGGCTCCACATGCTGCAAAGTGGCTGGCTGAAGCATACGGGTGCTTCAGCACAGGGGCTTCCTGACAGCTACACCTGCACTGCGGCACCCTGTGCTCCAGTCAGCCGGGGCAGCATCTACATGCGTGCTACTGTACACAAAGACACTCTACAGCAGGTTACTTTGTATTTACAAGTCCTAACCTGCTACAGAGTTTATTAGTTTTGTGCGCCCTAGTAGGGGCACATGAGTAGATGCTGAGATGTTTACTGTGCAGTTGATTAGTCAACTGTGCAGTAAATGTCTTGTGTAGACATGCCCAGTGTACATTAAACCACTCATTATATAACAAGTTAAAAAAAACAATTTCATACTGCATACATTATTTATTGACTACAAAAGAATATATTAGGGGTGCATCAATAATGATTTTCTTGGCTGATACCGATAGCTGATGATTAACCAACCATATTAGCCAATGCCAATCCAATAACCGATATTTAGTAATAGTGCAAAGCATCTTTGTTTGTTTTGCATTTATAACACACACCCACTTCCTGCCTGCTCTGGCCCTTGATGAGGAAGGTGGTAACTGTCTCATTCCCATGCATGTTGTTCCTTCACCCATGGCTCCTACCTGTAGCCCTGTTCCCCACACAGCCTGTGCTGCTGTCCTGGAAGAGTGGGGCAGACCCTTGCGTAGACAGCAATGCTGGGAGTATTTGGATCCCCAGTGTACACCGCTGCCTCAGCACCAGCAGGCACCACACAGTCAAGCTCCCACAGCTGCTGGGGAGAAACTACTTTTGCAAAGGTGCCTGGTGCCCCTTGCGTGGTTCCTTACCTCACTCATGCACAGCTCAGTGCTGTGGCACATCGCTGTGACAGCCCCAGTGCTCAGGCCCCTGCTGCATGCACAGCATTGCCATGGCACAGGCAGCAGGAGCTGGTAATGGTCCCTTTGTTGCTGAGCATGGCGCCCTGGCACCTGCTCCCTCTCCCACTTCTTGCTGGGACCTGTAGTCTCCTGTGGGCTCAGGCCAGTGGCAGGGTGCAGGGACTGAACTACACTCACCAGGGTGCTCCGGGCATGAGGCCATAATTATCAGCTACAATGACCAAAAAAACCCAATAGCTGATAATGGTGCCAATCTGGTAGCCAACTGATATATCAGTGCACCCCTATCATATACACAATATTTAGAAAGTGAATTCAACAGGAAATTTTACCTGAAACTTGACAAATCCACTACAAGTATTTTGGAAAACGTTGTGTAACCAATATCCAGTAAAATTTTCAGGGTAGGGTGAAGAATGTGTAAGTTTGAAATTATTTGATTTTTTGCTTGTATAAAACTTTCATGCCATGGTCTAGAAAAATCCAGGCCTCTAAACAAAGTGCGGAGAATAAAGAAAACAAATATTAAATACAATCTCATTTAATTTTAGCTCAGTAAGATATCCACTCTAAAACGTGTGAATAAAAAAACAGATCTCTTATTTAACATATATTTAATCAGACAGGTGTGTTACGTACATCTCCCTAGCACAGCGTAACGGAAAGTTAAGCATATATTTGCTGAGTCTTCATCAGATAACACACTCCAGTACCTTTGAAACTATTTCAAATCAATTGCTTTTACTGAAGGTTTCCCACTATCCACTATAACTTCATCAGATGTTATCAACTATGAAATATCAGTTTCTATTTAGAGAGCATATACAGTTACTGGTTAATTCACAAGTGACACACTTGCTTCAGACTATATACCCTAATTTGGTATTATGTCAACCAGAAGTGATATTCATCACATTCTGAAACAGAACTTGACCCTGAACTGATATCCATGGAAACACTGCCACCGTCTTCAAGGGAGAAGCACAGAGGGTTTTTTTGACCAATGGATATCCAGGGATCAAAAAAACCCATGGAAAAAAAAGCAGAGCAGTGCACACATGGGCAGTGCACAATGCTCAAAAGCAGTCAGACCACCCAGAGTTGTGCTGTAGCTGCTGGCCAGGCTCTGTGCGGGAGAATTGCTGGTGCTGCAGCCCTGGGAAGCCCCCACAACCCCAGAGAATCATCAATTCAGCCACAGACACAGCTTTAAATGTTTTTTCTACTTAAGTCGAGGTACCAGGCATGGCTCATGAATGCTGCGATGCTGGGGTAGATGGAGCATCCCACAAAGGGGGGGGGGGGGGAGGGGGGGGGCACGTGCTCGGCGGCAAACCTGGAAGCGGACCAGAAAGGTTTGTGGTCCACTTCCGGGTCTGCTGCCGAGCATGCTGGGGAGTCCCCGCGCTCCTGTGGGATGCTCCATCTGCCCCAGCATCGTGGTGTCTGCCTGGCACTTTGTGGTATGGAGAAAAAACATTTAAAGCTGTGTCTATATCTGAATCATCGAATCTTTCCAAATCTATCCAAATCAATTCAGACGATTCCAATTTGATTTGGAGACATTAAAGAGTCTTCTGATTTGATTCGCATTCGGAGATTTGGCCACCGAATCAGGCTGAATCTCTAACAAATGAAATCAGGGACTGAAGCTTCTCGCAGCCCTGCTAGCCAGGGAACAGCATGTGGAAACAGGGGAGCAGGCAGCCCTGGGCTACCTGCTCCATCTCCGCACACTGTAGAGCTCCTGCACTGAGGCACCCTGTGCCCCAGCCAGCTACCTCCCAGCTGACTGGGGCACAGTGTGGCATGAGACCCGGGAGCATGCAACCTTGGGCTGACTATTTCTCTGTCTTGAGGCATGCTGAGCCCCAGCCAGCTGCTCCGGACTGGCTGGGGCACAGTGTACCTCAACATACGGGCTCCACCTGCCTCAGAGCAGGAGCTCCAGTGGAGAGCCCACGATGAGGCAGAGAGAGTCAAGGGAGTAGCCAACCCAGGGCTGCCTGCTCCTCTGTCTCGAGGCACACTGTGCCCCAGCTAGCCAGGGAGCAGCTGGCTGGGGTGCAAGGTGCCTCAGTGCAGGGACTCCACAGAGCACAGATGGGGAGCTTGCAGTCCGAGGTGCCTGCTTCCCCATCTCCACATTTATCCCAGCGCACACCACTTTGAAATACTTTATGCTGCTTTTTTCTTGGGTGTTTTTTGCTACCAGGAAATCCAAGTAACACATTTTGCTCTGGAGCTTTAAATTAGCAATGCTACACACAGTTTAACATGCAACAGGGGCAGTTTCTGCACATACCTGGATTTCTGGATCTGGGCACAGGGTGCATCTACAAGTGCACTTCATTGCTGAGTAGATTAATTAGCTGAGCATTAAAGTGTCACAGTGTACATGTGTGCTTCTATTACAGTACAGTAAACTAATTAACTCCACTTTAAGGTAGTATTGTCAGGAATTGGTGACGTACAGGGGGTGCACGTGCACCCCCCGGGAGAGGTCCCCACTCACCTCCCCTCTCACCACTGAGACCACCAACAGTGTCTGTGAGCAGTCATCAATTGCTGCTGGCCACTGCTGATGCTGCCAGCAGCATCTGAGGGTGGTTGCCGACTGCTGGTTGGTGCTTGCCACCCCCTACCAGTGACACCACTGTGGTTGCCTGTGGGAGCTCCCTGCTCAGCCTGCTCCTGCCACCAACACCACCACGACTGCCTGTGGCAGCTCCATACTCACTGCCCCCATACCCCTGCGGGCAATCACCGTGCCCCCCCAGCCTCTGGGGGCATGCATTGTTCATCTTGTCAGGGACAGTACTATCTTATGGTAGGGTACTTTACTATGCCAAGGTGCACATGTAGACAATGACTGGGGGTGTACATTACACCTTGTTAACCTAGCCAGCTGGGGGCCTGCTCCATCCTGACTCAAAATTGCTGCTGTCCTGGGCGCACATATAGACGCTGCACCCCTGCTCAAACTACGCCAGGGTTTATTGCGTCACATTAAGTGCATGTGTAGATGCACCCATAGTGAAAATCTGTAAAGCACTAAATAATATAATAAGCTACCTATAAAAACAAGCTAGCTGTTATTGCTAAATCCCAGAAAGAATATTAGAAGCCTGTTCCTCTCACGCATCTATTTCAGTTAGAGTTGAATACATGCACTGGTACCTTGATTGAGCACTAGACTATTTACAAACTTAATTTACTTACAGTGGCGATACAGGTAAAGGTTCCTCCTTTTCATCTTCAAGTCCTTTTACATTAGGTTTTATAAGAACACTTTGCACTAGAAGGCATTAATAAGAAGAGAAACATTAAAAGGAAATGAAAACACCTTCCATTTGAAGAAAAGAAAAATGGCTGGTCTTTGCTCTGTCATTCTTTATCAAACACCAAGAATAATATGGTGGAGATTGAACTAAACTGATCAAATCTTTAAATGTGGATGTGTGTGTATGGTGGGGTGTGGGGGGATGATGTATGGAGGGTGTGAGGATGTGTGTGTAAGAGGGGTTATGAAAGGGTGTGGTTGTGTGTATGTCAGAGAAATGGGGTATGTTGGGGAGGTGTATATGTGAGAGGTTGGGGGGGCAAGGTGTGGGTTTGTGCAGTGTGAGAGAGGGTGGAGGGGGTGTGAGGACCCCCACACACACACTCCTCCCATGGCCAGCAGCAACAGCAGCAGGTGGGGATGCTCGGGGTGCTTGTGCCCGGCATAGGCACTTGTGCCCAGTGATGCGTAGCTGTGCCCAGCACTGCACATTGCGGTGAGAGGCGCAGCCCCTGCTAGGCCACCTCTATCAGTGGCACTCCCTACCACACATGTGCAGTCCCCTGCACTCGCACACCATGGGAAGAAAGTAAGGGTGGCCAGAATTTGGAATGGGCTTGCAAGGGAGTTGGTGCTCTCTGCTATCTTGGGGGTTGTTAAGAGAAGGCCTTGTGAGTTTTTAAGAGAAGCCTGGATAGGCATCTGGCTGGGGTCATCTCCAGCACCCTTTCCTGCCCAGGGCAGGGGGTCTGACTCCATGATCTACTGAGGTCCCTTCTGACCCCAGCATCTATGAATCTATGAAAGCCCCACATGTTGGAGCCGAATGTCTTCCCTGCCCCCTACCTCAGGTCCCGGGACTCCATGGGGAAGTGACTCAGCAGGGGCTGTGCCCCTTGCCACAATGTGCAGCGCTGGCCAGAACTCTGCACCACTGGGAACCAGCCCCTGCACTGTGCACAAGTGTCATGAGTTCCCCATCTTACTGCTGCTGCCGCTGCCTACCAGGGCTGTGCACCATGGAAGACTGTGGGAAGGGGTGTCCCCACAACTCCCCCCAAATTCCCTCACACCCACACCCTGCCAACCTGAGCTCCACACTGCCGTCAACCCCTTGGGTGCAAACTAAGGACTGCTGCCAGCCCCAGCTGCATGCTCTGTGCTCCTACCCAGCTGCACCTCCCCTAAAGCCCCCACCCACACTGCTTCCCTACCTGCTGCCCAGAGCAAGCGGGATTCTGGGGAAGCTGCACAGGTCCAACTGCAGCTGCAGCAGTGGCAGCAGCCTAGCCCGGAAGCTGTGCGCTGGCTGGGCCTGGCCCTCCCACCCACAAGAGTGGGAGCGAGGCACAATAGGGTATGTTAGCAAGGAGTGTGTGTACACATGGGCACCTCATTTCCACTGCTGCAAGTAGAAGGGCTGGGCAGGGTACAATTACTTGGTTGGCACTGCAGGCCAGATAGAAGCGCCTGGAGGACAGGATCTGGTCTGCAGGCTCTATTTTGCCTGCCTCTGGTTTATACAGTGCCTCCTATGAATGAATCTGACCCCTTATCTTAGTCCCACAATAATAGAAAAATTTTAAGAATAATTTTCTTCTACTTTCTTCTGTTAATTAATCATATAAAAACCCATTGTAGTACATAGATATGTTCTAGCTGACAAATACCTTTTTCCCTTTTCTTTTTCAAATTATAAAGTGAGGAACTCAAAACTGAGACTTAACTATTTTTTCATAGACATGTGTCTAACACTTTAAATAAGTTTTTTAAATAGAATTTTAAAATTATATTCTTCCACCTAAATGTTTTACTAATATTAATTTTTTTTCATACTAACATTCTGAAAACTGCAAAATGTTTAAGGTAGGTGTTTAACAAGTGGCTAATATTGAAAAATACGTTGGGTGATATTTTTATGGAAAAAGTTGCCAACATTCATAGTATCCTTGCTATTAATATGCTTTTAATAAATGTATTTAAACGTTTGATTACTTAAGTATGAGTTTTATTCATTTCCTGATTTTGGATAAAGGAGAAACAAATGGGGAATGAGCCATTTTATTTGATATTAGTTTTCAGCCCAAGCAGTGACTTAAATTTTTTAAACTGCCTCACCAGTGATCTTTGGGAGCACATATTTAAGGTTCTTTACATTTATCTTGACAGGAAAAAATGGCATGCTTGAGTTGACTAACTCAAGGTGAAGTCCCAGCAAAGACGAGGCAGTTTGTTGTTTTTGAATGCATGATCAGTTAGCTGGATTCAGTTGTTCTGTCATCAGTTAGCTCAGTTATAACAGAATAACAGCTTCAGTTATCCTGTAAAGATGCACCTCTACCTTGCTTCTGCCTGATTTTAAACTAACACAGCTAACTACTTCTCTGTGTTTGTGAATTATCAGATCAAGATTAAAGTAGGACCCTGTAATAGGGAACCCTAACCCTGTTACCAGATAGTAGGTTGGCCCCTTTAAGACCAGAACTTTCTGGGCACAGCCTGCTAGCAGGGTAGGGGTTAAAAGTTGAGCCCTGCTGTGGTCATGTGACCGGAAGGAGGCAAGTCAGAACTATAAAAACTCTGGGCTCAGTCGCCCGAGGAGGCTCAGCTGCAGAGTGGATGGACTCCTGATGACTCCCAGAGAAGCTGTGGCAGCCCCACAAGAAGAAGCACAGCAAGTGGTGGGAAGGAGAAGCACAGAGCTGTGGAAGATGTGACCTGGCCAACTGCCTTCCTTGACTTCATTTTGGTTATAGCCCAAGCACTTACTGTTTTCGTTTAATTGCTACTCTGGTGGTTTTTGGTTGAGGTGAGGTGAGGTGAGCACCATAGGGTGCAGTCATAAAGGGCCAAAGAGCCCAGTGCACTACCAGGTGCAGCTGTACAGGGTCAGGGGCCCAGAACTGACTCCAGGAAGATAGGACTTTGAAGCCGGGTCCTAGTGGGTGGATCTAGGCTAGTAGCCCGAGCTATAGGAAGCCTGAGGAGACAGAGGACCCAACAACTCAGTGCCCAGGGGCGCAGTGTGAAAGGGGGCCAGAAGACCTGGTACTGTAGTGAGTACAAAAGGAGGGCCATGGGCCTGGATAGTGTTAAGGAGCTAGAGCCTCGGAGTCGAGCCCTATCTGGTGGGTTTAGGCTGGTAGGCCTAGCTAGAGAAAAATTGAGGAGAAAAGTCCATGGGGGCTGAGACCCCCAACATAGAAGTACAAACCACATCTGCAAGGCATGGGACACATATAGGGGTGGTCAGAGCATGCAAGGAGTGTGTCTTTGCTATAGCTTTTTCTCAAGCTAGTTTAACTCAGTTTAAGAAGATATAGAATTTCTGGCTGCTCTGGGCTGTTTCCGGGAGGGGCTGGGCTGCGCTTTGGGCAAGTCATGGTGGTGCTGGGAGGGGGCTGTGGGAGTGGCTGCAGCCACTTCAGAATTCCCCAACCTGCCTCCCAGTGCCACCCAGCTCAGCTCTGCCCCAGCCCACAGTGACCCGCAGTCCTCCATGCCCCACAAGCAGATCTGGGGCACGCGACCCCAAGCCCTCCCAGGTTGCATGCATCTACAGGAGCAGCCACTGCCCATGACCCCTGGACAAGCCACTCATGGTTCTGTCTCATGCTGTGCCCCAGCTGGGCAGCACCTGCTCCAGCCCAAGTCCCTGCCTCATGGTGGGGGACTACAAGAGTAGGTCTATGGGGGGAGGGGCTGCAGCCACTCCAGAATTCACCGTAGAAAACCCCAACCCACCCTCCAGCACCACCGTCACTGCCCGGCCCAAGCACAGCTTAGCCCAGGGCTCCCCCCGCGCACAAATCCAGGGGCACATGCCCCCCATGCCTTCCTGGGGTGTGTGTAGTGGTAGGAGCTGCCACCCCCCACCCCACGTGGCTCAGTCCCATGTCCCACTCCTGCCCCAGCCCTACTCCCTTCCCCCACAGCAAACTTACTAGCTGGACACAGCTGCTCTCTACATGGCCAGGTTGCACTCCTGGCCGCCTGTGTGCTGCAGTGAGGCTGGGCACATACACACAGAGTTCTGCATACCCACTATGACCCTTTTAATTACTCCTAGGAGTACACATACCCGCAGTTGACTACCAATGGTATAGAATCATTATTTCTTACCTCTTTTCCAGGGATATTAGGTTTTATTACCAGCAACTGCTTTAATCTTTCCCCTTACGTGTAAGAATGCTCCTAATAAGCATCAGCAAAAATACTTTACTATTCTACAAATCTCTCATAAAGCTGTCGTGTGTTATGCTATCTATATAAAGTCATTTATCATAATTAGGCAGCTATTACACTGTCATTGCTCATTATACCAATGCTAACTGTTTCACTGTTACCTTTCTCTCTGCTCTCTGTTGCCTGCTATAATATACTTAGTTTGTAAGCTTTCTCGGACAGAAACTATCTTTTTGGTAGGTGTATACTGGGGAGGGGGGCAATTATTTTGGGTGGAGGACCACTTAACGAGGTTTGGTGAGCTTTTGAGGGCCGCATGGGTAGCCCTGCCTCCTGGTCACCATCTTGGGACTAGAAGTCCTGCGCTCTACCCCCTGTCTTTTGGCACTGGAAGTCCCCCGCCTTGCCCCTGGAAATGCTGTATTTGGGAGGAGGGATTGCCATCTTAGAACCAGAAAAAAACAAAAACATACACTAGGAGTCACTGCTATAACATATTTTAATTTTATTACAAAAAGTATTTTTGTTATGATTTCTGTTTGCATACTGTATGTAGAGGTGATTGTGTAATAATTACAAAATAAATTCTTAAGGATCAGATTTCAAATGTAAGGCTATGAGTCTGTGCCTGATGGTGTGCCTTTCTCTCTAATAATTTGCCTTATCGTCTATTACAATATATTTATTTTATAAGCTTTTGGGAACAGGAAAAAGTGTGGAACAAATGGATCTCCCCAAAGATCATGTAATATGACTGAAACTATGACCCAGGAAAATGATCTTTTTAGGCAAGAGAATTTTGAATAGAGGATAACATTTATATAATCATACTTCAAGTATTAAGATTATGTAATTTGTAGCACTTACCTACACATCTCTTCATGCTCATTTCAAAATCCCTTTTTACCTCACCAAAAAGCTCTTCAACCAGTAACTTTCTGTCCTTGCCTTCTCTGAGGGACTCAGGAACCCATTTGAGCATGGACATAAGCCACTGCTGTTGAATAGGAACTACTGGGTTACTGGCCACACACTCCTTCATGAAGAGATAGTTGATCTGAAAGGACAATATTATTATCAATCTAATAACTTGTTTTTGAATGTTTACATTAAACTGAATAACAAACTCCTTTTGTGTGTCACTCCTATATTCCATCATAGTATTATCAATCTTTTAAAGTAATATAATGAAGGCTTTTCTAAGACGCAAAATCATTTTCATGCCTCTTCTTATTCAGAGATGGTGTATCCATGTACTATCCATGTACTGTGTTCTTTTTACCCCCCCTCAATTTCTGCTAACACTTATGGAGCACATTATTATGACTGATGATCAAACTGACAAACTCTTCTAAAACTAATATTAAAGCTGCAGAATCCTAGTAGAAGATACTGCTTCTGGGTAACAGGTTTATTAAAACCCAGAGAAAGGGCTGACTTTTTAAAATTCTTAAATATTAAAAACTTCCTTCAAATCTGAAACATTTTAAGTTAGCCTACCCAACAGGAAAAGGTATAAACACTTTGATGAAGTGGGTGTGACCTTCTCCCTTTGGCTAATTAGGGCATATGTTGGGACATCAATTTGGACATTAGGGGAGAACGACTCTTCAAGATAAATTCGTATTCCAGAGACAAGGCATACCATCTTCCTGGATTTGCACTTCTGCACACATACAGTTTTCTTCTTAAAATCAGATGCACAACCCTCCCTGCTTCCTAAACGTTTCCCCCTGCACCTCTCCAAGAAGCTAGAATGTGATTCATAGCTTCAGTCCAAAAACCAATAATAGGAATCCTGCCATTAGTTTAAGTGTAATTTGGATCAGATCTTATACAAAAGATATGACATGCAGTACTTTCCTTCTGCTAGACATGGAAATGATAACTCCTGTTTCACTTCTTGATTCACCTATCCCACAAGGTAAACGGTAAAAGTTGACCTAATTTATTAGCTACTAATTTCTCATATACATAATTTCTGTTTTATTTCTGTATAAAAAACATGCAGTAGCTGTCTTAAGAAAAGTAAAACACCAAATGATTTAACTCACTCTTCGCTTTTTTTGTTCACTATTCATCTGCGAAAAGAGAAAGACAACAAAAAACAGGTAATATGTTAAATTAAGACTGTAAGAACAAAAGTCAAATCAGAAACTTAATTCTTTATTTGAAACTTTGCAAATATTATTATGTAAAAGCTGTATCCTGAAAATACATATGCATAAATCATAGAATCATAGAAGTAGGGTCAGAAGGGACCTTGTAGATCTTCAAGTCCAACCCCCTGCCTGGGCAGGTCAAAAACAGGGCTCAAATGACTCCAGCCAGGTAGGCATCAAGCGTCTTCTTAAACACCCCCCAGGATAGGAGCCAGTACCACTTCCCTTGGAAGTTGGTTCCAGATCCTAGCTGCCCTGACAGTGAAGTAGTTCTTACGGATGTCTAATCTAATCTAAACCTACTCTCCAACAACTTGTGGCCGTTATTCCTTGTTATGCCAAGGGGTGCTAGCGGAAACAAGGCCTCTCCCAAACCCTTCTGGTCCCCCCTAGTGAGTTTATAGACTGTCACCAGGTCACCCCTCAGCCTTCTCTTGTGAAAGCTGAACAGGTTCAGGTCCTTTGAACAGGTTCAGGCCCCACAGTCTCTCATTGTAGGTCTGCCCTGTTGTCCCCAGATCATGTGGATGGCTCTCCTCTGGACCCTCTCAATGTTGTCCACATCCCTCCTGAAGTGGGGCGCACAGAACTGGACACAGCACTCCAGCTGTGGCCTGACCAGCGTCACATAGAGGGGGAGGATCACCTCCTTGGCCCTGCTTGAGATGCACCTGTGGATGCATGATAAGGTCCGGTTAGCCTTGCCAACCGTGACCTCGTGTTGTCGGCCCATGTTCATCTTGGCGTCAATAATGACTCCAAGATCCCTTTCTTCCTCCATGCTCTCAAGGGAGTTTCCCATTTTGTAAGTGTGCTGCTGGTTACTACTGCCCAAGTGCAGCACCTTGCACTTGTCAGTATTGAAACGCATCCTGTTTTTGTTAGCCCACCCCTGAAACCTATCCAGGTCTTGCTGCAGTCTTTCCCTCCCTACTAGCGTGCTCACCTCACCCCAAATTTTGGTATCATCAGTGAATTTAAACAGGGTGCTCTTCACCCCCTCATCCAAATCGCTGATAAAGAGATTGAACAGCGCAGGCCCAAGGACCAAGCCCTAGGGGACTCCGCTGCCCACTTCTCCCCAGGTTGAATATGACCCGTCCACCGCCACCCTCTGAGTACGACCCTTCAGCCAATCTGCAATCCATCTGACTGTGTAGGCATCAATGCCACAGTCACCCAATTTTTTAATGAGGATGGGGTGGGAGACGGTGTCAAAGGCCTTGCTGAAGTCCAGAAAGACTACGTCCATGGTGACACCTGCATCCAGTGCTTTTGTGACCTGATCATAAAAGGCAATCAGGTTGGTCTGACATGACCTGCCCCTAATGAAACAGTGCTGGTTGCCCTTGAGCATCATCCCTGAAGCCGGCCCATTGCAGATGTGCTGCATGATGATCTTCTCAAAGAGTTTCCCTAGGACTGAGGTAAGACTGACAGGCCTATAGTTGCCTGGGTCCTCCCCCCTCCCTTTTTTAAAGATGGAGACCACGTTGGCTGTTTTCCAATCATCTGGCACCTGGCCCGAGCACCACGAGCGCTTGTAAAGCCATGCCAAGGGCCCTGCAATAACCCCTGCTAGCTCCCTCAACACCCTGGGGTGGAGAGCATCTGGACCCTCTGATTTGAACATGTCCAGCCCCTCCAGAAGCTCTCTAACCCGGTCCGCCCCAACCTGAGGACTGGAAGTGTTCCCCTCGAGTCCATCTTGCATCACAGTGGGAAAGTCCCTGCCCCTGCACAAGAAAACGGAGGTGAAGAATTGGTTAAAGAGGTCTGCTTTCTCCTCTGGTGCAACCACCAGATTGCCCAGAGGATCTTGCAGGGGCCCCACATTACCCAGTGTTTTCTTCATCTTCCCTATATATTTGAAAAGGACTTTTTATTATCTTCCATTTTGGACGCAAGTCCTAGCTCTATGTCTGCCTTAGCTTTCCTGACAGCCCCCCTACAGGCCCAAGCAGAGGAGGTATATATTATAATAGCTGTCCCATTTAAGTGAAATATATTGACTTAAATGGGACAGCTCAACTGGGCAGAGTTATACAAGACAGGGCTCTAATTATCTACATTTGCAATGCTGAAACTGAGAGTGCACAATTAAAGGAATTAAAGCTGTTACATAATCAAAGTGAGAATACACCTGAAAGGAATTCAGAACTCACAGTGGAAGGCAATTCTGGCTCTGGAGGTGTAGGAACTCTCTGATACAGTTCTTCCATGGTTGCTTGATAGTCTTTTAAAGCTCGATCCATTCTGAAGTATATTATAAAAACGCAGTTATTTTATAAAGCTGCAAATTTCTCTTTCATGTCTACAAACTAAGTATTTCAACCCTACAGAGTAAGATTTTTCCCATTACTCTCTTTCTTCTTCTACAGTGAGGTACCCAGGTCTCAGTCATAATTAAAATATTATTTAAAGGGAAATGTGGCAAGATCAGACTCACTGGAATGATGTTCACTGGATCCTGAATTAATCTATGTCCATAATTATATTTTTCAAATGCGATTAGCAGCAGCTACATCAAGAAAAGGTTCTCCTTTTCTCCATGCATAAATTGAAAAAAAGTTACATAACTTAAATAGCTAAATGTCCAGTAAAAGACTCTTCATGACTGGTACTGACTTATCCTGTTCATCTTATGCATCAAAACATCTCATCCATTCTAATTAATATACATATCATGTACACTGGCAAATAAAATGTACCTAGACTGCTCCAGACTCATCTCTCAGTACAATTCAGGCTACAGGTCCACAAGTGGCAGTAAGGCCATCACCCATAATGGGGATACATAATCACAAGTCCCAATCCTTCAAAAGACTCAGAGGCAGTGAAAGGGAGGTGCATCAAGACATGTGCTCCTATTGACTCCACCAGAAAACCCTCTGACAGATAGAGGCACCAATACAGTTGTTTTTCTTTCCAAGAAGTGAATCCTTCCTTCATCTAATTTATCCAGTCAGAAGAATAAAGATTGTACATGCTATACCTATAGAGGTGAACTTGGCATAGTGGGAACCTGATCATTTCAGGTGCCTTATATCCAATATTTTAAATTTTAAAATATTTAATTTGACATATACAAGCTTTACCCACCAAAATTTCCAAACACATGCAGAATCCCAAATGATTTAAAACTGACAGAGATTAAGGGAAAATCTAATTGTTTTCTACTTTTTAGTTTCATTTTTATGTAAGTGACAGCTTTTGACCATTTCTTCTCTGTAGGACATATGCTAATGAAAAGGACGAACAAATCATTTCACAAAGGAAGAAACTAATTAGGAAAAAAACTAGCAGAGGAGCTTAGAGAGACATGTGATATATTAAATTATTTTTATCTTGTTCTTTAACGCTAAAGCTAGATTTCAAGGTGATAGGGTCCCTTTAACCAAATCAAAGTTTCTTTGTCTTGGTATGAAAATTTCTATCTAACAAGAATGAAATTAATAGAATTTTGAATCTATTCACAGTTTGCATACTGTGCACCAACATTTAGGCACTATTCTCCAGTGACAGTATTGATACGGTGTAATAAAAATATCACGTAACATAATTGCAAACAATATTACTTAGTCTATTAACTATATCAAGGACTATAACTTACCCTACTTTAAAAAAAGCTCATTTAGTACTCAAATTGCTTAAAACAATATTCCAAGAGAGGTGTCTCAGCCTATCAGAAAGTTCTTTTATTTTATAACAAATTAACAACGTGACAGAGACAGCTTATCAAGCATTCTAAATGGCCTCACTGTACTCGTTTGAAATATTACTGGAAGATCAGGATTTGGTTTCTAATATTAAGAACGAAAAAAGATGGTAATTAATTTTTAAAGTCTGCATTACCATGGACTTTAAGATATGAAGGGCAACAAATGTCTCTTATTCTGTGTGTAGTGTCTGTCTATATGGCTTTGAAGAACTTAACTTTACAACTGCTATTAAAAATACCATTACCTCCCCCTCTCTTGCTCACGACTAATTAAGTTCTTTTTTGTGATAAACCCCTTTTGCAATCTGACCTCACACCAATTATCAAAAAACAGGTGGGCTGTGAACAAATGCAAGGATTCTCCAAAACTATAAAAGCTAGGCTTTAATTTATCCTTTCAGAAATTGAAAGGTTGCCCAGGAAAACAGAAGGGGTAACACTAGAATTTCATAAATATAGGGTAAAAAGAAAAATGATTCATACTATGGACCTAGAAGTATGCAGCACACCTCTTAAAATGAAGAGGACTGCACTACAATTACGCACATATACAACATATTTCTATATACAATATTCATGTGCTTTGATATATAAACCATTAGAACATTTCCCCTAGAACAATGCAAATTACCAGGCCAAGGATCCACCAGGTGAGATCAAGAGAAAAACTGTTCTCTGACTATGGAATATTTTTTCCAAAGATTAGCTGAACCTAGACTTGGCCCATCCATGTGAAAGGCTGAAAGTGCCTTTCCTTGTAATAAGCAGCCCCTTTTTTTCCTCCCCATCCCCCCACTCCTCCTTTTGTGCATTTCTTTTTCCTTCTAAATATTGTCAGAGATATAGCACACACATTGCAAGGGTGTGGCAAGGCTCAGAGCAAGCCAGAAAGCTGAAAAGGCTTTCTGTAGGAGAATCCTACAAACTACATCTACATATTGACTGAGCTAAGTAGAGTAGAGTCACTAAAAAAACCCCAAAAAAACTAAAATATCTACTTCAAAGACTGTAAATATATCCTGGTGCTAACCTAACTCATTTACTGTCCCCCAGTAGTCTCTGATTCTCAGTACCTCACACTGCATTTTTAAATATTTCTCACAGTTCATTTTTATATTTCATCTGGCTCATCTCTACCATGGCATTTTGTATTTAATAGTTAATATTTTTAAACCATTAAAGAATGTACTCCCTGTAGAATTAAGTTACACCTTGGACCATTGTTAAAAACTGCATTGAAATTGTTATTGTAAGGTGCTAAAATCTGCTATACTGGGCTGGTCCCTTGAGTGAATGCGAGTATGTATGATGATCAGCAGGTAATTAAATGGCAAAGCAAGAACCTCTGGCTGTTAATTGACAATAGCCTAGCTAGAGGAACTTACCATTACAAAACTCTACTCTACAAGCCATTTTAGGCTAATCAAGCCAAGGAGCTGGTTCCCGGAACTGAGCACCTACCCTATTGACTATTTCTGTAACCCATGGAAATACAGCCATTGAGTCAATCAAGTCAAGGGTGGACTCCCAAAACTGCACACACTGGCAGGCAGAAACCCGTGACTGAAAGCTGTCATGCACTACTCAAGACCCAAATAGGACAGTGACCTCCAGATTGGGCAGCCAAGATGATGCTGGGGGATCACACAAGTCTGCCAAAAAGGGATAAAAGTCAGTGAAGCATGATCCTCAGTGGCGCCCTCCCATCCAGCACCTGACCTAACAAGACAAAAGGACAAGCAGGTGACCCCCTTCTGGAGAAGACATTGCCTTGAAGGAAGCTGACCATTGATTGCAGACTCCAGGGCCTCGGATAGACAGATATACTGACACCAGTGCTGTCACAATCACTACATTATACGCTATACTACATGGGTGCATCCACACATGCAAGCACATGCACTTGCAGCAGCTCAAATAGAAGTGGTGCAAATTTGAGCCAGGGCTTTTTGCCTCAGCGGACATGCTGAGACATGCACTCTGATGTGGAGTAAACTGCGCCACTTGAGGCAAAATAACCCTGCCTGGCTGCTCTCAGATCTGCAGCCAGGGGGAGCTAGAGCCCAGGGCCAGCACATATGCTGCCCCAGCAGTATAAAAAGCTGCCCTGTCCTGGCTCCATCCATACAAATGTAACTATCTTATAGTTTTTAGCAAAAACTTTATATTATTTTCCCTTTTCTGTATAACTGCTGCGCGGCACTCTCACATTTATGTAACCTTGAAGTCTTGACTGTTAATCAAAATGAACGCTTTGTACTTTTCTCCACTGGCATTAAACTACACATGCGCATTCTGTAAATTTCATTTCTTATCTAGAAGTGTCGTTTCTGCAGAAATGAAACTTATGTAGAAAATCTGCCTAGCAATAATTATGTAAAAGAAAATTATCCTATCTCTATATATTATAGTTAGTGTCATAGAGGCAGTCCAACAAACATCTATAAAAGAGGCAAAAAAGCAGGAAGCAGCAGAGACGACAACTGGAAAACTCTGTGGGCCCGATCACCCCACAGACCGGTTCTCAGCCTCCCTGCCTGGGCGTACCCTAGCGAAGACAAAGGCCTCGGAAATCCAACAACTGACAACGATTCACCGTGTTACAGTATTGCATTGTATTTCCCATTCATGAGCCGTTGACCAGTTCTGGGACTTAAGGAGCCGGCAGCCGCACCTAGCTTTGGACTAGCTCCACTGTTGGAACACAAGGGCTGGCTCTGGAACCTCGTGAACCAACGGACACCCTATAGAATATCCCATTCATGAGCTGTTGACCAGTTCTGGGACTACGGAGCCGGCAGCTGCTGGCTCTGGAACCCCGTGAACCAACAGACCCCTTTAGTATCCAGCATACTGTAACTTAAGAAACATCGGAGACTCCACTTCTCGACTGCCTCTCATCATAGCTTACAGCATACCTACGCTCGCTATACTTGTACTTACTGCAACTTCGTTCCAACCGGCCTCCCCTCTTACTCGTAAGAGGGTGAGGCCAGGTGAGTGAATAAATCTTTGTATTCTACTTTATATGTACTCTGTAATAACTTTTATTACTAACATTCCATCTCAATGAGCCGTTGACCAGTTCTGGGACTTAAGGAGCCAGCAGCCGCACCTAGCTTTGGACTAGCTCCACTGTTGGAACGCAAGGGCTGGCTCTGGAACCTCGTGAACCAACGGACACCCTATAGGTTAAGAGACACTAACTACTTACTCTAAGTCGTCTACTTGTGCCAACTCGGCAAACCTCGAGGGCGGCTAAAAAGCTACCTCAATTCCGCCCCACAAGCCACGCGCTTGCACAACTCCGCAAAGCCCGCGGCTCCCCTAAGCGGTGCCGGAGCCACTAGCCCGGCATTTCGCCACAACAAAAAGCTGCCCTGGCAAGCAGCTCAGGGCTATTCGCTCTCCAGAACTTCTGGGGCTCGGTCACTTGGTACCTGGGGACACTACCCCTTGTGCCAGCTGGACTGCTTCAACAGCATCCCAAATCCATTTTTAGTAATATCCCAAACTCCACATTTTTCTACAATTAACACAATTGGGGGGACTGTGGGTGTAGGGGACCTTGTGGAGCAGGTGCGCAGGAGGGCTGGGTCCCCTGGCCCCCACAGGGTGCAGGCCCCCCCCACCACAGGGCCCCAGCTCCTCAATGAATGCCCACAGCCCCTATCCCACACAGGGCCCCAGCCTCCCTGCCCAGGGCCCATGCCTTTAGCAGCACGTGGGTACTAACGATGCGGCCAGGAGAGCCCCTGATCGCCTGATGGAGGACTACCATGCTCTGGGAGGCGTGCTGAGGGAGATGGGCGCACAGGCAGTCTTCTCTTCCATCCTGCCAGTGAGTGGTCGAGGCAGACGCCACGAGATGTGCATAGCGGAGACCAACTGGAGGCTACAGGAATGGTGCTATGAGGCGGGCTTTGGCTTCCTCAGCCATGACCGGCACATCGTGATGAGAGACATGCTGGGATGGGATGGGCTCCACCTTTCCCCTAAAGGTAAGCGTGTGTTCTCTTCCAGGTTGGTGAACCTCCTTCGGCGGGCTTTAAACTAGGCTCGTCGGGGGAGGGGGAAGATGAGGGCGGAGGAGACGATGAACTACCAGGCCCAGCAACAGCCAGCGAGCCCAGAACAATGGTCAAAAGGGAGAAACAGGTAAGTGATGGGGGACGGGGCATTGCTGAGACTAGGGGGTCAGTGGGCACAACCGTTGGAGGCCTCAAATGCCTCTACACGAATGCTCGAAGTATGGGGAAGAAGCGGGAGGAACTCGCCCTCCTCCTAGCTGTCACCAGCCCTGACATAGTGGGGATCACAGAAACGTGGTGGGACTCATCGCATGACTGGGCGGTGAGTGTCAAGGGCTATAGGCTATACAGGAGGGACAGGATAGGAAGGAAAGGTGGAGGAGTAGCACTCTACATCAAGGAGGAATATACTTCCTCGTTAATCAGCAAGGGGGTAGAGGGGGGGCACTCTGAGGTGCTCTGGGTTAGAGTAAAAGGCAGTCCAGGGGAGAGAGACTTAACGGTGGGAGTCTACTATAGACCTCCCAACCAGGGAGAAGAGCTCGACCAGGAATTCTTAGGTCAGCTCGCAGAGGCAGTGAGGGCTAAGGATGTGGTCATCATGGGGGACCTGAATTTCCCAGACATCTGCTGGGAGGAGCAGTCAGCCAAGTCTGATCGCTCACGTCGGTTCTTAGCCAGAGTGCAGGACCTCCATCTAACCCAGGAGGTGCACAGTCCCACCAGGGGAGATGCCTTGTTGGACCTGGTGCTGGCCACGGGTGATGACCTGGTGAGGGGGCTGCGGGTGATGGGCCACCTGGGAGACAGTGATCATCGCTTGCTGGAATTCACCATCCAGCGTAAGGTGGCAAAGGGCTGCAGCAAGGCAACAGCCCTAGACTTTAGGAGGGCTGACTTCAACAAGCTAAGGAGGATCGTTGGGGAAGCGCTGAGGACCCAGAGGGGAAGGGAATCAGATGTCGAAGGTGAGTGGTTGCTCCTTAAGGAGACGATCCTCCATGCCCAAAGGGAGGTAATCCCAACAAGGGGCAAAGGGAGCAGGAGGGCACATAAACCCCCATGGCTCACTAAGAGCATCCGCGAATGTCTCCTTGCTAAAAGGGAGGCATACACCCAATGGAGAGATGGGGTCATCACCAAGAAGGACTATGTTACAGTCGCCCGAGGATGTAGGGGGGCAGTCAGGAGGGCCAAGGCAGAGATGGAGATAGGACTAGCTTCCCGGATTAAGGACAATAAGAAGTCCTTCTTCAAATACATAGGGGGTAAAAAGAGGGTCCCGGGTAATGTGGGGCCCCTGCAGGACACGATGGGCAACTTAGTCATCACGCCAGATGACAAAGCTAACATATTTAACGATTTCTTTGCCTCTGTCTTCCTAAGTAGGGACCAGTTCAGCCACCTCCCTGCTGGGCCCCCCTCGGGCCCCGGGAGAGACACGCCTGGGCCAGGGGTTAGCGAGGAGTTAGTTAGGATACTTCTGGAGAGGCTGGACGTGTTCAAGTCCGCTGGTCCGGACGATCTTCACCCTAGGGTTCTACAGGAACTGGCCGAGGTCATTGCGGGACCCCTGGCGCGGCTCTATGAGCACTCGTGGTGCTCTGGTGAGGTGCCGGAGGACTGGAAGAGGGCCAATGTGGTCCCTACCTTCAAAAAGGGAAAAAAAGAGGACCCGGGAAATTACAGGCCAGTTAGTCTTACCTCAATCCCGGGTAAGCTCTTTGAAAAAATTATCCTGGCACACATCCAGGAGGGCCGTGCGGGGGAATGCATGCTCAGGGGCAACCAACATGGGTTCATCAGTGGCAGGTCTTGTCAGACCAACCTGGTGGCCTTTTACGATCAGGTCACCAAATCATTAGACGCAGGGGTTGCTGTGGATGTAGTCTTTCTGGACTTCCGGAAGGCTTTCGACACTGTCTCTCACCCTGTCCTCATCAAAAAGCTGGGAGACTGTGGTGTCGATGCCCACACGGTCAAATGGGTCGCCAACTGGTTGGAGGGCCGCACCCAGAGGGTGGTAGTGGATGGGTTCTTCTCGACCTGGAAGGACGTGGGCAGTGGGGTTCCGCAGGGCTCAGTCCTCGGGCCCGCACTGTTCAACATCTTCATCAGTGACTTGGATGACGGGGTAGAAAGCACCCTGTTCAAGTTTGCTGATGACACTAAGATGTGGGGGGATGTGGGTGCACTAGAAGGGTGCAATAGGCTACAAGCTGACCTTGACAGGTTGCAACGGTGGGCGGATGAGAATAGGATGGGGTTTAACACTGATAAGTGCAAGGTGTTGCACATGGGGAGGAAGAACCGGCACCACACTTACAGGTTGGGGAACTCCCCTCTTGCCAGCACGGAGACGGAAAAGGATCTTGGAGTCGTCATTGACTCCACGATGAACATGGGCCGGCAGCGTGGGGAGGCAGTCAAGAAGGCCAACCGTACCCTGTCATGCATCCACAGATGCATCTCAAGCAGGTCCAGGGAGGTGATCCTCCCCCTCTATGCGGCACTGGTCAGGCCGCAGCTGGAGTACTGCGTCCAGTTCTGCGCACCACACTTCAAGAGGGACGTGGACGATATGGAAAGAGTTCAGAGGAGGGCCACTCGTATGATCAGGGGTCAGCAGGGCAGGCCTTATGAGGAGAGGCTATGGGACCTGAACCTGTTTAGCCTCCACAAGAGAAGGTTAAGGGGGGACCTTGTGGCCTGCTACAAACTGGTCAGGGGGGATCAGCAGGTACTGGGGGAGTCCCTGTTCCCCCATGCGCTGCCAGGAGTGACCAGGAATAACGGTCACAAGCTGGCGGAGGGTAAGTTTAGATTAGATATTAGGAGGTGCTACTTCACAGTCAGGGCGGCTAGGGCCTGGAACCAGCTTCCAGGGGAAGTGGTGCAGGCTCCTAGCCTGGGGATTTTTAAAAGGAAGTTAGATGAGCACCTTGCCGGGGTCATCTGACCCCGGTGCTCTTTCCTGCCAGGGCAGGGGGTCGGAGTAGATGATCTACCTAGGTCCCTTCCGACTCTAGCTACTATGAAACTACTATGAAACTACGAAACTAGGAGCGAGGCACTCTGAGTCATGGCAGGAAGATCTGGCACGGCACGTAGAAACCATGCACCGGGCCCAGCCAGGTCCTGCTGGCCCTGGGGACTGTCTACTGCCAGGCTGGGCTCTTGCTGACAGGACCCAGTGAGGCACATGGGGACCACATGCTGGGCTCAGCCAGGTTTGGGGGCCTCTCTGCTGCTGGGCTGGGCCCTTGGTAGCAGGACCTGCCACACTTGGGGCCCCTCTACCGCCCAGCTGGGCTGGGCCATTGGTGGCAGGACTCAGCGCGGTGTGCAGGGACTGTGTGCTGGGCCCAAAAACATCCTGCCACCCCCAGGGCCCCTCTGCCACCCAGCTGGGCTGGGCCCAGCCAGGTGCTGCCACCCTTGGGGCCCCTCCGCTGCCTGGCTGGGCCAGGCTGGGCTGGGCCCAGGGCACCAGGACCTAGTGCAGTGCACGGGGACCATGCACCAGGCCTGCCAGATCCTGCCAGCCCTGGGGTTGCTTCTGCTGCCCTGGGCCCAGCCCAGTTGGGCAGCAGAGGAGCCCCAAGGGCAGCAGAACCTGGCTGGGCAGGGATTGGGGGGCTGGCGGGGGGAGGGGCCAGGGGAACAGGTGGAGCTGGCGGGGATCCCCTCCATGGTCCCCTCCCCCCTCCTCCAGCCCCCCCCCGACCCCTTACTCACCATCACCGGAGCCCTGGTGCTGAACACGCGGCCTGGCCGGCTGTACGTTTCAGCACCAGGGCGAGGGGCCAACCATGGAGATGCTCTGGCAGCCAGGGTGTCTCCCTGGAGGACCCAGCCTCCAGTTGCCTCAGGGCACACTCCAGGACTGTGCTCTGCCCCATTTTTTTTGTTTTGGTTTTTTTCGGTCTAATTTTCTCCCTGTGCTGCAAACATGCAGCGTGGGGAACATTTTT
Organism: Crocodylus siamensis; assembly: GCF_052110815.1. Classification (NCBI taxonomy): domain Eukaryota; kingdom Metazoa; phylum Chordata; order Crocodylia; family Crocodylidae; genus Crocodylus; species Crocodylus siamensis. Next base: position 46,112,607 of record NC_143405.1, read on the forward strand.
TTGTTTCCACACATGCCTCTTGCCCTGCCTCAAAAGGGTTTGAGACAGGGCAAGAGGCACGTGCGCGCTCGTCTGGATGTGCCCCATGGGTTTAAGTGACATGGGTTTGAATGAGTGAGTGCATGAGTGTGTTTATGTGTTAAGGTGACCAGTGCCCCTCATACCAATAAAATTATAAATGCAAACTTTGAGGTAACATCACATCCCGTCCAATAAGCTAGAGTTTATGATGATCCCGAGAGTTGGTCCTTTGTAGCCAACATCCATCATAAGTGCTACTTAAATCTAAACATTTCCTTTATTCCTAACCTTATCCCAGAAGAGTTCTGACCCTGTAAAGAAAAAAAAAGGATCAAGAAATTTCACCATCTTTGCTATACAATTTTGTACAGATGATGCTTAAATACTATAGTGAGTATTGCACTGGATAGCAATGCAGAATTCTAGACAGAAACTCTTAAAACCTCTCAGCTATATCAGAGTAAACTGATATTTTAATTTCAAGCTTGAATACCACTTATTTATTGAACTGAATTTAACTCACACTATCTGATGAAGTATCTTTTGCTGTTCCTTAAATCTTCGGTGTTTCAGTAACTTATTGTGTGTTGGTGAAACATCAGCTGTGATTGCTGTAGGAAAGACGATCGGTGGCAACCGCATGCTCCAACTCTTTTTTTCAGTAGGTGCTGTTGATCTATTTGAAAGCGCCATCTAAAACCATAATAAAACAAGATATTAAGATACATCTTCCCAAAAACAGATAGAATAAATCACAGATTAAATTGTACTTGCAGCAGAATGTGTTACTTGCAATAATTTCCATAATCCAAGCGCCAGAGCATTCACACTTCTGTAAGAGAAAAGTCTATATTTTCTAAAAAAAAGAAAAGTCTATATTTAAACTTCAAAGTAAACTGAGATAATTAGGGCTCTCTTCTTTCATTGGCACATACAAAAGCAAGTAACTAGATCTGGTATGTGTGGCTCTGAAAGCTGTAAGATGAACTTTACTTATGTTGTTCTTTTTGTTTTGGTAGATCTGCATGGCTAGGGACAGACATTCAAAAAGCCTGAGCCAAAATTAATTCAGTCTTTGGAGGTTAGTCTAACCTGCAACGCTTGAGCCAATTTTGAGACATTCCCTTTTCATTCTAGAAACGCAGACACATGCCTGCAGTGGCTCAGGCTAAAAGCCAAAGGTGCAGGGAATGGGGGTGCTACAACAGCCATCCCATCCCTTCCACAATGCTGTGCTGAGGTGGGCATGGCCAGGCCCCAGCAGGATGCTCTGAATAGGGAAGGGTTCCCTGCCACTGTCTGTTGATAACAGAGCACTTAGCTACACAGCAGGGAGTTACACAGGAAGTTATCAGCCCATCAGACAAAACAAAGCTTCTCTCATTAGCTCAACCTCTTATTAAACAACTTTTTCCAAGCAAGGAATGGAGGGGCATTACCAGCTACCTGTTGATTAGCTTTAAACAGGCCTAAGTGGACACTGTTCTGTCTGCCTTTGTCCTGTCTCCCACAGCACGTACCGTAGCCAGCATGTGGTATACTAGCTAATGCTGAGAGGTGTCTGTGTAAGGCAGAGAGGAAAGGAGGAATCCCTGCTTGAGCAGGAAGTGGTGAGGGGGATGGCGGGAGCAGAAGGAAACCAGGCAGACCCCACTGTACCTGCAGTTTTTGTCAGAGCTGCAGCCAGGGAGCAGAGGGTGGGGCCAGTGCTGCCAGGCTGGAGTACAGAGCAGACCCCTGCCCAAGGTTGCAAAGCATCTGGAATGCTGGAGGACTCTGAATTAACTTAAACCAGCAAGGGGTCTGGGACAGACATTGCATAAACCGGTTTGACCCAAATCAGTTAAGTCTGATACTACATTCAAACAGGTTTACTGCAAAACAGTTTCAGGCATTTTCAGACTAATTTATGTGCACTGAACCTTTGTTCTGTTACAGCTTAAAACCAGTTTGTGTGTAATGTCTGTCCCTAGCCTATATGAAAACTGGGTTGTAGACATGTTTCCAGATCAGCACTGCTGGTAAATATGGTAGTTTCCCTTCAGGATTATACCAACCTGCCTATCTTCTGGCTTTTGCTGGAGGTGAAGGCTTTTCATTCAATTGTCTTGCATTCCAGCTTCTCAATTATAACTCTGCCTTTACTTAATGGACTAGCAAATTGCCCATCAAGAAGGAAGTGGGGTGGGGGGAGATGCGGAGCGAGAGGGGATGGAGGGAAGCTTGCTAACCTTAACTGTAACCGTAACCCCCACCCCCCCATGCCGCCACAGCTTTCCAGGAGCAAGGGAGGGGAGGGGGAATGTTGCCCCACCATCCCCCTCTGCTAGTACCCCATGCTGCCACCACCTCCAAGGAGCAGTCACCTCCCCTTCATCCCTGCAGTCACGGTGGCACTCTGATGCCTCTGGGGAGCAGGTCCATAGGTGGGGGTGAGGCCAGCGCCTCACCCGCCTCCCCCACTCCATCCCCTCCATCATGACAACACTCTGCCACCACCTCCAGGGAGTAGGACCAGGGGAGGGGGGTGAGGCCAGCAGTGCTGGCCTTGCCCCCTGATTCTGTCCTTGCCAGCACTCCACCACCTCCAGGGATCAGGGTCAGGAGGGAGGGTGAGGCCAGAGGCGCTGGCCTTCCCCCGCCACTCCACCCCTTCTGTCCCTGCAGTCGTAACAGTGCTCTGCCACAATGCCACTTGTCCATGATGCTCTTGGAGCATTCTGTGGTTGTTTCAGTAACTGATCAGAGTGCTCCAAGAATGTTATAGACAGACAGACCGAATGACTAAGCCCTTTATTATATTAGAATTATCAACCTTTTTTCTTAAACATCCAGTCAGGCAGTAGGCTAGGAAACTGATGATCACTCTCTCTGCACTTTGATTAGCCAAAGATTGGTGCATTAACTCCCACAAACTCCTTCCCCATATCCTTACCAAAGGGACAGGGTGCACAAGCCAGGGAAGGGTGGGACTGATCCACAAGTACCAAGGAATGGAATCTGTACCATGACCTTGTGAAATTCTTCCTCTTGTGAAAACAAGAAGTCAGTGAGTGGAAAACTACAGGGCAGTATCAAAGAACTCGAGGGAAAATTAAAGATGATAAGGATGTAGAGACCTGGTAAAGAGATAAAAAATTAGATCAGGAAGGAAGAAAGAGTAATGGAGAAGTACTTCTACCAAAAAGCCTGAAAGGGACAAATACACTACTATCTGCTTCCTGAAGATGTAGGTATAAAGTGAAAAATATTGTGTTCTCTTTTAATTTGTAAGTATGTAAATTTGATCTTAGGCTTTTCAATGGGTTAATGGAGACAGTCTGATCTCCAAATATATGTCTTTGTACATGCTGTTTTATTTTTAATTTAGCTTGTGCCTCATTATAGCTACGAAGAGCAAAATAAGATCCCTAGCCAGTCCTTTAACGGAACAGAATGCACTTATATTTGTGTGGAAACTGAACATCTGAATACTCCTCTGAGTATGTAAAAAGTACAAGAGTTAGACAAGCCCCCTTCCCCCCCCTTTTAAAAGCGAAGGTATAACTACATTAATGTCAGTTTTTCTTTTGAAGAATCCAAAAGCTCCCTGGCCCTGCAATGAAATTTTTTATATACCAACCACAACAATTAATCATATTTTATGCTTACTGCTTGTGGTATATAGCGATTGGTAGTATTCCTACACCTCTCTGGAATATTACATGTGCTGTACCACTGTTAACACTTAATAAAAATATTATGTTTACATCTGTTTATATTTCATCTTTGAAAGATATTGAATTAGCAGGTTCTAATATAGTGAATGGAACATCCCTTTCATACCTCCGCTGGTCAGGGTAAGACCAATTGCCATATCTGAGGTCAGAAAGGAATTTTACCCCATGGTCAAATTGGTATTGACTAGTGGGGGTTTTGCCTTCCTTTACAGCAGGGATGTGTGGCCCTCTATCCAGGAACTCTTGAGCATATACTGACAACATTTTATAAAAGCAAAACATTGGCTGCCATGGTTCTCCTGCTTTACCTGTAGCAAATTAGGGTGTTAGGTTTATTCTGTATCAGGATTGACAGGAGGCAGGTTTAGATTACTGTTTGTATAGGATGGTTTAGATAGGGTTGATCCTGCCTCAGGCAAAGGGTTGGATTAGATGACCCATGAAGCCCTGCTTCTAGGCCTCCTTCTCTGTGATTCCATGCAAGTAGTTCACAGGCCTGGTTCTCACCTAGATAAACACATTTTCCTACTTTGCAATACAAAACAAAGATTGTCACAGTCCCAACAATCTTCTGAAGTCCCTTCCACTTCCATTTTCCTTAATTTCTAGCTTTAAAAAAAAACAAGAGACACACACAGACACTGCACATCCCAAATTGCAGCAGCTGGCTTCCTAGGCAGAATAGGACAGTTGCCACACTCTGTTAACCCAGCCAATCCTGTTCTTCATTTCTGCAAGGAGCCTGCTAACGAGCAGGGATCCAGGATTTCTCTTTCCTGCAGAAAAATGCAGATTTTCCCCTTTAAAGGAGAAAAATGTGGGAAACAGCAGGTTTTCCCTTACAGGCTGGCACATGCATCATGTGCACGTGCACACATGCTTATGACCAGCAATACAGCCGAAAAACATGGCGGAGAGCAGCTCTCTCCAGGTATGTCTACTGGGGGGGACACAGATGATGCATGAGGGCAGAGATGACATGAGGGAGCACAGGTGACACGTCATGGAGGTTTGGAGAGGCACATATCAGGGGGGTACAGCAGGTTACAGGACTGCAGCCTGGCTGGATTAACAACAGGCAGGTGCAACTTCATGTGGGAGGGCAGAGCGGGGCAAGGAGGCTTGGTGCTGCCACCATTGCCAGGAACTCCACGCTACCATGGCTACTAAGATGATGGTCTGTCCACCCATCAGCAGCAGGGAGGCACAACTTTGCAGTGCCTCACCTTGGCAGCCATGAAGGCACAGCTGGCATGTGCCCTCCCTATGGCCCCACAACATGTTACTTAGGGCATTGCCTATTCCTGCATAACCCCTGCCCCCAACCCCTTCCCTGCATGCTGGGGAACTGTGGGCAGTGGGTTGGGAGTGAGGGGCACCAGCAGGGCTCCAGGGCCACGGGTTGAGTGAGGGGAAACAGCATGGGCAGGGCACCAGCGTATCAGGACTGCTCAGCACCACAAAGCAGTGAGGGGGACAGCCACAGCTGGACACACATTCTGGTGAGCAAAGCAGGTGGGAGAGCTCTGATTTTCCATGATATAAAAACCAAAATCAAATACCAAAATGTATAGGTATTTAGAATTTAATTATAATGATCAAGGCACTAGTAACTCCCACATTACTTTAAAATTGTAAATATATCAAAACACTGTGTTCAATTAATACACACACACACACACCCACTAACATGCCCTCTGAAGTCCCTTCCACTTCCATTTTCCTCAATTTCTAGCTTTAAAAAAAAAACAAGAGACACACACAGACACTGCACATCCCAAATTGCAGCAGCTGGCTTCCTAGGCAGAATAGGACACACATACATACGCACTTGCAGGCATACATATCCCAAGCTCTCTCTCACACACACACACACACACACACACACACACAGTGGTGTTCCAGAAAACTGAAGATTTTGGTTCTCTTTATGAGGGAATTTTGATTTCTTTTTTCAGAGGAGAGCAGGATCTTTCTTAATGAGGCAAAAAGACACTGCCCCGTTTTCTTTGGGGTCAATGGCAAGTTTGACTCATAGCTCAAGATCCAAGTATCCTATTAATATTAGGCCTCCATGGAAAGGAAAAGCAGCAGCCATCACAACTAAGTATAGGAGTATAACTTCAGTGCATGATAATTCAAGAAGTAAGGGGAGTCAGACTACACAGAAGGAAGATCTTTTTCTGAAATTAATTCAGATTTAAAGAAATGAAGTCAGAGAGTTGCCAGGGATTCACATAAAACCAGGATCCCCTATTCCTCCTCTCATTTCCCAAATGCGAGTGGATTGAGCCTACTTTGCACATGCTCACCAAAGGTTATACAGACACAAAAAAAAGAAAGAAAGCATGAAAATCTGGCACTAGAAACTTGTCCAAAACCACTCCAAAATTGAAGGTTGCTTCAAAGGAAGGTGGTGACATGAGAGGCCTCCTTCTGAGCATAACAGGAGCTGAAGGGCTTCAATTAACCATGGTCATGCTGGAAAACAGGCTGGGGATACAGACTGACCGAGACAGGCTCACAGTCACTTGTGGGCAGATCAAAACCTGATGATGTTTAACACTGAGAAATGCAGATTATTTCTCCCCAGATGGAGCACTTTGCAACACACTTACAGGGTTGGCAGTGCTATACTTGCTAGCACCACAACCAAAAGAAACCTGGGTGTCGTGCTAGACCACAGAATGAAGAAAAGCCACCAACCCAATGCTGCAGCTAGCAAAGCAAATAAGATACTGGCATGGGCAAATGGTGACACCTTACTTGGCGGGGGGCACATGCCCCCCTCCCCCCTGTGACGGGGGGGGCGGGGAGGAGTCCTCTGTGGCAACATTCATTGACTGGGAAGTGGCCGCAGCACTACATATGGTGCTCCTGCTCCCCAGCTGGTGTTCACAGGGAGACGGACATTGGTGGTCCAGCCTGCCCCTCCTGCCTATCACCTAAGCAGAAAACATGGCTGATCACGGGGTGCACATGGACCCCCTACACATTGCCCCTGGGCAGTGGTGTGCATCTACGGATGCATCTCAAACAAGTCTCAAGGCTGTTGTCCTCCTGCTCTATTCAGTTCTGGGAGTCTCACTTCAGGAAGGATGTGGTAAAGGCTGAGCGAGTCCAAAGGAGGACTATACATATGGTTAGAGGTCTGGAGAGCAGATCATATAAGAGGCCGAAAGACATGGGACTGTTCAGCCTGAAGAAGAGAAGACTTGGGGGGGACGTGGTAGCAGCCTATAAGTACAGAAGGGCCTGGGGGAGCATCTGTTCACTAAGGCACCCCAGGGGAAGACAAGGAATAATGGTCATGAATTGCTAGCAGATTGCTTTAGATTGGACATAAGGAAAAATTTCTCTATGGTTTGAGTGTCCAGGGTCTGGAACAGACTTCCCCCCAGAGGTGGAAATGTTCCCTACTCTGGAAACATTCAAAAAACATCTGACCCCACCAGTCTTCCCTGCCCAAGTGCAGGGGGGCTGGACCCAATGATCCATGAGGTCCCTTCCCACCCCTGACAACTATGAATCAATAGCTAACATGATCGCTACATATCCCAGCAGATGCCCACATCCCTAATGGCTTCCTGGTGCTCTGTGATCTAGAAACGGCTAGTTGGTTGAGTTCAGCTAGAGGCAAAACCTGCTTTCACTCGGTTTGATTTTCCCCCTGCCCAGGAGCGGCAGGAGGCTCCAGACTAGGACCGCAAGACCCAGGACAGCCCCGTGGTCGGGGGCCGAGGCGCAGCTCTCCCAGGAGGAGGCTGCGTCTGAGAAGCTGCCCCTTCAGTCCCAGTGCGGGGCGGTAGCGGCGAGTCGACGTGGGTCCGGATGGCCGGAGCCAAGACTTCGTCTGCGGCCCCTTGCCCGGCAGCTGGCCCCGGTCCCGCAGGGCTCCTCACCTGAACGGCCCCGTCCGCACAGCGGCGCAGCCCAGGCTCTTGCGGGGCGAGGCAGCCCCGACACCCGGCCCCGGCGGACACCCCCCAGCGCCCAGCCGAGCCGCTCCGCTCCGGCTCTGGGCGGGCTGCGCTGGTTGCCAGGACGCGGTTGCCATGGGCCGGGGCCGCCCCCGCGGGGAGGCAGGGGAAGGGGCCCGGCCCGACGCCTGCGCGGCGCCGCAGGGAGAGCGGAGCAGCCGTGGCCCAGCCCCCGCCTGCCCCACGACGAGGCCCCGCCGCTGCAGCCCTCCATCAGGGGCTCCGGACGGCCGCGCGACCCCCAGCGCCTCACGCCCAGCAAGGTCCGAGCGCAAGGCCTCCCTCCGCCGCAAAACGAGCTCCCGCCCTCGCTCCGAGCCGGGAGCCCGCAGAGGTCGTGCACAGCCGGCCCAACGGTCCCGCCGCCTAGCTGAGATGGAAAAGCGCGGTGCTAAGACCCAGCGCTACATCACCCCTCCCCCTAACAACCATACTCCCGACTGACTTGTATTACTTCCAGCAAAAGCCCCGCCCTCCCAAAAGGATCTCGGCACTTCCGGCGGGGGGTGAAGCTGCCGGCTTCTTTTCTGTCAACACGTCGGTTTGGCCCGGAAGCGGTTCTGCGTCGTCACATCCGCTCCGTGGCCTTCCAACAGTTTACGCGGCGCGGCGGCAGGGGACGCATGGTGCCGGCCGGCGCGCTCCGGTTCCTGCGGCTGCAGCTGTACTCCCGTGCGGCAGCGGGGCTGGCTGGCGCCATGGAGCGGGCCGTGGTGCGCTGCGTGCCCGCCGAGCCCAAGCTCATTCTCTCGTTAGTGGTGAGCGACGGCAGCGCCCGGAACCTGCAGCGCGACCGCGAGGAGCCGCTGGGCCGCGCGCTCGCCCGCATCGCCGTCCACGCCGCCAAGGGCTGGGCCAAAGCGGCCAAGAAGGGCCGCAAGGGCCCGGCCAGCAGGGAGGAGCTGCCGCTGCCTGCCGTGCGCCTCTTTTCCCGCGATGGTGAGGCCGTGGCCGACGACGTGCCCAACACCGACGCGTGGCAGGACGGTGCCGTGTTGCAGATCGGCGACATCACGTACCGTGTGGAGCGCAACCCGCCTATGCTCACAGAGTTGCACCTGCCACGCTCGCTGCTGGCCGGCTTCCCTGTCTGCCCCAAGCTGGCCACTGAGTTCACTGCACCTCACCACTGCCTCTTCCGCTGGTTCTGTGAGCGGCCACCCGGCGCCGATGGGGCTCAGCCCACCTGGGTGGATGTCGAGGGTGGCGACCAGCAGGTCTTCGTGCCCAGCAATGTGCATGTGGGGCAGCGCCTCAAGCTGCACTGCACGCCCCATGATGGGCTGCAGCGCTATGGTGTCCCCCGCGAGGTCGAGAGCATGGGGCCCGTGGAGGCGGGGCCTGGTGCCTGCACCTTTGATGCACGACACCTGTACACACGGAAGTTGGCCCCCGCCGGGTCCCTCCGCGCTGTGTCTTACAATGTGCTGGCTGATACCTACGCACAGACTGAGTTCTCGCGTACTGTGCTTTTTCCCTACTGCGCTCCCTACGCCCTGGAGCTTGACTACCGCCAGAGCCTGCTGCACAAGGAGCTGGCTGGCTATCATGCTGACCTCATGTGCCTGCAGGAGGTGGACCAAGCCGTCTTCACAGACAGCTTAGGGCCAGCCCTAGAGGCCTTTGGCCTCAAGGGGCTCTTCAAGATCAAGGAGAAGCAACGTGAAGGCCTGGCCACCTTCTACCGCCAGGCCAAGCTCCAGCTGCTGAGCCAGCATGACCTCACCTTTAGCCAGGCCTTGCAGGAGGACCCGCTGCACCGGGAGCTGCAGGACAAGCTGGCCACTTACCCCGTGGTGCAGGAGAAGGTGCTGCAGAGGTCCTCTGTGCTGCAGGTAGTGTTTGTGGCCAGGTCAGCCCCTGGAACAGGGTGGCAAGCCTAGCAGTGTCATTGTGGGTGTTGGGAAGCAGGGCTCTTCAGCTGAGGTGGGAACATGGCCACTACAGAGGGCAGGATTCTCATTAAGGGCAATGGGTGGCTCCTGGGCAAGACAGAAGTGCAGAACAGGAACATGCAGGAGGAGATTGGTGAGGATGTGGATTGAGAGGGAGCACTTTGCATAGTGCAGTGTATGTGGCTGCCTGCTGGCTGCTTAAAGCATGAAATGCATTTTGACTTCATTTGCTGAAGTTCTGGGATGGGTTTAACAGTCTGTCTCTGCCATTTACTTGCATCTGACTGCACCTGATGGCACAGGCAGCCTCTGTATGTGGTGAGCACACAGCAGATTATGGAGGGGACAGGAACAGAAAGAGCAGCAGATCAGGCAGAGGAAGGGGATCACAGTGGCAGTTGGAGAGAGTGTGGGGCAAATTTGTGGCACACCTGCCAAAAAGGTTGGCTTGGCCCTTACTGCTCTGGAATAAGGACTTGCAATTGACAGGGTTACATTTTTCCTATATCAAAAATCCACCTCAATTTAATTGCTTTACTGTGACTTCAAACCATCTTAAAGTGAACTTGTAATCTAAATTAGGTTAAGACTGGATATTTGATAGTCACACTTTCTAAAATGTCTGGTATGAGCCTAAATTAAAAATAAAATGACAAACTAGTAAACATTATGGTTTGGGACAGGGGACGGGTGGCAGTCTGTCACTCCTTTTAGCACAGGGGTGGGCAAATTATGGCTCATAGGCCAGATCTGACCTGCCAGGCCCTTTCATTTGGCCTGTAGCACCCACCAATGAATTGTACCCAACCCAGCCCTTCTGCCCATGAAGGTGGAAGCGAGGTGCCCACATGTACATACACCCCCAAACATTCTGTTGCACCTTGTTCTCACCCTTGTGGGTGGAAGTGCCTGGCCATCACACAGCTGCAGCTCCTGGAGACCTGCTCTACTTCCCCTGCCTCCCAGTTGCTCCAGGCAGCAGAAAGGGAAGTGGCAGGAACAGCGTCTGAGCTGCAGCTGGGTGGGAGCACAGAGCCTGAGCCCAGGGGGGAGCTCAGGTGGGCATAAGGGAGGGTTGGGGGTGTGGGGACCCATCTCTCCATGTTCCCTTTGGCAGGAGCTGGCAGAAGCAGCAGCAGCAGCATGCAGGAGCAGCTGCTGGTGCCTGGTGGGGCATATCTCTGGCCAGTGATGCATGTCACGAAAAGAGGCATAGCCTCTGCTGGGCAGTCTATCGCTTAGGCTTCCCACCGCGCATGCACAGCCCTTACATGGTATGGGAGGGGAGCCCTGTGTGTTGAAGCTGGCTGCCTTCCCTGCCCCCCTGCAACTTCCCTCCTGTGCTGCGCAACTCCAGCAGGGAAGGCAGCTGGCTCCTGCACATGGGGCTTTCCTCCCATGCCGGGTGAATGCAGGGGCTTCGCATGCATCGATAGAGACTGCCCAGCGGAGGCTGCGCCCCTTGCCACTATGTGCAGTGCTGGCTGAAGCTGCACCCTGCTGGGCAAGAACACCCCAAGCACCCCTCTACCCTCCCTCACACTCCACAAATATCACACACCCACACCCTGTCTCAACCCCCGACATATACACAATCACCCAACATACCCTGTGCCCCCAGCACACACAGCCATATCCCCTCATAAACACCCCCAAACCTCCCCACCCTACCATACACACCCCCACAGTATACAAGACTAAGAAATTATTTTTGAGTTATGTGCACCTTTGCATACAGTATACAAACCCAAATCATGACAAAAATATTTTTTGTAATAAAATTACAATGTTATAGTAGGTATTTGATTTTTAGTGTATGATTTGGCTTTTTTTCTGGTTCTAAGATGGCAACCCCTCCTCCCAAAAGGAGTATTTCCAGGGGGCAAGGGTTAGGGGGTGGGATTTCTAGTCACAGGATAGGGGTGAGGCAATTGTCAAGGGGCAGGGCTACCCACGCAGCCCTTGACAGCTCACCAAAACTCCTTAAGCGGCTGAAATAATTACCTGTGCCTGTTTAGCAGTACTGTAAGCACCAATCCTACTTCTTAACTTTGATTTTATTTTTCGTGTCCCCTGTTTCCAGGTGAGTGCAAATATAAGTATTTCTACAAGCAAAACCTTAGTTTGGTGTTCTAGTAACTGTGGTAATGAAAAAGCCACTCATCTAGAGATAGTGTGACTAGTAAACTTTCTCTTGTGAGTGACACTAAACATTTTTAATAAGTGCTTGGATCAACTTCTCAAATACAGACTAGTGTAGTACTAGCTTTTTCAGAGTGCAAAGAAAGGACTCCACTGTTCTTGCAAGGTGGGGCAGGACAAAAGACTGAAAAGGAACAATCAAATGAAGAGTTGGGGAAAACACTAGAACAAGATCTCTTGCAGATGTTTTTTTTTTTTTAAACTGCATTAAAATGCTTTAGCTTGTGTTTTTACATAAATCTTTTGGAGGTCTGCTAGTTCTATTCTGACTTTAATATTTTGTATGAGAGCATTCATTGTCTTGTGTAGGTTTCAGTTCTTCAGTCTACAAATGAGCCATCCAGGAAGATTTGCGTAGCCAACACTCACTTGTACTGGCATCCAAAAGGTAATTTTGCTACTGTAGCCATAAGTATATAATCAGGTCAGCTAAACTTTTCTAGTCCTGATCCTGTCTCCCCAACTCTCATTATTGGAAGCAAGGGCTTTCCTAGCTTGTTTCTTCTCAGAAGGAAAGTACAACTAATGTGCCTGCATACAGGGGATTGTGTCATAGTGAGAATCTGCCTGGTTATGTTTAGCATACAGCTCTTATAGGCAAGCCCGTCAAACCATGATTTGTTAATATAGCTGGAGTCACAAAATATAGCATCCCCATCCTCATTGGAATTGGTAAGGTTGCATTGTGGGGTAGATAGCCAAGCAGAAGAGTCAAGTGTCAGGCTCAGGAGAGGTACCCTGATCTCCAGGTGTTCCTAGAGGACATGGGGTAGAAAGGAGCCATTTGGATGGCTATGAAGCAGAGTGATAGAGTTCCCTTGGAGCCAGGGAACTGATTGAACAAATGTGAAAGAAGCCTCTTTTCAATCAAGCTCATTCTTATTTAAAGGAAAACAGGAAGAGGGTGTATTTAAATGTTCCTAGTCCCCTCAATCATGGACCAGGCTTAAAACATCTTGCCCTAGTCATAACATTTGAAGGTTGTCCTGAATGATTTCATGCATAGGCAAACCTTAAATCAGCATCTTAAGAGAAAAATCCTTTGAGACTACTGAACAAAGTATACAAGTAATGTGTTTTTATGTTCTTAGGTGGAAACATTCGTCTCATCCAAGCTGCTGTAGCCTTGTCTCACATTAGGCACATAGCATGTGAGCTGTATCCTGGTATACCAATCATATTTTGTGGGGATTTTAACAGTACCCCATCAACTGGACTGTATCATTTTGTTAGCAGCGGCAGTATTGATGAACATCATGAAGATTGGGTCTCTAGTGGCGAAGAAGAAAAGTGCAGTATGTCTTTAACACACCCTTTCAAACTACAAAGTGCTTGTGGAGAACCTGCATATACAAACTATGTTGGTGGGTTTCACGGCTGCCTGGACTACATATTCATTGACGCACATGCTCTAGAGGTAGAACAAGTAATTCCATTGCCAAGTCATGAAGAAGTTACTACTCATCAGGCCTTACCAAGTGTTTCACATCCTTCTGATCATATAGCACTAATATGTGATTTAAAGTGGAAGTAAAATAGTACTGACACAGCTCTTCCTCTGACCTTTTAAGCAAGAAATTCATTTACTTTAGTGGAACTTGTACCATGCTTGAATGCAACAAAAAGAAAAGCGGGAGTGACTACTGGAAAGTTCACATGCTTTATCAGCTGTAATATAAACTCCTTGTTGAGCGTTTTGTTTGACTAGTCGTAACATTTGCATGACAACTTTTTATAACTAGGAGCAAACATTTAAGACAGGTGCGGGGAGGAAACATTCAAGACATTAGGGGGTGCTATATAAGATAATTTTTTGTGCATTCATTTTTTTTAAATGTAATCTAGTCTGACTTATAAATACATATTAAGCAAATGTTGGACAATGCAGAACTAGTTGGGGAGGAGGGGGAATAAGCAAATGGCTTGAATCCAATTTGTTATGCCCATTGTCATCACAAGACAGCTGCACTTTCTAACAAATCTAAAATACAAATAGCCTCATTCATTTGCCATTCCTGATGCATCTTTCAAGCAAGTAGCCTGTTCAGTGCATTTATATCCACTAGCACCTGACATTTTTAAGCTAGTTATTATCTGAACAGAGTTGTACAGTTATAGAGCCATCCAGCTTAAATATAAAAGTAAAATTAAAAATAAAAATGTTTTAACTTCCTCTGCTCAGTTCTTAGTAACTTGTAAACCCCCACCCATTATAACAAACCAAAATCAAGTATAATGAATAAACAATGGTTTTTGTTTGAGCAGTTAGCTTTGAACACAATTTCAGCAGGGATAAGTCTAACCATCTAATATGCCATTTTTTTAACTGTAGGGAAGATCTGAATTCAGATAACAATCTATACTTCCAAGCAGGGGAGGGAGTGGGTAGAGAGAGAAGAAAACAGTTATTGAGAAGAGCTAGTTGTAGGTATCATGCTTTGAAGAGAAACAGGGACCTTGAAACAAATTCAACTTCAGAAAATTCTGCATTTTGCTTCTTTGTGTATTTTACGTATGTATTCGATTTAGGACAGAGTCTAGTTTTCCCTACCTCTGCATGCTTTTCTTTTTTCTTTTTTACCGGCGGACATATGGGGTGTTGGGAAAAATGTATATTGTCATATTTGAATTGGAAAGGTGGATGCTAAATCACTTACGAAGGCTTCCTTCCTCTTACAAAGACAGATTTTAAATAGTTTTCCTGAAGTTTTCTATTCTAGTCAATAAATGTCTTATTAATTCTTGTGATTGACACTGGTGTCATCTTAACTGTTTTCCAGTTATTGGTGTACTCTGGGGAAAGAAGCCCCAAGTTTGTCTGTCTCTCTCTCACACACACACACACACACTCACACTCCTATTTTAAAGCAGCAAAAATAACACCTATGCTGTTAATGGTGCAATAAATGCATGAAGATAAACTTTCTGAGGCTACTACAATTAAACTGTTAACAATTAATAGAAAACACAATGATGCTCAGGCAAGGCGATATAAAAACAACTCTGCCCTTATATTTTCTTCAAGAAAAACTGAAAACTAGAAACTAATTGTATATTCTCACACTGAATTTAGCTAACTACTGTACTGATAGAACTTAGGGGTCTCGGAACACAAATATAAATACACGCTACATTCCTATTCAGCCAGAATTGAAGCTTAAACTATCAACCGCTAATTATATGAATAAATGTTAACTGTCAAAGGAATCCTGCTGCTGCCCTTCTCCTAGGCACCAAACTGCCTTCTAGAGCAGGGATTTTCATCCTTTTTGGATTGGTGGTAGATGTGGTAGGGGGCTGACAACCCCCAGTTCTAGAGTAAGGGGATCTGTCCTGAGAGGAGAGTCTGAAGCTATTATCTACGTGGTGGTGGAGAAAGAAAGAGCAGACTAGGAGAGCCTGGGAGGAGAATCCTTCCAGGACTAAGACCCCAGTACAGCTACAATTCCATTTCGCTGAACACTGCCAACATAGGGCATTCCCTTTTAGGGCTGGTGCTAGTCTGGGGTGTGTAAAGCACAAAAGCAGATATTATTAGATCAGGCAGCTTTAATGTTGCACCTCTTGGGCCCAATGATGTCAGAAGAGACTTTACAAAACCCCTTAGCTGAAAGGAACAGATTCTTGTCAGAGGGTTTAAGATGACAAGCTGGCATTCACACCTATGGGTTGGACAACAGAAGGAGGGTGGTGGGAAGTTATGGGTTAATGGTAAGGTTTTTACCATTTACCAGGTTTTAAATGAAAATCCATATGTAAGGAATCCCATCAGATTAATACAGCGACAATGAATGCAGCATGCAACTAATAAGATGAACATATAATTGACAGGAATTACCTGGCGGGGTGGGGAGTGGAAATACAGTAATTTTTCTTTTCTTTCAATTCCTGCTATTCTTTTGTATTTTGTGTAGACAAAGCTCTTAAAACATTTTTGAGAGACTTTTTCCTGCTGAAAAATAAGTGATGTATGTACAGTCCACCTACTCTGTATCCAGTGCTTCTCAAGTGGAAGATATTTTTATTAAATAGAACTTGTGACAAAGTCTTAAAAAAACAGTTTTGTTGTTTTGCCTACAGCTGGAAGAAAATCTAGTGTATATAAGTTTCTGTATGTCTAGTGTACTGCTCCTGGCCTTTGCCTTCTTGGAGCATAGACTAACAAGTGGAAATTGTGCTGTAAACCTTTGATGTACATAATACTAAAGTTATACCTGTCACCAAGACACTTTTTCTTCTGAAACATGCCACCATTCTGAAGAACCATACTATGTGGTTACACTTGGGCAAGACATCCTGATAAAGAATAACAGCACTCGTTTCTGTCAACTACAGCAGGACATCATAAAAGCAGAAGCTTACTGTAGCAGTTGCAAGCATTCTGCTTCTTAACAGAAGTGAGGTAGTTTTTGAAGTCAGTGATGCAACAAACAAAAGAATCATTTATGTAAGGCATCATATTGTGGCTTTCAGGTCATTAAGGGAGTACTATTGAAGTTGCTTTAATTATACTTTATTAATATTTAATTGACTTTTATGTTTCCATGCTCTGGAGTGATTTTTTTTTTTTTTACTGTTTTTTAAAGTTTATTATTTTTAAGAAAAGATATTTGAATGAAAAATCTTAACTCTTGGTTAGCAGAGGCTTTTGCCTAGACACTTTTTTTACGTGATGTTCCTCATGTACATCTTTAAAAAGTGGATTGTGATTGGACAGCACTATTAGAATCACCAAAATAAAATCCCAGTCTTGAAAATTCACTGCCAGGACATTCCTAGACTTTTGTGGATTCCCCTGAGATTGAATAGTACTATGTGGTACTAAGGTTTATATCCTGACACTGTATCTTGAGTTTCAACTTAAACTGATGTCCATGGGATTTCACATTAGGCACAGGAGTCTGCCTACACGTATATTCTGAATCCTAGCCCCAGACCAAAGTCTTGTCATGTCTGAGAGCTGCAAGCACAAGGCTCCCAAGATATACAGGCCCCAAAGTAAGTGACCTGATGACCAAATAAGAGTTGGTTGATCAATGCCTCCTTAGGAAAAGTAAAGAGCCAAAAGGGAAGAAAATCTAAAGTGGAAAACAACAGAGTAAAAGAACGTGCTTATTTAACTATGCCTCATTCTCTACGAGCCACATGCGGTTTGTGAGCTGGCATTTGGCCACCCAGTATATACAAAGGATCAGAATCTAGATTGGAGTCAGTTGAGGGTAAGAATCCGGACAAATTAAAAATTACACTGAATTAAAATGGGGTATGGGCTCATTGTGCATCCCCCCCAGGAGTTAATTATGTGGTTTCGCTTTCATTTACTGTACAGTAGAAGCAGCACATGTTACCATGCACCAGCTGTGTATCACCCACTTGTGGTATGTCCCCACCCCACATTTTACCTCATGGCAATTTGTCCGTATACTCAGTAATACAAAGAAAGATTATTCTAAAACTGAATGGCTTTGGATTTTCAAAGACATCTAGTATTGTGCTAAGTCTATGGATCTTAAACCTACTTACTGGAGCTACAGAAGTCTTCGTAAGTTTACTGGCTCTAGACATCGAATTGTTGGATCTGAAGTACATGACAGTACTCTCTATACACATATTTTAATGGACGACTTGGGAGGCCATTAATATATTCTCAGATAACTGTATTGCTTCTAGAATAGGGGGGAGGCACTCAGCAAGGCCAGCTCAGCAAAATGAATCTGGAGGACTTAGATAAAACAATTCTGTCCTGGGGAAATTAGGAGGTAAGAACTGGGAGGTAAAAATCAACATCTAAATCCTTTTATATCTCTGCGTGCATGCGTGAACCCCACCCCCGCCTCAAATTCCTTATCTGATTTTTTTCTTGTCTCAAATCTTCAGCATAATTTTTACATCTTAAAATGGTTAAGTCCCATAACATCAATGCACTGCCTCCATTTTTCTATTTAACACTTATACTATTACAAGTATTACAACTATTACTGCATGGTTCTCATGGGGAACTTCTATCACTCTGATACCCTGACATCTGCTGGGAGGGCAATATAGCAGTGCACAGGCAACCCAGGAAGTTTTTGGAGAATGCTGCAGACTACTTCCTGGTGTAAGTGCTGGAGTGGCCAACTAGGGGCTGTGCTCTTTTTGACCTGCTGCTCACAAACAGGGAACAAATGGTAGGGAATGCAGTAGTGGATAGTGATATGGGCAGCAGTCATCACAAGATGATTTGAGTTCAGGATCCTGAAGGAAGGAAGGAAGGAAGAAAGAAGAGCAGCAGAGTAAGGACCCTGGACTTCAGAAAAGCAGGCTTCAACTCAGGGAACTGATGGGCAGGATCCCCTGGGACGCCAGTCTGAGGGGGAAGGAGTTGGTCATAAAGAAACCTTACTGAAGGCACAGGAATGAACCATCCCAATGCACAGGGAGACTGGCAAGTATAGCAGAAGATCAGCTTGGCTTAGCAGGGAATTTTTCAGTGAGCTAAAAAACAAAAACAAAGCTTATAAGAAGTGGAAACTTGCACAAATGACTAGAGAGTAGTATAAGAGTATTACTTGCGCATGCCAAGATGAAGTCAAGAAGGCCAAAGCACAATTGGAGTTGCAACTAGCAAGGGACAGGAAGGTAATAAGAAGGGCTTCTACAAATATGTCAGCAATAGGAAGAAGATCAGGGAAAGTGTGGGTCCCTTACTAAATGGGGGAGGCAACCTAGTGACAGATGATATGGAAAAGCCTGAATTACTCAGTGTCTTTTTTGCCTCAGTCTTCACAGGCAAGGTCAACTCCCAGACAACTGCACCTGGCAGCACAGTTTTGGGGGGAGATGAGCAGCCAACAGTGGTGAAAGAGCAGGTTGGGGACTATTTAGAAAAGCAGGATGTGTACAAGTCCATGGGGCTTGACGGTGTATCCAAGGGTGCTGAGGGAGTTGGCCAATGTGATTGCAAAGCCACTGGCCATTTTCCTTTAAAACTCAGGGCAGTCAGGAGAGGTCCCAGATGATTGGAAAAGGGCATATATAGTGCCCATCCTTAAGCAAGGAAAGGTGGAGGATCCGGCAAATGACAGACTGGCCAGCTTTACCTCAGCCCCTGGAAAAAAATCATGGAACAGGTCCTCAAGGAATCCATTTCTAAGCACTTGGAGGAAAAGGTGGTGATTAGGAACAGTCAGCATGGATTTACTAAGGGCAAATCATGCCTGACCAATCTAATTGCCTTCTATGATGAGATAACTTCATGGATGCAGGGAGAGCAGTGGACGTGATATACCTTGACTTTAGCAAGGCTTTTGATACAGTTCCCCATAACATTCTTGCAAACAAGCTTAGGAAGTATAGGTTGGATGAATGGACTGTACGGTGGATAGAAAATAAGGCTCAGAGAGTAATAAGCAGCAGCTCTTGGTCTAGCTGGCAGCTGGTATGAAGTGGAGTGTCTCAAGGGTCAGTCCTGAGGCCAGTTTGGTTCAATATTTTCATCAATGATCTGGAAGGTGGGATGGAGTACACTCTCAGCAAAGTTTGCTGATGACACCAAGCTGTGGGGAGTATTAGATATGCTGGAGGGTAGGCTAGGATTCAGAGACCTTGACAAATTGGAGGATTGAATCAAAAGAAATGTCATGAGGTTCAATAAGGATAAGTGCAAAGTCTTGCACTTAGAATGGAACAATCCCATACCCTGCTACAGGCTGGGGACTGACTGGCTGGGCAGGACCTGGGGGTTACAATGGACAATAAGATGGGTACAAGTCAGCAGTGTGCCCTTGTTGCAAAGGCTAACAGCGTAGTGGGCTGCATTAGTAGGAGTATTACCAGCAGATCAAGGGAAGCGATTATACCCATCTATACCAGCACTGGTGAGGCCATATCTGGAGTAGTGTCCAGTTTTGGGCCCCCCGCTATAGCAAGGATGTGGATAAATTGGAAATAATCCAGCAAAGGACAACAAAAAATGGTTAGAGGGCAGACTTCTGAGGAGAGGGTGAGGGAACTGGGTTCATGTAGTCTGGAAAAGAGAAGACTGAGAGGGGACTTGATAGCAGCCTTCAACTACCTGAAGGGAGCGTCCAAGGAGGATGGAGCTGGACTGCTCTCAGTGCTAGAAGATGACAGAACAAGGAGCAATGGACTCAAGTTGCAGCAAGGGAAGTTTAGGTTGGATATAAGGAAACACTCTCCCACAAGGAGGGTAGTAAAACATTGGAACAGGTTACCCAGAGAGGTGCTGGACTCTCCATCCTTGGAGGTTTTTAAGACCCGGCTAGACAAAGCTTTGGCTGGGATGATCTAGTTGGGGATGGTCTTGCTTTGAGCAGGTTGTTGGACAAGATGACTTTCTGAGATCCCTTCCAACTCTAATTTTCTATGATTCTATTAGAAAGTCAACTGTCCAATACAAGTTACTTCATATATTTCGAGACCGTCTTTTGATTTACAAAGACTCCTACTATTTCCCTTTGAGGTGGGAATCTAAAACTATTTGCTCCATTTCCCAATCCCTGACCAATATTTTTAAAATGATAACAATAACTTTAACCAAGATTTCACTTTGTAATTGTTCCAATATAGGGATGTAGAAGCAGTTAAAAAAATTATCCATTTAACCTCTAACTAGATCAGTTGAAGGGTCAACTGAAAACAGCAACTGCTAATTGGAGCTGCCCCCTAGTGCCTTTGATGGGGGGGAGCATTCAGAGGCAAACCCCAGCAGACAACACAGCCCATGTGGCAGCAGGTAAGGGGTTCTCTCAGCAGGCACCGGAGGGAGGGAGCATCCGAGAATGAGCAGTTGCTTAATTGAGTAGACCACCGTTTCCCTCTTTAACCTCTGAGGCTATGGTGATAGTGAGCAAAATACAGCCCATGGGCCAGATCTGGTCCACCACCTGGTTGGATCTGGTCCACCACAGGTGGGCACCTGTCTATTGATTGTATCTGGCTTGCAGCTGCCCCCATGGCACTCTCCATAGGACCAAGTCCTGCCCACTCCTGCCTGAGCCTGCCAATGGCTCCAGTCCCAGCCCTGCCTCCAGGCAGTGCACACAGTTTCCCCATGGGGCTGCTGCAGCTGTCTGGGTACTGCTTGCCCACCCCCGCCCCCAGGGGGCTGCTCGTTGCACCAGACTCATGGAATAGGTGAAAGGCAGCTGGAGCTTCAGCCTTGCAAGCTGGGGCAGGGGCTGCCTAGCTATGGCTTCCCCCTTGCCTGACTGGACATGTGGTGCCTGGCGCATGTCCCCACAGCTGCCACCCTTCCATACGCTACCTGCTGCCCAGAGCAGTGCAGCAGGGGCAGGAGGACGAGGAGGAGGAACCAAGCAGCACCCAGGCAGCTGCAGCCACAGCAGAAGCAGCCCCACTAGGAAGCTGTGCGTGCTGGCCAGGACTAGGGCTGCCAGTGGGTGAAAGCAGGAGCATGGTATGGGCTGTCCCAGGCAGAGCTTGGACCCATGTGGAGTGCTGTGGATGTAGTGCAGGCCAGATAGGGCGCCGGAGAATGGGCAGACTGCATCTGCACTGAACTGTCTGGGCAAGCTCTGCCGCACGTGCCCCCTACCCAGACCTAGGGTGTGGGCAGGCCTACCACACACACAATTTACAAGAGTAAGACTTTATTTTGAGCTAGTATATACACAACTCAAAAACACTTAAGTCAGAACAAAAATTATTTTTTAAAATAAAATTAAAGTATGTTATAGAAGATTTTTGATTTTTAGGATAAGATTGATTTTTATCTATAATTTGTTAAAGTGTTATCTTCTAAAAAGATTGTGTGCGTGTAGCAGCCTACTTCTATAGATCCCTCAAGATAATCACACACGAGATGATCCACTCTTTATGGCCCAGAAAGCTACAGCCATAAAAGGATAAGCCTCACTTTTCCACCAGTGTAAGTATTTGTAGGAAATTCTACAAGAAAAACAACTAACCTTGTTCATATGTGACATGATGGTGAAGGACCTGGGTTAACTATTTGGGTTTTGCAGACTTGCCATAGTATCAGGGTCAATTACTTAACCTAAGATCTGTTCCAAGGTACAAGAGAGTTAGTAGAAAACCTCCTGTTGACTTTAAAGCCTATTAGCCTGCCCGAAAGCTAACTGCACTGTGATCATCTTTCTGTATAATAATATGAATAATCTAGCAAGAAAGTTAAGTGAGCTAAATGACAGCTAATGGCCTCTGTGCTGTTAGGCTACAAAGTAGAAAACCTGGTTCTTTGCATGTTAGCTTATTGATTTCAGTGGGAGAGACAGAATGCAGAACTAGGCCTTAAATTGGCAAACCAGATGTTAAGCAACTCAACAGATATATAGTTGTTTAAATCCTTTGCAGGTGCTGAAGTGAGGAGAGATTTCTACCCCCATATTCGTAGATATGTTCTTTTTTAGTTCCCAGATTCCTTCCAGCCTGAACAGTGTGAAAGGCAGTTCCAGCTTTGAAGAATGAGTAAGCAGAGAACTCACGGTGAGGGGAAAAAAACCAAGATAGCATTTATGAAAGTGCAGCTCTTCATCAGCTAAGCGGTTTATTTGTTAGAACGCAGCTACCCCTGTTTTGAAACAAACCTTTCAGAGAGAGTACCTACTTTCTCTGTTATTGTTTTATTGGAGGTAAAGTTGAATAGCTGGAGTCACAGGGTAGGAGTGCAGGCTGCCTTTGCAAAGGGATATGTATAATCAAATTCTAAATTAAACCCTAGCAGCTGCACTTCCTACAGCTCAGAATTTCAGCACTTGCCATAGGGATAATGCCAGGCTGACAATCTGGGCTATATTTTCACATTTTAGCTATTTTAGCTTTGCACCCTCACATTATTTTTCCTCCTGATGCTAGTCATGTTCAGGATTCACAGTACAGGCCCTACCACACCAATCAGAAGTACAAATGTGTGTTTCCAAGAGAGTGTTCATTTGTCTATTTTCAGTTTAAAAGTTCAGTTTAAACCCCCTTTCTAGCTGTACGATGTTACCAAACAGGTGGAGTGATGAGAACAGTCTGCTTTCGACCCACAACATCTCACCTCCATGTTCTCCTCTCTCCATATCCAGCAAGGGGCTCTCTCATTTTCTTTTCCTTCTCTTTCTTCCTGCATACATATTATTTCTCCTAATCTCCACCCATGGGACAGAGAGTCCTTCAAATGCTCAGGGCAAAAAGTCAGCTGCAGAAACCTGCTCTTCAAAACTGCAAACCCAGCTTTGCCTGGCAATTCAGTGCCACAGGCCAAGGTGAAACATAGCACTAAGGGTCCTACTCCAACAGCAAGTTCACAGACCATGAGATGACCATGCCTTTTTAGAAGACTTTGTGGTCTGTCTTTCGACTCATCTCCCACTGACCCCATCCACGTCTTCCTGGGCTGGTGGTCTATACCAGACCTTCCCACTACAACACCACTCTTGTTGCTCTCCCTTCTAACCCTAATCCAGAGAGTCTTTCAACAGGCTAATCTCCAGTTTCATAGTGGAGCTCTGAGCAATCATACACCTCTTTTACATAAAATGAAAGAACTCCTCCTCTTCTCCCCTGCTTGTACCCATCCATGACAGTGCTCCACGCATACAAGCTATCCCACCAAGTCTCTGTTATTCCAGTCATGTCATAGCTCTGTGACTATGCAAGGACTTCCAATTCTTCCTGCTTCTTTCCCAGGCTCTGTGCATTCATGTACAGGCACCTGAGATAACTAGTCAGTTGCCCTGATTTGTCAGAAAAAACAAGAATACCTCCCCTGTTGTTCAGTCCTGCTTGCTCTTCCTTCACGTCTCCTGCTTTCTCACTTACCTCAGGGCTTTGGTCTCCATCCCCTGGCAAGCCTAGTTTAAAGCTCATTAACTCCTCACTAAGTTAATGAGCCTGTCTGTGAAAATGCTCTTTCTTCTCTCTCAGGTGGATCCCATCTCTCCCCAGCAATCCTTCTTGAAACAACATTCCATGTCCAAGAAGCCAAATCCCTGCCGGCAACACCATCTGCACAGCCAGGTGTTGATCTGCAGGATGCACCTGTTCCTGTCCAGGCCCTTTCCCTTGACTGAAAGGATTTGAAGAGAACATGACAACTTCTTTCATGTTCCTTGGGTTTACTTGGTATCTGTGCTGGTCCAAGACAAAAAGATATACAAAAAGCTAGAACTCTTGGTTCCAAAATGATCCCTTTTATTAGACCAAAAGTTTCAGTTTTTTTGTATGCCTTTTTGTCTCAGACCAACATGGCTACCAAGTGCACCCCTGAAACATAGAAGATGCCAAATTTTAGCTGATTTTGGATTTTAAACTTCATTGCAGAACAAGGAAGTTTTGTTTTGTTTTTTTAAACCTCCCTGGCTGCCATCTGACACCTCCAGGGAAGGAATCCTACCTGATCAACACATCAGAGAGCTACTCAACATGGCTCACAAAGTCCCTTTCATGGACCCAGAGAGACAGCCTTCCATCTTCAGCTTCCTCTGTGTAAAAATGAAGTTTATTTCCTACCTATGGGTGCTTTTTACCATCTTGTACCATCTACATTTTTCCCAGAGCCTCAAGAAGGGACTTTAATCCCAAAAGCTTGCAGAAAAGGACAATTTTCTTGCCATTTTCCAGCTGGTCTAAGAGGGATCATTTTGGAACCAACTAGAAAATGGAAAGAAAATTGTCCTTTCCTGCAAGCTTTTGGGTTCAAAGTCCCTTCATCAGGCTCTGGGAAAAGTGTAGATGGTACAAGATGGTAAAAAGTCCCTGTACTACCAAGTACACCTCCGAAACATGGAAGAGGTCCCCAAGGTGAACAGTTGTTTGCTGAGCCTTTGATATACTCCCCTAGTGTAGCGGTACGCTGCTACCAAGTCTTCTCTCAGCCTTCTCTTTTTCAGGCTGAAGAGTCCCAGGTCCCTCCACCTTTCCTCATATGGCTTACCGTGCAACTCTCTTATCAAAGGCAACGCAGGGGCACTCCACCGAGATTGGCCACAGCTTGGTCTACCCTTGCCACCACGGCCACCTACAGGCAGTCCCTGCTCACTGCTCCCACGCCACCACTGCCTCCTGTGGGCGGTCATTGTGCCCCCCCAGCCTCAGGAGCCTGGAGTCTTTTTCATGTCTCTGATCATACACGTGGCCCTTCTCTGGACTCTCTCAAGCTCTACCATGTCCTTGTTAAAGTGCGGTGCCCAGAACTGGACGCAGTACTCCAGCTTACCAATGCCGGGTACAGCAGGAGAATCATTTCCTTGGTTTTGCTGGAGATGCATCCATTGATGCATGCCAGAGCACTGTTTGCCCTGCTGGCTACACCGTCACACTGCTGCTCATATTCATACCAAGGTCTATTATTGCCCCCAGGTTCCTTTCGTTCAGAGTGCTGGTCAGTTTATCACCGTGAAGCCTGTAGGTGCATAGGGGGTTGTTTGTCCCCCAATGGAACACTTTACATTTCTCAATTTTGAACCTCATCTGGTTCCAACTTGCCAGCCTGCCTAAATCCGCCTGTATCTGTAGCCTATCTTTAAGCATGACCACGCTTCCCCATAACTTGGTGTCAGCCGCATACTTGGCCAGTGAGCTCTTTATCCCTACATCCAATCACTGATAAAGATGTTGAAAAGTACTGGACCAAGCACCGACCCAAGGGACACCACTGGCCACTTCACCAGGATGACAGAGATTCATTGCGACTCTCTGGGTTCTACCTTGCAGTCAACTTCCCTACCCACGTGTCTTGCAGTTAAGCCCACAATCCTCCACTTTTATCACAAGAACATTGTGAGATACCAGATCAAAGGCTTTTTGGAAGTCAAGGTATACAATGTTGACCTCTTCTCTCTTATCTGGGTGGCAAGTTACCCGATAATAAATGATGAGGTTGGTAAGACAAGACCTGCCTGCAATGAAGCCATGCTGGCTGTCATTCAGAATCCTTCTAAGCACCTTCTGCAAGCCTGTTGCAGACTCCTTAATGAATTTTTTCAGGATTTTCCCCGAGATAGAAGTTAGGCTAATTAGCCTATAGTTACCCAGGTTTTCCCTCTTCCCCTTCTTGAAGATGAGCACAACATTGGCCCCCTTCCAGAGTGCCACGAGTTTTGGAAGAGCTTTGCCAGGGGTTCTGCGATGACTTTGCCCCGCTCCTTCAGCACTCTTGGATGGAGTTAATTTGGTCCTCCTGACTTATATGTCTAATTTAATTGATCACACACCAGTTCTACAGCAACAGTAGGAAGGCAGTCATTGCTGCCCTGCTCATTTTGTATTCTATCTGGCATGATTTTCCCCTTGGTCCAATGAAACATCAAAGCAAAGTAGTCATTCAGTTCAGTTTTCTGCTGAGTGCTGGTAGCCAGCTGCCCTGAGTTGTTGAGCAATGGCCCCACACTCCCATTTGTTTTCCTCCTGTTCCCTACATACCTAAAGAAGGACTTCTTGTTTTCCTTGATTCCTATAGTTAATTTAAGTTCAGTCGCTGCCTTAGTCTTTCTAATTTCTCTATAAATGCAGGCCATTGTTGTATAGTCCTCCTTGGGGCCTGTTCCAAGCTTCCATTGTTTGTACGCCTCTCTTCTTCCTTAGAAGGACCTTTAATTTTGATTAAAGCTCATCAACCTTTAAATACGCACAGTTCAATCTGACCCAGTAAGCTATATAAACATCTTGCTAGACCTTCCAAATATTGTTTTCTTCACGGACATGCACTGGCCTGCCACAATTAAAAACCCTTACACCTTATGTATATGAAATGTGACTTCTCCCTACTATGACGAGTAACTGCAAAATGCACATTTGATATGTAGACCCTGTTCTGCTTGTTAGCATTAATAGGCTTTTTTTTTTTTTTTTACACTGAATCACAAAGCCACGTACAAAAAGAACCAAATGCTGCACCCATTGACCTCTATCCAATTACACTTCATAGATTTCTTAGACATTATAGCTGGAAGGGACCTTGCAAGATCATCAGATACAGCCCCCTGCCCAAAGGGCAGGACGTCAGCTGGGGTCACTCAAACATATTCCACGAATTGAATGGAAAGGAGTAACTGGGGGAAATTCCCAGGCTAAGAAACTAAGGTCACCCATATGTTTTGATCCCCTTTGTATTTTCTGAACAATTGGACTTGTAATCTTAATCATTCCACTACCAATTCTGATTGTTTTAATTTCTTCTTTCATCCCGTTATCTTTGTAAAAGAGAAAGCAAGAGGAGAATCCTTGGTCAACTCAACTATCCACCATTCTCTAAGTACAGAGCTATATAGAAACACACAAGGAAAGGTGCCCCAGGAAACTCCAGTATTACCTCCGAGTGTCTTTTGCATACTTATCCCTAGGAGAAGGGTTTTTCTGGCTATGGACAGAGCACAGGATGCTGCCAAGATCCTGGGACCAGTAACCTATCTTTCACAAGTGCTTCCTGCCCCCACTTCCCCCATGGAAGCACAATTTCCTTTGGAGCTGTGTGCCAGTTAGCTTTTGTTTGTAGCTGCAGAAAATACCTTTCCTGAGGGCAAAAAAGGAGAATGTAGTCTCGGAAGTTGAAAAAATATCTTTTGGCTAGCAAATTATTGCTCGAGTAACTAATGTTCAGAAAACTGTATGCTGTGGCTTTCCCTGGATCTCCCCAGGAATTACTTCATCTTCACTGAATGATTCGCTCATTTTATTTTGGGCTAGATAATCACTGTACAGACCACTGAGCATTTGCTTCCATATTTCTATACTTCCTGCCTCATTGCTGCTAGTGCATTAGAGGTGGACATCACCTCAGCCCTTTATTTTTATTTAGAAATGTACAACAGCCACACCCCTTTCCATGTCCTGCCATACACAATGACTCCTGAACATCTTATGAAGGCATCTGTGTTCCTCAGTAAAAGCAACAACTAGGAATTCCCCAAGTTTAAAAAAAAAAAAAAATTAAATGGCGGACAAGAGTCACACCACAATTCAAAATCTTCATCTGTTACTTACTGATAAACTTACCCTTGAGGTTGATTCTCCAGGCTGTTTTTCTTCCTCTGCTCTCACTGGCTTTTTGTTTTCTTGCTTGCCTCCTTTGCTAGTCCCTGTTCCTTTCTTCATAGTGTTTTCTTTGATCTTCTCATGCACTATATCCTGTTACCTGGTAACTTTTCCTGTCTCTGTTCTCTTCACAGGGGGCCCCAATATTGTCAGCACACTTTTCTCACATCTTCAACTGCTATTCCCATCCACCAATTCCCTGATCCCCTCCCAACTGCGCGGTGCCAACCACCAGTGCCCAGTCCTAACTGCTATGGAGCCTTCCAATTCCAGCATTCTTTTTCTTTACAAATAGAGGATCCAGGTCTAAAATATTCGTTGGTGATGGCGTGCTAGTAGGAAGGAAGATGCATTTCTATTTCAGATCTGTGAAAGCAGGCTGTTGGAAGAAGACCTGTGTCCAAACAGAGTATCTGCTACACTGATTTCTGAATGGGAGCCTGAAAATGCAGAGTGCAGGAAGGAGCAGGGTGAATTTACATAAGGCAGAAGCCTTTGTGCCATGCTGAAAATTTTGAAGATTTGCTGCTAAACCCTGCCTCTCTCTCTCCAAGTTATTCTCAGCTAAGTTGATTCTGTAATTCAAAAAATTAAAGGTGCCATGGACTTATACCGGGGTGGGCAAAATGCGGCCTGGGGGCTGGATGCAGCCATTCTATCCGGCCCGCAGGACCTCTAAAAACATTTAGAAATTAATATTTATCTGCCCTGGGCTGCCTGTCATGCGGCCCTCAAAGGCTTGCCAAAACTCAGTAAGTGGCACTCTACCCAAAATAATTGCCTGTTCCTAGTTTATACTGAATTGAAAACATGTTATAAATTGCTTGAACCCAGAGACTAATTGATGTATACTTACCAGGAGGCAAGGCCCTGTTTTTCTCTCCCTTTCTCACTTTAATGCTTTTTTGACACACTGAAAGTTTATTTCAATTTTAACCCTGCATGGGTTAAAATTCAGAGTCAAAATTAAATACATCTACAAGAGAAAAAAAAGCAAAGTCTTAGTGGAGGGATTTTCTGGTCTGAGGCTAGTGTTTATTCTATAAAGCAAGTGGAATTTTCACTCTAGCACAGCAGCTCCCAAACTGTGGGTTGTAACCACAAATGGGGTCCAACATCAGCAGATGGGGTCACAGGGGTGGGGAGCTGTGGGCTGGGAGTGAGGGGTCATGCTGAGGAAATGGGGCCATAAATGGGGTCATGCCAAGGCAAAGTTTGGGAGGCACTATTCTAACATAAAAGGATGGCGACACCAGGACTCACTAGTGGAAATTCAGCTTGGTGAGCAGGTTTCTTTTACACTGCAGTAACTTAAGATGTGTGCAGATATATTTCTAAGCACAGTATCAGTCAAGCTCACAGCTCACAAGGGAGAAACTGACTCATTTAACCATCTTAGTAGTACTTGAATCAAGTCCTTTCATGGAGCTTTTCTAAAGCTCTCTAGAGAATATACCTAGTTATTTTTGTAAGAGTATAAAATTAATGCGTAAATGGTCTGTCCAAAACCAAGGAGTGAAGGGGAGAATTTGGCAGTCCCAGAGAATAGGGAATAAGAAGAAATGGAGTTAGTTGGGCAATAAATATTTTAATGCAGTCTAGTCTGGTAGCATCTCAGATGCTCTAGCATCTGTAGATATTATGCATCTGATCCTATTATCTTTTAGTCATACACGCAATTGCAATTTAGTTAATAAAACTACTTGCAAGAACAGGACTGGCTTAAAGCATAAGAGGCATATGCCTATATGGAATAAAGCTGCTCAATGCATTTGCTGTTAATAAATTATCTTAATACATTTTCTGTTTGCAGACTTGTCATGAACCTTTTCATGGATGCTGACCAAACAAGTTGTGAATACATTTAGATTATGGGTTGTTTATTAGGTCAATCCCATTCTGTAGTAGATTTGTTCAGTGTATAGCACAGAGTCCCAAGTCCAACCATGAGAGTCACTTCAGTTGCAGGAACTCAGGATTTCCTCTTATTCGAGGAAAATGAGGAACAGAAATTTTCAGCAGATTTAAGTGAGAACAGGCCATAACAGTTTTTGAACTATGTCCCAGTTTGGGTAACTGACTTGAGTAAGAGTAATCCAATAATTCTTTTTCTATCTGTTCCTCCTTTGATGCAAATTTTACATTTGATTTGTTAGAGTTTTATTTAAGCCAGGAGTGCATGGTTAGGACTCAGAGAGGATGCATCAGATAAGAACTACTACTGTGAGTGGTTTTAGCCTTAGGCAGCAAACTATTTTACTCCATACTTAAAAGGCAAGAAGGAACAGTTCCTTCCTATTTACTTAAATACTTGCATGGTACCCGCTGCTATGATTCCCAAGTACTTTCAGAGGAGGATAGTCACACAGATTTTCAGCGCTCCTGTAGCACTCTTCCAGTTTAACTAGTGGGAAAAACGATACTGACTTTAGTGTCATGCCAAAGAGTTTTTACAATCCAGAAAGGGAGAAGGGCCAGAGACATTAAATGTACAAAACTAACTTCACTATTGCCACTCTGGTTTACACAGTGCTGTACACAATACATTAATGGCTGTAAAAAGTCCTGAGACATCTGAGCTGCATCTCATCCTATGTATTAAACTCCAATTACAGCAACACAGAACCTCCCATTACTGCCAAAACACAATAGTAAAAAACCGTAATGGCCTATCAATAGGCCATTCATTGACCTATCAATCTTATAACATAGTACTTCTGAAGTACATACTTCTCTTCCCAAAAGGCAGAGAAGTTGAAAACAGGCCAATTAATGGTCTCAAATTTTCACTTGAGTCAGTCTTAAGGCTGAACTTTGGCATAGACTAACATGTGATTGCAACATTAATACATCCTAAGGATGGATACATATAGCAATCTATGTATGGGAGTTAAGAGCCATTGACTCTGAACTTCGGCAATATCTATCAGAAAGACTGCCTGCAGCAGAGTAAAGCAACATTTAAAACATTTAACTGGCAGCTATAATGTAAGGCATCATGTCTAGCAACTGTGGATGCAGATGCAGTATTTCACCATGGTTCTGTAAGGAGACTCAGGCACAGGTGGTCTGGCCCACTTTGGGGCTGTAGTCCAAAAGCCAAGAGGCAGGTAAAAACCATGAACCAAGTATATGTTTTCAGTGCAAAGGCCAAGATCAGAAGCCTAATATCATCAGATATTGGCAGAAGCACAGAAGCCATGTGAGCATCAGGAACCACCTAAGTAAGAACAGAGAGACATCCCAAGTAAGAGAAGCAAAGGGTTGGGGTGAGTCATGTGTCACACAGCTAAATTAGGTCCCAATTAGATCAGAACTGTTTCAACAGCTAATTCAATTACTTTAACAGGTACAGCTGAGGACACTGGCTCACCAATCATTATGTCACTGGTCCCAGCTGGGGCAGACTAACTCAAAATGACTATGAACAAGCCTGGAACCCCGACACCTTCCAAGGTAATGCTTCTGACCAGGCCAAAAGTATAATGTGGCACATGAACACCTACAGCAAGTTAAACCACCAAAAATCACTGTGGCTAGCAAGGACCAGTCATGACAACGACACTTCATACTTCTTGCTTTTGATACTGCCCTTTGTATCACAGGAATTAGTAGAAAGGCAGAGGAGTCAAGATGATCAGCCAAATGGAAAAGCTTTGGAAAATATGCCTGTACCTACTCTTTCTGAAGAGCAGTGGTTCTCAACCTTTTCAGGCTCAAGGCACACCTCAGAAAATGTCAGCTCGTAGCTTTTTGACAGGAGGAGGGGAGGGGACAAGAGACTACACATTGCTTTAATACGCAGTGGCCTATTTTACTGTGCATTAAAGCATTACATAAAAACTGTGCAATTATGCTAATGCGCAGTAAAAGAGGCTACTGTGCATTAAGCATCACTTTAAAAATGTGCACTTTTGGTATTGTGCATAAGGGCAGCCTAATGTGCATATTTAGTACCTCACATTGAAGGATCTCTCTGGGCTTATCTTGTGAATCATGTAAGTGTTTTCATACTTAATGCCAATAATACTGTGCAGCTCTCTAGCGCACTCTTAAAAGATCTCATCACCATGGTTAAGAACCACTGCTGTAAGAGCAAGAGGGGACACATTGCAGCCCTCTATGGTGACAATATTTTTGGGTAAAATGTAGCGAGTCTTTTAAGTTGAAGTACAGGATCTGTGACAGACTCTTACATAACTGGCCAACCACTGCTTTAGGGCTAGAAAGGACTTCACAGACTTCTTCACAGGTTAAACACTACCAGGGTTATTCTATATGAGTGACACCACTTTGAGACTTCTTTGTGTGCGTTCCAAGATGGCCATGGAGCAGTGCTCTGGAGTCTGTCCCTCTCTCGAAGCTGAGACCTCTAGAACACATCACTTGCAGACATTTTTCTGCATCACAAGAGGAGCTCACCTTAACACCCAGCGAGTTAGCCATGCCAGAGCCCATGTAGAGCAAGGTAAAGACCTTTTACCAGGGCAGACGGGGCATAATAAAAATAATTAAAAAAAAACCCCAACACTTAACACTACTCTGCTTTAAGTTTAGTTTCTTTCAAAGCCACAGACAAACTACTAAATAGCATCAGCTATCTAATTCAGGGCAAGGGACCTGGACATCAAGAGGCTACACCTTGGAGCCATGGCCTCCAAGATGGAGTGTGTAGCAATGGGTATGCCCTGTTTTTTGCCCTGGACTCATGGGACAAGAGATGCCTCAGTAAGTACCTTAGCAGATACTGCACTACAGAAAAGTGATCCTATACACATGGAGCTCACACACTAAGGGATCTGCCTGGACAATCATAAAAGGAAATGCCAGTATTTAAGCCACCTTGATCAGCTAGGATATTACTTTGTACTCCACTCCAGAGTAACATACAACCACTACCACACCATTTAAATCAGGACATAAAAGCCATGCTCCCCTCTTTACCAGCATGTCTTTAGCGAGCACCTTGCAGATGGGGCCATGTTTCCAGAAACAGAGGAAGAATGTGATCTATTATGACCCATTAGAAAGACTTTTTAAATACTATTTCAGTTCTTCCAAATACCTTAGCAATACTTTGAGTGGAACAATGCAGCAATTCCATCAATAGCCAAACTAACTAATGATGTGCCACCATTATCTTACCTGGACAGTAAGCAAAAACACCTCTGATCTGTCCATCTCTCAGCAAGCACCCCTTTCCAGGAACATGCTGAACAACTCTACTCCTCTCCAAGTGGAACCATATGATTTACCTTTTTACCCTAATCTTCCAGGTTATGGCATCCGATTTTCCTCAGCAGCTCTAGTTGTGTTGTCTCCTGCTATACTTGCCATTGAATTGTAACCTGGAAATTCAGCAACTTGGAAAAACATTATTTAATTATCTGTGAACACCGATCAGAAAGGAAGAGTTAAAAACATTACAAGGCATACATCATCGCTGACTGAAGCATTTTGGCCTCAAGATTTTGATGCAACTTTTTTGGATTCCAACACCAAGGAAATTAGTCAGTGTCCTTCTAACAGTCAGCATTTGCTTTCAACTTGCTCTTGGCTCCAAGGCTGAGGGCCTAACTCCTTCCAAGTTCTGTTCAGTTGTAAGCCGCTTGCACTCTCACTCCCATGGAAGTTACCAAAAAGGTTTCCGATCAGAACATATCAATTCCTTTTGAAAATTTATCTTGCTTCGGTATTGTTATCAGCAACAGAGCTACTGACTGTGGAGAGGAGTCTCACTACAGTTAATCCAAACTGTCAGTTTAGGTGGGAGCACTAACCTAGGTTAAAATAGCTCAGGTGGAAGCATCCTCTGAAGAAAGCCAAACCTGCATTATTGCATCTGCTGTTGTTGTGAAGTGAGAAGGTTCTGGCCCACACAAAAGCAGAGGACAGATCCTAACCCAGGAATAGGTGAAGTTTGGCCTGTGGACTGGATCAGGCCTACAGCAGATTCCATTTCCTAGCAGCCCCTGCCTACCATCTGCTGCAGCTGGTTTCCATGGCGACCCCAGCAGAGGTGGCAGTGACAGCACAGGGTGAGGGTTTCCATGGAGCAGTGCTGGCAGATGCACAGTTGGGTAGGGAACTGCTTCAAGGCTAGGATCTTGTGGCAGTAACCTTATGGTCTGGAGCCAGGGCAGAGCTGCGATCTGCTGGGGCAGGGGTGTGCAGGCAGCAGATCACAGCTCTGCTCTGGACCACTCTGTCACTGCTGCAAGATCCTAGCTCCCAAGCCAGCCACGCACCCTGCCAGTGCTGCTGGGGCTGGTCTCCATGGAAATACCAGCTCACCACTGCTGGGGTCTCCACAGAAACCAGCTGCAGAGACCTAGGCAGGGGCTGCTGGGAAATGGAGTCTGGCCATCAGCCAGATCTGCCATTTGGCTCACCCTGTCCTAACCTATACTCCCACAGCATCAACTAATCTCAGGTTTTAAACACCACTGAAGTCCAGCTGGATGTTTTTTCTAAGCAGACTGAAATAGGAAGAGGTTAGGCTAATCGTGCAGTAAAACATAAGGATTTCTGCAGACATGAGAGGTGCATCAGAAAACTCCAACAGTTTCATGCCTCAAGCTGCTACTCTACATTCAAATGTTTTAAGCAAAGAACGTGGAGATACAGCTCACGTGGATTGACTGGGATTTTTGAGGACTGATTGTCACCATTACTGAAACATCAGAACAAATCCCTATATGCTCAAGTTTGTTGCTCAGGCAACCACCCCCAGAACTCATCTGTCACATTGCTACTGCAATCCATATTGTACTTTAAGTGCACATAACTATGAAAACAGACATGCATGCTTTTTGGGCAGTTTGTACTTGTTTTATTACAATTTTAGCTGTTAGTATTTTCATATCTGGACATCTTAAAAGGATTTTTTAGATTTACAACTTCAAAAGACGCTTTTTACAGAATTATAAATCTTGTTGATGACTACTTACTGCATTGTATACAACTTAACTGCCCCCTTCCCAAGAGGGTCCACCCCCAAATCGCTCCAAACAAGTGAAAATCAGAGATCTGTATTCACGTTCAAGCTACAGAAAAAAAACTCTGTTAAAGAAAAACAGTGATAATATTAATTTGACAGTTCCACAATTTTAAGATTCAAGAAGAGCATACACAAAACTATATTTTATCATTTTATTAGGAATAATTCCAAGTGGGTTATGAAGAAACTAATCCATAGAGTTTGATGAATTTCCAAAATCTCTTTATGAAGATATGTTCACCAATAAACAGTAAAACTTCAGCAGAACTATTATACACTGGGCAAAAACAGTCAGGCTGATACCAAAAAGCAACATGCAACATAAAAAAAAAGATACAATATAAAGGAAGACAATCTGCTGAATATTAAAAACAACCTAAACATGAGCTCTTCGCAACCAGCGCAGGACTATTCTACTCAACAAATCCAATTCACACAAAGGCAATTTGGGCTGACGGAACCCAAGGGTTAATAAAATGTTCCCCAGTGCAGTAGATCTGAATAGTGTTTTAGAGAATTTTCTTGGCTGGAACAAGCAGTATTAGGAAGTCTTTTTTGGCAAGGGAGAGAAATAAATACAAATGGAATGCTACATTTTTAAGTCAGCAGACTGTCTGAGGAATGAAATAAGGTATCAGTAAACTAAAGTAGCAGGGAAAGAGACTTTAAAACATTAATTTATTGGGGCTCAGAAAGTGTTTAAAACAGATTCTGAAGATGTCACAAGAACTATATTCAGGCATTTAGGCTAACAAGGGTAGTAAAATCAGAAGATACACTCTTTCTTTCTCCCCCCCCCCCCCAAGTTAAGGAGATATTTTTACCCAAGCCCATTGCTACCTCTGCAACATGTAGCTTGGTAAACAATAATTGGCAACAAAATAAGTTGAAACGCTGTAATATCCTGCCCAAATCAGTTCCAGATACTGTTTAATAACCAAGATGCAAACTAATTTTTTTATTGTAACAAGCCTAGACCACTTATATCAAACATGTCCCTGGTGAAAGAGTCATCCAGTTTGAGTTAGCGTTTTGAGAGCTCATTTGACAGCCAGTCGAGTCCCTCATACAGACCAGTTCCTTGTGTAGCACAGGTAGCTTGGACATACCACTGTTAAATAGGGAACACAAAGGTAAAATTAAAAAAAAATTGGTAAAATAAAGACTATAAATTATAACTAGAACATAATGGTGATAAATACTTACAGGTAATTTATGCCCAAGTAACACGTAGTTAGTTGGTTTTAAAAAACATCAACTATTGTATTTGTCCTCCCAAGTACTTTAACACTGCATGAGTTCAAAGAACAAGGGGAAATGCAAGATGTAAACTAGCTACTCGCTTTTACTGAAAGCTGCTTAAAACCCATTAGGGAATTTAAGAGGGAAATTATAAAGACATACAGTACTTTTGTCAATATGAAGTGATGAAGGAAGTGACATGCTAGGTTGCAACTGATTTATTCGTTCAGTAATTCTAAATTGAATACTTATGCAGATGAAGCCTCTGTTCACATAGGAACAATTTTAATGCATACATTTTCCCCAAATTACCTTGAAACAGTGAAGTATTCAAACTTCTTCAAATAACCAAGAAGAAAAGTAACCATGTTTTGTTAACACATCATGGTTAGGGACCTACCGAAGTTGCAGCGGAAGTGCACTGCATGGTGGGTCCTTTAATTTTGCAGTTTCTACCTCACTGCTGATTGGCAGAGGGGCCCCACTGCTTGCTCCTGAGCAGCAGAGGCACAAAATGCCATTTTAAATATGGCACAGTTTTTGCCTTCCACCGCTGATTGGCCAAGGGGCTCTGGCAGCCCAGATGCTTGCTACTGAAAGGCCAGGAGGCAAAAGCACACCACACTTAACACCAGTTTTTGCCTTTCTGCCAATAAGGATAAGCAGCAGAGCCCCTCTGCCTATCAGTGATGGAGGGGGAAGAAGGGGGAGCACAGAGGAAACTGCAAGATGAAAGCAGCTCTGAGCAGCATACTTCTGCTATGATTTTGGTATCTCTCTAGTCACGATTTAGGATACTCAGTTGTCTAAAACGTGGTAGGTAATGACATTCTTTACAACAACTGCAACTTTCGCTATGCTACTGAGAACCAGCTTCATGCTTCAAATTTCACTTATTTCACAGAAATAAGTGTGTACAACACATTTAACATCTTTCCATGGGAGAGAGATGAAGGGAAATCTACACATACCATATAAAAACTGAACTACCTGATAAGCAAACAATACTTGAGTACTCACAGTTCTGTTACGCAGAGACTGAAGACCTAGTTTATCTGTCATTTCACTGATTGCCATGGCATTTGGCAGGTCTTGTTTGTTCGCAAACAGAAGCAGTACTGCATCTCGCAACTCATCTTCCTGAAGCTAATCAAAATGAGAGCATGTTAAATAAAATGAAAGAAGGTAATTGAAATTAACTAAAGAAAAAACAATTAAGGGTGCAGTCTTGTAAACTTCACAGTTACTCCCCACAATCAACAGTCAGAGGCTGTTTGTCAAGTTAATCAAGAACCCTGGTGGATCAGTGATGTTGAATTATAGAACACATCTACAGTATTTTAAGGTTTCCTGAAACTTCAAAACCCTGAGACACTGTTAGAGAGGCTGGCATATTCACCATTTTCAGAAAAGCTAACTTAGCAGAGTAAACTT
This sequence comes from Crocodylus siamensis, assembly GCF_052110815.1. NCBI lineage: Eukaryota > Metazoa > Chordata > Crocodylia > Crocodylidae > Crocodylus > Crocodylus siamensis. The sequence continues at coordinate 46,150,102 of NC_143405.1, forward strand.
AACACATGAACATTCAGTTTGAAAGGTTTTGATAATTACCATTTTCTGCAGCTCTTCTGCTGCTTCCTGAATTCTCTCTCTGTCATTGCTATCTACCACAAAAATGAGACCCTGCATAAAAAAAAAAGGCAGCCTTGAGTCATCTTAAAGTATACACCATTATCTGAAGAATGAAATAAAAGAATCAACACTTAGAAATGAGTGCCATTGCTGCTGTGTGTTATTCCACCCCCACCCCCAATCTTTTCATCTACCGAAGTTGTAAGGATTAGAGACATTCTTTAGGTAGGTAGGTCACCTGTAGATGTAACACAAACACTAATTAATAATTACTTGGGCAACTTAAAAAAAAGAGACTTAAAATGAAAGATGATTCCCAAAAATGAGGTATTACACACTATTAGGGTTCAAAGGAGAGAAAGCTAATTCAAGTGTTCCTATTTTCCTTTTCCCATCCTTATCATGCTGAATTAGACATTTCCAGCATGTAAACTATTTCAAGACATAAGGTGTGTTCCACAGGTGGACATTTAACAACTCTTACCCTCAGGCACAACATTTACATTAACAACCTAAAGTTTCACTAATCAGTGTGCCTAATAGCATTTGAAAAAGGAAAGGCTCTTGTTCAAAAGTGTTCCAAAATGTCATCTACTCCAGAAACTCCAACCTAACAGCCTTTGTTTCAGCAAACACAAACATTTCTCTTTAGAGGTCACTGACAATTTGCTTATGGTAGCTTGGAAGTAGTCACTAACATGTTTGGTCCTCAGATGAACTACCCTTAGACTACAGAACCAGTCCCCTTTTTTGTTCATCCACACACTTGCTTCTCTACTCAAGTACCACACATGTGCCGCTACTGAAAGAAGCTTCCTGACAATAATTCTGCTCCCAGCACACTGCAGCATAGCAACAAGCATGTATCCTCCACTGCCAACAGACATGATAAACTACTTGCCTTTCTGATAAACATCTTAACAGAGGCTCACACTTGCGTTGCTGCACACAGTACTTCCCTGCAGTAGTGAGCAGCAGCAGCAGAGTGAACTTGAAATGATACAGATTGAATAATCAGAAACAGGATCTCAAATACAAAGTGTTCTAGAAACATTTTATCTATTCATCAAGTGAGCATAGAATAAATCATGCCCCATTTCCCTACAGTTTAAAAAATAATGACCAGGGATCCTGGGTTTTCTCAGTTTAAAACCCCCAAATTCTTCAATTTAAAGGGGAAAAAAATCCCAAATTGATTTAAAAAACCCTAAAATCCACATTTTCCCACAATTAAAATGAAATGCTGCTTTATACCTATGTGTGTGCACATGCATGTATTAATTGAACACGATATTTTATTCACATATTTACAATTTTAAAGCAATTTGGAAGTCTACCAGTGCCTTGATCATCACAACAAAATACATTCTAAATATATTTATGACATTTTGGCATTTGATTTTGTTTTTTTATCATGGCAAATCAGAGCTCTCCCTGCCCTCCTTGTTCACCAGAATGCAGATCCAGCTGCAGCCCAGGCTCTCTCCCCACTCTCTCCGCCACTGACATGGCTGGAGCAGAGCCTTGTGGGGGTAGGATGCAGGCTGCCTGCTGTGGGTCTTTGGTCTCCCCACCCTGCTGTCCTCTCCCCTGGGCCTCCACAACATAGTGGGCAGGATCTGACACAGAAGAGCAAAGAGGCTTGGTGCTGTTGCTGCCACAAGCCCTTTGCCAGCCATGCCACCAGGGTGAGGCACTCCCTGACTGGTTGGCAGTGAGCCCAGTGGTGGCACAGTTGTACCCTCTGCTGCAGCCAGGCAGATGCCTCATCCTGGTGGCACAGCTGGTGCAGGGTTTGCAGCAGAAGCACTGATTCTCTCCACTCTCCTGTGCCAATCCCCACCTACTGGACTGCGATGGCCCCCAGAAGGGGGGCAACAAGACAGGGAGCCCCGAGCCTTGCAGTGAGCAGCCCTCATCTGCTCTCACCCTACCCATAAATCTGGAAGGCCACACCCTGGCCAGGCATCACAGCCACGTATTCCTGCTCCAGCTGGGCAGCGCCTCCACCCCCAGCTGTCAACCCTGCCCCACTCCCTCCCTCACTGTGGGGGCAATCTGCCCTGCTTCTCCATAGACTTACCTACAGGCAGCTTCTCTCCACCACTGCCTGGCTCTGTTGCTGGCCACATACATGTGTGCGCATGCACACATGCATGTGGCACCCCTTGTTTCTTGCTCTCCCCAGCCCCTAGCAGGCTGGAACTCTGCCAGCCTGCAAGGAGGAACCCAGAGTTTCCCACATTTTTCTCCTTCAAAAGGAAAAAAAAATCCACCCTTTCCTAGATGTTTGGTACCTGGAGCACTTTGATTAAAATTGCTGGTACACTTCACTCACCAGTCTATGGGCCTGATCCTGAGCACAGTGCCAGCTCAGCCAGAGCCTCATCCAGCCCATTTTCCACAGCACAACCTTTGGGAATCACATCTAGCATGTTGGAAGGTCTATATTGTTGACATAATAAATTGGGGCAGTATTGCCATTAAACACCAAAAATGACTGAAAAAAGTAGTTAACGTTGCAAGGGTGAACAGCCTTAAACTGAATAAGGACAAATGTCAGTTTCAGACAACAGAAATAATATCAAGCTGGAAATAATATCAAGGGTTAGCAAGCTGCTAACCCTAAATGGAATTTTACCTGGAAACTGAAAAGTTCAGGTGATACTGAACACAGCAAAACCTAAAGATAAAGCTTACACAACAGAAAATTATTCTGGCACGTATCCACAAGGGGCCAGCAGGGGAGGTCATGCTTAGGGGCAACCAACACAGGTTCATTAGTGGCAGGTCCTGTCAGACCAACCTGGTGGCCTTCTATGATCAGATCACCAAATCATTAGATGCAGGGGTAGCAGTGGACATAGTCTTCCTGGACTTTCGGAAGGCCTTTGACACCGTCTCTCACCCTGTTCTCATTAAGAAAATGGGGGACTGTGGTGTTGACACCCACACAGTCAAATGGGTCGCCAACTGCCTGGAAGGCCGCACGCAAAGAGTGGTGGTGGATGGATCATTTTCAGCCTGGAGGGATGTGGGCAGTGGGGTTCCACTGGGCTCGGTCCTCGGGCCCACACTGGTCAACATCATCATCAGTGACTTGGACGAGGGGGTAAAAAGCACTCTGTTCAAATTTGCTGATGACACTAAGATGTGGGGGGATGTGGGCATGCTAGAAGAAAGGAATAGGCTGCAATCTGACCTAGACAGGTTATAGGGGTGGGCGGATGAGAATAGGAGGGGATTCAACACTGACAAGTGCAAGGTGATGCACCTGGGAACAACCGGCACCATACCTACAGGCTGGGGAACTCCATTTTTGTCAGTACAGAGGCAGAAAAGGATCTTGGAGTCATCAATGACTCCAAGATGAACATGAGCCAGCAGTGTGGGGATACAGTCAGGAAGGCCAACCATACCTTGTCATGCATCCACAGATGCATCACGAGCCGGTCCAAGGAGGTGATCCTCCTCCTCTATGCGGCACTGGTCAGGCCCCAGTTGGAGTACTGCGTCCAGTTCTGCGTGCCACACTTCAAGAGGGATGTGGACAGCATGGAGAGGGTCCAGAGGAGGGCCACTCGCATGATCAGGGGGCAGCAGGGCAGGGCCTACGAGGAGAGGCTACAGGACCTGAACCTGTTCAGCCTCCACAAGAGAAGGCTGAAGGGGGATCTAGTGGCCTGTTACAAACTAGTCAGGAGAGACCAGCAGGCACTGGGGAAGTCCCTGTTCCACCGAGCACTCCACTGTTCCAGGACTGACCAGGAATAACGGTCACAAGCTGGCAAAGGGTAGAGTTAGGCTAGATATCAGGAGGCGCTACTTCACGGTCAGGGCAGCTAGGATCTGGAACCAACTTCCAAGGGAAGTGGTGCTGGCTCCTACCCTGGAGGTCTTTAAGAGGAGGTTAGATGAACACCTTGCTGAGGTCGTTCGACCCCAGTAATCTTTCCTGCCATGGCAGGGGGTCAGACTAGATGATCTACTCAGGTCCCTTCTGACCCTAGAAACTATGAAAGGAAAAAAAATACTTTTTTCCCCCCCCCACAGCAAATATAAAATCCAGGATTGGGAATAAAGGCTCCAATTAGAACAAAGAAAGAAACAAAGCCAGGAATCATCACAATTCAGCAGTGAGATGGTAATGATCATTTTCAATGAAAGGAAAAGGAAGTCATGAGAAGACTTTATACACATAAATAAATTTAATGTCAGATCTGTAAAGCTAAAAACATGCAAAACAAATCTCCGTAGATAAAATGTAAGAATTCCTTCCAACCTGCGTGTTTTGAAAGTAGTGCCTCCAAAGAGGTCTAATTTTATCTTGACCACCAACATCCCAAACGGTGAAACAAATGTTTTTATATTCTACAGTTTCCACATTAAAACCTAAGAGAAAAAAAAAGAAAAGTAGTTAAATATTCACAATGACACTATATAAACATAACTGCTATAAAATGTTAACTGTGCTCTCATGATCATTTACCATATTTCACTTTCAAAAAGGAAAGCTTGATGAGCAGGCTTTTGTTAAGATGGCAGCACATTCTATAAAACAGTAAATTTTGGGAGGGGGTCTAACTCTATCCTACATGCTCGTTGGGGAAAGAACCCAACAACTAACCCCTTTCCTTAAAAATAAGGTCTTAAAAAGAGTAACACAAAAGTGTCCTTGCTGCTTCAGGGGATTTTAACTTTAAGACTGGACTAGATTACAGAAAACTTCACAGTAATGATGAAATATAATACAAATCTGTTTACTTACCAATAGTGGGAATTGTGGTGACAATTTCTCCTAGTTTCAGTTTATACAGAATAGTTGTTTTGCCAGCAGCATCCAAACCAACTAGAAAAAAAAAGTTTCACAAAACAACCTTAGTTATTTAAGATATTCTCATTAGACGTAACAGGGAAGCAATTCATTTTTCAGTGAGCAACTGGTCAATTCTTGAAGTTGTCTTTTCAGAAAGTTCTGATATAACACTAAGTAGGTTTCCTCCTTATTTCTCCTCTGCCTATCACTAAGTCACTGATATATAAGCCAATTAGCTAGTAATTTAAGTCAAATCCCAGATTCTCTCCACCTACACACTTAGAAAGCTTCGTATTTCTTCTTTCGCAGAAACTGCATAAAATGGGATTTTTTTTTTAAATGTGCAGTTGAAATTTAATCCTCTCCTGAATATTTTCATATATTTGTTACATCTAGCATTATTTTCTAGACAGCCGCCAGAACTATGCTTTCTTTCCTCCTCAATCATTCAGTATCTAGATTAGAAATTGTGGCCTTATCTATTACTGATCTCTTCGTTGCCTCCAGATCTAGCTACTGCTTTGTGTAGTATTTGGATTTACTTTGGATTACTTATGCTGTTTCAGCTATCTTGAAATGCAGCAGTCCACTATGCAATACCTTATATACATTGCTTTATGGTTAGTGGAACAGCAGAATTCACATTGTTTTTACACATAAAACATCAAAGGATTGTGGCCTACCTGCTATACACTTTTCTTCCCCAAACATTATTCCTATTCATTAAAATCTATTAGATCTAAGCTATTCTGGAACTTAAGGGGAGGGGGAGAGGAGGGGAAGCTCTACTGCAGAAATGGCTTCTCTGTGTGGCAATTAACATAAGTTTGCAGAACTTCAAGGCAAACTACAGAGGAAACCTTTTTAAGAGTGAACTTGGAAAGGGGTAAATGGGAAGGCTCTTCTGAATGGAAGATTGTTAGTTTATTTTAAGTTAAAGTGGACACACCCAAATAGACTACTAAGACTTCATGGACCATAATGCTATTTCATTATACTATGGAGTGGTTATGCAATCTTTGACCCAGAAAACCAATTTATCACCTTACATTTCTAAATATATTTTAATCCAGTATGTCAGTGGACAAAGAAATAGTTATGTATTTAAACTGCACGAGTGAACATTCAACGAAGACATATACCACTTATTAAAAACACCACCATGAGAACCCAAGGCATTTGGAAGGCAAGACAACAACAACAACAAAAAACCCCCACGCATTATTTTTGTTACACTTTCCGCCAAACTGAAAAAAATGAAACTGAAGCGGAAGGAGGGGAGGGAAATCACAAGAACATTATAACACTGCCAACCCACTCAGCAGCAATTTCTGTATGAATACTGGCATATCCTTACTGAATAACACTGTACCATGTTTTGTACTCATTTCTTAGTTACTATTTTTGTGGCTGTCCTGCACTCATACTTGAGGTCCCTGACTATTTAATTATACATGCACTAGTTGGGTATTACGTCAGTTTCTTTTATATTACAACATAATATAGTGCAATTTGAGATTGCTCAACTACTTATTCAGAATGAAACCAAACCTTAACACAATAAAAAAGCCGCTAGCCTCTTCCTTCTCAAGCACATACAACTAACTGCTTTGGCATGGCACACTTCCTATGAGCAAAACTTCCACATAAGCCAGAGGTGGATAAAATATGGCCCATAAGCTAGATGGGGCCCATCGAGGGACTTCATCCAGCCTGCAGCACGTCCCTTGGCCCTGCCTAGCTTACAGATGGGGGACAGCCCAGGCCATGGCGCACAACGTTGGTCCCAGGGCACGCAGAGGGGTGGGGGCACCAAGATGGCTGGGCTTAGCTTCCCAGCAGCCCCCACAGCAGCAGCTCCCTCTGCCCAGCTCCTGCTGCCAGTCTGCCCCGCACCCACCAGTGGGGGTGCTGGACAGAGCAGGCAGGCAGGTTCTTTGTGGAGTCCCCCATGGGCTGGGTGTGCTTGGCTGGACAGATGGGATGGGGCTCCAGGCAAGTGGGGCTGGGATTGTAGTGCAGTGATAGCACAGGGCCAGGGACCAGGGTAGAGCTGCAATTTACTCCCACATCTCTGCGACAAGCACCAGTTTCATGGACAGGCAGGTGTGGAGAGTGGATCGCAGTTCTGTACAGGCCCCAGCACAATGCTGTCACTACTCTGTGATCCTGATCCTCATCTCCGTGATCCTGGACCTAGTCACCCCCATCCCACTCCCAGATGCCACTCCTCGCCCACCCTGACCCCATCCTATTTGCCGAGCCAAGCCTGCCCTTCCTGCAGGGGTCCCAGGCCAGTCTCCATGGAGACCCCAGCTTGTGACCCAGCCATGGGTGCAGGACAGATGGCCCAGGACTAGATAGGACCAACTGCCTGTCTCCCTCCACAACAACTCGCCAAAACTCCTTAAGTGGCCCTCCAGCCCAAATAACTACCCACCCCTGCCATAAGCATTCTATAGTATTTGGGGTAATTTATGAATAAGCAACAATATATATTAATGCATACAAGTTAACAGAGCCAGCCTTTGGGAAAAAGCTGCCCTGGGGAAACTTGTATTTTGGTGTCCTCCCTTTGCCCCCAACTCAAAGGTGTTAATGCAGGTAGCCCCAGCTGCTGCCATGGTGCAGTCACCCACCACCTGTCAGCCTCACCCACTGCTGCCTGAGCACCCATTTGGAGCCACCGCTGAGGTAGGAAATGACAGCAACATCCCTGGAGCAGCTGTGTGGCCAGCCCCAAACAGAATGGGGGAGGGGGCAGCTGCCCAGGCAGGTGGCCTTGTCCCTAGTTCAGTCTCCATCACTGTGGACATTTCCCCAACCCCATAACTGGGGGTGGGGAACATGCTCCTCCAGCTGCCTGTACTGCCTGGCTCAGTACTGGCTGGAGGTGAGGATAGGCTGAGGCAGGGGTAGAGTGCTGGGGTGTATGTGTGGCACCTCCCAATGCCTTCCCCTGACTATGGCACCCTAGGCAGTCCCCTAAGTTTGGCTCTGCAAGTTAAGGCATTTTCTCCAGTACTTTTCCCTCACATGTTAGTACACAGCTTTTATAGATATTATTTTAACTGGAAAAGCCAAAAACAAGCTTTTTTGAAGAGCAAGGAAACAAAAAGATTTTCCAAATGTCAATTTAAGAGCTGGCTTTTTTTAAATGTTGTTACTTTTTTATTCTGTAATTGCTAGATGCTGATCCCTTATAACTCCAATAACCATTCCTCCCTCACTCCCCTAAATGATTAGTAGGAGCAACAGATGGTCACAAAACATTCATCCTGATACTGCAATATTATAAAATACAAACGTTGGTTTAGCATTTTTCCTTATGCCTACGAATACTGGGTAGCTTCTAAAGAAAGGACTTTGTAGGGAACTCTGAACTCCTTCAAATATATGCCAGCTGTACAGAAGTAATGTCTTTAATAGCCCAAGGTATCACAGTCCAAGGCTGTTCTTTCAGAGCTCAGCCACACTAGTGGGCATTGCCAGATGGAAGACAGGGTACCCGAACCCTTAAGAGAAGTCATAAGTATTATGTGCATATCTTTACATAAGGTAACAAGGAACTTTTCTCCATGAAAATTTTAAAGAAATGGTAGCTGCTCCAAGATGTGCTGTTGGATCTGGAGTGGAGCCAACAAGCAGCACGTGGGACCATCCAGCATGCCCCACATGCTGCCCGTTAGTTAACTCTGAAACCAATGGGCACCACTGGAGGCTGGATCCTAGGGATATGAGAGCTGAATCCAGCCTGTGGGCCAGATTTTTTACACCCCTGATGTAAATCAATTCCATGCTTCTGTGGGGACAGAGAGATTAATCAAGTTCTTGAGGCTGGCAATACTGGAATGACAATGAAGAATCCTAGATACTCTTCTTCCTAAAATAGTTTATGCTCCAGTGTAGAAAAGATACTGCAGCCAGATCTCCAAGAAACCACAATTTTGTTCTATCCCAAGAATAAACTCTGCCCACAAGTCTTTGGACAAAGGACATGGCTACTAATATTTCCAGGAGCATTCTGTTATAAAAAACTTAGTCCATCTGTCACACATTGATTCGCGCTTGATTGGCCGATGGAAACAGCCAATCAGAGTGCCCCAAGCATGGGGGAGCACCGCCATGATTCCAAAGCAGCACTGGCCTTGGCTCCCCCACCCCACAAGGGGCAGAACAGTGGCAGCATGCAGCACTCGGTGGCGGCACACCGTCCCAGCCCTCTCCCCCCCAACATTCTTGATGGGCAATTAGCTAGTATTATTATAAATACAGAGTAAACTGGCTCCCAAGACAACTGCCAAGTAGTTATACAAGACAGTTATGAGGATCAGGTTTTTCAGACCCAGGTACACAAAGCCTTGGCTGGGATGATACAGTTAGGGATGATCCTGCTTTGGACTAGATGATCTCCTGAGGTCCCCTCCAAACCTCATTTTCTATGATTCACAGAATTAACAAGGTCTTATGAAGCTGGAATTTCTGCTGGCCATCTCACTAATATAATCACTCTGCATAGACTTTTTTTTCCAAACTGAAAATATCCTCACCTTGCATTTTAAAACCCTTAGAATACTAAATCCCATGTTTAATTGCTATGAGTTAATACATACTTCAGAAAACAAGTTTTCTTTAAAAAAAAAATAATACAGTAGCATAAAATGCTTACCATAAGCCAGGTATTTCTTCAATGTCTTAATACATAGCTTTTGAAAACTGAAAAATTGAACAGCCCCCCCATTTCTAAATCCAGTAAGGGCAAAATGTTTCTGTTAATCTTGTAAAACAAAAGCAATATTTTATTTTTAAATGTGTCCTGGGACTATGATTTTAAAAATCTGTAAACTGTCCCTTCATCACACAAAAACTATATTAAATTTCACTTAACTTGGACGAGCTCCTGATGTTATCTATTATTTCCAAATAACCACATTCTTAGTCAGAAACCCATAACCAAAATCCAAAATAAAAGGACAGGTTCTTTTCAGACAAGTCCACAACATTCAACTCTCTGATTCTTCTTCGCTGCTGTTGCATTTAATTCCAGCCTGTACAGTAATCTCAAGAGTTCCATGGGTTCTTTTGTGAAATCTCCAGACAGAACACATTGGATAACAATAAGGGTCAAGCAGCAAAGAGCACCTTGCCCTGGCAACCATTTGATATCTGCAGTGCCTACTCTACCCCTCTCAGAACTTCCCTTTTACTTATGATTTCTCCAGTCAGATTTGTAAACCTCAGCTTTACAATACACTCAACTCTGAGCCTCTACTTCCAGAGTCCCCTATGTTATCATAGCCATGTCTACTTGAGTAGTAAGCAGCCTCTCTAAAACAGTATGCGACGGTCATATAGGGTGCCTGTACACGAGCACGGAGGCTGCTCTGACACGCTGTAATTACAGCACACTGGAGAAGACTCAATTATAATCAAGTCTGCTGGAGGGTGGCAACTGCTGTACTCCAGCAACCTCCTGCGTCTTGTCTATTAGCATCCTGGTGCTTAAAAATGGCAGTGTGGGCACTTGAACTAAAACTTGTTCGACAAAGAGCTCCCGCTGCCATCTTTAAGCACTGGGACGCTGATACGCGAGATGAGGCTCTTGGAGCTGTTCTAATTAAAGCACTCTCCCACCCCAAGAGCATGTGTAAAAGTACCCACAGACTGCTTCCCAAAGAAGTTGACAGGTTTGTATAAGATAACCTCTGTCTTTTCCAGAGTTAACTCTGTCTACCACCACTGAATTTTTTGTTCGTTTTTATGAATTATGCTTGCTTTGGAGTCGTGAATTGGATTGCTGACACTAGTATATGGCAGGAACTCCTGTCTCAAAGGCTGTTCTCAGCCAGTCAAATTGTATTGCTAAAACCAATGTGCCCTTCAGAAGGGATTTCAATCACTGTATATTGTATGTTAGTCTGTTATACTGTTCTCTCTTTCAACAAGAGAAAGTAATTTTGTTTTGTTTTTTTTGCTCCTTCCAGCTAGTCTTTGCTGCTACACATGGCAATCCCCTGTTCTGGATGCACATAAAGCTTCACACAAATTAAACAACTACAAAAACTTAGGGATTAGGTTTTTTTAAATGGAATAGCCACCAAAACCAATGCATTGCTGCAATTAAATTTAGAGTTCTAAAAACAGACAAAGACAGAGCAATCCACCTTGAAACATCCAGGCTCAATTTGAGTCATAACCAGGAACAATGCAACTTCAGAACTATGCCTACTTTATCAATCATACAAAACAAATTCTATACTATAATTTCTTTGCTGTTTGCAACAGCTACCATAAAACACAAAGCTTTAAGTGATTAAGAACACGTACAATTATTCTTAAGATAGCTACGTTAAAGGGGTTTCCCCCTTAAATTACAATTTCAAATGTTTCTGAACACACAGAAGGGATTCCCGAATTTTCCAAAGGAACTGCCCTTTGGTGTGAAAAGCCAAAGCTGGTACCACTGTCTGTTTCCCCAGGATTATTTGGTGGACAAGAACTTAACTACTTATTACATGAAAAGTTAATAAATCTCTCTGAAGACTGAGGCTTGGCTACATGCTCTCTCAAGTCCCACCTGTATGGCCATATCAATATATTAAGATAGGAATTTGATTTTACTAGGATTGTGCAAGGTGCAAGACAAAAAAAACAAGGTTTTCAGTTATGTGTTAAAGTGTAACACAACACAACACACCTTTTAAACACGTTTTTCTTTAGTTGACTAGGCATAAGACTGAAAGTCCAGGATTTTTCTACTCCAATCCGAGTGTTACCTAAGGGGACTGTACCAAAACACTGAATCCCATGCCTCGGTTGGCCTTCCTTCATTACACCCCCAGCTGTAAAATGGAAACAGAATTGTACTCCAACAGTGTTTCGCAGAATCCTTGATGTGCACAGACCACTCATGAAAGTGCAGACCAAAGTATTAACATACATTCATGGTTCTTACCACAAATGCCCTGGTCAAAAACCCAGTCACAATCTTGGGTTTAGCAATGGCCTACCATTAAGCATATTGCATCCTTTTACATTCTCTGCCTATGTTATACAATTTAATAAGATTACAAAATATTTGAAAAAGGCAAAAAATAAAAGAGCTTGCAAAGCTTAAATGTAAAGTATATGGAGTGATAAGTTATACTTTTTCCTTATTTTGGGAGCGCTGTAAAGAAAGTTGCTCATCATACTTATTTTCTGTTATTACAGTGTTTGAAATACATTGCATGTATATATCACTGAACAGACGTTTGTTTTCTTACCCACATGGTAAGTTAATTTACAGCCATTTTTAGAAAAATTAATTTAATTCAGGTAAAGGAGGCAGATGGTCATATTTCACAGGTAAAGCACAAGCATTAACATTTAAAAGCCTGCACACTACAGGGTCCAGTCTACAGGACAAAATCCTAACCCCAAACTGCTGCTTTTGACATAGACCCTAATTCAGTCTTTACATCCATTCAAATTAAGTCTGTGAAGACAGCTACCTATTATGACATGGACAACTGCTTATATAGATTTCTGCCTTCCATGCTACATATACAAACAAGTCCAAGGCCCCATCTTCTAGCTGTAGATCCTTCCACACAAATAGGGTTTCACAGTTATGCTGCTGAAGAGAAATATAAAAAGTGCTTGTTCTTCGACCCAGCTGTACATCTATTGTAACCAAAACCTTAAACTAGGGTGAAAACCAAGTCACTTAATGTCAAGCTGCCAGCTATTAAAAAGCATTGCTGATTATAGTTTCATAGTTTCTAGGGTCGGAAGGGACCTGAGCAGATCATCTAGTTCGACCCCTGCCATGGCAGGAAAGAATACTGGGGTCAAATGACCCCAGCAAGATTACTTTAAAGCTAACCTAGATTTCAGCTAATTACCTAGGGATAGAGAGACTAAAGGGCTGAGAGCTAGGAGGACCTCCAGAACACCACCTCATCAGGCATTACTCTTGCAAATGATGAAGAGACAACAGGAATACCCACAGCAATGACCGATGCATTCCTCCAGCATGGCTTAGGGCCACCTCCTGCGAGGATTTCGTAAGTCACCGATCACTCACTGCCTGTGAAGAATCGCTGTCCACGTGCAAGTAAAGTGGAACAAAATATTGCCCTTAAAAACAACATACCGCTCATTTACTAACACAACTGTCCCAGTGAGACAAGCCTTCCCTGGAAGCCAGGGCTGTTCTCACCCAGCTTTCGAGGCAGCCGGACAAGGCTCTCATTTCAAATTCTTACTTTCGGAAATGAAGATGGCAACCGTCCAATTAAGGCTGGCAAAGCAGCCCTGCGGCTTCCACGCTGGGTGTGCAGCCGTGCAAAGGAAAAGGCCGGTTTCCTACCGAAAAAGCCCTGCCCTGGATGCCGGGCAGCTCCCGCTGCCACAAGGTGGGGCTGGACCCGTCTCTGGGCCGGGGGGAGGGCAGAGATGTGGGCGGTGCGGGGAACCCCGGATCGCGAGCCCAGCCCCCCACAGGGCCCGTAGCGCGGAGGCGAGGGAGGGAACTGCGCAGGCCGCAGCGCCGCGCCGCGCCGCTCCCAGCCCTAGGACCGAACTCGCCCGCACCAGCCGCGGCCCAGCAGGCTCCGCCGGGGTGGGGGGGCCGGCTGCGGCAGAACAACAAAACCAAGATGGCTCGGCGACGGCAGCGCGGCCCGCGGGGCCTAGTCCCTCCCCCCGCGGCACGACCCTCCAGTGCGGCAGGCCCTCGGGCCGGGGGTGTCCTGCCGCCCGCGGAGCTCAGGGGAGGGGACTCGGGGGAGCCCGGGCCGTACCCATGAGGATGCGCATCTGCTTCTTGCCGAAGAGGCGCGAGAAGAGCGAGGAGATAGTGAGACCCATGGCGGCAGCGGCGGGGCCTGGCTGTGATCGGATCGCTCCGCGGGTCCCGGCCCGGCAGCACCAAGGGCAGGCGGCGGCGCCTGTGCGTCCGGGAGCCTCGCTCGCTCTCTGCCACGTCACGCTCGCCACGGCCGCCGGCTCCAACGCGGACAAAATCGCGTCACGCGGCCACCTCCCCGCCGCGACGCCACCCCTGCCTCCGCCCCCCGGCCGGACTACGGCTCCCAGCGGCCCCCGCGCCCAGCCAGGCCTCGACGCCCGGCGCCGCCAGCGCGAGGCATGATGGGAAACGTTGTCCGGGGCCCGCCGGCCTTGAGCGAAGGCATGCCGGGAGCTGTAGTCCCGCCCTCTTCCTTGCCACGCCGCGCGCTGGGGGATGTAGTCCTCGCGGCTGGGCCCGCAGCGCCTCCGCGTCAGAAGGCGGGGCTGAGCAGCGGCCGCAAGAACTGGGGGAGCGGGGGCCGGCCACTCCCTGCGCTACCTTTGGCCGCTCCGCATATCCCTGCCCGCCCTTCCGGCTGGCTCCACCTGCACCAGGTGTCTCCCTGCTGCCTTCAGCGTTTCTCCCGTCCCCGGTTGTTTGCTTGCCCCGCCTCAAACTTTTACCTTCCTTTTTTAGAATCACAGAAAATGAGGGGTGGACGGAACCGCCGGAGGTCACCTCTAGTCCAGGCCCCTGCTCAGAGCAGGACTAGCCCCAACTACATCATTCCATCCAAGGCTTTTGTCTACCCAGGTCTTAAAAACCTCCAAGGATGGATAGTCCACCACTGCTCTAGAGAACCTATGCCAGTGTTTTACTACCTTCCTAGCGAGAAAATTCTTCCTAATATCTAACCTAAACCCCCCTTGCTGTAACTTGAGACCATTGCTCCTTGTTCTGTCATCTGCCACCACTGACAACAGACCATTGATGGACCATTGCTCCATCCTCTTTTGAACCTCGCTTCAGGTAGTTGCAGGCTGCTGTTAAATGGCGCTTGGTCTTTTCTTCTCTAGATGAAATAAACCCAGGCCCCTCATCCTCTCCTCACAGGTTCTGTGTCTCAACCCCGACACTATTTCCATTCCCCTCTACAAGACTCTCCCTTTATCCACATCCTTTTTTAAGGGGGGGGAGCAAAATTTAGACAATAACTTCTTCTCTTCGATCACCTTTTCAAGACTACCAAATGACAAGGCAGGACAATAATATGCATCTCATTTACTCATCTCCTCCACACCGGCTTACTTCAGTTCTGAACCCCGCAATCACTTCTCCTGGCCTGTTTGCACATTCCATTGGCTCCCTCTGGGCACATCCAGATGAGTGCAGTCATTTAGTAGGAAGAGCCACAAACCAGATGAGCGCAGTCATGCGGTAGGTAGAGCCACAAACAGTTTGCAGCACCACATACTGCAAGTGTTCTCTGTGCTGCAAGGATGCGCTTTTTGGTTTTACGTTGCTCTGTTTTTTTTCCATAGATATCCAGGGGTCAAAAAACCAAAACAAGCTGGGTGGGGGAAAAAAACCAAACAAACTATAAAACAGTAGTGCACACTTGAGCAGCATACGCTGCTGAAAAGCAGAGCCAGGCTCCCCAGATCCTCACTGTGGCTGAAGACCAGGGTCTGCCTGGCAGAGGAATTGCTGCAGCTGCAGCCCTGGGAGGCCCCCAAAACCCCAGGTAAGGCTGCTGGGGCTTCCCCTACCATGCCAGGGGTAACTTGCCACATGCTGAAGCACAGGTGTTCCCCAGGGACAAGTAGCTGTGGTGCGAGGTGTGCACCATTGCTGGTTGTCCTTGGGGAACTAAACATCCATACGCGTCTGGATGCGCCCTTTGAGTCTTCTCCTCTCTAGACATTTAGTCACCTTCCTAAAGAAACAGGGAAAGTCCAGAGGAGCAAATGGTGCAAGCCACCCAGCAATGAATGGGGATAGCACCAACTCCTCACTAGTCCCCACATACAGCTTCCAGCTTTGGCCCTTTTAAAAGCTATAAGGATCAATTCTCAAAAGTTTTCCAAAATTTTTCGTAAATCAACTCTCCTGTTTCCAACCTTTCTCCCCTACCTCTGACAATGTAACCAAGCTAAACCCAAATCTTCCTCTCTGCCACTTAAACATGAGCGTTTCTTGCACATCCGTCTAACTGCAGGTAGCTAAAGGAGTTCAGCAAATGACATAACAATACAGGTCACACTGTTGCAACCAAAGTTAAAAGTGTTTCTTTGGCCTAGGGCCCATGAACAATTATGTAGGAACTTGTTCTCGAACTGTGCTCTGTTTTGAGTTTGCTCCAGAATCTTTTTTAGTTGCAAAGAAAAACTCCATTCTCCACTGTCAATTTACTGATACGGTAGAACAGAGTTGCCTTATGTTCTCCTGGGGTACAAAATAGGAAATCCCTATTACTCTTAAATTTAAAGTAATTTGTACTGCTGCAAAAAAATCTGCCCCTGTTCTCAGTGCCTGAAGGTGCCAGCTTCCTTCTTTTCATCAAGAACAGAACAATTCTTTGCTACTAAAAGCCCTCATTTCATAGCCAGCTCTCACTGTTCCACCTTTCTTATAATGGCTCCTATAAGTAGTTGTACAGACTTAATATAAAATCCTAGAGCAGTGAGAATGAAAGGGCAGTATATTATACATTTAGTATTTAAATGATCAACTGATCCTGTAAGGAATTTATGGTCAACAAAAGACAAAAGAACAATTTAAAATCCTGCTTACACTACTGCTAAGTGTTTTAGAACATGTTAGGTAATGTTTGTAAACAAACTATTTTCCTGAGATATAGGACTTATGTTTATAAAAGGTCTTTTGCCAAAGTTGTACAGAAAACTATGTAGAACTCAACTTATCCAGTTTCTCTTACACACAATCAGAACAATGCCCCATACTTTCTTTGGATCCTATCCATTTCTTTGATACCCTCCTCAGTCTCTCTTTAATTTGCCCATAAACTTACTCTATACGTCTTCCCGTTTAAAAATATTCTGGAAAGAAAGAAAGAAAAAATATTTGTCTCCTTAGATGTCCATATACGTCATAGTAGGTGCTGTGTCTACAGATCCCATCATGTCGTTTAAAAGAAAGTGTACCTGTCACACCCTTTATCTAAGCCTGTGCTAAAAAGACATACAGACTTCAAAACACTTGGAATTCAGTGCTTACCCAATGTAGTAAGGGAGTGAGCTCAAATCACTTGCAGCTTCATATTTTTCAGTATTATCTCAACCAGTCTGTATGAAAGTTAAGGTTTCAGTGAAATCCTTTGTAATTATTTTTGCACAGGCATTTTTTCCCTAAATGTATCACATATATGTATCAAAGGACAACAAATTAGTTTGCGGGTCAGCAATGTGATTACTTCCAAAGATGTCTAAAGAAAAATATTTCCATTGACAGAGCGGAGCTGGGCCAGATCTGGAGTATAATTAAGCAGCAGATTGTTTATCTGTGTCACTGCCCTGCTACCAGAGTGGTTAGAGAGAGACAAACCCCATATTGAAGCTGCGTAGTGCTTACTGAAGATGAAAAAAAATATCTTATGCACATAAATCATGTCTTTATAAACATTAAACATTAAAATTATCTAGGATGAAACCCTGATTCAAACTGTTTGTAGCCACCCTGTGGCATAAAGGTAGAATTCAAAAAAAATTGCAGGAACCACATTGATAGATTAAAGGCTCCCCCAGTTTGCAACTTCAATAGATATAGTTTGCCAGCAGGGACTACTACCTATAATCATCCTGCACTGTTATGTTTTGTCCTTGAATGAGGAATTTTTACTGTGGTTTTTAAGAAAAATACCAGGTTACAGAATTAATACTAATTATTTTAAAATAATTCCAGTATGTAGAAATCAACTTGCAACTTAATAAAAATATTGCCCAACTAAGGATAGCCTCCATTATACCATGGCAACAGCGGCATCGATGGGAGACATGAGTTAGTTTACAAATTTAAATTATGAAAATCAGAGGCTTGGTGTTGGGTGATCTAGTCCAATCCACAATATAAAACCATGTTTATTTTAAACAAAAGGGCCACTTTTCAGCTAACACAATACTTTCAAGTTAGAAGAACTGAAAAGTTTGAGTTAAAAAAAAAAAAAGAAATCAGTTACTTCAATTTATTGCTGTTGGCAGTGTGGTTTAAAAGTAGCAGGGCACTTATCCCCACCAAGATTTATGGTGCACTGGTCCGGAGTTTCAGTATATATTCATCTTCTCCTCATGGTGCTCAATTTTGAGTTGAGAGTGCTTATGCTTTGACTTAATTTGGGAAAGTTTAAATGACACATATCAGGACGGCCTATGTGCGACACAAATGGCAAGTGACGCAAGCAACTTGTGTTCGTCACATTGTAGATAGGGCAAGGAAAGGCAGCATAGCAGGCAACAGGTGCAGGAAGCACAAGGCAGAGGAGATCATGCACAGACTAGGGAGCAGAAAGCAGAGATCAGGCAGAGTGGAAGGGGATTGGAGCGGCACTTGGGGAGAGCAAAGGGCTAATCTGTGGCATGTACTATATATGGGGAACACTATTAACATCGTTTCACCTTCACATCATGTTCAAAGCAATCTTGATGTGTTTTGAGTGTATATGACTATCAACAAATCGCAGACTTAAAACTGATCACCAGAGTGGTAAACCACCATTACTTAATCCTACCTCTTTAGTCCATACTCGTCTCCTTTCTAGTCCATCTGTTCACCCTCAGGTGGTGCGACCTTGCTTCTTTTTATCCACATTGGGGGTGGCGTTTTGCAATTTTTCCATTCTCCAGTTGAACCAGGGACTATAATGCCCCTGAGAATCACCTGTTACTACCTAATATGCCTGACTGAGTTCAGCCACTTGAGGTTTGTTTTCCCTTTCAAAGGTTTGGTGGATATGGTGGTGGAAAACACTTTCTAAAACTAGCATTCTTTATGTCAGCAAACAAAACAAGGCTTCTGGAGTAGGGATTCTAAAAATCACAGTCTAGGTGTATCTATCTTGCCTACAGCCTTCCCATCCTACGTGGATAACCCATGTGGACTTGGGAGGGTCCCATGTCTCGCCTCATTCCCCGAATAACTGCTGCACTCTTCAGGGAGTGCCCCTTTTTAATTCTACGTAAGTTCTCTGGTTCTTCTGTGTTCATGGCTTTCTTCTGTCCTAGTTAAAGCTAGTTTAGGTTGGCTGGAGATGGAGTCAAAAACAGATAGCTCTGTCAGTGTCCCTTAGTACTCTTAAGTGCTGAAAGGGGGTTAATTTTAGCCATTCCTTTCATTCCTGCCTGTTTTTCCAGATAACTACCTATTCAAATAAATCGATATTAATAAAAAAGTTAACATCCAAAAAGCAAGGCCAATGTTTAGCATTCACAGTTTAATCATGGAATAATTCCAAATCTGTCAAAGCAGTCTGTACTTGTTAGCCTGAAGAAAGACCTAAGCAAGCCCTTGCTGCAGTTCCTGTAGGCAATTTTCAGAGAGAAGAAAGCAGGCAGAAGCTTTTAGCCTCATTTCCTCTCTTTTCTTATGAGGTTCTTATTCTTCTCTTCCAAAGCTTTCCTTCTTTTCATTGTTCTTCCACTATCTCTGTTTCCACCATCTTCCCTCCCTTTGATCCTTTTGTCCAGAATTCTCCTTCTAGTCCATTTTGCCCATCCAAAACCCCTTACCTTTCTTGAGCCTTTCTTTGAGTATTCCTCCACCCGAGGTCTGATGGCAGGTGCTGCAGCCTACTACCGCCTCTGCTGTAGTAAGACAGATGAGGAGGAAGCTGGCCAAGATGAAAATAAGGATAAGAAACTCTGTGATGATTTGTGGAATAAGTAATGGAAACAAAGCATTACAAAAATGAAATTTATTTCCTTTACAAAAATATGTATTTGCAGTTAAGTAACAATAGGTTAACATAGTTGGTGCAAATTTACATGGTTTCAAGATACCATGCAGTGCTTCAGTTAAATATTCAGAAGGTAATTTCATGTATTAATGGCTACATTTTAGTCTCGGGGTTAGAAAATGTTATTAGTTAGCTGTGCAAAATGAAATGCAAGTCAGAGATTACTGTCATAGTGGTACAATTTAAATGACTGATTAGACAGAATTTATTCCACCAAAACTTCTGGCCATGAATTTTATATGAACTGAAAAAATATTAAAATACATATTTTCTTAAAAATACAAACATGTCTTTATACCTAAATAAGATGTTTATAGAGGGTATGAAATATTTATTATACAAAGGCATTTTGTAGGATAGCAATGTTACAAAATTATTCTTACTCTACCCAGAACACTTAAAGTAGAACTTTGATAGTTGCTATTTGCTTGTCACATAAAAATGTGTGCTGTACAGTTTTGCTCACTATAGCACCACTAATCCTGCTGCAAATGGTTCGGCAAAGTACAACTTTGCACTTCTAATAACTGAGCTCTTTTACCACCAAGGCTTCTTGTTTAAGGAGATCTCACAGCAAGAGTTTCTTGTTGCTCAATATTTAATAAAAATGGCTTTTATGCTTGTCTACTATATGCACATACATTTTAACTAGGTTCACCGTACTCAAACTGCATCCAAAAAAGGTCATACAGATCCAGAGGCTGCCTTCAAGCCGAAAACAGTATTTCCTACTTCTCAAAAAAACACTTAACTGACTAATAAAGAAGAATACCAGGAATTTACCAACATACTCCCCAACGAAAGTAGATTTTGTAACAGATTTCAGTAGTGTTATTGGATACGAGAGGAGCAACACTAATCTTACACTTGAATTATTTAATAAGCAGTACTACTAGGCATATTTTCTGTAGGGAACACTAGTTAATTAGGTTATCATGAATAAACCATATCTAATGTTGAATTTTTGCAGCTCAGCTTTAAAGCCATTAAATTGTTCAATAATAATGCTAAAAACACACTTAAATTTGAATTTAAGTAAGGCATGTGAATACAAGCACCCATATTATCTGACATTCCATGGAAAAGATACCAGCTTCTCCTCAGAAATTATTTAACATCAGATGACTTCTTCCCTGGGCACAGTTGAAAAGTAATACAAATCTTAAATAATAATAAAAAGGAGTAAAAATAGGATTAAATGCCCTACTACAATGTTTTCAGTCATTTCTATTAATAATGGTTGTAAAGCCATAACAGATTTGTATGCAATGATTTATCAACAATGCATCTCAAGTACTGTGTCTAACCACATCCCAAAAACACAACAGTTGGGTTTCTAGTATCAGATACAAGACTTCTAAAGAAAGAAGGCACTGTGAACAATGGGATATTACCTTAATGGGACAATCTCCTGACAGAGCCAAAGCAACTGTTGCTTTTCCCCTGAGTTCAAATGACTGAACACAGCAACACCAATAAAAATATTCTGCAATGCCAGCACTGCATTGTGGTCCTGCATAATTCATAATTTCATAAGTGCACTTGATTTTTTAACATGATTTAACACAGAAATTCCTTCTGTTCCATCAGTATTTAAGTATTTAACCCATGCAGGTTTCTATTTAAAAAATAAGCTAAAAATGGTTTTCTGATATTAGTACAGTTATTGCTAATGTTAATAGACTATTTGGAGCTGCATTTCAACTGTTAGCTGCCAACATCCATGAAACTTTGAAATATGTTGTGGATCTGCTACAGAAACATGCAAGTAGGTCATGTTGTGCCAGTTTTAAGCAAGATGTCCTGTAAATCATCTGGGAGTGCTAGTATAATTGAGTCAACGTGCATCTGTAGTTTCTCTATAGTGTCAGGTTTCACAGGTAGATGTTCCCTGCTAGCCTGTAACTGCAGGAGATAAAAAAAAAAAGAAAGTGTTTTCAATTAAGCCCAGTATAGACATTATACTTTTACCAGCATAAGTGACCAGAAACCGGTCTATACCCATAAAAGAACAAAAGTTCAGTGCAAACCGATTGGTTTAAAAATGGTAGATCCCAGTCTAAGATCCCCTCCTCCTCCAAGGACGAACGTATGTTCTGTTCATTACTGACGTGAACCATACCACTTACAGAAAACCACATCACTTAAGTAGATTCTGCCTTGAGCTTTCTGAATGACTGCACTTAGCCTAGAAGTTTGCAAGTTAATTTAATGTTCACAGAGAAGACAGAACAATGGATATAGAAGCTGAAATCCTTCTTCCATCCAGTGTTGAACTTTGGACAGCAGAAGTGCAAGCTTCTCCCTAAATCAGCATACATTTAACACACAGGAATCAAAAAGTGAAATAGTTTCCAGGTACTTTTACAAATCGCTCTTCCTGCTACTGTAGTCCATTACAAAACTGTCACCAGCTTAAATGAAAACATGACAGAATTACTAATCTTTGTTAATTTTCATAAAAAGCCCATGTTCTTGGGTTTTGGGATGTCAGAAATGCACTGGATTAGAATGTCAACTTTGCCTGTTCAACAATTGGTTAATTCACAGTTAGTGTTGAATTGGATTACATTCGAGTTAGCAACCTGGACTGTCTCTGGAAACTGAGTGAGCTACTTGTATGTTTTGAAGAACATTTCAGTTTGATGTGGCTATAAAATGTTATACAACATGAAGATAAATTACTTTGAATATATTTAAAATGGTTACATACCAGTTTATTCTTTAGCTTTAAGACAAGATCTACTGTTTCTACTTCTGTGTGTTTCTGACTCCAGAAAAGCAAGTCCTATTGGAATAAAAAATATTCACTGTATTATTTCACATATGCACACACACATTTTAACCTTTGATTATGCCCATTATAATCCCTTCTAGTCCATTTTCTTCACTCCTTAGAATGAGAAAGAAGTCAATGCTGATTTTGTGGTGCAAGTCATTTTCTCGAAAGTAAAATTATGTTAAAAGATAGCAGTGCCATTATCGATGAGACCACGGACCTAGCTGTTGTTCTGAAACCTGTGTTATGCTTGGGGTGCTAGTTCTTTCATAGTTCTTTTAGATCAATGAATGTCGTCAACCATGATAATTTCTCTGTTTCTGTTCTCACAGAACATGTTATGATTCCATTCACTTTTATGATGTTGCTATCCATTTCAGCCAGTTCTTTTGACCAAACAGCCTTGGCATGTTCCAAAATCATTTCCATTGTGTTTCTTAATCAAGAAAAGGATCCAAAAACTTTTTTGGAGCTTTTGGCTACAATGATTCATTTTAGGATGTAGTTTTCTTACCCTCATTCAGCATCTTCACCATAATAAATTGTTATTTTCTCCTGTCATTAATAAATTTATATGCATGCTCAGCAAGACGAACTAGAGATATTTTAAAGTCAATTTGGTTCTTGAAGGGTTTTTTTTCCTAAATTAAACAAATGGGAGGAGAAAACTGAGTTCTACTGAATTAAGTAGATTATATTAAAAACAAAAAAATATGGGGTTAGGTGCAAAATGGCCTTCAAAATACACACACATTAAAAAAAGAAAAAGAATGAATGGAAATTGACTGCACAAATGGTGAAAGTCATCCCAGAAGGTTACAGAAGGCAGTCTTCTACACAATGAGAAATTTTGCTCAAATTTGTGAGCCAGTACTTTGCAATACAAGCGTAATATAATTGCTCTCTGTATGGTTGTTCCAATATGAGCTCTTCTTGAAGTTAATAAACTACTGTACAAAACTGAACCTAACAGAGTATTTTCAGAATTTGTGGTAATTGCGTTTGACAGAAAAAGGGCAGGAGCCCATTTTTGAAACACAAAACAAAAACAAAGATATGCTTTCCAACCTCATTACAGAGAGCTTCTAACTGAAGGGCCTCCAACTTCTGCATCATTTCTTTCTGCCGGGTCCTAAACCAGCCATCAAAATTTGGAGATTTCAAAAAATGCCTACAAAAAAAGAAAAAAAAAAAAGAAAAAAGAAAAGTGAAAAGGACATTTCCAGTCCATTTCTTTCATTTTTTTCACTCTGTCAACTGTTGCATATAGCTTCAGTAAAAGTAGTTCTGTGGTGGAGTGGAGGAGGATATGACGATTATTTTTTCTAATTTCTTTCAGTACTTTCTGCTGGGAAAGAAGAAATGTCTGTAATGGAATGTCTGTTGCAGGTTTGTGTTCCCTGGACGTACGTACATACGTGTGTGCGTACGTGTCCATCTTTTAAGCTTACACACCGTAAATCCTTATGAACTTTCAAAAACTTCAGGCACAAGCAATCCTAAACCCAAAAGGTTCTGACTGTGCATTTGAAAGGCTGCTTATATCAGAAAGAATTCGGTGGTCCTTGCCATTAATGTTTTGGATAATGGAGTTTCTATTCTAATGAAAGGAAGACTGATCAATAATTAAAATGTTTCATGGTGATTATTATAACATTTAGTTCTTCAGAAGCTAACTACTCAGTTTAGAAAGTTAGCAAAGCAGACTGACCTTGGGGTTCTTATTTAACATATTGGAATGTATACAGGCACTGTACATTCAATCCTGCTTTATATAAGATTAGTAAATATTTGTACTATGGCATCACCATATATCAGAACCACTGTGCCTGTATGCTGTGTGCTTTGGTAAGAGATCATCCCAAATTTTAGTGGATTTGTCATCTAAAAGAAAAAAAATGGCCAAAGAGATAAAGCATACACCAAATAAATACGGTGCAGGTATTTTTTTTTTTTTTTTTTTTTTAATTATTGGGGTGGAGGAAGAGGTCAGGGAGGGAGATAATTCGAAAACCAGACAAGCCCAAGCATACGGGTCTAAGGAAAATACAAAGCCCTTCTCTTGCCTATCCATAACCAGTCACCAGGATTCAAGAGGCATCATAGCAGAGATGAGCACTGCAGTGGGATCTCAAGGAGAACAAGGACTTAGAGTGGCATTTTGAAATTCTGCATTCAGCTATTTAGAAGTCTTTCCCTAAAGCTTCTCTATTTATCTATCAGAAATTTTAATACTGCAGTACAGCCAAAAAACAGTCCACCCAGGAGAACGTAACATTACTGATTTCTCTCCAAATATGTTTAGTTTGAGTTCAGGTTTATTAAAAATAAATAAATAAACAACCTGTAAAATCCTATCCAGTCTCCCTTCAGTCTTGAGGTGAGTTGGGGTCCTGCTTTCTCCAGTGTTTTCATGAAGTCCTCTTGACTGAATTGTCTCAACTGTGGTGGACTCTACAAGAGAAATAGTTCTTAGCCACTTACAACCTTAACTTTCTTCAGAGTATTTTCAGGTCCTCTAAATACAATTTCCTTACCTTCCATGGTGATATGCTCTTTTGCAGGGGCATAAGGCTAGCCACGTAACGTTCCTGAGGAGAAAGAAAAATAGTTTAATAAAAACGTGATGCTACAGCCAGTATAAAAAAAATCAGTTTACATTAATAGTTCATTTGTTCAAATAAATGTTCGTGCAGCTGTACAAAAAAACCCCCAAAGGGTACCTAAAACAGTCTTTTCAAGCTATTGTAACAAACTAGTTTAACAGCTTGCATTTATATAAAAATCACAGAGTGTGCCTTCACTATACTTTACAAAGTAGCCTGTTCTGGGTAGAAGGAAAACAACCAACCAGCTAACAGCAAAGGTAGCAAAGAATTCACTCCAAGAACTAAGGGGGTTGAGAATGAGGAATGGTAGGTACTCAGTGTGTGGAGTTATGGGACCAGTTTAGTGTCTGTCTACCACGTCTGGCCTGGACTTTGGGCAGCTGTTGCCTGCCATGGAGCCTGGGCTGCTCACAGCAGGGCTTGCAGTTTCCCTGCTCCAAGCAATCTGGACTCCATAGCCAGTGGCACCTGCCCAGAGCCCAGGCCAGCTGTGGTATGCTAAACTTCATGTGCCATACTTTGGCACATGTGAATTAAGACTTGTTGCCAACCCCTGTTCTAGCACTGTAAAAGAAAGATTTCTATAAAAGAAATACTACATTTAGAAAAATTAATAAAAAAGTTAGTGCAGAATGCTAGCTTTTTGTAAGAACTGGACACTGTAGAGAAATACATCATGTATGTTAAGTAACAGATATGATAAATGCCAGCTTACTAATGGAATAATGAAGCTTTGTGTCAGCTCCAAGAAATAACGTCGAAGAATTACACTCTGGGCTTCTGCAGGACGTTTCTGTTGTACACCCTATGAGAAGTAGACACAGTAGTAACCTATTATACCCACTGTAGAAACAAGACTTCTTTTTAGTTACTGAATAATTAAGGAGAGGAGAAACTGCATGACGCTTCATCAATGCATGTGTCCATCAAAAAAAATTTAAAACCCCCCAAAAAGTAAACAACAAATAAATTTAAGGCACTGTCAAAAAAAAATTCAAATGGAACATTAAGTGTAATAGTCTTAATACAGCTTCTAATGATTTTTTGCTATTTAAGTTGTATCAGAGCTTACACCTTAAGTTCATCTAGAATCAGAAACAGAAATTCTAGGAGAAAGTTTATTCTCAAGCAGGGGTAGGCAGCATTTTTTGGCCGGAGTGCCAAAAAACCCCACAATGTCTACCTTGGAAGGTGTCTGAGTGCTGGCATGGCAGAAAAACAAAACAAGGGCAGGGTGCACTGCATATTTGTATAGTTAATAATCATATATGTTGCCTTTTTTTTTTTTTAAACGGTAAATACCAGATTTTCTAAAAAAAAATTGTAAACCTGGTGACAATAAATAAAACTTCTGATCCTACCTTTGATCTTGTGTATCTGTTTTGTGGGGAACCCCCCACAACAGCCCCCCAGCCCTGCTCATGCCCCTTGCCCCCCACCCAAAGTCCCTGCCCCCCACCTGCCAGGGCTATAGGGCCAGGGACCCAGGTCCGCAGCTCCCTGTCTGCCCCCAACAGAAGATACTGCCTGGTGCAGCAGAAGCCAGCTCCCCCACTACTGTTGTCTGATGCAAGTTTGGGCGGGGCCAGGTCCCAGTTGCAGCACACACTTCTGGTGGGGTAGGGGGGATCTGTGCCCCCCAGATCTGTGAGGGTGAGGCAGGAGCAGGGTGGGTGCGCACTACAGGCTTGTGCTCCCTGCTGTGCTGCCCTCTCCTGCTGCCTCTGCAGAGTAGCATGTGGAACCTGGCATAGCTGGGAACAGCAGAGGGTACAGAAAAGCTGCCTGCTGCTCCGAGCTCCCTGCTGCCCTGACCACACTTCCCCTGCAGGCAGGGGCAGCAGTGAGAGGCACAGCCCTGCGTGCTACCCACGCTACTCCTATGCACACAGAGGACGTATGACCCAGGCAACATGCGCAGAGCTTACAGCAGCAGGCAGCTTCCCTGTGTGGCCCCTCTGTGCACTGCCGCTCTGGGTCGCACATGCTGTGCTCCTGGCCCTGCTGCCCTTCCCTGGGCCCTCCAGAGCGCAGCATGCGAGACCCAGAGTGGCAACGCACAGAAAAGCTGCCTGCTTCTGCAAGCTCTGCGCTGCCCAGGTCACACTTCCCCTGTGTGCAGGGGAACAGCATGGGCAGCACACAGGGTTGTGCGTCTCACTGCTGCCCCTGCCTGCCAGGAAAGCGTGGCTAGGGCAGCGGGGAGCTTGGAGCAGCAGGTAGCTGCACGCTGCTGCTCTAGGTTCCATATGCTGCTCTGCAGAAGCAGCGGGGATGGCAGCACAGCAGGAAGCATCGCCGGCACCTGTTGCCTCCCTGGAGCCTGGGGCTGGGGAGACAGCATCTATTTGCAGCCTCCCGGCTACAGACACCCCAGGTTCTGGGTAGCTGCCGACAGCCACAGAGCCCAGGTTGCTCCCAACAGCCAGCTGGGAGGATTGCAGCAGGGCTGCAAACAGCTGCCATCTCCCTGTCCCAGCTATCCCCTGGCCCCAGGGTCTGGGAAGGCAGCAGGTGCCAGCACTGTGCCCGTTGGGGCTTGGACCAGGAGGCAGCAGTGGCATACCGAGGAAAATGGCCTCACGTGCCATACTTGGCTTGTGTGCAGGGGGCTGCCAACCCCTGAGTTAAAGCTTCAAAGTGCCATCTTGAAAACTTCACACCTGTTAAGTTTACAGGTTTGGAAACATAGTATTGAAAAAAATTGATTAATTATCTCAGTTCTCTAGATTCTTAGAGGAAGGAAGGACGGACGGACAAGCAGCATTCAAACTAGTTTCAGTCAACAGGTTTAAAAGGTTACCTTCTGTAACTGTTTTATAATTTCTTCATCTTTGTTTAAGTATGGTTTATAAGACGTATAAACACCTAGAAGACAGAAACAACAAAAAGCAAACCATGAATATTTTTAAAGGAATCAACAGTAAGATTTAGGTTAAGTGCAAACAATGGTGTATTACCAGGTTTAGAATCCAAAGTCTTCAGGTTCTTCAGCTTTTTCACTTTCACCTGCTTTGGAACTTCTCCTGCAAGTATATTTAATACCATCACAACTGTCAGTTCTGTTCTTCTAAGGCATGCAACCACAATTAATACAACAAATATTTACAAAACCTTTTTATTACCTGTACAATAAAAGGTATCAAATGTAGGTAGTCATTTGAACTAAAATATATTCATAAAAATTTTAATAGACTGCTTATAGTCTTACAGGCTTTTCATTTAAATGATGTGCATTACAAATAAAAATATTCTCAACTGGAGAAAATGTGAAAAAAAAGTGTCCATTTTTCTTTCAAGATGCCTGTAGCATGGTCACAAAAGAAAAAAATAATCCATGCATAGTAATGAAGAATTGTCTTCTGCATTCATTTCCTAAAATGTTATCCAGTTCCCCTTCTGGGCTACCTGGGGCAGGAGCCTTCAGTGAAAGTAAACATTTGGTCAACCACAAAACTGTGAAGTACCCAGAAACATCAAGAGCAGTCAGAAGAGAAGACCTGAACTCAGCCTCCTAGTTTCCAAACCCAGGGCACGCTCCCTTTAGCAAGTACTGACTTTTTTTTGTTTCTGAGGTAGGACCTTTTGCTTCTTCCTCTAGCCAAGAATTTCTGCACCCTGTTGACATTTCATGAACAGTTCAAAGGAGCCTGATGCTGTTCTGTAGAGCCAAAAATAAGACAACTTTGCTGTCATGCTTAGCTGGACCAGCAGTTCTCAACCTTTTTAGATTTGGGGGACCACTCTGATGCAAAGCACCCCTCACTAGACTTGAGGCACCCCCTTCACAACTTCTGTGAATTGAGCATCTTATTTATTATAGTGCTCATCTCTTTGCAGAGTGGCAGGCAGTGGAGGAATTGCTTGAGCTTGCCCTTATCCGCTTACCTCCTCACACCTGGCTTACCTCTCATGATGCCCCAGATGCACCCTTCAAAGGATCTTGTGGCAGCCTACCTGTGAATCACTGAGCTGAACACTAGCTTTCAAAAGGGGCAGTCAAGTGCAGTACTATAAGCTGTACAGATATTGCTCAGAGATTTCTCTCCACCTTTGCACATAAAGTTAAAAAACACTTTAGGGATATCTGTACATCAGGATCCACTTGATTAAAATGGCCATAAGTTTGGGCTGAGCAGTGTTCTGACCTTGAAGTGGTACACTAGCTTTTTAAAACAAATTTCAATGTACAATAGGATTTTAAAGAAGCTTGAAAGGTAATCTATTTTCTACTACCTTATTATGGGACCATGAATTTCTACTTTAATTATCTTTCCTCCTCTTTCAAAAGCTTCTCAAGGTCTGGTGAAAACAGTACCAAGGCTAATACCAATGACTATGCTCAGAAGGTGGAACACTACTGGATATTTTCTTACAAAAAAAAGCATTTCAGGCTGAAATATGCTGACCTTAAGTAACATCTACATTCTTGGTCCAGAGCAGAATAAATGTACATACCTAGACAAAGGGGGATTGAGTTCAGGTACTTGAACTGGTTAAGCAGCAGCTCTGCAGAAAAGGACCTGGGGGTTACAGTGGACAGTAAGCTGAATATGAGCCAGTGCGGCCTTGTTAACAGCATACTGGGCTGCATTAGTAGAAGCAGATCAAGGGAAGTGACTCTTCCGCTCTTCGGCATTGGTGAGGCCACATCTGGAGTACTGTGTTCAGTTTTGGGCCCCTTACTACAGAAAGGATGTGGACAAACTGGAGGAAGTCCAACAGAGGGCAATGAAAATGGTTAGGAGGCTGAGGCACATGATTTCTGAAGGCAGGCTGAGAGAATTTGGCTTACTAAGTCTGGAGATGAGAAGACAGAAGAGATTTAATAGCAGCCTTCAACTACCTGAAGGGTGGTTCCAAAGAGTGTGGAATTAGACCAGGAATCGGCAACCCCTGGCAAACATGCCAGAGCATAGCATACAAAGCCATCTTGCTTGGAACACCACAGATGGCCTGGGCTTTGGACAGGCCCCTGCTGCCAACCATGGAGCCCAGGCTGTATGCAGCAGGGAGGCTACAAGTATCTGCACCGGGGTCCATGGAGACCTGGCCTGACTTGTTGCCAGTGGTGGGTGCACACAAGCCTTGGGGTGGACAGCAGGGAAGTGGCCAGGGCTGCGCTGCCACAACAAGGATTGGGCCCCACCCAGGTCACCCTGTCATCCACCCCTGGCATGCCAACATCTTGCAAGTTGAGGTTTCCAGGTTTTTTGGCACTCTGCCTAAAAACTATGCTGACCCCTGAACTAGACCATTCTCAGTGGTGGCAGATGACAGAACAAGGAGCAACAGTCTCAAGTTGCTACAAAAGAAGTTTAGGTTAGATATTAGGAAAAAAAACCCCGCAAACCCACAAGGGGGTAGTAAAGCACTGGAACAGGTCACCCAGAGAGGTTGCTGAATCTCCATCCTTGGAGATTTGTAAGACCTGGCTAGACAAAGCCTTGGCTGGGATGATATAGTTAGAAATGGTCCTGCTTTAAGCAGGGGACTGGATTAGATAACCTCCTAAGGTCCCTTCCACCCCTAATTTTCTATGATTCTACTTCACATCACAATCATAATGATGCATATTACTACTGTTGGCTGGGAAGCTAGCCTTTGGTAAAGAAAAAAAATCAAACTTAACAGGTATAATGACTTAACATTTAATATATGTTTAAAAGCTGCACTGGTGAATGTGTAATTTCACACTACTATTGCATCAATGGTTAAGCTTTATGGTTACAGGTAATACTGTGTGTACTTTTTAGCAACTGTCACTCCTATATTTTTCTGGTTCTAAAATAAAAAAAATGCAAGAAAAATACACATAGACTAAAGGTCATGTTTAGTGACAGTTAGTAAAATGCTACCTTTGAGCAGGTGGTTTCAGTTGTTACACTCTTAGTAGAGGTATGAAAGCAGAACATATTTAAATATCAATGAACAAACATGGAAGCTAATGGCTATTACTGCTTCCTACCTTGAAGACAAAGAGATGGATACTAGATGGATATGACCAAGTGACACAAAGCATTTGAATTTACTTATCATCCTTAAGTTACACGTGCAACGTAGATTGAGTTATTTTACATAAACTCAGACCTACAAACAGCTTCATAAAGCAGCATGCAAACCTAAAGGCTCCTGTATTAACATCTAAGATTTCATTAAAGGAAAGAAAGGTATGATATTTTATATAGCCTATAGTAGAGTACTGTAGAAGAGTTTATACTTTACCTGGAAGTTTAATATCTCCTATTCGAATAATGTGTGGCCAGTGTTGAAGCGTTTTAGCAAAAAAAGGATTTGTCACTCCTAAGATGACAGAGGGTCTGAAAAGAAAAAGGGTTCTTCAAACATGAAAACAATAGCTTGTCTCCCCATAGTAAATACAAACACTGAAAGTTATTCAAAGTTAATATTAACACAAAGAAAGAAGTTTCCAACATATGACAAAGCATTACTGTCTTACAGAGCTTTCCTTTGGTAAGCTTTCAAAGTAATAAGAGGGGCACAACTACTAAATATTACATTTTGCTGATTCTTAGCTAAATGCTGCCCAGTTGTACTGTTGTGTTACTCAGCTTTTCTAACATCTATAGATATTCATGAAGGACATCGCAAAACCTAACCCCTAGAAACTCAAACACACCATATCTTGCTCTACACTAACTTCCAGGTTCATCTCAAGTGGTAAAAGCAGTACAAGAATAAGAACACTGGATGTCTCAAAGGATCAATAATGAGAGATTCTTTTACATCATTGGCTCAAATCTAGCCTAGCCTAAGCTGCTAGGGTGTCTATACAATGTGCTCCAAATAAGCAAGTCTGCTGGAGCGTTCCAATTAGAACACTCCAGCAAGCTGCAGCATCACATGTATTCAGTGTCCCATGTTTCTAAATGGCGTGGAGGGGGTGCAGGTGCTTTAACTAAAACTCTTTGAATAAGCTTTAGTTAAAGTGCGCCCCCATGGGCATTTTGAAGCAGGGGATGCTGAATACACGTGATGCTGCAGCGTTTTAAATTAGAGTGGCTGTCCAGGAGCCACTTTAATTAAAACACCCCTCCTCCCATTCCAGAGCACATGTAGACACCCCTAGTGACTGGATCCTCTCATGGCTACCAAGTCCTATTTCATGTGAGTTAAGTCGTCTTTTCCAGTTCCTGATACAGGTATCTAGATTACAAAAAAGAAAAAATGGTTGCATTGGCACTTCTTCTACCACTGGGAAAGAATGTCCTTTCACCTGTACAAACCACTTCTCCAGCTCAAGTGCAAAGCACGCTGGCATTAAAATATGAAGAAGGGTGTGCTGGTGCTACCTGTATGCATCTGTTCTGTGAAAAGGTATTTTCAGTCTTTAAAGGGCTTTTACGACAACTCGTTTTCGCCAGAATTAAGGTCATTAGATTTAATTTACCTTTTTTTAAAAAAAAATAATAGTCTCTAACTTCCGACTGGAATAGCACACCAAAACAAAACCCCATTATGAGAAAAAAATCCTCTTGAAAAGTTGATGTTAAAGTATTTTGGATATACTGCTTTGTCAGAATTCTTCCTCTTTAAAAAAGGCACTCTCAAAAGTAGAAACCTATTTCTAGTCTCTTAAATTTTTAATGAAAAAACTGCATAGATGCAAGCCCCATTTCACAAAACCAATGATACTAAACCAGAAGTTAAAAAAATAAAATAAAAAAAAAATCTCACTCTGGTATACATCAGTGAACTATGTCTTTAGGGACAGGGCACTAAAGTTTAACCAAATATTACTATGTATTCCATGGGAGTGATAATGCAGTATGCAATTTAGCTTCTAAAAATAACAGGACCACAAAATACGATATCCATGTTTAAATATTGTTCCACTGGAACATTATCTGGAAAGAGTTTTAAAAACAACCAAACACATAAATTTCAATATAACAGTGACTTCAGACTTTAAAGAAATCTTATTCTGAAAATGATGAGTAAAGCAAACAAAAACAGTACATCCCCAGTTAAGTTACAATATTTCAATAAAATATATTTTTAATACAAGTCCCATGGAGAGTTGCATGTGGATTTAAAATGTCACAGTAAGATCTATAAGCAATTATGAAAATTCAGTACCTTCTGCAAGGGTGAGATAGAATTATTCTATTTTTATTAATTTGAACTATGTCTGCTTATAAATCAGAGAGATATGCCCACCCAGATACCCTGAAGAACCATGTATTCTTTTCTTATGTTTTATGTACACAAATAAATTGATTGGAATAGCTTTGTAGAAGCTGCTTGTATGGATTGAAGAATAAGAGTCACTTTGTGTAACTGTTATTCCAGAATAAAGAAGCGTCTTATTCTGGAACACAGGGTCCACACAGGGAGCTACTGTTCATTCCAGAATATGCTATTCTGGGCAATTTTTCTGGGCAGATACATTGTTATTGAGAATCATAGAAAGTGAGGGTTAGAAGGGACCTCAGGAGGTCATCTAGTCCAACCCCCTGCTCAAAGCAGGACCATCCCCAACAAGATCATCCCAGCCAAAGCTTTGTCTAGCTGGGTCTTAAAACCCCCCCAGTGATGGAGATTCAGCTTCTCTAGGTAACGTGTTCTAGTGTTTTACTACACCCTTAGTGAGAAAATTCTTCCTAATATCTAACCTAAACCTCCCTTGCTGCAACTCGAGACTGTTGCTCGTTGTTCTGTTATCTGTCACCACCGAAAACAGTCTAGCTTCATCCTCTTTCAAACCCCACTTCAGGCAGTTGAAGGCTGCTATTAAATCCAATCTCAAATTTCCCTTAGCCCCCTCAGCATTTTTGTTGTCTTCTGCTGGACTCTCTCCAATTTGTCCATAACCTTTCTGTAGCGGAGGGCCTACAGAACACAGTATTCCAGATGTGGCCTCACCAGTGCTGAATACAGGGGAAGAATCATCTTCCTTGCCCTGCTGGCAACACTCCTACTAACAATAAGGGCACACTGTTGGCTCAAAGGTTTAAGTGAGAGTTCAAACCTTTTACTAATCTTGAATACAGAAGTCCTGTCGACTTCAAGTATTGTTCCAAATATGAGAGGATTACAAGATTACGACAAAAGGCTTTACCTTTATTTAATCTTTAGTAGTAAGAATTACTCCAGTTAAAATACTCAGCTATAGCTTAGTGTCAAAACAAGAAATAGGTTTCCTTCCAGTCTTGAAAAGTTAGTTTACACTGTCAGCTTTATACAAAATCATGACTTGCACATGATAGTTTTACAACAGTAGTTTAAGTATACTTACGGGGCTTGTGTACGTGTTGTATATTCTTTGAATTCACTGTCATGTATTGTGAAGTACGGCCTAAAATCACTGCAGTATTTCAAAGGTGAAATACAACTGTGGAACAGAACAAGAGAAAAATAACTGTAGTATGCACACATATATATATATAAAAAAAAAAAAAAAAAAAAAAAAAAAAAAGAGTATTATGTATGTACGTGTACATACATACATGTATGTATGCATATATACATGTACGTGTACATACATTACAGTATTCAATGGAGGAAGACAAAACAGCATGAAATATGTACAGCTTCAACAGAGGTTATCCAATGCTGCTCTTGGCTTCAATTTAACTTGAATGTGCCTCTGATCAT
This sequence comes from Crocodylus siamensis, assembly GCF_052110815.1. NCBI lineage: Eukaryota > Metazoa > Chordata > Crocodylia > Crocodylidae > Crocodylus > Crocodylus siamensis. Next base: position 46,184,728 of record NC_143405.1, read on the forward strand.
TTGATCACTGTAAGGAAGCTGTCACAGTTACCTCACAAGAGCCAGAACAGTTTCTGAAGACTCAGAAGGTGATGGTGCCATGACAACAAGTGGTTCCCCCAACAACACAAGTTCCCAGAGCATCTGGATATGAAAGAACACTGGGCAGAAACACCTGAAAACAGATAGATAGAGAGAGAGAGAGAGAGAGACAGTGTGTGTGTGTAGACATTTTCAATATACTTAACTTGCCAAAAGCAATACAAATTTTAGTTAAATTACATATCTAGCCATAAAAGGATGACAGCAAATTATATTAAGATTTCTCCCATTTTTCAAGCTGATTATTACAGGTTTCCCTCGATTTATGCGAGTTCTTTACATGCAAATTCACTCTTATATGTTGAGCACATTTAGACCCACAATTCATTATATGCAAGGTAAATTTGCTCTTATGCAATCAGCATAGATGCCACCCCCCACCCACGCAGGTAACTCAGTGGGGGAAGGGGAAAGGGCTCCACTCACCCCAGCCCCAGCTGCAGCAGCCCTGGGAGTGGCCGATGCCAGCTGCCTGCAGCCCCTGAGCTGCACTGTGTTCTGCCCCTCCCTTCACCCCAGCCCCTGGGCTGCACTGTGCCATGGTACAGGTAGCTGGCGTCAGCTGCTCCAGCACAAGCCGGGGTGAGTGCAGACAAGCAGAGCCCCAGGTAGCGTAGGGCACAGCACTCACCCCAGCCCCAGCTGCAGTGGCCCCAGGAGCTAATGCCAGCTGCCTGCACCAGGGCACGGTGCAGCCCAGGAGCAGAGGCGAGTGAGAACAGGCAGAGCACACTGCAGCCCAGCAGCTGCAGGCAGCTGGCACTGGCCACTCCTGGGGCTGCTGCAGGCAAGGCTGAGGTGAGTGCCACTCTGCTCCCTCTGCTTTGCTGCCTTGTGTAGCCCCAGAAGCAGCACCCCTCCCCCTGCCCCTTCCCTAGTCCCAGCCTCACTCCCTCCCTCGCTGTCACTGGAACCCATCCCTATTTGTTACACTGGAAATGTAGTTAGGTAGAAGGCAGAGCAGGTGTAGCACCTTTTAAACAGTCAACTCTAAGTCATGTTTTCTGAAGCTGCCATTGGATGTGTACCTGGATGTGTAGGCATTCAGAACTACTGGGGGAAAAAAATTAGGTGAAATTTTTACCTGAAAAGATCCACTTCATGAACAGTGGGCAAAGCAACAGCAATTTGAGAGTCTGTCTGAAAGACAGAAAATTAACTTACAGCATACATAATGCAAGGTGGCATGAATATGGATTAAAACAGCTGCTCTCCCTGTTTTGCAGACACTATTCCAATAGAGTATGCGCTCTGTACTCTCCAAAACAGTTACTTAATTGTATTAAGGGTAACCGAAGTATATCATCAATACAAGTTTCTTGAACTAGTGCAAGTCAGACGGGTTGCAAAGTATTTCAGCTCAGAAGGATTGCAAAATATTTAGGAGGTTTCAACCAACACAGGTTTGTTTGGTTTTTTGTCTGAAAGTATAGCTAAACAGGTCAGCTAAGTATACCTGCTTTCATCTTATGGCTAAAAACAAAGCTTGTGGTGTTTTGGTTTGTTCAATTTGTAGCAATTTTTAGTCAGGTAGTGGGAGTGTTGGAAAGCATGGAAAAGGGGCATGTGGTATGGGAGGAGCACAGGAGAAAGGCCAGAGCTAGTGACTAGATGCTAATGAAACTGTACTCCATACATCAAAACCTCACAGTTAAAAAGAAGACTTCAAGCAAACTCAAGCTCAAAGCTCCATAATTAAAACAAGGATGATGGCAAGCATTCCTTGCAAAAGGACACAGGAAAAGGTAACTTTCCTAAGCCCAGAGAGAGGGATTTAAATTAGTATAATGGAAGTGATAATTTTGTGGGGGACTGAATTATCAGATCAACTGTCAGTCCTTTTGCTCCATTATTTTTCATGTTGTAATTGCATATTCACCTAGACTGAGATAAAATATCTAACTGAACAAAGCAATAAAAAAATCCCATTTTTCCTCTTTGACAAATTAAGACAAAATTAGTTCTACAATCATCTCTAGTTTTACCACTTAGACAAAACCATTGCTCTAGTATCAAAACTACAGAAACTGAAAACATGTTTAGAAAGGAGAAAAAAAAAATACACTGACATTTTGGTCCATTGAACATTCACCAGAAACAAATCACATAAGCCCTTCATTAATTCCATTTCAGAGAGAGATTTGTCAACAGGTTCTGCAAATCATTACATGTCTGTAAGTCATCAATCTCTCCTGCAGAAACCTTTGGCTGCTTGCAGATGTTAGAAACAACCCTGGTGCTCAACTTTAAACTTGCTGCACGCCTGTACCAAGCCCAGGACATGCCCAGAGGAGGCACAGCGTTAGTTAGACCCAGCTTGTCCAAGGTCTGTATAGATCAGGTGCTTTAATGGGGCTCTTTTGGTGCTTTTATCTAATAGCTGATTGACTCCGTGTTTGAGAAATGCATCAAAGAGCCCCACTGAAGCAGCCAATTTACAGAGACACTGCAGAGCCAGGTTGAAGTAACATGTGGCTTCTTCTGGTAAAGTGTGGCTAGTTTGTTTGGGTTTTTGTCTTTTTAAACTTCTGCAAGCAGCTTTTATGTTCCCATATCACATCCAAGTAAGTAATCACAGCAAATATAGCTGCTTTTCTGCCAGTCAACTCAATCCTCATATAATGGATCCTCATGCAATGGATTTTGCAATAATCCTCCAAGCACAAGACTGGGGAGAGCAGAGCAGTTCCTCAGAGCCAGTAATGAGGACTCCCTATTCATGATGCAGTAATCTTATATCATAGTTAGACAAAGCACTTTGGGTAAATGTCACATAATTTACTGAAATCACCTTGTCTGTCTATGTCTTTTGACCAACACAGGTGTAACCATACCCTGAAACTACATTATGGTTAGGAATGATTCCTCACGTCTGCTCCTGTTCCTCTGATGCAGACCCAGGTTCTGCACCATCCTGCTCTATCCCACACTTTTCCCTGATGCAGGTAACCAAAATAAATCTACCATGATGCACTGGACTTTGTAAATACAGTTGCTAGGAGTGCTGTCTGAAGGAGTGAAATGTCAGGGTGTGCTCTTGGCTGCCTTAAGCCACTGCTGCCTGCAGCATTTAATCTGAGATCTGGGGAAGTCAAGTTCTGCATGCGTCCCTGCTCTGGGAGTGAGGAGGCACATGGCCTTGGGGCTGGGAAGCAGAGCAGTTCCGCAGTGCCAGCAGAGCCCACACCATCCCCCAGCACCCACCTTGCCTTGCAGCGCTGCAGCCCAGCTCCTCTCCGGGTGGGTGTGTGGTGTTAATAAGTTAGTGCGCGGCATGGTATTTAATTGTGTGCGGCAGTGCACATGCGCAGCTTGGAGGGAACCTTGAGCATGACATGTAAATCACAGCATAATACATGAAAGAAGCAGGTTTGCTGCTCCTGCTTAAAACATTGCTTAAAAGAGCAGTGCATGGGGAAATAAATCAGACCGCACAGAGAATGCGACACACAAGGATGCAGAGACACGTACTATAGTACAGTGGTGCTCCTTGTAAAGAGGAGGTTGTTGATGTTTGTTCTCCATGTTCAAGTAAATATATGCAGTTGGATCTTCAAAACCTTCAACAGGTTGGGGCCTGACTAAATTCATTACAATACCACTTTTCCTTGAAACATAATGATGCCTCAAAGAGTACAGGAGTAGGCTGCATGCTTAGGGGCAACCAACATGGGTTCATCAGTGGCAGATCCTGTCAGACCAACCTGGTAGCCTTTTACGATCAGATCACTAGACGCAGGGGTAGCAGTGGATATAATCTTCCTGGACTTCCGGAAGGCTTTTGACACTGTCTCTCACCCTGTTCTCATTAAGAAACTGGGGGGCTGTGGTGTAGACACCCACACAGTCAAATGTGTCGCCAACTGGCTGGTGGGCCACACCCAGAGGGTGGTAGTGGATGGGTCCTTCTCAACCTGGAAGGACGTGGGCAGTGGGGTCCCCCAGGGCTCGGTCCTCGGGCCCGCACTGTTCAACATCTTCATCAATGATTTGGACGAGGGGGTAAAAAGCACCCTGTTCAAATTTGCTGATGACACTAAGATGTGGGGGGACGTGGGCACATTGGAAGGGTGCAACAGGCTACAATCAGACCTAGACAGGTTACAAGGGTGGGCGGACGAGAATAGGATGGGTTTCAACACAGACAAGTGCAAGGTGATGCACCTCGGGAGGAACAACCGGCACCATACCTACAGGTTAGGGAACTCCCCTCTTGTCAGCACGGAGGCGGAAAGGGATCTGGGGGTCATCACTGACTCCAAGATGAACATGGGCTGGCAGTGTGGAGAAGCAGTAAGGAAGGCCAACCGCACCTTGGCATGCATCCACAGATGCATCTCGAACAGGTCCAAGGAGGCGATCCTCCCCCTCTATGCGGCACTGGTTAGGCCACAGCTGGAGTATTGTGCCCAGTTCTGGGCACCACACTTCAAGAGGGATATCGACAGCATGGAGAGGGTCCAGAGGAGGGCCACTCATATGATCAGGGGACAACAGGGCGGGCCCTATGAGGAGAGGCTACAGGACCTGAACCTGTTCAGCCTCCAAAAGAGAAGGCTGAGGGGGGATCTTGTGGCCTGTTATAAACTAGTCAGGGGGGGATCAGCAGGCATTGGGGGAGTCACTGTTCCCCCGAGCACCGCCAGGAGTGACTAGGAATAACAGTCACAAGCTGGCAGAGGGTAGGTTTAGGTTAGATATCAGGAGGCGCTACTTCACAGTCAGGGTGGCTAGGGTCTGGAACCAGCTGTCAAGAGAAGTGGTGCAGGCTCCTACCCTGGGGGTCTTTAAGAGGAGGCTAGATGAACATCTTGCTGGGGTCATTTGACCCCAGTACTCTTTCCTGCTATGGCAGGGGGTCGGACTAGATGATCTGCTCAGGTCCCTTCCGACCCTAGAAACAATAACATATCTGTTACTGTCTCATCCTATTTAGAAATCAAAAATAAACAACTTAAAATGGACATGGATTTATTACCAAGCTTGTTAAAATTTGTACAGGTAAGGCCACAACAGGCCACCTTCACTTATCTTGAAAAGCCAACCAAGAAAACTGATGTTGAATAATTCATCCTTCAGAACACAGTAGATTACACAACTGAGAGGGTCACTTAAACCAAAGATACAAACTCTCTCATTGTTCTGAACCGTAACAATATCTGAGCGCTACCTGTTGGGTGAACTGTACTATTTGAGTTGTTCCAGGCTTGTCATGACACGTTGGAATCCGCACCTTTGAAATTAAAAAGTTAGGAATTAATTTCCCTTATAGCCAACTCAACCTAAGCTTAAAACATCACCTATGAGACAGGATGCAATGTTCAAAAAGGTCACTCATGTGGTGCTTATATTGTTTTCTAGCACCTGCATGCATAATTCCCTCTCCACCCCCAGCAATGTTATAGCTAAGAATTTTTCAGGGTCACTTTTATTCTTACTGAAAAAAACAACCTCCTAGCAAATAATTCATCTAGTCACTTTTAAAAAAGACAAAGCAAAAATAAGAAATCTCTAAAATACCGCAGATTTTGCTGTCCAGAAGGAACTGAGGAGAGGACAGAAAGGTTTATGGTTTTCACTTTGAACTGAAAATTACCATTAGAAAATTTTCCCCCAAACCCCAGACTTCTTGGCAAGTACTGGTTGCAACCAAGCCAAATTGAAAAACTGTAATGTAGCTCCTGCCCTCATAATCTGTGACTGTTATTAGGTTGCCTGAAGGCACACATGCATTGCAGAGCCTATGGAACGGAGGATCAAGAGTACAGTCTAAAATTAAGCTGTAATTGTCTAACAATAATGGAAAAACAGCCCTGATATTGATTACCACTTGTATGTAAGAGGCAAAAATAACAAGGCCATTATAAAACAGCACTCTGCATTCATGTGTCTGAACTGTCCTTTTGGGGTCCTTCCTGTCCTTTTAAAAGGACCAGTCTGACACCTGCCAGGTAGAAATCACTGGTTTATTAGTGACAGTTGATTCTCTACAATTACCTCAGAGAGCCTTTTCTTTGGAAACGCACATGCCTTTAGACATGAAATTGAAAATCATCCGTATTTCTAACTGTGCTGCACGGAATCCTTTCAAACCTACAAAGGAATGTTGGCACCCAGCTGCCCTCTGTTCTAATTGAGCATCTGCTCACTGCAGTTTTCCCGGACTAGTGTGCATTAGCTATAGCTTCTTCTATAGCTTTCCTCAGAAATAGTTAATTGTGTTTAAGATTGACAATAGATGCAGTTTTGAAACTTTCTAACTTCTGAGACTATCAAAGCACACACTGATTGGGAGGCTATTTGATATTATTAATGTAAAACTTCTGGGATAGGGCATATTTTCTTTTAAGCATACACTGGAGTTCCATTTATGTAGTAGAGTTTGGTACTAAATATTGCAAAGATTTTGCTAACACCCATTTTGACTCGTTAACAACAATCAGCATGAAAATCTCTTGGAAAGTATATTCTAGAACAATAGCAGACTAGAATTATATTTGTTTATGAAAATGTAGTGATAACATAGATGCATCTACCTACTTATGTTCTTGCTTCCAAAGAACCCAAAATATTTTATCTGGATCCTCCCAAACTTAATCAAGAGCTGCAGGCACATCTATATCTTTTCCTAAGCATAAACAATACAGAACACACTGAATATATACAGTAAATGCAACTAAATCCAAGCTGAAAATTAACACATTTACCTTCATTATAATGCCCATAATAGGCAATTGAAGTATTTTCCCTGGAATTGGTGGGGGCCAACGATCAACATCACTACAAACTGAAAAACACAGTTAAATGTTCAGCATATGTACAGGCCATCTCTGCAACGCTCCAAGCTGTTCAAATCAACTGTTCAATATAAACAAAATTCAAGTCTTAACTGAATATTTATCCCCAATGTCACCCCATGTTACCTTTTCAATTAAATATTTGAGAGACTTATCACTACACTCAAGTTATTCAGCTGGTTTAGTAAGGAAGGGTAACACATGGTCTACTTTTAATTTAAGAGTTGTATTCAGTAGCAGCCAGAGTCCCCAGTCAGGGTAACGAGTCCAGAGCCCTGGGTACTGTTCAAACTTATCTAAGAGACAGTAAAAAGAATAAATGATTACCAGCAGCTCCCCCACCACTCTGCGTGTCCCTTCCCGACACCTTCTGCTCTGCATATCCCTTTCCCTGTGCTCCCCCTGCACTCCTCTTACTCCGTGTTCCACTTGTGCCCTAGGCATCCCTTTCCCCACATTTCCCATGCTCCTCTTGCTCTGCGAGTCCCCCAGCAGCACACACCCTTAACCCTGCACTCCCAGCTACACTGTGTGCCCTCTCCCTACACCTTCCCCAGGTTCCTCCCACACTGCACACACCTCCTGATGCAGGAGGAAGGACACACGGTGTTGAGGAAACATGGGAAAGGGTCACACAGTGTGGAGGGAGCACAGATGAAACGACACAGAGAGCAAGGGGCTGGGATGTCAGGGGGGTGTACAATGCAGGGGGGAGCACAGGGGAAAGACTGTGCTCCCCTTGCTCTATATGTTCCTTTCCCTGCGCCCCCTCACTTAGTGCATCCTTTCCCCCACACCACCCCCCTCCACCCTTTCCCCTGTGCTCCCCCCATACCACATGTCCCTTTTCCATGCTCTGCAACACCCCCACTACCTGCCACATGAGCTATCCTGGGCTGCCCCCAGAGCCACAGCAGCTGCTTGACTGGCCTGTTCTCAATTTTTTCCCCCATGCTGAATGGGGGGGAAGAAAACCCTCACCTTATATTCAAGTAAATACTGTAGGTAAATTAGCTCTGTGCACAAAACTCACATTGGGTAATTAAAAAAAAAGGAAGATACAAACAAGGAGTATTAGTGAAACATCAATATTAAAGCAATTTGTCTGTAAAGATTTTCATCTTGGATTTTCTAGCATTTATAGAATTATAAATATGAATACCCTCGACTGGAAGAAGGCCAATGTGGTACCGATCTCCAAGAAAGGGAGGACAGTGGATCCGGCTAACTACAGGCCCATTAGCCTGACTTCTATCCTGGGGAAGATCTTAGAAAAGTTTATTAAGGAGGCCATCCTTGAGGGACTGGCCCAGGCTAACATCCTAAGGGATAGCCAGCACGGGATTGTTGCGGGTCGGTCTTGTTTGACCAATCTCATTTCCTTCTATGACCGGGTGACCTATCATCTGGACGAGGGAGAAGAGATTGATGTCATATATCCTGACTTCAGAAAAGCTTTTGATCTGGTATCCCATGATCACCTCTTGGCCAAACTGGCCGGTTGCGGCCTTGGCTCCACCACGATCCGCTGGCTGGGAAATTGGCTCCGTGGTCGGACCCAGAGGGTTATAATTGATGGCAGTCACTCATCGTGGTGCCCTGTGACCAGCAGGGTCCCTCAAGGCTCTGCCCTGGGACCCATACTGTTCAACATCTTCATTAATGATGTGGACACATTGGAGTCAGGAGTGGACTGGCCAAGTTCGCCGATGACACCAAACTTTGGGGCAAAGCATCCACGCCAGAAGATAGGCGGGCGATCCAAGCTGACCTGGACAAGCTCAGCAAATGGGCAGATGAGAACCTCATGGTGTTTAACACCGAAAAATGCAAGGTTCTCCACCTTGGGAGGAAAAACCCGCAGCACCCTTATAGGCTCAGCAGTGCTACGTTGGATAGCACTACAGAAGAAAGAGACTTGGGGGTCATCATTGACCACAAGATGAACATGAGCCTGCAATGCGATGCTGCGGCTAATAAAGCGACCAAAACGCTGGCTTGAATCCATAGATGCTTCTCGAGCAAATCCCGGGACGTCATTCTCCCCTTGTACTCGGCCTTGGTGAGGCCGCAGCTGGAGTACTGCATCCAGTTTTGGGCTCCACAATTCAAAAAGGATGTGGAGAAGCTTGAGAGTCCAGAGGAGAGCCACGCGCATGATCAGAGGTCAGGAAAACAGATCTTATGATGATAGACTGAGAGACATGGGACTCTTTAGCCTGGAAAAGCGTAGGCTCAGGGGTGATCTGATGGCCACCTATACGTTTATCAAGGGTAACCACCGGGATCTGGGGGAACGTTTGTTCACCAGAGCGCCCCAAGGGATAACTAGGTCAAACGGTCACAAACTCCTGCAAGACCGTTTCAAGCTGGACATAAGGAAGAATTTCTTTACTGTCCGAGCCCCCAAGGTCTGGAACAGTCTGCCAGCAGAGGTGGTTCAAGCACCTACATTGAACACCTTCAAGAGTAAATTGGATGCTTATGTTGCTGGGCTCCTATGACCCCAGCTGACTTCCTGCCCTTTGGGCAGGGGGCTGGACTCGATGATCTCCTGAGGTCCCTTCCAGCCCTGATGTCTATGAAATCTATGAAATACCACTATTATTATTATCATTAATGAGTCCAACAAGTTGCCAGGTTTAAGCACAAAAGAAAATATTTGTTTTCCTGATCAAAGGTTGGAATACATTCATTTGAACGGCTGTACAACATACAAATGCAAATCCCACCAAAAGTGGATTCCCAGATTGCTGTTTACTGAAGCACAAAGCAACAAGATGTGGTTCAGGCGGAGACGTACCATATTAGGACCAGAACGGGAAACGTCTCTCACAACTGAGACGGGGCTAAAGCACTTGTTTTTGATACTCTCTTGCTTCTGGTGAAACAAAGGCAAACCTAAATTCTCACTTTCCCTGTCAGCTATTCTAGAAATTTAGAAGTACCACCCAGTATCTGCTGTAAGGATAAACTGGCCATTAGGCCAACTGCCTTCTCTTCATATGCTTCCCTTCTTTTCAGTTCAAGAGCAGCAAATTTATTTACAGACAGTGAATCCAAATTGTGGGGAAGACAAAATTAAGGCCAGCAATCTGTGTTGCACTAGTGATCCCTATACTTAGAAGACTAGGCTTTTGGCTCTTCAAAGGGAAACATCAAATTATCCTTGTAAAGAACTAGATTAGTAAATTTTTATAGGGTCTAGAAGGTAAAAACTTTTCAACTTAGCTTCTCAGAGCTTTAGTATTTCTTCCAGATAGAAAAGTATACAAGCTGCAATATTATTTTGTTTTTAATAAGATTAAGAAATGTTATGTTTAGTTCACTTGTTCTCTGAAGTTTTGCAATTTTTATGAAACACTTTTGCAGAATAGTGAACTATTATTACTAACCTGCTTCCAGGAAAGGTTCACTCTTTTTAAAATACTCTGGTGCTATTTGCTTAAGCACAGTGTGGAAGAGGTGAACATACGGTAGCTTGCTGATGAGAACCAAGGACTGGAAGAGAGCATAGAACACCACTGCATAATTACATCATTTTAATTTAGTCTCTTTCTAAAATACTATACAATTTACAAGTTCACACTTGAAGACTTTTAGTTAATTACCTTTTTGTTGCAAAACAACCACAAACTGACCTACAAATAACACCAGTTACCAACTTGTTTCATAATTTGTAGCCTTGCTCTAGAAACAGAATCATGCAAGCAGACTGGCTGCAAAAAATGACTTGCATCAAGACGCGAGGTTTTTAGAGCAATTTTTTTTTTTTTTTTTTTTTTTTTTTACTGGCACAACAGTAAAGTTGAGAAAAAGGTTAGGCAAGCTTTTGGGTTCAAAATGATATATGGACAAGACATTCTGTGCCTGAAAGCTTGCCTAACATCACTCAGCTGTACAATTGGTCCAATAAAACATAGGGTAGATTTGCGGCTTATAGACCAACTAAATCACTCCGTCTCTCTTCCCTCTGATTTAGTTAATCTATAAAGTACAAATCTACCCTGCCTTCTAGCCTGACTTACTACCTCTGCCCCCTTAAAAAGGTATAATAAAAAGAAACCTTGCTTTTCAAGTATTTCTTGGACCATCACAGCTACAGCAACACTCCAACCCTACTTTTGTGTTAATTTTTTTTCAAGTTTTCCTCAAATAACAAAATGACTTAAATAACGGGAAAATGTCCCAACTCAATCCACAATCTGAAAGAAACTGAGTTCCTTTCCGACTCTGCATCATCACCATCAAAAGCAACTTGTATTCTGTAAGCCAAATTCTACCCACAGTTACAACTCTTCAAACTTACAGCAAGAATCACATGTGATAAGTTTGGCTCATTAGGGCCACAAAAGTAGTCAGGAACACCCATCTTTCCTATACAGACAGTCAAGTATAAAAAGTCTAGATGAGCACCAACAAGACAACAAATTCCAGTAGACAACAAAAAGAATGAAATTTACACAGCAGACTAAACTAAGCAGAAAGGATATTTTGAACAACATTTAAAGCTTGGTCCACAGAGAGGCTTAAAACTCTGCTATTCCTGTTCTCTTCAGAACAGTATGCTCCAACATGATGCCAAGATTTCACTTTTTAGCAAAGACAATGTTCTTCTGTTTTAAAACTGTATGCTACCTCTCTCCCAATTAGTTCTGGTATAGCTTATTTCTTTCTTTCTTTTACGGGCTGTGTAAACAAATACTAAAGCTGTTTAACAAGCTTGTGAACAAGTTCTACTATTGTTACTGGAAAAAGGAAATTAGGTCTGAAGAACGTGTGCACTTGGACAATACTCTCAAGCACCTGAGACCATACAGTGTCATTTAAATGACACTGTTAACACACTGTTTCATTTTATTGTGTAGAAAGAATAAAGCCTTTTCTTAATGCTGTCAAATAACTAAAACTACCTGCTGTGTCTCAAAACTGTTTTTTTCTAAGTGGGGGAAAACAGTTCAAAATAAGCTGGTCCCATCTACAAATAAAATCAACCCCTACAGTAATTAGATTTTCTATATGAAAAGTTTATAAAATGCGTATGATTTTCCATGTGCAAAACCTAATTATTAGAGGGTCATCTTAAATTTCTCCCTCTCCACTGCTACAGCAGGAAAAGCAGCAGCAGGGGGGCATGTAGTGGAGATGGAAGGGAAGATGGTGGAACCTCCTTACCTCCTATCCCTCCCCTTATCCTCTTCCCCTTGCACCATGCACCCCCTGCCCCCATGGTGCCTGCACTCTGGTGCTTGCCCCTGGCTCCTTTCCCCTCTGTAGTGCCTGCCCCTACACTTGCTCCATCCTGCAGCCTCCGTCTCCCACCCCTGCTCTCTACCGCCTCCCCCACCCCCCAATCACAAACACACATACCTTCTGTGCAACTGCCTACCACCGCTTACTGTCAGGTGAAGTTATAGCTTCAGTCCCTCCAGGCACATGGAAACTCCAGCCCCTGCTCAGAACATGTGGAAGCTCTGGCCCCTGCCCAGCCATATATCAGTGTTAGCAGCTCTGGCTCTGGGACACTTGCATGGCCAGGCAGGGACTGGAGCTTCTCTGTGCCCCAGGATGGAACGCAGGCAGAGCTTGAGCCCTGCCTTATAAGTACATGGTGGCAAATCACAGTTATGTGCATGGAACTGTACAGAAACTATGAAGATGCAGTTCCCACACCAGTGAGGTTAATTACAGTGTAATGGCCCCCTGGAGATATTTTTTTTTAAAAAAAAAAAGACATTTAATTACCTTCTGGAAGTAGCCTCTTTTTAAGGTCTTGTCTCGAACTTGTCGGAAATACACGTAGCCATAGTAATATGCAGAGTCTTTCTGTTTAAAAAAAAGGGTATAATTTGAAAGTAAAAATTATGCCCTATTTTTAAGTGTTCTGTGTTGTTCTTATAAAATCCATTGTTGATAAGTGTGTAGTGCAAGTACACATACTAAAAAGATAATTTACTCCACAGTTATAAAGATTCTATACATTTGAATAAGACAGTTCTGATTCTAGCTTTGTAACATTTGAAGGATTTTTGTTCATTCAGTGAGCTTGAGGTTTCAATCATCTCACAAACATTTCACCCAAAAGTCTTCTATAAATGTACATAAATAGAAATAGTTGGCTGGAACACAGTCAAAATTATATTATCCAGTTAGCAGTCAGATTGTTAACATCTGGGTAATGTTATTAATACAGAAAAAAAAGTCTATAGCCCCAAGATTGAACGAGAAAGCTATGACACCATTATACACACTATAAGTGTAAAGTTCAAAGGTGAATTAAAGAATTTCTAGTAAACATCCAGAAGAACATCTCTTTGAGACGGTTTCCTAAATAACTTGTCTAAAATTTGGCAATGCAACTGCATCACCAGAGTTTAGATCAGACTTACGTTATCTATACCAAAATGTAAGCATATTTCTGAATGTTTAAAACAAATATGACAGAACTCTTTTTCAGTTTTAGCATATTTCCAACCTTTAAGTAGATCGGTAAATCTCTGTCCAACTGGTCCAGATGACAATGCATTGAGAGCTTCCTGCCAGAAGACCGTCGGAATCTAAAACAAAACTGGGTGTCTCCCAGACAACCTATTGGGAAAAAAAGGAGAAAAAATGGCTTAACTTCATATTTCCATTTAAATTAGGGTCTATCTCCATGGGGCTGTTATATCAAAATTATTTTACTTTGTTTGCTTTAGTGTGTTTATCCAACACTGCCTTTAAAAATTGCTATTTGGTGCTTTCAGCTACAGTAAATAACCTTTTCTGCAACAAGAAAATTCTACATACTTGACTTCGATTTACATGGACACATTCCTAACTACTCTCCTGATGACAGTTCTCTCACTACTACTACATGCTTAACTGCAGCATTTCACAAGATGAACATTTTGGACAGCCCCCTGTGTGAATGCAGGTATCCAACGAACAGTACAGCACTTCATCAAAAGCTGTAATCTTTACAAATGCCCAGATGGGGCAGACAGAATCTGCACACTGAACGCTAATACCAGACAGTGAGTGGTTTGTAGACTTGGAAGCTGATATATGATGCCATATGAAAGAAAAAAGGCTGCCCAAGTAGAATGACCCACTGTCAAGGTGTGGGATCCCCAAGGATGGCTGTGATGCCTCTAGGGCTCCATGACCATGCCCACTTCGCCCTGCAGGCACCTTCTAGTCTCACCTGCCATGTCTTGTTGGTTTAGATAATAGATAGGGAGGCTGCCCTCAAGTTGTTGTGCAGTCACAGTCCTGATGGACCCCACTAAACCCTGTGGGTTCTTAGACCCCCAGCTGGGTCCCTGAAGGTCACCCCAAGCCTTATGGGCTAGATGCATGGCTCCAAAACTGCTCCATGCCTCACAGATGGTATATCACTGGGCCCCTGGCGCTGGGCTCTCTGCAGCCCTGTCACTGTGACCTTTCTGGTCCTGGGGCTCCACACAGTAGTACGCCCCCTATGAGGCCTCCTCCTCCCCAGTGGGCCTCACCCCAGTCCACCAGGATAAAAGACAACAGAGAAACAAGCCCCTGGGCTATAACATAATACAGAGTGTGGCTTGCATTGTTTGTCTCTTTAAAAAGACAAACCTCTCCTCAAGCACTGAGTGCTTCCCAGCCCTGGGTACCTTATGGGCTCCTAGAGCCCCATTAACCATATAAGCAGCAGTTCAGGCTGCCACAGTGTCTCTGGGTAGTTCTCCCCTGCAGGACCTCCTTCCCCTGGCAGGTGCCAGAGAACTAACTCTCCTAGCCCCACTGCTGGGGCTTATATATGCTCAGGGCCCTGCTTCCTTCTGGTCACCTGATCAGGTGAAGATGCCAGCTAATACTTCCCTTAACCTGTTGCCCTGGCAACCTGCAGCTGTGAGGCTCTGCCTGGCTCTTAGGGCCCTCTATCTAGGCCAGGGCGGGCAAAATGCGGCCCGTGGGCCAGATGCGGCCTGCCAGGCCATTCTGTCCAGCCCGTGGGGCCCCTAAAAATTTTATAAAATTAATACTTATCTGCCCCGGGCTGCCTGCCACACAGCCCTCAATGACTTGCCAAAGCGCCTGAAGTAATTGCCCACCCCGATCTAGGCTGCTTCCACTCTTAAAGGAGCAGGCACCTTAGTACCCTGCAACACCCACCCAGAGAATCACAGAAACCAAGAGCTGGAAGGGACCTTGAAAGGTCATCGAGTCCAACCCCATTGCTCTGGCCAAAAATTAATGCTGAAATCAAATGATCCCAGCAAGGTGTCTGTCCAGGCTCTTCCTGAACACTTCCAAGATTCCAGACTGCACCACCTCCTTTGGAAGTTATTCCAGATTCTGGTCACCCTTACCATAAAGAAGTTCTTCCTTATGTACAACAGTTTATTCCGTGTAATTGCATAACCCATTACTTCAAGATCCTCTTGTTGGAATGGTACCTATTACCCTTTCTGGTATCAGGCAGCAGCATATTTGTGTACATTACGTGACCAATAAAGTAACCATCCCCATCCCCATGATTCCACAGCAGCTGGACTTGACCACCAGTTAGCAGGGCTCCACCTCTAGTCTAATCTGGAGAAAAGTCACCAAGATGCAGATATTTACAGGACACTGCTAGAGCAGAGATGAAGAACAGGGGACACTTTCCAAACTAGCTCCTAGTACAGAGTCAAAACAAAAGCATTCCAACAAGAGTATCTGAAGACAAGGAAGCAGCAGACTCTTCAGTAATATCCCCATTACCTGTCTACGGTGTAAGGTACAAAACACCATTTTTGCAAGCAAAATGCTACCAATGTACTCAAAAACTGACACACGAACAGTTCTTCAGAAAACATCCACGTTCCTGCAGATAGCACTCATGATGTCACATAAACCAAGGGGTACAACTAGATTTTTCCTGGCAGCCAGGTAGTAGGTAACTTGACACGCATCCATTCCCATGTGAGATTCGTATGCACTGAGTCAGAACAAATCTCATGTGGAGCAAATCCAAATACAAGAGAAAAATAAATTGGGAAAAACACTTTGGGTCACAGTTCTCTAAATGCCTTCAGCTTTCAGATGTGTAGGTTTCTTTAAAAGGATTTCACTCAATAAGGACACTCCTCCAGAGATAGATTGCACTTTTGAAAGAGCCACCCAGATACCACATGAAGAACTGCTGCACTACAGAAGAAACGCCCCCCCATAAATTGCACACCACTGGTTATGACATCACCCTTCCTTTGAACTCATAAGGAATATTCTCAAACAATTGCAACCTATACTAGAAGGAGACCATATTCTTAAAGAGATCTTCCCAGAGCCACACATCCTAGCCCTTAAACATGCACCACACCTCACTAATCTCATCACCAGAAGCAAACTTCCTACCAGAAGCAAACACACCAAATGGATCCAGACCATGCCATGACAAGAAATGCAAAACCTGCCAACACATTTCCATCACCCCCACAACTGCTACACCCTACAACAGAGTTATCAGCATTCCTGGATCTTACAACTGTACCTCCAGAAATGTGATATCTCATCCAATGAACCAAATGCCCTGATGAAAAATACATAGGAGACACCAAACAATAACTGCATACCAGAAAGTATGCACACCCGAAATCCATCAAAGACAAGAACAACCAATTACGTGTGGGGGCATAGTCTCACAAGAAAAGCACTCTCTCCCCAAACTCTCAGCTCAAATCCTCAAGGGAAACTTACAAAATATTTCTCACAGATGAGCCTATGAACTTCATTTAATCCACCTCCTGGATGCAAATAATCATGGCCTAAATATAGACATTGGATTTATGACAGATTGTAACCTGCCTGACATCTGACTCCCCAGGTACCTCTCCACTATTTACCTGTTATATCTATCCCCCCGCCCCCCATCTTCCCCACCCCATCCACCCAGCCTGTCTCTCCTCAATTTACAACTTCCCTAACTGTCTCTCTTGCATGCATACCAGCCCAGCCTCTGGCTTCTTTACTATTCATTCCACCCAGAAAGAGCACACACCAACTGCAGAGGCTTCCTCAGCCTGATGAAGGGTTTTTAAACCCGAAGGCTTGCCAAGACATTTTTTTCCAACTATTTAAGTTGGTCTAATAAAAGATATCAGATTCACCCAAAGAACCTTGTTCAGCTTTTAGAAGAACTTCATCATGTTATGATCAGACCTGATGAAAGATGTCTTGCATTTCACAGCTTATCTAACTATTCCAACTACACAGTTGGTCCAATAAAAAGATAATCACCCTAAAAAAATCCTTGCCTCTTGCATAATTTTTGGACCATCAAGGCTACAACACCACTCATAAACTACCTTCAACTTTTAGCTAATTTGAAATGTATCATCAAGTAATTTCACCAATATCAGGCTTCAGACCAACTATCTTTGCAATTAAAGAGCCACAGATATCTTAAAATTCCAGACACTTGGGTTCAGAACAGTTGTTGCAGAACGCTCTTCTGCAGACTACTTCACTCCATACAAAGGGGGCCACAAGGGACACCTAGTCCAGCCCTCTGTATCTGAGCTTCCAGCTCTGTGGGCTGGATAAGCAAGACAGAGCTGGTTTGCCAGCCCAATTCTACTATGGAGCAACCCTGCTCACTGACCTAATCCTGTGCGAGAGGCCATGTCATCCAGCCAGCAGGGCTCCCTGCAGCTCTGGAAATTTGGCAGCTGGGGAGTGGTGGCAGCATTAACTAACTGATGCCAAATGTCCAGACTTGCGTGAAGCTACACATACCAGATGACAGCCTTCACAAGTCAGATGTGGCCCATGGGCGGGTGGGTGGGTGGGCAAGTATACCATCTCAGACAGATACCTGCCCAGCCTCTTCTCGTAAAGAACCAATGAAGGAGATTCCACAATATCCCTAGGCAGCTTAGTCCACTATCCTATTATCATTGTTATAGGGTACTTTTGCCTGCAATTTTATCTGCTTTGCCTTGGTTTAAGGCAGACCACACTTCATCTGGCCTCTTATCCTGCCCTCTCTGTCAATGGAAAATCATCTTCCTCCCTCTTCAAACATTTGGAAGGCTGCCATAAAGGAAACTGCTACTGAGTCTTTCCTTAACTTTCTTTTCTCCAAACTAAACATACCTACCTTCCCTCAGCCTTTCCTCATGTGGCTTACTTTCCAATCCCTGCACGATCATCTTCTGATGCTCTAATCCTCTTCAGTTTCTCACCACACTTCTTAAAATGCTGAACAACACTTTGTGCTGAGCTGCCGGTAACAGAACAGAAGATATGAGACAGAGCTCTATTTTGCATGCACACTGCAAAACAGTGCAGCTCTGGTGGAAACCTGCTCCTGCACCAGCAAAAACAAACCATTCTGGTAAGCAGCAGTCTGCATATCTTCCTGGTTCTGTCTGTTGCTTTTTGGAACTTAACCCTATGCATGTCTTTGGTGGACTAACCTCAGGATAATACCTTCCAATTTAACAGCTTGCAGAGGTGCACCTGTCCTCTTCTCCCTCCATTACTGATCTAAAGTCAATACTGGCCCTCAACCCAATTCAACATATTATGGGATCAGATACAAAGAGAAAGTAGTTCAGAAAACTCCCAGCCATTCTGAGCTGAACCCTCAAATGGGAAAAGAAAATGCATATGGCATACAAGGGGGAAGAGAGGGTGAAGAAAGAAGTGCTCAAGAATTAATTAGCAAACTATATGATAGGACACACCTGCAGAGGCCAAAAACTTTGGAGTCATGATTTCCTGAAGAAATTACACAGGCGCAAAAAAGATAATACAAACAATAGGATGGCCAACAGCTGTGCTAGAGCACCTACTATGCTTTATATAACAGAAAAGAGTCTCTCTCTATTGACAGGAGAGAAAGCTCTGTGAATGGCTAAAAAGTAAAATCTTTATCTCTGTGAGTGTGAAGCTGCTGGGGGGTGGGGCGGGAAATGGGACGGACCATGGTTACATTTATTGTTCAATTTAATTAAAGTTTGAAATAATTTGGATAGCGGCTCCAGGAAAACTTGCCCTTGTGAAATGTTGTTGCTGGGTGTTCTGCCATCAATAATTGTAGTTCCAAGAGAAGTGGTGCTGGCCCCTACCCTGGGGATCTTTAAGAGGAGGTTAGATGAACACCTTGCTGGGGTTGTTTGACTCCAGTAATCTTTCCTGCCATGGAAGGGGGTCGGATTAGATGATCTACTCGGGTCTCTTCCGACCCTAGAAACTATAGTTTCAAGATTCCCCTAAGTAACACAGCTGCCTTCTATAGAAGATGGAGAAAGCTACAAGAGACTATAAAGTTAAACTGAGGATTCACAAGATGACCTAGTTTCAGGTTCCCACAATGGAATCAGATCTCAAATTGGTGAATAGATCTGGAGTCCTTTAAAGAATCTTTATGTTGCAGTATGAAAAGACAGGCCTACTCAACTGAAATGTAAGTGGCCAAAACGTGTCCTAAATGAACCTGATCTGAGCCAACAGAACTCAGTGCCCCTTAGATATAACAAACATCACAAGATATTTGCAAGAAGCTCCTGTCTGGACTGGGTGGAATGGCTGCCAAACTGAAAATATTTGTATGACAGGCATTTCTTACAGAATCTTTTCTGCTTTTTGAAACAGTAGAATCAGACCTCATAGGAACCAGCTCTCTCAAAGGAATTCAGCCATTGACGAGCTATGCCATGAGACAGAGTATAGGGAATCAAGGAACTGGCCTGTGACATATACTGTGACATAAATGAAAGTGCCCATGCTAATCATATGGGTGGCTCTCACAGATCAATATATCAGTGCTGTCTCAGCCATGTTGCTGCTACCAGTATCATTGTGGTTCATTTGGTCTTACTTTGGAAATTACAAAAAAATGGACAAAAATCTATGCAAGTTCCCTTGATCACAGAAAAATAATTTGTTTAACATAAAATTTGGACTTTGGCCTGCTCTCAAGCAATGTCTCTAACATGTATCACTTGGAGTGGTGGAACAGGAGTTCACCATGGGTGTTCCCCATCTGTGAAATATGCTGAGTTAATCTTTCAGCATCCACTTGTGGTCAAAATGTAGCTGTAGGAAAGTATTTTTTGTGTCCTGAAGTTCTGAAATGACCGCTGGCTATCACCATTCTGTATTACTATCTTGTTCAGTCAGTGCTCGCTGACTGAGCCCAGAGGCAGCATTTCAAATGAAGCTGTTCCAGATATATGCCCCACAGAAATAACTGCTCAGTTTCACACTGCATTCCTGCTCTGTCTAATCATATTGCTGCAGCATCCAAAACCTCTATATCAAATTCTTTCGGTTGTGCATATGCTAATCCACATGCATTATTCTGTTTGAATTAACACCTATCAAAACCACGTCAATTCGGTCTGGGTCCTCCACACTTCATGAGAAATGGCACTGGCAAAACACAGATGGCCACAAAAAGTAACAAAGTTTTTAGTTTGACCCTTAATTCCCAAAATATCTGTAGGCTCCAGTAGGCATTCAACAGACAATATGTGAAAGTAAGTGATCTTTGAACATCGCCACCATTACTCAATTGAGTTGGCCAACAAAGCACTGGTCAAAACTCAAAGGCTGTTTACTATTATTTTCACTGCTTGGTGTGACAGAAAAGGCTGGTGATGTGTTTTTTCTGCAGCCACCGACATAGCATGCAAAACAAAAGACTTACTCAAAAAAAAAATGTTATACAGCAACATCAGCTAAAACCCCGCTCTCCTTTTTCCATTTGTTTAAAACTAAAGAAAAAAGCTGCAATGCCACCAATCTCTCACACCGGCAATTGTTCCATTATCTTAAACAGTGTATTTCCAGTTATAGAAGTAATTTTTATTATGGTGGCTCAAAAAACCCAAGAAAACAATTTAATTAGCAAGCCTATTCCCTCCTGCTGAATGGCAGAGACACGAACAAAACAGAAATGTTATAACATTCTCAGTGCAGAAAATACAGGCAGTTCTATAGCATATTTCTCCCCATCATCTGCTCATTTTTTAAATTGAAAAGCACATTGTAGTAGGTTGTTCTACACAACTGTTCAAGGAAAATGGCAGTCATATCCTACTTTAAAAAACCCCCACAAATCTATTATCAATACAAATGTCTAATTTTGTTTTTTTAAGAACACACAAAAAAATAAATCAAACAACACAACCTTTTAGCAAGTTTCAAAACCATTTTTCAATGCATTAGATGCCCTGTGTGGCCTTCTGAGGAACTGAAGATCTGCTGGCTATGGCTGCTGAATTAGTTACAAGCTAATAATTTCCTCATAAGTTTGCTCTTGGGTCATAAACAGTTTTTCTACTAATATCAAGACACAGAATACAGAAAAATATTTGGGTAGAACAGCTTTCCTTTGTTAATATAAACTTTTTATCTGGTTAACCTCTGGAATAAAGTTTTTATCCAAGGAAGGCCTCTACATAATTTCTACGTTCATAAGAGTAATCAGATACAGTTAGTGATGCTATCAACCCTGCCCACAAAGGTTTCTCTTTACTTGTATACATTATACACTATTAACTTAACATGATTTTTCCAAGAGTAATTTTGCATTATTTTTAGTTGAGGTTGTATTTTAAATACTTAAGTATTCTAAATAAATACATTCCTATGTAATATTTAAATAAATCTGTAACTGTTACATACAATAAGGTGTGTACTTAAAGTTCAGCATATATACTTTTTACATGCAAGAGCCAAAAAGGAACCACTCCCTTACTTTCACAGATGATGGTGAAAATACATTCTCTCACTTTTAACCACATTACGACATAAAATAAAGTAAGCAGATTGTAAAACTTGAAGGTTAGCCAGAAACTCATGGCAGAACTCTTACACTTCAAACGTGTTTCTTCTACCTCTGTACAAAACTGCCATAATGTAAAGCCTCTAAAAAAAAAAAAAAAAAAGGGATCAGAACCTCTAGAGAAAAATGTCATCTACAAAGAGTTTGAACTTCTGTAAGTTGTGCAAGGGGGGTCTGTAGTTTAGTCATCCCCTTCTACAGATGCTCCAGATTGTTAACCACATGTCTCTGCTCCACTTTGGCAAAAGAGTAAAGAAATGTTTTCGCTCGATCTGAGCCTTAGTAAATGCAAGAAGAGTTCAGCAACCAGGACCAAACACAGTTGCAGATGTAAAGGACAGAGAGAAAGAAATAAAATACCACAGCATTCTAATTGTGGTCATATTTGTTTTTAAAAAAATCTAATTCATTAAAAGTCTTTTTCATTTTTTAATGCTTTTAATTCAGTACTCCCCCCCTCATATTAGTTTCATTAAGTCACTCAACCTCTGTGCTTCAATTTCCATAAAGAATATGGAAATAATACAATGGTTGCAATAGTTCCACATATTACAGATATTAGGAAGCTTAAGATATACCAGTGTTCTCAACCTTTTTAGACTCAAGGCACTGTCCCCTGGACAGACTCAAAGCACCCCTCAGAAAATGTCAGCTCTTAGTTTTCGCTATTTTTCTGCCTATAGAAAAAAATAGTAGAAGTTTTTCTGTTGTAGAGAACTCAGAAAGACCACAACTATGGATTTATATTTGAAATCTCTGGGTCTTGTGAATCTGGCTTTTAAACCTAACAGTGCTAAACTAACTTTGTGTGAAACCCTAAGGCACCCTTGAAAGCCCTGGTTGAGAATCACAAAGTTAACAGTTGTATTTCTATCAAAGAATGCCAATACAAGCTATTATGATACAACTGTTATGTCTGCATGATACTGCAACTGCTCCATCCCTTACCCATTTTGGATCCAAGAGGTAATAGTTAAATTGTAACAGATGCTGCAAGCTAAAGTGTATGTTTGTCCATACCTTCAGTCACTGCAAAATGCTTGAGGACCTACAGATGGCAAGAACTACTGAAATACTAAAGTACCACCAACATATATTAATTCTCACTTTAAGCAAAATAAAACCAAGGTTCCTGCATTCTACAACTATATAAATAACTAATATTTTAGGTTTCATCTTATTCATAGCTTAACACTTTTTTTGGATCATTACAACATCCCTGCAACATACTTTAGCCAAACTTAATTGTGTAGTTAAAATTAACACCATTCTACCAAAGTTTGGTCTAGGAGTACATGCATTCACAATTTAGATTACAGAAAAAAAAAAGCAATTACCTGCATTTGAATCAGGAAAAGATAAATAACAAATATTGGTTTTCTAGAGAGGGGAAAAAAAACAACAGGTTTTTACTTGGAAAACAAAGGTTGGTTTGTTTTTAAATAAAAAGACATAAGGGAAACAGTTTCTACTCACTTCTTTATCTGTAAGTTTTGAGTTTTGTGGATATGTCACCTATAAACAAAAAAAAAACAATTATCTCTACTTGAAAAGAGGGTGCACAATTTAAAAACACCAAGTGATTAACTACTCAACTACCTTTTGTGATGCAGCATTCACTGATTTACTTGTGTTTATTGTTCCCAATACAAGACAGCAACTGTATTTTAGACAGCTACCCTTTCCCAGCTGCTTGGATAGAACTTGCAGGCTCACATCCTGGACTGTGAACAAAACCAATCAGCGCTCTTCCCTATTCAAATAACTTTAATTGTCGTTAACTAGTCTTGAGGGTAGCGTAGCTGTGCTGGTTCAAGAAATACAAGGCAAGAATTTTTGTGAATATTTTTTACTAATCAAACTGGGATAGATTTAGACAAACTTTTGAAAGTGATGTATTCTTCCTCAGGTCTGAGGTAAAAATGAGTGCGGTGAAAAACTAAAACAATTGGCAGGAATGTAAAACTGGAAAGAGAAATTCCAAAGGGTAGCAGAGACCTAAATCACAGAAAAAGGATATTAGTGAAAGATCAAGACTTTTCAAAAAGGAAGAAGGTCATTATTACCTGCAACTTGAAGAAAGATTATCTAGAATCAGGTAGACTGTTGTATGCAATTAAGTCAATATCAATGTTCAATCCTTGGTTGCTAGTGTACATCAGAGCTGGCTGATAGTGTGGCCAATAAATGCCCGTGCGTGCGCACAGCTGCAATGCAGCAGACACGCACTAAGGAGCACAGCCCAATAGCTTGGAGAGCTGCGTGCAGCTGGTAAGCCTGTCGTGGTGGAAGGGGAACAGAAAGGGCATGTGGGGGGTGCAGATCAACACCCCCTGTGGAAAAGAAGGGAGTGGGGCAGGTGCTGCCCAGCTGGGGTGGGGCAGGGCACAGGACAGAGCCACAGCTCATCTGGGGGGAGGCTCCCACTGCTGCGTACACCCAGGGAGGGCACCAGGGGCAGGGGTGAAGACATGGTGTGCCTCTGGATCTGCACAGCAGGTACTGCAGCTGTGAGCTGTACTGGATTTTTGCGGCAGGAGGGTGAGCCAGGCTGAGCTCAGGGCGGGCAGCAGAGGCACTGGGAGGAAGGCTATGGGGGCAGAGGGGCTGCAGCCTCCCCAAATTTTGCTATAGCCCCACCTCCCAGCACCACTGCCGCCTGCCCCAAACACAGCCCTGGCCCAGCTCCCTCCCCACTAAGTGCCAGGAAGATCCCAGCACAGCCCTGGCCCCAGCCTGCAGCTGCAGCCCCTGCCTCCACATGCAGATCCAGGGGGGCACCCCCCCTCCAGTGCCCCCTTAAGGTGCACACAGTGGTGGGAGCTGCCCCCCACCCAGACAAGCTGTGGCTCCGTCCTGTGCCCTGCCCCGCCCTGGCTGGACAATGCCCACCCCATCTCCTACCCCACTCACTTCCTCACCACAGAGGGCATTGACCTGCCTCTCCCCGCACTTTCACCACAACAGACTTACCAGCTGAACACAGCTGTATCAGTATGTTTGTAGCCACCAAGGAGGAGTATACCTGCCAGAAATCAGATCTGTATCAGCCTACATGCCTCCTTAAAAATTGGCTATCGGTATCAGCCCCCCGCCCAAATTCTATCTTCTAATCTTGCAAAAAAGAGACACAGAAATGTAGTAGTCATAAGAATCAGGACCTCACAGGTAAAATACAAGACTTAAAACAGCACAGCAGGGTTGTCAAACCCATCTGGCCCCAGGGCCAGAGTGGTGTGCAAAGGGTCCTCGCCACCTTCTTCTCCCCCCACCCAGCCCTGAACACATGTACCTGCCAGATACAGCACACATGGCACCTGCCTGGGCCAGTCAGGGACACTGGCCCAAGTGGGTGCCATGTGACCTAAGACCCAGCACCACGTAAGGGGCTGGTCCTGTGCAGCATGTGGGTCAATGGGCAGCACCCAGAGCCAAATTATGAAGCTCTATGGGCTGGACTCAGCCTGTGGGCAACATGGTTGACACTGCTGCTCTAAACCCACAGTGGATATCTATGTAATAGAAACTCTGAAGTACTAAGTCACCAATACCACTTCCTCTAGAAGTACCTGCCTTGATTTTCCTCAGTCACTATTACCTTCTACTGAGCAGAAGCATTTTTACATCTTAAGCTAGTTGTTCCCAACCTTTTTAGCTGCAACCTGCTGCTGGGAGAAGAGTAGGAGAGTGGCAGAGGCTGGGAGGAGCTCCCGGCAATCTCCTGTTTTGTGTGCGGTGCCGTCAGCATTGCCCAAGCAGCCTCCATTGGGTTGCAACCCGAGGTTGGAAACCGCTGTCTTAAACCAAGACTGAAGCAGCATCATGGCATGTTTGACTATCCTGCCTTAATGCCTTCTTAACCAGCTCAGCTCCTACATGAAGAGCGACAGGTCGGCCAGGCATCTCACCAGGTTGCTGAATGGGAAGAAACGAAATAATCCCACCGGCTAATCGGAAGTGCCGGAACAGCTGC
The DNA here is from genome assembly GCF_052110815.1 of Crocodylus siamensis. NCBI lineage: Eukaryota > Metazoa > Chordata > Crocodylia > Crocodylidae > Crocodylus > Crocodylus siamensis. The sequence continues at coordinate 46,210,376 of NC_143405.1, forward strand.
ACACCTCCCTCGATGCAACCCTATGCTCAGATGTCCGCCTAGATGACAGCTTACGAAGCAGGCACGGGCACAGGCACAGGCACAGGCAGGGCTCCCGCCCCCCGCTCACCTCCACGGCCTGGCCCAGCTCCAGGTCGAAGCCCACTACGCATACACACTGCATCCAGGCCGAGAAGCGGTCCCCAGGCAGCAGCGCCAGGCCCCAGCCCGGCCCGGCCGCCTCCTGCCCTGCCGCGGGCCCGGCCTGGGCCTGCTCCTCCTCGTCCTCCACCGCCGCCATCGCGCCGCTGCAGCCAGCCGAGCCACGTGACGCACCGCTCGCGCCCTCCAAGCCCCCGGCCTGGGCGCGGGAAGTGGGAGAGTCCAAAACCAGCAGGGGGGAGGGGAAGCCGGGAGAGTCCAAACCAAGTCGGGGGCGGGGAGGAAAGGCCGAGAGAGTCCAACGTGGCTTGAATAGCGGGGGACAAGCAACCCGCAGCCGCGCGGGGAGATGAAGCGGTCCAACCTCTCCCCCTGCTTGTGACAGAGCCAGGACCCGCCTACCTCGTCCCCAGCGGCGGCTCGCCCCTCCCAGCGCGACCTCGGCTGCCCCGGTTTCCGCGCGCAGGCGCTTGAGCGCTCTCGTCTGCCATGCCCTGTCCTACCCTGGGCGGCGGCGAAGCTTGGTCTTCCGTGTCCGGCCTAGGGACCGTCCTCTCGAGAAAAGGGTTCTCTAAGGATAAAATAGTTTGAAGCAATATTATTTTATCATATATTTTTTCCATACAGCTCGTTTTGTGGCCCCTGCCCCATGTTAGTTGCATGATGCCATTCACAAGTTAAATCAGGCCAGGCATTTCATGGAGTCACAGAACATGAGGGTTGGAAAGGACCCCAGGAGGTCACATTTAGTCCAACCAGCCCCCTGCTCTGAGCAGGACCACCCCCAACTAGAGCATCCAGGACAAAGCTTTATCTAGCTGGGTATTAGAAACCTCCCAAGATTGAGATTGCACCACCTCTCTAGCTAACCTGCTCCAGTGCTTCTCCACCCTCCTAGTGAGAGAGTTTTTCCGAATGTCCAACCTAAACCTCCCATGCTGCAACTTGAGGCCATTGCTTCTTGTTTTGTCATCTGCTGCCACCGACAACAGTGCAGCCCTATCCTCTTTTGAACCCCCTTTGGGTAGTGGAAGGCTGCTATTAAATCCTCTCTTTGGACCAGCCATACCTGCAAAGTCAGTGTCACAGGATAAAAATAACTGTAAAAAAGAGTCAACCTCTTATAAAGGCAGTTCTGGAAAAGGCTAACTTCAATGAGCTCAGATTAGTAAGCAAGGCACTGAAGGGCAAGAGCATTGGTGAGATGGGAGTCCAGGAAGGGTGGGCGTTCCTCAAGGGAATGATCCTTCAGGCACAAAAGGGTTGGACCATCCCACTGCACATAAAAAGAGGCAAAAGACCCAAGAAACCCTCTTGGCTGAACAGAAAAATCCAAGAGAGCCTAGGGAGGAAAAGAGAGGCATACAGGTTGTGGAAGCAGGGGGTAGCCACCAAGGAGGAATATATCCGCTTGGCTCATGCTTGCAGGGAATCAGTCAGAAAGGCCAAAGGAGCACTGGAACTCAGGCTGGCAACAAAAATTAAAGACAACAAAAAGTCCTTCAGGTATATAGGGAGAAAAAAGAAGGCGCATGGCAATATAGGACCCCTACAGGACAGACTAGGGCAACTGGTAACAGATAGGAGGGACAAAGACGAGCTCTTAATACTTTGCATCTGTATTCCTGAACACAAATCAAGATATATCTCCCAAAGAGACTACAGACAGGCACAAGAGGGACTCCAACCCGCCTACGGTAAGCACTGACCTAGTGAAGGGGCATTTGGAGAGGCTGAATGTGTTAAGTCAGCAGGCCCAGATGATCTTCATCCAAGGGTGCTGAAGGAATTGGCCAGTGTCATAGCAGAGACACTGGCACAGCTGTTTGAGCACTCATGGTGCTCAGTCCCAGAAGACTGGAAAAGGGCCAATGTGGCCCCTATTGTCAGGAAGGGGAGAAAGGATGACCTGGGTAACTATAGGCCGGTTAGCTTCACCTCTACCCTTGGGAAAACCTTTGAAAAAATTATTAAGGATCATGTCTGTGGGAGTCCAGCAGAAAAAATAATGCTGAAGGGCAACCAGCACGGCTTCATAGCAGGTAGAGCTTGCCTGACTAATTTTGTTTCCTTTTATGACCAGGTCACAAAATGCTTAGATGCGGGAGTTGAGGTAAATATCATCTACTTGGATTTTAAAAGGCCTTTGATACAGAGTCACATCCCATTCTTATCAACAAATTAAGTTGTGACAGATTACTACACAGTCAGGTGGGTGGAGACTTGGTTTATGGGGCGCGCACAGAGGGTGATGGTGGACGGGTTGTGTTCGACCTGGAAAAAAAGAGGGCAGTGGAGTTCCCCAGGGTTTGTTCTTGGATCAGTGCTGTTCAATATCTTCATCAGTGACTTGGATGAGAGTGTGAAAAGCATTCTGTCCAAATTTGTGGACTATACCAAATTATGGGGCAAAGTAAACATTCTGGAGGGCAGGGAGTAGATTCAGGTACAAACAAGGCATTTATCTTTGCAATGCTTCTCTGAGGCCTCTACCACACATCACATACATGATACAAAGTCACTGGTCAATCATGCAATACATTTAGACAAGCCATATTATATCACACCATAAAAATGTCTAGCCGGGTGTGAAAAGAGCCAGCCAAATACAAAGTTAGTGCTTGAAAATGTGTAACAACTCTCTAGCTGGTTTCCATGCAGCTTTCATTTAAACATTTGCTCCTGAGGAACAGAAGCACAGGATCACAGGAAAGTAGGGCTGGAGGGCTCACAAGGCTTTCTAGTCCAGCCTTCTGCTCAAGGCAGGATCCTTCCTGACTAGACTATCCCTGCCAAGTGTCTATCTATCTTGCTCTTAAACGTTACCAAGGATGGAGATTCTACAACTTCCTTGTGTAGCCCATTCCAATGCCTGACCACTCTCAACGTGCTTCCGAATCTCTAACTGTAATGTCCCTGCTGCAGCCTGAGATCATTGCTCCTAGTCCTGTCCCCACATGTATCCTCATTTTACAAAAAGGGAACCAGGGCAGAGATCAATCAAATGACTTCCCCTAGATAACACAAGAAATATGAAGAAGAGCTGAGATAGAGCTGATAAGTACCAGGCTAGTGCTTTAACAAGACGAGCCTTACTCTTTAAGAGTAAGAGTAAGAGTTTTCAAACACAGGCAAGTCCCATATATATCATATTAAAAACAGTTCATGAACCTGAAACACAGAAGTTAAAGAGCTACATCACTGGGTAAATAGGTCTTCTACCACATAACTGTACGCTACAGTTCCTCCTTTGAGCCCTTTCCTTCAATTGTAGCAGATTCAGTGACAAGTTACACAAATTACTTTGGAATGTGTCCTTTTACGCTTAGGGTCTGAACACATGAATCCCAAAACACCACTTCTGCATCTTCTATGTGGACAAGAAGAATGAAAGTTTCAAGGCTACTGAATCAGACTCCATTTCCTTTACTGAGTTCCATTCTCTCATCTTTCTGTATCCTCTGTCTGTTGAAAAACCACATCATGAGAAATTAAACTGGACTTTGATAATTACAGTAAAGGGGAACAAGTTACAGTTCATAAAATATGACATACTCAAATTAACATTTTAATATTTTCAGCTGTAGCAATTTTAACTTCTTCATAAATCATTAACAACTAGGCAAGTTACAGTTAGAAACTAAAGTACAAAACTTTGTCTATGTTGGAGAATTTCAGAAAAAAACAGCACAACTGCCAGGGCTGTCCCAGGGGAAGAGCGGAGGCGAATTGGGGCGACTGCCCTGGGCCCCATGTTTTGGGGGACCCCGTGGAGACGGACAGAGTGGCCACGGCTCTTCCTGCAGGGCCTGCCTAGTACTGGTGACTCCGCGCTGCTACATCAGTATTAGCAAAGGTGTTTAATAGCTCTGCTATTCAGTAGACTCCAGTTGCTTCAAGTGTGTTTACTACAACATCAACTTCTGGCCCAGCTCATTCAATCTTTGAACCAGCTGCTAAGTCCAGGATGCTGCAGGACACTCAGACCTGAGGAAGATTAAAATTACTGTATTTGTGACAATCTTTCCTTCTAATATTTTATTGTCCCCTCAATAACTTATGCCATAAAAATGTATACAATTACATGTATATAAATGCATGAAGTATTTTACTGCTACATATAGATAAGGTTGACATCCAGGAAAACCAATTTATTCTGAAATGTCATATACAATATGTTATGGCAGGAGACTTTTCCTATCACATTTTAGAGAAGTAGACAAGATGTTTGAGAATAAGGGGTTCAAAAAGGGAGGTAGTTTCAGTTTCTGGACATTTTCTTAACTATTTGGGGAATGTTATCAATCAAAAACATCTTGGCCTAGAGATTTCAATAACTTAGTATTGTTGAACAGTGGTGCCCTTGACCAGCTTTATGGGACTAGGTCAGGAGAAGAAATTAAAAAGAATTTCTGCATATATTTTGAGCACTACAGAGTTTGACACCCTGTGCTGGCTGGCTTCTGAAAGCATTCATCTGGCTTTATCATGTCCATGCAATCTTCAAGAAGCATCAACAACCAACTCTGGTTTTCTGAAATGCACAACATTTTCTTAAGGTTTAACTTTATTCTTCTGAAGTATCAGGTTTCCCCAACCCTTATTTCCAAGGTAACTACACTTTCTTTTTATTATTAAAGAGACCATTTTCCATTGAAACTACAAGATGCATTGAGGGTGATAAAACAGAACTAACAGTATTGTCATTATTAAGATCATAGAATCATAGAAGTAGGGTGGGAAGGGACCTTGTAGATCTTCAAGTCCGACCCCCCGCCTGGGTGGGAGAAAAGACTGGACTCACATGAGTCCAGCCAGGTAGTTATCAAGCCTCTTCTTAAAGATCCCCAGGGATTTTTTGAAAGATACTAATCAGATCCCCTAGTTAGTCTTGTAAACATAGGCCTAACTTATGTTTCACCTATAATAGGCACTCTACTGTTAGCATTCAGTTTAGGCATCTTTTACAGCAGAGCATGCTTTTCTGTTTTCTGCAACTCAGGTTTCTGTTTTGCAGCTGACTTCACGCAGGTGGAAGGTTGACCCACAGTGGGGAAGTAGATGTCACCTGTGCCACCATAAGAATTTTTATGTAGGCACAGAGTGAAAGCAAGTAGATGTTCGTATCTTCTGTCATGCCATAAATGCTCCGATTTGTGGCCACAACAGAACACAATAATAAACTAGACCTTTTTATTGCAACCCATGTACATTTGCTTATGCGTTTGCTCATGCTTTTGCTCATGGCTCTGGAGCCTCCCTGAGGCAAGGGATCTTTGGGATTCAGGGGCCCAGTCCTGCAAACCCCAAGAATTCCTGGGAAGGATTGGACCCCTTAAGTCTGGGGAGTGCCTGCACCTCAGGACTTTGGGGTGCATGGGGGGCTCCCTGCTTGCAGACACTCAGCCCATGCTGTACACAGGGGAATCCTTCTCAGGGGCTTTCTCTGGGTGCGCCTGCAAGCATGGAGTGGAGAGTGTGGGTCCCCCCTCCCTTTGCATTTGTGGACATAGTCAGGGGAAATCCTTTGCAGAGAGATTTCCCTACACATGCCTGCAAATATGGAGGGTGGGAACCCTGTCTGAGTGTCCCCCCAACCCACGCTTGCAGAGAATGCAGGGAAATCCACTGCAGGAGATTCTCCTGGTCCCCAAAAGAGGGGGCTCACCTACAAGTGGGGCATTTTCCCTCCACTGCTGACATGCCCTGAATCAGCTGAATCTCCGAATCACACAGGCTCCATCCCCCACCCACTCTCAATGGCTGGCCCGCCCCAGCTCCCGGCTTTTTGGGAAAAAAAGCCCCGGTTGCTGCCAGGCGGTGGGGGCGATCCCTGATGCCCCACTCCACATGGAGGGGCTCTGCCATGAGCCCCCAGAACTCCTGCCTGCTCTCCTAGCCCCACCATGGCTGCCCTGCTCGCCTCAGCTCCCAGCCCTTTAAAAGAAAAAAAACAACAAAAAACCCTGAACTCACTGGCTCCTGCCTGGCAGGGAGGGGCAATCCCTGTTGCCCTCCACTGCCCCACGCTGCATGGGGGGCTCTTCTATGTGCCCCCAGAAACCCCGAGGCTACTGCAGGAGCTGGTGAGGTCAGGGTTTTTTTGTTTTTTCTTAAAGGGCCAGAGCTGGGGGGGGGCAGCCATGGGGGGGGGCTGGAAGAACAGGCGGGGGTCAGGGGGCTCATGGCAGACCCTCCATACAGCATGGGGCATTGGGGATCACCCCACCTGGCAGCACCCAGTGAGCATGGGCTTGCTTTCCTTCCCCCTCCTCCAGCCCCTGCTCCCCTGCCCCCTACTTACCAGCTTGGAGTCTGGGTCCAGCTCCCTGCTGCAGCAGGCAGGGACTATCCGAATTGCCAAAGCTCTCCAAGTCAATTGGGAGGTCTTCAAATTGACTTGGACCTTTTAACTGGTCCAGATTTAATTCGGACTTGAGAGATTCAGCCACCGAATCAGGCCGAATCTCCTCCGAATTGAAACAGAAACCAAAGCTCACACAGCCCTAATCTATATATGTCCTTAGAGCATAATCAGCTGTGTTGTAACATGTTGTGGCAGAGTCAATTGCCCACTGAAGACATCTGCTTCTAGCCATACAAATTCAACTGTAGCATTAAACCTAAGCAAAACAAAGCTTCTTTCATAAGAACAATATCCTGAAATCTTTTCCGCTGTTAAGTAATAAAGAGTAGGAAGAAAGAAATGAAGAGTACAGGACAAAAGAGAGGGAGATATTTTTACGGTAGATCTTGAGTTGAAATGGAGAACTGATAAGGTACAGAAAGGCTGTTCCGGTTGGCAAGAGCTAGGAAGAGAAAGTTCTATACCATCAGTAGCACGTTGTCTGGGAAGACTGAGAGGAAGGCAAGGCAAGATAAATAAGATGACAGAGATGAGGTCTGTGTGCTAGGTGAATGAAAAACTGAGGAAGGGTCTGATGGACTGACAGGGTATGCAAATTCCAAAGCTAAGAACTTATTATAATATGATTTTTGTGCTACAAACTGAGGCGATTTCTAGCGAATCATAGGACTTTGCATAAGAAAAAGTCTGTCCACTTTATTTCATTGAGGCTTTAGAACAATGACACCAGCCATATGATTGCCCATATGCAGAGGGAACCCAAGCAGCAGAGTGCGGGGCCTGGGGCAAATCAGCCCGTGCGTGGCCCCATCCCCAGGCACGAGGAAGCTGGCGGCAGAATTGGCTGTGGGGTTGGAGGTGAGGAGTGCTGAGCAGCCAGAGGCAGCAGATTTAGTGGCAGATTGGGGGTGGGGGGAGGGGGGGCAGAGGAGGGTGCTGAGCAGCCAGATGTGAAGCTGGTGGCAGCATGGGGTGGCCATGGCTGTTCCGCCCAGCTCTGCAGACCCCCCGCAAAGCGGGGCGGTCATCCCAATTTGCCCTGCCTATATGTATAGATAGCAGAACCAGGGCTATAGAGACTATTAGGGAAAGCATATCTGCTGACATAAGTTGTTGCAGTAGAAACAGGTCTATACACGTGCCCCAGGGTGGGAGAAGGGTGTGTTTTAATTAGACCAGCTCCTGGGCAACTACTTTAATTAAAATGCTGCAGTGTCACATGCATTAAACCCCCATGTGTTTAAAAATGGCCACAGGACCCTTTATCTAAAGCTCAGTCGATGAAGTTTAGTTAAAGTACCCTGTGGCCATTTTAAAATGCATGGGGCTTAATACACGTGATACTGCAATGACACTACAGAGCCTTAATTAGAACGGAGAGCAGACTCCATTAATCAAGTCTGCTCCACTGTGTTCTAATTAGAAAGCCAAGGAGCATGTATATAGGCAGCCAGTGAATTCAGGAATAGTCCTAATGGTGAATTCCAGCCTGTGTGCCTCTCTCTCTGACACTTCCTGCTCCACCTACTTTTTTCCTAGTGTTGCTATCTCCTTATTTGCATGCAGCTCTCCTTTTAGCAACACCTGAGCATTTCCCAGTTTCCTGCTGGCATGCTTTAGCCTGAGTGGGAAGTGAAGATGCTGACTGCTCCCATCTGCCATACAATACTAAATACTGACACACTCCTTTTCCCCTCCTAACAGGAGTGTCAGGCCAGTCATACATATATCAAATACCAGTATTTGCCACCTTATGATAATTATATGTCATTTTTTTACTTAAGGATAGAAATATTTTAAAGAATAAATTGTTACATTACATATTTATTGGGATTTTGATTTAAAACAGCATTTTATCTATATCTAAAATTAGAACTAATCACAATTAAAAAATTACATTGATTAAATAGCAAAACCTCTCTATTTTTACAGAATTTCCTCACACTCTTCAACTATCTAAATGGCTGACAAGAACATTTTATTTAATTTTTCATTTCATTTTGCATAGAAAATAAGTTCTATTTTTTTAACCAGCACTTGTCACACATTTAACAAAATGCCTACTTAGGATTGTACAAGTTATACACAAAGTTATGCTAACAGAAATACAGCGAGTTACTGTGTGTAGGATTTCCCCAGTGCCCACTGAGAGCATGTGTATGGCATTATTCCTTAGGTTTAGAACAGTTTGGTATTCCCCCATGTGCTCAAATAACCTCTGTTGGCCAATACAGAATGGGACAAAGTCTCTCCCCAGTACCTAGGGGTATCTTATCTATACAGTTTTTTGCATGTATTTAATTATTGCATATTGATTTAGAAACCGATACAATTAAATTATTGCCATCTGTTTAGTGGATGTAGTTCCAAGATATCAATGTGTCTTCAGGAGAAAAAAAGGATTGATCAACAAGGAAAGGTACATCTCAGAGGCCAGGAAGTGTAGGAATTAAGTGAGCATTCCCTTTAGGCATGCTTTTTACTATGTAAAAAGATTAAAAATAGCAAAAAGGCCATCAACAACACAGAACAAAAAAAGAACTGGGGCCGCTAAGCAGTGAGGATGGGATAGAGATGAGAGTAACCTAGGTACAACCCCGACATTAATATTTTGCCTCACTTTTCAATAAAGACAACTCTGTTGAGCAGGAGGGCAAAGGCAGGACAGCTAATGGGAACAAGAAAGTAAGAATGAAAGTGATTACATACAGGATGGGATGGAGGCAAGCTTAAAAAAGCTTGATGTACTCAAGCTACAGGTCTGGGTAATTTTCCATCCCAGAAATCTGAAAAACAAACAAAACCCTGGCATATGAAATCACAGGTCTGTTATCAAGGATTTAAAAAAATCTAGAGTCATGGGTAAGACTGTGCAACTAGAGAACAGCAGAAGGTAATATCCATATCTAAGGGAAAAAATGATCTAGACCAGGAGTTCCCAAGCTGTGATACACGTACCCCTGGGGATACACAGGACATCTCTGGGGCATATGTGGGAGAAATTGTGTAATGGCAGATTTAATTTTTACTATAATAATAATAATAGGCATTTAAGGGGTTGAAACATAAAACGTATCCTGGTAGGGGTAGGTGGGCAGCTGGTAAATCTGCAAGCGGGTATGCAGTAAGAAAAAGTTTGGGAACCTCTGATCTGGACAATTACAAGTTTCTTAATCCAACCTCAATAAAATATAAGGCTTTAGAACACATTCTGAAAGAATAAATGCAGAATGGTACAATGGAAAACAGAAAAAAATGCAACATGGGCTACCCAAAATCAGGGTCTGGGAGATGAGAAATGGATGAAATCAAAAGGAAATTATCAGGTTCATAATTGTTTTAACCTTGCAAAACAATTGCTAGGAGGGGCTGTAATTGCTCTCTATAAATACATTAGAAGGGCCAACACAAGGGAGGGAAAAGAATTATTTAAGCTAAACAATGATAGCACATTATAAATTAATATAAACCAGACAGGAATACATTTAGGCTGGTGATTTGAAGATTTGTAGGCCCCAAAAGAGTGAGATTCTGCAAGGAGCTTGAGAACGTTTTCCCCTCCATCTCCACTCAACCTTTTACAGTTTTAAGATGATGCTCCTTCAATTTATGAAAGGAATTACATGAATTGGCTGCAAATGATAGCAGGAGATTGCTCTTCTGATGCAGGAAGTCCCTTGTAGTTGTATGAGCCTATGTTTTTATAGACTGCTTCCATCAGCTGGTGGCTGGTGAAATAACTGTATAGTCATTGTCAGCAATCCCTCATGGTCAAGGATGGTAACTCCTATGGGTCAAGTTGTAGACAAACACACTGGTAAAACTTCCTTATAGAGACCAGCCTTTAGCTGTTCTGCATTTATAACTGGCTTCTTACCTTCCCAAATCTTTACTTTTCTGACACTTTTGGCCCTGTATCAGCATCAGTCAGGAAAACAGCAAATACTGTAGCTCATTAGCAAGTGCTTACCTGTCACTGCAATCCCAAAATTATTAGCATTCTGTAGACATGTTCTTTCATCATTTATTTCCAGTGATACATCAGTAAAGACAGTGCCAAGCTGCTAGAGGGCATATCTTCAGACTATTGTACTTTCCAGCTCCCAGGGAAAAAGAAAAAAAAATCAAATCTGTGGAAATTCAGGCTAGATTGTCACACAATTTTGTATCAATATGCTCTGCTACTACATCATTTTGATCATTTATGGGCCAGAGGTTACATTAAGTTGCATTCACAGAATAATGACTTGTTTACCAAGCATTGCAACATAATCGTTTTGACAAAGGGTGACCACACTGTCGCATCCTATCTTCCTTGATTTACTGATTTTATTAAACCATTTTCTGCTAACTAATGAAAAAATGCTTTCCCAACCTCTGCATCGCAGCAGCAAAAAAGCAAAGGGTGCTTCTTACAATATAACATAGTAGAGTTTCAAACCTATTAGGTAATAGGTATTCTGGATTACACACAGCCAATGCTCTAGTGGGTAACAAGAGATTGTTGTGAACCAAGAATGTTTTTGCAGCTGAATGTGAGGATTAGCTGCTTTACAGTGCACAGTAAAATGTACATGTTCCCCAGAAATAATCACTTCAGGTTTTACAGTACTGCTAAATACAGTTTGCCTCCACATGTCTCAACAGGTAACTGTTGAGGTATTGGACTGGGATGTACATCTCATTACAGCTGAATTCTGCTATGAACTTCCAAATCACCCTACAAAATAGCCAATGTCTGCATAGCATCTTTTTTTTTCAATTTAACTTCTCCTCAAATATGTCCAATAGATGAGATTTGGAGCATATCTGGATGATTACAAAAATCTAGACCTTATACATCCGGGTGAGTAGTGAGTTCCAGAAATGAGGATTCCTTTGGGAAAACACTCTACCACTAGCTTTCCTTTCAAAAAATAGCTGTTTTCAGGGGTAGAGCAAAGTGGGGTGGGGTGGGGGGGAGGGAAGGAAGTGTCCTGGTGCACTTCCACCTCCCTTTGATTCCTGCTCTACCCAAAGTTTAAAACCAACTATGTGGCAGTAGCAGCAGCATTTCTAGTCAGGCACTGCTGAAGGAGTCATTTCACTTCCTGGGTCATTATAATCTACCTGATTCCATCCAGCTCATCATTCCACAGGTGTTAACATCCCTCTCTCTTTTTTTTAATTAGGGGTGAACCGATAGAGATTTGAGAGCCGATACAGACAGCTAATTTTTAAGGTGGCATATTGGCTGATACTGATCCGATTTCTGCTACAGCTGAGTGCAGCTGGTAAGTCTGTTGTGGTGGATGGGAAGAGGGGAGGGAAGGGATGTGGGGGTGCAGATCAAGGCCCCTGTGGTGAGAGAGGGAGTGAGGCTGGGGCAGGGGCTGGCACTGCCCAGTTGGGGCAGGGACAGAGCCATGATTTGTCCAGGGGGCGTGGGGTGGCTCCTGCCACTGCGTGTAACCCGGGAGGTTATGGGGTGGGGGGGGGGTGTGCCCCTGGATCCACCGTGGCGGGGACAGGGAGGGCTGGGGCTGCGCTGGACTCTTCATGGCGCGTGGGTGGGGGGATTGGGCTGGGGTTACATTTAGGGAGGGTGGTGGCAGTGCTGGGAGGGAGGTTATGGGGGGGCTGCAGCCACCCCAAATTTCACTGTGGTTTCCATCTCAGTGCCACCGCCTCCTGCCCTGACCATAGCCTTGAGCGCAACCCCCATGTACCAGGAGCACAGGGGTAATATGTATGAATATGAGCTGGCAATGTGATGCTGTAGCCAGCAGGGCCAATAATACCTTCGCATGCATCAGTTGATGCATCTCCAGCACAACCAAAGAAGTGATTTTCCCACTCTTCTCAGCATTGGTGAAATGGCAGCTGGAGTACTGAGTCCAGTTCTGGGCACCGCATTTTAACAAGGGCGTGCTAAAGCTTGAGCGAGTCCAGAGAAGGGCCACCTGTATGATCAGAGACTTGCATGACAAGCCATACGAGGAAAAGTGGAGGGATCTGGGACCCTTCAGCCTGAAAAAAAGAAGGCTGAGAAGGGACTTGGTAGCAGCTTACCGTTACATCAGAGGCATATATCAAGGACTCGGTGAACAACTGTTCACCAGGGCACCCCTGGGGAAAACTACAAGTAATGGTAACAAACTCCTGGAAGACTATTTCAGGCTCAACACTAAGAAAAACTACTTCAGAATTAGTGTGTCCAGACTGTGGAATAAGCTCCCTCCAAAGGTGGTGCAATCCCTTCGCTGGAGATCTTTGAAAGGAGACTGGACAGGCACCTTGGTGAGGTCACCTGACCCCAATTGTCTTCCCTGTTTGGTGCAGAGGGATGGACCCAATGATCTTCTGAGGTCCCTTTCATCTTTATAATCTATTAATCTACTAATTTATTGGCCAAACTATCGACCACATGAGGCCAATTTCTGATGCAATCAGTTTTCTTTACATTGGTGCCAATACAAAGGTCTGGATATCCTACTCATCAAGTTATTATTTGTTCTGCAATTCTACCATCTATTAGTTGCTGCTCCTGTAATGAAGCTCCTGTTTCACAGCTCTGAAGAGAGCTTTTAATTCACTCCAACTTACATCTGAATATCAGTTACTTATATTTTTCAACTTACATTTTTCTTGAATCTTAAACTGAATTAAACTATAAATGATAGTTATTACAAGTTATTACATATATTAGTAAAGCTTCTAATTTATTTTTAACTAGAGAAAAATATGTGGGATGATGGACCTCACCATCAGCACCCCCTTTTCAAAATTCTATATCTGCCCATGGTTGTTTTAATTGTTTGGAAAGCAGAATGCTAGAAGGGATGCAGTTTCCCAAGTACAGCAGGCAGGCTCTACTGACACAAGTGAAGGTGTGTTTCACTGAAGCCTTTTAGACTTAGAGGCAACATGAATCTCAGTCTCTTCAATCTCTCCAGTCTCTTGTCATTTGGAAGTCTCTCAATTGCCTCTGTTTAATTTCCTGGAAATAGTCTCTCTAGAATGTCTCTGTTCCCTATAGCCCCAGTCCTGCTCTATTTTATTTGATATAGAATGACAAAAAATGAACACGTTATTCTGTGTACTACTGGCTCATCTAATAGCAACATAATATTTTCCAATATCATTTCCCATCCTGTTCCTTATATCAGAGGCGCTAGAACTTTTCTATATTGAAACTTGTCCTAGAATTCCCACTCAAGATGCCCACTCCCATCTAGGGAGGATATAGCTTGTATGTATCAACTTGAAAAGGGCAGGGTAAGTATAATTCCCCTGCCATATATTCAAAGTGCCAAGTGATAATTTCTATACTTGATATATCCTGTTATTTATTTTGATTTTTTTGATCACCTAGTCCACAGTGCTGTTCAAATCTTTCCCCCAAGTGATCCTCATTAATTTGGAATTTATGGCTGTACCCCTGCAATAAAAAGTTCTCTAAATGTTGAGCACTTTGTAGGACCTAAGAAACTCTCCAGACATTCAGGCCAAAGTCCTAATGCTAGGCAGGTATGCACATGACTCAAAGATGCTGCATTCCACAAGTCTGGCACATGTCATCTCCCTAGAAGGGTAAAGGTGATTTGCCCTTCATTCCCTTATCCAAAATGGCTATTGACAACTGTCTTTGCCCTAACCAGTGATGGCTGTCATATATAACATTTACATAGACTTTCTGCCCTTAACTATGATGGCCACTGAATGTGGTCCTCCTGCCCTTATCTAACATGGTTGTCAAATTTCACCTCTTACGGATCGTGGCAAATGACAGTTTGCCTGAACTGAGCATGTGCTTGTAAGTCATCTTTACTCCTGGCAATTAATCTACAGTTGCAAATTCTGCACCAGACACCCCTTAAAGATGCCTAGCCACCTGTTCCTTTTGCTGGTCAGAGGGACACTTTGAAAGGTATCAAAGACCCCAGAAGCTGTTTTGCTATCCCACTTTCTCCAGTTTGTTAAGTAACAACTTAAGTAAAAAGGAAAATATGTAGAATATAAGACAACACTGTGTGTGTTTGGTTTTAAAAACTGTAATTGTAAAACATACATATAGTGATCAGAACATGTTATTTCTCCATTTATTTCTGCTGTCCTCTAATCATTTTATTCCCCACTTCCACAGAATATAATATTTTTCTATGAAGTTTTTTCCCCTTGAGTCCATTGTCACAGGGGCACTTAGGTGCCTTGTTCCTAGAAGTGGAGAAGGGTAGCTGCCAATCTCCAGGGCAGCTCAGGTGCCGGTTGCTGGGGCAACCAGGCTGGTCACATGACCAGAAGGGGGCCGGGCCGGGCCTTTATAAATAGCCCAGGCCAGAACCTAAAAAGCAGTTCCCTTCTGGCAGGGGCAGGGGGTTGTAGCCTGACCACCTAAGTGGCTGTGGCATGGTAAAGGTAGAGAGAACCCAGGCTGGGAGGTCACGGCTAGAGAGCCAAGGGAGCGTGGACCGTATGTTATAAGCCAGGAGGCTTCTTGTTGTTGAGTTGTAGCTGATTGGCTTATGTTATTACTTTAACACCAGAGGACCGGGTGAGGCTGTAGGGGTGCGAGGAGGCCTCATGGGAGCCCCCCCCCAGTTGCTTGGGAGTTCCTGGTGCCCTGTGTGGGCAAATGAGTGATGCCTGGGATGGCACAGCTGTTCAATGCCGAGGCGGCACAGCAGGTAGCCCTATATGGGCGATAGTGAGAGGCCCGAACGGGGCAGAGGACTCTGCCCAAGGGTCCTAGCACCAGAGTGAGTCTTGTAGGGACTCGTGTTGGGCCCCAGGTGTGGGAGCCACCCGAGTGAAAGCCCAGGGTGGGTGGTGTAAAGAGGACTAACCCAGCGAGGGCGCGTCAGTGGCTATATAGAGCCTGGAGAAAAGTGCAGAGAAGCCGTGGGAGTGGGTATGTGTTGGAGAGGCCCCAGGCAGGGCACGTGTAGTAAGAAGCAACCCCAAGAGGGATGTGTATGATTGACAGTCACCCCAAGAAGGGTGTGGCCTAGCAGGTGTTCCGGGGGGTTTCCACAGTAATAGGCACCCCAAGGAACCAAAGGGGCCAGGTAAGGCTCCAGCTGCCTGAGCCTAACTGGACACATGATTGACAGGACCCAGAGCAGCCAGGTAAGGCTTAGGTCACCTGAGCCTAATTGGATAATTGTTATTGACAAGAACCTAGAGGGGCTAGGTGAGGCTTAGGCCACTAGCCCAGTGGAGAAGAATACCATTTATGAGCCTGATAGGGCTAATTAGTAGTAAGGGGTGCCGGTTGTGGGACAAGCCCGGGGGCGCGGGGCAGGGCGCAGACCAAGAGAAGGACCTGACAACATCTGGAAGAGCTGCGAGGCTTGGGGGGTGCTAAAGAGGAGGTAGGAGGCACGCATAGCCCTTAAGGCTGGGGTATATTGAGTCACCCCATACAGAACAGGGGATAGTTCAGCAAATACCATGTATTAGGAGATAAAAGGGAGCCTCCCTAACTGAACCATTTAACAGCAAAGACATGGCAGGCAAGGATAGAGGGTGCTGGATTGCCTAATTGACATGGTAGGGGGTGCTAGAGGGATCACGGCTGCTCCTAAACCCCATGCCATGATGTCCATCAAACGCCCTTTCCTTTCGATCAATCCAGATCCTTCCGAATATTTAAAAGGATTTGTTCTCACAGGACTTCTGTCCTATTCTTTGCACCATGAGCATATATTTTTCTACCATCTCTTTTTCTTTTCTCCCCACCTTCAAAATGTCCTAATTTATTTCTAGTGAGTCGATCTGTTTCATCCAATCTATCTGCTGTAACATTTGAATTCTGCTTGCCCTGTCCCTAATCCTCTTTTAAGATTCCTTTTCCCCATGACTTGCTACAAACAGCCTACATAATGACACTCATTAAATAAACTGATTTTCTGATTGTGGGTTCTGGGTCACTATCAGATAAATTTGAGATGTCAGCAAAATAAGCATCTATTTTAAATATACTGATTTAAAATTTTGTAGGTTATATGCCACAAGCTCTTGAGTTTCGGAAACAGTGCAATGTCTTGAAGTTTGAAAATCACTACCATAGTTTCATATCTCTTGTACAGTTACCCCTCTATCACTTTTCCCTTTTTGCCTTCAAAATTTATGCAGTCCTGTTTCTCATCTTGGATATCACTTCCCTGCTTCCAACACTGTAATTGGTTTGGTGCCACCTGGCTTTTGGTCTCTTCCCTCTCCTAAGACTTCTTTCTGCCATATCCCATGACACTTTAATCTTGTTTTGACCTTTGTTACCCTTGACACAGTTATCCACCACTCTTCCTTCCTCTTCAGCTTCTGACGCTTTTCACATTTCCAGTCTCTCTCATTGATTGCTCATGGCCTCTCTCTCTTCATTCGTTGTTCTTATTTTTCCTGCCAGACCTCCACTCAGGACTGTATCCCTAACTTGCCTCTCTGCATACTGTGTCACAGGATGATCTTACCTGATGGCTGGACTTCATTTTTTATCTGTATCACTCAAGCTGCCAGCAAGCCTCAGGGAGACCCAATGGAACAGAGCATCAAACTAGTACTCGAGAGATCAGTTCCACCACTGCATTTTACTTGATTTTGAGCCAATCTCTTTGGCCTCAGTTCCCTCTCTTTGTAAAATGAAAATACATATTGACCTTTATAATCTAGACAGAAAATGCTGAGTAAGAGGTGGGTATTGCACAGTGGATACCTGACTGTCTTTTTTTTTTTTTTTTGTCCTCTCCTGTCCTCTGCTCAGCCCTGCCTTTGCAATTATCCTTCCCACGTCTCCCTCTTTTGCAATCTGGGGCTTTAATTGGGTTAAGACCCAGCCGAACAGATAGGCGAATGCTTTGCGAAAGTGAGACACGCCTCGCAGCCGCGCAGAGCAAAACCTCCGAGCCAAGGCCGGGGCAGGAGAGCCCGAGGGAGAAGACAGGGCCTTGGGGGTGGGGGAACAACAACCACCGCTATGCTGTCCGCTCGGTTTAGTTACAACAAGGAGCGGCCCCACGTGGAAGAGCGGCCCCGGGCCCCGGCGGCTTGCAGACAGCTGAGACTATCGACACTTCCTTCCCGCCGCCACGCGCCCTGCACCTGCGGCCCGTCGCCGCCGCATGGAACACCCGGAAGTGCAGCCCGGAAGTGCGGGCACCATCTCCAGCGCGGCTTCACGGCACTCAGCGCGCAGGCGCCATAATCCCGCGCCTGTGCCCTGCCGAACCCGCGCCTGCGCAGAAAGCGGGAGGCGGGCGCGGCACCTTCCCTTTGGTCAGGCCGGGTGCTAGCGGCTCCTCCCTCCTCCTACTGCCCCCCCCTCCCCCCGCCATCACCCGCCCCCCTACCGCCGCCGCCGCACCGGGTAGGTTTGCAGTCACTATGGCGGCTGCAGCGGGGAAGGTAAGAAGGGCGGGGAGCGCTGCGGCGACCACACGGGCCGGGCTGGGCGACTCTGACGCCGTTTCTTTGGCTTTGCAGGTCGGAGGAAAGTTTTCGGCGTCGGCGGCCGCCTGAGCGAGACCCGGCCTGGCCTCCAGGCCGCAGGAGCGGGCTCCACCCGGATGCGCAGCCACCTGCGGGGCCCCTGAGCGCCGCCCCGCGCCCAAGAACTGTGGAGGCGGCCTCGCTCCGCGCACCCCGCCGGTCTGGGCAGGAGCAGCCGTGTCCCCCCCCCTCCCCGCAATCTTGGACCACTGGCTCCTCTCCAGGGATGAGGGCGGCGGGATGCGGCAGGTCACGGGGACCAGCTAAACCACCTGCCCCTTGAAGGCTTCATTTGCCGTGTGCCTGGACACGGTGCTGTGTCCTTCCCTGGCTCCTCTTTCACGCCTCTCCTCGCTCCCACGTTGTGGGTGTCCAGTCAGCCTTGTTTACGGAAGGGAGTGGGGGAAAAATCAAGGGGGAGGCAGCCTGCATCCATCCCAAACAGAAGTCTTGGCGTGTGACTCATCAGCTTGGCTTTAAAGATCTCCCTTGCTTCGTTTAAAGGAGCGCACTCCTCTTCAGAGGAGCCCCATGGTTGTTCCTGTCTGCTCTGAAGAGGATGGATTGAAAGCTGCGTTTTCTGGGCGTTGCTTGAGGCAGTGCTGATCTTCATGGACATGATGGGGCTTTTTCACTGGATTATTGCCAGGATTAGTTTACACACTGAAACCGCGCGTTGTTAGGCCTTGCTGGGTGCAAGTTATGTTTGTCTTGCGTTCATGTAAAGTTTCTGTGGAGATTTGGGTTAAAAATTGTGGAGGGTAGCCTGCGTCAGAAGAGATTCTCTTCCTCCCTGGTTGTTGTGACAACCGCAATCTGTCCTCGATGCCTTCAGCCTTGGCCATCTTCGCTTGCCGCCCGAACTCTCACCCGTTTCAGGAGCGCCATGTCTACCTGGACGAGCCCGTCAAAATTGGCCGCTCAGTGGCCCGCTGTCGGCCAGCTCAGAATAATGCTACTTTTGACTGCAAGGTGCTGTCCAGGAACCATGCACTTGTCTGGTTTGACCACAAGACAGGCAAGGTAAGGCCATTTTTGCTCTCCTAGAGAGGAAAATAATATATGACAGGTTATTTTTAGCAAGTCACTGTAGATTGTGAGTGACTTGTGTTTTTCCTTGAACTTGGCTGCAAACTATGCTGTGGCTAGGGTTTTTGGGGTTTAGTTAACTTAAATTCTACTAAAGGCAAAAAAACCCTGAGAGCAGGGTTTGTGAAATACATTAAGTACTGGAGGAAGCTGGTAGATGTTCCCATGATCACTTCTCATTTCTGGGGATGCATGACTTTCAGGGAGGAGTATTTTATGTAACTCAAGGAACTGAGTTATCAAACCTGAAGTAAGGTAAATAAATGCTCATCATGGTAACCATGAATAGTTATTGTTACTCTGGTGGAACTGGCATCTTGCTCCAATGCTGTGTTAAAGTGGATGTATCGACATTTAGTTTTTTCCTAATACTTAAATATATATCTGGTATTCATATGCGCAGAAGAACAACTCTTAATTTTGAGCAGTTGTCATGCCAAAAGGAAAACAGCAAAGGAAAAAATTTATTACTCTGCTATTCTGCCTGTTTATGTTATCAAATTTTGAACAATATATTTTAATATTCTAAGCTGATAGTCACTGTATCACTAGCAGGAGCCATTGTAGTTTAAGGTTTGGAATATCTGCTATCATTGCTTGTGAACTGGAATTAAAATATGCTGATGTGGTGTTAACCTGGCCATAATCCTCTCAAAAGAGGACAACAGCTAGCACTAAATGGAAGTTTAGGGGCTCTGTAATACTTGTTTATGTCCACTAGGGCCTGAACTGGAACAGGCAAAATCACTTTGCTTAACCTGTCAAACAAAATTTTTAAACTGCTAACTAGTAGTGACAGCTGTTTTCTTTCTCCTCAAAATCTTCAGTCTCTCAAAAATATGTACGAAGTACCATGAAATATTTTGAAAAATGGATATAAAATGGGTGTGGTATTTTACATACTGTAATCTAATTCAGTTGTCTGGTGACTGTCTTTCTGTATGTGTTCCTCTATTAATTACTCTTTTTATTGCTTTGTATTCTAACAGAATACCCTGAATAAGCAGCTGCACTAGGTTTTTTGTTTGTTTGTTTTTTTCTTTATTATCATGACACAGCATGAGGACCAGTGTGAGACCCTACAAATTCTTAAAGCGTCAGATGTTAACAATGTTATGCAATACATAGGCATGATGGGACAGGACATGAGTTTAACTTTATTAGGTTGGGCTGGGGCATGACTTGTAGATTACTTGCGCATAATTGCTCATTAACCTATTATTTGTTTTGCTAGTTTCTTTGACACGTTAGGATTCCATACTTGATGCATTGCATATAGGCTGTTTAGGTTATAACATCAGTTTAAAGACTTGGGATGCTTTCAAGTGTGAGCTAATAATGCAGTTTTTCTTGTTTGACATCGTTTAAGTTACTGCATCCAACTAATTATCTGGTGTAGTCCAGCATTTTGACAGATACATTCCAATTCTATACTGCTTTCTGTCTGAGCTTCTTGGTGCTTTACGAACTTAATTAAGCCGCTCAACACTCTTGTGATAGGAATAAAGGTGCCCATTTTACACAAGTTTCATTTCATTCACAGGGAGGCTTTGGTGTTGGGCAGATCAGCTAATTGTTGGGAGTGCTTAAAAGATAAACAGCTCTGTTGTTTTAGTTTAGTGCAGTTAGCTTTAGACTTACCAATGCAAGTAAAACATGAGCTTTCAACATAGCCTTTTCATGTTTATTCTGTAAGTTGCTGGTTTGAATCAACCCAAGTCTATCTGATGCCTCCATGTGATTGCTGGGCCTCTAACTTGGACAGGGTTCTCCCTCATAAACCCATCGTCACAAATATTAAGCTTGCAGGCACTTCCAGCCTATATGGAAGAATGATTTGGGTTAGAAAATTCATTGCCTCCTATTTCTCTGATGAAGCTGTTCTGAAACAGAGTTGAGGCATGGTTGTATGGCAGAGAAGGGAGGCTTGAACCCTTTGGCTGTAGGGGAGTATTGAGTTTCTATGTCTGTCTGAATTTCTGTATGAAAAGTAAATTCCAAAGAGGGTGAAGTGGTGGTTGGGAAAGGAGGAAAGATGTGCTTTGTCAGACAATACAGTTTTATTGGTATCACAATGTGGAAGATATAAAACGCTGTAGGGAAAATGCAGTAGGAAAACAAGTGGAGAGGGAAAATCCTTAGCTTCCTTCTATAATAAATCACAAAAATACACAGCTCTGTTTACAATTCCTTGCTCTTAAACCTGCAGTGTTTGCATAATAGAAACAAAAACAGCAGTGGAATCAAAGCATGTTGCTAACATCTGCAGACAAACATGTTACCGTAGCCAACTTTTTAAATTAGTTGTTATTGCCCAGGAATACTTTATTAGCCCATCCATAATGTAAGCTTAAAAGTAGATAATTTTTGTTTTATTGTTCAACATGATTGAAATTTTTTCTGGAGATTTCTGAAAACTCTTATCTTTTTATGAAAGCTTAGGCAATATTTTTAAAGTACTGTGTAATGGAGAAAATTATTAGAAATGAGTAAGATTTGACACTGATCTGAGGTACCGAGGCTTACATGGAATGAGTAGTTCACTGTTAGTGTGGCTGCTTTATGCACAGCACTAAGTGACAGTTAAAAATGACATGATGCTTGTTGAAATGTGTGCTATACTGAGAATAGGGTCTTTCAAAGAGGTCTGAAAAAGTTCCCTGTTCAAAGACCAAACAGTATTAACAATGAAAGTAAGGTGCAAAAATGGGAGCGTGTTTTCAGGGGAGACCTCTTGAGAGTAAGTAAAATAAAAATGGCTTTTAAAGGGAAGTGTCTAATTGAAAGTTGAACTTCTATCTTAAGAAAGTTATCTACTGTTAAAAGTAACAATGAAATCACTAAGTAAAAGAGGGGGACTAAGATTGGTTTTCAGGTTTCCTCTCTGTTCTTGGAAAGACTTGATAAATAATCACCTTTTATTGTTCTTTGTATAGATAGCACCTCTTTGCTTTTGGGTTTTTGCACAACAGAACAGTTATGCACCCAAAAACACATCCAGAGTACATGCCCTGTTGTAAGCTACTGACGCGCAGAAGCTTTTTGCTGAGCGGGTTTTTTTTGTGTTTTTGTTTTTGTTTTTTTGTGATTTTTGTGTTTTGTTTTGTTTTGTTTTTTTAAACCCTGGAATGAAAGGGGTGCTAGGCATGAGAAGTTACTGCTGGCTGATACAGATTTCCCTGCAGAGGTACCAACCAGAGCAACTGCTGCAGGGTTAATACTCTAATTGTTGGAGCTTATCCAAAGCAATTGTAAAGCATCAATCCTGAGACAGGAGCACCAACATATTGATTAGATTTAAAATAAAAAAAAAAAGTACTTGAAATGAGATTTCATAAGCCTGGAGTGATTTATCTCCAGTTGCGTGCATTACTTTCACCTGGGCTACTGTTAATCTGATATTTCCTAACTGTGGAAGACTTGACTTTCTAACCTAAATGAATTACTTTAAATGTAACTCTTTTGTGAATAATATTGACTAGTAGCGCGTGAACATTATTTTCCCCCTGTTAATCGTTTTGTTGATTCCTTTCATCAAATGATATCAACTGGGAGCATGGGGTATTTGATTTGACAGGTCAAAAATACTAGGTCAGGTGATGGTCAAACAGTATCAAATAATGGTCAAATTATTATTAGAACAGTGAAGAGGGAGACTTTAATCTTCAGTAGATTAGATATTCATGCTACTTAGAAAAAAACCTCAAATCCAGTTACCTGCTATTGTGAAACAAATAAGATTTTAAAAAACTGTAATTAATTTTTATAACTGTCAGCATCTTGAATATTATTCATATTTACAACAGTTTTTCTTTTCTTTGGTACATATCTTGAAACCCCAGGATTAGCTTGGACAATGACAAAAAAAAAAGACTGACGAAATAAAACAAATAAAATGCATAGTAAATACACAGCTGAAGAAAAAATGACAAAACTTTATAAAACATTTGTTGGCTCTAAGTTAACTTGAATCAATCAGGAAAGAGAGAAGTGTCTGTTCTGAGAGAGATCATTTGAACTGTATTAAGCAGTAGTTCAGAAGAAGTTAAGATGTACAAGTAGAACAGAAAACACTGAAAATATTATGATGTTCTTTAAATTGACAGTGTGTCACCTGGAACATTTTGTTCAGTTTTAGTAATTGAATCTTAAAAAATGTAGCTGAAATAAGGGTTCAGGCCTGTGATGAGAAGGAATAGAGGTATGGAAAGGCTTGTCTGTGAAGAAAGATTGAAATAATCGGCATTGTTAGTTAAGAGGAAATATATAAAACAATAATGTGTACAGAGTTGATAAACATGAATGTTGAATTAATATTCTTTCTCAGTAGTAAGCCAGGAATGTATTTGGTGAAACTGAAAGGCAGTGAATTTAAAACTAAGGACAATTCATTTTTAGCACACAAATATAATGATAGCAGCTTTTTGCTGTAAAGTATCCTGAGTACAACAGCTTATAATTGTGTTTGTGTTACTGTTATCTTTATATTGGGTTACATCAGCACTTTTTTTTACAATGGAAAGAAACCTCTGTCTTTTAGGTGCTGAGTAGGATTTTTATGACAGGGCTGTCCAATGGTCCAGACTCCCTGTCTAGCCATCCCTCCCCCTATAGTTGCAGCTGTAACAAGTAGCTGCAGTCTCTGGGCTCCCAGTCTGTCTGGCTGTTGCTTCCTGCATGTGCCCAAGGGGTCAGGGCAGTGCAGCAGCATGAGGAGCTGAGGGTACACCTGGAGTATGCAGTGATTGCATGGATGTGCAGTGCAGCCAGGAGGCGGAGGAGGGGGCCATTGTCAAAGGTGCTTAGTGCAGTGGAGGGAGCAGGGGTCACAGAATTGTGGTGCACTGAGAGGGGTGCACGTGGCAGAGCTGGGTTCATGATGTTCATATACCAAGGATATGCTTTTGGGCATTGTGAATCTAGTCAATATCCTTTTTTTGTTTTCAAAATATTTATATTTTGACATCTGTGTTGTTGTTTTTTCACTGTTTGAACTGTTTCTCTTATTAATAATGGCTTTTCTGTAGGGTGTGTTCACTTTTTCCAGCATGTATCCACTGCATATTTAAAGCTCCAGAAATGACTTGCATTTAAGCTGTATAAAAACAACCCAAAAAACCCCTATCCAAAGTTAATGGTACACTAAACAGAATGTGTACAGTTACTTAACTCACTCATTCCTCTTCACCTGTTACAATTGAATACTTAAGGAAACAAGCCTATTTTTGCAGTACACTTTAACTTTTTGCTTGTAGACTTTGCAAATAGATTTTTTTGTCACCTTGGTTTCTAGCCAGTTAAACTCTCTGGTCCTTGTGGGGTTCAGGTTGCTGTTTCTCTTGGGATGAGAAATCAACAGGAGGGTATTCATTTACAGAAATTATCAGCCTGTTCGCATCGGGCGAGTGATACCCATACCTTTAACTCTGGTTCTCAACCAGGGTGCCGTGAGGCCCCCTCAGGGTTTCTGTGATGGCAGCAGCCAGGTAAACCTGACCCACCTGCTCCTCTTGCATTAGGCCTTCCTAATCATCCTAAAGCAGGCAGCAAAGGTGCTTGTCCTGGTCTCCCCCCACCCCAACGCTTCTACCAGTAACAAGCATGCATGGAACTGTCCTGTCCTCTTATATCCAGGAGGAGTGCAGGGAATGCCAGACCAGGAGTGGTTGCATAGCATGAGGCAGGCTTTAGGCTGATTAGAGAGCTATGATTCAAGAGACGTATGTACACACAGCACAGCCCTTCCCAAGCTGGCTGTGCAGCAGGTGGATGGGACAATTTAATCTAGAGGCAGCAGAAAACAACTGAGAAGTCCTGAGGGAAGCTGAGGCAGCACAAACAGGGGTTCTCAGCTGAGGGTGAGGCCACTTTTTTTTTTTTTTTTTTTTTTTTTTAAGTGGAGATGGAGTATCATGACTCTGAAAAGATTGAGAAGTGCTCTAAAGTGTCACTTGCAGTGTCTCCATCAGCAATATTAATGTAGGGAAAGTGAGATAAACTTCCTGCTCTTGCATAGTTTTCCCCATTTGCAATGGAATTGTGAAGTCTTTGCTAAAGATATGTCTATATTGCCATCACTGTAGCCATGGAAGCATATTTAAGCTTCACTATAAAATTTAACTTGTTTATGTGCTCCTAACAGTACAGCTATGGCAACATATGGAACCTGGGACAGGTTTTGCAGCCAGGCTGAGCCTCTGTCCTATCATGGCTGTTTTGCTATCAGCCTGCAACCTCCCTAATTTGGTATACCTCATTGAAGTGACTCCAGTAATGCATACTACTATGTAGCATCTTGTGTAAAGGTGGCCCTGCAGTGTATTGACTTAAGGCAATCAATACTGTTACTGTTCAGCCACATTAGACACTGAATTAGATTTCTGCAAGTATTTTGCAGAACATCTTTTTTAATGTCTGTTGTATGCATTTATTTTTCAGGGTAGGTTTTTATATAGCTGTAGAATCACTTATGGCTGTTAACTGACTAATTTGTTTTCTATAGTGGTTGCATGTGGAACATGCACTTGGGCACTGGTCAGAACTTCTGGCTTTGTAAAACCAGACTGTTGGTCTCTCTCTTTGTTAATAGCTTATTGAAACATTTGGTGACAGACCTCAATAACGCTTCTTATGTACTTTTTTTCTGTCAGACTTTCTTATTTTACAGAGACTAGCTGTGTTTTCAATGAAATGGCATTCCAGGTTCACTTGGCACTGTGTCAGTCACAGACGGTGTTTTTCTCTAGTGTTATGGTTTGCCACTTCTTACAGATGCAAGCCTGAAACTACAGGCTTGTAGTAAATGACAGGCTTGTAATAAAGGCTTTATATATCTTACTTGCATACAATGCAGATTTGCTAAAGGTTTACAGGGTGTTAAGGTATATTTTGTGGCTTATTTTATTTTAGTATTTATCCACACTATCCAAGAAAACTACGATCTTATAGACAGGGTTTTGGGAAATTTGGTATTTAACTTTTATTGCATTTGGGAGAAATTATAGTGGTTTCTTAAAAGTAAGTGTTGTTACAAAAGGGTAAATATATTGCCTATGAGGATTAATTTAAATTCTTTGTCACACCAATACATAGGCCACCTGTAGTCTTTGGATCTCTGAAAAACTACAGAATAGGTTATTATTGGAACCAAGCAGTGGAGGGCAATAAATGTACCTGGTATCTTGAGGTCAGAGGAAGGATAAGGCCAGTGGATAGGATGCCTGCTTGGCTCTTGGGAAACCTAGGTTAATTTTTCTGCTCTGCTACAATTTCATGACCTTAGTCATTCTGTGCCTTGTTTCTAATCCAGAAAATAGAAGCTCTCTGCTTCTTAGGGGTGGGCATTATGAAGATATACTAATTAAACTTTAAGAGATGCTTAAATCTTACAGAGCCATATGGGTACCATCGATGAATATCTATCTCCAGCAGGCATTGCAGCCAGATGAATCGTAATTTATAAACTCTAACTAAAAATACATATTTCTCAGTACTTTAAAAATGTGTGCGAGTTCCATATGTGCTTTTTTTCTGACATTTTGAGCACTTGAGGCTAGGGATTGTATTTGTGTAGAGACTAGAAAAAGGGGTCTCTTCATTTTTGAGCGTGGGGATTCTGGATACTAAAGAAAATGTGCAACGTTGACTTGCATTTTCAAATGGCTGGGACTTTGTATGCATGGTGATTCTCCCACTTAAGAGTAAAACGTAATAGGACAGAGGCAGATATATTATTGTGGTATGATAACCTTCTGAAGAGAGGAGGTGGTTACCAAGAATTAGGAATATTTTTGGAAAGTAATAATTTCTAAACAGTGCTTTTCAAACCTAGTTTTGTTCTGATTGGCTATTTTATTTGCTAAAATGAATGTATAATACTGTCAAAGAACAGGAAAAAGCTAGGAGACGAATTTAATGTTTCTTTTAAGGCAGCTTCCAGTTGTAACTAATTTACCTCCTGATACTGACCTGTCTTTTTGTAATTTTAGGTCAGATGACTAAATAGAAAATGCTGCTTTCAGTGCCTTAACTGTAAAGAAATAGTATAATAACAGTTGGTCACCTGTATTATAATAAAAGAGCCAAGTATTACTTAAAATTGTAGGAAAATAACTTTTTTTTTTTTTTTGTTTAAAACTACAGTTCTTTTCAAAAGGATAAGTAGTAAACTTATTGGGAAGGTGGCCACATACTTTAAACATCAGATGTGGGGGGAGGGGAGATGTTCATAACTTGAATGTGTGATAGCTTTATTTTGGTCATGTATTTTAGTATCTGATTGGACATTTTCCATTTTACTATAAGTAGATTTATCTTCAGTGTTTATCACTGTTTTAGTAATATTGCTTCTCTGTATGTGTAAGTTGCAAATGAAAACATGAAACGCTCCTAAGATCTTGTACAGCTAGCTGACATTAAACCTTGCCTGTCAACTACATTCATATACAGTGTATTTTAATCATTACATATGATACAAAAATCAGTTATTGAAGCTGAATTGTATAACAAGCATATATGTTGAAGTAGAATGCTAATCTTGATTTTTAAAAAGTATGAAGAATATTACTTGATTTCAAGAGTACTAATACTCTGCTATATTTGGTTATGGGAGCCTATTGTGCTGACAACATGATTTAAAAAATTGCTGAGATTGAAAGAGGACTTTTTAAATATAACTTTCCTAAAGCTCTCTTAAAATTCTTATTACAGTTATGGTTAGTTTGAGTGTCTTTTTATTTCTGTGGTTTCGGTATTGTCATCAACCACGGTGATTGTCCTTTCACTTTTGTTCAGAGTCTATGTCCACATCTCAAAACTCATGACCATAATTGACAGTTTTGCCCATAGTCTTGTCAGCTAAGTATGGAATGAAAGTGTAGATAGTCTCTTTTGTCACTAAAAACAATTTTCGCAGAACAAGTTTAGGTATGTTAATGAAGATGACCAACTTATGTAGCTACTGTTTTATATTATTATGACTTTTGAAGCGCTAGAATTTTGGCTTATATACCTATTTAGTTTTGTATAATGCCTAGATGATTTTCTTTCACACCGGACGCCAGTAATCAAAGTTCACACCAAAAATCATTAAAGTTTATTAAAGTGCATCTGGAGGAAAATAGAACTGCTGAATGAAAATACAACTATTTTGTTCCATAAGGCTGGAAATAATAGAATACTCTCACTTGGTGGCTCTCAACCACTACTTCCCTTTTAAAATCTTAAAAGGGAAACTCATGTGTTTTTGTCTTCCTCTGTATTGGAAAATTTTTCCTAGAGTACAAGTGTTGGAGAAATTGGGTATTAGCTGGGAATGTGCATCTTTACTGAAACGATATAGTTTGTGCAGGAAGTTGACATTGGATACAGTCAGTCATATTGTTGAGCATAATGTTCTTCGGAAAGATAAATCCTGTCCATGGCCCTAAGTCAGAAATTTATGTTGTAGAGGGGGATTTTCATTTAAAAATTAAAACTCTGGTAGACCACTTTATTATGATTAAATTTAACAGTGTCAATGATACAGAATATATTACATATGATATAGAAACTGTCATTGAATGTTCGATACTTTGATATGTTGTATATTTCAATGCTTACTTTCCATTTTCTTCCCTAAGTCTTTCATCCTTGTTTTCTGTTCATCTCTCTTGGATAGTTCGTTGGAACCCTTAATTAACTGTATGGTATACTGATATTTTTTGCCATCTAATTTAGTGCACAGAAAGGACAATGAAACATAGTCTTTGTTGGATTGATGCATGTACAGGCAACCCCCACTTAATGCTGTTTCACTTAGCGCGGTTTTGCTATAACACTCATTTTAAATTGATACATGATTTCACTTAGCGCTCAGTGAGATTCATTATAACACTCACGGTTGCAGTCTTGGGCCATTAAAAACGCTTGTCATCGCCATCTTGAATTGGTTTCACTTTGTTCGTTTTGCTTAACGCTTAGTTTTTCAGGAACCAATTAAGGGTGCTAAGCAGGGGTTGTCTGTACTGATATACCTGTGTCAGAACTTGATTTCTGCTCTGGGTTACAGTATGTGCAGGGCTCAGGCTTCAATGTATTTGTGGTATTAATGGCCAAATTCTGTTCTCAGATATACATTCTTTCACAAGCTTATGCTTAACCTATCTACAATGGTTTTTGTTAGGTTGGACAAGTGCAATATATGGTCGCTTCTTGGTTTCTTGCAGCCTAACAGGGCCGCATGTGTAGATGTTGAGACTTTACTGTGGAGCTAATTAGACAGCTCTGCAGTAAACATCTTGCGTAGATGGTTTCTTGTTGCTTCTTGTTGGCTCAGATCAAGTGTAGAGCTAACAAGATTGTTACTTTGCAGTTTTTGCTAGTTAATAGTTTTTGACTGTCTGCTTTCTCAGTAAGATGGTCTAGTAAGAACATAAAACGTTCACAAAATACACTACCTAAGTTACATTGTAAGTAAAATTCTGGTTGTAGGTTATCTTCTAGAAAACCAGGAATGGCCTACTTAGTTTTAGTTCAAGCACCCCATCACCATTTTTAAGCCTGGGGATGCTGATACAGGAGACATGGAGGTGCTTTAATTAGAGTGGAGGTACTAGATTTAATGCACATTAACTACAGTGCATTAATGCAGGTGTAGATGTGCCCTTTATACACCAGCAGTGTTTAGTTTGTTGTAGGAGCTAGATTGGAAAGAGCTTCATACAGTGTATTTCTATTAGCAGGCTTTGGAAATGCCTTTGAATATAAAGACTGTCTAGTCAGGGAAGACTGTCAAACTGACATCTTTAGAACTCTGCTCCTTGGGAAGCACTAATGGATGTCTGAATAAAATGACTTTTTGAGATGTCCACATGAAGAGCCATTCTGGAAGAGTTGATTCCATTATAGCTATTCTGACCAATTTCCTCACGTAGATCAGTCCTAAAGTGGTGAGCTGACTTGATGATCTGTAATCAGAAATAACTCTTAAAATTTTGTTTCCATTCTGTTTTTTCAGAATTCTTTTTATTAACAAGAAGTTCAGTGCAACGCGCAACATTCCTCATGGCCCTTTCGGCTTTTATACAGCCCCTTGCAGTCCTTGCTGGGTTTTTTCCAGGCTTTCATCCGTTCTCTGGCTCAGACTTCCTCTCCATAGCTGTCACCTGTTCCCTGCAAGTGTCTTTCTGGCCTTTTGCCTGACAGGTACAGAAAGCCCTCACCCTAGTGGACATGCTTGTGCACCCCGAAGCTTGTCAGAATGAAAGAGCAGGAAATGACTAAAAGTAGTTTGATTGTTGCCAATTGATGGATTAAGAATAAAACTTATTTTCACAAATTTCCTGCCAAAGTATAGCCTGCATAGGGACATGTTTTGCTAGTGTGAGGGTATGTTTGCCATCAGTGTTCTTAATAACAAAGGATAAAACTATGCCAATCAAGGTCTTGCGGTGTTGTTTGGGGTTTGTTTGTTTGTTTGTTTGTCTGTTTTGTTTCCTAGCATGCGATTAGAAAAAGGGTGATGTGTTTTCAAAACAAATGAGACTGGGCGGGGGGGGGGGGGGTTTGCTTCCCTGAAGTGACAGCATGACTAGCATGCCTCTCCTACAAACCGGACTTCCTTATTCCCATTTGCACCCATAAGCAATTTATATTGGACATTTAAACACATCCATAGCAGTTTTGCTTCTTAACATTTACTGGATGCAGTACATGATACTAGATGGTGAGTTAGAGCAAGTGCTATATATATTTAAGCATCTGGCTGTTGTTGCTAATAGGCACATCTACGCAAGATGTTTACTGCAGAGCTGTCTAATTAGCTCCACAGTAAAGTCTCAACATCTCGTGGCCCTGTTAGGCTGCAGGAAACTAATTAACTCTGCCACAGGTTGGTACCTGTAAATACAAGTACTGTCCTGCAGCAGAGTTCTTTAGTGCGCAGCAATGCTTGTGTAGATGCTGACAGGGCTGCCTGTGGCACAAAGGCGCTTCAGTGTGGGGCTGCCTGCTGGCTAGCCCCACGCTACCCAGCTAGCCCTTCTGCAGCGCATTGGGCCAGGTTAGAGAACCCCAGACTTCCTGCTGGTTGCAACTTCTCCAACTTGGCTCAGTGAGCTGCAGTTCCGGGCACACAGGTGAACACAGTGCCTGGGAGCAGTAAACTGCAGTGCAATATGCTTTGGAGTTTACCTATCTGTGCTAATAGCACATATAGATGTACCCAATGACTATTCCCTCTTTTGAAATCTGTAACTTCTGTAGTATTTATAGGCGAACTACAAGTACAAACATGGCAGCAGCTACAAACAAGGCTGCCATGTTTGTAGTTGCAGCCTTGTTTGCACAGAGCTTTCAATAAAAAAAAAAAAAAAATTAGTGCTTTGTAAAATCCCTTAAATTG
Organism: Crocodylus siamensis; assembly: GCF_052110815.1. Classification (NCBI taxonomy): domain Eukaryota; kingdom Metazoa; phylum Chordata; order Crocodylia; family Crocodylidae; genus Crocodylus; species Crocodylus siamensis. Next base: position 46,241,821 of record NC_143405.1, read on the forward strand.
CATCAGCATAATAGGTTTCTGGGTCTCATTTTATAATGGCTATAATCTTAGAGGATGTTGTCTCAGATTGGTTCTTTCAGAAGTGTCTTATCCCATATTTTAACTAGTCAATTACGGTCTTAAAAGATTTTTCCTAACGCTACTGCAAATGGTTGTGATATTAAACTTTTTTAGTTTCTATATGTTTCTAGGCCTACAGCCAAGTAGAAATTTCAGTATTCCATGGAGGTCCTATCCAGTATAGTAAGCTATATTTCAGATATCGTGTGTGTGTATTTATTTATTTTTACTGGTGAGCACTCCTTACTTATGTCTGAAAAATAGAGGTTTTGTTTCCATTGTAGTGACTGTATGGGTGCCACTAGTATTACTGTCAATAATATTTATATTGGTGTAGTGCCAGGGTATCTTAGTCATGGACCAGGACCTTAGTGTGCTAGGTGACAATGCTATAATTGTGCTGAAAGTGTTCCAGATAGGTATTTTTTGTTATTTGCCTATAGTTTGAATCAGTCCCTGTCTGCATTAGAATATGGGACATCTGCTGGATAATTAAACCGTCTTTACCATTTAATTGCTACTGTTAATAAATATTTCCTTACTAACATTACTGGGATTGGAGTCACTGCCAGAAGTTTCTGTTGCAGATGAACAGAATTTACTGCCACAAAAATGTTTGCAGCGGTGCTTTACATGCAAGCTATTTTGATATGATAAAGATAAGCTGGAAATACCTGCTTATCAGGCGAGTCAATTTTTTTAACAATTTGATTAATTAATCTCTAGTAATTATTGCAATACAGTAGTTTTGCCTCTAATCCTCTTGCAATTAAAAGAAAATCAAATTTTTGTTCCTGGTCATGGAGCAGAAGTGTTCTGTGCTTCTGATTTGGTACCCATTTAAAAATTGCATGGGGTTAGAAATATGAGCTGTGTGGAAACTAAGTTGTCAGTTTAAGGTATTTAAGTGATGATTGAGGGAAGAGGTTTTGTAAAGATGTATAGGTATTCTCTCTCTTTATTGTACCTGATTGTACTGGTAGTATTTAGATACACAATATTGCCAAATTAGAGCTGAGAGAGTCTTTATTCTATACATTTTGTAAGTATGAATGACTGATTCTTGTGGCATGGCTGAAGTAGTGCTGCTGTGAGAAATAACTAGTTTCATAACAGTGCTGATAATTTAAAAATTGCCTTGGGTTTTTGCTTAGGGAATTGACTCATTTATCACACAGTGAAATTTCTTCCTATGGCATGGACAGTACATAATTGGTATTTTCTGATTTGTTTATCAGAAAATAATTGCAAAAGCTATTAGCACATCTTTGTAGTCCTCATTTAAACAAAGTAGTAAATAATAACATTTTTTGCTGCTTGTTAGTAGGAAGAAGAAAAAAAGAATAGCCCAAGTTTAATCTCTTAGGAGGCAGATTGGAAATTTGACTACAATACTGGTGTCCTAAATTAAAATTTTGAATGGACAGAACCAAAGGGGAAGTGTATGGTTTTGTTCTTTGTTTGTTTTTTGTTTTGTTTTAATGGTTAGGTCACTTTTTGAAAGAGTATAGTTTCTCAAACAGAGTTTCTAGTCTAGAAACTTGATTCCACTATTATGCAGCATTTTTCCCTAGCTGTTCTTTCAATGTATTGGATGAGAACATTCCAAGTGCTCTTCTATGGAAGTGGTTTATACTGCATTCATCAAATGTTGGAGCACCTAACACAGCAAACTTTCCAAATTTGAACAAGTTGATTGTTTCTCCTTTAGGTAACTGCATTCATTTTAATAAGAGGAAACAATCACAGGAAACTGATTTAGGAAAAATCAAGGTAGCACATCCTGTGTGCTTGCTATATTGTTTTTTATTAAGGATTCTGTCTCTAAACCACCTACAACTGTTGTCCAGCTAATAAGTCTCTTGAGTCTGCCACACAATACTCTGGATTTTCAAAGTACAGTAATCACACAACAATGTTTTTAAAACTTAATGTGTATATAATAAGGCTATTTTATTTAATGAACCTCAATGATTACGCCTAGTTTTTTTTGGTTTTTTTTGGTTAACATCTTGCCCTCTAGGTATAGGAGAACTCTTTTGGAACTTGTGCTGGACTGCAAAATTCATGGCCCATTTGTGAAAATATTCAAGCACAGATATGTGGTTGACTTTTTCAGTAGAGCAGACTAAAATGATTGTCAGTACAAACAGGTTGAGAGTACTTCTGCAGTTTAGAAAAAAACAAACACTTCAGCCTTTCTTCCACACTTCAGAATGTTTTGTGTTAGGGTAATCTCTAATAAAACTTCATTTAATAAAAACCTTCTTATCTGTACAGTAGTAAGGAAGTAAATTTTATGAGATTTTTTTTTTCCATAAAACAGGACCTGTTTGTTCTTAGCTGTGCCTAATCCTCGAAGTGTATAGCTTTAAAGAGGAAAAAGGTGGCTTCTTTGATTATATCAGCAGCTAAGACATTTAATTTATGCAATGATGAACTTCTTAGCCATATGTACTTTTTATTTTCATTATTCAGTGTAGTTGATCTTTCTACTAGCAGAACTATATATTCCAGTATTTTAAACTGGCAAAATATATACTACTCATTATGGACTGTTGATACGCCAAGCTTGGTATTCCAAAGTTGAGACACTTTGCTTAAATATTTTACCTGTTGTTTTAAAAATTAGGACTCTTTTATTTATTTATTTATTTTTAAATCCATGCATAACCAAAATGTCTGAAAGGGAATTTGATGAAATGCAAGACATTTTTTTTTTTTTTTTGTCTTCAGGCACAGGTAAAATGGTTTGGGAAATTATGAGCCTGGTTTGGGTTCATTATTATGGAATGACTCCATAGTATGACAGCACCAGCTATTGATTCTTAAATTGAAATACAGGACACAAATGATTCTCAGTTGGGGTGCCCCAGGGTCCTGTTAAAGGTACAACACTGCCTGGCCTTTGTGTGATGAGGTAAAAGCTCTCCTCCCCCAATCCGGTGTCCTGTGCCTATCCCAGCTACTCAGTGGCACCTGCAGCTGCTCCTCTGGGTGCTGCCACTGCCACCATGCTTCCAGATGTTTGGTGTGGGACATGGTGTCAGAGCTCTTTTGCAGCCTGTCTCATCCCCTCCGTTCATCATACTCCAGGGACTGGAGAGAGTGGCCCTGGGACTGCTGTCAGCATGGGACTCCCACAGGAACAGCCTCAGTAGCAGGGGCTTCTCTTGCCCCATCAGGTAGAGACTGGGGGTGGATGTGAGGTAAGTCAGGGTGAGATCTTGCCCCCACTGCCCTCATCTGGCGTCAATTAGATCTGTGGTCCTTTAACCTTTTTTAGCCTCACGGTACTGCTCTGTATCTTTTCTGAATGTATGTTATAGTTCATTGATTCTGAATTTCCTGGCACCCTAGTTGAGAGAAGTTATAGTGGGGGGAGTGGTCTTTAGGCCAAAAAGATTGAGAACTGCTGGTGTAGTTGATTATAAAATGCATTGCATGGTGATTCATGATCAACTCCTTGTATCCATTACCTGACTGGGCAAATTGGCTGTATCTGGCATATTTAAGGCTCAAATACTTCCATGTAAATTTTTCAAATATAAATATACTTGTTGGTCGTTCAAGTTGCATATGGAGAAAAAAAATGACTTCTAGTCCTTGCTTTACCAAAATACAGAAAGATAAGTTGACATTTTTTTAGGTAAATACCAATAGTTTAAAAAAATCATCTTTTTTTAGTTTAGAATGTTTACCCTATTTCAAAATTTAAAAAAAAATCTAGTTGGGACAATCGGCTTGTAGTCTGGCTGGACAGAAATGTCTCTAAACTAGCTTGAACAAGAAATGGGCTTCATTGCTTAGTCCAACCAAAAATACTAGTTAAGTGAAAGAGTAAATGATAAATTTGCTTAGTAAGTTATTGGAGTTCAGCTTCTTTACTTCTGAGGTTATTTAAGATGCAAGTAAAGGTAATGCTTTGTGGGGGGCACTGATTACTTTAAATGCAACAGAAATATGGTAAAATTAATCACTGAAATGATCAAAAGTTTATTTTTGTCTAGAAAGAATAAGAAACTTACGTTGTGAATTAAAAACTTAAATAAGTCCTGGAATAGAAGTGGCCCCTCAGCCTTTAAGATGGGGCAGAATATAAATTTAATATATCAATAAAATATTTGTTAGAGGGAAAGAGAGAATTTTTTTGAGGAGTTCATATGTACTGTTTTTGAAACCTTGAGGGTTTTTTCCTGTTAACAAAGTAATATTTGGTCATGGTTGATTTTTATATATTTGAATAAAAATTTTTACTTTCAAGTTCTCTCTTCCCTCCCCCTCCTCTTCCTAACTCTTCCTTCACAGTTGCTCCCCTCCTTTTTGGGTCCATTTGCTTAAATATTGCTGAGATCTGCCATTATAGCATCTCTCAGTAACAGTGCCATTTGTAATTCCTGATGGGCCATCCTCTATTCCTGGTAGAGAAGGATGGTGGTGATAAATTTACACAGTATCAGATGGTGCTTAGTTGCTTACATGCACTGAATACAATCCTGCATCCTGAAACGAACTCTGACTGCTTTAATCTTTTCAAATAACCGGGCCTGAGACTCTTCTGTCCCAGTTAGTAAAGGACTTGCGTACATGCATGCACGGTACAGTGTGTGCGTATGTGTGCATGTGTGTATGTACACACGTGTTTTGGGACTTAAATCTGTGCAGTGAAGTTCCTGTATTGTCTTTGGAGCTGTTATTGCAATAGATTTTCTTTTACTTATTTCATAAAATGTATGGTTAAATTAGTTTCCTAGAAACCCACACCATTGTGTTAGTGCCCCTGCCTGGGTTCACATGTTGGATCTCTGATAACTCCTTAATAAAAAAACAAGCCTTCAGGAGGACATATGTGAGCCTTAAATAAATAAATAATGACAAGGGCAAAAATAATGTCCTGTTTAAAATCTGTTTGACACCTTGAAAGAGAGATAAGACAGGTGGCAGTACATCTACTTCCAGCAGCCCCACTTAAAAGAGAACAAAATTGTCTTTTGAAGAACAGGGAAGGTATAGACTAGGGGTGTCAAACTCATACAAGCTGGCTGGTCTGGGTGCCATGTGCTACATGTGGGTCAGCTCCAAGAACCATGGGTAGTATTGGGTGCTGGATGACAGGGCTCCATGGTTTGTATCTTTGACACTCCTGGTAGAAATAGTTCTCCCCTCTTTCCCCTGCATTTCATATTTAAATGAAAATATCTAGCATTTATTTCCTTGCTAAAAGCTATCTTTCACTCTTTGATATGTAACATCTGAATTATTTTTTCTCTAACATTTAAGTGTTTCTGGAAGTGTTTATTTTATCAAATATTTTAATAAGTTTTTTGCTTTTTAAAAATGATATATAAAATAGGTTTAATTCATGAACATTGGTAGAGAATATTTTGGTTACCCAATATAGGCCTGTTTTCTTTTTTCTTCTCAAAATATGGTTAACTTAAATAGAAGGATAAAGTTGAGATGTTGCTCATTACTTCATATTGGAGTGTCATATTAAAAGTTGGGGGAAGCCTTGTGTGAGGGAAGAGTAGAAAGCTGGGCATTGAAGATTGATGAGGTAAGTGAATTGTTTGAAAGCAATCCAAACAACTGGATCATCCACCTCAGTACAATAAAGCATCATTAGAAATTTCTACTTCAGAAAGTTTATTATCATGGATAAAACTATAAAATGCTCAACAGAAGGAAAGCCATCCATCTCAGTGTGCCAAGACCTTAATGGGAAATCAGATGATTAAAATGAAGCTGTGTTAGAATGCAGACCCCTAAAGTACAACTTGAATCGCCTTTGTGCTTTGTGCAAAGCTAAGTCCTGCATTCAGAAATGAACTATACTCATTAGTTGGAAATCCTGTCTTCTAGATTTTAGATCAGAGAAACGCAAGAGAAACGACCAGGTACTTTTGTCAGGATTATTGAATTATGGAATATCCTTCTCAGCTTTCTAACTTCCTTTCCACTGTAATTAAGATAAATAGTGTAAAACAAATCTTAAGGCTATCCAGTCATTTTAGAACATGTCTTGTGAAAACAGAGACATATAAAACTGTGCATTTGGTTTCTGAAATTTTTAAATGCCAATGAAAACTTTTAAAATTTTATGATGTGTATGCAAACCTTGTTGTAGTATGTTAGTAGAGGAGGATAGAAAATAAAATTGACTAGTTAGCAATAAAGGAACAAAGTAGGGGTGCACCAATAAAGATTTTCTTGGCCAGTACCAATAGCCAATTATTACCAACCATATTGGCTCATGCCGATCTAATAACCAATTTATAGTTTCATAGAGTGTCATAGTTGGTAGGGTCGGAAGGGACCTGAGTAGGTCATCAAGTCCAACATCCTGCCATGGGCAGGAGAGAATGCTGGGGTCAGATGATCCTGGCAAGGTGATTATCTAGCTTCCTTTTGAAGACCCCCAGGGTAGGAGCGAGCACCACTTCCCTTGGAAGTTTAGCTTTAGTTCAAGTGCCACTTCCACCATTTTAAGCACAGAGATTCTTTTAAGCAGAGCAGTGTGAGGCGAGGGTGGATGCAGGCTGCCCACTGTGGGCTCGGGGTTCTCTGCTCTGCTGCTTTTGCCACAGGAGCCCTTCACCGGCCATGCACCCCCTTGCCCATTTGGCAGCAGGAGGCACAACTCACCGCTTCCACTGCTTCTGGGTGGGCAGGGGGTGTGCAGCTGGTGTGGGGTTTCTGGGGTAAAGGAGCAGAGCTGAGAGCTCAGAGCCCACAGCAAGCAGCCCATATCCACCCCATGTACAAATCTGGGGGGCACATGCCCTCCCATGCCTTCCCTGGCAGGGGGTGTGCAGTAGGGGGGAGCCACTCCCTCCCACGTCCCCAGGACAAGCTGCCTGTGGCTCTGTCCCACTGTCCACCTCAGCCCCAGGCCACATGCACTGCCCTGGCTGGGCAGTGTCCCCAGCCTGTGGCCCACTGCTTCCCTCACTGTGGGGGCTTTGATCTGCCCCCCTCCCCCATGCCTCTTCTCCTGCATAGACTACCTGCAGGGAGCTGCTTCCCACAATTCCCGGCTGTATTCCTTGCCACATGCATGCATGTGACTCTGCACATGGCACCCCCTGTGTCTCACTCTCGGCAGCCCTCAGCAGGACCCCTTGCAGGTTACAGTGCTGCAGTGGGAAACCCGTCATTTCCCGAGAGAACCCAGGCGTCTGGGGAGAGGGAACCCATGTGTCCAGGGCCCTGGCCAGAAGGCATAATTATTGGCTATAACGGCGGAAAAAACCCAATAGCTCATTGTGTGTGTGTGTGTGTGTGTGTGTGTGTGTGTCCCCAAACTTACTGGTGCCGATGTGATAGGCAACCAATATATTGGTGCACCTCTAAAACAAACTTATTGGTCTATTCTTCCTATAAATCCTTAAGTTATCAGTAGGTTCTTCACCATTTTGTGTCAGTGAGCCCTGATAAAATGCTTATTATAATGTTGCTGCATAATACTGATTGAAGTCTATACATTCTAAAAACTTAAAATTGTAATAGCATAATTATTGAAGGATGGAATTGTTTTAATGTAAACAGTGATGCTACATGAATCAAAATGTGTAAGATGAGAAGGTGGAGTATTTTCGAGTCCCACAGTTTGGAGTTAAAGAACAACCCCCTGACAATAAATTTGAGAGAGCAGCCTAATGTGTGGTAAGTATGTGAATTAAGAGGTAGTTATAAAAAGGCAAGGGAAGATAGGATTTCAAGGTGTGAAGTATAATCAGGACTTAGAGCAACAGAAAAGTTGAGGAAAAATACATGGAGTACAAATCCATAAATCTGGTGAGGAAGTGATTACTAGAAATTTTGAGAGCATGGATGTAAGAGAAATTTTAATGGACTAGGGAACACAGGTCCCTAGCATAGTAAAGAGGCTCCAAAAATGGGACTGAAGCATAGGAACTAAAAACACGGTAAACTGGAGTTAAAAGGTGAAAGAAATATAGGAGGTAGAATTATTGTTGGAAAGGCAGACTGGGGTCGAGAGTGCATCTTTGAAAATAAGTGATCAATGTAGGGTGCAATTCTGAGGGAATCTTTCCAAGAAAGCTCAGAATGGAGGATCCAGGCCAGGTACAGACTGTCAAAAAGCCCAAGGCAGAATTGATTCACTCTAGGTAGCTTCCTTTAAACTGCATAAGTTGAACCCATAACCAACTGAACTAATATTCAGTTTTCAGTTGGGAAAGGGAGGGGGAGGCCTGCACTGATCAAGGCCTGGGGTGTGCTAAATAAAGCATGTCTCTGTCTTCTTGCCATTGCCAGCCCAGCTGAATGTCCCCGGTTGTCTCCCCAGTACATGCTTCCAACCCCTTGCTATTCCCCCACAGGGAATTAAGGAGCCCCCTGTCCAGATCCTGGCCCACCTTGGGGGGGCCCTCCCCCTTGGGAGGTTCACCCCAGCCCAGCCCTGGGGAACTGGGGGAGCCTTCTGCTTCCCAGCTGCTGATTTTCTTCAGCGGCTGCCACAGAAAGGAGGGAGAAGGAGTCCTCTAGGACAGGTGTCTGCCCCTGCCTTGGGGGCCTTCTCCCCAGCCCAGGGTCCCCTAGCCTGGGGCAGCCCCAGGGACTTGATGGGAATTCTTCCCCTCCCCAACCCCAGAGCTGCTTGCTTCAGCCCCTGCGAGTCTCAAAGTGAAGGGAGATTCTCGTGCTCCTCCACAGCTGCTGCAAGTCCAAGGCAAAAGTAGTTGGAGGGGAATTTCCCTTGCTCCCTGGGCTATCCCTGAGATGTGCAGCAGCTAAGGGAAGCAGCTCTGGGGTTCAAGAAAAAATGAGACATTTTACAAAGTGGTAGGAGGGTTTTTGAGACCAGAAAAGGAAGCAAATCAAATGAGGTTATGGTTGGGGAAAGAGTAAAAGTGTAGAAATAGTGTTTGGCAAGGAGGATGATAAAACTGCTGTCGGAGAAAACAATTTTGAGAGAGAACGCTGCATAGTCCGAGACTTTTTTCAAAGGTGCTTGCAGCAAGGCAGAGTTGGGCAGTATTTGCTGTTTTAAGCTGACCTTTTGGCTGGTGACTGAATGTGTGTTGAGTACGGGGCTGTTTTCAGCTGGTTCATGGCTGGTTTCCACTGCTTTAACAAGTGCTGTGAGTGTGTGGAATATGTGAACTAAAAGGTAGTTCGTAGGCTTAAAGAGGCTTAAAGCTGGCCTTGGGATGGGTCCTGCTACTGCTCTATAATATGGGGGCTGCTTAAAGTGTCTTATGTCTGGTTCTGCCCTTTTTTCGGCTGTGTGGCTTGCGGTGTTGTCTACTGGTAGAGTTCTTAGGCATTGGAGGAGTAGAGGAAATGCATGCTGGGGAATGAGCCAGGTTTGAGGTTTGGAGAGATGGCTCTTAATCTCTACCACTGCAAAATCCTTCCCACAAGGATGCCCAAGTCAGAACAAGAGAGCACTGAACACAGACTTGAATCCCTCAAGGATGAGGGGAAACTTAAACAGCCTAAAGGAACTAGTGTTGAAAGAGGTGAAGTGGTGTCAGATGGAACAATAAGACTTCAAAATAAGCGAAGTTATTATTGCACATTTTAGTTTGCAGCGTTGCTTTAAAAACAAAGGAAATATGCACTGTCACTTCCTCATTTTAAATCCACATCTACTATTACTGACGGATGCTTGAGGAGCAGTTGTTTTAGGTATGGTGTCAAGAAAAAAGATAACAGCAAAGTTGCAATGCTAAGGTAATGGGATTTTTTTTTTAATTGAAAAAAATCATATATTAAGATTTAGTTGTGTGCATAGAATTATGAATATTTTAATTGCCTTCACTTTTTTAGTTGTATATATTATTGTTAATATGGGAAGTAGAGCTGTCACTTTCCGAACTGTCACTTTGCGAACCACAAGAAGATTTTGCACTCTGTCATTATGTAGAACAAAAAGAACTTTTTAAAATTAAACAAAGAAAAACTAGTCACTGAACTGTTCCTTTAACAGGTAGTGTAGTTGATTTCCAATACAGGATTTTGGAAAGATTAATTTTATGATATTTGTAAAGTAAGACGAACCTTAAAATAAACTAGAAAACAAGGAATACAGATTCTTTGAAATAAGGTGTTCTGATGTTTCTGCTGGGACTTAAATCCAGAGGTTCAAGACTGGAGAGTCTTGCTTGCACTCAGGGTCAGATGCATTATGACATTTGAGATCAGGAAGGAATTGTATTCCATGTTCAGATTGGCATGGACTGTTGGTTTTTTACTTTCCTTTAGCAGGGGAGGGAGGGTGGAAATATGTTTTTCTTCCTTGATTCTCTTGAGCATATTTTTAACACCTTCTCCCACATTTGAGGTAGCAGGACAAGGACAGTGGCTTCATCTCCCTGCTTTACCCGTGGCAAGTTGGAGTGTTTTTGAAGTTTTGGGCATTGTGCCTGGTCTTTGTGCAAGAGGATTGTTTGCAAAGTTTAAAGAAAAGTTTGGACAGACAGCTGCCTAGGATGGTTTAGATAGGGATGATCCTCCCTTGAGTGGGAGTGGGGGTTGGACTTAAATGACATCCTGAGGTCCCTTCCAGCCTTATTTTTCTGTTGTTCTAATTTCTTGACCATGGCTTCTTGACAGGATTAAAAATAAAGTTTTGGCCAATATTTGAACTATTAAGCTCTATTGAAACTTTTTTTAGTAACATCCTTGCTTGTTTTAAATACCACTTTCTCTAGGGTTATGCTATAATGTGTTAATTAGAAAATTCATTCTAATAGTTTATTATTCTGTTGCATTGTTTTTTATTTGAATTCAGCTATATGCAGCTATTGCTTTTTAATTATTGGAACTATTTCTCTTTATTTACATAGTAATTATTTCCATTATAACTAAAAATAATTGTACACTTAAAGGTCGTTTGTTTGTTTTATGCAGTAGTTAATGCAAAATTCTTTCAGGTCATTTTCAAAATACTTTTAAAGAAAAATGTTCAGGATTACAGATGTTTTCATCAACATAAATCACTTTTAAACTCTGTATCCAAGATAGGAATGCATTCTTTTTCTTTCAGTAAACAGTAAATGAAAGCAAAGCTACAATCTGTTGTTATCCATAACTACTGTAACTTTCTAGCTAGCTAACTATCTGGTATGTGTATATTATACATATGCGTGCACAGAAAAACCCCAACACAATGCTTTTTTATAAAAATGTGGGATTGTTTTAAGGAGAATTCTGTATGTTCTTCCTGGATCTTTAGAAGCGGTTAGAAAGTATAATAATCCCCCTTTATAAAACTAAATACACCGTAAATACTGTACCCTGTTCTGCTCACTACCCGTCAGCAAGGGTATGAACTAGAGATGGTACAGAGAAAGGCAACAAGGATGATTAGTAGTATAGAAGGGTGTATGTATGAGGAGGCTAGGCCTGTTTTCTTTAGAAAAGAGGTGCTTGAGGGTGAACATAATGAGGCTTTACAAAAATACTAAATGGTGAAAAGAAAGTAAATAGGGATTTATTTGCCTGCCTACCAGCCGGCCCTAGAGACCATACATGAAACTAGTAGGTAGTAAGTTTAAAACTGATGCAAGGAAGTTCTTTTTTTGCCCGGTATGTCATTAAAGTGTAGAATTCATTGCCACCAGATGTTGTGGGTGTTCATGGTTTAGCCAGATTAAAAATGGGGATTGGAAAAATTCTTGGGGGAAGGGGGCATCACTAGCTACTGAGCATGGTTATTAGGGATTTAGCCTCTGAATCAGAACTTGCTAGACCTAATTTGTGCAGACAGAAATGCAGCTCCCTGCTGTAACGGAGAGCTCATTGCAGGAAGTGCTCTGAGTTGCAAGGATCCCCTGGAACATACAGAAGTTCACTGTTGGTTCCAGGGTGAGGGGTATCTAGCTGGTGGCTGTGAGCCTGCAGATGGTTTCCTCTAATAATGGTGCCTCCCCTCTGCCAGGTTGTGAAGTTTTCAGAATGGTAGTGGGAAAGGAAGCAGAAAGAGCTTGTTCTAGGGTAGGGGTGGGCAATTATTTCAGGCGGAGGGCTGCTCACTGAGTTTTGGCAAACCATCGAGGGCCGCATGACAGGCAGCCAGGGGCAGATAAATATTAATTTTCTAAATTTTTTAGGGGCCGCGCGGGCTGGATAGAATGGCTTGGCAGGCTGCATTTTGCCCACCCCTGTTCTAGGGGTTTCTTAGCCGGCACTGGAGGGTGGGTAAAATGGAGGCCCTCCCCCCCACCGCAGCAGGGCTCCAACACACCCACCCCGCTCTCAAGCAGGGGCTGAAAAATCCCTGATCTGAACTCTATCCACTCCCTGTTCCCCCTCCCCTTCTGAAAATAGTGACAGGCTGGCAGGCAGGTAGTCACAAGCTACAGAAGATGCTGTTTTGAAATGTCTTCATCTGACTCCTTATGCAATGCGGATTCATATTTTTAACCAATTGGCCTTTTTGAAGTAGTCTACAGTCATGTGCTTGTTTGGTCATGGCTATAGACTGCTTTCTGTGGCCAGATCAGGAAAAAATTGCCATTTCTGTCTGGACCCTAAATGCTGGGGGCTGCAAGTGAGAGAGGAATGGGGGAACAGGGGCTTTGGGTGGGGGCAGGGGGCACAAGCAGGGCATCCTGCTATGTACCCCTTGCCCTCATTTTGTCTTTCTGCCATGCTGGCACTCTGGCACCTTCCGAGGTAGGCATTGTGGTGTTTTTTGGCACTCCAGCCAAAAAACATTGCCTACCCCTGCCCTAGGGTCTAGACTCTACATGTGTTCCCAGCGCAGCACCAAGCACTTTTAATTAGCGAGCCGCGCTAATTAGAAGCGCCTGGCACTGCGTTGAAAACTGGTGCATCAGTGGCGCAGTTTGTCAGTGCTGAGAAAATGGCAGCAACGTGCTTTGAACTAAAGTACATTGAATGTGTTCAGTCAAAGCGCATCGCCACCATTTTCTCAGTGCTGATGCATGCTGCGCCACTGATGCGTGTGACGTACAAGGCTGCCAGTGCGCGTCAATTTACATGCTCGAGCAAATTCGGTTGATTGAAGCTGCTGTGACGTGCATCAAAGCACGCCCCCGCGTGTGTGTAAGTGTTAGGGATCTACTTCTGCACAAATGCAATACTGCTTCTGTCGTGTCAGGGCTGAGCTGTTCAGTAATCAAGAATCTCATGCCTCTGCCTGCTCAGCGTGCTTCAAAAAATCCTTCCCTAGGGGGTCCCATCTGATAGGTATGCTCAGAGCATGTCTGTGGTGTTATCTATGTAAGTTAGCCCTGCAAACAACGCAGTGTTTGTGGACATTTCTCAAAAAAAGGGAAAAATTTAAAGAGGATTTAGGCCTCACTGGACCAGGGCAAACTAGCAAGAGGGAGTATGGCACTGCAACCCAGGAATGGAGATGCTTTCAAGGAAGGGATGGGAATAAGGGGTACAGGTAGACTTCGATTTCAGTCTCCGATCCAAACGCTGTTTATGTATTTTATACAATGACTGTTATATGCAAGGCAAATGGCAGGGGAAATTTGTACCTTGTAGACTAGACCTTATAGAACAAATCTTCCTTGCTGTCTGCCTGACTTGAGATTTAATATGACTAACTATCTCCTTCGTTAAGTATAAAACAGTCCTTGGAAGAGTGGCAAGGGACCAGAAACTAGGTCTTTCTCCTTCCCAGGTGAGTGACTTGAACGCCTCAGCTACAGCATTTTACACTTCCCTCTAATCTAATCCAAGAAATCTTGAATCCTCTTGCACAGTGGCACGACTTCAACTGGAAGGGTGGAGAGCATCCCACCCAGAACAGCCTACAACCAAGTGATTACAGCACTGTCCAGGAAGATGAGGTGTGAGTACAAATTTCCTCAGACTGAGACAGCATTGAGCTTGAGCTTCCCATTCCTGCTCAAGTGGAATAACCACCATATGAAGAAGGAGGACATTAAAACCAGTCAGGAAGAAAAGGGGAAATAAGAGAACCCTAACTCTGTTACTTGTTCTTTTTCTTTAAAAAAATAAATAAAAAGAAATCAGGCTGTAAATCCCAATATGATATATGCTCAGAATGATTAGTTTCAGGGAAAATGTCAAGCCCTTTTGAGGGATTGGATTTAGCATACACTCTTCTTTTCAGCATTCCCTGCTATTTGATGAGTTCCTGCTCAGTCTTCTGTCTCTTGAGTCCTGTTCTGAGGTACCTGCTGGTTCCCATGTACTGGAGCGAGTACTTAAGTAAGGTCATGGGTTTGGTTCCAGGATCTGGACACCTAAAAATTATGCATTGCCATGCTTAGCCTTAAATAGCTAGGTCCTCTGTGTTTTAGCTCTCTGTCTCAGTGTGAAAAGTGTGTGCTGCTGTTTTTGAGATGCTACATGGTATAAACGTTATTTAAACAGGGTAGCAACCTCTCTTCCGTTCCATAGAAAGGTTTACCTTCTAAACTTACCCTTTCAAGTTGTTGATTTAAATATTTCATATTTGTAAACAGCTTAGTAGTTTCCTATTTGTTTGCCACTTGTACATGCCAACCCCACTCCCTCCCCTTTCCATGTCTGACCGAAAACCACTGGCCTCAGGTAACCGGAATTTTTAGGTACTCCACACCCCCCATTCCCTTCATGCCAGATAATAGGGCTCTGTGTGTGTGTTAGTATTTGCAAAACTGTTGTTTCATACCTGGTAGAGGAGGCTGACCTATTTGGTAACTACTTGTTTACCTATGGCACAGTTTCATAGCTTTTTGTTGTCTCATTCTGTTTATTGGAATATATCACATTTTCTGGATTGGGATAGCAATAACTAACAGATCTGTAATTTATAGTAAACCAAATATGACCTTTTGATGAAAAACAGCTTTCATGCTATATAGCAAAATCTAATGTTTATAAATTATTCTGGACAATCATCTATAATCTTTGTCTGATAATTATTGCCAGTTGGATATAAAAATGTAAATGTCTTTCAAAGCAAGTGTTGCTCTAAAACTAAGAACAAAATTGCAATACTAAGATGATTTTTTTTTTTAACTGAAAAAAACCTAATTTAGTTGTGTGCATAGAATTATGAATTGTCTCTAATTTTTTAATTGGATATGTTATCCATTGACATGAATAACGTATTAGAAATGTATGTACATTTCTGATGGATAAATCAGAATTCAACAGTTTGAGAGAGAGCACTTGTTAATAATTTCAGGTCAGGGAAAAATATTGAAAGGTAGTTTGTAAGAATTCTTAATATTTGAGGTAAGGAATGATGTTGATGAACTTAAAAAACAAACAAACTCGAAAACACAGAGGAAGGAATAGATTAGTTAGTTGTCTTTTGTTTCTAATCTAGGGTTAAGTCATCACTTTATAAAGAAGAAGATTGTACCCTTCCCTTCTCCCTGTCTATTATCCCCAGGCATTGAGACTGCAAATACATTTCCTGTTGAGATTTCTCGAATCCTTGACTCACTGTGGGTGCAGCTCCTTCTACATGGGTGGGGCAAAATAGTTGTAAAAAGTTCAGAGCAAGTCAAGCTTTTTAAAGAGGGATGAAAAGCACAGGTGGCAGTGATTCTGAACTAGGTTTATTTCACAGTATTACAAGTTAGAAAATGGTAAACACTCGACCCAAAAATCACACCCCTTTTACAATTTAGAGTAAATATGCTTCAGTAAACATTTAATAAGGAAAGGTCTAATTCTGGCAGGGATTCTTCCAGGGGGAAAAAATCTCTATTGTTAATTCTAGGACTTTTCACTTTTAGACTACGTTGCTCTGAAATATTCTTGTGAACATAAACATGGATTTATTCGCCCCCACCTCCGGCTGGAAAAATGTTTCCAATATTTAAACATGCAAACAAAGGCTTTAAATGGGAAGTGATGGGAGCATCAAAGTTTCTTATGTCTTGTGACAAGGTTTGATATGTGAAAACACTAAAAGTTCATAAAACTGTTGAACCACTTGGAATCTGGATGAATCGTTGCATCTTTGCAAAGAGAGGGGAATGAGTGGAGTGGTCACCTCTAGGCAGCATTGGCTTGCTGGAATTTGGATAGTTCTAGAGTGGGCCAGGAACATGTAGTATCTTGATACTGTACGAAGGCAAGTAGTTCCTTTTTTTTTTAATCACCCCAAGGATCTGAATTCTAAGTGATGCTCATTCTGTTGTGTGAAAGCTGTTGAACAATATTAAAAATGAGGGGTTAGTGGTTACCAAGAAGTGTTCATTTATCTGAATCATGCCTAAACTGAAGGAAAATGACAGGAAGGAGCCAGGGAATAAACTCAAGTAATGAAAAAATAAAAATTATTCTAAAATGAAAAAATTTTTGAGAAAAAGCAGCAAAGTATTTGTGCACATCTCAAGGAGTGCAAAAGTTCCCGTTCATTCTTTTTCATATTTACAATCCGTCATTCCTGAAGAGGGGAAGCAGAAAATTTGTCTTGGATCATGCAAGTAAGATAGTTTTCATGTACACATGATGATAATTTAGGTGGTTGTTCTTGGCTGTCCAGACACTCATACATAAAGATTTGAACAAGAAAGGCAAGTTGCAGCCTGCCTTTATGCTGTCATTTTCACCTTCATTGTAGCACAAAATGACCATCTTACAGAGCTTATTGAAGTTCTGTGTCCTGGATGGACTTTTCCAGAAAATTGAAACATCTGGCCCCCAAAAGATACTATAAGCAAAAAAAGTGGGAGAAGGAAGTGGTAAAATAAACAACTTAGAACAATTCAATATAGTTAAGCAAACAAGAAATACATGTTAAATGTGAAAAAGTTTAGAAATATACATGAATACATGCTTATTTGATTCTGTCAGAAAAGAAAACTTCTAATTGTATCTAAAGGTATGTTTCTAGGCCCAGTGCTGCAAAATAATACTTAGACTGTCTCTAAAATGAGTCGGTATGGGTGCCAGAAGTAGTGTAGCTATGTTAGCTTGCCTGTCTGCCTGCACTGTGCTTCTCAGGTTGCGCTGTGTTGTTTCACTGAAGTTGTGAAGATGGTATTAGCAATGCAGAAAAAAATGACAAAGAGGTCCGTGTCACCAAGTCACTGAAAAATACAACAATACAAATACTGTATTTACTTGAATACAAGACAAGGTTTTCCCCCAGATTGGCTTGGAGAAAAAAGTTCCTAGTCTTACATTTGCATACAAGGAAACCTCATTAAATACATTGTCTATCATTAAACTACTGCCAAAAGCAGCAATGGAAACTAACTATGAAGTTGATTAAATGCAGCCAATACTGAGCATATGTATGTATATGTGTATCTTCCTGTGGTTGGACATAGTTGCTGTGCTTTCATTCTGTAGGCCATACTCGCTCTGGAACTCATTCAGGACCCTGTAGAACCAGGGGTATTCCATGGTCCACGGACTCCTGCTGGTTGGTGCATACATCCCCCACCATCTCAGGAGGTGGCCTGCAAAATACCTGATGAAATTGGCTGTTTTGGTCTCTGCACCAGCTGCCAGCTTGCAGATCTGGCTTGTGTACCTTGCCCGCAGGAACAGGAGGATGTCTGGAATCCTTCTGTCCCTGGTCTGGTTCTTCTGGTACAGGGTCTTCCTTGTTACCCTCTCCCCTCTGGATCTCCAGAAGAAGACACACATGGCTCTCTGGATTCTGTGGGTGACGTGCTTTGTGGTGTACAGAAGCACTAGTAGCAACACCGCCTTCATGAGTGCCACGCACTCCCACCCCCATGGAGAGGAGGCACATGTGCCACAGACCCAACCTCTGCTATTCCATCTTGGTCACCTCCTTCTCCCTGGACATCCTACTGCTCAGCTTAGGGTCGAACTCCACCCTGAGGATCTTGATCCCCTTGTGGGGAACTGAGACCCCCAGGGACTTTAGGTCCCTGAGCTTGCCCATAGCCAGGCAGGTGCTCTTGCTCATGTTGATCTTGGCCCCTGCTGCCACTTTGTAGACCTGTGTGTTTACAGGGCTCTTTCTACTGAACACTTATTCTGGCACACGATGTTTAGGTGGTCTTTGTAGGCCAGAATCCTGGGATCCTGCCTCATGTATCGGGCCAGGGGTTCAGTGGCACAGATGAACAGGATCGGGGAAAGCGGGCAACCCTGGTGGACCCCCGTCTCTATTGTGATCCATGTGCTCAAGAACCTGTTGACCAGCACCTTGCTGCTCACGTCTCTGTAACTGTATACCATCCTTATCAAGCTGATGAAATTTGGAGGGAAGCCCATTTGCCTCTGTCTTAAAGAGGAGCTGGTGTGATACTCTGTTGTAGGCCTTTTCCAGGTCCAGGTTTAGCATAGCAACCTTCTGCCCTGTGTCCCATTCAAGGTGGAGCACATCCCTTATTTGCAGCAGGGCTTCATGGATCTGATGTTCTGGCACTGCACATGACTGGTCCTTGCTCAGCCAAGACTTTGGTTAGTAGCTAATGGTCAAAGTTCAGGAGAGTACTAGGCCTCCAGTTCTTCTTCAGCTTTTCCCTTGGACCCTTCTTGTGCAAGAGGGTCATGAGGTCCCTGTCCATCCCAGCCGATGGGACACTACTGCAAGCATAGGTTAGTGCAGTACATCTGAATAAGGTATATGGTAGTGCCCATTTTAAGTGCAGTCCCACTCATGACCAACTCTCTTTAAAGTAAGTGAGCCACTACACTGCATACATTTTTACTTCCTCTTCACTCCCACAGCTGAGCTGTACCTTTCCTGAACTGCTGTTGACTTTTCTGGAGCCCAGCCCAATAAACTACTTAGTAATTCATGGGCCTTTGGCATTGAACTAATACCATGCATAGTTTGTACTATATATAAGTAGGTACAAAAGTGCTGCTTAAAAGTGTGTTAAACTTGTAGCAGTTTCAAAAAAGGTAACATGCATCAATCCTGGATGAACTAAGTGTATGGGTTCTATATGCAAATAGCTACTGCCATGTGTAATTTCAAGGTCATTGTTTTCAAATTTGTTCCTCACTTCCACGTGGTCAGGGAGAACAGGGTCTGATAGTAAGGAGATGAGGGAAGCAGAGAGGAAAAACGTTACCTGACCCCGCTCTCCCTGATTTATTTTATTTTCCCTGCTGTAGCAGTGGGAGGGGGACAAATTCAAGGCAAACTTTCAATAATTAGATTCTGTACCTGGAAAATTATAACAAACTTTATAAATTTTCTACCTATACAATCTGATCTTTAGGAGATCGACGTATTATCAAGTGTGTCTTCTATTTGAGTAAATATAGTGATGTGAGAATTTCAGTGCACAATTTATTGTATTTACATGAATACAAATATTTTGCCCCAAATGTAAGACTACCCCCGCAATTGCACTTTATACACAGAAATTTATAAATTTTTCATGGATTACAACTAATTATTGGAGGACCATCTTAAACTTGTCCCCCCCACCCTCTACTACTGCAGACAGTTGGGGGTTGAGGTAGAGAGGGGGGCTGCAATGGGGCAGGTGGTACAGGGACAGTCAGTGGGCCAAGTGATAGGGGATAGGCAGTGGAGCAGGCAGACACAGGAGGGCAGCTTGCCCCCCTGCTGCCTGTCCCTTCTACTTTACCACCCCCATTGTGCTTGTCCCTGCTCCTGCAGCCTCAGACTACCCTGTTCCCTCTCCCCTACACCCTCTACCCCCTCTGCTGTTTCTGCAGCCTCAGGTCCCTGCTCCCCTTCCAACTGTCTCCCCGCACCCCACAGTCTCTCTCATCTGCCTGCCTCTCCTCCTTTACCTTTGCTTCAGATCAGCAGACTTTATTCCTGCAGCAGCCTGGGGCACTGAGCATGGATCCAGCCTGGCCTCAAAGCAGTGGTGTGTAGCTGGCACTGTTGCTACAGGGCTGAGTTGGAGCACATGCTCTATGCTCTGTGCTCCGGACTGCAGTGAGGACTGGACCTGCCAGCATGGAGCAAAGGTGAGGATGTGGCAGAGGGGAAGAAAGATGGCAAAGTGGCACTGGGAAGGCTGGGGGCTGGCTGTGGGGGAGGGAGTCGCAGGGCATGCAAAAGCAGTGGGAGGCAGGTGGCAGTTGCGGCTCCAGCCTCAACCCCAGGCAGCTGCCTGCTCCCTGCTGCCTCGTACTCATTTGTAAGGTGGGGGGCTTTTTTTCCCCTATCTTAAATTTTCCCCATCTTAAATGTGGGGGACGGAGGGGAATGGGGGTATCTTGTCTTCTAATCTAGTAAATATAGTAAGTCTTTCTGAGAGAATTAATTCCTAAGAAGTTCCTAAGCTGTTGACATTCATTTGTGGGCAATCAGAAAGATGTCAAAGTCCTGCATAAGCTTTATGGTTAGTTGGAAAGATCAGGATTGATTCCCCAGTTTCTAAGGTACATTTTGAAGAACGTGGGATGATTGAGGACCTTTAACTCCTTTCACTTCTCCATGTGCAACTGCAGCAAAGTTAGTGGAGTTCTCAAATGGCAGGGAGGTCACTCGGAGCGGAGATGGATGTAAAATTTTGGATAGATAACTGTAATATTAATACACCAGACCAGAGGTGTCAAACTTTTTGGGCTAGATGTAGACTGTGGGGCTTCCCAGGACTGCTGGAGCTGCTATTTTGGTATGACTTCAGAGTCCAGGGAATTAACACAGCTGCTGCTTGCCCCCACCCCTTCTTCCCCGACACCCATTTTAGTTAAAAGTGGTAAAGGAGGTAGAGACTAGCAGTATTAGGGCCCTGGGTTCTGGAGCTGTGGTAAATCAGTGGGGATTAATGCTGCCAGTACTGGGATTGCCACCTGAAGGCTGGATGATTAACATGTATAGGCCAGATATGGCCCATAAACTGCATGTTTAACATCCTGCATTAAACAAATCACATCTCAGTTGAAGAGAAGTGAGCTGTCCTTGCATCAACAGAGGATTGCCTCCCCTGCTTTGCCTAAAAACTTTGATATAGAGTCTTTTCTACAGCCACCTAGGCCATGCTCCATGTGAGTCCTGTGGCTCAGGCTTGCAAGGGCCTGGATTTTGCTACTCTTCAAGAATGTCTACTGAGTCTTGTAACACTGGATTTGAAGGGATTCCTTCCTGAGCAATCTCTGTGTAGCAGCAGAGAGTTTTGATGTCTGATTTGTAGGAAAATGAGTTTCTTAGATTCTTAGCCCCATATACCACTTAGTTCTTAAAGTGTGTTTGAAAATGAAAGTTTGCATCTCATGTGTTAGGACCTACTATGCATAGCTAAAATACTGTAAAAGAAATGCTGAAGATTCAAATTGCAAATCACAGCAGTGACACCAGCATTCTCAGCCCAACCAAATTGTGTAGGTAACATTGTAACCCTTCTGACAAGGAGTTGAGAAGCAAATTCACCTGTGGAATTAACTGACCAGTAAATTATAGTTCTGGCTGCACTAAGTGAAGAGTGTCCCAATATACAGATAACCCAAAAAGTTCCACCATCCAGGATCTGAGCCAGGCCAGAGCACCCATTTATTGAATCTTTAGAGTAGCCACTGTCAAACTTATGAAGCCATTGGGGTGAATTTTTCTGGCGACCTTAGTTTGGACCAGGTAAAGACTTGCTTTCTGTTAAGTCTCATGGATAAACCAATCTTGATAGCGCTTGAAATGGAATTATGCAGTCAGTGGCTGCTATGTAAGAGCTATTGGCTATTGAAGCCCATGTCTCTGTTATGTGGCCAGTCTCTCCTTTTCAAACTGTAGCCCAGGGGTCAGTAACATTTTGGGCTGGAGTGCCAGAAACACCCCAACCCTGACCTACTTGACTTGGCATGGCAGGGCCAGACCGTGGGGGCACCCCGAGGCGCCTGATCCTAATTACTGGTGGCAGCTTCACACGTGCCTCTGTGCAGAGGGCATGGGTGGGGCTGGGACTGTGCTGTCCCAGGCCCCTGCCCCCACCCCACCATCTGCCTGGAGGCATGCATGCAGTCATTGCTGCTGCCACAGAGCCTGGTACAACTGTTCAATCTCCTAGCTGTTGGCTGCAAGCAGTCTGGGCTCCGCAGCTGGCAGCAGCTGCCCAGAGCCCGGGCCAGTTGTGGTGTGCCAAGCAAAATGGCCTCACATGCCATGCTCTGGCACTCGTGCTGGGGATTGCCACCCCTGCTGTAGCCTTTAAAGTATGTATCAGCCACAAGATGTTGAAGATTTTGAAGGAAATTTTACTAGTTCTAACTGTTACTAGAATCTTGATGCAAGTTTTAATTGACTTAATTGGTAACAAAGCTGGAACCACAGAAGGACAGGATAGAGGGTCTGAGAAACTAAAGTAGGGGTGCACTGATAGGGATTTTTGAGGCTGATACCGATAGCTGATGTTTAAGGAGGCATATTGGCCAATACTGATCTGATACACTGCCTGTGGCAGGTAAGTTTGGTGTGGTAGGAGGAGGGGTGGGGGGGGGACTTCATCCACCCCAAAATTCACCATAGCCCCTGCTCCAAGCGGCACCACTGCACGCCCTGCCCGACTGCAGTTCTGCTGGGAACAGCCCCGGGCCCAGCCTACCCCACCTCACACAGATCTGGGGGCACATGGTCCCCCCCCGTGCCTCCCCGGATGAGTGACAGCAGGAGTGGTGGGAGCTGCCTTTGCCTCGTCCTCTCACTCCCCTGTGCCCTCCGGATGAGCTCTGCTCCATCCTGCACCCCTGTACGAGTTGAGGCTTAGTCCCTGGCTTGCCCTCCCTGACTAGGCAGTGCTTGCCCCTGCCCCAGCTCCAGCCCCTGCCTCCCTCCCTCCTTCGTGGCAGGACCTTGATCTGCCCCTCTTCCCTTCATTCCCCCACCACCCCACTTACCACCTGGAGACAGGTCTCCACACTGCGGGCTATCTTTACTGCCTGCGTCCTGTGCTGTGGATGTGTGCAGTGCGGGCATTTATCAGCCCAATTACTGTCCACTTAAGGCGGATATCCAGTATAGATAATTTTCTTTATATCGGTACCAATCCGATGTCGGACTGATGCATGTTTTTAGATTACAGGTGTACTGATACATCTGGAATTGAACACTGGCTAAAAGTAAGCTGAATCCAAAATATGAAAGACTGAACTAGAACTGTCAGCAGAATCTCAAGTCTGTTTTGTTACCTGTTTGCCTTTTTAGAAGGTCCCAACAGACCAAAGCAGCCACGCTTAATTTAGTTTATTAGGACTTTAAAGGAGTATAATCAGTTTTCAAGGGGACAAGATGATACATTACCATGCTGAAGGAATGATCTGTTATGCCAGTCACAATGCTAAAATAGAGCATGATCAACCCACTTTTTAACATTATCTGTATTTACAGCCCACTTGTTTACAACTCTCAAAATGTCTTTGCTGTTCAGTAGACCCATTTTTGCTAGTTCCTTTTTAAAACTTTCCGAAGTTCAGGGAAATGTAAGAGCATCCTTTGCTTATCCAGTCCCTGATATATAATATGTCTGTACTTGGACATGATAAAAACTGAGTTTTTACTAATGTCTTTATAGTTCTGTGATTAGTACAAAAAATTAAAAATGTGATGCCAATTCAGAATAAGTTAAAGCCTTCTGACAATATGGTTCATAATTATACAACTTAAGTACAAAGCATAACAAAAATATAGCACTCAGGGTTAACAGTTCCCTCTCTTCTAAAATTTCCTCTAAATCTGTGTTTATGAAGGAAGTTGCACTTTCCACAATTTTCATGCAATGAACTCTGATGCAAGTAAAATCATGGAAGACAGCAGAGATGACTAGAAAGTTTTTCATGTTTAAAAAGCTCAATATTAAGCATATTTTTGGCACATTGATGGATTTATCAAAGACAATGAGAAGCAAATGAATTGGTATTCAAGGGTAAATAAAGTAATAGGTTTAACTCGTAGCACAGCAGGGATTCAAAGTATAGCGATTCTGACATACAGAATGGAAGGTTTTTTCTTTTTTGATGTAATACATATTTCTACATGGCTTGAAGAATAAATATGCTTAAAGAAAGTAACTTGGCATGTGTAATTTTATGAACTTGTGTGTATTCAACTTGCTTAACCTCAGTGCAGAAGAGCACAGTAGTCTCTTATTCGGGGTGCAGGGGGGGACGGCAGGATAAAACTTGGAATCCACTGAAGCACAAGCTTCTGAGATGGACTTGTCTCCATTATTTAATGGTGATGTTTCATATTGATAGGAAATGTTTCTTGGTATCAAAGCAAGAATCTTTTTTCTGCCTTTTGAATTAAGTGCTAAAGAAAGGCTTAGCTGTTAATCTTTGTGTGTGGTAAAGAGTAGATTTTTTTTTTTTTTTTTTTTAATATGAAGTGTCATTCAGAATGGGACAATGGGAACAGTTTTAAGACATTTACAGTAACTAGTTGAATTCAGCTGTTACTGGCCTATTTATTAGGGCTGTGTGAAGCTTTGGTCGCTGATTTAATTTGGCGGACATTTGCCCTGATTTGGTCGCCGAATCTGAATCAACTTGGAACCCTCCGAATCAATTTGGAGAGACTTGGACATAGACACAGCTTTAAATGTTTTTTCTACATACCTCAAGGTACTAGGCAGCTCGTGGATGCTGAGATGGTGGGGCAGAAGGAGCGTCCCACAGGAGTGTGTGTGAGGGGTCCCCAGTGTGCTTGGCAGCAGTCCTGGAAGTGGTCCAAAAGCACTTCTGGATCTGCCGGGGAGCATGCCGGGGGGGGCCCCCACTTGCCCTCAGCTCAGTGACCGGTGCCTCCTGGGTCCGGGGGGGGGGGGGCACCTAGGGCTCCCACATGGCTGATCACTGAGCTAGGGGGTATGGGGGCCCCCCCCACGGCCGATTGAGCTGCAGGGGGGGCACGAGCATTGAATCTTCAGATTTGGATTCATCCAAATCAACCTGGGGACAGTGATCTGAATCAAATCACTATCCCCAATTTGGGCTGAATCCGAATCTAATACAGCCCATTTCACACACCACTACTATTTATAGGCTATCTGCTGGTCTCCATCAAAGTTAGTAATTTAAAATTTTGGAGGAGGGGAAAAATCTCATTTAGTTCCGAAATACTTTCATTTCCATCTTATGTGATAGGAATATACCTGTCATCCTCACAAATGTGAGAGCTGTGAAAAGCATTATGCATTGTGAAATTTTCTTGTGTACATTTTGCTTATTAACATTTCTTCCTATCAGTAATTTTTGTTTGTTATTTTAATAAAGAAAACACTTCTGAAGCATTTAGAGGCCATTCTGTTAAGAGGAAAAATATTTTATTAATGTCTATTTCTTTAATTCTGTGGTACCCAGAGGCTGTAACCTAGAACTTAATTTACACCTGGAGAGCATGGATGTTCTAATAGTCTTCCTTGAACTTTAAAACCTGAATTATGAATGAGAAGGAAACAAAATATTGAATACCCACTCACTAAGCGGGAGGCACAGTGTCTGAGTGATATCTTACTTGGGCTCCAGGGGCATGAGTTTGTCTCACTCTAGATTTGTACTTAAGGTCTTCCTAAATTGACCCAGCTGTAAATGAGTGCCGGGTCACTTGGGCTATTAAAGGTGGCAGGCCACGTGACTTGCGGTGTTGGCTACAGACATAGGTGCTCTTTAACTGTGCAAGCCTTGTGTACTAGTAGGCCTGAGGAGATGATCTTTGACCTTTTAATGCAGTAAACAATATAGTCTGGATGCATGGAATAAGCCAAAGGTGCTAATGGAGGGACAGGGGGAAGCATATGATTGTATAGTTGGACTGTATCATGATGGATGCATGCATGCATCCAAAGAAGCAGATTTAAGGTTACCCAGGCAACTTGGTTCCGTTACTGCAAAGCTAAATACTGAGTTAGGCAACCTTAATGATTCTTTAACATTAAGTATTGTGTGCAACAGACTTCATCATGAAACAGCAGTGTTTCACATAGGACATACAAGGCTAAAACCTACAGAAGTAAGAAAATGAAATATTAAACCACATACCAGTATTTATCTTCTATGCCTCCCCCAACAAGAATGCTTCTTATCATTATCCGCAATTATCACACTATGCAACTTTAACTGTCTTCCTTTTTCCTTTCTTGCCACATCCTTTTACCATGTTATATTTCCCCTGAACATTACCAGTTTTGGATGATAAAAGTAATTGGTATATGATTATATCTTACAATTAAATATTTACAAACCATAATATGGAAATACGTATTATAGTATTAATGTGTATTATATGAAATAATTTGGTATGTCCAGTTCACTCTCTCTCATATATATATATATATACACACACACTTGTACAATCATAATAATTATAATGTTGTATTATATTTTTTGTATTGATCTATAATGATCAAACTACAAATAAGTGTTAATAAAATAAGGAAGACAGTCCAGCCAAATCTTCAGTGTTCATTTTTATGCTTTTTGGAAGTTCTGAACTCTTACACCAAAATTGTCAATTACTTCAGGAGAATCCATGTTAAGGTATGGATGAATACATATAGAGGAGTTTGGAGCTACTAACTGGGGGCACGTAGCAGCTGTTACATTCTGACCATTACTTGTGGGTTATGTCACAGGGTCTCAGGGAGTTAACCTTGCCCCCCTTGATGCACATGTTGCTGAATCCTATTTGCAACAACTATATGAAACCCTTAATCTGGTTGGAGGGGCAAACACTTTCCCTGAGCCTTCTTGCTTTTTATACCCCTCTTTGCCTAGCTCTTGCACAGCTGGAACCTACAGCTGCTGGGATCCCTGATTGCTTATGACCATTTTGGAGCCCCTTGGCCTCTGCTCTGGCTTGCCTCCTTTCAACCCCTGAGTCAGTACCTAGTGCTTATATCCCCCACAGCTACCCCGAGTTACATTACTGCACATACACATAAGGGAACAGAAATAAGTTCTTGTATTTATGATTGATTTGGGGCTTCATATGCTACAGTGATGGCAGATATATAAATATTTAGGTTTTTTGTTACTAAGTAGGGAAGCCAATTAAATCACAATATAATTAATCTTTTTAATACTTATTAACAGTATAATGTACTGTCAATGTTCTGGTAATTTTAGTGAAAAGATCTTCTTTTATCCTTCTGTGAGAGGTGCTTCATCTCTACTAGTAATAATTTTATTTTTGTAAAAGTTAATTTTATTTTCATTCAAATAATTCAGATAACAGCTTAATCGAAAAGGTTGCTTGTCTAAAAGGGACTTGTGCAATTGTGGTTTAAACTATGGTTCTGGGATGAATTTTAGGTTTAATCTCTTTATTTTTGAAGTTTTACTGGCTTTGTGTTTGC
This sequence comes from Crocodylus siamensis, assembly GCF_052110815.1. Taxonomy (NCBI): domain Eukaryota; kingdom Metazoa; phylum Chordata; order Crocodylia; family Crocodylidae; genus Crocodylus; species Crocodylus siamensis. The sequence continues at coordinate 46,269,057 of NC_143405.1, forward strand.
TACTGTAACTTTTTTCTGAGAGCACTTCCACATTAGTCCCCTTATGCTTACTGCAAATGGCTTAATTCTGAAGGAAAACCCTTTCTTTTATTCTCCTTATTAAAATAGCACAATTTAGTATCCAAAGTTGTTTAAGCTTTCGTTCCATTTCCATAAGTTACTTATAGAAGTAACTTTTTCTCTTTTTTGTGTTATTTCTATGTCTAGATAATGAGCTTTAATGACAAAAGTCTTATCTATTAGATATAAAAAGTACATGGCTGAAAAAAGCAGCATTCATAAGAAAAATCAGATTGGTGTTAAAACCGGCAATGCTGGATGTTGTTGATTAGATATAAAACTGATCATTTGACATTTCATTAATTTCCTGTTACTTTGGAAAGCTTGGGCAGACTTTGGTTTGCCATTGCTAAGCATTTATTTTTCAGAATTGCTTCCTTTTCTTAATGTGGAAAAATAAGTTGTAATTATGCATGTTTCACTTTTAAGGATGTTCTGTACTAAGAGTGAGAGAGAGTTAGCTGCAAACTTGTAGTAGCAGTACCTTGAAGGATAGCAGATTTTTTCCCAATGAATCTGATAAGTAGGAAGAGAATTGTTAATTTAATCATTGCACGGTACATGGTTTCAAGTAGCATGTTTACAGCCTCTAAACAAGCACACATAGTGTAAATAATAAGGCAGATATAGAGCACATTGATATAAGATAATGTAAAAATGAATCGACAATATGAGAATACCTACATAATAAAAAAATTGTCATTCAGCTACAGCTTAAATACTGCTTTCTGTTGGATGGGATGCTTCTGTCAGACTTGCTGAAAAGTGTAATCATGTTTCCCCCTAGTGGTTGTACATAATGCAAATTAAAAAGGGGAGGAGAGAGAATTGTAGAGGGGAGGGGAAATGATAGTTTTGTTCACACGACCCTTTTTAATATATAATGTTGGTAATGTTTTTAATAGCCCAAGTATCTAAAATGTAATTCATAATTTAGTGGAAAGTCAATTGGCTTTCCTTAGCAAGGTATACAACACAAATTAAATAGAATATAATTGACTTTACAATAATTTTTCTTTGGAAAACTCTTAGGAAGCCAGGCAAATCCCTTACAGTAGAAATAAGGTCTCGCTATAAATTCCATTAATCTTGTCTTTTCTTTCTCTTCAGGGTTTCCTTGATTGTCCCATTCCTATTCTTCTGCTTGGTATGCAGGAAGATCTGTATCTTTTAGCTTTCTCAACAGGTGTTTTCCATTTTAAAGCTCTATTTGCTGGACAGTGATTCCTCCCCTTCCCCCCCCCCCATTTACAAAAGTGTAAGTCAGTACTTTTCAGGTCAGTAAAGTTGCACCTGTGTGAAACAGGTATAAGTAGTAGGAGAAACGGACTCTCTTGGTTTGCAGTCAGAGGAGGAAAAAACCTTGTCAACAAGGCTAAGACCTTGTCAACTTGTGGAGAATATCAGCCGTCATTAAGCTGCCATTGCTTCAGCTGAGTCATGTTGGTTTAAAATGTGAAACATCCCCACACACACGCACACATTTGTAGGCTTCTCAGATGTGGAATATTAAATACAATCCCAGCAGAGTTAGATGAGTGGGCAGAGTACAGGTGAGTTGGTCAAATATGTGACACTCACAGATTATCAAGTTACTGGCAGTGCCACTTACGCAAGGTGTGTGCATTACAAGTCATTTCCTCAATTGTCAGGTTTGACAATAGCTATGTGTGTATCTTGAAATGTCTGCTGCTATCGAAGGAAGTTCCAGAATAATTTGCTTTTCTCAAGGAGTCCTTGGGTCCATTTATTATTTGTTTTCAGAAATTCTTGCTTGGGGAGATTTCAGATAAATTTGAAATAAATCTAACTGCCCACTAAACTGTTTTTAACTTTTTGCTTTGTGGAGAGTACAGGTTGGCAAAGACATGGGTTCAAATGGTTAACTCCCTACTGTCACATTTGTTCTCTTTGCTGGAAAATTTGTTCTACATATTTGGATGGGACCACACCCTCGTATGATTAAGGTCTGTGTCCAGTTAAGTACATTCACCCCTTTTTATGGACTGTTGAACTTTTGAAATGCAGGATGAAAACAAATTTTATTCAGTGTTCATAGAAAATCTCCATCCCAGTGGTGAGTTTTTATATGGTGGTATTCTTATTAAAAAAATGAATAAGCTTTATAAAGCAGAAATTTAGAGACATTTAAAGACTTAGCATAAAACTTTATAATTGCCCTCCTCTGTTCTACAACTTTCACAGATTATTTAGTTCTTTTCAGAGAATACCTTTACTTTTGACTGAACTTGTTGTTAGGTACTTGCACCTTCTTTGTCCTAGGGAAAACATTTCAAAAACATTAGCCTGTACTGGCAGGAGGGCTACACTTGGCAGCCCTCTAACAACACTGTTTTCAGTGTCATAAATATTAGGAGTTTGTCGCGGGGCACTCCTGCGCCCTGCTCCTAAGGAGATGCCCCAGGAAGAGGAGAGGCCTGGAGCAACACAGATGGGGGTTGCTAGGACAACCAGGCAGGTCATGTGGCCAGGAGGGGGCAGGGCCAGGCCTTTATAACCAGCTGAGGCCGGAGCTGGAGACACAGTTCCCTTCTGGCTGCCGCAGGAGCAGGAGCTCTGCGGCTGAGCTGAGTGGCCCGGGTTAGTGGTTGCCACTTCACCACACTACCTGGCTGCAGTGATGCAGGGAACAAGATCACCCTGACTGCAGGTAGGCCTGAGAGCCCTGGCAGGGCTTGGAGTTATGGATAGGCGTATGGAGCCTCTATAGTTATGTTGTAGCCAGAGGGCTGGAGTTTGAGTTACAGTTTACACCGGAGGACCGGGTGAGGCTGTAGGGGAGCGAGGAGGCCTCAGCGGGGCTCCCCAGCAGCTTGGGGGCTCCGGGTGCCCAGTAGGGGCACAGTGCCAGGGGGCCAGGCACGGCTACGGCCACCTGAGCCCCAAGCGCGGGAGGCGCGCAGCGTGGAGAGCGCAGTACAGGTTTGTGCTGGCGTGGCACGGAGCACGGGGTTGGACCCCGGCCCGTAAGGACAGCACTTTGCCCAGGTGGGTGGCGAGAAAAGACCCGAGAAAGGGTCAAGGGGGCCAGGCACGGCTACGGCCACCTGAGCCCCAAGCGCGGAGAGCACGGGACAGGCCCCAGAGAGAGGGCGAGGCCCGGAGAGGGCGCAGCGCGGAGAGCGCGGGACAGGCCCCAGAGAGGGCGAGGCCCGGAGAGGGCGCAGCGCGGAGAGCGCGGGACAGGCCCCAGAGAGGCCGAGGCCCGGAGAGGGCGCAGCGCGGAGAGCGCGGGACAGGCCCCAGAGAGGCCGAGGCCCGGAGAGGGCGCAGAACAGGAAGGGGACCAGACAACGTCCCCCGGGACAGCTGCGAGGCTTGGGGCGTGCTAAAGGGGAGGTTTTGGAGGCACACATTTGCCCATAAGGCCGGGGTGAGAGTACCCCACTTTGGAACGGAGGGGATACCATCGAGGTGCCGTTAGGCGTAAGTAGGCAGCCTCCCATTCTGAACTTTAACAGCAAAGACGTGGCGGGCGAGAAGAGGGTGCCAGACCACCCTAATTGGCACGGCAAGGGGGCGCTCGCGAGCTCACGGCCGCTCGCGGGGCCATCCGTGACAGAGTTGCAGATGAAACTCTGTTGGAGACTACTGTAAATATACTCCTGTGTTTGATATGATACAAACCTTTAGCTTGACATGACTTAAAATGATGCAGTATTACTTTACCTGGACAGTTTCCTTTGGTAGAGATTTATACTTGTGTAGCTATTTTGGTAGCTTAAATCCTAATGTGAAGATACTTCTGGGATACTTCAACTATACCTTTTGATATGGTGGTGAACATAGTTTATTTTTGGCAACTGTCAGCTGAGTAGTGTTGACCATTATAGTCGGCAACCAGGCAGTTTTTGTAGGGTGCATAACACGAGAGCCAAATCTGCTAGAAACTAGTTAGTGAAACTATTTCTGTGAAATATGTTTGTGAAAATACTGTACTAAGTTTGCAAAATCTACTTACAAATAGCAAGTAGCTCATGCCAAGGGGGTGGGAGGGAACTCCACCAGCAAGTTCTTTATTACTGTATTTTAATGAGAGTTTTGGACTTTATGGTTAAGATTATTCATTAAATATTAAAAATACAGTATTTGGAGATGTCCTGGCTGTCCTACTATGGAAGTTAGAGGCTTCCTGCTCATAAGAGATCTCGTGGTTTTTCACAAACTGGAAAAATAAAACTTCTGAGCAAGGTCCAGGGGTAATAGCCTGGTTAATGTTGCCAGCACTTTACCTTCTTTCAAATATCTTGGATTGGGAAGGTTCATGTTTTTCTTAATCTTTTGCCTTGGTGGTACTTATCTTGTATCCTATTGTGTTCTGATTAGGACATTTAGTCTTTTGGCTAATACATGCCTGGCAAACTTTTCAAGTTCTGCTGTATACTTGTATGTTAAAATGTATCTAAAATGCTTCCATCCTGATGGAAAATCTGTGTTAGTGTAAGTGACACAACCTCTACTCACATATCCTAGTAATGGGGTCTTGTATGTAATAACCATTGTCTGGCTGTCTCGGTGTTCCTCAGCAGAACAGTTCACTGCTGAGATGAGAATTACATCATCCTAGAGATTCATTTTTATCTATAACTGTATGAGTTCGTGATATTAGTTTCTAATGTGGAAGTGCAGAAAATTTGTTTTAAAATCTACCCATCTTTTATAAGATCTCCTCATTGATATGTAAAGTACTATAGAATGTTTTTTTCATTCTATCACATTTTCCTAATGTAATGTTTATAAAAGTAATTCCTTCTGAAAGTCTCTTCCAAATCATTAACTAGCTAGGTATATATGTCCATGTTGTAAATAACCATCTCCTCAGGGATCTGCCCTTTTTATTAGATTTTTTTTAAAAAAGCAGATTAAAAGGGTGAGGAAACACAATTTTGCTGATATGGACACATACTAAAGATGAATGAAGAGGAATGGGTGAAAACAGCTTGGCAGGATAGGGTGATAGGTGAGAAACCCTGAGAAAAGTTGAAGACCCTAGAACAGGGGTTTTCAACCTTTTTTTAATAAGTTTACCCTTGGTGGCCCCTTTTTTAGTAAATGTATCTGGGGCAGAGTGCAGGGAGTGGTGAGCGGTGGCAGTGCAGCATCTGTGTGGCCTGGCTCTCGCCCTGCCCTGGCCCTGCTCCTGTGAGGGGGTGGTGGTGCTTCATCCCTGCCTGCCCCCATGTATTTTTTGGGACCTTTAAAAGTACCTCCAGGGGTACGTGTACCCCTGGTTGACAACCCCTGTCCTAGAAGATGGTAAGCTGGGAGATCTTGGCGTTGTCTTGGACAGATGAACATGGAGGATACTTGCATGACAGCCTGATCTCAGGTGATGGAAGAAGAGGGAGAAGGGGGGGGAAAAGATGCTGGCAAGAACTTCCTAAGAATCCCATTTTAAATTAAAAAGCAAAAGCTCAATCCCGTCTTTTTAAACTGGAGCTACTTCTGGATAGTAATCTTGTGATCCAACATATTGCAATGTGATGCTGTGGCTAGTAAAGCAACCAAAATGCTGGCTTGCATTCATAGAGGCTTCTCAAGCAAACCCCAGGACGTCATTCTCCCCTTGTACTCGGCCTTGGTGAGGCTGCAGCTGGAATACTGTGTCCAGTTTTGGGCCCCATAATTCAAAAAGGATGTGGAGAAGCTTGAGAGAGTCTACAGAAGAGCCACGCACATGATCAGAGGTCAGGAAAACAGACCTTACAATGAGAGGCTGAAAGCTATGGGGTTCTTTAGCCTGGAAAAGCTCAGGCTCAGGGGTGATCTGATGGATATGTTTATTGGGGTGACCACCAGTATCTGGGGAAACATTTGTTCACCAGAGTGCCCCAAGGGATGATGAGGTCGAATGGTTATAAACTACTGCAAGACCATTTCAGGCTGGACATAAGGAAGAATTTCTTTGCTGTCTGAGCCCCCAAGGTCTGGAACAGCCTGCCATCGGAGGTTGTTCAAGCACTTACATTGAACACCTTCAGAAGTAAATTGGATGCTTATCTTTTGCTGGGATCCTATGACCCCAGCTGACTTCCTGCCCTTCGGGTAGGGGGCTGGACTCGGTGATCTTTCAAGGTCCCTTCCAGCCCTAATGTCTATGAAATCTAATGTTGCATCTAACATGATTATTGTGGTGAAGGACTCCACGCACGCACGCACGCACGCACGCACACACACACACACACACACACCCCTATTAGTATAGGGGTGTTCAAACTCTGGCCTGAAGGCCAAATGCTGCTCGCAGAACTTTGGTATCTGGCCTATGGGGCTCCCCGCAGCTCAGGAAATTTGGTGGCAGGGAAGCAGTAGCCATTAATGTGGCCAAACTGCCAAACCTCAAGCCCTGCGTGGCTTACCAAACCTGGCTGCACCCCCTTTCCCTTGTGGGCCTGGGTCACACCTCCTCCTTCCACATCTGGATCAGGGCTGGACCACACCCCTTCATCCCTGCAGAGCTGCGTTGAGGGTGGGCCATGCCCCCTACTCCATGGGGCTGGGCCATGCCCCCTTCCCTCTGTGGGGCCAGGTTGGGGATGAGCCATGCCCCCTACCCTCTGCAGGGCTGGGTTAGGGTTAGGACTGGGCCACACTCACTATCCCCCCATGGGGCCAAGCCATACCCCCTTTGCTTGCGGGTCTGGCTTGGGGCTGGGCTGGGCTGTCCTTTGTGTGGCCAAATGGTGTGCCTACCCCAGGCTCCAGATGGTGACCACTGGCTAGATCTGGCCTGTGGGTGGATGGAACACTGTTCAACCAGCCCACAGGGGGAAAAGGTTGAGCACTGCTGTGTTAGTAGATGAATAAAATGCTAATTTATCATTCACAGGTTTCCTGGGAGATTATAAAATATATTAGCTGCCTATTTCGCAGATGATTTAAAAATGCCCTTGACCTGTATGGGATGAGCTCCTTGTTAAGGATTGAACTTCCAAGACAGATGCTAGAATCATGCTGGGCAAATACTGGTGATCTTCATAACCCTTCATGTGATAAGATCAATTAAGACATGCCGCTAAGCCTAACTTAGGCACTTTCTTCCTGGAGTGGAATTAGTAAATCAGATTTAGCTGTTTAAGTTCCCTCTGTAATGCATTGGGTTAGAGTTAGGAGTCTCACAGTGGAATCTGCAGTAGCCAAGATGCTGTTGCAAACCACCTGAGCTACCCAGTAGGAAATACTTGTGCAAAAGGTGCATCTGAAATATCATACCTTTATGGACTTAAGCATGGAACTCCAGGCCACTTGCCGCCTTAGTACATGTGTACTAAGGTGGCTTAATGTAAGGTGACCTAAGCCACATCAGAGTGTACACACGTACAGCTCCTAGACATGGTGGCAGCCATATTTTGAGCAAAGTTGACTTGACCAATGCAACTCAAGATAATACACTTTGCACTCTGACAATTAAATCGACTTAACTTTTTTAAGTTGGCTTAACTGTCAGAAAGTTGGTACATGTGTACACACCCCAGGTGACTAAGTCAGATCAGGATTCACAGTGCCAAAGCCTCTCCTGGAGTCTTGCTCCTACATTGGTCCTTTCAAAAAAATAGAACAAGAAACACTTCTCTCTTTTAAAACAGCCAGGAGGAAAAGGATGATGTGTCCCTTATTTGTACAATTTAGTGATTAGAGCACCTGCCTGTGATGTGGGGTGCTTTGGGTTCAGGGCGCTTTTTTTTTTTGACACAGTTCAGACTTGTGCTTGTTTAAGGGCCTGCAAACCTTTGCTGATGAAAACTTAAGTAGTGCTGGGTATTAGATGTCTGTGGGGTTAGCTGTGTGTTTTGAGGCTCATACTCTTAAATTGAAGTGTTTAAAATTCTGTTTATGCCCTCCTTGTAGTCCTCTAAGTCCTCTTGTGGATTTGTCCCTTCATCATTTTATAATATGGTACCGCTGGAGAAACTTGTGAGATACTGTGTGCTTCAGTACAAGAAATATGTTTTCAGTACCCAGTGTTATGTTCTCTTAGCAGACATATAGGAATTAGTAGCATCTTTCAGATATTCCAGGTAAGCTGAAATTCAGGCAAGGTGCTGCTGGTTGGGAAGAGAGAAATGTATTAAGGTACTGTCCGGGACTCTGTCAGGAGCATCTCTCCTCTCAATTTTACTGCAAGTTTCAGCATTGTCATTGTACCTAGGCAAGCAGTCTATTAGTAAGGACAGATATCTTCCTTGGTTTTTATTTAGTTAAGAGGTTGTGCTCCATCTTTACAGATGAGGGCCCTAGTCAGTAATGCACACATTTTTCACTTCCAGATTCATCTGTTGCAGCATGCTCTTATCTGGGGTTAAGGTAAAGGGCAAATAGAAAATCATCCTTCATTCTAAAATAATGAGTATCCTTTGCTTGAATTCTAAGATCAACTAGGTTTCAAGGTAATTTTGGGTCCACTTGAAATCCTTAATTATTATTATGGCGCTTAGCTAGCCTTTGGCTTGTTGTTGTAGATACTGCTGTACCATTAAGACAACGAGCTTGTTGAGATGCTGCCAGATGGAGGTGTTATAGTATGAAACTTCCAAAAACTGGTGCAGATTATTATTGCTGCAGTATGCCTTGTCATCTAAAGTCTGTCTGAGGCCATACCTTGTTGCCCTTAGATTTTTGGCTCATGTTCTCTGCAACTTGTTGATCAGAAATCATGTATTGAGAAGAAAAGTGAGGTTGGAAAGTGTGGAAAAAAATATTTATTTTGGGGGCAGTTTCCTAAATTATTGAAGAATTAATGTGGCATTTACTGAAAAAAAAAAATAGAGCATTTGGAAATACTCTGGGTCATCTCCTACAAATGGGCACAAAAATCCCTCTTTAGCTAGAGATACAGACCCAACTGAGTGATTTCTTTTTTGTCTCTAGTTTAGTTCTTTTATATAACCCACACCTTTTCCCCCAAAACCAGCTGGGGAAAACTATGGTGCACGTTATATACAAGGAAACGGCCTCCCTGTGGGCCAGAAAATTTGGCAGAGGGAGGACAGTGTTGGCAGGGTTAATCCCTGTCTCTGGGACCCCTGGCAATTAACATTGATACTGTTTCCTCCTTTCCCTACCCCATTGCCAAATTTCTGGGCCTATGGGGAGGTCCTTTCCCCAACTGTGGTGTGTGCTAGGCTGGGCTGGCATGTGGAGTTGGCCTATAGGCAGACCTGATCCAGCCTGGTGCACAGCCCTTGCCCCAGAGTGCTGAATCCAACCTAATGGAGTGTCTCTGGAGCCAGGTGCTGAGTAGCTGACTAGGTTTGGGACTGCATTCGAGCTCTGGGCCCTCTGCCAGGTTGCGGCTGGGTCAGCTCTGGCCCCAGCAGGCACAGCTTGATTGGATCCTATGTGCGGTCTCTCAGCCCCGGAGACCCAAGACCTCTGATCGTTACTTGTACTCTGTGGTAAGATCTCTCTTCCTCCTTGAGCCTTCTCAAAATGAGTGCATGGTATATTTGGAGGCTTACTTCATTAGATGCTGTGAAGGGACTGCAGGAAAGCTTATGCTTTCCATATCTGCTTTATTTTAACGTGCAATTCTATCTTGCCCTCTGCTTTACTTCAGTCTCTCTCTGTCTCTGTCTCTGTCTGTCTCTCTCTCTCTCTCTTCGTCTTGTGTAACTGTATTAGGACAGCCAAGATGCACACCCAGAACAGAGACTGAGAGCAGTGCTGGGGCATGAACTTGAGGCTTCTGTAAACTGGCTGGACTGCTTTGTTTTCAGGATTTGGCAGTACTTATGAGTGGGAGCAAATGGGTGAGCAAACTTCTTGGCTCTGGTCCCAGCTACAAGTAAGAGGCAGTGTGGACTAATCAAATAATTTAATAGACTATGATCATAGTGGTCTCCTTTTAGCTTCATCTTATCTGATGTCCTGCAAAATGCAAGGCCCAGAACGTCCCCCAAATCAGTTCTTATTCAAACTAAAACATATTTTAGGCAAAAAGACAATGATGTTAATTTAAAAATTCCAGAGAGTATAAACCCATCACAGCCCTCATTGTATTACAGTCTATTGAATGAATTAAATGAAGCTATTGTAGAAAGTGGTAAATCTTGTAATACAATTATTGCACTACAGTGTCACAGTAGGAGTCAGATGTTTAAGGCAAAACTTTAGGTTCATTTGCTTTCATTTGGATCAGAGGCCTTTTGAGAAGTGCCCTAGAAACCTTATGTAGAATTATTAAGAGAGAACTTCAAGGTCACTCTTTTCTTTAGGCACTTGACATTACTGGATGGGTATTTGGTTTGAGCCCAATTCCTAGCCACTTACTTCTGTGAGAGGCCTCAGGCAAGTCTGTGGTGTGGTTTTGTTTGTTTTGTTTTGTTTTGTTTTGTTGTTTTTTTGCTCAGATCACTTTTGGTAGAATGGAGATATTTCCTTTCTCCTGCCTTATGTCTTGCCTATTTAAACTATAGGTGTTTTGAGAGTCTCTTAGTATGTATATGTATAGTGGTTAGCGCTATGGGACCACCCCCTCTTGACAGCTTGAAGAGCTATTATGATATAAATAGTAATCTCTTTTATCTGGTGACATTGACTTTGCCACTAAGGTATTCTTTGTTTAGAGTTTTTTAAACAACGTTTTGCTATTTAATAATCTTTAGATTGACATCTAATATTCAGTCTATGCAGTCTGTTGATTTATTCAAATCAATCTTTATTCAAGAATGGGTATGCAATTGCTACTACATCCAATTTGGGACTTCTACTAGGAAACTTATTAGTTGGAGTTGTACCACATTTTCTGAGTGTCAGTCAGCTTCCTTAAATGTTTTGTTTGTTTTGTGGCATATTTGCTAAGGGGGTTTGTAAAGGCAAGGCATATAAGAAACAACAGAAAGTTTATCTAAGAATAATTAAGAAAATGAATTGAAATTTGTTAATTCCTGTATTGGATCAACCCCATACATGTAGCAAAAAGTTAACTTTTCCAAAATCATTTTGAAACTCAATGACAAATTGAGAGAGGTATTCTAAAATGTAGCAATTAGTAACTATGGTGACAAATGTCTTATTATAGCAAGTCAGTCGGCTATGTATAAACCAAATTACTTGTAAATTAGAACTCTTCCTTAAGATCTGTTGTGTTTTTGTTTTTTTTAAATATGCCCCTTGCATCAAAATTAGTGACACTGATGGTTAAGGAAGATCTATTTTTGTAAAAGTTTTTTATCTTTACACTAATGTAGTGTGTTTAAACTGGTAAAAGTTTTTTTGTGGGGGGAGTACCTCACAGTATTCTTCCTTTCAATATCTGTTAAATCTTTGCAATTTAATGGCATCTTCTGAATGATATAAAGAATACCTGATATTTTTTGCACATTCATTTTATTTTATAAATTTATATTTATACTAAGCACCTTCTCTTTACCATATAGGCAAAAAAAAAAAAATCATTAAGAGGGAAAATATCATACACTGTGTATTTTCTGTGGGAGAATGGGATTGCTTCAGACAACATTCTTCACCTGTTATTTTATATCTTATCAGTGGAGGGAAATTTTTAAGATTTTGGGGAACTCTTCAGTTACATGGTTTACTGTTCTGAGGTTGACTGCTTGTAAGGTGAAGTTCAAGTTACTGAGATTTGCAGTGATGATCTCCCATGGATGCAGAAAAATTAGAGGTTTTGTTTTGTTTGAAAGAAGTTTCTCAGTTTTGCAAATTACTCGTGACTGCCTTGCTCCAGTAAGGAGTTCAGTTATTTAACGGGGGTGATCAACAGGGTTAAAGTGTTTCTAATTCCTCTTAGCCAGAGTAATAAGCCAGTTTGTTCCTGACCACTGAATTTGGTAACGTAAGCTAGACCTCCTGGGTGTAGCTTTTTGAGTGTTGTTTATAAGTAGTTCAGTATTGTACTGCAAAGAAATAAACAGAAAACAAATAGTTTTCCTGTTAGATTGCAGGTTATGTTGAAGAAGCCTATACTGACCCATCTGACTTGCACAATCCAAAATTTCAGGAACTGTGGTACTTCTTCCTTTACCTGCACCCAAAAAGTAGATGTTTCACTAAGGTTTTAAACTAAAAGTTAAGGAACTACAGATTTAAGTCTTCTGCCAGTAACTTTTTTTTTTTTTAAATTTGAACCTCCTGTTAAAGCACAGCAAGATAAGTGCAGAGCATGAACTATGTTTAGCTGAACAAAAAATATGGCTGAGAAATTGTTGTTTTTATTTTAGTGTCTACCAGGAGCTGACACTGAATTTGAGTTGTCATAGGGCACTTTTGTAGAAGCAAAATAATTAGCTATGTGCTGTTCATTCTTACTCTTGTTTAATGCTCATGAGTCAGTCCTGCTGAATAAAATTGAACTGTAAAGCAAACTTTAATCTATTTCTGTTTCTTCATTCCCTGTACTGGAAGGGCTTAGCCGTATTGCTCCATAGGATGCTTCTGGGAAGACAAGTAATATCACTGTGTTTTGAGGGAAACCTCATTTGGATTTTTCATATTCTTGGGCCAAGTAGCATAAGGTGAGATAGAGGGGTGTAGTCTCAACGTCCTAAGCCAAGGTCATCTGAAATCTGCTTTTACCCTCAGTGTATGTCGGGGCAGACAGTTGTTTTGGGCAGAGGGCTGCTTACCTAGTTTTGGCATGCTGTCGAGGGCTGCATGGGTAGCCCTGCCTCTTGACAGGTGTCCTTCCCCCTGGTCACCATCTTGGGCCCAATGTCCCAGGGCCAGCACCGGTGGAGCACAGGCTGGCAGGGGTCTGTGGAGTTGGGCTGGGCCACACCAGTAGGGAGCGGGGAGCTGGCCCGATTCCACAGACCCTGGTGGCCAGGACCCTGTAGCCTTGCCGCCCTGCTCTGGGCCCTGCCAGTGCTGACCCTGGGACACCAGTGGGGGCCCTATGCTCCTGCACCTGCTTACTCCCAGTGTCCCCTGGCTGTGCGGTAGAGGCAAGGGGCAGTGTGCAGCCCCCGACCCCTTGCTCGTTGGCAAGGAAGGAGCTGGTGCTGAGCATGGAGAAAAGTGGCCCCATACCCACCCTGTGGCCAGTGCTCCCTGCTGCAGCCACTCACAGGCCACATTAGGCTGTTCTGAGTAGGCACAGGCAGCCACATGTGGGCTGCAAGCAGCTGCACAGGGAGCACCACCCACAGGGCGGATGAGGGGCTGCTTTTCCCCGTGCTTAGCACCAGCTTGTAACTTATCCCCACTGCCAGCCTGGGCTCCGGGCTCACCCGTTGGGGCTGTGCGGTGGTGGCAGCAGCTGCTCGATGGAGAGGAAAGCAGCCCCTCCCCTTGCCACGCCCAGCAGTGTTTGCTACTGCCGTTTCTGTGCTGCCCACCGTGGGAGCTCTGGGCAGGTAGCAGCAGCAAACACTGCCCAGCATGGCAAGAGGGTCCTCCCCAGCTCTTCCTCCCCCCCCCCCATCCCTTACCTGCGTGGGGCAGCCACATGGTCTCTGGCCCATGGAGGGGCAGGGCTGGGTAGGGGGCTGTTGCAGAAGCTGGGACGGGGCTGTTACAGAAGCCCGCCAGGGTTTCCCCAGGGTCCTACTCCCCCTGGCTCCTGTCATTTTTGACGGGAACCAAAGGCAGATAAATATTACTTTTATAAATTTTTAGGGGCCCCACAGGCTGGATAGAATGGCCTTATGGGCTGGATCTGGACCGCAGGCCATATTTTGCACACCCTTGGTATATGTGCACGCAGGTAGTTACTGCAGAGCAGCTGGTACATAGCAAGGCTGCGCCTCCTGTTATGTCTTCCTCATTCATATCTTGAGAGAATTTCTAACAACCATTGTCTAAATTAGACAGAATCCATCCTTTTATATGCTTGTAAACTCTAGTGAAAAACAGTGTGAAGGGTAAGTAAATTACATAATCAGAAATTGGCCTGATAATGCGAGTAGGTCTTGCTTGACCAGTCTTATTTCCTTTTTACGACCAGGTGACCTATCACCTGGACAAGGGAGGAGAGATTGATGTCCTATATCTTGACTTCAGAAAAGCCTTCTATCTGGTTTCCCATGATCACCTCTTGGCAAAACTGGCCAATTGTGGCCTTGGGTCCACCACGATCCACTGGCTGGGAAATTGGCTCCGTGGTCAGACCCAGAGGGTAGTTAATTGATGGAAGTCGATCATCATGGTGTCCTGTGGCGAGTGGGGTCCCCCAAGGCTCTGAAAAACCTGCAGCATCCTTATAGGCTCAGCAGTGCTACCCTGGCTAGCACTACAAAAGAAAGACCACAAGATGAACATGAGCCTTCGATGCAATGCTGCGGCTAGTAAAGCGACCAAAAAGCTGGCTTGCATCCATAGATGCTTCTCAAGCAAATCCCGGGACATCGTTCTCCCCTTGTACTCGGCCTTGGTGAGGCTGCAGCTGGAATACTGTGTCCAGTTTTGGGCCCCACAATTCAAAAAGGATGTGGAGAAGCTTGATAGGGTGCAGAAAAGAGCCACGCGCTTGATCAGAGGTCAGGAAAACAGACCTTACAACGAGAGGCTAAGAGCTAGGGGGCTCTTTAGCCTGGAAAAGCTCAGGCTCAGGGGTGATCTGATGGATATGTTTACTGGGGTGACCACCAGTATCTGGGGGAACGTTTGTTCACCAGAGCACCCCAAGGGATGACGAGGTTGAACTACTTGTAGTCATGAACTACTACAAGACCTTCCTTAGGTCCAGCGTGAAACGAATTTCTTTACTGTCTGAGCCCCCAAAGTCTGGAACAGCCTGCCATCGGAGGTGGTTCAAGTACCTACATTGAACACCTTCGAGAAAAAATTGCTTGCTTATTTTGCTGGGATCCTATGACCTCAGCTGACTCCCTGCCTTTTGGGCAGGGGACGGGCCTTGATGATCTTCTGAGGTCCCTTCCAGCTGTAATGTCTATGAAATCTATGAGATGCAAAAATATTCTAATACTTCTTCCTGAAGATAATATTGCACAATAGTTCAAACAATGCATGGAAAGCCAGGTGTGTGTGTGCATGTGCGCGCGCGTACCAATTTAGCATGGTTCAGCGATGTCTGCAAGAATGGTCATCTTCTGGCAAGAGTATATAGAAGGGATGGTGAAGGGTCCTTTCTATGTTAGCAGGAGTCTTAGTACATCACTGTGCAAATTGACACTGGCTTTGAAGTGCTCTTCCTGGCGTAGCTTATTTCACTTGACAAAGGAGCCTAAGCTATGTCAGCAAAAGCACTCTTATGCTGATATAAGCTGTGTTTAGATGAGAAAAATTGTGCCAGCATAACTTTAGCAGCAAAATGTTTAATTGTAGGCTAGTCCTGGATCTCAGAAGCTGAAAACTGAAGAGAGTATCTCTGATCACTGACTTGTTACAGTCATTTTAAAAAATAGGCTTGTTAGTTGCACAACATGTAATGTACCAGCTAAAACTACTAAATCTCTGAAGGAGTAGAATTTAATGAGCTGGAGAGAGCCATAAGCAATTAAATCAGTTTGTTTTGAAAATACAGAACAAATTTGCCTGAAGTCACTTTTCCCCATGCATTCTGCTTGCTTACACATCTGTCAGTTTCCCCTCCCTGATAGGTGGGTGGGGCATGGGGTCAGAGAAAGAGAAGGAGTTTAGCATATACACGAATGGTCCAGAATAAAGAACTGAGGGAGTAACCGGGGAGAAAGTTTGAGTTAAACTTTTGACTTGCGTCTTAAAAGAGGGGCAACTTTAAGTTCTAATATTAAAGTACACTCTGCTAGTGTATTAACTGTTTCTGAGTTCAAATTCTGGAAAGTGGTTCTAGCATGTGAATTGTTTCTTTCCATGTCCCTTCTTCTAATTTCATTCATATGTAAACACAGGGTTTGTGGGTATAGCTGGGTGGTTCCCCTAAACTGCTCATTTGCTCATTACATCAAGGTATGAAGGCAACTGTAGCATATGCACACAAAGAATCAAATGCCTTTGACATCATCAGTGGGGTGAAACAGGGATATGTCTTAGTCCCCATACTTTTTAACATCTACTTTTCATTCCTGCTTGTTCATGCACTCAAGGACAGCAATATTGACATTTACCTTGGAACCAGACTACAAGGAGGCTTGTTTAACACTGCAAGATTTAGAATGAAAACCAAGGTGAAAGAGATGGTTCTGAGAGTTTTCCTGTTTGCAGATGACGTGGCCTTCTTCATTCTTGCTTTTAGGTTCAGAAATGTGGACTACATATGCTAGGCACATCAAGAGAAAGAACAGCTTCCAGATGGGATTTCTACATAAATTCCTGAAAATAAAGTGGGAAGGCAGAAATACTGAATGCAGCGGTACTGGAACGCCCAGAACTGATGTACTTAGAAACCACTGTCAAGAGGAGGCTGTGATGGCTTGGCTATGTCAGGAGAATGGGAGGAGACCATATCCCTGAGAATATTTTGTATAGCAAGATTCAAGATGGCTCTAGAAAGAGGGATCACCCTCTGTGGCAGTAACACAATATGTGCAAAAATGATATGAAGTTGTTCAACATCAGCGTAGACAGCTGGGAGGAGTGCACAGAATCCTGTCCTATCTGGAGGGAACACCAGGCACTGGGTGCAGCTCAACATGAAGCAGCTTTGATCCAGAGGATGGAAAGAAAGCGGCATGCTGTAAACTTGGACTCCAACTCAGACACCACATGGATCTGTGAAACTTGTTACAAGCCATGTTGCTCTTGAATTGGACTTGTCAGCCACAAATGGCTTCATTGGGCATCAGACTAGACCTCTTATGTGTACATTATGATCCAGAAGATTGATGGTTGCCTACCTAAATGTCAGTGTTAATTATTCAAGTGTTGTTTAAGTGGATAGAGCAAGAAGGGAAATGAGGGCTGAAATGCAGTTGCTGTTACTATATATTTTCTATAAGGAAATAGAAAAGGAAGTGAGAAACGGAACAAAGGGCAGAATTGGGAGTGATCCAAAAGATGAGAACATTTTTCCACAGTGATGGTCAGTGTAACAATAATGTATGGAATGAACAGCGAATACTAAGAACTGATGCTTTTGGCATTTGTGAAAACGTTCTGTTGAAAAGAGGAAGAGCTTAAGGATAGAATATATTTCTAAATGTAGACCTGGGCTTACTGGTCATAATTAATATAGAATTTGATCCTCAGAATAAATTTGGCTAAATTATTCTTCCATGTGGGTAGATCCTTCTATTGTTCTATACATCAAAGAGATTTTTTTTTTTTCTTTCTCTGAAGCTTCTGGTACTTGCACTTATCTGGGATGGGCTGTTGGATTGGATGATCTATTTTTTCTATTTCTGTCATCTCAAAATTGAAAAGGCAACCACATTAGCTTAAGATAGCTAATAGTAGAGAAGTCACATGTAACTTTCTCCATGTAATGATTTATTGCAGGATAGTTAAGGCATCCATAACACTTTAGGGTTAGAGCTTTTACAAACTTAAAGTTTTTCAGCAAAAACCCATCATTTTTCAACCAGCTGTGCTCCTGAACATAAGGAGTAAGACTAGGCCAGATGTGGCCCACCAGGCCATTCTATCCAGCCCATGGGGCCCCTAAATTTAGAAAATTATGTGGCCCTCAACGGCTTGCCAAAACTCAGTAAGCGGCCCTCTTCCCAAAAAAATTGCCCGCCCCTGGACTAGCATATTATTATGTTCTGGTAGTATGTATGTCAGAGGAACTTTGTACAGAATGCCATTAAATCATCAAAAACTCATTAATGGAGCACTTGATTTTTATATTGATATATACAGATTAATGTTTATGGAGCCCTTCTTGCCTTTTTTTAGAATGTAAACGAACCATTATGCCATTACAAGACTGCTGATATCCTTGGCAATTGGCTGTGGAAGATTTTTTTTTAATGTACCGCGAGAACTTGAAAGTTTTTACCTTGTATATTGCAGTGTTATTTTTATGTTGCTAATCCTGTTCTGAGAGAGCCAGAATTAGAACAGTAAGCAAGCATTGCTTTCTTGTAGCTGGTTAACCGGTCTACTAAATCGCTCGTTACTTTGTTTCTTTTAAGATGTTTTAATTTAAGTTCTAGTTCTGGTGCCTAGTAAAAACAATGTGAGAGAGTCCATAGAAGTGGCAAATTGAAAAGCAGCAGTCAAGAAACTACATACCAATACAGTTGTTCATAGGCCACAAGAGTATACAAGTCCCTTGGTGACCAGTGCTTTTAAAAAAAAAAAAAACCAAATGATATGCAGAAAAACTCAACCTTGCATAAAGTTTTATGCTTGAACATTAGAGGACTACAGTAAGAGCTGCTGGTTATATAAGCAGGAATTGTTGGACACACAAAGGCACAGCTATGCACCTGGGGCATGCGCACAAGTGGAGGATACACAGTGTTGGGATCCAGGCCATTTGGCCTGGCATGTCTCAAACCTCTAAGCAAACACTTGGGATGAAAGCTCCAACCTTTTGTCCAACTGCCAGTGCACCTGTTTACTACTGCTGACCACTTAGACTACATGGTTTAATCCAGCTGATATCCAGCGAGAAGCAGGGTTTTTTTTGTGGCTGATGCCTTTTATTGGACCAATAGCATAGTTACGATAGGTTTATACAAGCTTTTAAATGTAGTGTATTTTTTGGGCGGGCCACACTGTTGCTCCAATACTACTATAACCTCTATTGCTGGTCATTTAACAGCATAGGAAATGCACAGATGTAGACATCATAAACCCATCATGCATCAGTTTATCAATTTTGTTTACAACTGTCTGTCTGTCTTTTGATCCATGGAGTAGTTTCTGCTCTGATCATCTTCTTTGACCTTAATTTATGCTGCAGTTGTTCCCTTTCCCTCATCATGGCTGCAAAAGAATGCTCAGCTTTTCCCTCCTCCTGCCTGAGACTTCCTGTGTGTGACTTCCCCTTTTGTTCCTTTTGAGAGTCCCTTTTTAATTCCTCCTTTGTCATCTCTTTCCCTTTGACCTGCTTGGGAAATTTCCAGTTCACACAGCCCTTCGCTGCACTTTTGAGAAGGGAAGTAGCTGGAGCTGTTTTTTCTACCATACCAGTTGATCAATCAGTGCAGCTGCCAGGTTTAACTATTCTCCATTGAATTTGGTCTGCTGACAAGATCCAGTTCATGTTTCCTAAAGTTAGAACTTTGTTCACAGAAACATTAAAACATATTATCTGAACTTCTTTACTTATTGATTAGCCTGAGGTTGTACGTCAGTAGCTTAAACTAACACAAAATGTAGCTGTTTCAGATTTCATTGGGACAGTGTTCCACTTCCTATAGAAACTGACGGGTGTGAGGAAGGAGTTCCTTTCCGATCATCAGGGATCCTAGAAATCAGTTTGCCTCAGCAAAACACAGAAGTTGCACTTTTACACAGAATATTTATAATCTCTGGAAAAAAGTCTTTCTGAAAATAAAATGCTCCAGTGGGAGCCAGCAGTTCTTATAGCTGTTGCAGCAGCCCTCCAGGGAAGAAGCTGCTGACACTCCGGAAAGTAGCCAAAATGGCATCCCCATCCTCCTACTTCTACCACTGATTGGCTGAGAGGTCTGCCCATTGTGCAGCCTCTACCAATCAGCAGTGAAGGGTTTTGCCACCTGAAGAGCAGCACTCTTGGCCAGTCAGTGGCAAGAGGAGACTTGCTGCAGAAAAAAACAGATTTTTTTATTGGAGTATTTTGTTTTTTTATGGAAAACTAGGATCCATGCTGATTCCTCATGGCAGTTAGTCCCTTGAGTCAATAAGTGATTCAAAAAACACATAAGAACAGCCAATAAATTCAAGTTAAATACCTGCAGATTCCCCAGATTATTGCACTAGCCATTCTCAGCCTAAAGAAGAATCCCATTTCTTTGTACCTCACCAGTTAAACAAGTAACCTCTAGACACTTCTAGAAAAGCAGTGTAGTAATATCTGTTTAAACATTTGTATATTTAGATTAGGGGTAGACCGCTACTTCAGTAAGTTACTGGTACTGCTATTAGTGGGGATAATGGCTGTCGTGACATAGAAGGTAAACTGTGAAAAATGAGGACTGTCATTTCCATTCAGTACAGGTCAGAATATATAAGCCACTCTTCATTTGGTTCAAGTGCAAAACTAATAGACAACTGGGCATAGATTCATAGTCGGAAGGGACCTAGTGGGCCATCTATTCCTACCCCCCTGCCCCTGGCAGGCAAGAAAAGGGTCACCAAACCTGGGGTCATGTGATCCCAGCCAGGTGCCTGTCCAGTCTCCTCTTGAAGACCCCCAAGGATGGGGCAAGCACCACCTCCCTTGGGAGCCCATTCCAGATTCTGGCAACCCTGACCGTGAAGAACTTTCTTTTAATGTCCAGCCTAAACCGTCTCGCTAGTAGCTTATGGTCATTGTTCCTTGTTATTCCAGGGAGTGCCCTGGTGAACAGATTGTCACCTACTTCATGTTGCTGTCCCCTTATGAATTTGTACGCTGCCACAAGGTCTTCTCTCAGCCTTCTCTTGGAGAAGCAGAAAAAGTTAAGGTCCCTTAGCTTTTCCTTGTAGGGTCTTCCCTGCAGGCCTCTAATCAGGCATATAGCTCTTCTTTGGACCCTCTCCAGGTTGTCTGCAGCTTGAACTGCAGCATCCAGAACTGGACACAGTACTCCAGCTGCGGCCTGACCAGTGCTGCACAGAAAGGGAGAATCACTTCCCTGGACCTGTTTGTGAAGCACCTACAAATCCACGACAAGGTGCAATTGGCTCTGCCAACTACTTGCTGTCCCCAATTTTATTTAATTTTTTTTGACGTGGTACATCGTATAAGTAGAATTTGAGTTTTAAGATACAAATTGGGCTTCAAAACTTGACTTGCACACTGTGAAATATGATATATAATTCAGCTTGAGAGTTTTTTAAAATCAGGATTCGTGGACAGTAAACTGTCCAAGTCCAGCATTTCTCAACCTGTGGGTCATGACCGAAAAGTGGGTTGGAAGAATATATGGAAGGGTCACAAATAAACTTTTAAAAACTGAATCAACCAACTTTTAAAAATGTATTCTCCTTTAAAGGAGAAAAACATGGGAAACCATGGCTTTTTCCCTTTCAGGCTGGCAGAGTTCCAGCCTGCAAGTGGCTGCTTGTGGTCCCCCGTTCCCCTTGCCCCATCCCACGCATCCCCCCTCTGCCCTACATACTGGGGAGCTGGTGCCTGGTGGGGTGGGAGGTAATGGGTCAGGAGTGAGGAGCACTGGGTTGGGAGTGGCCACTGAAGTTTACAAATGGGTCCTGGTACAAAAAAGGTTGAGAACCACTAGTCTAAGTGGATATGCGGTACATGCATGTGTTTTGAAGGGTGAAAGAAAAGTCCAACTTTAAACAGGTTATGTAGGTATTAGGGGCGCAGGCATGTAGGTATTATAGGTGCAGACAGAAGTGACAATTTTTGCCTGATCTGGCCACAAAAAGCAGTCTATAGCTGTCACAAATGCATGGCTATAGACAGCTTTAAAAAAAGCTACTTGGGTGAAAAGCTGACTTCACATTGCATGAGGTGTCAGATAAAGACGTTTCATAATGTTGTGTCTTCTGTAACTTGTGTCTGGAGAGCCTCCCAACTTGTCATGATTTTCAGAATGGGAGGGGAAAGGAATGGGGGGAGTTTAGTCTGGGGGTTTATCCGCCCCCTCCCAGACAGTGGGGCAAGTGTATTGGAGCTCCCTCATGGGGGGGAGGGCTCCAATTCGCCCACCCCACCTTTCAGCACCAGCTGGGGAGCCCCAAGAATGAGTTTCATTCTCTGCCTTTCCCCCCTCCCATTCTGCAAACCTCCCATTCTGCAAACAGCATTGGCAGAGAGCTGTGACCGTTGCTATGGGATCCTGGCTGCTGGCTTCCAGCTGGCCTAGATTCCCTGTCCCCTGGAACCAACAGTGAACTTCTGTTTGTTCTGGGGTAACGTTATAACTCTGTGCTTTGCAGAAATGGTGCTGAGTTACAGCTTGGAGCTGTAGTTCTGCTCTGCACCCCCTGTTCTAAACCAGGGATGCAACCTGTTGCATGAGGCATACAACTGGACTGTCCAGATAAATGTAGCAATTTTGGAAGAGAGAAGGTGCGTGTTTGTTTTGGTTTTGGTTTTTTCCTTTAAGTTTTAAAGCAGGATTAGTAAGACAAAGCTAAAATGATGAGGGGATTATAAGAAAGATCATTTGAATAAATTGAAACAAACTTGGAAGAAACCCTTGAATTTGCTACTAACAACTGTAAAGAAAAAAGTCACCGTTGATCAAATGATTTGTCAACCATCTTGAAGGCAAGATGACTTTGTAGGATTTTGATATCTCTAGTTCTGAAAAATTGTGCATCTACACTTGAGCATCTGTTTGATTAAAACATCTACAGGGGGATTTTCTTTTACTAGTTGCACTATCCAAATAAATTATTTTAATTCTTACTGTGGTTTTTATAATTTTTAGTGTAGGGTAATTAAAACTTAAATGCATTAATTATGCAGTGAAAACTAAAATGATTGCATATAAAAGGACAGCAAATTGAAAATCAGTTTTCCATTTGAAATTCTCTACTGTAGCTAATTGTAACGCACAAGATTACTGTAGCTTTATGTATGAGAGGTTTTTTTTAGTTTAATTTGCACACATAGATTTCATAGACATTAGGGCTGGAAGAGACCTCAGAAAATTGAGTCCAGCCCCCTGCCCCAGGGGCAGGAAGTCAGCTGGGGGCATAGGATCCCAGCAAGATAAACATCCAGATTTCTCTTGAAGGCATTCAAAGTAGGTGCTTGAACCACCTCTGATGGCAGGCTATTCCAGACCTTGGGGGCTTGGACAGTAAAGAAGTTCTTCCTTATGTGCAGCCTGAAATGGTCTTAGAGGAGTTTATAACCGTTTGACCTTGTCATCCCTTGGGGTGCTCTGGTGATCAGACATTCCCCCAGATCCTGGTGAGCACCCCTTATAAACTTATAGGTGGCTATCACCCCTGAGCCTGCACTTTTCCAGGCTGAAGAATCCCATAGCTCTCAGCCTCTCGTCCTAAGGTCTGTTTTCCTGACCTCTGATCATGTGCATATTGGCTGTCTGTGTGCTCATGTCTTTATGCTTGTGGGTGTTTCCTTTTTCATGTACTAGAATTGTGACCCCTTTTCCCCTATTGCCTCTGTGGAGCTTATGTACCTTCATCACCTTTTGATTCTGCAAGAGTGAGTTTACAGGTGGCAGTAAGAAATCAGATATTGAAGAGGCAGGTGTATACACACAAGGGCAGTGGGAAGATGGGCCGCTTCTGTTTTTTCCTTTCAGCTCATTAACCTTTCCATGTGGGGTGCAACATCTATCCCTCTAGTCTAGCTCACTCTTCTCATGGGATTCCATGGTGGTGATGGATGCATCTACAGTTGAGCTGAACTGCGCAGTAAACTAATTTGCTGTGGTGTAAAGCATCACAGTCTACACATGCAACACTATTAGACCACAGCAAGTGAATTTTTGCCACTGTGGGAGTGCTGTCAGAGATGTCCCTATAATTGTGTCCTAGTTCCTCATCCTTTTCTTTCTGCATTCAGTGCCATGTTACACAGCAAGGCTTATTTGCATCTGGGAAAACTGGAACCTTAAGAATATAGGTGCAACTTTAATTTTTAGATGTTTTAATACAGTCGTAAATGCTAGCATGATCACTGCAAGAAAGTGTTTTGTTTTTTGGGGGGGAGGGGTTGCTGGTCACGCTAAACTTTCTCCTGTAACGAATGGGTTAAATGCAACTCAAATTTGCTTAATGTTTATGCTGCAATGTACAGATATGTTACTTAACGCTTCAGTTTATTTGAGCAAAACTCAAAAGCCATGGATAGACATAATCTGAAATTTAGAAATATATTCAGGAAATGGTAATTTGTCTGTAGTCTATATTTTCCCATTCATAACTTGACTCTGTTATGTAAAATGGACTTTAGCTTTCATTTCACTGAACTTTTTTTCTTGCAGAAAACTTACTGCAGTATAACTTTTTTTTTCTTTGCAGTTCTACCTTCAAGACACTAAAAGTAGTAATGGTACCTTTATAAACAGTCAGAGACTGAGCAGAGGATCTGAGGAAAGCCCACCATGTGAGATCATGTCTGGTGACATCATCCAGTTTGGTGTAGATGTGACTGAGAACACGCGGAAAGGTAAGGGTATGGATCACTTTTTTTTCAATTTAATTTCAATTCTCAAACACTTCTATTGGAAGCATTCTGTTGAAAAGAAACTCTAAAAGAGAAACATAATACTCAATTTAACACTCTGAAGTATGTTGTAGGGCAGTCTTAAGTGTTCCTGTGTGAGAACTTCTGCTAGTTTTTTAGGTTTTTATGCAGGCTCTTTTTACCCTCCACGTAGGAGAATCCCAGGTATCTTCAACTAGTGAGATGGTGCTGGTGTGAACAATAGGAATTGCTTGATTGCATGGTCCGCAGAACTCTGAAGTGAGCTATGTTTTTTCGGGCACACTTGTTTTTTTTCTGCCATACCTGCTGTTGCTACTGGACGTGGTGGTAGGGTTTGGGGGACACTCATGAAAGTGAAGGGATGAGGGGTGTTAAAATATTGTTGATGATTGATTGACTCTCTTAATTGTAAAAGAGGTTCCTTTTCTTCAAACAATGTTAGTCCCTACTTAGTTATTGTTCTTGGTTAAGCTTGTACTAGAGACCAACTGCAGGCCTGTAATGAATATCCTCAGAAATTTCCTGAGAAAATGACTGTCCATATGGTTTCTTCAGCATCAGCAAGCTGCCCATCTTCTGAAGTCTTACATGAATAATTTAGCAGTGCTTAAGTTTGTCAACCAGAGTGTTAAGCTGAATAGAGTTAAGGCAGTGGTATTCAATGTTTTGACCCTGTGGGCCAGAAGAGTAGTAAGGGGCTAGTCTGTGGGTTAGATAAGACTGCAGGGTCCAGCACCATCCCACTCATGTCCCACACAGCAGGATTGGGCACCAGGGACCCATCACTGTCCCTCCTGCCCCATGTGCCAGGATGGGTCTTAAGGGCTGAGAACCACCCCCTCCAGCCCTGTGCACCAGAATTGGATCCTAGAGGCCTGGTGGTGCACCCTCCTGCCCCCCATCCCCACACCAGGATTTGGCCCTGGGGGCCCAGCACCAACCTCTTCTGCCCCCTGTGCACTGGGATTATGTTCTGGGGGCTTGGTGCAGCCCCCTTCTGTCCCTCCATACTTGGATTGGGCCCTGGGAGTTGGCACTGCCACTGCCTGGCCCTGTGTGCTGGGATCAGGTACCCCATCCAGCATATATGGCCTAGAGCTGTCCCTGGGCCTGGAAATTTTGGTAGAAGGGGAGCAGTGCCACCACTCTCCTGCCAAATATCCACATGCATGAGGAGCCCTATGGGCCACATGACAGCATTTCCGGCTGGATCTGGTCCACATACCAAGGGTTGAGCACCCCTGAGTTAAGGGAAATAATATGGTATTTAACTGGTGATGATTGCACTCCTTAAAACCAGATGATACCAGAACAGTGTAGGTTTTTACAGGTTATTTAAATGAACAAGAATAATATTATGAATTTTGCTGCTGTTTGGCTGTATTTTGCCTCCTATATAAATAAATATGGTCTCTCTCTAGCCTAGAATTTACTTTGGCCCCTAACATGAAATAGTAAAGAAAAAGATTACTAAGGCCTTAAAGAATATGTGCAAAGGAACTTGGGAGCAGTTAAACCAAGTGTCATGGAGAATTTTTATGCCTGTGAATGTTCTGAATATGGGCAAAAGTAATTCTGTTGCTCACTTCCTTTGCTCAGCTGTTTTTATTCTATCCCCATATACTTGGAGTGGCTTCAAAAGTGAAGGAGGAGTTGCTGTTCCAAACTAGCACAACAACTGCTATGCTGTAGGTGTGCCTGAAACTTAGCAGTATAAGTGTAGCAAAATTGATCCAACTTAACCCTTCTTCATCCAGGTTTCAGTGTTGGAGCTGTTCAGCTCACTTGAATGGCTCCAGGTTTATACACACATAACAATCACAGGATAACAGCTGCTGCACATTTCTGAGCAGCAGCGGTTCCTCCTTCACTTCTTAAGCTGCTTTAGGTGTGCATTTGTCCCATATTCCCAGAGCTGCTTTCTAAACCAAGAATACCGGAACTTTTTTTTCTAACATGCCCAATTTAATTTTCAGACCTGTGCAGCCCACTTCATTTTATGAGCACCTAGATTTTCTTGAAGAGCTGGTGTTGTTGTGAGATGAACATGAAGAAACATTAATACTAAATTATTTTACAGTGTCATGAAATTAGCAACCATTCAATACTGTGTGAAATTTATGTTGGGAATAAATTAAATTAATTCTTAGGAGAATATGTTGTATCCCAGACCAATTAGGAAACATTTATTTGGCAAAACTTGCAACTCTCACTAAAATGTCAAGGGGCTGCTGTGGAGTAATTGAGTGTAAGACAGTATAAAAGCTCAAAGACCTTTCAGATTTTGATTAGGAATTTAAATCTCAGTTCTTTTATCAGTGTTGACAGTAAAGCCAAATTTATATAAGGTTTCTAGAAAATGCATCTCGGTCTGTTGCTAGAAACGGGCAATAGTAATAAGTATTTCCATAATTTTAAATTCTTCCCACCAGATTCTGTAGGGAACTTAAGGCTGTAGTTGCTACAGACAGGAAAAGTAGAGCATACAATATAATGCTGTATTGTTAATGAGTGCTCTTGTGGAACTCTTGGAGAGGAACATTAGCTCATCCAGACCAGTGAATAAGATTTAAATGGTCATGCTGGTCCATATGACAGAAATTACAATTGAATTACAACAGCAGCTCAGTGAAAATGATTATATGCAAAATATGAACAAGTATTGAATGCTCATAGTAAATGCATCGAAAAATACCCTTTTTATTTATTTCAGTATAGTAATTTCAGCTGTTACACTTAATAGTAAGAAGAATGCCTATAGAAAAGCTGTATAAAAAGTAGTGAATTCCTTTAATATCAAGTTCCACTGTGATACTTCAGTAGCCCTTTACACAAACCATCTGAACCTTTTGCAAAAAAAAAATTAGTGGGGAGAATACTGTGACCGCATGGACAAACAGTAGTGTGTGCCTTCAAATATGCTTGGGTATAAAAACAGTCACTAGTCTTTTTATTGTGTTATTTTGGTTGGTTTATCCATTTTCCACACAGAAAGCAAAGACGACCTTGGTTTGGTTCATCTTACAAATGGCACAGTTAATAGTATAATGTTGCACCCTCAGGACTGCAGCATAGACACTGGATGCATCTACAGTTGAGCTGAACTGCGCAGTAAACTAATTTGCTGTGGTGTAAAGCATCACAGTCTACACATGCAACACTATTAGACCACAGCAAGTGAATTTTTGCCACTGTGGGAGTGCTGTCAGAGATGGTACTATCTTACAGCAGTGAAAATAACTGCACCTAAACTCCTGTGTAAATACTGACTTGGGTATACATTGTGTTCGATCAGCCCAAGCAGCAGGGGTCCAGACCTCTGCCTGCCATCTAGCCACAGGGCTCTGGACACTGGGGCACTCTTGTGCCCCAGACAGTTCCTCCACTCCCTGATGCCACCTCCTGGAGCCCAGATCTGACCCCCGGAGTCTCCTGCCAGCCAGAGCCTGCCCAGCATATGCCCTGAACCACAGCAGTTTAAACATCTGCACATGCCATTAAGGCACTGTGATAAATTCTGGTGCCATTTGTGCTGGAATTTATCATGTCGCCTTAATGGCACATGTAGATTCACCCACTGGTTCCTCCAAGTTGTGCTGAACTAATATCCATAGGATATTATATAACTAATATCCACCTTTTGCAAAGTCAGTATTTCTGTAAAAACCCGATCTCAGAAGTTTCTCATTCAGGTGCCCCTGTATCAGGAAAACAAATCTCTGCTTAT
Source organism: Crocodylus siamensis (assembly GCF_052110815.1). Taxonomy (NCBI): domain Eukaryota; kingdom Metazoa; phylum Chordata; order Crocodylia; family Crocodylidae; genus Crocodylus; species Crocodylus siamensis. The sequence continues at coordinate 46,296,995 of NC_143405.1, forward strand.
ACAGTCAGCAGCGGATTATTTACTTTTATAGATGTCAGGGATATCTATATCAGTGATGTGACTGAGTAAGTCTAAGAGAATTAAGAGCCATGGATCTTAAGTTCCAAAGGACTATCCTGGATGTTACTTGAAGATCAGGCTGGCTGTGTGCTCTTATTTCAGATGGAGCAAATGGTTTACCTCAAAAGGAATACTCCTAAGTGAGTATTGACTAGGAAGATAGATTATGTAGTCTGAAAGATGTTACAGTTACTTATAGGGAGAAGTAGTATACTAATTTGTTCTTTCTGCTTAATGTTTTATTAAGAATTTAGAATTCCAAAGTTGCTCGGTCTTTCAGCAAGTCTGAAGCCAAGGAGTCGCATGCATTTGTCCAGGTCAACTTGAAGCGAACGTTGTGCTCTAAACAAGAAAATACGTCTATGTTTTAGTATTGGGTGTAGAAAAAAATGACTCATTTCTCCTAGTTTCAGAATCATTTACTATTTTCAGAATCCTCTTCAAAATGTTATCCCTTTTCTGTGCAGGGATGTACAACTCATTTAACCCTCCTGAGCTAGATCTGGATAATGGGCCTCCTTGCAGGCTGGATTCAGACCCACACCCAACAGTGGGGCTAAATTATTAACCATTACAATAAAGTGACTGTTGTGGCTGTTTTGTGACTGTAGGTGGGTGACCTTGAGCTGTTGAGGGGCCCCCAAGTCCGTTTCAGTGTGTCACATATTTCTGAATCGTACAGAAAAATATGGTTGCTAAATGAGTATCTGTAGAACCATGATAGGTCTTTCTTAATAAGCTTATTATAGCGAGATTGTTTCTAATGTGATGCACGTGAATCAAGTATTATATGACCACAAATTCACTCTTTAGGTCATATCTGTGATTTGAAGTATAATTAAATCCCACTCCTCTGGAAGAATGGCTTTCTCCCTGTCCTTAATATGAAATGCCCTTTGTTTAGAGCCTTGAAGGTAAGATCTGAGGTCTTCACTGTATGCTTTCTAGAAGTATTTCTGAATTGAGATTTTGTCTCCTTGGATGCAACCTCAGGAATATTATCAATGAGTAGCAACTCTCGACTCACCCTCTGTGCTGCCCTTGTTGGTTCCTTTGTTTGTAAATACAGATTTCTAGGCAGATCCCAGGAATTAGAATTTGATGTTTGGCAGCACAGATATGTCTTTTTAACTTTGAACTGTTCTGCTTCCAGGTGTAGATTATTAGAACTCTTCCCAGTAAACAGTAGTTCAGCATATCTAGTATACCTCTGTTCCTGTCACTTCACTCAATGAGGGCATATTCCATTTTTTGCCTGATCTCTCATGTTGTCAATGCGTTTAAAATTTATAGTTAAGTTTCTTGTCGGTTCATAAGCATTTATCTCAAAGAAATCTTGTGAAGTCCACTGGGTATGGAAGATTCAGACCTGGAACACCTTAAGTCAGGAGTTGGCGCAGTGTCAACTCCTCAAGCTTGTGATCGGCCAGCCTTTGCTTTCTCATTGGGATGTCTGACAAGGCAGACGGACAATAGAAGTCAATGCTTGAAGACATCTCTCATCTTCTCTTGTCCTTCACTTCACAGTTCCTAGTTGCATGGTTGGCCCAGTAATTACTACAGTATAACATATTTCCTAAACCTAATTTTTTTTCATTTTCCATTCTTTAAATTATTCATTAGTAAATGATTATTAAGACTCTCCTGTTCTTATTTCTTTCCAGTTACCCATGGATGTATAGTCTCCACAATTAAACTATTTCTCCCAGATGGTATGGAAGCTCGACTACGATCAGAGTAAGCATACAGATTTACTTGTATCTGTTAAAATTAGACTATTTTATGCTGAGCATCTAAGTGTTAAATTCTGATGATGGTAAATACAAATTTAAATATGTTAAATGATATACTTGTATAGAAATGTGTAACCTAACTTGCAAAATCTATGCCCATCTAGGCGTATGTAATCTAATAAATGATAAATGACTAAAGGCAGTATTGATGTGAAAGGGAGATTAGTGGAGTGAAGCTAGTTTCTGCTGAGTACCATACAAACCATCCAGACCAAATTTATTATCAGTAATACTGGTAATTTTTAACACTTGCGAGTCAAATATAAGTTAAAATAATTTATTTTTTATAAGCAAAATGGTGCTGTGTATTATCCAGTTGCTCAACAAGATGAATGTATAAAATAGGAATTTGGATCATAGCTGGGAACTTCTGTTAATGCAATTGAATTTATAAATAACCACATTTTGGAAAATGAGTAAGGATTTATATATTCACTAGTGTTACAGCTTTGTTAATTTACCCTTGCCAATCTAAATGTTTGAATGAGTTTCCAGCTTTTTAGTGCTGGTGAAAACATTAATTTTATGTTGATTAAAGTACTTTGGAAAATTAGTTTAGTAAATTATATGATTTTTGTCTTTCCTGTTAAGACTCTATGGTCTGCTGCTTATCAAGCAAGTTTTGAAAAAACTCTTTTCCTTCTCTACCTGAGAAACTAAAACCAAATTGGAAAAAGTAGCTACTGCCTTTAAAAGCTGGAGAAATTCAGTTTACATCAAAACAAAAAGCTTGTGTACCCTCTCTGAAAAAGATTCTCTTCTCTAATTTTTTATGTTGGATAAAATCCATTTGTGCTTTATACTACTATGCTATGCAACTCCTGCTGCTGCCTTTTATCTTTTTCCTGGTGCTCTTCTAGGCTTGTATGAAGCTCTGAGATCTATTCTGCTTCCCATTTTTGTAGTAAATTGGTGCTTCAGACCTTTCTGCTCTCACTTATGGGTAATGTGGCTGATATTTCATTTTTGCCTTTTACACTTCCAAAAGGATTACCACTTGGAGTTAAACTGCTTCTATTTGTTTCCTCCTTCAGAGAGTGAAGCCAGTTTCTGCCGAGTACCACGCAAACCATCCAGACCAAATTTCTTTTAGACTTGGGCTAGAATTTGAGAGGGTTTTCTAGATCTTTGTTGTTGACTCCTGTAATTGTGATAACTTTTTATAAAAATGATTTTAAGCATTTTTATATATTTTTATAAAGTTTGATATGGAAAATCTTTAAATAGTAAATTGTGAATTACAGATGTTGTCACTGTTTTATAAGGAGTTGTAATTGTATCTTAGTTTGCCTGTCACTGAGCTTCTTCATACTTGTTTCATTTGCTGTCTGTAGTTTATTAAAATATTTTACTTTGAGCTGTTACATGAAGATTCACACAGATAGGGGAAAAATGATTTGCTGGAGAAAAACTGATTTGGAATACATGTAAAATATTATGGAACACACATATAGCTTTTTACACATAAGTAATAATTTTGGTTCCTTAAATTTTTAATACTGTAGGTGGTAGTGGTAAGAATATTAATAGTTGTTTCAACACTGGAATTTTTTTTAAATTTGGCATTGTCTCTAATTTGGACAATAACTGAAAATTTTATGAGAGTTAATCTGCTTTTTAAAAAGGAAAGTGATAAATAAGCACTGAGGAAATATAGATAATTTTTGCATACATTGGCTGAAAACCATGATCTGCATATAATAGTATATGCTATATTTTCTTTGAAGAATTAATGCAATACTGTTTGGTTTTCATCAAACTTCACATGTATGCATTTTGTTGGTAAACACTGCTTTGTCACTTGTGTTTTGTAATATTTAAGAAAATTCTATACTTTAATCTGATCCAATAAGATTTGCATATTGTTGGTGAACTGCCTGTTGTTTCTAAATTATGTTAACATCTATTGTAATTAAAAAACACATTTCCCTAAAGAAATCAACATGTGAACCATTCTTGTTGTTCTGTAAGCACAGAAGGTAATTGAGGATGTAGTTCCTTTGCTGTATTCGTTCCTTTGGGTACTGATTGTGCTGAAATAGAAGTATATAAAATGGAACCAGATATCTTTCTCACTTAGGGGGTATCAGACTATTGGAACAGGCTAGCCAGAGAGGTTGTGGAATCTTCGTCCTCGGAGTTTTTAAGACCTGACTAGACAAAGACCTTGGCTGGGATGATCTAGTTGGGGCTGGTCCTGCTTTAAGCAGGGTGTTGGACTAGATGACCTCTTGAAGTCCCTTCCAACCTTAATTTTTTCTGATTCTGTGTGGGTTCTGCAGACATAAACTAAGCTATGTATGGACAGGACAGCAGGCGTTAAAGAAAAGCTTCCCCCCCCCCCAAGTTCAGTGGTTGCTTTAAACACCAGAATATAAGCAAAAAATTTTTGAAGCAGATGACTAGTACTGTAAATTTTAAATAATTGTTATTACTATTTTATGGGAAATTGTGCAGATATTTAAGCTTATCCACAGTATTTTGAGGTCTGATTGAAAAACAGCTCAAAGCTGCTTACAGATTTCTATTGACATCCATAGGCCATGGAGCCTTAGCAGTTTTTTGCCTAACTGTAGTAACTTCAAATTTCCCCGGTTCTCCATCAGTCCACTTATTTATACCAAATATTATTTTTTACGTTAGCAGCATGATTGAAATATGAAATATTTACATTGATTTTTATTGCCCTAATTGAGTTTTCCGCAAATTGATTTTAAAGAGTTCATGTGCACTGTGCAGCTCAGCATCTCAAGGTGCATAATAATGCAGTGCTGTTTTTTACAGCAGTTGTACTAGAGTAAATGTACATGCCATTCTTTTGATGAAGCTACTAGCATGAAAGTGAAGCATGGAGTAAATTTTCTTTATTTTTGTATCATAGGTACATAAGGAGAATATTAATATAATTCTCTGAAAATTATAAACATTCTTGTAGAATCGTATTTTGGGGGAAAAACACGGGGTGGGGAAACACTTTTTTGAATGTGTTTTAGGTCTTTAAGTTTGGCCTAATGAATGAAACAGAAACACAATTGCTATCACCTACACTGCATGCGAATGCTGCAGAGTTTTAAAGGCAGAGGAGCACACATAAATGAGCATCCCATTTTTGGAACTGTGCAGTTTCTTATCTTTAGCTTGTTTTTTGGGGGTTTTTTTCTCTCTCAACCAAACTAAGATAAGTTTGGGAACAGTCTTGAGGGTAGAAGGGACAAGACAAGACCTGTCTTTCTTTTACTTAAAAAAACCAAACAAGACAAGACAAAACAAACATAAAAAACCCCAACAACCTGGTGTTTGGAATAATTAGGCTTCTTTCTGTGTTTACCTGGTGCTTGCTTTTGACAGGGGCATTTTGCTTGTGGTGCCACCTTCCGCCTCTTACTGTGATGATCTTGGGAGGCTTCTTGTACACGTGTGTTCACTGATCAAAATGGCATTGGATGCCAGAGCACGTTGGCCCATATGATTCTCCTTGCTGATTCCTGAAGGACAGGAGCACAAATCTCACTGAATTCAAAGAGAAGTGTAAGCTCTGGCGAATTTGCTGCTGTTTCAATTCCCTACCAGCATCCTTTACCCCAACTGTCAACCTCTTATAATTGGTTGCTACTGGATACTTCACCACTATTTGTATTCCCTTGGAATGGCAAATTAACCAAAGCTTGCTTTTACTTATTTGGACTGTAAAAAATCAGATTTTTCTAAATGTTTTGTACTGTTTATTGTTAAAGTCATAAAAGTTTAGAGGATGCGTCATTGATTTGTTTATCATCAGTTTAGAATTGAAAGCAAGGATTTGAAAAACCTACTTCTACAACCTCATTTCACAAAAAGGAATTCAGCATGCACACCATAAAACATTGATTAGGTTAAATATTTAACAGGAGGTAAATACTTTGTGCATATTTGAACTACTTTTGTGTTCCATTTTCCTTTCATAATAGTACAATTTAAGACTTTATTATTTAATGTTTTCTTTTTTTTCAGTGTTATCCATGCTCCGTTACCAAGTCCTGTTGACAAGGTACGGTTTTTGCATCGTTAGTTTTCTCAGTTAAAAAGTATGAAAAAGGTAACAGAATGAGAGAAACCTAATTACTTTCTGAGATGCCACTCATTCAAAAATTTCACATGGTTTAATCTTTTGTTTATTATTTCTTAAACATAAATGTTGCTGAATCTCAAAATATCGTAATTATAGGGGTGGGTGCTCTGAGGTTTTTATACCAGTCATGATCTAAGCAAGTGAATACTGATTAGAAAGGGCTGTGGTAAAAGTTAATATTTGCTGTCATTGTATATTTCATGAACTAATAGGGAGTGTTAGATTTTATACATGAAAAATATTCCGTTACAACTTAGTATTGCCATAAAAAACTAAAACCTTCCTCAGCTGTTTTTGTTTACTGTGCAGTAATATACTGTCACATCACCAAAGTTGGCATGTTGGGGTTTGTTGAGGGTAATGCTTAAGTTTTTAAATAAATAAGTGTGTGTGTGTGTGTGTGTGTGTGGGCCTAAAGGAAAAATTAGAAAAAGATAATGCATGTTTTGCATTTGCTAGAAACCATAAAACAGCTGGTCAAGTGTGGGCACATTGGCAAAAAAACATGAAGAATGACATACTTGGATTAGTGGAAGACAGCAGGGCTATATGAAGCTACAAAGGTGGTAGCAAGAAGCTTGAATTGATGTAATAACACAAATTCAGGGAGAGATTAAAGAAGGGGGTTACAATGAACAAAATGAGGTACAAAGACGATTTGTGGTAGCATTTTGTACAGGTCGGAGTAAAGGTGAAGATGAGGGAAGTCAGAGAGGTAAATGCTTCAGGAATTAAGGCAGGATATTTAAATTAAAACTTAAGACAGTGTTAGCCCTTACTCGTTTTTTATTTTAATTGTTTTGAAACTTTTTGCTCAATGGATTTAAAGATGATATATATTTTAACCAGTCCAAATATAGCTTATTTGTTGACTTGACTTGTTGTCATTTGGAAGATATCTATGGAGTGTATGTATGTTCTTCAAGTCACTACCTGCTCTAAGCATAATTAGTGGGAAACTGGTCTCCCAGTTTCTTTCTGTTGCTCCTGTCTTTGAAAGCTGTCTTTTTCTCTGTGTTAGGCAATGCAACCTTCCATTTTTATGCATTCTTTAGTAGTATTTCCAGAACAAAACAAAAAAACTCAATTTAAATGTCTCTACTACTTCTGACATTTATTTGAATCATCAGGCATCGCAGAATGTGCATCTTTTGGGTAGGAAGTATTTCTACCCTGATTTGGAGAGAGGCATTCTGCGAAACATTGTGCTGCCTGTAAGTTATCTTCTGAGATGGTTCAAAGGGTCAGCCGAGCCCCACACCAAAATTTCTTTATATAAAATCAAACTTTTTGTTCTTTGTTGTACACAAAAAATATGTAGCAATGAGAACCTTACTCAAAATTTCTCACTAAAATATTTTTAACCTTTCATTTGAATTAGTCCACCTGTCTTCCTGTTATTTCATTTCATGTTTTTCCTTTCCTTTTAGCCTAACTATTATGCTGGGTGCAGTCAGGTTATATAAAATGTATGTTGAAAGACTTCTTACCTATTAAATAGACTGAATAAACATTACACTGAAGTTGATATATAAAAAAGGTTTTCTGCAAATCTGTGCATTTTCTTCATCCTTAATGAGGATTTTTAACTTCCCAGACACAGATTGGAGAGCAAATGCTACTAACGGTGGTAGGTCTTAGATATTTTGGATTGTGGTTAGTCTACAGCAGCACTAGGCGATCTTTTCTGCCAGTGGGTAGAATGACCCATCTCCAGTCAGAGGCAGGCAGGTGAGTAGATGCTACAACTTGCCTGCAGCTGATGCTTCTGTTTATAGTGGCACAGGGAAAGTGCCTGCAGCTGGCACTCCTCCCCAGGGCAGCAGGGAAAGAGGGTCTGATGCTGAAGCCCCCTGCTGCCAAAGTCCCACATCCATGGGCTGGATCCGGTGGCTCCACGTGTTTGTAAGTTTCCAATCCCTGTTCTACAGAGGTCTACAGTTGTGATCCCATCAGTTATAAATAAAAGGAAGACTCATAGGTGGGTTGATTAGAATAGGACTATGATCCACCAGTGTTGTTGGTGGATTAGGCAAGTTCATTCTAGTAGAGTAAGAAAAGTAGTATTCGTGCCACTGTGGGAAGTAGTACTGAAATCTCACCTGGAATACTATGTACAATGCTGGTCACCATGTTTAAGAAAATTAAATGAAACTGGAAGCAGGTGCAGAGAAAGAGCTACTAGGATGGAGAAGGACTACTAAGAAGGGGATTAGAGAGTATATCTTGGGAAAGAAGACTAAAGTAACTTGGCTTATTTGATTTTGCAAAGGGAGAGTTGGCAGGCTATGTGATTACACTGTGTCTGTACATTAAGAGGTAAACATCAGGGAGGGAGATAAGCTATTTTATGCGATAGGATAGTGTTGACACAAGAGCAAACTGACCATGAGAAATTGAAAATGGAATTTGGAGAAGGTTTCTAACCATCAAAGGAATGATGGTTCCTGGAACCATTCTGGAATGGCCTTCTAAAAGAATAGTAGCAACAAAAGAACTTAACCAGTTTTAAAATGAATGTCGCAAAGCCAAATGAGGTACCCTCAAAGCCCTGAATTTCTCCCTGCCATCCCATTGCTTGTCCCAAGGAACAGACCAAGATTTACCTTGGGATAACTCCTTATTCCCCTAAGCTTCAGCTCCGCTGTCGTTATACCAGACCCCACAGCTGTAGCAGGGGATCTTTGCCAGCTCCAGGTAATTTCCTCATGGGCTGTGAAAGAATTTTAGATCTCCCTTTCCATTGAATGGGCTACCCTGGAATATCACTTGCTCTGAGATCTCATCTTACCCCATGCAATCAATAAGAAATCAAAACAACAAAAGGATTTATTATTTAAGAGAAAAGAATTATGGATAAAAAAACTGACCATATAGTTTGAAGATAAAACAAAGGCAAATTTAAGGTCCTCACTATCTCAACTAGCTACCACCTAACCTGCAGCTTGATAATTATTTGGGCTGCTTGCAAAACCAGTGCCTGTCGCAAGGACATGCCGGGGGAGTGGATTGCAGCTCTGTCCTGGGCCCTGGCCTCAGCCCCAGCCCTGGCTAACCATCCTACTCCCGGACACTGCGCCCTGCCCATCTGTGACCCCATTACATGTGCCTGGCTGAGCATGCCCTTCCCACAGGCATCTGCCACTTGCATGCTTTGCCTGGTGCTTGCAGTGTTGGGTGTGGGGCAGGTGGGCTAGGGGCTGAGACAGCAGCCTGGGTCCAGTGATAGTGGCAGAGATGCTGGCAGTCAGTGCTGTAGCAAGGGTGGGTGAGTGGGGTGACCGCCCTGGACACTGAAGCGAGGGGGCGCCAACAGGCACTACCCAGCCAGGGCAGGATGTGGGACAGAGCCATGAGTGGCTCGCTTTGGGGAGGGGACACGGGAGAGGGCAGCTTCTGCTGCTGTATGTGCTCCCATGCAAGCATGGGGGCATGTCCCCCCTAGATATGTGCATGGGGCGAGGGCAGCTGCCACTGCAGGATTTGCCCAAGGTACCAAAATTTCTTACCATGGTACTGCTGGCAGAGGCAGCCAGAACTAGGAGGGTGGAGCAAACCAGTGCTGTGGGGGCTGCTGAGAAGCTGAGTCTGGCTGCCATGCCACCTGGCTCCACAGACTACAGTTCTCAGTGTGCCTGAAAGCTGTGTGCAGAGACAGGGTGGGCTGCGCTCCGTACCAGGCAGCACCTCTGCGCTTAGGGGCGGTGGGACCAGCCTCATGTGCCAAAGCCCAGGCTGCCACCCTCGCTGGGGCTGGGTGGGGCCATTAGCATGACAGGTTTATGAAAGAGATTGATTATAAGCAGGAATCCTGGTTTTCCCTCGATTAAAAATTGCAAATTCTCTGATTTAAAACCCCAAAATCTGTGATTAAAATGAAAGGCCACTATATATGCACGTATCAGTTGAACATAAGGTTTACTTGATCTGTTGACAATTTAAAGCAAATTGGAAGCCTACTAGTACCTCAATCACTATAATAAAATAAATTCTAAATACCTATAAATTTTGGTATTTGATTTTGGGTTTTTTTATCATGGAAAATCAGAGCTCTCCTTGTCCTCTTTGCTAACAATGCAGGTCCAGGCCTCTCACTCCCCCACCCCACATGCCCCAATCCCTTTGCAGCCCAGAGGGTGCAACCTGGCACGGCAGGGCAGAGCGGGGTTGCACAGGGAAGCTCCTTGCTTCTTTGATCTCCGCGCTGCCCTGGAGAGGTGTTCCCTGCTTGCATGGCAGCAGCAAGGGCAGTGGCATGCGGTTGTGGGCCCCGGGAGTGAGCGCAGTGGCAGGGAGCTGGTCCCACCCCCTGCCCCCCCTGGACAAGGTGCCCACGGCCCCGTCCCACTCCTCACCTGCTCATTCTGGCCCCAGGCCCCAAATCTCATGCACCACCCAGCTGGGCAGCACCCCCAGCCCTGCCCAACTCCCTCCCTCCCTATGGGGCCCTCAGTCTGCACCCCTCTGCCCCGCCAGACTTATGTGCAGGAGCTGATCTCTAGGCTACCTGGTGGCCCTGTACACTTAGCGCTGTGGCATTTGCATGTGTAAAACTGCTCAAAGAAACTTGAGTTTCAGTTCCAGTAGTGCCATGGTCTGCTATCCAATATGTATAGCACAATGGGGCCTCATTCCTGACTGAAGTTTGTAAGTGATACTAAAATACAAAAGAATAGTAATAATAGAATAGTAAAGGACTAATAGAAAAGAAATTGTAGATGATAAACTTTCTCATAAAAATATTTTATTTTCTAGACATTTAAATGATTTTTTTTTTTTTTTAATTATCTGAGTTTGTAGAGTATCCAACACAGTTTTGATCCTTTCATTTCACAGGTTGCTGCTAACACTCCCAGTATGTACTCTCAGGAACTGTTTCAGCTTTCACAATATCTACAGGTAATTTTTTTAATGTTAAGATTCTGGGTCATTAATTTGACAGTTCTGTGCAGCAAAGTACTTGAATTTTGTTCAGTATCTAAATGTTGTATATTTGTTATACTTGTGCATTTCCATTCAGAATGCAATTTTATAAACAGTGACAGGTAAGAACTAACTGCTTGTTCCCTCAAACAGCATAAAAAGTGTATGGGAGTTGCACTTGTATGTTGTTACCTGTGTGAATATATATATTACAGATAATATAGCAGCATCTGGCTTGCACGTGGTCAGATTCATAGAGGGTCAGATCCACTGATAGCTATCAAATGAAACAGTTCTCTGACATCCCTAAACCAAAAATGGCCGATGCCAGAGAGGGTTAGACAAGGGATGGACCAGTGATTCTCAGCCAAGGTACCGCAGCAGCCTAAGGTGCCTTGAGATCCTGTTGGGGGTGCTGTGAAGTACCATACAGCATTAGCACTGTTACGTGTGCAAACATGATTCCCAAAATAAAACCCAGAGAGATCAACTTGGAATATATAGTGCTAACGGGTTCTGATCTGTTTTGGTCTTTTACATTCTCTGCAAAAGAAGGATTGGCTTTATTATTTTTTGTAGTAAACAATTCAGGTGAAAACTGTGAGCTGGCATTTTCCAAGGGGTGCTTGAGTCTGTTGAGGAGTGCTTTGAGTCTAAAAATGTTGAGAACCACTGTATTAGACAAACTCTGTACATATGTTTTCCATCTAAAGCAGTAGTTTTTCAACCTTTTATTCATATGTGGACCCATAAAATTTATAATGGAGGTGTGGACCCATTTGGAAATTTTAAATGGTGGTGTGGATCCCTATGTAAATTCATATAATTTTGATTGATCATAGCCATCTTTTGTGGACCACTTATCTAAAGATCTGCAACTTTCTACTCTGGAAAACAAGACCCAGTATGGCATTTATGTTGTTAGCATGCAGTTTGTAGTGCTGACAATTGATATTGAAACTTCCTGCTTTAGATGGGAATGTCTGAAGACTACTGCTTCTTCAAAAACCCTCCTTGTGTTTTTCCACTTATGTGACTGCCTGAATTACAGACTGGGTGTCAGTATAATTTCTGTCTTCTGCAGTCTCACTCAAAATAGAGAAGTCAGGCAAAAAAAAAGTTCTCAGTGTATTGGGGGAAAAAAAACCCAAGGGACAAATAAATTTATGTTCATGTACTGTGTTGTCTTTTATTTCTATCTCTTCCCAAAGTGAACATCAGATTAATGCACTTGACTCTTCTGGGGGCATGGTTAATGGTTATAAATATACTTTTTATGGATATCTAGAAATTATTTAGCTCTTCAGCTGAGCTGTTATGTCTCTTTCACTCATGTACTGAAATTGGATCTCCTAATAATTGTGTTTCTCTTGAAGATTTAGCTTTTGGAATACCAGCACTTGTGGAATTCTCTCACTTGTATTGCTGTTAATAATTTTGCTGCTATCTACTCCAGGCTCTTTGCCCATTTTAGGATATACTACTGCAGTAGTTTCCATGTACCAATTAAATGCAGCTTGTAGTAATGTTTACTGACTAACTGATTGTAGCTTCACTCTGTCTAGTACTCTTACTGGTAACCATGACATTTTTAAATAGCAAATAATTCAGCCTCAACGTACACGCCTTTTAGCATTCTTACTTTTTTGGTGGGAAGAAAAAGGAATAATAGGGAGGAGTACAAGAGCACTGCTTGGGCTTGCAGGGGTGAAGTCAGGAAGGCCAAAGCACAATTGGAGGAGTCCAGGAGAGCTGGGTGGACTTCAAAGAAGTCTTACTGAGAGCGCAGGAACAAATCATCCTGATGTACAGGAACACTAGCTGGTATGGCAGAAGACCAGCTTGGCTTAGCAGGGAACGCTACAGTAAACTAAATCACAAAAAGGAAGCTTATAAGAAGCAGAAACTTGGACAAATAACTAGGGAAGAATTTAAGAATATTGCTCAGGCATGCAGGGATGAAGTCTGGAAGGTGAAAGTGCAATTGGAGTTGCAGCTAGTAAGGGACATGAGGGTAACAAGAAGGGCGTCTACAAGTATTTCGGTAACGAGAAGATCAGGGAAAGTGATCAGGGAAAGTGGCTCCCTTACTGAATGGGGGAGGCAGCCTTGCGAGAGAGGATGCAGAAAAGGCTGAAATGCTCAGTGCCTTCTTCCCCTAAGTCTTCACAGGCAAGGTCAGCTCCCAAACTACTGCACCAGGCAGCATAGTTCAGGGCGGAGATGTGCATCCAACAGTGGCGAAAGAACAGGTTAGGGACTATTTGGAAAAGCTGGACGTATACAAGTCTATGGGGCCGAGGGTGCTGGGAGAGTTGGCTAGTGAGATTGCAGAGCCACTGGTCATCATCTCTGAAAACTCATGGTGTTCAGGAGAGGTCCTGGATGATTGGAAAAGGGCAAACGTATATTCAAGAAAGGGAAGAAGGAGGATCCAGGGAACTACAGATGCATCAGCCTCACGTCAAGCCCAGAAAAATCATGGATCAGGTCCTCAAATAATCCATTTCTAAGCACTTAGAGGAGAAGAAGGTGATTAGGAACAGTCTGCATGGATTCACCAAGGGTAAGTCATGCCTGACCAACCTGATCGCCTTCCATGATGAAGTGACTGGCTCCATGGCTGTGGTGAGACCATAGATGTGGTTTTTGATACGGTCTCCCACAACATTCTCTCAGGCAACCGAAGGAAGTGCAAGCTTGATGAATAGACTGAAGGTGGACAGAAAACTGACTGGAGCATCGGGCTCAGAGGGTAGTAATCAGTGGTTCCATGTCTAGTTGGCAGCCAGTATTGAGTGGAGTGCCCCAGTGGTCAATGATGGGACTGGTTTTGTTCAAAATCTTCATCGATGCCCTGGAAGATGGGATGGAGTGCACACCCTCAATGAGCTTGCAGATGACACCAAGCTGGGGGGGTAGTAGATACTCTGAAGGGTAGGTCTAGGATTCAGAGTGACCTAGGCCAAAAGGATTGGTCCAAAAGAAATCTCAAGAGGTTTAACAAGGACAAGTGCAAAGTCTTGCACGTAGTATGGAACAATCCCATGCACCAGTACAGGCTGGGGGTTGACTGACTGGGCAGTAGCTCTGCAGAAAAGAACCTGGGGGTCCCAGTGGACAATAAGCTGAATGTGAACCAACAGTGTGCCCACGTTGCAAAGAAGGCTCATGGTAAACTGGGCTGCATTGGTAAGAGTGTTGCCAGCAGGTCAAGGGAAGCACTTACCCCAGCCCCAGCTGCAGCAACTCCAGTAGCTGCTGGCACTAGTTGCTGGCAGCCACTGGGCTTTACTGTGTCCCGTGCCCCCCAGGGCTCTGCTTGTCCCCACTCGCTCCAGCTCCTGCTGCAGCTTTCCTGGGAACAGCCGATGCTGGTTCCCTGTAGCCACTAGGCTGCACCATGCCCTGGTGCTGGCAGCTGGCGCCGGCAGCTCCCAGAGCCGCTGCAGCCAGGGCTGGGTTGGAGACTGGCAGAGCACCGGGAAGAGCCTGGAGCCCCTGAGCGTGTAGCGGCCACTGGCCCCAGCCTGCTTTTGTCTGGCTGCAGGCGACTGCCCACTCTTGCTGCAGCCCAGGGAGTGACGGACACTGCCTGCTTGCAGCTGCTGAGCTTTGCCATGCTGGGGGGTTCTCGGCACAGTGCCTCCGGGGAAGCAGAGCCCTGGCGGGGTTTGGGGCATGGCGCAGCCCAGCAGCAGCTCCTGGAGCTGCTGCAAGTGAGTGCTGTGCCTTGCACCACCCAGGGCTCCACTTATCCATGCTCACCCCAGGTGGTCCTGGGAGCAGCCAGCAGGGGAACCTATCCCTATTTGTCGCATTATAAAGTAGGTTTGCTTGACACACATTTGATTTATGCGGCATTCTCCAGGAATGCATGTTCTGCATAAATCAAGGGAAACCTGTATTATAATTATTAAGTGAAAAAGTTGTATACAATATTAAGTAGGGCCTCCTGAGTTTGTTTGCACAGGGTCCACTAGGGGGTTAATCTGGGCCTGAGTGTGTTCAGTTCTGGACCCATTACAGAAAGGATGTGGACAAATTGGAGGGAGTTCAGCGGAGGGCAACAGAAATGGTGAGGGAGCTGGGGGGACATAATTTCATGGTTGGTAGGGTCGGAAGGAACCTGAGCAGATCATCAAGTCTGACCCCCTGCCCTGGGTAGGAACAAGTGCTGGGGTCAAGTGACCCCAGCAAGGTGATTATCTATGACATGACTTCTAAGGAAAGACTGAGGGAACTGGGCTTATTTAGTCTAGAGAAGAGGAGACAGGATTTAATAGCAGCCTTCAACTACCTGAAGTGGGGGTTCAAAAGAAGGTGAAACTGAACTGTTGTCAGTGGTGGTAGATGACAGAACAAGGAGCATGGTCTCAAGTTGCAGCAAGGGAAGTTTAGGTTAGGTGTTAGGAAGAATTTTCTCACTTGGAGGGTAGTAAAACACTGGAACAAGTTACCCAGAGAGGTGGTAGTAGCTCCATGCTTGGAGGTTTTTTAAGGCCCAACTTGACAAAGCTTTGGCTGGATGATCTAGTTGAAGGTGGTCCTGCTTTGAGCAGGCAGTTGGACTAGATGACCCCTTGAGGTCCCTTCCAACCCTAATTTTCTATGATTCTATGATATAGAGATTTGTTATAATAAATGTGTCTCAGATTTCAGCTATTCTTAAGGAAGTACTTCCTGCTTTGGATGAAAATATGTATATTGGTTGTATGAGATCCTCTGCGTCTGTCTTCTCATATCACTTAGAGTGAATACTATTGAAGTTTTTATCTTCATTTAAAGAAGATAGACATCCTGAATCTTGTTATAGCAAGAATCAAGCAGTTCTTTCTTGTGTTCAGTATGAATTTATATTTTAATTTTAGTGTTATGCAAACCAAACTACTTAAATGCATAAAAATACATTTTTACTCTTGTATTATCCTTTTTAAAATGGCTTTGAAAAATAGAACCACTTATTCAAAAGTGGTCATACTCCCTTTTTGTGAAAAGAGATTTTCTCCTTATTTTGTCTTAATCACATAATAAAAAGTCATTTGGCAGGAAAGCGTGAAAAAAAATCACATCGACTGGAATAAATTATATAGACCTGTTAATATTGTTCTTTTCAGAGTAATTTGATGTTGTAATTTTCCCTTGTCCCCTTTCTCATGCATCTCTTGTACTTCCCAGTTCTCTCCTTACTGGTTATTGTTTTGTTTACGCTGTGCTTAATCTTCAAATAATCTATTAAATCCTGATGCTACTATATTGCTAGTCTGTCTGTTTTCCAATTGGCACTTTGGGAAGCACCTTTGATTATCCTTCCAGATGGGCTGATTTTTTTAGGAGTGCTGCTAATTCAACCAAGTTGCATGAAGTTTTGCTTTTTCTGATCCCCACCCCGCCTCCAGTGAGCAAAACATTTAAATGTTAGGAGTGACAAGATGTATTCCTCCCCCACTTTTTTGTATACAAAGCTGTACTTATGCAAGATCCAAGCCGTTAAAGTGGGTCTTCAGATACTTCTGAAGAATCCTGCGCAGGGGAAGAGAACATCATCTGGTCTCTGCTAAAATGTTGGAATCCTGTTTTATAGCCCAACTTCAATGTACATGTCACTAAGTAGGCTCAGTGACATTTCCTTTGCACCCAAGAATAACTTAGTTGGTCTCACTTTGGAAATAATTGCCATTGCTTCTTAATCAGCTCCATTGAAACGTAACGCTCCTTTCCTGTGGGAATTGACTATACTGCCTTTGCTTGCCTAAAAACAGAAGACTTGGACATGTAACGTGAAGCAATATCATCTGACTAGCAGAACCACTAACAATTTCATCTTCAGTATTAGGGTTTACCTAGCAAATGTCTTCAATATCTACAGAGAAGATTTAGATAATTCCTGTTAAATTTTGTGAACACTGCAAATCCACTTAGAGATAATGGATTCAGATTGTTACAGAGTAACTGATCTCCTTACAGCATAAGACTTCTAAATTTTGTTCTCAAAAACTACTCTTCTCATGAGAATAAACTTTCCAGAAATGTAGTTAAATTACAGGTCTTGGTAAGTATTTCATGTATTGATTTTTATGCACATACTTGGTTGTGCAAATGTGCATACATACAGAAAGTTATGTTAATTGTCCTTGCAGATGCTTTGGAAATCCGAGTCAGTCAAAAATCATTTCCGAGTTTGTGGTACACTCTTAAGATGTAATGGTGTATGCTCCAAACGTAATTGATTAGAGGAGGATAAATGGCACCCCCTAGTGGTTTTACACAAACTTATTAGATTATTTAATTTCTAGTTACACAAGTAGGCTGATTTATCACTACTTTTCTTTTCATGTGAACTTTATTATAATCCAATTAGGCAGGATGTCAACTGTAAATGTGCTGTGAGAGGTGTTCCTGCAGAGCACTTAAGCCCTAATTTATCTTTCATGTATGTTGGTTTTACTTTTGTCTTGAACAATTACTCCTCGTTTAGAGAAATGAGTCTCCTTGGGTTTGTTAAATACATTACAGTATTTTATTATTTCCTGTTTTAGCATCCAGCTATAAAACCAGCACTTTTCTGAGGCTTAGTTAAAATTTTTACCTTTGTTTTCCCCCTTCTGTAACATTTTCACTCCTGTTTTCTTACTGTAGGAATCAAAATTTGGGGGTGGAAATTAGGAGAACCAGAAAGGGAGCTGTCTACCAGGCCAAGAGTTAATTTTCTCCAAGCTTAGCTCTTTAATAATGAGATCTGTGTCTTCATGGAGTTAACCTTGTTTTGTGTACTCTTTCTGCTTATTTTAAACTTGGCATTGGACTACTTAACCCTTGAATTTCCTTCACAGGATTGGATGCTGACATGCTTAACAGCTTATATAGGTCAAATCTATCACCCTAGAAATGATAGTTTCATTTACTGAGAGACCTCAACATGGGAGCCACCAAATGAAGCACATGTAGGTGTATCTACGCTGGTTATGTGACATAGATGAGAAGGCATGCTGCTGAGCATACCTCACTTATCTGCTTCTGCTCACAGGCATCAAACCTGGAAGGACAATAAAGAAGCTGATTTGAGGGAGCTCCCTCAGGTTCTGGCATACTGGAGTGTGGTAGGGGGATGCCCCCAGGGTAGTTTTGCTACTGCATTTCTCAATTTGGTGTGTTTTAACAAGGAGCAGATGGGCAAGATGTACTTAGGAGCATCCTTCCTGAAATCACAGTGCATGTGTAGACAGGCTCATAGTGTCAGTATAAATCTTTTTCGAGACAGTGTGTGGAATAAATGTCTCTGAATGTAACTTTTGTGAACTGTGTATTTTCCATTTACCCATAACTTTACCTGATTTGTTTTTAGTTTACTTGTCCCATTTATATCTTGTTTACCTTGACTAAGGCAGAGACTGTGACCCTTCGTTGTATATGTGCAGTGTCTATCACTGTTGCATTGTGTTAATGCTTAGATGTTTCTGTCGAGGCTCTTTTCTAAAGAGTTTCTTATTTGTTTGTCATTAGAGGGTGGAAACACAATACTGTACTTCATATATTTTTACTTTTGAAAACTTTATTTTAAGCCATGCACAGAATCTTTTATACAAGTATAATATTATGCTTATATATAACAATAATATTATACAAGTATAATATTATGCTTATATATAACAATATGTAAAATATTACCTACGTATATACTACTATAAATCAAAATTCGTCATTAATAAATGAACTGCCTGGGGAGAGGATCCAAGTTGTGGTCTGCTACCATGTTGTATATTTCTGTTACGGTACACTGAACACAACACTGAACTCTTATTACTTTTGAATAAAATGAGAATAACTCAAATTAGGAAATACACATTTCACTAGAAGAGGGGAACAGTATGGAACAAATCCAGATTTAAAAATGTGCAAGAATAATTTCCATGCAATTCTGATAATTATGTAAAAAGGAGGGTCGCTTGGACATCCAGTGGTCATTTGTTCAGGCATGTCATTTGTGAAATTTTACAAATCTGCGTGGTCATAGCTAAATTGCTGTTGGACACTCTGCTTGATAATGTTGTATGGTAACTATACAGAGGACCAACAGAATTTGCTTCTTACAAGAGGTAACCTTTTAATAAAAGGTTAAAATAGCAATGGTTTCTTTGGGAATATTTTTGAAGACAGTGATATCTAGTGGAGGTGCTAGCAATAGGCCTGTATGAATAGGGAAGTATTTGATTTGATTTCAAATTCGGCAGATTCAGAGGACAGTGATTCGATTCGGATCACTGTCCTGAATCGATTCGGCTGAATTGGCTTCGGAAGATTTGGTGCTGATTCAGAAAGATTTGGTGTTTTGGATCAGCCAGGGAGAGGCAGGCACAGCCAGGCAGCCATACCTGCTTCTACCTGGGCTGGGAAGATGCAGGAGAAATCCCCATGGCTACCCTGCCTGGCCCCAGCCTAGTCCTGGCACTTTAAAAAAAAAAAAAAAAAAAAAAAAGGCGCCCCACATTCACCAGATTGGCAGCAGTAATGGGGCCTCTGGGAGCTCATGGTAGAGCTGTGGGGGGCAGTGGGGATCACCCTCCCCCCACCTGGCACCCATGCACCAGTTGTCGCATTGTGAAGGTCCAGCGCAGCTCAGCAGGGCGCCATGCACAGTCTGGGAGCTCAGGCCGCTAGGGCTGAGTGCTGCCAGGCTCTGGTTGACAGGTGGAGCTGCCCCAGTTCCTGGACAGCATGTGGCACCTACCGAGCCACACTGCACCTGTGCAGGCTGTGACTGCAGGGGGAGAGATGTTCGCTGCCCCCCACTGCCTCATGCTGCGGCCATGAGCCTTCAGAGGCCCCAGCTAGAATCTGTGAGTATGGGGCTTTTTTTGAAGAGCCAAGAGGCTCAACCAGGCAGAAGCTGGGGCTGGGGAGGGCTGCTATGGGGGCTTCTCCCACAGCTCCTCTGGCTGTGCCTAGATCTCCCTGGGTTGGGGGAGCTGTGGGGCCTATGCTCTCCTGCCGCTTGCCCAGCTGGCGTGGGACCAGGGGGCATAGCCCCTGCTCCCAGTGCTGCCATGCCTTCATCAGCTGTGGGAGTAAGGGCTTTGCCCTGCTGCTGTTTGCCAGCTGGCACAGAAGGGTGCAGGATGTGGGTGTACCAGCGCTGGGACCAGGGGCTGTGCCATGCTGCCGCTTGCCCCCCTTCCTCCTGGAGTGAGCCACACCTGTATCATGCACCATACCCTGTCCTGGCTGGGCAAGCGGCAGCAGGGCAGAGCCCCTGCTACCAGCACTGACTTGCCTCCATCCCATGCCCCCCCCCCCAACCTTCCTGAGTAACATGCCCCCCCTGCCCTGGCTGGGCAGCTTGTCCCAGCCCCAATCCCTCCCTCCCTCCCCGACATCCCTTCCCTCCCCAGTCTGCCAACCCCAACATATTTACTAGCTGGAGGCAGCTGTATCAGTTGCCTGTTTAGTCTATGGCCAAATCTTTTTGGAAGCTTTTCTGAATCATTTCAGATGCTTCAAATCTGTTTGAAGCTTTTACTTGGTCTCCTGATTTGATTCAGATTCAGAGATTCAGTCCTCGAATTGGGCCAGATCTCCAAATCGAATTGGCTACTGAAGCTTTGCACAGCCTTTGCTACCAACTGTCAACTTAAGAAATTCTGGCACAGGCTTAATTTAAAAATATAACTTTTCTGTGGATTTGCTTTTTCTTTTTGCATCATTTTAGATCCCATCATGAACTCATATGCATGATAAGAGTAAATAACAAAATGCAGTGATATTATTACTGTTTCCCTTATGAGTATGGGCTGGACTAGAAGGTAACGCCTGCTACTTATTAATGTAACCTAACTTTTTTCTAAAGCATGTACTTGGAATATAACTTTAACATTGTTGTAAAATTTCACTTCTGAAAAAGAAAAATCAATTTCTGTTCCACTATTTCCAGCATTAACTCTCAATCACTTTTAATAGGACTTTGCCTGAAGTTGTTAAAATTATAGGAATAATTTATTCGTTCTTTGTCACAGAATATATTTACAACACATGTGGTAGTGATTTGAAACTGAAACCCTTAAGAATATAATCTTGTTGGCCACCATCTTTGTTTCCTCATCCTCAGAAATAAGTATAAATAAAATGAATATAAATGTTCTCATTTTGCCATAATTTTAAATAATGTTTGAACATACAGTTTATATTGTCTGCCAGTCATCTTTCCCCCCTTTTCAACTTAACAGTGTTTTGATACCTTCTCCATTTGTTTCTGTTGTTCTTAATTTAAACTGTTGGTTTGTGTGTTCATCGTAGGAAGCCTTACATCGGGAACAAATGTTGGAACAGAAGTTGGCCACCCTTCAGCGACTGCTCGCTGTCACGCAGGAAGCTTCAGATACTAGTTGGCAGGTATCTGCATGGTTTCTTTTCATTTTTAGCCCTAAAAGAATTAATATACATGGGCTATAAATCATCACTGGCAACTTATAACTAATTTTAACTAGGAAAAATTTAAAGCAGAATGACTGAAGGCTTAAAACTGGCTCTTTCCAACTTGGTTTAAGAGACAACATTTTTAATTGATGAAGTAACATGGTGAATATCTGTGTTAGAACTAATCATTGCTCTTAATCCAGTAAACTGAAGGTTTCTAAGGGAATTTCTGCATCTTTTTCAAAATGTTACTGTTATGAACATTATTGAGATGCTCACTGTTGGGTTTTTTTGCTTTCTAAAATATGTTGTCTTAATTTGAATATATTACTTTTTCCAACAGGCTTTAATAGATGAAGACAGGCTGCTATCACGACTAGAGGTTATGGGAAACCAATTACAAGCTTGTTCAAAAGTATGTCAGTTTTTTTGGACTGGTTGTATAGTTTTTAGAAATACTGAACCACAGCCCTCTGGAACCATTTTAAAGTGAAATAGTGGTACTAAATCAAACTTTCAGTGCAGTTTTGAAATTTCAAATGGGGTTTGCAAAGGTTCACACTGAACTGTTTCATTAAGTAATTGTTGATGAACATTAAGTTAAACTGGAAAATTTTTTGGTTACAGTTGTTCGTGATTACGTATTTTCTGGGACCGCTTATGATGCCAAAAACACATAAGGAAACTAAATCTAGTTTAGACAGTTGCGTTTTCAGCATTTGTCAGTCATGTAGGTAATCTAGTTTTGGTTTTTTCTTGCAGTAGTATATGCTGACATCTTATACGGTATTCTCTGTGGATGCACATTTTTAAATGTAAAATAATGCATGATAAGCATGGTATTTGAGATTTTAGAGAAGCAGAAGCATGCTGCAGATTACTAGTACCCTGAAAGTAATTTATTGATTCTTTTTTTTTTTTTTTTTTTGTAACATAGATTATAAAGAATCCTTTGAGATCATATCCTCTTTCAGGCCTCTCAGATTAGGACCTGTAAACTTTCTTAAACTGGAGTATGTGCAGTGCTAGAGGGGACCCAAAGGGAAGGAATGAGAAAACAGAAGCTAGAAAAGGGGAAAATGCAAATGAAAGAGTAGAGAGTTTACAGTTGTTGTAGTATAATGACATAGTAGTACAATAGCATTACTTCTTTATAATCCATGACGCATAGCAAATTTTAAAAAGAGATTTGAGGACCACTATGCTAACATATCAAATTGGAGGGCTGGAGAGTTAGGCACAGCACTGTTAGTGCATCAGTTGGAATACACAGATTGTTTGAATTCTTGTTATAATCAAAACTAGTTCTAGAGATTTTTCTACTCTAAATACTCAAAATCCTGTACTAGATTATACCAAGTCAAACCAATTGCTCTAAATATTTTATTGTCCTTATTGTTTTGTTACCGTAGCCAGAATTGTTTTGCAGTCCTTGACAGAATAGGTCTTGATGAAAATTTAATACGGATTTTTTTTTTGTATACATATCAGACTGTTAACCTATTTTAGGAGTTGCTGCTTTTGAGTTATCCTAACTATCTTCTATATTGCTACTTACAGAATCAAACAGAAGACAGTATACGAAAGGAACTTATAGCATTACAGGAAGACAAACACAATTATGAGACAACAGCCAAAGAGTCCCTGAGGCGGGTCCTACAGGAAAAAATTGAAGTGGTCAGAAAGCTCTCTGAAGTGGAGGTATTTGGATTTTATTTTATGACCACTTTTGTAGGACCATTTAAGTCTTTCTAAGTGCTAGTCTTTCAAGCCTGTCTGGCATCTACACTGCACCAGTGTGTGATAGTGTTTATATTCATGGATCAGGTACAGTTTGTTAGGAAGTTTTGAGGATGCATATTTTTCCTGGTAGTCAGTCTCTGGCATAGTGAGCAAGTAAGAAGAACTTGATAACTAAGCTTCCTATTTTTCAGTTGTAGTCAAGTTGGTTTAAAGACATAAGTAGGGTTACCATATGTCTGGGTTTTCCTGGACATGTCCTGTTTTCTGGCCCCCTGTGCTGTGTCTGGGCAGGTTTTTAAAATAAGAGCCAGTTTTCTGGGTTTTTTGCCTGTTCCTCTGCCCTCCTGGGCTGGCCACTTGGGGATTGGCTGTCAGCTATCATGTGCTCTCTGTGTGGGCTCCAGGGATAGTCGGAGGGAATGGGAGACAATCGGTGTGAGACGGGTGAGGGGGGATGGGGGTGGGAATGTAGAACTGGTGGTAGAAAGTAGCTGGTGAAATGCAGACAGGTTACCTGGGGTTATCAGATGGCAGGCAGGTTATAATGTGCCATAAATCTTGTTTTTCAGCGTTTTCATGTTGAAACTAGTATATTGTATGAAATATGGAGGTTAACTGGTTTTAAATAAGATTTCTAAAACATATTTGGACCTGCAAGCTTAACCATTTTAGAGTGTATCTAAAATTAAATTATTAGATGCAGTCCAACAGCTGGTTCTCATTCCATGTCTTCAAATCCATCCTCAGCCAACTGACTTATTTTCTGTTTCACCAGTGACTTCTGCTCCTTTGCTATCTGTTTCTTCCCTCTTGCCCAATTCCATTCTCTTTAAAAATTTTTTTGTTTTTTAAACTCTATTTGCTGTAATTAAGCTCACCTTCTAATCTGCTTTTCTGCTTTCCTTTTTCTTTATCTTCATATCCTAGATTAGCTTGTTACAAAGAATAGCTTGTGCTACTATAAATAGCCTCATTAGCTTTAGTAATATGAGGAAAGTTGCACATATGCATATATATTTTCAAGCATATTCCTTAGATCAGTAGATGTTTGGTAATACTCAGTTCATCATTTATGCAAAGTGCTATTCAGTTTAAAGGTGACATAATCTATGAGACTGAAGATATTAATATGCTTATCTTTTGCTGCTTTAATTTTGCAACTTTTCAGGATAAGTTTGTCAAATATTGTAGTGGCTGCTGCAACAAGTGTGCCTGCCTCTTCTTTCTTGATTCTGTAATAGTCAGAACTCTTAATATCGGGCACATTCATAGGGTATTTATTTCCTGGGTTGCTCTCTCAAAGAGAGAACATTTATTTGAACCCTGGCTTGGTTTTGTGTATATCCTCCACCTACCAAATCAGTGCCAGCCTGAGTCCTCCATCAGTGTGTAGATTATGTATTGTTAAATCATTTGTTTTCAAATAGGTGGTTTAATCACTTTGATAATGTAGTTATCCAAGAAATCTTAGCATAGATTTTGATTTAGGTTATACAATCTAGTTGCAGGTAACAAATTAACTTGTAATTGTGTGCTCTATAAAATATATTAAACACACTTTATCCCAAATGAAAGTGTGTCTGAACTCTACAGTAAATATTCACTTCCACAGAGGATTGCAAAGCTACATTATTGTTAAAGGAGATCTATGTGTGAACCAAGAAAAAGAACATCTTCCTCCCTTCTTTATTGCTAGTAATTGTACTTATTCCCAAAACTTACTTTAATACTTTTTTACACCCAGATAGTTCATGTCGTTCCACTTAACATGTGATTCCTCTTACAGAGGCTATTAATATAGGTTCTGTTTTGGCAGCATGTTACATATCCATTTGGCTTTTATAGAAAATTATAGAAAAAAGGTGATTTTAATGTTATGATTACTGTCAGAAATTAGAAACTGAGGCATTTTACAAGCATTTGAAAGAAGTCATTGTAACTGATTACTCACGTGACAAAATATTTTTGGCAATTATAGACAGTAATTCCTTCCTTACAGCGAAGTTTAAGTAACACGGAAGATGAATGTACTCACCTGAAAGAAATGAATGAGCGGACTCAGGAAGAATTGAGAGAATTGGCCAATAAGTACAATGGAGCTGTAAATGAAATTAAAGACCTCTCTGACAAGCTAAAGGTAAGGACAGACCTTTTATATAATAACTACCTGCAAAACTACAATGGAAGCAGTACATATTTAAGTACAGATGTGTCACATTTATTTAAAGTAAAGAAAACTTTGCTTAAACTAACAGATAAATGGAGAAATAGATACCTCAGTCCCCTTAACCCCTGTTTTCTTTGTTTTAGTTAAACATACCTGAAATCTTCTGAAAAGAAAATTCCTTTGAGATGATTTTAAAAAAAGGGGTTATTTTCTCCTTTTCTTATTTGCTTAAGTAACTATATGATGTAAGCCTTTCTTACAGTTATAGGAAATACAAACTAAACAGAATTAAACAGACAGACTTTGCTATTTCATGACGCAACTCTGTGCAATGGCAACTAGAATGAAATAACACATAATATGTAAGCTCGTGAGCTGGATCCTGACGTGGGGGTACGTGCAGTTTGTGGTGCTGCCCAAACCTCTTTGTGGTACCACAAATCCCACGCGTTGCACATTAAACCATGTGTGCAGTGTGGGTGGCTGGGGCAAAAATTTATTATTATTATTAAATCGCCTGTATGGTTGGGAGAGACATTGGACAAGCTTTCAGGCCCAAAAGCGTGCTTCAAGTCTGCTGTCTTTTTTGCAGTAGGTTAGGTGAGGAGAGGAAGACGGTGCTTCCATTTTTTTCTGATGTCCTCTGTTGCATATTTGGAGTTGTGTGTGTTAGCCTAAGGTTTGTAGGTGGTAAGTCATCTAGGAATAATGTTACGTTTCTTGCACGAATTGAGGAAGTAGAAGTCACTGTGTAGCCTGGATTCTTTCTCTTAATGTTGTGGATTTTCCCTATAAATAGCAGATTTCGATAACTTCCCTGTCGTAGGGGTAGAGTATTTTTTCCTGGGCCATGATGGTTACATAGGAGAGAGAAGGGTTTGTTGTAGTGATATCTTTTATTGGATAGATTATATAGGTGGGAGACCTTTTGAACAAGCGTTTGGGTACAAAACACCCTCCATGGGCAATAAAAAGTATCCTAAAAGAAATAAGTAGTGAGCACACTGAACATTCCAGTGTTAGAGTATTGGTTTCACAAATACAATTTTACTGTTGATGTTGAACGATTTGTTAAATAAGGATCAGGGTTACAGCTTTTTTTTTTTTTTTAGAATATGGAGAGAAATCTTGCAAAACTTCCTTTTTATTTTGTCTGTTACCACTATGACAGCTTTTCTTTTTAAATTAACAAGGAAGAAGCCGCACACATTTGTCACATTTGTCAGTGTCCATGTTTGACAAACCTGACTGTTCTGGCTGGTGAACCAAGAAACACTTATGGTGTTGTAGAAAGTTCTTGAACATTTGTACTAGTCCAATAAAACTGTAATGTTTGATCTTTTAAATGATAAACTTAATTAAAATTGTAAATATTGCTCTGTCAAGTTGTTTCCTCTGTTGTGTTCCAAGCAAGGTGTATCTGGATGAAAAAAGCCTGTAGGGTTTAGAGCCCTGGGATTGGGGAAAAAACAGGGATACAGAAAAAGGAGCTTCACATTGTGAAAACAGGAGGTCTCTGTGAGTTTACTACTGGAAATGAGTTTGAGAAAAGTTACACAAGTATATGAATGTTTCTAATGGTGGTGAATAAAGAAGTCGCTCCTGAATATTTATGTGAAAATGTAATTCTTTTTTTTTTTTTAATGAACAGTTGATTTTTATTTTTCTTGAGTAGGTTGCAGAAGGAAAACAAGAGGAAATCCAGCAGAAGGGCTTGGCTGAGAAAAAAGAATTGCAACATAAAATAGATGAAATGGAAGAGAGAGAACAAGAACTTCAGGCAAAAATAGAAGCTTTGCAAGCTGACAGTGACTTCACCAATGAACGGCTAACTGCTTTACAAGGTTAGTCGCTAGTCAAAAAATGTTTTGGTTATTTATTTTTTCTTTTAATCTGTGAAATATCTTTTTCTTGGAATTCTGTTTACAGTACGGTTAGAACATCTTCAAGAGAAAACTCTTAAAGAACACAACAGTTTAGGTAGGTGTAATATTAATGGTTTTTGTTTAAAGCTGGATTTCTTCACTTTACTCTATTTATTATTATTGTAATGCTATATTCCAGGTACTTCTGACCATTAGGAAAAAGAGTTTCAGATTACACAGTCAGTAGCTCTTTCTCTTTAATTGCTGAATGCATTTTAGTATCACTTGTTAACATTTAAATAAGCACAGATGTAACAATTGCCAGCAGAGGGTGCTGCTACTTTAAACTGTTTATCCAGACTAACTTCTGTTCTTCACTTTTTTCAGAGCTCAGTAGTGTTTGTACCAAAGAAAAGTGAAAAAAGAGGACCTTTATGTAATAGACAGTAGCTTTTGGGAAGTGGGGTTTTTTTGTACATTTGATCAATGAAATAGAGCATGTGATGTGGGATGCTTGTCTAAAATTTCATTAGGGGGCATTACATGCTTGTTTGGAGTTGTTACTACTTGGATACTTGAGATAAAACAGCTGGGAGAGCCAGCTAAATTCCATAATGCTGTATACTAAAAAAGAAAAAAACCAGAAAACTTTTGCTTGGTTCCAGAAATAATACCCTTTCTCAATCCTAGGCATACAAGTTGATGACTTCATACCTAAAATTAATGGGAGCACAGAAAAAGGTAGTGTATAAAAATAGACTACCTTTTTTCCTATGGTTATTGTCTGAAAGTGCACAAATTCTATTCATCATTCAAAGTTTTTTTGGTTTTGTTGTATATTTTATATTTCCTGTTGGGTTCTTTTTAATTAAAGAAAGAAATTAAGAAAGTTATAGATATAAATATAATATTTTAAATATAAAGTATAAATATCTAAACAGCATAAACTAAATCAGATTTTGGAAACTCGAGCAGGACTTTATCTACAATTCTAATAAATGATTACATAGATCTGTTGTTTTAAAAAACAAATTTAAACTTATCTTTGTCCTGCTAATGTCCCTCTGAATTATACTCAGTAAACCTTTTGAATGATCTAATTTAATTATGCTTTGGCAAGGTTTGTCTTTCTTCCTGTGTGCATGTTATTGTATATGGTAAGAATCCAAATTTAATAGAATTTTATGCTGTAGAATTGGTATTTTGAAAACACATTCTAAATTATACTAAAATAGAAAATATTTTTACACTAAAGGGAATTTAAAATAACTTATTTTGGTGTGGGCCAAAAACCCTTTAAGGTGTTCTTTTTCTCTGCTGTTTTAAGACTTATCATTTGAAATTATCGTGCTTGGTCACTAATCTTCATAAATAAACTGGCACCTGATATTTTAAATATAAGTGCTCTTTTAAAAATGATCATAAGTGCCCTTAACCAAATGATTTTTTTCTACAAAGTTGTTACTTTTTGGACCTTTTATTTTCATTGCACATTAATTATTTGTCATAATATCTAGTATCCAGTAGGGCTGTGCAAAGCTTTGGTCGCTGATTCAGTTTGGCAGAAATTCAGCCCAATTCAGCGGCCGAATCTCCAAATCTGAATCGAATCAGGAGACCCTTTAATATCTCTGAATCAAATTGGAATCCTCCGAAACGATTCGGAGAGGTTTGGAAAGATTCAATGATTCGGCTATAGACACAGCTTTAAACATTTTTTTCCTACATACCTCAAGGTACCAGGCAGATTGTGAGTGCTGGGGTGGATGGAGCATCCCACAGGAGCTTGGCAGCGGACCTGCAAGTGGACCACGTGCACTTCTGGTCCGCTTCTGAGCCCACCAGGGAGCATGCGGGGGACCCCACCACCCAGCTTGGCGACTGGTGCCTCCTGGGTCCGGGGGGAGAACCTGGGGTCCCCCAACGACTGATTGCACAGCCAGGGAGGGATGCAGGGGTGGGGGGAGCCCCCCATGCACTCAGTGGCAGACCTGGAACCACTTCAGGGTTCACCGCCAAGCATGTGGGGGCCTCCCTGCACTCCTGTGGGACACTCCATCTGCCCCAGCATCACAGTGTTCATGAGCCATGTCTGGTATCTCGAGGTATGTAGAAATATCATCTAAATCTGTGTCTATGGCCGAATCGCTGATTCTCCAAATCGGCATCAAATCTTCAGATTTGGATTTGGGCCAATTGGGACAGTGATCCAAATCAGCAAATTGAATCACTTGCCCCAATTTGGGCCGGATCAAATATGGCCTGTTTTGCGCACCCCTAATATGCAGGCTTTTTTCATCTTCCAAGCATACATTCTCCATTTCTCATGCTTAATGTTGCCCCCTGCCAGGCAAGTACTATTCCAGTCTTCTGAATTTCTCCAAATTGTTTCTACATTCTACAACTACACTTTCTCAATTTATGCTCAATTTTTTTTCACTAAAAGATTTCTTGCTGCCTTTTACTCTAATTGGGCAGCAGAAGGAACTTCTGCTGATGTTTCATGGTTCTGACTAACTTGTGAAGAAAATAAATAGTTAACCTTAATACTGTTGGATGACTTTGTCGGCCCTCGTATTTCTTTGCTATAGAAAGAAGAGGTTGATTAGCTGTAAAATTCCCTAAGTTGAGTACTGGTCATGTCTGCTAACCTCCATGGCATTCCAAGCATTTAACAGTGATTCATATTAACATTGGGAAGAAAGAGGTCTAATATCTACTGCATACAGTGTTTCTCTGAGCTACTCACCTAAACAGTAGATTGAATGTATATTTACTTAGCATAGTGATAACTTTAATAAACCTTTAAGAATTTTTTCAAACTACGTTTGTTTTCAGTTTCCAAAATGATAGATTTGTATTTTTTATGAGAAGATGTGTTCATATTTTTTGTACTGAAATGCCATGTT
Organism: Crocodylus siamensis; assembly: GCF_052110815.1. Taxonomy (NCBI): domain Eukaryota; kingdom Metazoa; phylum Chordata; order Crocodylia; family Crocodylidae; genus Crocodylus; species Crocodylus siamensis. The sequence goes on from NC_143405.1 coordinate 46,326,973, forward strand.
CTTTCTCCTAAAATTGTGCCACTAGACATTGTGAAATTTTATGTAGAAACATTTTGGTGCACTATGAATCTTCCTTTTAATCTTACATTTTCTTGATAATAGGAAAATATCAGGGGGCAGGAACCTTTCACCCCCTCCTCCTCCTCAATAAATAATAGTGTTTGCGGAAAACTGAAATATTTATTCAAAAAAGGATACTGGACTCCTTGTTTAAAAAGAAAATAAAGCATATAGGTATCAGAATATCCATTGTATTGAAATCCAGTGTTTCACAAATTTAACTTTAGTTTCAGGAATTATCCCTAATTAGTAATATCTCTAAGTACTGTACCCATAGCAATTCTTGTGATATTGAAAGTTATATTTACATTAGAAAAAAAGAAATTTTTTTCCCTATTGTTGTAATAGCAGTATTGCCATCTCTGACTGTTCAAAGCTTAAGCAGCAGGCTCCCAAATATAATGGTAAATTAAGCTTAAAAAAACCCAAGTTCTCCCTCTCCCTTTCCCTCTCCTTCTCTCTGCCACTCGCTAGACTAACAAGCTAGCAACTGGCCTGTTTGTTCTCCCACTAAGGTTATTATATTGTCATCTTCTCTTATTATTCACTGTGTTTGCATATTTCCCACTCTCTTCAACAGGTTTCCTTCCCTTCCCATTTTCCCTGTCTTATACCATGTTCTCCTGTGCCCCTGTTCTTTCTGATGCCCCCTGAATTTCGTTGACTACTTTGTGGTTTTGCATCCTGTGTCTTAATACAGTGGTGCTCAACCTTTTGGCTGTGAGCCAAATTAATGGCCCAGGGCCAGTCCACAGGCTGGATGGAGCCCTGGATAACAAGATCAGGCCCTGGGGCCTGGCATCACTCTTTATCTGTCCCACATGCTGTAATAGCCCTGAATGCCTCATGCTGCCTTTGCCTGGTTCTTGCATGTTGGAATTGGGGCCCAGCATTGGCCCCGCTCAGCCCTATGGGTCTGGAAATTAGGCAGCAGGGGAGCTGTGGCACTGATCCCCCGCTGCCAGATTTGCAGACCTGTGGGGAACTCTGTGGGCCAAATGACACGGCTCTGCAGGCTGGATCTGGCCTGTAGGCCAGGGATTGAGCATCCTTGTCCTAATGCATTCCCTTTTTTGCATTCATTACAATATAATTTCTTGCACTTCTACATTCTCTCATGCTTTGTCTGTGTTGTGACTAAGGGTCTGGTCAAATGACATACCTCTACCAGTGTGCTATATGCCCATATGGATTACAGGGGGTTGAGAGCAGGTAGAAAAGCAGTGACTCAGAGGCATCTGTTCATAGCAGGTTCTATTACAGCACCTTGTTACTACGTGACAAGCAGTTAATTGTCTGAGTGAACAAATTAATATCCACTTAAATTTCATAGTTTCATAGTTGGTAGGGTCAGAAGGGACCTGAGCAGATCATCTAGTCCGACCCCCTACCATGGGCAGGAAAGAATGCTGGGGTCAAACGACCCTGGCTAGGTGATTCTCTAGCCTCCTTTTGAAGACCCCCCGGGTAGGAGCGAGCAGCACTTCCCTTGGAAGTTGGTCCCAGATCCTAGCTGCCTTGACTGGGAAGTAGTGCCTCCTGATATCTAATTGCAGGGGAGCATTTCACTGTAGGCAAACAGGCTATATTATCTGCACCCCTGTCATCTAGTGGTCAAGTGCTAAAATAGCACCTACCCTAGAATAAAAATTGGCCGTCTGTGCACTCATGCTCCTGGTGTAATTTACTCCAGTGTCTAAAGCTGATATAAATTATGCTGGTGTTAGTGTTGCATGGCCAGGCTCTGTACACAGCCAGTTTCACTGTTTCATCAAATGCTGCAGTATTGTACATTAGGGATGTCGAACTCGGTGTTGCCAGGTCTTGAATATGAAATTATTGTATTGGAAGCTCAAATTATTGTATTGGGGGGAGGGGGGGAAGTATGCAAATAAGTAGTCTTTTTTTAAGTAACATCAGGTTGCCTTATACTGTTGTTCTATTTATTTAAGAGCATCGGTAGCATTTAAAATAGAGCTCTTAGTATTATTACATAATGAGATTTAGTTATGTGATTGTTATGCAGTTACTTTATATTGCTCACTGTACATCCTCAATGAGTGAAGTGAGAAGTGGGTCATCAAAGTTGAAGCATTTCCTTATTCTGAGGCAAGCAATTATGAGAGAGTGCTGACGGCAAACCTGAAAGTTGGTTAAGGCTCCTTGAGTGACTTGGGTTTTTCATATGCTGCATCAATTAACTGCATCAAATAATCGTACGTTTTGATCACTTGTGTTATTTATCGTACATCGTAGAAAGGTTGAAATGATTGTACAAATATGATTATTATCATACATCTTGCAATGCTGGTCAAACTTGCCTTGTTCCCTGGGCCAGATCCAGACCACAGGACCACCCTTGTGGCAGGAAGGCAAGCTATCCTGGGGCAGGCAGCCACTTGGTGTGGTGAGTGTAGCTCAAAGCAGCAGTGGGCCAAGTTACTGCAGGATGAGTGAGGGATGTATCTGCCCAAGGGCTTCAAATTTTGTTGCAGGGCATACCTACCATTAGCCATGCTCCAGACTTTCTGGCCTCAGCATAGCTCGCTGGATGAGATGGAGTGGCTCCTCCTCTGGCTGTATGTTTGACATACAGTTTAGAAGTAAGTTATATAAGTTGGGACAAAAGAAGGTAAAATATTTTAGGCGCAACATATTTTTTTTAAAGTTCCAGAGTCTTGTTATTTGTAAAATCCTAAGTTAAGTCCCTGAAGGTTTACTTAACTTGGTGCAGCTGATTACTTTTAACTACTGCAAGGAATGTAACATCTGTGGCATTTTTACATATGAGGATTTCCTTGGTCACAGTGCAGAAGAAGGAATAGTGTAAGCTCAGAAACCAGGAACTTCTCATCTCTGTCACAAAGTGCTTTATTTTAGTAAAGTGAGTAATCACTAATACTCTCACATTATAGTTTGGGAAATGAAGGTACAGTCAAGTTAAGTGACTTGCTAGAGTCAGAAGTAAATCAGTTGTATAGCTGAGAACAGAATTTGAGACTAGTTAATTTATGTAATTTAATTAAATTAATTTAACTAGTTAAGTATCTTTTCAGTGGACCATGTTTGTTCAGCCTTTGATACTGACTTCATATATCAACTTGGATAAAACTGCTTCATCTTTTCTGCCAGTTAATCCATCAGTGAAATTGTGGTGATCTTATCAAAAGTTATATAAAAACATGCAATAACACCTCCTTCTTTGAAGATAAACACTAAGTATTGTCTTCAAGAGCCAACATACTTGTCCTTGCAGGTCAGGAATTTTTGAGTCAACTCTTAAGATTGTAGAGTCGTTTACAAGTAGGATAATGTTCACAATGTAGGTTAGCTTCCATTCAGTATGCTCTTTTTACATTGGATCAACTTGTTAGTTGAAAAGTCTTGTTTATTTTAAAAGTTGAAGCTATATTATCATTATTATTATTGCTTGTACTATAAAAGTGCTAAGAAACTCCCAGGAGGTACAGTATGTAAAGCTTAAGAATAAAGTACAGTAAAAAGATTTCTTAAACCCTGTGGCTCTTGGCACACGCACTTGTTGCATGTTATTTTCAAAAATTACGCAACAAATCTTAACAAGCTAGACATTAAATCAGTTTTTTATTCCCGGACAAAAATGGCAAGTCGGCCACACACAAAAAGTTCCTCATTAAACAGCACCTTTTGTGGTGCGGAAGTATCGATAATTTTAACATGTGACCGGTTGGCATGTTATGATTTGTTGCATGATATTCTTACATAACACTCACCAAATGCAGTGTGTGCTAGGGGGCTTAGCATTGGGGTTTGGTACTATTTTATTTTTCAGCTCTAATTTTTAAGCTAATCGAAAGGAAAAGGATGGACCATCAGTTTGTGGGGCTGAATACTTAAGTAAACTGTAATCCTTGAGACCTTCCCATATTGTATAATTTTATTCCTTCTAAATTTATTTGTAATTTAAAACTTATTGGTGAGCACTTGGTTGAATATTTTTGGTATGATTAGAGGTAATGATGTGGATGCCATTTGCCACCAGTTAAACTATTCTAATGATGCAGAATGTTTTTTTGGTCAAATGAATTGTTGCTACTGAATTTGTCAAAGATTTTTCAAAAACAGTAGCTTTGCTTTAGGTAAAGTACTTTTCCATTCATTCAGCAACTTCAATTAGAGTTTACTAGTATTCAAAGGTAGCTGCACATGAAAAATAATCTCAATTAAAATATACTTTCTCAATATTTTCACCAGCTAGGTCTAAAGGACAATCAATATGCCTCTGTCTCCAAAAAGATTTCTTGATTATTTAAAAAGAATAGGTCATGTCTGTTTGCATATTAAACTGACTCAGCTTCTTGAAATTTTTTTGCAACAGAATAAGAAATATTATTAGTATACAATTTGGTGTGCATCAATTCTAGGATAAGATAATGCAAACTTAAGTGTTTCTGTCTTTACTAGAGCACTTTCTTTCAAAGAGTGGAGGGGACTGCACTTTTATTCATCAGTTCATAGAATGCCAGAGTGAGTACAGAGCATTCATCACATTCACTTTAAAATGGAAATAAAATATGCAACTAAAATGAGGATATATTTGTCAGTAGCAAAATGTGTTGTAGTGTAAAATTGAAGCACTTTGTAATCAAGCAGAGCTCTTTTGGGATGGGAATACCTTTTTGTTCATGTAAAGTTATGACTGTCTGTGCTTAAAAGTTAACTTACCATTGCTTTCTATCAACTAGAGAAAATTGGCCCCGTGCAGTTTAAGGCTGACCTAATTTTTTAACCTTGATGGAAAATAAGGGAACCTTCAAACCTCAATATTTTTGCCAATTAAAACAAATATTGCAGGCTGCAGCAGAGAGATAGAAATGAGGTAATGGTGCCTTTTCTCTCTCCTCTGCACAGCTCTGTAATGTATCTGATAATTGAAAGTCTTACAGTATAAATTGCACTAGATCAAGTGACTGTAGAAAAGGATTTGTGGGGAAAGCGAGGCTTGTAATTTTATGTGAAAAAGTAGGAAATGCTTTGTGGAATGTAACACTGACTTTCTAACACCTTGCTTTTCAAAGCAAATTACTTTGAGAGGATAGGAAGTAGCAAAGTAGTTCAGTCTGTTTGGAGCAGATTGATTGAAATCAATTAGATTGATTACTAAAAAAGATGATCAGGATGTTACTATTTTGCTGCCTCTGAGATCTAGGTCAAATATATCAACTTGGTAGAAAGCTGAACGTGCTATCAAAATGTAAGTAGAGAATAGGCCTTTTTTAAAAAGCCAGGCAATATGAGAAAAAGAAAGGGTTTTTCCCCCCACTTCGATTGAAATACAGAGGACTTTACAGAATTCATTAGACACAACTTTTGTGAAGCCTTAACTTAGCTTATGAACTACTGAAATTGAGCAAACTATGGAAACAAAAACTAATCATTAAGGTTAGCGTGTGAGGTTTGCTTCACTTAAAATAATCAGTATATGAGAACATAAAAATGAAGCAAAGGTTCATTTTAAAATTAATGATGTGCTGTAGTTACCTGAATTTATGGAATGTTCCAAAATTTCCCCAAAAGAATTTAAAGAAGAAGTTCTTCTTAGTAGCTGTAAATCTAACAGATTTTATAAGCTTCTTTTTCTTAACACAAGGCATGGTGAAAGTGAACTTGGTCTACTAAATGTTTGATAAAGTGAATATACATGAGTTTTGTATAGCTGATCAAAGGAGCTTCACGTTTAGTATCACAGGGATGTTCTGTTTGCGTGTGCACATGTAATCACTGTTTACTGACAACTCTAATTTAACCCGGCCAATTAACATCATTTTAGCCAAGATCTGCAAACCAAAGCTGAATAGTCTGTTTGCAGCTGGGAAGCAAAAGTGACTATGATTATTTAACTGAAAAGACTCCAACATGTCTTTGAAGTGGAATGTGAGAGGGAAAACAGGGAGAGAGCCTGGAATATAAAACATGTAGAAAAAGGCAGGGAGAATTTGTTTATTGAAAGCACAGACAAAAACTTACAAAGATATTATTTATAACAGTAACATTGTTTGTAAAATCACTAGCCATCAACATCATGGATAGTAATGTATATAAATGTAAATGCACTTGCTTTTCCAGCAGAAGGTAAATTTATCTCTCCAACTAAACAAGAAACAAAATAAGATATTATTATTAATCAGCAGTTCCCAAAATGTAATTTTGTCAGTTAAGACATTGCCAACCCGAGCATTCAGCTAGGCCCTAAACAGCTGTGAAATTAAAAATAGGCTCCTTTTGTTTACCTTCTGGATTTTGAATACACATACAACACCTCCAGTTATGCTTTAAAGCCCTTTCAGAAGCCATGAAGGCTAGAAAACTACTTAATTAAAAAAAAAAAAAAAAAAGCTTAGCTGCTCAACGTATTTATAGGGGTTTACAAATGTAACTGAATATTATGGGGCTCATAATAAAACTTAGAGTTGACAGTCCCAACCTAGGACTATGACTAATCCTCAGAACTGGTGATATGATACTTTCCTTCTAGATTCCAGAAATTCTTTGAATTGTCCAGGTTTTTTTATTGCAAAGAGGGAAATTGGAGAACTGTAAAAATCCTTGGAAATAAGGAGCCACCAGCCTAGTGATGTTTACTTGGTTCTGCTACTTCATAAGAGACATAAAGGAGCTCTAAAGACAGGAGCTGCCAGACAAGCAAGTGAGAAATAACCAGGGAATATGAGTGAGGCATCCCTGTAGAATGTTATAAAAGGGTGCCCCGGTAGATAAGGGTGGAGAGGAGAAGGAAGGAAGCATGTTCTCACTAAGAGAACAGGCACCCCTTCTTTCAAAGTAAGAGATGGGGAAAGAAAGGAAAGCAGATAGAAAATGAAATGAAGAGCATAAGAAAAAGGACAATCTGCTAATTGTGTTAAATGCATGAATACTTGGTGATGTTTTTCCATGTAAGAATGTATTCCAGTTACCAGGATGTTCTCAGTCTGTCAAGATGGATGTGTACAAGTCTATAGGGCTGGATGCAACGCATTCAAGGGTGCTGAGAGAGTTGTCTCGTGATTGCAGAGCTGTTGACCAGTATCTTTGAAAACTCGTGGCTATCATGGGAGGTTCTGGATGATTGGAAAAGGGCAAATATTGCGCCCATGTTTAAGAAAGGGGAAAAGGATCCAGGGGGAACTGCTTACCAGTCAGCATCACCTTAGTCCCCAGAAAAATCATGGAGCAGATATTCAAATAATCTATTTTTGAGCACTTGGAGGAGAAGGTGGTGATTTAGGAACAGTCAGCATGGATTCACCAAGGGCAAGTCATGCCTGACCAACCTGATTGCCTTCTATGATAAGATAACTGTCTCTGTGGATACATGGAAAACAGTACACATAATATACCTTGACTTGCAGCAAGGCTTTTGATACTGCCTCCCACAGCATTCTTGTAAGGAAGCTGAGGAAGTATGGGTTGGATGAATGGACTGTAATGTGGATAGAAAGTAGGCCTGTGTGAAGCTTCAGCCAATTCAGTTCACAGCCAGTTCAGTTCGCAGGAGATTCGGCTCAAATCGGCAGCTGAATCTAAATCCAGACTGAATCAGGAGACCCATTAAAAGGTCCAAATCAAATTGACAGCCTCCAAATTGATTTGGAGAGATTTGGTGCCAGTTTGGAGATTCGGCCATAGACTAAACAGACAGCAATCCTTGACCATGCTGGACACACACTGTTTCCTCCCTCCACCACAACAGACTTACCAGCTGGAGGCAGCTGTGTCCAGTGGGGTGGGGACTGCTGCCTGTTCAGTTTATGGCCAAATCTCTGAATTGGCACTGAATCTTCAAATCCAGTCCAGCCAAATTGAATCGTGACAGTGACTCGAATCACTGTCCCTCCAAATCAGCCAAATCCAAATTGAATACTTGCCTCTTTGCACAGCCCTAATAGACAGCTGACTGGATTGTTGGGCTCAACAGATAGTAATCAATGCCTCAATGTCTAGCTGACAGCCAGCATCAAGTGGAGTCCCCCAGGGCTTGGTCCTGGCGCTGGTTTGGTTCAATATCTTTAATGCTTTGGAAGATAGAATTGGTTGCACTTTCAGCAGGTTTGTGGATGACACCAATATGGGGGGTGTGGTAGATATATTGGAGCTTAGGGCTAGGATTCAGAGTGATTGGGCCAAAATAAATCCCATGAGGTTCAACAAGGACAAGTGCAAAGTCGTGCACTTAGGACAGAAGAATCCTGTGCACTGCTATAGCCTGGACAAGCAGCAGCTCTGCAGAAAAGGACCTGGGGGTTACAGTGGACAGTAAGATGATGCAAGTCAGTAGTACGCTTTTGTTGCCAAGAAGGCTAACAGCATAGTGGGCTGCATTAGTAGGAGCATTGCCAGGAGATTGAGGGAAGTAATTATTCTACTCTTTTCTGCACTGGTGAGGCAACATCTGGAGTACTATGTCCAGTGTTGTGCCCCCCCTGCTATAGAAGGGATGTGGACAAGTTGGAGAGAGTCCAGTGGAGAGCAGTGAAAATGGTTTGTGGGCTGGGGCACGTGATTTCTGAGAAGAGGCTGAGGGAACTGGGTTTATGTAATCTGCAGAAGAGAAGACTGAGGGGCTACTAGCCTTTAACGACCTGAAGAGGGTTCCAAAGAGGATGGAGCTGGACTGTTCTCAGTGGTGACAGATGACAAAACAAGGAGCAATGGTCTCAAGTTGCAGCAAGGAAACTTTAGGTTGTCTCTTAGGAAAAACGATCTCACTAGGAGGGTGGTGAAGTACTGGAATGGGTTACCCAGAGAAGTGGTAGGATTTCCATCCCTGGAGGTTTTTAAGGGCCTGGCTTGACAAAACTCTGGCTGGAATGATCTAGTTGGGGCTGGTCCTGCTTTGAGCAGGGGGTTGAATTAAATCAGCGGTTCTCCACCTCTTTTGTACTGGGACCCATTTGTAATCATTGGCCAGTCCTGACCCAGTGCTGCTGACTCCTGACCCACTGCCCCCTCCACCCCCAGACCCCAGCCCTCCAGTGTGTGGGGCAGGGAGTGTGTGGGGGACAGGGGGGATCCTAAGCAGCCCCACACAGGCTAGAACTCTTGACAGCCTGCAAGAGAAAAGCCATGGTTTCCCACATTTTTCTCCTTTAAAATAGACTCCGTTTTGTTGATCCATTTTTAAAGTTTGTTCGCTTCCCTTTCATATATTCTTATGAGCCACTTTTGAGTCATGACCCATGGGTTGAGAAACACTGGACTAGATGACCTCCTGAGGTCCCTTCCAACCCTAATTTTCTGTGATTCTCTGTTATGCAATCATTTATTAACAGGCTGAAAAGAAGTTGAGTGATCATGAAATGGCTTGCCCTTAGGGAGATTTAGTTTACAAGGTAATAAAGGATTGGAATTTTGAACAAGCCTAAGGGAGTTTGCTTTGTGACTGAATGAAATTCTGGTGCCAGAGTAGACCCTTAATTTTCACAAATTTTTTTAAAAAACAAGCTTCTGTCTTTCAAGATTCCATGCTTGCCCTTTGTGAAATTTTATGAGCGCGTGTTCTGAATGATCCTGGGCAGCAGTAGCTTGATATGGCTGTTGAATACATCTCGTTTCCCTTAGTTTGCAAATTTCTGTTAACTACAGAACTTTTTCACCATATTATTATAAGGTGAAATCCTAACCCCATTGATATTTCATTGACTTCATTGGCCCATGATTTCATGGGGTAGGTCTGTGAATGTTTTATTATAATGTTATCAGAGGGGACACATGATGCTACTAAAAGTGCCCAAAACAGCACACAGACAGAAGAGAAGGAAAGCAATACAATTTCTCTTCCATGTTTCAGGGGTGACCACCAGTATCTGGGGGAACATTTGTTCACCAGAGCGCCCCAAGGGATGACGAGGTCGAACGATTATAAACTACTGCAAAACCATTTCAGGCTGGACATAAGGAAAAATTTCTTTACTGTCCGAGCCCCCAAGGTCTGGAACAGCCTGCCATCGGAGGTGGTTCAAGCACCTACATTGAACACCTTCAAGAGTAAATTGGATGCTTATCTTGCTGGGATCTATGACCCCAGCTGACTTCCTGCCCTTTGGGCGAGGGGCTGGACTTGATCTTCTGAGGTCCCTTCCAGCCCTAATGTCTATGAAATCACCACTCATCATAACTTTTTTCTTCTGTTTTCATAAACATGGCTATATCTTATACAACACAACCAACTTCATTATGATATTCAATTTATAATATTTTCTTAAATTATGTATAGGGCACATTAGTGATGAAACGCAAAGCCATTTAAATAGCTAAAATTTTTGTGCATTTCATAATATTTCTGCTCTTTTCTGCTGTTTAGGTTTAGGGGATTTTTTTTTTTTGGTTTGTTGTTTGTTAACATTGGTGACATCTTGGAATAAGGATATCCTACTTGAAGACGCAATTACTCCAGCCTTTCTGTATAGGTGCTAACTCATGAACGTGTTCTGACCCCAAAAAAAATGACTTTTACCGGTAGTAACAGAGGTGTTAGCATGTTGCAACTTGAGAGAGGTAGTTAGCCATGTTAATAGGAAGTCAGGCAGGGGAGAGTAGTAAGGCATGAGTGATGTATTCATCCTAAAGTTCTTGCAATCTAAACTAGGGGTGGGCGAGATATGGCCTGTGGACCATATCTTGCCCGCCAACTGATTAGATCTGGCCCATTGTCAGGCACCCACCAGTTGACTGAATTTGGCCCACAGCTGTCCCCATGATGCTCCACATGGGGCTGAGCTCTGCCGGCTCCCATGTGGGGCAGGCAACGCCATCATAGTCTCATGCCTGCACCCTCCCTGCACGTGCTAGACAGCACTACCCTGGTCCTGGCCAGTACATACAGCTTCCTGGCAGGTGCTCGGCTCCCCACCAGCCCCAAGCAGCTCTTCCTCCTGTCCCTGCTGCAACACTCCATGCAACAGGTAACATGGAAAGCCATGGGGATTCCTGCCGGGCAGTAGATGCCCTGCCAGGCAGGGTGGAGGGAAGCTGCAGCCAGGTGGCTCTTGCCCTATTATGTGGGGTCTAGCTCCCAGCCACCTTCCACCCACTTAGCTGCCTGCCTGGTGTGATAAGCAGCCACCTGTGGGTGCCTGAGTGGGTGGAAGGCATCTGGGAGTTGGAGCTGAAGTCTTTTCCACTAGGGCAGGAGCCTCCCATTTATAGCTTCCTCCCCCCCCCCGCCGGCTGCTGCCCAGCATGTGTCCCCATGGTTTCCCTGTGCTAGCTGCTGCCTGGAGCAGTGCAGCAGGGGTAAGGAGGAGGTGGAGGAGCTGCTGGAGGTGGATGAAGCCAAGCAGTACCTGGGTGGGTGCCGCAGCAGCCCTCCTGGGAAGCTGGCCCTCTCTGGCCAGGGCCAGAGTGGTGCTGTCTGGAAGGTGCAGAGCTTCAAGTTGCATCCTCTTTTATTCTAGCGTTCAGTCAAGGCACTTTTACTAGAGATTTTCAAAAACTGCAGGGGAGAAACATTTGGCCTTAGCTCCCCTCTCTCTCTACATAAGTTCATCTTTGGGGTGTCCACAGCAGTGATATCATCTAGTGCAGGAATGCAGGTGTGGGCTGCCCCAGGCGGGAGCAGGTGGGGCTCAGTTCCAGCAGAGTGCTATGGGCTGGATGGTGGGGCAGACTGAACCTGCATCTTCACCACACCAACTGAGCGAGCTCTGCTGCATGCATGCTCTGCCCCTCCCTTCTCCTTTTCTCCCCCCAACCTGGGTGGCTTTCAGGACCTAGCAGGCAGACAGCGGCCCCCCCCCCCCACGTGTTCATTACACCCACCCAACCCACATGCCCATACCCCCACACAACCCTCCACCACTCCTCCTTCCACCTCCCCACACACACTCCCCACCTCCCACAGCCCTCCCCAGTATACAAGAGTAAGACTTTATTTTCAGCTATTATGTAATTACCTCCATGTATGTACTACTAAAAAATCCCCCCATAAACCAGGACAAAAATATTTGTTAAAATAAAATGCATATATTAAATTATATAAGGTATAAAGTGTATAAAGTAATGATAAAAGTATAGTAGATGTTTGATGTTTTTAATATGCTTTGTTGTTAAACTCTAATATATTACAGTGATACCTTATGAAAGATTGTTTGTGGCCCTTGACAGCTCGCCAACACTCATTAAGTGGCCTTCCAGCTGAAATAATTACCCAACCCTGGTCCAAACAAAGACCAAGGGTAATTCTCAGTTAGAAAAAAGTAGACTACCCTTTGTTAAAAAGAAAAAAGGGGAGGGGGAAAAAAACCCACACCAGGTCATCTTCACTTGACATAAATAAAAATGTACCAACACAAGCCTGTCTTTAAAGATGAACTGAAAAATCTGTTCTTTAAGTAAATAGTTTGTTACAGTAAGCTAGTTTGCTGTACTGGTGTGTCTTGCCTTCTCATTGGACAGTCGCTGGATAATACAATAGTTAAAAACTACTTGTACTTTCATGAAAAAGTAAAGCTGAAATCTTTACTTGCTTTTCTATTCTGATAATAGAAATGCATATATTTAGCAAACTGTGCATCTGGTTTGCCTCCTAAGTCCCTCTCTAAAATAAAGTGGTCACAAGATGCTAACAGCATTGTATTAAATGTCACTTAATATTCCCTGAATGTGATCCAGGTTCTGTCACCCTTAGTCATGTTGGGTTATAACTCGCTACAAAATTACAGAGTAATCTTATGCTTAATTCAGAGGGTGATAATCTGTTCCTGTTAGTTTATAAAAATGGACGAATTGAAACAAACTGTTCACTATTTGTTTTGAAATACACTAATGCTTCATTGCACTTTGCATGGATTTACATGTTTTTAGCTCTCAGATTGCTTACTGCTGTTAAATTGTTGTATAGCACAGGAGGACCTTAGTCACTAAAAGTAGATAATGTTACCGGTATCAGCTTTGAATTGTTTCACTTGTGTTTGAATGAGGTTGCTTCTATTTGCCACTGCTTCGTCAGTTAAAAATAAAATAAAATTGAGCTATAGTTCATGACGTTTATGTTAAAATACTTTGTCCACACAGACTAAAACACAACAAACCTTTATGGTGGGCTAAGCATGTTTTTTAACCTTAATGTTAATTGCAATAAATAATAAAAAAGAGAGACTGTTGAAATAAGTACCCCCCTCCCCCCCCCAGGAAGAGGAGACAGGTCAAAAAGACTCATTTCTCTCTAGATGGCTTTCAATTTTTACCATTCAGGGAATTGTAGAAGTTCCAAAATCATCATTTGTTGTCAGAGCCAGGCTACAAGCTTATCCTGAGTAATTGCTTCATGGCGTTGACTGCCACTGGAATGGATGAGTCATTTTTGTCTTTATATCAGGCAGGTGGTAGCTAATCTGAGTGTGACATTTTCGAAGCCTGCAGGCAGATTTCCCCAGTTGCTCGCACCCTTCCCTGGGAGCAGCTGCAGCTGGTATATGACTGAAATGCTGTCTTTATCCCAAACCTCAGTAGAGTTTTGGAATGGCATCTATCAGGGAGGGACAAATGGACTGTCCTCTCAACAACAACAAAAAAAGACCCACCACACACGATCCAGAATGAAAGGCTGATAGTGTCTCTCCTGTAGATTTTTTTTTTTTCCTGCAGCCTTAAGGATCTGCTCCACCCATCTGCATGCTCAATGACAGTTTCTATATTCAGGCTTGAAAGAGGGGTAGAACCAGCTCTGACCTTGCTTACTGTATTATGCTTTAGAAGCCCTGCAGACTCCTGAGACCAGAACCCAAGAATGATTCTTCCAGGAGTTCAGAGACTCAAACTGCACATCACAAGTTGATGCACTTGTTATATTAGATAGTCTCTCTGCTGTCTTCTAGTTGTCTCCTTTGGTTTTTTTTTTTTTAAAGGAAATTCATAACCTAGTTAGGTAACATCTTTTCTTCTTCTGTACTCTTATCTACAAAGGTTCTTTTTGAAGGCTTCTCCAAAAAACTTGCTAAACACAACCATAGCACTTGGGGAACAGGCTTTTTAGCCTTTTTCTCTGTTTCAAGGCATCTCTGCAGCTCTAGGAATAGAAACAACCTCATTGTTCTTTCACACTCCCTGTCACAAAGGGGTTGCTTGCAAAAGGAATGGGTTAGCCTGGATCCTGACTGGCCTTCTGTTGTGTCTTTCTTCATAGAATAGCACAGGAGGGAGTTGGTTGGTATCCCCAGTAGAACAAAATCTTAGATATTTACTCCAGAAAGGCAGATTCCTTTGGAAGATTCTGTGTAGGGTTCCATTGTTTCCCTGGAGGATGATTGGGAAGAAATTGGTTTTGTTCATTTTCCTTTTGAGAAGATGGTGTGTAAATGTGTGATTCTTCCAAGAACTTCATGATCCTCAAACTGGACTCTGGAGAGCTACAGCCTTTGTCCATCTCACCTAAATATTCAAAGTGCTAAGATCTACTTCTGGAGGTTGTATTCCTTTGTGACCAGCTCAGTAGGAACGTAATGTACTATTTATAGTCATTTACATTTTCTACACTATATGCTTCCAGTGTGACAGTCCAGTAGTTTATGGAAATCTAAGGAGGCGAAGCCATTTTCTTCAAGCTGTTGTCTTTGGCTGTGTCCTCACCATAAACTGTTCAGCAGCAGCACTCTCAAGTTTGCTTCAGAGGAATTGCTTGAGAGAGAATTGAGGAATTATTTTATTAATTCCTCAAGCTAATTGGTGTCCAAGCCAAATAGCTGTCCCCAAGCTAATTGGTCTGTCTGCACAGTTGTGGCTACATTGCTTCCAGTGAATAAGCATCCATTTCCAACACGTCTACTTCCTTTCAGATCTCCCTTGCCCAGGAGGCTTTAATTTCACTATCTTCTTCCAATATCATGTCTAGAGCACAGCATACAGGAGCCACTGTGGGCAAGTTCTGCCATGATGCCATCTGCTTTATTCATGCTGTTCTGAGCAATTTTAGGCCAGATTTACATGCATCTATTGGTGCATGCAGCCTGTTAGTAGATAAATTCTCAAAGGGTTTTTTGCACAGAAATTTAAAGAATACTTCCCCCCACCCTTTGCTTTGCATTTTTTGGTGAGAGGTCCACTTTCTGTGGGTTATATTCCCCCAGTTTCTCACTTTCTCCTAGCTCATCTTTAGTTTCTCCATACTGTATCTTGGTATGGTTTTGTCAGACTTGTGCTGGTGCCTTTCAACAAGCAAATATCAAGAATCTCTTGCTTTGATAATTTTGTATTCTTTGAATGGATGATATCACTAGTGTGGACACCCCACAGATGAACTTAAGTAGACAGAGAGGGGAGTGCAGGCCAAATGTTGCTCCCTTTCAGTTTTTGAAGATCTCAAGTGAGAGTGCCTTGACTGCGAGCTAGACTAAAAGAGGACACGACTTGACATGCATCTAGGTAACCTAGTACAAGAGATAATGGCACATCACTGTGAACTAGTATTGAGGTGAGAGAGATGTCTTTAGTCATGACAAACCACATGCTATTTGTTTGGAAATCTACTAAGTCTATGTAAGATGGCAATAATGATATGAAATTTTAAGAAAATGGTGTAATCATCATTTAAACCCTGAAATTCTTCATGAAAATTACTTGTGCACATTCTTCTGTTGAGTCATAAGGGAAGATGATCGACTAAGCAAACTTTCTGTAGTAGAGTTTTAAAGTTGTAATGTTGCTTTGATTTCTATGCTTATTCCTTCTATATCATTATGTATCTTTTTAATCTCTATACAACTGAGTGTCTCCCAATCTGTACTTCACCATTTGTCTTTTGTTTTCCCCCTCACATTATCCTGTACTCCACATCTCTTGTCCTTTTCCAATATGAGCTCTCAGTTGTGAGCCTTCTAACCCTTTTCATTACCACCGAGGTACTCCTATCGCACCTTGTTGCTTCTCCACAAGTAGGACATGAGGCTAAACATCTAGTTGCTTTGTCATCTAACGGCATCCCATTCTGTTTAAAGCTCTTGCTTCTCTGCTAGAATCCAGCAGGGCAGGGGCACAGGAAACAGACAGAGAGGCAGCCTGAAACCTGTTGCCACCGTAGCTCTTCCCAGCCAATAAGAGAAATTGCAAGGGAATATTCCCTGATCCGTGTCTAAAACATAGCCAGATGCCAAAGATGGATGGTAGGAGAGAGACTTGTAAGATGCAAGACACATGGCAGTTCTGAGAATTGGAACCACTAGATGTTTTTTAAGTTTGAAGGACCTTTGTGGAAGCACCTTTCATGAAGTTACCAGCTAGTTACTAGGTCAACAGTTCTAACAATTCCTTCCTTCATAAATTCATACTTAGTCTCCATGTGTCCTTCTTTTTTGCCTTTACGTGCTCTATGGTGTGGCTGTAATTGAGCAACAAACTTGCCAATTCCTTAAGTGTTCATGCACATTTGCTAGCATATGATGTAGACAAGCAAACCCCATCCCTTAACTACTGCATACAGATAAGGAGCTTCCCACATCTAAATTGGGCAGTTTACAAAAGTATGTTTAGTTAGCACCAAAACAGTTTTGTTTGGCAAATCTCAGAGTTTTTAGATATAGAGATCTTTTTTTAGATTCTCCCTGCCTGTTGACACCACCTGCAATTTGTTTCTAGATTGTCACAGTACCAGGCATGGAAGTCTACGGTGGAAGTAAATGCTTAAACCTTTGGGTTTTTTTATAAAATAGCTTTTTCTAAGAAGTTCTGCCTAACTTATTTAAAATAAAATTAGTCCTTCATTAATTTCCTGGAGGACTGAAGAATTTGACTGTGGAAGCTATTCAGCAAATTGTAGAGCAAAGGTCTAATATAAATTCTGCTGTGTTCATTATGCTTTATATTACAGCAGACTTTTGATAATCTGCTTCTCTTGCTATGTCAGACTAAAAAAAAGTTTTTTTGTTCAAGCATGGTCATAGACTAATATTATCAGCTTTTAATTTGGTCATGGAATGTAGACTGTGTAGACGTGTACAGGGAAATGCTTAACTTGAGCTGGGATAGTAACACTTGTTTTGTTTGGCAGACAAGCTCATAGACGAGGGACATCTAACCAAAGTGGAAGAAGCAAAGCTATTAAAAGGTTAGACTTCTCGGTTATATAACTCTGTTTTCTTTAAAATGTGCTTTACATATTCTGAATGATGCTTTGTCACAGTTTCTGATTTATTATTGGTGGTTTATTAAATATTTGAATTAGTCTTTTCTTTTTTCTTTTTTTTAAAGACCCTAAAGGGGCTATATATTTGTATCTGCTGAACCTCCACTTCATGGATTAGTTTAGCAAAATGTCTAGATGAAAGTATTATTGATGGGTAGGGATGCATGAAAGACTAGTCTCGACTGACTTGACTGATTTTTTTTTTTCTTATTCAAAGTTTTTTATTAGGGGGTTTGGGGTTTTTTTTGTCTTTTAAAGGCTGGGGTGTGTTTTAATGAGCTTGGGTAGCCTCTCAAACTGGGATTGTTCACTGTAATGAAAACCAGGAAACACTGTCTGGCCTTAACAGTTAGGAGGAAAAGTGAAGTGTGTGCTTTAACTTGTTAATAATTTAAGTAACATGGTGTTAAATTGATCTCCATCCTTATAAACCTGCTTTTAAAAACAAGAGCATATGAAGGTGCTTGCTTCCCTTAAGAAACAGAACGTTAACAAACTTTTTCTTTTAAAAAGCACTCAAATGCCTATGTTCCACTTAGATCGCTAAGTATTGATCAGTCCTAAATTCCAAAGTCAAAATCAAGACTGCTACAAATGTGTATAACTAATTTGATAGTTCTTTGTTTTGTTAACTGTTAGCTATTTGATTATTTTCTGGCAGTAAATTGATAGCTGACACTCATTACTTATTTTTTTAATGCTTTTCATAGATATGGTTCAGTATAGGATAATTTCTTTTAACTCCTCTGTCCTTCACTCATCACTGATTTTTTTTATTTTTAAAACAAATTTTGGTCATTTTAGGGTCCAGCATTTTGTTCTTTAAACCCTATTAGTTAAAATCTAGATTTCTTTTCTGTTATCTTCTTTGTGCAGTTACATTTTAGCTTGTTTCTGAGCTTGTATAAACTACTGACAACTTGCTTTATTTGCCTTATTTGGCAAAAGAATGCATACAATAAACACAACTGTAACTTCACACTTGCATGCCAATTATCTTGCAAAATGGTGAGTTATTTTTAGTATTGATGTCAGTGCATTCCATCTCATCTAATAAGTGTCATGTCATCAATTTCAAAAGATTTTATCTTTTTAAACTGTATTGAAAGTTGAGGAAAATGTGCCACTAGAGTGCTACATAAAAATGAATATTTTTATTAAAATGCTATTCTTGCAAATTTTGAAAAGGTGAGTATAGTTTAATTACTGATATACTAAGTAATATTCACTTAGCTAGACTCTGAAATATGTTTAATTGATGTAAACCTAGAATAACTAGTGAATTTTCCCCCATGATTTTGCTAGTGCACCTCAGTCCTGACCTGTAAATGGCTCTATTGTTTTCAGTATTGACTCTGACAGCTTAACCAAGGATAATCAAAAAGTCCTCCACATAAAAATTTGCTGACTGTTGTGTGTAGCTCTGCACTAACAGCCTCCAAAGCAGAAGTCGTGCAACTGCATGCTACCATTGGCAAAGCAGTGGTAGTGTGTTTCAGCTTAGCAGTCTTGTGTCACAGAGAAACCCATTAGGGCATCGGTGCAAAGCAGTTCTCAATGAGAAAATGAGATTGTCACCAAAGTCCCTTGTATTTTGTTGAATCCTACTTTTTTTCTTGGACCTACTGAGCCATTTAAGCCTTTGCCCTCTGCCGTTTCAGGTTTAGAACTGTCACATGATTTTGGTAAGATCCAGTAAAGTCGAACCCTGTTCAAGGATTCAAAGTTTTGAAGGAGGGCTTGGGGAGGTACAGAGTCCAGGTTTGGAATTAGTATTTTGCCTCCCATTTTGTATTGAATAAAAAATTCCATTTCCATATATGGCCATGTGGAAACCTGAATAAACCAGATGCCAGAATTGTTCATATTAATGTTTCTCAAATGACCACTGACATAACTCATGTGCATGGCTTTTTACAGCTAGTTTTGACTTTAGTGGCTTGTCTTTAAGGAAAATTATATTGCTTTGGTTAGCGTTATGGCAAGATTATAAGTATTCAGTAGTGTAATGTTCCTTTGTCTAAATATGAGAAAATACTTTAAAAACATTAGATGTTTTATGCCTGAGAGAGAGAAGAAAAAAAAAAAAAGTACTATTCCTATTTTCCAGGCAAACAAATTAGAGCTTACGCAATTTGTCTATAGTGAATTATGAAGTTTAAATTAGAGCCATTAGTGTCAGGTCTCCTAAACCCCTAGTCTTGTGCTCTGCTCACCAGTCCACCCTTCCCCTATGTGGATGGTTGTGCAACCTTTGTTAACAGATGGATGTAAATCAGCCAGAATGAGACACCTTGCTGGCTTGTTTTTAGTCTCCTCTGTTTCACACACACCTGGGTATTCTGGGGCAGCAAGCATGTACAGTTTTGTTTTCTTTGTCCTGGAGGAAAGGGGAAAAGTGTTTTCCATCATTAACTTGTCTGGGTCTAGTCTTCTTGTCAAGGTTTGCTGCTTGTGGTTTGGTTTCTTTCTCTTCATCAGTTCTTTCAGGTTGTTTTCTGGCATAAAACGCTAAGCTCACAATGCTGAATTGTTTGGGGGTTTTTTTCACATGATTCAGCCTGCCAATCCTAATGAATTTTCCATGCATCTATTTGTCTATAATTGCACGGTCTCCTTCCTTCTTTCTGTCCAGATCCCTTGTTTGCATGTACTGTATTAGTAGGTGAAGAAATGCTGTGTACTTGTAGGGAAGAAAAGATTGTTTTGCTGGTAACATTATAATAGCTCTGTTTAAATCCTTCATTACTTAAGTCATGCTTTAGAAGAAGTGTCCACTAATTTGGGGTAGGCAGCCAAACCAAGGCAGAGTGTATTCAGCCAAAAATTCATTATATATACCTCAAGTCTTTCTTAAGGGCATAATTTGTAACTGACACATCCTTAGTGTTTTTTGGTCCAGACCTGCGGTGTCTGTTTAATGAGGTGTGCATCCATCTGAGCTACCCTGAAGTTTGGAAATAAAATTAAGGAGGCATGTAAAAATGAATCTTTAGCCTCTTTGAGTTGAGAAGACAGGTGCATGGGCAAGAGGATGAATTTGTATAATTAAGCCCTTCTCATTGTTCTCCTCATTTAGCCCCTTGACCTAACTAAAATGTTATTTTCTGTGGCCATGGTACATGTCATGTTAATATATTATGAGCAAAGCATGGGAAGGCTGTTTCACAAGCCCTTCAGAGGTGCTTTAGTGGAAGGGATGTAGCTCATTTCCTAGTAATATAACAAAAACTTAAAATGACTTATAGTTATTAATTTTTATGTTGATCATGTTACAGATTCTTTATTTATGGTTCATTTCCTATTCTTATTCCATTACAATGTATACAGGCACCTGTTACTGTTATTTTACTTGTCCAAAATGCTGCAAAATAGGGTTTTGTTCTTAATAGCTGTTTCTTTCCTGCATACTACAATATCTGTATTGTTCTAGAAAGGTTGTTCTATTTTTTTTCCTGATTTGTTCCCTGAATGATGGAATAAAACAATCGGCTTTTACGCTGGGTTCCAACTGGCATGAGTACAGCTTTAAACAAAAGCTCTGGCTATGTGTGAGACTGCTACATCCCGTGACAGACTATAGCATTTGAGATGTGACCCTATGGTTATTCGGTCAGTTTTGGAGGACTGTAAAAGACCTAAGGAAAATTTTGGCTCCTTTAAAGAACAAATGTGCCTGTCTTCTGAAGTTCTGCACTTGCAACTTAGAAGTAATGGCAGACCTAGAATTTATAGTGGGGGTGGGGGGTAGTTGTATGGAACATAGGTGAATTTTAATTGAGCTTCCTCTTGTTTCCTACAGAAAACCAAGCAAAAGCAAAAGAATCTGATTTGTCAGACACACTCAGCCCAAGCAAGGAGAAAAGCAGTGACGACACTACAGGTAAGTGTTCGATATAAGCTTCTGCAAGATTGCATTGCTTTCAAGTGTTCTCTTTTCATCTAGCATTAAGCTTATCATTAAGAATTTATTAAATTGAACCAACTGCATCTTTTAAGTAGAGAACATTATTTGATTTTTGCATCTTGCTGCCCTGGAGCTAATTGTAAGGGGTGGAAGAAACAGTGAAAGTTCCTCTGATCTGTTTACAGAATCTGATTACAGAACTTGACTTCAGTCTACCCAGTGCAATGTAACGTCTTTTTTTTTTAGATGCCCAGATGGATGAACAAGAGCTAAATGAACCTATTGCTAAAGTATCGCTTCTAAAAGGTAAACAGAAAATTACTTTTTAAAATTTTGGATGCATTAAGAAAGGTCTACGTTTTACATAACTTGTGCATTTTGATTGTTCCATTTCTTCATGTAGAAGAACTTTAATAAGCAAAGCGCATGACGTGTATGTAAGAATGTAATGGTGCTTTGCATCTGCAGTCCTTCATGCACAGGAGCCAAAAAATAACTTGCAATATGTAAATTTACCCAGATTTGGTGTGTAATATTGGGTCTCAAAGAAGGAAAGAGTTAATTTATTGGCAGAGTTCAGTTTGGCTACCCTTTGAAATTCTCCTGGTGTCTTATAGGGAACGATGGATACTTTGTATTGGGGACGCGTTGCTTTTACAATTTAATACACTATTTTTTTTCTTTAAAAAGTTCTGGAAGATTAACATAGTTGTACATATTTTTTTGGTTTTGATGAAAATAGTTAACAGTGGAAATGATCTAGCCGATCATCTAGTTCACTTTTTGTAATATGTAAGTTCACCCCTACTGAATGTCTGTGTGTGTGCTTTACTTAGCCCCATTTCTGCTTATTGCATATGAAAAAATAGTACTTTGGCCTATCAGACCACAAAAAAAATCACGTATGTTGATGCTTTCAGGCACTGAAACAGAGATGCCACTCCCTTGCTGTTGCTATTTTCTTTAACTCTTCTGGGTTACCCGTTGTTCCCATATTGACCTTCTGTATTTAAAAGTTCAAGTAGTCATCACCAAGTTTATAAATTATTGCAAAGCAGGAATATAATTTCATTATTGTATTTTGGTTTGTTGAATCTGTTTTGTCTTACCTCCCTGCAGAAGCAGTTGTGCTCTTGAATTATTTTTAATGATTTTAGTAATAGGAAAACTCTGTTTATTTACCAGATGATATTTTCCCTTGCGTTCCCATCTTGTGAGATTTGTTAGCAATAAACTAGCAATATCTGTTGTAATTCTCATCCATAGCTGCTTATTAGCCAGTCATTTTATTCAACACAGCTTGTCAGAGCATTTATTGCTTTTAAGATCTTACGTGCCACTTCAGGGCTAGCAGTTGGTTTTGCTGTGCCTTAATACAGTGGTTCTGAACCTTTTTCATACTGGGACCCATTTGCCAAGATTATTGGCTTCTCCTGACCCATGCCCCCTGGCCCTCGCTGCGCCCAGTCCACAGTCTCCTGCCCCCCCCTCCCATGCTGGTGCCCTTCACTCCCGATCTGCATTCTCTTCCCCGCTCCAAGCCCTGCCAAAGGGGGTTCCCCGCTGCCTCCATCCTGCTTGGGCCAGAGTGTGAGCAATGAGTGCAGGCCCGTGCATGTATGTGCACTGCTCCGTGCCACTGGCCCCAGACATGTAGCTCCCTGTTGCAAAGCACCACCCCCACCTCATTCCCTCACTGATTCTTTCCCTGTTCCCCTTGCCCTACCTCAGCCACTGTCCCCAGTGCTGGCATGCAGGTACACACAGACATGTACACATACATATGTGTGCAAGCACAACCTCCCTCCCTTGCCCCCCCAAACAGGCATGCACAACCTCTCCCCTCCCCCCCCCCCAACAGTCCCTTGGACTTCCATCCCCTGCTCCCCATGCTTACCTGCATCCAGCAGCTGGGGCTGCTCCCACAACCTGGCCTTTCTCTTTGCTGGCCACATGTATCTGCCCACTGCCTCCAATCATCCCAAATAGCTGCTTGCAGGCTGGAACAGTGCCAGCCTGCTTGGGGGAACCCGTGCATTCATGTGTTTTGCTGGGCACCTGCTCATGACCCTTTCAAATATTCTTGCAACTCACTTTTGGGTTGCGACCCACCAGTTGAGAAGTGCTGCCTTAGTAGAAATATAGGAAGGCAAAAGCCTTTGTTCTTATCAGATTCTTAACATTTCCTTTAGCAATATGCTCACTACTTGTATAATGTAGTTTACATGCTCTGGATTTCAAAATATTGAAGAAAACTGAAGTTTTAATTAAGTTTCTTTGGTTTCATTTGGACAACATGTCTGCCCTCCCCCCCCCCCGAGTTATGATATTGGATAGGGTCATTCAAAAACTCTGGAAATTAACTGTTGTGGGAGTTGTACAGATTTGTCTTAATTAAATTGTTTCCCCAGATAGTCTTCAAGCTGTGCCTGGACATGGGGTGACTAGAAAGCAGAATGTACCCATGGTTCTGAGTGTAGATTTCACACTAGGACGCCAAGAAGCCTTCTGCGAGGGCAGCTACACAGATGGAGCTGTCTTGGTGCTTTATTTGTCTAGGTTCCATCATTGTGGAGACGTTTTGGTCTCGGTTGAGTTTTTTCTTTTTCCTACGATGGTTTTAATGCGCATTATAATTTATTTAGTGTCTAATTCGGACATTAGAAAGTGCAGTTATAAATTGCATAGAAGGTCTTTCTGCAAGTTTCCCTCATACCACGTGTTATGCCTGACTAGTTTGAGAAATGGGTAGTCTCCCTAAGTCTGAACTGTAGTTCTTGGTTTTAGCCAAATTGGAGAAAAGTAAGTGTCTTGTATGCCTTGAGAATGCTTTAGCACAGATTGTTCTGACTTTCTAACAGCACTTCTAAGTCCAGCCCTAGAGGCAAAGTAGAAGTATGCAAAAGGAAGGCATAACCTATTCTTTTAAGGCTTGTATAGGATAGGAGCTCTCCTAGCATCTACTAAGCAGTAGTAGATGTATTGTACTCAGCACAGACGCCTTTATGTCCCTGAAGCAGTTATCTTTGCATAAAACTCGAAATGCCTTTCTTAAATCTGTTTGAACGTTGAACCATGGAGCTACATAGATGATAGCCATTGAGAAACTACTGACAGAGACTGCTATTGTAGGAATATACTTTATCCCTTTCTAGATATGCTGGAGTTTGGAAATCTTATGTACTAGCAGTAACTTTTTTACATCCCTTTCAGTTCATCAGAGTTTCAGAATTCTTGAAATGGGTCTACTTATTTCTCACTTTTCAGAAATTTCTTATCTTCCCAGATTCTGTTGCAGGTGTGTGTGTATATCTGTAAACATACATCTGTGTATTTGCTTTTTTTTTTAGCTTTGCCTTTTGACAAAATTATTTGATTTGCTACTGTAAGTCACACTTGCTTGTGAGATCAAAAAGCATAATTTTGTTGAAAAAAATGAAGTATACCTAATTATATGATCATAGTTAGAATTTTTTTATCAGTAGGATTAAATGATTGAAAAACAAAGGCTTGGGTTTTTCAAAGAACTTCTTTGCCAGTTTAACTTTGTTCCTTTTGAAATAAGTGATACAACTCTTGCTGATTTGTGAGAACGGTTAGGCCAACTTTGAGTGCTTTTGAAAACTGTTTAGCAAGGATACTTTTAATTGCTGCTGTTTGCACTGATTGTTAAACTAGTTAGAGATAGGGATTTTGGGGGCCAATACCAATATTTAAGGAGGCATATTGGCCGATACTGATCTGATTTCTGATGCAGCTGTAAGTCTGTGGTGAAAGGGGAGTGGGGAGGGAAGGGACATGGGGAGGCAGATTAGTGCTTCCCACAGTGAGAGAGGGAATGGGGCTGGGGCTCGGGTAGGTGCTACCCAGCTGAGGTGGGTTTGGGACGGAGCTGTGGTTCATCTGGGGGCACAGGGAGGGGCAGGGTGGCTCCCACCACTGCTCCCACCGCTTGTCCAGGAGGGCACAGGTGTGGGGGTGCCACTAGATCTGGGTGGGTTCAGCATCACTGCCACCCATCCCAACTGCAACACTGCAGCCTGCCTGAGCCCCAGCCCCACTGCCTCCCTTATCGTGGGGGGCATTGATCTGCCTCCCCCTCCACCATGCCCCTTTCTTCCCCCCCCTCCCCTTTCATCACAACAGACTTACCACCTGCACCCTGCCGGGCTCTACGTCCTGCTGCCTGTGTGCTGCACTGTGACTTCATGCACACATAGGCATTTATTGGTCACATCAGACCAATTTCTGATATTGTCAATTTTCTTTATATTAGTGCTGATCCGATATTGAACTGATGCATCAGTGCACCTCTACAATTTACATTTTAACTTCACTGGCTTTCTCATATATTCTGGCCTCTGGCTGCTTTACCACTCCATTCAGGAGGAGCACAGACCATCTACAGGCACTTCCGCAGCCTGACAAAGGGCGTTTTTGCCTGAAATAGGGTTATGTGAGGCTTCGGACAGAGCTTCGGATCCGGAGAAGCTTTGGAGGCTTTGGGGTCCGAAGTAGCACATCCGGGTTGAAGCGCTGGCCTCGCTAGGCTTCCCAAAGCAGTTTGGAGCTTCCGAAGCACTTTGGAGCCTCCTTGGAGATCTGGCCATAGGGTATAATGGGGAAACAATAAAATATCTATAACTTTGTTGTTTTTTGTCCAATTTGGATGACATTTTCAGGGGTGGTAGACTCTGCAGAGAGGATGAAACCTGCCAGGTTTCAATAAGATCGGTGCAGGGGTTTGGGAGGAATGGCACCCCAAATTCTTGAAAGCAAAACTCCCGTCATGTGTGTTGCAACACGGGGGTCAAAACTGCAGGGGTGGTAGCTCTTACTGAGGCCACAAAGTCTGCCAAGTTTCAAGAATATTGGTGCAAGGGCTTGGGGGGAACTGCCCCTCAAGCTGCGGACCCTGAAACAAAATATAGTTTGTACTGTTAGACAAAAATACAAGTTATTTTTTTTAGGGGACATAGCTGCCACAGTATCAGGTGCAGTGAAGGATCCCTGTTCAAAAGATTAACTACTATAGCATGTAAACTTTGAACGCTACTTTGGCATTCAAGGGGAAAATATGCAAAAATAACATGGTTAAAGAAACTGTAAGAAGTTCAAGGAATGGAATTAATATAAGAATAAGAGAAACACAAGATCTTTCTCTAAAGGGATATGATGGTGTGGTGACAAGATAAATAACTTCTTTAAGGAAAATAATAATTTGAGAAAAGAAGCCAACCAAAACAATTATTTCTGTGGTCTGCTGTAGACCCAAGTGTATAAACAAGTATAAATATTTGTACATAGCCAAAGTAAAACGTAACTAATAACAGTCCTAATTAATGTATCTGGATTCTTCAGTAAAAACAGCTCTGGGTCTTAACTGAAGGTTTTTTTCTATGCTTTAGGTGTTAACTTCAAACCTGTATGAATTCTGACACAGAATTTATAATCCATGTAATGCATGCTTTTTGTTTCCCATGACAGATAGCCAGGTTGTCTCATTCTCCTTTTTCTCCTTAGCATTCCCCTGCTCAACCAAACAACTGATGTGCATTGCTTAAAGTTCATCCTTTCCCCTATGTCTTATGACATTTGGCAATATTGTTTACTATGCTGTGCAATCCCTTTCTTGGTTGTCATTTACTTGAAAGATCTTAACTGAGTATGGGCTTTGAGAATCCTAGTCCTCATTTTGCAGAATATTTTGTGCTAGAACTCTGTTTTCCTCCACAGTCTATCATGCCAATTTGCATTCAACTATCAATAAATGATGGAAGTAGCTGATGCACTGTTTTTAGTGAGGAATATCTGTATACATTTGCTTCCTGTATTCTCTATTCTGCTAAAATGTATATTATTTTTTTAAATATATATTGTATTTATTTCAGTCAGTGATGACTTGTTTTAGCCCTTTGGTCCAGTGCTTTGTCTTTTTTTCTTATTCCCAGAAGACTTTATTTTTGCTGTTTAACAAAGATGTTAAAATGATAAAGAACACTTGTGCTGTTGTTGTTCACTTAATTTTATTTGAGCTAAAATATGTGCATGGACATCATTTTAAATTAAGGAAATATAAAAAATGTTAAGAGTAATATCGAAGTGAAACAGCATGCAACTAGATTTTTCTAAGACAAAATCTTCAGTAGTGCCAAACATTTGCTAGTACTATGGATCTCAAATGGTATGCTTGGCATTAGGATCCCATATATTAGGATCATATGTATGTACAAATTCTGTTTTCCTATTTCTCTGTATATTGATTTTAAAATATAATGTAATGTTGCTTTCCTTTCAAAAGTAAAACAAAATGTTAATAAGATATTAAAATTTTCTGCTAACTTCTGCCTAACCCAGTGGTGAGCATTACTATAACTAATGCTGCTTGACTTAAGTCGAAAAACTGTCACTCTTCACATGGCAGTGTAATTTAAGTTGTTTTGCAGGCTCATGGTTTAAATAAAAATGTTCTTTTATCAGATGACTTGCAGGGTGCGCAATCAGAAACTGAGGCTAAACAAGAAATTCAGCATCTGCACAAGGAGCTGATTGATGCCCAAGAGCTTGCTAGAATAAGTAAACAAAAATGTTTTGAACTTCAAGGTGAGACCCAGATAAATTTGACTATATAGGGTACCCATTAAAATGTTACTTAAGTGTTATCCCAAATACTTGTCCTTTTAAATAAATTTAATAAGTAATCTTAAAAGGGAATGCTTGCATTATTTTTTTGTTTGTTTGAACCTACGGTAAATATTCTGTTAGCACAGTGTTTATTTGTATGCTGTTTAAAATGTCAAAAAAAGGTATGTTTATGTAGAAGCTGCAGACAGGTTAGTGGCTTTTATTCCAGTACTTAAATTGCTAGAGACCTAAATTAATCATGATATTCTGTGATCAGTATACATTTAGGTAAGTTGATGAAATGCAAAATATTTGAATACATGAGTATGAATTACTGATGCATTAGGTTAGTCATCCATACTCCCTGCTTGTAGTGTCACCAGTTAGTCTTGGTTTCCTTTTACAGAAAACAGTGTAGTATGCTTCAAATTCATCCTGTTCAGTGTTCTTTTTGAGAAATCTCCACAAGCTTGTTTCTTCTTCCCCTCCCACAGCAATCCACATAATGCAAAATTGCATTTTTAAGGTCAAAAGATGGACAATATTAATTATAAGATTAATTATGCTACAACCAAAAATAATAGAATATTTTATTGAATATAAACTTATTAAACCACTCACATAACTATCAGCTCTGATAACTTTTTGGGATAATTTGATCGATCTAATCTCTCAAAGTCTAAAAAAAAAAAGAGGGAGATAATTTAAGATTACCTTTTAAACTGACAAATTACAAAACGGAAATAATTTCTTATTAATATTTAACAAAAACTTCAGACAAGTTTCCATTTTCATTTATAGCATTATTGGAAGAAGAGAGAAAAGCATACCGACTGCAGGTTGAGGAGTCCAGCAAGCAAATACAGCTTCTACAAGGTATGAAACAACTGTCTTTCTCCTTGCTCTCTATGTTGCAGGCCCAAAAGGAAAGACTCTTTAATAATTTCTTAATCATCAAATAGCACTGGATAGCTTGCACAGGGAGATATTTACCCATAAGTCTTAGTCTAATTTCTCATGAAATAAGGTGAGAGTTTGTACATTTCTTATATATTAATACACTTCTGATTACTGTTTTTCCCTCCCTAAATAAGTTTTTATTGACACTAGAAAGACTTTCAACTTCAGAGTCTACAATAAGAACTCCTTATTGGACTCATTTCCAGGGTTGCTAACCCAATTTTGTTTGTTGACAATCTGCAAACTTTTTACTGGCAACCAAACTTGTTTTACTGCCGTATGTTTTACATAGCATAAATGTAATTCTTTTGCTGGGCCTTGGATGAGAGCCAGGCTCATATTTAGGGGTTTAATGCTAACTATAGTGTTAAAAAAAAATCTTGGGTAGGCAACCCTGCTTGACTGCAGCAATGCTGTTACACTGTGCTGCCCCATCCCAGGAGTCCCCTACTTACCCACATACTGGATGTCCTGACTACACCCCACATCATGATGCCTCCCATCCTTACCCTTGCCTACACTGCACCCCCATCCTGGCATGAACTGACCCCCCTCCAAAGAAGGACTACTGTCTGCCTACCTGTGAGCCAGCAGTGTTGGAGATAGGCAGTGAAATACTGTAGCAGCAGTAACAGCTGCTTGCAGGCTGCCAGTTGGACAGCTCTCCAGTAATGTGTGCTAGCAAAGAATATATATGTCTTTCTCTGTTGCTCAGGTAATAGCCTTCTACAAAAGAATGTGGGAAGGAATCTGATTTTTTGGGCCTGCTGTCACTCTGACACAACCCCACAGAAAATGGTCTCCAACCAACCCAAAGCAGTAGGAAAAGTAGGAAATTTGATTCTGGCAGAAAAAAAAATCAACAACTCCCCCCCCCCGGGGGACTCCTCTGCCGCCGCCCCCCTCCCCCCCCAGGTCGACATCGACCCATCCACCACCACCCTCTGGGTGTGCCCCTGGAGCCAGTTTGCCACCCATGTGACTGTGCATTCGTCAGTGCCGCAGGTCCTCCACAGAGACGCTCTGGTAGCCTGCCAGAGTGTCTTTATGGCTGGCCCTTGCCCCAGTGCTAAAGCATGCTGCCTGCCCATGCGGGGCAGGCAGTGTGCCAGCCGCAGGGAGCTGGACCCAGGCTCCTACTGGTAAGTGGGGCATGGAGGGGTTGGAGAAGGGGACCATGGGGAGCCCCCTGCCAGCTCTGCCCACTCCCCTAGCCCCCCAGATTGCTGCCCACTAGCCCCCCCAACCCTCTAGTGCGCATTTGTTGGGTTAGCAGACTATAATGCAGTTCTGCCTCCTCTGTCATAATGTGCTGCTTCCAAGAATCAGGGTCTGTGTCCCAGGGACTGCTGCCACAACGTACAGCAAAGTGATTGTTAATATAGGCAACCCCCGCTTAAAGCTCTTAATTGGTTCTCGAACAGCTGAACGTTAAATGGAACAGCATTAAGCAAAACTCATTTTCCCATAGGAATTAATGTAATTAAATATAATTTGTTACCAGGGTGGTGCTGGTGGTCCCCTCCATGCTGGGTGGGGCAGTGGGCGGGGAGTGGGGAGTCACAGCCACAGTTGTGGTCACTCCAGCCCAGTTCCCCTTCTCCCCTGCCAATCTGGGCTCTATGCTCCTGCAGCCCTGCCCTGGGCCTCTGTTGGTTCTGGCCCTGGGGCATCAACATGGGCCCCAAGCTCACGCCTGTCTGCCCACTCCACTGCTGCTCGCCTCCCTGCCTGCTGCCACCATTTCCCTGCTTTCCTGCCTGCCGCCACTACTTCTCCCCACCTGCCTGCCAGCTGCTCTGGCACCACATGCTAGAGCATTATAATGAAACTTGCTGAGCACTAAGTGGGATCAGGTATGAATTTAAAATGAGCACTGTAGCAAAATAGCGCTAAGCAAAACGGTGTTAAGCAGGGGGTGCCTGTATTCCATTGTGCTGCATGCAGCTCATGTCTTTCAGAAGACAAAATAATATTTCTGTGTGTCTTAACTTGCTACCTTTTTGATGCAACCTGACAAAGGTAGTAACACTTTCTAACCAAAGCTGGAAACAAAAGTAAGAGGTTATATTCTTTCTCTTAGTCATTATAACTGCAAGGTATAGATTTCCACAAACTTTGAGACTTGTCTCTAGGCTCTGTTATGAACATCTTCATTCTAGGGTTGACAGGCTGATTCATCTGATATATAGAGCATGCTTGTCTCATCTTACTTATTACAGTATATGGCATTTGTTATGAATTTTCCTCTGCTCTTTTATTTTTTTTTCTAGCACGTGAGAACTGAGTCATCAGTAATCCATTTAGACACTTATATTGTGGGAGCATTTTTCTCCATTGTTGGGCCTATCACAGAAGAGGTGGCAGACTCTTGGACTGTGCTGCATAAGCTGATATATCATAGATTTCATAGACATTATGTCTGGAAGGGACCTCTGAAGATTGAGTCCAGCCCCCTGCCCGAAGGGCAGGAAGTCAGCTGGGGTCATAGGATCCCAGCAAGATAAGCATCCAATTTACTCTTGAAAGTGTTCAATGTAGATGCTTGAACCACCTCCAATGGCAGGCTGTTCCAGACCTTGGGGGCTTGGAGAGTAAAGAAATTCTTCCTTATGTCCAGCCTGAAACGGTCTTGCAGTAGTTTGACTGTTTGACCTCGTCATCCCTTGGGGTGCTCTGGTGAACAAACATTCCCCCAGATACTGGTGGTCACCCCTGATAAACTTAATAGGTGGCCATCAGATCACCCCTGAGCCTGCGCTTTTCCAGGCTAAAGAGCCCCATGGCTCATTGTGTACATGAACAGCCCGATTCTGTTCCGCCTATTATGGGTTTAAGGAATAGTCACCTAAAGGCAGTTCTATTCCGCACTGAGTCCCTGAGAAACAGTTAAAGCAAGAAGTAGGTGGGTCTTTTTCCTGCTTACTAGCTTTCTGTGACTCAATCTCCATGTGTTTTGGTGTTTTTAAAAAGCACATGCATCAGTGGATTTTCAGGGACCCAGGCAGGAAATTACACTTAGGCACCTAAGTTTACTTATGCACCTAATAGAATAGATTCTGGCCACAAAATTAGGTTCTGTTTTGTTTTTTCTCTGTTGTTGCATTTCTTTCCATTGTCCTCATTTTTACTTTAATTCAGGTGAAAAACAAAATAATAAAACCATTCATAACTTCATTTTCAATACTGTTGTTGTTCATCAAGTTGTTCAAGCCCATGGATTTGATTGGGTTTAAGCCCCTGATTAAAGTTATGAGTGTGTTTCAATGCTTTGCTAAATCTAGGGCTTTGGAGAGACCTATTAGTGCTTTGCAGTCAAGGAAACTTCACTTATTGCTTCTGTGTATGTAGCTTTGGAAAGTGGAGAATATTATAAAACAGGGATAAATTCTCAATGAAGTATGGATTTTTTTGTAACCAAAGAAAACCCAAGTAATCTAAATATAATTTTGTATTGACTGTTTTCATGTGCCCCCCTTCTTATACTTTTTGCTGGAAAGTCTGAACATAGATTTGCTGGCAAAGACATCTTGGACCCATAACAAAGATTTATTTGGTAATGAAATATCAACAAATTCAGTAGTTTATTTGCACTACCTGAAAAATGATTTCTCAATTATATAACCTCAGCTTTGTAATTAGGAATGTCAAAGGAATTTGTGAAGGCTAATGGACCGTGTGCAATTAAGTGGAAACTGAAGTGCAAACACTAATTGGATAATATTAAATACTGAATATAAAAAAACATTTTGTTCACAGACAATTGGAAAACAGAAGCAGGCTAAATTTACAGAGGAATGGTTTTCAGACCATTTGCTCAGCTCCCTTTGGGATCCTGAATCCAGATGTTTCTGAAAGTGCTTTGTCATTAAGAGGAAATTAATCTATATTTTGTTTTATAGGAATAAAGTGAAAGTTGAATACTACATATCTTAATTATTTATGAACTTAAGTGACAGGACAAGCTAAAGCTAAATGATGAACAGGGAAGCATTATAATAAGAATTCTCAGTACAGTCCTATAAATTTAAGTCTATCACACGACACAAGTGCTGTTCTTTGTTCTTTTGAGAGCAGATCGGTTGTCTATTATGTTTTGGATTCTAAAAGGCTAGAAGGAAGCTTCTGTATGGATGAAGTTAAATCTGAATTTCTATTCGAGAGGGTTGTTAGTTTTCAGTTGCATGGAGCTTCAGCTGATTAAAAGAAGAGCTTCCCTGCAAGCTTTTTTAATATGGCCTAGGAAAGTTTGTATTTTGTACATCTCTTCCAGCTCAGCTACAAAGGTTACAACAGGATATTGACAATCTTCGTGAAGAAAAAGAGAATGAAATTTCAAGCACTCGAAATGAATTGCTCAGTGCTCAGGATGAAATTTTGCTTCTCCAACAAATGGCAGAAAAGGCTGCATCAGAAAGAGACATTGATATCGCCACTTTGCAAGAAGAGCTGCAGAAGGTACGGGGTGAGCTTGAGCGATGGCGGAGAGAAGCCTCCGAATATGAAAAAGAAATTGTCAATTTGCAAGCCAGCTTTCAACTCCGATGTCAACAGTGTGAGGTTCAGCAGAAGGAGGCAGTTAATCATTTACAGGGTAAGGCGGCAGTATCTCAAACCAGTGCTAACAGCAGTAGTTGCCTTAAATTGTCTGAAGACCTGGATTCTAGAATTAAATTACTCAGGTCTTTACTCACTTGCACTTTATTTCCTATCAGAGTCTATTGCATGAAAAAACAAGGTAGAAATTTAAGTGAATATACTACAAAATAATTTTGTACATCTGTTTTGTAAACTCCTTCCTTCTGAGAGCAGTTTTAAATTCTGCCTTAATTACTTCTTGAATATATTGGTTATAGTTAAATGTGGGCACATCTACATATGTTCTTTAATGTCCAGTAGACTAATTTACTGCACATTAAAGTATCACGTAAGAAAATGTGACATTATGCTAATACACAGTAAAATAATCTACTGCACATTAAGTGTCACTTAAACACTGCAGACCAGCCTAATGTGCGTTAATTTAGTACCTCATATTGGAAAGCACATTTACATGTGCTCCAGGGTTGAGAGAGGCAATACTTTAATTAGGAAAACTCTGAGACCTGCTCTAATTAAAGCACTGCTGCATCTCCTGTATCAGTGTCCCCATGCTTAATGGTGGTGGGGGGATGTGAACTAAAGTTAGTTCAAGCTTTAGGTCAAGCAGCCCACCTCCATTTTTAAGTATAGAATGCTCATACATGAGACACAGGAGGCTGCTGGAGCATGGCAATTGCCACACTCCAACAGACTTTAATAATTGAGCCTGCTCCTACATGCTGGAATTTCAGTGTGTTGGAGCAGCCTCTGCACTTGTGTATAGGCGCTCAGAGGTACTAAATTTAATGCACATTAGAACAGGCACATTAATAGCTAAAGAGAAGAAAATATGGTGGATGAAAAGCTTGGCAGACTTGCAAGGCTGTTATAGGATTGCAGAGCGCTTAGCTAAGGCTCATTGTAGTGTCATCATCGAGACATTTTATATTACTCCTGGAGGGTCCACTAAGTTTCAGACTAGTTCTTCTGTCAGTTTAAGAATTTAATCCAGTTTTTTGAAGGCATGTATCAATTGCCACATGGTTGCACTTGTCTAGAGTAATGCAGGTCACAAAGTCCTGTTGTATTTCCTAGTGAAGGGAATCTAGATAGAGGTAGCAGATGCCCAGGAGAAATAAAACAAGCCCAGAATCTGGTACATTTAGGCCTTTCTGCTAGACCGTTTTTTTGTTCTCCCTTAAAGCTTTTCTACCGTAACCAGAGTGATACTTAGGACAGCTACTACTACTTTCTTACTGCAAGAGGAACTTCTTTGATCAAGGAATTTTGAGAGAGCCAAAGACTCTTAGAGTCCTTTGAGTTGACTCTGCAACAGGGGAATCACATTCTAGAGAAGTTCCAGTACAAAAAATGTGATCGTTTTGCCCACATGGTATTGCACCAAACTAGCACCTTTCAATCTGTACCCAAGTAGTGGTGTTCCTTGTGATTCTTAGTTAGAGGCACAAGTGCTAGGAAGTTGGCCATATTGATACCTTTTGGAAAAATTTTTGAGGAGCTGCAGGATGCAGATAACAATATATAATGACAGAGCGTACTGCTAACTCTGTTAACCCTGAAACTCTTTCAGTGGTGTGTGGATGGAAGGTAGCACATATAAAATGCACTTAAAATTCTTCATTGGTTATTCTTTTTAAAATCCTCTGAGAAAAAGTTTTGTATAGTCCAATTCTAATCTGTTTTTGTTCCATCTACTGGACTTGTATAACTTTGTTTTCTATTAAATACATTCGTCACTGATAATCAAAAGGTTGAATTTATGCTTTTAATGCTTGCTTCGAATGTATTGGCACTTAGCTCTGGGATGTGTGTGGTGTATAGTGACTGCCAATAGCACCTTATTTCCTGAGTTGTACCAGTGGTAGTAATTGTGTGGCTACAAAAGGAGACTAAGTTTTGCCACAGTTTTTCAATTTAAAAATGCTAGTGATAGACTTAGACTGATTTTTTTTTTTTTTTTTTTTTAATATAAAGTTCATAGATTCAGAGATGCTAGGGTCAGAGGGGACCTCAACAGATCATGGAGTCCGACCCCCTGCCCTGGGAAGGAAAGTGTACTGAGGATAGATAAGCCCATCCAGATGCCTATCCAGCCTTCCCTTAAAGACCCCCCAAGGTAGGGGAGAGCACCACCTCCTTTGGAAGCCCATTCCAAATTCTGGCCACCCTTACTGTGAAGTTCTTCCTGATGTCCAGCCTAAATCTGCTCTCTGTTAATTTGTGACCATTGTTCCCTGTTACCCCAAGAAGCACCCTGGTGAACAGAGCATCTCTGGTTCCTTGCTGCACACCCCCCCCCATTGATTTTGTAGGTGGCCACAAGATCACCTCTCAGCCTTCTGTTACGGACAAAGAAGAGATCCAGGTCCTTTGGTCTCTCCTCATAGGGTTTGGCCTGCAAACACTTAACCATATGAGGGACCTTCCTTTGGACCCTCTTGAGGTTCTCCACATCCTTCTTAAAGTACAGCACCCAAAACTGGATGCCTTCCTCCAACTGCATCTGACCAATGCCACACAGAGGGGAAGTATCATTTCCTTGGTTCTGTTTGTCATGCATCTGCTGATGCATGATAAAGTGCAGTTAGCTTTGCAGATGATTTCGTCACTGAAGACATGTTCATCTTGGAATCCACTATGACTTCAAGATCCCTTTCCACTTCTGTGCTGCCGAGGTGGTCATTCCTTGGCTGGTAGGTGTGCTGGATATTTTTACACCCTAGGTGCAGCACTCTGCACTTGTCCTTGTTGAACTGCATCCTACTGTGTATTGCCCACATTTTCAACCTGTCAGGTCTGCCTGCAGTTGTTCCCTACCCTCTGGTGTGTTCACGTCACATCACAATTTAGTATCATCCACAAATTTGGACAGAGTACACTTCATGCCCACATCCAGGTCACTAATGAAGACATAGAAGAGTACAGGTCCAAGGACTGAGCCCTGTGGGACCCCACCGCCCACATCCTTCCCGGTCGATACTGACCCATCTACTACCACTCTCTGGGTGTGACCCTCATGCTAGTTTGCCACCCATGAGACTGTGTAATCATCTAAGTCACAGCCTCTTCATTTCTTTATGAGAATGGGATGATGAGATACTGTATCGAAGGCCTTCCTAAAATCCAAGAAAATGACATCGACCTCTACTCCCGTGTCTAAGCATTTTGTGACTTTGGTCATAAAAAGAAACCAGATTGGTCAGGCATATGATCTACCTGCCATGATTCCATGCCAGTTTCCCTGCTATATTATTTTTCCTGCTGGACTCCCATAAATATAATCTTTCAGAATCTTTTCAAATACCTTTCCAAGGATGGAGGTGAGACTGACTGGCCTACAATTACTCGGATCCTCATTTCTCCTCCTCTTGAAAATAGGGACCGCATTGCCTCTTTTCCAGTCCTCTGGGACCTGACCTGAGCGCTCAAACAGCCATGCCAGTGGTTCTGCTATGACATTGGCCAGTTCCTTTAGTACTCTCGGATGCAGCAAATCTGGGCCTGCTGACTTGAACATATCCAGTCCATGCAAGGGACTCGGCACCAAGCCAGCGTTGACAGTTGGTGGGCTGGTGTCACTCTGCCCATCTGAAAACCCATTAGGGGACTTTTCTTGACCGTTGTTCAGGAACACTGAGGCAAAAAACTCATTGAAGAGCTCAGCTTTGTCCCCCCCCCGTCTGTCACTAGTTGCTCCTGCTTGTTCAGTATGGACCCATCCTATGCTGCCATGTGCCAACATTTTTGGCCCCTTTCCCTCACAATGGGATCATCTCTCTCTGTGCGTGAAGGATCACTTCCTTTAGGAACGACAATCCTTCATTGCATCGTTGACTAAACTCCTGAGCAAACTGAAGTTAGCCTTCCTAAAGTCGAGCACTTCCACCCTACTAGTTATCTTTCTCACCTTATGCTGTATGGTGAATTCAGTTGATTGTTGATCACTGTCCCCAGGGTGACTACAAATCTGCAGCTCTCCTATCAGGTCATCCCCGACAGCCAACACCAAGTTCTTGTCTTCCAAAAAAAATTGCACTAACTTATTTAAACAAACATCTCAAGGGATTCATAGTATTGGCACATAGTTTGGGACGTGCTACCTACTAGTTTTATGCCAGAAATTAACATGACATACTGCATTTTCTCACATCTAGCAAAGTTTGCAGTATAATATACAGCACACCTGCAGTTTTGAAAGGCAGAATAAAGAAAGATTTTTCTGAATTTTTGGCTGCATAGGTCAGACACAGAGCTTAGTTTTCATAAGATGCACCCTCCCTTTCCTGTTGAAATAAAGGTGAAACCCTAACTGCTCCTGAAGACTGGTCTTCATGGGTGAATCTATGATTCTAAAAAGAGCTATGGTCTGTAGGGCTGTAAAGTAGGAGGAGAGAGGCCAGGGACATCTAACAAACAAAAAATGTACTTAGAAAGGTAGTTTGATTAGTGGAACATCAAGACCATTAAAAAGAAGAGATGATCTTTAACACCTGTGGAGTGAAGAACAGTGAGCCATTATGTTAGCTGACTTCCTTGGCTGCCTGGAATAGTAATGCCACAACTGTTACACTGTGGAGTAGGAATCAAAGTAGAGTGTTTCTGTCCTGGGTAGAAAATCAGCTTTCCTATTTAAGATATGCTCCCCAGTTTTGGTGGGGGCTGATTTTTGGAGAAGGTATGTGTATATGTGATAATTATGGTAATAACAATCAGCCTGACAAGTCACAGTTTACAGATATTTTCAAAGAGTTCTTTCGTTTACTGGTTAGGGTCTTTGAAAGCTGTTGTTTGTTTGCTTGTTTTACTCGGTGACTTAACCTTTCCCCTTTTTTTTGTAGGTGAACTTGAAAAGCTGAGAAAGGAGTGGAATGCTCTAGAATCCGAATGCCTTACTCTAAAGAAAGAGAATACTTTGCTTGCATCTGAGCTTCAGCGACAAGAGAAGGAGCTACACAGGTACAAGTTGAAAGGGTTTAGTTTAAAGTTGTTATAGCAAGTGAAAAGGACTTTGAAACTTTAGCATTATTTTAATGACAGTAGTTTTGTTTTTATTTTCAAAAACAACTTGTATACAGGATGCTAAAATGCATGGTTCAGCTTAGGGATGACCTTGGTCAAGCAGAAATTATACTTAAGACAGAGATTCTATTTGGGTACAGATGTTCAGTTTCTATTGGGAGAATCACCATTTTCCTGGTAGAAACCACAAGCGCACAGATGTTCAAGCTTTTTCTCTGAGCAAAAATGGTCACTCCGGGAGGAAAATAACCCAGAAACAACCAGGATTAAATGATTCCTCGCAGAGTTTCTCCCAGGAGACTTTTCTCATGGTTTTAGTCCTCCTGAGGTCCAGGAGGAGTGGAATGAGGGGAAAGGCTCCTGTATCTTCGTAAGGCAAGGATCACCTGTTTGGAGAAGGTCAAGGGGCAGCTGCTCTTGCCCATCCTGTAGACTGGGAAGGAAGGAGCATCTCCCTGCCTGCTTCTCACACCAGTGTGAGAAGTGAGCAGGGCTTTTGCTGCACTGATCCCTCTGCTCGGCTTCTGAGCACAAGCAGCTAAGTGTCCAGCAGTGGCACTGAACCCTGCCTGCTTCCCTGGCCTCTCCCTACTTCATCCCATCCCCCCCCCCCCCCGCTTAGCAGCTGGGAGAGGGAGGGCAAAGGGAAGCCAGGGTCAAGGAAGCTATCTCTGGCATAATGGTACAAAGACCCTCACCTGCTCCTCACACTGGAGTCCCAAGTGGTATGGAGCATGTGGGGACTTTGCCCCACTTCTGCATTTGCTCTCTTTATGTGTACTAAAAGCTGAGCAGAGGGAGCGCCACTGTTATCCCCTGTCTCCTTCTCATGCTAGAGTTCCCAGTTTAAGAAGTGGACAAGGGGAATGCCTTGTCTGGGAATGGGAGGACATTCCAGTTGTGGGAGGCCCACAATTTCCTCAGGCTGGGAAAGGCTCAAGGAACAGTGAGGGGGCCATTGCAGGCTGAATATCTGTATTGCTCCCTCTCTCAGAAACATTGCTAGCAGTGGAAATTTTCTGTAACTAGAAATGAACATTTGTATAAATCCTTAGTTGCATTTACTAATTTTAAACTTGTTTTCTAGTATTTGTTGCATACAAATATAAGAACTTATCCAAAGCAGGTTCTATTTTTAATAATTTAGTTGTTTAATTAGGGTTTGGGGAATATGCTAGTGACATTGGTTAAAAGTAGTAAAAAGCATCTTCTTTTGTTACCCAAAATGACAATACCCAATATAGATAAACTTGGATTAGCAAAGTTCTAACGTTTGGAGCTTGCAAATAACGTTGAGATGAGTTGTTATTCTCTATATGGTCACAATATTGATAGCCATAGAGAACTATAGTAATCTTATGTAATGCATTTCATTACTATGTTATGAAAACAGTGGATAAAAATAAACCACACATTCTTATGAATTGTATACTTTGCATCCAGTTTTTTTATAGAGTGCAGAATTATTCATAATGCGTTACATTTTGTGCACTCTTCAAACCTATTACCTCACTGCTAAGGAATGCCTGAAACATGTAACATAAATAGCAATTTGTCTGTGTTATCCCCTTGCCTGCTGCTATTCTTGTCTTTCAGTTTTGACATCTTGTAGTTTGATTCAATTTACAGTGTAATCTTGGGACAATACTGTGTCTGTATTTTTTTGCTTTGATCTCCCCATTCCCCCGTCCCTATGCTTAGGGTGCCCTAATTTCTAGCTGCATTGTTTGAACTAATGAAAGATTCCCTGTACTGAAAAACATTCCAGACCAGGGATAAATCAATTGGCTAAGGAAACAGAAGGAAAGCCTTTCTACATCTTTTCCCATCTTCTGTTAATTCCATACCTCTTCCCCATCTCTTTCTACTGCATCCAATCCAGCAAGTCCTCTTTCACTCCATTTCAAGGGCCCATTTTAACACTATCCAGTGTGCTGATATATTCCCACCAGTCAATCCATTCCCTGTCAGATTCTGCTTACCTAGGATTGAGTAAAAATTAGAAATTCAGAGCCAGATTTTCTTGACAAAGAGGTAATAGTCTGTGCACAGAAATGCATGATCACTTTTGCACCTGTTTTTTCACAGAAAAAAATGCTTGTTCAGGTATGGGGCTTGACTGCAAACATCGATATACATCATTAGTTCAATATTTATTCAACTTAGATTTATGTTAATAAAATGAACTTCCTTGTGAGGAGATTACAGATGCATTTTTCTCTCAGAGCTTTAAGAAGACAGATGCATTTTCTACTTAAGAGCATACCCATTCATAATTAATTATAATTAACTACATTAAATTTATTTATTATATCAATTATACTGTTATAAATTATAGTAAAATAAACTATAACTATTATACTATTTATAAAATGTAGTATAGGTAGAAAATATAAAGAGTATATAGTATAGGTAGTAAATATAGTATATTTATAAAACTGTTATTAGTAATTAGCTCCTTGAGTTCCACTGCTCTTTTTGTGAGTTCCTTGCAAATATTTTGAGTAAAGACCATTTTGCATTTGAAATATTACGCAGTTATGTGAAAAATTTAAATCTTTGGCTTAAATTTTCCCAGTTCATTTTATATACAGGGTAACAATATTGCTGACCATTCCAAGTTTTGATAGTACTGTTTTGATATTTGTATAGCACGTAAAGATTTTGAGGATGAAAAATGACTTTACAAGTTATCTGAATAATTTAAGATGAGACATAAATTGAGTATTGTTTTGCAGCTCTCAGAAACAGAGTTTAGCGCTAACCAGTGATCTAAGTGTTCTTGAAATGACTCGCAAGGAACTTGAAAATCAAATGGGAACTTTGAGGGAACAGCATCAACGGGATGCAGTGAGTCTAAAATCTCTACTCACTGAGGCTGAGAATCAAGCAAAGGATGTACAGAAAGAGGTATTTATTCCTGTTATGACTGGACTCTTTACCTAGCAGTTGCTTTTATGCTATTTAGATGAAAATCAAATAAAAAGAATAGGAAGCAGCTATAATATCAAAACTCCTCACTGTTCATACAAGTGGTTTTATGTTAGTTGTTCATGATTTACAAAGTGGGGATTTGCACGCTTAGAATAGAAAGTGTATCTTAAGTTGTGTGTCTGAAAATATTTTGCATATTTCCTCTTGTATGCTATTGAACTACATTAGTGATGCACTGTTTTAAGCTGTGCGCTGACAGTCTTCATTTACACAGCTATGATTTAAGTAGGAGGTGGTCCATAGTCTTCCTTGCCAGAATGTCTCAGATTCTCAGTAGACCTTACAAGTATGAATTAACTGCTCTTTTGCAGTAGATTACACTCACTTTTTCTCAAGGTTAGGGATGTGCATCTTTTTCAAAGGTGAGGGCCCCTTATAGTTAAATAGGGTCTGTCTTGGATCCTTGGGCTTTGGCAGGCAGTTAGCAAGTGCATATGATAGAGCCAGAAATCCTTCAAATTAGATTGTTTGAAGCCCAGGGTCTTAGGAAAGTATCTAGATAAAAGTTATAACCTCCCATAGTTACTTGCCTTATTCTCACAACTGCTATTAATTTTTGTCCAATCACTGCTATTTTCCATATGCTTCTAGCAATCCCTTTCTTTCCTTGCTTTCTCATGAATTCACCACCATGATGTTTTATGCCATTTTCATGTTTCAGGAAAATAATGTAAGTTAATCTTGTTAACATCAAATGTTAAAACCAGTGGATATTGTGTGTTCATGAAGGAACTAATCTTTATAGCTCATGTAATAGGCCTGTGTCAATGGTCAAGGCTTCTCTCATACCTAATGTCCTCTGGTAGGCATCAGCAAAAAAACTGAAGCTAAGTATATCTTAAATTGGGTAGGCAACCCTCATCAAGGGTGCCAGAGCATGGCATGGAAAGGCATTTTGCTTGGCACATGTGCCTCCGGACAGTTGGTAGGGAAGGGGCTGGGACTGTGCTGTCATAACAAAGATCGGGCCCTCATGGCTCCCATGCTCTGCTCCTGGCACGCCAACATCTTACAAGTTGAGCTTGCAGGTGTTTTTGGCTTTCTGCCCAAAAACATTGCTTACCCCTTAAATGCTAAGGACAAGCTTCCCTTGATGCAGGAATGTAAAACATTGACTGAAGCCTGTGCCCATATTTGGGCCACATAGAGGTTAACAGCCTGATGTTAATAGCGCACAATATTTTGAAATCTGCCAAGAACCCATGTTTATTTTTGTAACCTTTTCAATTTTAGTCTCAAGCCCAGCTTTGTTGTGGTGGGAGGATTTGATTGACCTTCTTACTTGACCTTCAGTTTGTTGCACCCATTTGACTGGTGCAGATACCTGCTTATATTACAGATGTGAGAATTAACCAGAAATGAAGTAGGCTTCTCTCTCTCCAGTCCAT
The DNA here is from genome assembly GCF_052110815.1 of Crocodylus siamensis. Classification (NCBI taxonomy): domain Eukaryota; kingdom Metazoa; phylum Chordata; order Crocodylia; family Crocodylidae; genus Crocodylus; species Crocodylus siamensis. The sequence goes on from NC_143405.1 coordinate 46,369,679, forward strand.
GGCTGGCCTGTACGGCACTTTGTAGCTCAATGAGTACTCACTTGGTGGTGTTGTATTTACTAATACCAATGCATCAGCCATTCACAAAATGTCTCGTAGATTTGGAGATTTTTGCCATTAAAGAGTTTTTCAAATGTAGAGTTCTGTGCATTGCCACAGAAGGGATACGTAATAGACTATAACACTTCTGGGTTAATATCATTAATGCATTGTTGTCCTTCCCAATTATTGATGAACGTGGTAATAATGCATTGTGCTTGGTACACTACATAAATTGAATATGTTTGGGTACTGTTATGATGTAGTTGGGAGTCAACATGCTGCACTGACGTTCACCATTCTTCTTGAAAAGGGCATAACACCATTTATCCAGAGTATTATTTTAACTTCTTTGGTAAAAGAATCCACTAACCATTTGTCTCCAGAATACCCCGGGAAATTAAAAGTTGATGATGGAAGTATTGCTTCTTACTGTTAAAACAAAGCAGGTCTGATTTGTTCAGTTCCAGGACAGGAAACTTAGAAGGCAAAAACACCAGAGTCTTATACAAAGTGATTTAAGAAAAGGAGTGAAAAAATATTTCTTTTTGAGTGAGTTCTGAACTAATGGCCATCACATTTGTAGGGGCAGAGTATGGTTGGATATTATTGTCTTTTGAATGAGATTTAAGAGTTCTGAAGTTGTGGTCAGTGAAGGTTGTGCGCCATGGTATTTAGGGTCATTTAGCTTCTACTTCTTGACTGTGTGTAATTGTACTCTACTCATTTCTCATGCAGTTTCCTTTGAAAAATTTTAATTTTTACTTACTTTTCTGATGTGTAGTGCAATGTGCTGCCCACTCTTAGCAGCACCCTTTGATCTAAGAAAGAGGCTACATTCCAGGGATAGGTGAAATAATTTTTGCTTGAAGTACGTGTCATTTGTTAAAATCATTGTCATCTTACAAGATAAAATATTATGTGAATGTAAGACTGCTTTTTTGTCTTACCTCCAGCAGGGTGTTAAAGTTCCCTTTATTATCAAAAGGAGGAAGCAAGCATACTGTTTCATCTTGTGGGGATGAAATTCAAGTTTAAAAGCAGACTGTTTTAGTAAAAAAGAGAACAGAGTGCTTTGCTCTTGTTTCTCTTTGGGAAATAGTCTTAACTACTCTTAAACAGGCCTTTTATCTGCTGTCTTTTTAAATACAAATATTAATTCAAGCCAAATTATTTTCAAATGTACTGCTGAAAATGAAAGTATTGTACCCAAAGTTGCTTTAACAGGGCTTATCTTCTCGCATCCGATTTTAAAATGGGTCTGTAGATTGTTTTTTCTTTGCCTTTAGTATGAAAAGACACAGGCTGTACTCTCAGAGCTGAAGTTGAAGCTTGAGATGACTGAGCAGGAAAAGCAATCAATCACAGATGAGCTCAAACAGTGTAAAGAAAACCTGAAGCTGCTACAAGAAAAAAGAAACAATGTAAGTCTGTACAAACTGTGTATGGGCCTCTGGTCTTGGCACAGTGGTGGCAATTCCCAGTTGAGTGAGAACATCTCTGTTTTATACAATAAAGGCTGAGTTTTCAAGAGTTGTACACAAAACTATAGGAGGAAATTGCATGCCTGATGTGGCCATGCAGGCACTGTAAATGCAAATGATCATTTGTTTCTGAATTGGACATTTGCACATACAAATTTGTAGATTAAGTATGCCATTCCATTAAGTGTGCATACAGGTGAAGTGTGTGGCATACAAAGGCTTATAATTGTCCTTTGACTGCTGCCTTTTTGGAAAAATCTGGCCTAATTACTAGTGATCCAGAAGCTGGAAAAACATTTCCCTTCATAAAATGATGCAGAAAAAATTTTATATGAAAGCCAAGAGATCTGGACCCAAAAACAACTTTCAAAAATAAAAGGAAGACCCAACTTTCCCAAAGATGTCCTATCTGGATGGTGATTTTTCAAGCAGATTATGTTTCCTAATTCATGGTCATGCCTCTTAAGGGCACAGGTCCCTGGGGTGCTTGGCTTCTGTTACACATATTAAAGACCATAAAGTTGAAATGCACTACAGTTTCTACCTCACTATTTGGAATGGCCTCTTCTGGAGTAACTAATCTGAAAGGCTGTCAGCAGGCTTAACCCAACAGCCAGACCTGTGATGGTGCTATGATGGCTGAAGTCCTCTAGATGCAACCAACAGTGGCAGGGCGGCTTTAGCTCCACTGTTCTAGGGTTTTTTAAGATATAGTTGACAAAGGAGGAAAGTGAATGGGAGGCCACATTTAATTTTCCTGCCAAAGGCATAACTGGGCACTTGGGTGTCCTGAGTGGCAGTGGCATGCAAGAAAGTATCAGGAGCTGTGCTGCTAGCGCCAGTGGTTACGTCAGGCCTGCAGCACTGCTGCTGCTAGTTTTGTGCCCACCCAAGGATCAGTGCCCCCACTTCATTATGCTGCTGCTTCCTGCTGTTGGAAGTATGCCTGGTAATAGTCTTCTCTCACCTTCTGCTTCTTGCTTGGGACCCTTTGCTAAACTCCTGCTAGAGTGTGAACAAACAGAAAGAAACCACCTGCTATTTCATAATGTTTTGAGTGGATGGATTGTGAGTAGTAGGCTCCTTGCCTTTGCCTTGTTAGGAGCCTGGTCTTTCAAAAGCAAACTGAATAATCGAAAGGGGGACAATGGGGTAGAAGAGCTACGCAGGAAAAGAGGAAGATTTTCAGGGAGAGAAGGGGGTGTATTTATAGAAATAGGGGGATTCTTGTGGGGGAAAAGAGGGACTGAAGTTATATACAACCAAGTAAGGAGCGATAACACTAGCTGAAAACCACTTTTAGGGAGGATTGGAGGAACTAGTTAGGGTACAAGCAGCACTACTGCTTGGGCTATGGCCTTACTGAAGAAACTTCTATTCGACACACTCATGAGGTGACTTTTTTTAAAAAAAAATCCTAAAATTTAGTTACACTTGTGGATTGTCAAGAAACATCTCACTTGGTACCTCATCCTTCTGCACCTGGCATCAGCCCCAGGGGCTGGAAGCTTTTTCAGATGCTAGTGATCATTTGGTGTCTAGAGTCCACTCTTTTTTCTACCTCACTTTTGAGGTATGAAGGCCAAGATATTCCAAAGGGAGGTTCGCAACTGTATAACTTACTCCCTTTTGGGCATGTCAGCACCTGAGTTCATGGGCATATTTTTAGTCAAGTATTTGCCTGTTTATCAAAAGAAAGGAGACTTTCATTACATGATGATGCTTGATAAGGGAGTATAATTTATCATCTTTTTGGACACTTGCATTAAATATGGTATTTGGTTATAAATTGTCATGCACCTAGATGCCACAGGCATATATACATACATATAATGAATAAAATAAATGCCATAAAACCTTCTGTGTACTATAAATGCTAGAGCAGAGAAAATTTTTTTACTCCAGTTGAAATAATTTTAGATGCCCACAAGTTCCTTTGTGTTTGGTGTTTTATAATTACGCATCACCTTTTTCCTCCTGGATAGGTAAAGCATGAATGTAAAAAAGTTACGTCATGTTCTGAAAGCATAGCACTATGGTGTGCTACATGTGTTTGCATGGTTGTAGTTACTGATTAGATTTGACTGGATGGATTTGTTTGTGAATGGTTTTAGAACATTTAGCTGCTTTTGGTTCACTTAATGTCAACTTTTTTGGATACTGCATTGATTATTTCTAACAACACGCTTCTTTGATTTGTGACAGCAACTGCAAGACAATGCTGCATGAACATGAATTTATGATAGTTTCATATAATTTGAATAAAGGATATTTGCCTTAGTTAAAACAAATGTCAGCTAACATGAGATCAATGCTTGTATTGTCCAGGATAGAACACCTACATTTTACGTCTATTGGGCCAAATTTGTTGTTTTACTATGAAATGACTGTCTTGATTTTCATAAAATTTCCCATAAAATGTATTCCAGAAAATCCTCAAACATGAGTTAAATATAAATTCATGTTTAGCTCTGTGAAAAATCAACTTGGCTTCAGCCCCAAAAACAAAAAATAAAACAACCAAATTTCTCCAAAAAAAGACATCTATCATGATCTGAAGGGGGCAGGGGGGAGGTGGAGGGGGGGATGTTTGTGTGTAGCAGAGACACGGAGAAAACGGGTGTCTTTCAAGGCTAGTTTAAGAAAAAAAATCACTATACGATTATCATGACTTTGACAGTCATCTCTTTTAAACAGTTATTCAATTTATAATACTATGGATAATTCTTATCCAGTCCAAGCCTGAAGCATTGCAGTCTTGAAACTAAGGGTGTTTTTACATATGCTCCAGGGGTGGGGGTGGGGGGTGCTTTAATTAGAGCAGCTCTGAGATTCTCTAATTAAAGTGCCCACAGTGTCAAATGAGCTTTAGTTAAAGTGCCCCGCCACCATTTTGAGGTATGGGGATGCTGATGCATGAGATGTGGAAGCTGCTGTAGTGCACTAATTAGCACACTCCAGCAGACTCGATTAGTGGAGTAATTATAATTACAGCACATCGGAGCAGCCTCCCCACATGTCTACAAGCACCCTAACTGAACAAGTGTGTGTGCAGTGGAAACAAGGTGACAAAGTTAAATGAGTTATGGTGTCTTGATGACCTGAATCTGGAGATTAAAAAGCATTGCTGTAGCCCAGGGGAATATGATTTAAATCCAGCTTGGGGTTCTCACAGGTAGGGATAGTCACATTTCAGGATTCCCAGCTGACCCGTGCTCCATCACTTGAAGGACCTCATTGCTAATGTTGAGCAATATTGCAGTGTCATGCATGTCTTGACTACATGGCTTGCTGGGGTGATTCATAAATGATTCATTGGAGAAGGAAAAGTAATTATGGGTCTTGAAATTGTAAGGAAAAGAAGAAAAGGTGGAAAATCTGTTATGCTGCTTGGACCTTCCAAATATGCTGATTCTGGTGTGTAGGGATGCCTGGATGAGGTGACGCAATATAAAGGAAAACTCATGCTGCATCTTGCACCATTGAAATAAGGGGAAAAACCCCCAAAACACTAATGTGATGAAGACCTGCAATCAGTATAAATATAAGCCTCAACTTTGACCTGAAATTCTAAATTCCAAGTGGCAACAAAGGCTTCTTTAGAACATTTTTCTGCTTACTTCACTGTATTTTTAAATATCCATGTTCATTTGAGTAGAGTGGTGTACTAACTTTGTATACCAAATTAGATCATGCTGTATCGTGGTAGATGTCTTTAATTCATTTCAATTAAAAAAAAATCTCACTCTGTGACTTATTTCCCCCTATCTAAATCTTCTTTACCTGATTGATTTTATAGCACAAAATGATTTTTAATATCCCTTCCCTTCTTTAGCCTTCCATATTACAACCCGTCCCAGCCGTATTCATCGGCCTAATCCTGGCTTTCCTGTATTGGTGTTACGGCCCATTGTGGTAGAGAAAGGTACAAGCACTACTGTTCAGTTAATGTATGTTTGTCCCTCTCACCTGTTTGTGCCATTTCTGTAAAATATGCATGGTGAAGTGCTCACAGGATTTACCTGAAGCAAACCCTTCATTTACTATACCATACTTGCGATACTGACAAGCTGAGCAACTACTAATCATTTTAATGTTTGTGTGGTTTCTTGGCGATTAATTCTAACAGTGAATTAATTTCAACCCTAACCAGTTTTGAATGTACCTCTTTTCACTTGGTCTTGTTTGTCTTTAGCAAAATGGGGTAAATTCTTATACAATGTTGCAATGTCAGGACCTGAAAAAAAACCCAAAAAACTGATTGCTGAATCGCATGTGAAAAATGAAGAGTTTGCCTCTTTAAATAGAAATTTGGTCCCTTTTTTCTTACTTTTTGGATTTAGAAGTTCTTTTCCAACTTTAAACACTTCTTCACTTTCTCACTATTGCTGTGAAGAAGATGGAAAAAGGACAAGATGGGAATGACAAATAGGTGGTGGGTTTGTATTTTTAATTCTCACCTTACACTACAATCCCCAGTGTCTCTTAGTGTCTTCTGTAAAATATTGTCCTCAACCTAAGATATCCTTCAGACCCATTGAAAATTATCTTGATAGGTTCCACTAAGAACTTATGTCACAGATTCAGCTTAAAAACACAAAAACAAAGAAGTTTAAAATGTCGTCATTTTGTCTAGCAGTTCTTTGGCACAAGCTATATTGTGAGCATCTTCAGCCCTCCATTGTTTAAGAGGAGATGTTCTCTTTGGGGTGTGTTGTAATGCACTTGGAAATACAGCACTAACAAAAAATCTCTTGCTGATGTCCCATCATGAAGATTTGTCTATTGGAATACCTTGTGCTAGAAAACAGAGTTAACCCCTTGGTGCCAAGAGTCAAGATTTCCCAGCAGTTAAGGGCTCATGGGAAGTATATTAGTGATACTTACCAACAGGTGCTCAGGACTTAAGGAACCAAAGGGTTAACTGACTAGTGTGAACTAGAACAAATATGACATTGATTTTTTCTTTCTCTCCACACAGAGACAGTGGCCTTGGATGCCTGTGATGGCAGCTTTGGTTGCTGTAACAGCCGTGGTGCTGTACCCAGGCCTAACCAGAGCTTCTCCATGAGAACTGTTGTTGAATCCATACACCGTCCTCCCTTTTAGAAGCTGGCATCACTCATACTGGGGGAAAACAGATTAATTCTCTTCCTTTTTACCTCTTAATACAATGCAGCTCTGCGTGAGAACAGCAGTAGAGTCATTTGCTTTAAACTGTATAAAATGTATCTGTCTATAAAGAGGGAATAAAATTGTGACTTCATTCTACTGTGAGCAATACTTTTGCTTACAAGTTCATGTAATTTTTAAATTGGTATGTTGGGATTTTGAATACTATAATGGTGGCCTAAAATAGGCTTCTTGGTACCAAATTATTTATAATGGTTAGGTTTGTGGATATTTTGCTTTAGAATCTGATTGCCAGGTTTAAAGGATAAACATGCTTTCCTGATTTGGATACCCATGCCAAATAACCGTGTAGCTACTCGGAACACATGTGGTGTGCTCAGTGCCTTTCAGTTTGGGTTTTTTTTCACATTAATATATACCATTTGACTTGCTGTCAGTCACTGAGCTATTGGGAACAAGATAATGTCTCTTTCCAGGGCTTTTGAAAGAAGCAAATAATTTTCTTTGGTGAGGATTTTGTTTTATTAATGATTTTGGGGAATAAATACAGTTCATGTCCAGCCTTAAAGAGATAAGATAGAGAAGACATTGATGGCATACACCAGCCTAGAATATTTTGTGTGTGCGTGAGTGCAAGCATGTGTGTGTTCTTGAGTGAACTAAAAGGTATTTCTGGGAGCAAATACTTGGTCATTTGATAGACATAGTGCAGTGATTCAACTTTTAGTTTGAATGTAATTTATTAAATTTCATATATTTAAAGAGACATTCTTTAAAAGTATGAATACTTTCTCACATATCACATTTTATCCATTTTTTTTTTCAATCATTTAATACTTTCAAAATTGAGCTGGAGAAGTAATATTTGTCTCTTCAGATAAGCTTTTATTGACATAACTTCATTAAGAAAACTGCAAAAGCACATATATGATTAACTGAGAAAAAAGATTCCATGGTGGACAAAGTAATTGCAAAGCTGGGATCAGTTAACTGATCAAGTGTGCATCAGTTGATGAGATGGTTTCATTTTGGTAATTAGAAGCTTTGCATCAACATGGTCTTAAAATACAGTACAGTGGTCCCCATTAAAAAGTGTATTTTCCTAGTTTAAGAGTGTTAACTATTGTTAATTATTGACTTTTAATGAGAACCACTGTAACTGAGCATTGAATTTAAATGTTGGCTACAAGTTGTCTTGCGCAACTCAAACAGTTCTAACAAAAATGTTTATTAAGGACTTGTACAGTATGCTAAAATGGATTGCAAAGGAAAATGGTTTGGTTAAGGGAGACTTCAAAATAGGACGATTATCTCAAAGATTTATTTGGCTTTAAAAGATTAATGGCAATCAACAGATCTAGTTAAATATTTAAATAGAAATTTAGTATATAATTTGCCTTGTGAGGTTTTGAGGGTCATTATCTGTCCTTTTAATTAAAGGTTCTATCTTAAGCTACTTGGGATTTGCTAACGGGAGGATCATTAGATTTTTGGAAAAAATAGTCCACAAGTGACTCTTAGAAAGTGTTGTTATCATCTAGTTTGTTTCTTTTATCATTTTCAGTTGCAGGAAGCCACCCAACCACAAAACACTTGTTTGCCAGTGGTACTCAGTACCTCTTGTATATAGGTTATTGCAAATATTGTTCTGAAATGCTTAACTTCAGAATTACATTTTTTAAAGTAAATAATTGTTTTAAATCTATTTTGTAAAGATATAAAAAGTACATTAGAATTTCTGGAGTACAGATTAAACTATTTGCACTAACACACATGATGTGCATGATTTAATAAAATAACTTTACTCTCCCTGTGCATGTTTTGAGTTGAATCTCATTTGAAAACAATATATTTGTGCTAAGTTCATTTCATTTTAGGCATTGCTACAATTATTGGGCACAACATACACAGCATGTTTGGTAGGACTGAGAATCAAAAGATTTCACCTTGCATCTCACATATGCATTGTTTAGATTTGAATGTCTTGTACACCACACTCACGTCTAGTTTTAAGGGAAAAAGAAAGGTCCGACAGAGGTCTTGGTGGGGGTTACTGCCATAGAAAAATCAGGGGGAGGGATTTTTTAGAAGGTGGAACTTAGTGAGAGCCTGTGGTAAGGATGGAAAGCCAGGGTAGGGTGGTCAGGGAAAATCTGAGAGAGCTGGGGAGGGAGTTATTGAAGGCATGAGGAGCTTTAGGTAGTCTCTGTACTTTGCCACCTCTCTTTGTTAGGCTTTTTCATTTCTACCTCTTTCTGACTTCAGCCCTTGTTTCTTTGCCCCCAGCCTTCATTCACTTGCATCTCTCCATCACCCATCCTTAATGCTTCTCCATGCAACTCTCATGTCAGTAGGGGGAGCAGAAGGGAGGTGTATCATAATGGGACTGGATATCTGAAACACCAGTAGCTCCTAGTGGCTAGAAAGAACTGTAGTCAATCCCTTTCACAATCTCTTGCAATTCAGCTGTAGGTCTTGCATGACAGGGCTACCAAATATGTCACAAGAGCTGCCTAACACTTGGCAACTTAATTTTACTGTGCCATAGATCTTATTTATAACAATGACCTTTTGACGTAGTTTTCAAGTCCTCATAATACCAAACAGCTACAATAAATCCAGTATGTCTGTATTCAAGGAAGAAAACAGGTTCTTAGTTTGTTGGAACTCCATGCATGTGTGCATATTTGTATTCATATCATGAACACAGGCTTAAATAAGTAATCCACTTTTGCATGGATTTGTGCATTTGCATCTGCTGTATTTCCTTAGCACAGTGGTGTTGCTGGGATCTACTGGGTTTTGCATGTTAAAAAGTTGGTCAGGGGTGAGTTAATATGTGATGTGCACTCACTTTCTTAGGGTGATCCCTGAGAGACCATTGAGTACTGTTGAGAAGTTTCCAGTCACAAGTACTTTTACATTGAAGGGAACATGATTAAAAAAGCTTCCCAACATAAAACACCCTCCACCCGGAAACCTGTTTCACAACTGAATGTCATTACTTTCGCTTATGCTATATATCTTTGCTCACTTGCATGCACACTTATCCTTTTGGAGTTGCAAGGTTTAATAATAGCCAACTAATTAGCTTGGTCTAAGGGGTTATGACAGCCCCAAAGGAGAGCTTTTCACAATCCTCCATGAGTCTGGATTCTTGCTGCAAAATGATGAGTTCCCTCAACTTGCGTTGAAGTTGATGAGGTTAGAAAGGCCCTCAACAGCTTCCAGGATGGATTCCAGCAACCTTTTTCATCAGTGACATAGGGCTGCTAGGAAGAGTTACACAAATAAAACATTTCCTGTCTGAATAAATTAGAACTGCTCTATGTTCTAACACAGGGGCGGGCAATTATTTTGGGCAGAGGGTTGCTTACTGAGTTTTGGCAAGCCATCGAGGGCCACATGACAGGAAGCCCAGGGTAGATTAATATTTTTCTAAAATTTTTAGGGACCCTGTGGGCTGGATAGAATGGCCTGGTGGAACGCATCCGGCCCCCAGGCCGCATTTTGCCCACCCCTGTTCTAATGCTTAACTTTGTCCTTCAGTCCCTACTGATGAAAAGTGTTTGTTTCAGGGGGAGTTCTACCAGCATGAGAATTATACCGTCAGGCCTCTTACTCCTTTGAGTTATGAATAGAATAAATTAAAAGAAAAATGGTGGACTTTTTACATGTTCCATCTGTTTAAATATAACCTCTCTTTTCTGTAGCATGGTTGAAATTCTTCTTGCTATCAAATCAATGACCTGAGCCATCTGTTCTTGGGGTTTCTTTTGTTTTTGTTAAATGAGCACAGAGTTATGAACATGCAGAGTGTATTTTGCACAGAATTATTTCAGAAGAAAACCAGCAGTCTGTCAAGAATGATTCAGTATCAGATAAAGTGCTATATGATGGCTGGAGTAAATGTAACTAGCCCTCTGAGAGTGAATTCCTGAGCCCTAAATTTATTTTCTTACCTTTAACCAAATCCTGTAGAAATGTCTGTCACAGTTTTAACTGATTTGTCACTGACCATCTGTCCTACTGGCCTCCCTCTATAGAACTGTATTGCTTAAGACAGTAGCTTCTTTAGTTTAGGACCCTCCCCCTCCCGCCAAGCCATCAGACTGTGCTGAAACACCAGGTTGCCAGAGTCATTGCTGACAAGTTTTAAAGGTTGGAGTCTTTACGAGTGGGTGTGTTTTGTTTGACATTATCCGTTTTTCTAGTTTCCTCCTTCTTTTAGTCAGCATGGCATAGCTTCTGCTACTACAAGTGCTGTATCTTAGATCTGATCCCAAGCTATGATGGAATCTAATTTATTGTCAGTGATGCCACTTACCTAAATAAGTATTGCCCTGATCCCAAAAGGATTTAGAGCCTGCTATAAGAAATGCATGGCAGTAATACAGTGCTGTCTTCAATTCCTTCATTAGCATTTCGTTAACAGAATGGCCACTGATGCTTGCTTAGAACCCTGCAGGCCATCCTGCCTGTTCAGTGTATGTAGGGGAGAAAATGAAATATAGTGGCTAATTCTGTAGTTCACAGTTGTTTTGATTTCCACCCCACCTTTATCAGTTCCCCCCTTATTGTTCTGTTTAACTTTTCAACAATTCCTCCAGATTGGTGGAGTATAGGTCAGTGTTGCCTTGACTTCTAACTGGTTTTCTAACAGAGTGCATCATATTTAAGTGAGAAAGGAGTGTTGCTGGCTTTAGTTGGCTAACATAAGGTGGAATCCTAGTGAAGACAGTGAAACTTGTAGTTTTTCAATAACTAGTGAGGCGGTAGAGTTAAGGATGTAGTAATTTAGGGTTTACCTTGACCTTGCTGATGTGTGGGGGGAAACTACAATTTGTCTAGTCTTCCCTGGGATTTTACCCTGTGTTATTTCAGTCAGATTAGTTAATGACATTTAACTCATTAAAACTCAGAGACCGCTACTTGGAGAGAGAGAGAGAGAGAGAGAGAGAGAGAGTTGCAGGTTGTTTTAGAAACAGTGGGTACTACCCACTCATTATCTTAGGACTGGGGGAGAGAATAGAAATTAACAAGCAAAGTAAAACTGGACCAACCTGGGGTAGGCAACCTTTCCTAGCTGCACGTCAGAATGACCCACCCCAAGTTAGAGGTGAGTGGATGGGTGTTAGGACTTGGCGGTTGTTTCCGCAGCAACATAGGGAGAACATCTGCAGCCGAAACCCCCTGCTGCTGAATGCTGCCAAGCCCCTACATCCATGGGCCTGATCTAATGGTTGGATCTGGCCTGTGGGCCAGAGGTTGCTGACCCTGGTCTCAGCTGAAATTAGTTCATGGCTTATTGTAGAGCCTCTTGTATAACAGAGACCATAATGCATTACAAACTAATTTCTACATTGAGCCTATGATCTCCAGATGAATTGCAACATTATTTTAGGAAGAGATCTAGTCTCGATTTAAAGTGAAGGGAAATCCGTCACGCTTCTGGAAGAATTGCTGCAACAAGTCTTTAACTTTGGTATTAAAAATTGAGGCTGTTTCTAATTTGAATTTGTCAAGCTTTCATTTCCCATCATTCTTGCTACACCTTTTTCCCTAGATTCAAGTTTACTAATGCAAATATATTCCCTATTCACATATGTTTAAACCATGATTGAGTCACCTTTTAACTTTCTTTTAGATAAGCTAAATGACCAAAGGAGGGTTTCCATACCTCTAATTGTTCTTGTCTTTTTAAAAACTTTTTTTCCAATTTTTCACTATCCCTTTTGAAGTGTGAATGCCAGAACTGGATCTGCTGTTCCATAGTGATTTCACTAATGCTATATACAGGGATAGTGACGTTTTTGTACTCATACTTGATATTTATCTGCATTCTTGTCCAAGGATCATCTTAGCTTTCTTAGCTACTATATCACACTGAGAGTTTTGGTTATTTACCATAGCCCCTAAGTTACTTAGTATCCCGAAATGCAGTGGTGCTCTTCTATCTCTAGTCCTGCAAACGAGACCTATATTCTCCACTCCTGGATATATAATTTTGCATTTGATAGTATTGTTGCTCAAACGAGCCTGACCCATCAAGTGACCAAGGTCAGCCTGAACAATTGACTTGCCCTGTCATTTGTCTGACCACAAATTCTTGTTTCACTTGCAAATGTTACCATTAATGCATATATCATTTCCTCAGTGTCACTAACAAAAATGTTGCAGAGCACTGGGTCAAGAACAGATCCCCACAGGACCCTATTGGTAACAGCTGTATCACAGTTACAGTTTGCAAACTGACACTTTACCAGTTCTTCCCAATTTCATATCAGCTTTAATTGACTTTCCTCCCCCTAGTATGGGTACAGCATTTGTGTTTTTTTTCCCTGTCTTGTGGACATTCCCTAGTGTTCCAAGATCTGTTTTAAAAAATCATCTTGACTAGTTCTGAATTCCTTTGCCAATCCTTTTAATAGTATTATATGGAAGTTTTCTGGTCCTGCATATTTAAAATGTTTATATTATAGTATAGTTGCTAATGCAATAGCTCCCAAGTTACTAATGGAATAGAAAGTATTTCCTCATCACTTAAGGATATGAATACAGCATCCTGCTTCTTGCCAAATAGAGACCAGGAAGTTATTGAACATTTCTGCCTTTTTTGCAGCATGATTAACATTTTTGCTACTTTTATCTATAATTGGACTCTTGTATTACTAGTTTTTCATTTTGTCCCTCATGCATTTAAAGCAGAGCTGTCCAACTTCTGAGTGGCTGTGGGGGCCAGGCCTCCTGGTCCCACACACCTTCTATATTGCATGCTATGCCACACTGTACATGCCCACTTCCCACACTGTGGGCACCCTCTGTGGCCCCATACATGCCATGCCATGTCACCTGGGTCCCTGTGTCACACTGCCTCAGGCACTCCAGTGTACCACGCTGCCACCCTGTGCAGCCCCACATGGGTTCTCTGGGTCCACCCAAGCCACCCAGCCACAGGTCCTCTGGGGGTGGGATCAGGCAGCAGAAGCTGGAGAATGGAGGGGAGCCTGGAGAGTCCAGCAGAAGCAGTTGCTGGAGCAGTGGAGAGAGCAACTCTTGGATCAGGAGCCGGGGGCTGCAAGTTATCCCTTTGGGGGTGCCTGTGGGCTGCTAGTTAGGCCTGTTTGAAAGCCATTTAACTCTGGCTTCCAAACCTCATGGTTATATCTGATTCTTACAAATCTGTTTACAAATTTGGAAACCTTGTCCCCTGTTCCTACCCCTTTGCTTCACTGGCACGATTTATAAATGCCCTTTCATCAGATCTATTCAGCTTTAAGCAAGTCATTATTAATAATCTCCCTAATTAGTATTTTATGGAAAAATTATTCCTCATAATACACAATGGAAGTTTTTTTATTACATCCTTACTATTTTACTAAGAGAGTTTTAGAAGATACTAGTGAGGAGATGCTGACTTAAATACAGCTGCTTATTTCAAACCTACAGAACGGTGATAATGCATAAGGGTTGTTACCATTTGATGGGTTAATATGAAATAAAATGGTCTTATTTGGATCACAGTTGCCACACATCCTTACTAACAGCATTGACAGAAAACTAGTAATTGGGAAAGGTGGTCTGGTAGGGAATGCAATTGAGATTTGTTCTGGTTCATTGATTCACTTCTAACAAATGTATGGAGTCTTGCATCTCCTAGGAATATGTGTTTTTATCCTCATTACCACCCTTAACAAAGGGAATTGGGCAGATCTTTGTTTACAATATGCATCAGGTTAGGAGATGGGACTACAGTGCTAAAGATGCATCTGGTCACCTATACACAAACAGACCAATAGTGTGTGGTTAACTTGGTTTCTTTAAAGTCAGCTGTTTCAGTTCCCCAGAAATAAACTTTACTAGGTGAAGATTATTTATCATGGTGAGTTTTGTTGTTTGTTTTTTTTAATTTAGACAGATGATATATTAGAAAGATGCTGCCCGTCTGTGTGTTTGAACAAATTCCCATCCTGTAAATATGAGTAGATCATTCTGGGTTGGTGACCTGTTCCCCTCCTTCAGTGCAGCAGCTCTTTCATTCTGCCAAGTGCAGGCTCTCCTTGAAGTCAGGGTAGTCCTTTTTGTTTAGTATTGTTAAGGTTTTCTTCACAAACAAAACAGATGTGGGGATCCCTTCTTCCATGTGCTGAACCTGAAACCGGAGCTTGTCAAAGCAGTTGCCCCCATACTCTCAGTGAGTGACAATGTAGGTGCAGTGGTAGTTTATGTATTTTGCCAGCAGTGCAGTCATTTAGGGCAGGATCTTAATAAAGCTATTGCGAGTGGCATCTAATTTTGGTGTCTTGAGCATGTTTGAGAAGGATCCCCACCTATCCACTGCCAACGGAGCCAAAAACACAGAGGAAAGAGCCCTGCTAAGGGGCTGCCAATCCCCTCACCACTGGCTGCTTTAATACTGAAACCAGCCAGTCCTGGTCCTGGGAGAGCAGCAAGGGATAAGGTCTGCTCTGCAGGGTGTGGGACCAGGCAGCCCACATGGTCACAGGCTCTGGAGGCTTCCCACAGCCTGAGGCAGATATGGTGGCATTAATTAAAATCTGTTCTCATTTTCAGGGTTTTCTTTGCAATCAGTGGGACTAGAATTTGTAAAAATGCAAATCCCAAGTTTCTGCTGCTCTCAGAAAGCTGCTCAAGGGCTTTTTAGATGTTTTCCTGAAATGTGGGGAGGGCCTATACCTAGTCTGCTCCATCATGTGGCTCTGAACTCTGCTGAGAGGGAGCCTGGGCTGAGGACCCGAGTGGTCAAATACTGAACACCTGCATGTTCTGGAGAGTGTCTCATTTTGGTATCTCAGGTGCTGAACTTTGACTTGTGGGTGGAGCAAAGGAAATAACAGCTCTTCTTTCCACTTGAGCCCTGGCTTTAAGTGTATTAAATAGCTAACTGGTTTACCAATCCATTTGTACTCAAAGGATGTGTGTTCAGCTACTTACTGTAAAAAAAAGATGTGCATTTTCCTGACTGTTTTTTATTCAAATCCATTCTATGTCACTAACAGCCTGGTGCTGGTGCCCTTCATACAAATGAATTTATAGGGAAACTAATTACATAATATCCCACAGTGGCAGAATGAAATTGTGCTTAGAAACAAATTATCATTTGAATTTTTCAAGTAACAATTGAAGCTAGTCATGTCCTTAAAATTCAGGATGTCAGAAGCACGTGGGAAGTAGCTGGCATCTAGTGTTTAATGTGCTGGGGCCTCTGCTGAAGCTGTGGGCTGTGAGTGTGAAAAGGGAACTGATCTCACCACTGCATTTCAGATAGATAGAGGCCTTCTGGGTACACAAATGCTGGTCCAACTGGAAGAGATGGTTTTTGCAGTTTTACAGACTGGCTGCCTTGTGACTCTTATGGTTGTTCAAAATGGGGAAGGTTATTTATTCTCCCTTCTTTCCCTCCCTCCTGTCCTAAGTATTACATGAAGGCTATGACTTTTAAAAGTACAGAGCCTTTGACAACCTAAAAAGCCCCAAACTTAATTTTCAAAGCAAGTTGACAGCACATCTTTTTTGGTGGAAAATGCTGCATGTTCAGCTTTTTTGAAGGAGCCAAATGTGATTGAGTTTTCTTCTCTTTTGCTGAAGGAGACTGTGCATCTTGGGTATTTATATGCCTTATTGCCATCATACCTGAGCACCTCACAGTCTTATACTTGCCTTATTTTATGGATGGGCAATGGAGCACAGAGAACTGGTTTCCTCCAGCATCACACAGGAAATTGGTGGTGGACCTAGGATATGAATCAAGTTCTAGACTTATTGCTTAATTGTTGGACCATCCTTCCATTCTAGATACTAGTAAGTGTCATTAAGTGACATTTACCTGATTCACTGAACAGCATCTCAAGCCTTTTCTATGTGGGGTTAGCCTAGGCACAATAACAGGTTGACTAAATGGGATGCATTTAGAAAGGGACTCAGCAGAAAATATTAACATAAAGGTAGGTGGTGATTGGAGAACTGACAGACATTGCTTTTAGCCATACTGGGGAGGAGTGCATATGGCTGCATGCTACTCCTTTTGCCAGTATAAGTAAAAAGACCCATAATTATTGAGGTTGATTACAATTTATATTACAAGGCAGTAATGCTAATTGTACCTACTAGAGAGGTCTCTTCCTCCTGGGATGCTGAATGTATTGCCTAGAGCAGTGGTTCTCAGCCTCTTTTTGGGACCAGGACCACCTATATGTAAACACTGAAGGCCAGTCCCAACCCAGCAAATAGATTAAGTAGAAAACAGCCCCCTGACCCTTCTGGCGCTCCTCACTCCCAACCCACAGTTCCTCTTGCAACTTGCTGCTCCCAGCCCCCTCAGTGTGTGGGAGGCAAATGCTCCCCCAGGTTTGTGTACCCACAGCAGGCAAAGGGTTGCAGCCTGGCTGGACTGGCATGGGCAGAAGCCACCTCAGCAGCCTGGTAAGCGGGACAGCACCAGACAGCAGAGCGGAGCAGTGAGACTCATTGCTGCCGCTGTCACCAGAACCCCCGTACCAGCCACTGCCAGTAGCATGAGGAGTAACAGATGGAGGGGTTTGTGGGGGAAACATGCTGCTCTCATCTTTTCCCCCCACTAGCTGCTTATGCACTGGGCTGTGGCTCTACCCCACCACCATGGCCTGGCTGCTGCCACCACCGCTCCTGTCTGGCCATGGCTCTACCCCAGAGAGGAGGTGGGGTGGCAAGCAGTGTCACCTGTGCCCCCATAGACACACCTGCAAGAGCTGCTCTCCACACTGCCTGGCTGCTATGTGAATGCACATGCTCATGGCACCCCCTACTTGATCTCCCTCTCCTGCCAGCCCTAAATAGCCCCTTGCAGCCCAGAACTCTGTCAGCCTGCAAGGGGAAACCTATGATTTTCCACATTTTTCTCCTTTAAAGAAGAATCCATTTTTAAAGTTTGTTTGTGAACTTTTCATATATTTTTGCAACCCGCTTTTGGGCCACAACCCATGGGTTGAGAAACATTGACCTAGAGGCAGTTGGCTCACTCTTATCTGCCTTGTCTCCCCTTCCTGGCCAGTGGTGAACACATCTTTATCTACTGGGGCCAGGGGTGTGCGGTGTCTCTGCTCATTTGTAATACAGCATGAAGCTCTGCATAAAAGAGGCGGGGTTCAAGAGGAACATCAGACTTCCTGCTGTGCTCCTTAGCCTCCTGGGATGCCCTTGTCCCAGGTTCTCAGTCCTGAGGCAGTGCCATAGCTAGCTGTGTACAACCCTTTCCCTGCAGCATCAGAAACATCAAGATCTCCCCTTGGTCCTGTGCAGCAGCATGAAGACTACCTGAAGCTGTGCTTGCACCACTTACTGAGTAACGAGAACAGAAGCACAGGGCATTTTAAATGGGAGGTGTGCTTCTGGTCACCAGAAAAAATAATTGGTAAAGGGAATGTTGCATTGTGGAATTGCTGCTAGGGGTGTGCTTATATCAGCCTACAGTTGTGTTTGTATGTGTGTATGTATGTACTATGCTGGCATTGCCAGGAGAACTACAGTGAGGTCCAGTGTGGCTGAGGGAAGATTTGTGACTTTCTCAGCAAAAATGGAGGGGTTCTATCTGGGAGACTCATTTAAACATAGGTTTGTGTCTGGCTGTGCCTTTTGAGTTTTCCTGGTAAAAAATGTCTTGTGTAAGCAAAAATGGAGCTGATGTAGGGCATCTCCTCTAAGTTGTCTTCATGCAAGATTGCACTGCCTAGGCCAAATCATTGCATGTTATGGCTGGAATACTTCTACCCATCATGTTTACCTCATTGTTCATTATCCCATCCATGGAACCTCACTAAACCTTTCCTCTTATTACAAAGACAAGGATTCCTGTGAGCCTCCACGGGATCTTTGCTCTTGGTCACTTTTTGTTCTCATCCCTTTTACTCCCTCATATATTATAATATATTAAGATATAAAAGTTATAATATATGGGGAAAAATATCTACAGTGAGTTGAGTAGAGCACTTTCCTTAAACACAAGTGGAAAAAGTTTTGCTGAGCATCCCTTAGGATCCCACAGATTCAGACAGCATAACAGATGTAGTACTCTTTAATTTTTAATAATAGTAAAATGCAAGTAGATGAGACAGCCTCCTGCATTATAAAGAGCAAGACAGGTCAAGTACACTAGTCTCATAACACTCCAGACGGCCCATGTGTGGTCTAAATACAACAGTCAATTCAATGATGTGGCCTTGGGATTGAACCTTTGTTTCCTTCATCGTAACAGCCACAAAGGTTGTGACCAGTGTCCAGAGGGAACCAATTCCACATTTCAGTGTGTTGTACTTAATATAAATTTTGATTCTTACTGTTGTCATACATGGGTGGGAGATGAGTGAGGTCATGCCTTGG
The DNA here is from genome assembly GCF_052110815.1 of Crocodylus siamensis. NCBI lineage: Eukaryota > Metazoa > Chordata > Crocodylia > Crocodylidae > Crocodylus > Crocodylus siamensis. Next base: position 46,388,710 of record NC_143405.1, read on the forward strand.
GAGACTAAATTATAAGGTAAAAGTAATCCCTTTCTATTCTCTCCTGAACAGAATTGCTCCTGCAAAGCAGAAATAAACACTAGTAGTTGCTCCTTAACAGAACACCTGCAAACATGACAGACAAGACCTGCTCCTGGATCACTACCGTTGAGCAACAGTGACAGAGACAAATTCATGCATAATTATTTAAGTGCCATTTGCGTGCTCAGTGCTGTGCAATACATAGAAGATGACAGTATCCCTGCTTCAAGGAGTTTCCTATCTAATCATCCTGAAGGAGATTGTCCACAATTCTCATATAAAAATGAAAGATGGGGGGGGGGGGGGGGCGACCACCTGCATGCTTGATGTTACAGTCAAACTTGTTTGTGATTAATATAATGGCAATATTTTTTGGTGATAGCTCTCTTGTAAAAATCTAAGCTCACAGATGGGAGAGAGCACCATGAAAATGAAATCACTTTTAACTTAAACAGCCAATATCCTAAGAATGAGGAACAAGGAAGAGAATACATTAAGCATGCATTTGCGGGGAGTCGGTTTCATGCCTTTTTCTGCTTCTATTTATGTCCTGGCCAGCTTGCTTTCTCCTACTGGTAAGCGAGTTAAAGATCTTCACTGAAGCTTGCAAGGGAGAAAACCAGCTTCATTGACTTGAAATAAGCTGCTTAGCACCAATTTTATTAATAAATAAAATGATATTATCTTCTCTCTGATTATTTAATTGCAGAACAGGCAACCACAGAAGAGGTTGAGAGAGCAAAATTTAGGAATGATGTCCCTGTAAAATTTATGGCCATCCTGAATCATGTGTGTCTATCAAATACCATTTAGTCTGGGTCAAATTATCTTTCCATATCTGATTTTAACAGCTGCCAACCACCTTGAATTATAATTTGTTCACGGAAAGTTATAAATCGTTGCAAAAGTACATGAAAATTTATACTTGCAATTGACTGAAGCACATGATACTCTGAGCATAGACTTTATCTCTTAAGCTCCAGATATTTCTTCTAGAAATGTGTGAATCACACCCAGAGCACAGGATAGCAATAACTGCTCTGCTCCTATGATTCGGCAGCCTAGTCCCTGGGAGTGTCCCATGACAGTTCAACTGATGGTGATGCTGTACTTCTACTGGAGAAAGGATATTCAGGCCTGTCGGACAGCATCAACAGGATCATGCTGTGTTTGTCAGTGTAATGTTGCATCTTAGAAAAGTGCTGGGACAATGAAAGCAACGATGCGCTGAGGTCTGCATCCTGAATGTCTCTGTGGTGAATAGCTCCTCTGCGGAGGGAAGTTACTCACCTTTTTAAACACTTTTTGTGAATGTCAGAGAGCACTGGGCTGATGGAGGTCAACTTTGCTGCGTGCCCTTGCAAAACCCCCTTGGCTACACACCAGCTGCACTGCTCTAAGCTGGAAGTTGGTCAAAAGGAAGCAAGGGCGGGTTGAAGCCTCTACATTTAATCCCTGCTGGCCTAGATGCGACTGCCCCTTGTGAAGAAAGAAAAGGATGGAGGATGGGAGAAAGGCAAAGATGCTATTGTTGCCAGGGCAGCCAAACAAAAATGAAATGGAAGCCTCAAATGGAGCAGGAAAGGGCCAGGTATTTTTGTTGAGTCCATTTCCCATTTTCTTTTCCGGCAAGTGCAGGTCCACTGAAGAGATGCCCCAACCTGGGAAGCCTGGAGTCTGAGAAGAGATGGCTTGACATACAAACAGCATGACTGAATGCTGCCCCCGGACTTCCCAGGCGAAAGGGGAACTCTCTCTTGGCCTGTGCACCCAGCTTCCCTCTGCAAGGGATTCACCTTTTAGTTGCGGCACAGGGACAGTCAGACTCCCAGGGACAAGAGTCTCCCTCATCTCCTGCCCCAACCCCTACCCCAACCCCATGGCTCCTGAGAGCAGCCCTTGCACCAGTGCCTGCTTGGAGGCATGTGTCTGGGCTCCCTCCCTGTCACCCGCTAGAATGGCTTCTCCCCCATGTAGCTGGCTTCCCCCAGACTTTGCAGGCTGACCCATCAGCCTGTCCTACTTCAAGCGGTAATTTGGGTGGGAACAGGGGGCCCCTTTCTACTCATGAGGAATTTTCTAGTCCCTGGCCCTTCCCACCATGACCCAGTTCATGGTGCCTGCAGCCCCAGTCTGTTATGGCCCCATCTGCCTGGCATCCCTAGCTCAGGGTGGCAGAGCTCACTTCCCAGCTTTCTCTTCTCTCCCCTGATCTCTAAACAGCTCTCAGACTTTTCTTGCTTCTTAGGAGGTAGGAGGTTGTTGCTCAACCTCTGGAGGGTTTGCTTCCTTTTGGGGATTCACACTTTTGAGAAGGATTGGGAGGAAGGCACCAGGATACCATCTTCCTCTGCAGGCTGAGGCCTAACTCAGGCTAAGGTCTTAGGTTTCAGGAATCCCATATTTAAAGCAGTTTTGTCCTCCTGGTGCAATGCTTCTGGGAAATGGGAATTCTGGTAGAGTTGGGTTTGTCAGGCTTCATACTAGACCCTGGCAATACTCTGATGTTGTCTGTCATTCTCCCGTCTTTTGCCTGTGATGCAGAAGCGCCCAAAGAGCTTCTCTAAACACAGGTGGGCTGACAGCAGTGAGGCTGACCCTCTTGCTGTGGGAAGGCTGCTGCATTTCATAAGCATGTACCAAAATCTTAGCTGATCTTGAGATGAGAGAACGTCTGTGTTGGTGCCCTGACTTTCCTTCCCATCCCCCTCCCCTGAAAAAGCCCACATCATTTCCGTGTGATCGCATCTAGAGATTGACTCTGGAGCCTAAGATGCATCCTACCTTCCTTGGATCCACTTGCCCTCAATCAAAGGATCTTCGCGTCCCATATTCACATGGAGATTCCCCAAAGTGTTTTCTATTCTGTTTACCTGCAGGACTTTCTTTTCTCAGTGGGCTTCAGGAACCCATGCCTCTTCCTTGACATTGCTAGGGGTCCTTGTCGGTAGTTGGGCAATCTGATCCAGTGAGATTTATTCTAGAATTTGAGACATCTTTTGTGCTTGTTGCTCCATGAAACATTTTTCTTTCCCATGGCTCTATCAGCGTAATGTGCAATTTATTTTTATCGGTGGCAGCAAGTATTTTTAGCTACATTGCTTGTAGTGCAGACCTCTGGTTTCTTGAGCTTTTACAGCACACTGGATTTCTACCCTATATACATTTCTGAGACCCTTTTCCCTAAAAAGTTGCATTAAACAACTGTTATACTTTAAGGGGGGCTTGTCTTTTTTCATTCAAATCCCGAGTCTCCCTTTGCACTTTTTGGATATACAGTGCTATAATGAGTAACTCTCAGATTCACCCTGATAGTCACTATTGTCTCAAATTATCATTCTGAAGGGCTGAACTACTTTCAGGAAAGGTGTTATAGTCTAGGTGCAAAGAAAACAATCAAGTGTATTTGGACACAGCGCTAGATCCTGGTAAAAGAGGCAGGTGCCTGTAAGTTAAGTGCTGCAACACTAAGGTCTCAGGTGCTTAGCCTCCGAAGTGGAATCCAAAACCCAGAATTAGGCACTTCAGCTTTGTGCACAGTGCACGGGAGGAGTGAGGTGCATCAGAAGGATAATCCAGAAGACCCACATGCTATGCTAAGTGGGGTAATGCCTACTTTGGACACAGGAGTCCTACTCCTGGAACTATCTCTAGTTTTTAGATAATGTCTAATTTGAAATACTGGAACAATGTTGGAACCAGAGACAAGGACCCAGGACACACTCTTCCTGGGCAAATACCTTAACTGCTAAGTAAGAGTCATGCTCTTTGCTAACTCTCTTTTCTAGCTCCATGAATCTTGCCCTTCTTTCTGCACTGTGGTGCAGCTTCAAGAGAAGGGGTGCAGGGTGCCCTCACTTAGCCTTGGCCATAATTCTGCTGGCTAAGACACTTTTGGGAGGTGGCATCTGGGCACCTCAAGTGTCCACCTAAGACTTGTTTTAGATGTCTTAATCCTTTCTTGAATGTGGCTCTGTGTCTTTCAGAAAATATTGAGAAACTTTGTTTTCATAGTTCATTGAACTAACTATCAGCCTATTTTAGCAGCTGGCTGAAAGCTGGTATAGAAAGCTGGCTTAGCAGGCAGGAAACAGCCCCGGAACTTACTGCAAAATGATACCCCAAAAGGGGGTTTCTCCACTCGTTGGCAGGGACTTGACTTTGCGCCTTCACTAACCAGTAGAAGATGCAACTTGACTCCTTTGGAGAGACAGGAATTGGGATATAAAAATATTCGGACCTGCATCTCAAACAAGCCTGCCCCCACACTGTGGATAACACGTGTGCTGGCCATCATCTGCTCTGTACACCTGCAGGCAGGGAAAAAGGAGGCGCTTATACAGCCTCCATTACCGGTAAGTAACTTTCCCTTAAGAAAAGATTCAGAACTCCATGTGTTATAACTTGCTCACTCCCTTTCCTTCCTAGCTGTACCTGCCTAGATTCTTAGCTGAGTGGGGTTCTCTTTGCATGCATCAGGAAACTCTGAAGCACAGCAACCAACTTTAAATTCTGTTTAAGATACTCCTTACTCATGCAATGTTCTTCTCAAACCAACCTATTAAGCTACTACTCTCTCTTCTTTCAGACACCTTTGTAAGAGTTGCTTCTGCCAAAACATCTAGAGGAAACCAACCAACCTGTGGTGATCACACTGAACTGTTAAAGGAAAATGGACTAGGTTCTAACTGCTTTTAAGTTGACTGATTCTTTATTATAAAAATGTCCTGTGCCATTACTTCTCACGTCTCCAGGGGAGTTTTGAAAACCTCGAAAGGGCTTTAGACGTACAAGTCCCATGAAAATTTACTGGGATTCTTGCTGCTAAAACCTATATGTGGTTTGGGAAATCTCCTCCAGGGTTTGCAGCAGGATTTTATTTTCCTGCCACATTTCACTCTCGGTGTCCACTTCATGCCTTTTGCTAATCATAAAATCCATTAGTTTAGGCCAAGTTATAAACAACTGGAAACTGCCATTTCCTGGCCATGTTTTTTCCCCTACAGCTGGTTCCTAGTTTGCTACCAAAAATCCCTCAGCGTTTTCCCAGGTTTGTGCATACCCTTTGCTGTTGCAGGAGCACTAACAGTAATAGCACAAGACCCAAGTACTCTTTTTGGTATAGGGGAAAGTACACAAGACCAGATCTTCTGGACCTGGCATTTCTACTGGCTGGTGTTCATAAAGCTGCACCTTTCCAAACCCCTTGTCACTGAGAGCATCTCAGATCTCCTTCAGCTGTTTTATAAACTGGGACTAGAACCCAGATCTCATCCACTTATTCCTCCTGCCTCCAAGCAAATCATCAAGTTATCAGCACTGCTCAGTACTGATTGAAATATGGTACTCCTGCATGCACACCCTTTTATTGCAGTGTTTTCTACTTCTGGACTTGTAGCACAGAGGATAATAGACCTTTACAACTTCCAGTTAAAGGGATATGTCCTTTAGCTTGAGCAGTAGATTTCTACTCTATGCAACTTCCCTCCCTATCAATGGAGCAGGGGCTTTACTCAGTGGAAAGGGCACAGAATTAATGACAGCATTTGAAGAAGTAAATCTAGCATTCACTGTCTTCTGGTTCCCAGATCCCTTCCCCATATGTGCCTCAGTGAAGCCTCTGCAGAAGAAACTCATTTTTAGAGCCCAAAGTCTAGTAGTTGCATCAGAGTAAGATTTAAACTTCTCCCTTTCTTGCCTTAAAGAGCTCATAATTTAGACTAATAAATGTCTGGGCTGGGGAGCTATAGGATGCCTCCTAACAAGCTTTAAAATGTGTCTATTTTATTCTCTCAATCTCCCTCCTTCAAAGAAGTCAGAGTAAGGGAATAGGGCCTTATGGGTGGGTGAAGACAGTGTAGATAAAGGAGTGGCATTCAGAGTCAGGAACCACAGTACAGAATGAAACTAGGGAAGAGACAAAGGAGGTCTGGATCAGAATTTATATACAAAGGAGCTTATTCCCTTTGTAATGTGAAGATGTTTCAGTCCATGATTTAGTTAGTGGCTTTCTGATACATCCAGGTAAAATTTTAATAACTTCCCTCTCCTCCCCCTCATTCCCTATGGTTACTTAAAGAATTAATTTGCCAAATCTGTCATTGTGATAATGAGCTAAAATTTATTTCTGTGCACTATTTCTAATGCCCTCTAGCAACTAGATATCCCCAATCATGAAAGACAAGTCCTGAGAACGCCACACTGATTCCATACCTCAGCATTCGGTGATTAAAAAGGAGCTCTCCTGAGACTGATTTAACCTACTTATAATCCTCACAGCAAATAAAGTCTGCCATAATTATCCTGGTGGTCCTGGAGAAGGGACCCATCTTTTTCTCCTCTTGCTGTACATCTGTGGTCTTTCAAGACAAAAAGCTGGTGGACCCTAATTTATATATATTTTCCTACATACCCTGTATAAAATGATTCCCTTCCCTTCTCCCACCCTATCTACAGAGGCGGCTCAAAGTCCCCTCATTTTGTCTCCAGTTCCTGTAGTGAAGAGAAGTTCTCTAGTTAGAGACAAAGCAAAGATGTCTGAAGTTCTTGCTCTCAATTGTACACCTTTGGTCTATTTATCAGTAATAAGTTAGAAAGGAAATTAAAATGAATTTCCAAGCTCATGTAACTGCTGCTTCTAGCTGCAAAAATAACCTTAGCCTTTGAAAAATATATAAACACACATATATCTCTAAAATGTGATACATTTATACTTCCTCACAAAATAACTCACATCCTTTGCAGGTGGGTTAGTGATTATTTAATCAAATCCACAAAGAAATGGACCAAGGAATAATAAAAGCAGCAAGGAGCAAAAAATGCTTGGCAAGTGAAGTCTAGTCGAGCTTAAGGGGAGAGGGAGGGAGTAGTGGAAAGACATTGTTTACCAAAGTCTAAAATGAATGTTTCTTGTTGGCACCAAGACAGAGAAGCAAAGTCAATTGTTCATAAGTTCTTCCAATTCAGAACCACTCCCAGAGGTTTCATTTTCTGTTGATTCAAAGATATTCTAGAAGCATGAGCTCTTCTCAGTTAAACCGGCTTTGGATTCATGTTTGTGATATCATCTTGTAGCTCTTTGGATGAATGAATGGCTGTCACCACTTTCAGTCACCTCTGACTTCCATTTTCTGGCAAGTGGTGCTATCACCCAGCCCTGAGGACATTTTCCCAGCTAGACATTCACCAGGATGTTTTGTAGCTGGAGCCAGACACAAGTGCCTTCATGCTCTGAAGCAGCCTTTGCTTTGATAAGGCTGCAGTACTGCCTCTTTCCTTGGCCTCTCTGCCATGTTACATGGGCATAGGCTACCTTTTTGTTAATCCTTCACAGCAGGGATCTCACAGCTCATTTGCCTTTGGCTCCCAGGACCAGTGCTGATGCTTCACATTCCCCAGCTGCTTAAACACACCCTTTCCTAGAGTGCCAGTGCTGCAGGACATAATTTATGTTTTTGCGGGCACAGAACAGCTGGTGCAATTAGACGCACAGATTTTTGGAAGGGTTCCAAAAAAGCACCTGTTCTCTTCTCTCAAGAGACATCAAGATATCATCAAGAAATAAATGCCTAGGTAGATTTTTCTGTCTCATTTCCCTTTCCACAGTTGATTGGTCTTTGGCAATGGGTGACAGTCTAGTAAGGAGTCCTATCAGTCTTGCATTTGATATCTTCTCTGGAGCATGAGTGTTTCTTTTTCACAGATCTCTGCAGTTATGCTCTTCCTCTGTCTTGTCTGTGAACTCTCTATTAAGTTCATTTTGATATTTCCTCAACAATCCAAAGTCCTAAATTAGAGATGTCACCCCCAGAATCTCTGCCCTGTTGTTCCTGGCCTCAGTGACAACATGTAAAGAGCCATGACCTCACAGTATCTCCTTGCATGTTTATGATATAATGGGAACACACAAAAAAGCTGCAAATAAAACCTAAATAAATAAAAAATGAAAGGAAATGAGGGAAGTGCATACACAAATATAGTTTCCTTTCTCATTTCAGCCTTTTCAAGGAATGCTGTTTTACAAGATGGCATTGGTTAAAGACCCTATACCTATGCCATAAATCTTTTACCAGAAATGAAAGGCGGGCCAGCTTGAAACTCAAAACCCTCTTTCCAAGAACAGCTGTTGGGGGCTTGGGCAGCTGCCCTTAATTGTCAGTTCAGCCTGAAGCAATGCTTATGCTGTAGTGGGGGGGGGGGAACCCTCTTCACACCTCTGTATGGATGCCTTGGTCTTTTTCTGACGAGATTGGTTAGAAATTCTGAATTATTTTGCAATAGACACATACTTTTGCTTTAGAAACATGGTAAGATGTCCTTGTCTACAGTGCTGGAATAAATGTACAGAAAATAAGGATAGAATAGATGTTCTCAAGAGGAAAAACATGACTTTTGCAATGCGTGTGATAGATACTTTGTCCACTAGTATGCACAGGAAGCATATACTGAATTTCAAGCATATTATTAGGGCTAACTAAAAGGCTCCTATATTTTCTGTTAATAAAACAAACATAAGGGGATTGGACTAGATGAGCTCCTGAGGTCCCTTCTGACCCTAACTTCCTATGATTCTATAAGCAAGATTTGCCTAGCAATCTGCTTGCACTGGGGATCTCTCCAGTCTTTCCAGATGTGTTGAGACCTGTTTTGCTACCTCTTAGTTAAAGGCCAGTTCTGTTGCACAGTCCTTTTGAAATACCAGGAAATGACGCTGCAGGCTTAAGAATGTCCTGCTTCAGCAGAACTACCTACTGTTTCCATTGCAGACAGCATACATCTCATGCTTGACAATTACACATTGAAAAAAAATGTACTTGAAACTGATTAAAAAAAAAAGAGAGAGAGATTATTTTCTAGTGAAAGAAATGCCCTACTAGAGATTTTAGAATTAAAAATCAAAACCAAAATATTTTATAGCTGTAAATTAGCTAGTTGGGTTCTATTGTTCCATGCCAGAAGAAATAGATAGCCAGGGAGTGGGCCTGTTGTTGGAGAGCACTTTGCCTCCTTTACCATGTCTCATCAGGGTGAATGGGATGCTGTGTAAGCCTCACTGTCTGGCCTCACTCATGAAGCCATAATATAAACTTATAAGGATTCAGAGAAGATTCTGCTGGGTTTGATGTTGGTTGAACACATCCATGCATGAAAGGTCTACATCAAGTCTTAGACAGGTTTTCGGTCTGTGATACAGAAGACAAGAGACATCTCTGCAGACCTGGTTACTATAGCGATGGTTTCACTTACAGCCAATAAGGATCCATAAGGGAACAAAGGCCTGATTGCATGCATCTCTTTGCAGGACTGGACCTTTAGATTGCCAGTTCTTTGGGCAAGCGAATGTTTCTACAGATAGTATAACCTCGATCTACCTCCAAAAAGCTTATAGAGTGTTGTAGACGGGCCTGTTTTCTCTTGTTTCTTGTTAGGGTTAAATTAAAGAAAACGTCATATTCACAGCCTAAGAAATTCTCCTTAAGAGGCAAAAGCAGTTGCAGTGAAATTGCCCTTCTGCCCAGTGAGATATGAAAACCTCAGTGTCTGTCTAACTTCTGCCAAGGTTGCAGAGCTTTTCCTGAGGCTCTCCAGAAAACACTCACAGTATTACCTTAATATTCCATTTGTGATGTGAATATATAAATCTCAATGACATTTTCCACAGGCAGAGCCTCATACATTAGTACAGTAGCCATCAACTTGATCATATTGAAATGAATAACCTCTCTGCTATGGTCCAAGAAATGGTCCCATCTAAACAACTGGTTCCAAGAACTTCCTTAGGCTTGATTTTAAAATAGCCACCAGATCTGCTGCTGATATATTAAGAAAACGGAGATTATAAAAATTCTCCACAAATTCCATTCCTGTTAGGGGTCTTCTTTAATCACACCAAAGAAAAACCAAATATTGTACCTGGTTGTAACATCTGCTGGGTGGTAAAAGTTTTTTTGCCACCTACTCTGTACTTGGTGCAAGAAATTCTCTGCTATTATAAGGTGTTGAAGGAGCTAGCTGGGGTTATTGCAGGGCCCTTGGCACGGCTTTACAAGCGCTTGTGGTGCTCGGGCCAGGTGCCAGATGACTGGAAGATAACGTAGTCCCCATCTTCAAAAAAGGGAAGATAGAGGACCCGGGCAACTATAGGCCCATCAGTCTTACCTCAATCATAGATAGATTCATAGATGCTAGGGTCGGAAGGGACCTCAATAGATCATCGAGTCCGACCCCCTGCATAAGCAGGAAAGAGTGCTGGGCCTACATTACCCCAGCTAGATACACATCCAACCTTCTCTTGAATACCCCCAGGGTAGGGGAGAGCACCACCTCCCTTGGGAGCCCGTTCCAGACCCTGGCCACTCGAACTGTGAAGAAGTTCCTCCTAATATCCAATCTAAATCTGCTCTCCTCTAGCTTGTGGCCATTATTTCTTGTAACCCCCGGGGGCGCCTTGGTGAATAAATACTCACCAATTCCCTTCTGTGCCCCCCTGACGAACTTATAGGCAGCCACCAGGTCGCCTCTCAACCTTCTCTTGCGGAGGCTGAAAAGGTCCAGTTTCTCTAATCTCTCCTCGTAGGGCTTGGCCTGCAGGCCCTTAACCATACGAGTGGCCCTTCTCTGGACCCTCTCCAGGTTATCCGCATCCTTCATGAAGTGCGGCGCCCAGAATTGCACGCAGTACTCCAGCTGCGGTCTGACCAGCGCCCGATAGAGGGGAAGTATCACCTCCTTGGACCTATTTGTCATGCATCTGCTGATGCACGATAAAGTGCCATTGGCTTTTCTGATGGTTTCGTCACACTGCCGACTCATGTTCATCTTGGAGTCCACTAGGACTCCAAGATCCCTTTCCACTTCCGTGCCACCCAGCAGGTCATTTCCTAGGCTGTAGGTGTGCTGGACATTTTTCCTCCCTAGATGCAGCACTTTGCATTTCTCCTTGTTGAAGTGCATTCTGTTGTTTTCTGCCCACTTGTCTAACCTGTCCAGGTCTGCTTGCAGCTGTTCCCTGCCCTCCGGCGTGTCCACTTCGCCCCATAGCTTAGTGTCATCAATCCTAGGGAAACTCTTTGAGAACATCCTCAAGGAGCACATCTGCAATGGGCCAGCTTCAGGGATGATGCTTAAGGGCAACCAGCACGGTTCCGTTAGGGTCAGGTCATGCCAGACCAACCTGATTGCCTTTTATGATCAGGTCACAAAAGCACTGGATGCAGGTGTCACCATGGACGTAGTCTTTCTGGACTTCAGCAAGGCCTTTGACACCGTCTCCCACCCCACCCTCATTAAAAAACTAGGCGACTGTGGCATTGATGTCTACACAGTCAGATGGATTGCAGATTGGCTCAAGGGTCATACTCAGAGGGTGGTGGTGGATGGGTCATATTCCACCTGGGGGGAAGTGGGCAACAGAGTCCCCCAGGGCTCGGTCCTTGGGCCCGCGCTGTTCAATTTCTTCATCAGCGATTTGAACAACGGGATGAAAAGCAACCTGTTTAAATTCACTGATGATACCAAAATTTGAGGTGAGGTGAGTATGCTGGTAGGGAGGGAAAGACTGCAGCAAGATCTGGATAGGTTACAGGAGTGGGCTAACATAAACAGGATGCGTTTCAATACTGACAAGTGCAGGGTGCTGCACTTAGGCAGTAGAAACCAGCAGCACACTTATAGAATGGGAAACTCCCTTCTTGAGAGCACGCAAGCAGAAAGGGATCTTGGAGTCATTATTGACTCCAAGGTGAACATGGGCCGACAATGCGAAGTCACGGTTGGCAGGGTTAACCGGACCTTGTCGTGCATCCACAGGTGTATCTCAACTAGAGCCAGGGAGGTGATCCTCCCCCTCTATGCGACCCTGGTCAGGCCACAGCTGGAGTGCTGTGTCCAGTTCTGTGCGCCCCACTTCAGGATGGATCTGGACAACATTGAAAGGGTCCAGAGGAGGGCCAGCCACATCATCCGGGGACAACAGGGTACACCCTACAATGAAAGACTGCGGGACCTAAACCTATTCAGCCTTCACAAGAGAAGGCTGAGGGGGGACCTTGTGACTGTCTATAAACTCACTAGGGGGGACCAGAAGGGTTTGGGGGAGACACTGTTTCCCCTAGTGCCCCCTGGCATAACAAGGAATAATGGACACAAATTATTGGAGTGTAGGTTTAGATTAGACATCCACAAGAACTGCTTTACAGTTAGGGCGGCTAGGAGCTGGAACCAACTTCCAAGGGAAGTGGTGCTGGCTCCTACCCTGGGGGTCTTTAAGAAGAGGCTTGATACCTACCTGGCTGGACTCATTTGAGTCCAGTTTTTCTCCTGCCCAGGCAGGGGGTCGGACTTGAAGATCTACAAGGTCCCTTCCAACCCTACTTCTATGATTCTATGATAAGTGTAAGTGCATCATGGCCAGAGATTTAGTCAAACAAAATATCAGATCCTGTAAAAACTTAAAATAGAATCCAGACAGTACATTTCCTACCCCCAGTATGTTTCAGGCATAGTCTGATCTTAATAGTGTCTACTCTAAACCCTAGTTCATTTAAGAAACAGCTAGAGTCCAAAGCTTGACAATAGTAACTGGGCCTGGGTTAAATTGCAATTTTTAATTTTTCATGAAAATCATGAAATTAAGTGAGTTTCATGAAAAATGCAGTTTTCAGTGAAATACCACAATATGGCTGCTAGCTGGGGCGTTCCCCAGCAAGTGACCATATCATAGCATGTTGTTGCAACAAGATGGCTGCTGCAGGCTGGGGAAAGCAGCAAAAGCCTTGCAGCCCAGGGGAGCGGGGAAGGGATTGCAAAAGGGACAGGGGAAGGAGAAAGCTTGGAGATGGGTAGGAGAGGGGCTGTTTGCTCCTTTGGGCAGGAAACCTGGGGCGCCAGGGATTGGGGGACAGAACATACACGTGGTGGAACAAACAGCCCCTCCCCTACCCAATGCCAGGGTCATCTGCCATGGCAGCATCCAGGCATCCCCAACCCCCCATGCCCCAGTTTTCCCACCCGGAGGAGCAAACAGCTCCTCCCCTACCCATCCCCAAGCTCTCTCCTTCCTGTCCCTTTTGCAACCCCTCTAGTGAGAACAGGGGGAAGGGAGACTGTGGGTTTTTCAGCAATGATCACCTTGGTAGCAAGGCCTCTGGCACTGCAATTAAATTTGGCCCTAAACCTGCCCCCTCAGACAATCAGACAACCTTGTGGGGAGCAAGGTGTCACAATCTGGGCATGAAAATGGAAGCCTCCACCATGATCAGGCCATGATATCAGTGCAGGGGTGGGCAAAATACAGCCCATGAGCCACATGTAGCCCACTAGGGACTTTCATCTGGCCTGCAGGGCCCACCAATGAATTGTACCTGCCCAGCTCTTCCAACCAGAGGGTGGGAGTGAGGCACCTAAACCTGCCCCCAGCATACCCCTATTATGCCTTCCTTCCACCCTTGTGGGCAGAAGAGCCTGGCCCCATCACCACCAGGCAGCACTGCTGCTGCTGCAGGCTTCCTGCATCCTGCTTCCTCCTGGCAGCAGGTAGGGAAGCGGGGGTGGGAGCGGCTGCAGTGGATGGGAGCACAGAGCATGGGGCTGGCAGCAGCATGGAGCTCAGCTGGGCAGTGCGTGGGTGTGAGGGAGGGTGTGGGGACCCCTCCACACTTCCCTCATGGTGTGCGGCCCTGGTAGGCAGTGGGGGCAGCAGCAGTGGTGGCAGGCAGAGGTGTTCATGCTCACCACTGGTGCCTGGATCTGGCCAGCACTGCACATCCCAGTGAGGGTTGCAGCCCCCACCAGGCTGTCTGTATCACCAGCTCTCCCTGCACTCACATGGCACAGGAGAGAAGCCCCAGGTGCTGGAGCTGGCTGGGGTGGGGAAGGCAGCTGGCTCTAGTGCTAGGGAGTGCTGGCAATAGGGACTGTCTAGCAGGAGCTGCACTTCTCACTGTCATGTGCAGCGCTTTCCAGAGACAGGCACCAGTGCCCCAAGTGCCTCCACCTGCTGCTGCACCATGGGCGAGTGTGTGTGTGTGGGGGGGTCCTTGCACCACTTCCATCCTCTTTCATACCCCACAAATGCCATACACCCACACTGCAGTGTTACCTGCATTGACTGTAGCACAGGGCAGTGTGTTCCAGAGCCACATCCCCACACTCCACAACCACCACACAATCCCCCAACATACCCTGTGCTCCCCCACACCCCACCCTACACATGCACCCCACCTTACACACACACCCCAAACACACAATGTAAAAGACTAAGAATTTATTTCTGAGTTCTTATCCAATCACCTCTATATACAGTACACAAACCATGCCAACATTTTTTTTGTAATAAAATTAAGATACGTTATAGTAGGTGTTTGACTTCTGGTGTATGATTTGTTTTTTTCTGTTGTTTTGCTAAGATGGCGACCGCAAAAGGGAGTATTTCTAGGGGGAGGGGATAAGGGGAAGGACTTCTGGTGGCAAAAGTTAGGGGTTAGAGCGGGATTTCAGACCCCAAGATGGTGACCAGGGAGTGGGGCAACTGTCAAGGGATGGGGCTACCCATGCAGCCCCCGAAAGCTCACCAAACCTCAGTAACCAGCCTTCCACCTGAAAGTATTGCCCACCCTTGTATTAGTGTAACCTTTCTGCTGGGCACCGGGTTCAAAATTTTGGGGTAGTAAATATATTTTGCCTTGGCTCGAGCCCCCACACAGAAATCTGGGAGCACTAAATTAATTACTAGGGTGTCCTGCATAAACAAAAAAACCCTCCTTGCAAGCAGTGTAACCATAACAATAAGTTTAATACAAAAAACAGAAGAAAACAACAAATTCAACATGAAATGCTAGTAACTACATGATGCCATCTGTAGGTTGCAATGCCCCAGGGGAAGCTGCTGGAGAGCACAGGTCCTTTGGCTGTGCAAGGGGCCCCTTGGTGCTCTCGGAGAGATAGTGGTGTGACAATCTTCGCTGCCACGGAGGGGCTGTATGTATATAGGGGGAATGACTGCAGCTCCAGACAGCATGGACACACTTCTGGGCTGGATTATACGGCCTGCTGAAATGAAAACTGCAGACAAACTCCAAAGGAAACAGGTTGATTAATGGCTACAGCTGGCCCACCCACACAGGTGACTAAAGCAAATGACTATCAAAAGGAACAAGGGGAAAGACCAGGCCTACCCTTCTAGGCCTGGGCTGCAGGTGATTTGGCTCTCAGCTC
Organism: Crocodylus siamensis; assembly: GCF_052110815.1. Classification (NCBI taxonomy): domain Eukaryota; kingdom Metazoa; phylum Chordata; order Crocodylia; family Crocodylidae; genus Crocodylus; species Crocodylus siamensis. Next base: position 46,403,944 of record NC_143405.1, read on the forward strand.
CACTGGGAGCAGAAAGTGGCAAGCCTCAGCCCTGGCCCCAAACTGGCAGGGTTAGAAACTCCCAACTTCCAGCCCTATTTAAGCTGCCAGGCGTAAATCCTGGCCAGCAAACTCAAGGAACCAATATTCTTTCTCCCAGTATTTATCCCTTTCTTGCAAAATATTGCGGTTCGTTTCTTTTGGAGGCTCGCAAATAATAATTCTCAGGCACACACTATTAGCAGCACAAAAGGTGTATTTGCAAATAGGGTCAGAGCAGAGACAGAAAATCTCAAATTGCTCCGCCCCCTGAGGAAATCTGCAGCAGGTACTATATGCTCTCCCTCCTGGGCACGTGTGCAGAAACAGGAACTCTTACAGCTCATTTCCGGTTCATACAAACACATATGCAATCACGTCACTTCATCCGTCGCATGTATATTCTAATTAACTACTTAAGTATGCGGGGCGGATAGGCATATATGCATCAGCTAATTACGCACGCTCAGAAAGCTCTCTAGGTCACCAAGAGTTGAAATCCACCCCCCTTTCAAGGACACAGTCAGTTGAATTCCAGCTTCTGTAATCTGCATGTGAAAGTCAGGGGGAGTGTGGGAGTAGAGAGTAATTTAGCATTAGAAAAGCTAGCAATGGCCAAGGGGAAAAAAAAAAATGTCCTTGGCAGTGTTTCTTCTTATCAGGTACGAGATGCAAACTGTGCAGTTCTAACAATATTTCTAACACCTTAAAACTTCAAAAGAGAAATAGGGGAAAAAAAGGAGGAGACAGGAGTTCCCTGACACTGAGACAATTTTCTCCCTCTCTCTGCTCTACCTGAGCTTCCCTATTTGCTATCTGCAACTCCTTTTCCCTTGGAGGAGACTTGACTCTTCAGTGGCCCCTGGCAGCTTCTCTCCCCCTAACCAGTCTAGCTCTTCTTATACTCCTTTGCACAACATCACCCTGGCCCTGTCCAGGCAGGGAGTACCTCACTCCGGTTCTTCTCCCAACCAATCAGCCTGAGGAATCCTCTGCTTCCCCTGGCCAGTAAGGCCACAGGTTTTTACATATTTTACCAATATAGACTCCAACTTGCTATGTGCTGAGCACATGGGCAAAACATGGGTCATCTTGCCTACAAAAAAAAAAGAACACACAAAAAACACAATATATAACCCCTCCGTTACATTAGTGAGATTGACCCACGATTTAAACCAGGCCCTTGGAGCAAGGTATTCTGTATAACATGTCTCATTGAATTCATTGGGGTTATCTGGTTCATATGCACTTGTCTACTGTTGCTCTGACACAGTATTTTAAGTTAATAGGCACGTTGTGATGCCATGGGTTGTACTGTTTCTTTTTCATAACAAACGCAATTATAATTAGGTGCATAGTTAGAATCCAAGGCTTTGTCAGATGGAGAGCACCAGACAATGAAATGCAGCTGATGTAGGTTGGCTTCCTGGGCCAGTAGAAATCCTGGTCCCTGGCCAGGGTGAATTCTTTGAATATTGAAGAACCACACTGGTAAGTAAGGAGTCCGATCCTACTTGAAGTGGTTTCAAGGACTGGAGGAGGTGCAGTTTAAATGGAGAGATCCTTTAAGCAGAGAATTCCTCTTGGTTGACAAAATATAGGGTTATGTTTAGGGAAAAAGTGGTCTGACAAAAACTTGATGCAGATTTGAAATTTTTCTAGTTTGTGGGGGGGATGAGATATAGAAGGGGAGAAAAGTCTATTTCATCTGCAACCCAAGAAACTGGAGTATCTAAATTTTTAACATAGCTGGAAACTGTTTAAAACAATCTATTTTATTTTAGCAGGCATTTGCCTGGCTAAGTCTCCCATTCCAAGGTATGGGGTGTAGGTGTGCAACAGATGTACGTTTAAAGTCATGGCTGTGATAGGTGTGTGAGCAAAGAAGGACAGAGGGAATTAGCTAAATTCTGAGGCAAGAAAGGGTCTATCATGTCTTGACCACCAGCCATCTTCTCCCCCTTCTCTTTATATTCGAAACATTTCTGCAAGCCATTCCTATATTTATCTTATCAGTTATTTTTGCATTGCGTCCCTCATTGCTTAGCTAGATGATTGTCCCCAATTTTGCTTTGAATGTGTCTGACCACAATTTCTTCATGGCAGGGAATGTGATCCTTCCATGTTTTTATACATGCTGAATACTTTTACATCATTTCCCAAATTCTTGATAGCCATATATGTATTTCATTAGGCCAGGGGTGACCAAGATATGACTTGTGGGGCTACGTTTTCCATCTTAGAGCCCCAGAAATTTGGAAGTGTGGCAAACTGTGGAAGTGTTAATTGTCATGCCTGCCAGAGCCCCATGGCCAGATCCAGAGCATGGAGCTGCATCACTTGGCCTGTGAGGCTCCTCCAAGGGCTGGAAATTTGGTGATGAGAGGAGCAGCAGCTGCTGCAGCCTGGGATTGACAGCAATTAATGCTGCTGCAATCAAATTCCAGCCCTGTGGGCCAGATAATGCAGCTTTACCCTCCAGATCCAAGGCTGCAGACTGGTTGTGTGCTTCAGATCCAGACTGTGGACCAGCCTGTGCCATTTATCTGGCCTGCGGAAACAGATGTGTTGGACACCACTGAACAAGGCTTGGATAGAAAGTGAGGGCTTATCACCCCGCTGCACAATAAAAGTAATTCTAAAAGCAGTGCAGTATTCATGATGTGGCACTTGACACCTTGGTGTAGCATTCTCTATAACTGACCAGTTTCTTCCTCTTGCTCCTAATTGCAGATATTGTTTGCATGCTTGCATGCATTTCATTCAGAATCCATATAGAGATGCATTCTAGGATCCACTTGTAAATTTTCCTCCTTGTTCTTATGCTAACTGTGGCCTATTTAGCCAACACTGTCTCTTTCCAGCCCCACACTATCTAACAACAGCCTTCCTCTCTCTCATCCTGCAGGCTTTATTATTAATGTTGATAGGAGAGCCTGCTACTTCCTGGAGTTCCTGCTACCATCTTCTGCTTCATCGTGGCCATTTCTTTGTTCAAATCCCAGAAAACATTCCTTCTTCCCTTGTCAGTACTGTTGTTGTGAGTGCTTAAAGGGCTGGCAGTCATGATTTTTTCTAACCGTAATTCATGATAACACAGCATTAGTGTAGTGGTTAAGGAGCATTGATGGATTGACTCTCTACACTGGGTGAAGAGAAGATGGGAACTGAGGCAGAAATAGCTCTGTTCCGCACAAAGGAGAGGGGAGAAAGCACTAGCTCTGTTTGGTGAGGGGCCAGGTTATTTTTCTGCACATGAGAAGGTTGCTGTTCACCCAGAGACAGGGAATGGGGACACAGCAGTAAATGAAGTGGGAATTTCCCTGTAGATCAGGGAGTTCCCTTGTGGAGTAAGAGCAGGGTAGAGAGAACCATGTTAGACAAGGAAAATTAGAGACTTGGCAAGCGTGTTGTGTGCTTGGTACTGGACAGGACCTCATCGCTTCTCCCTATTTTTATCATGTAATTAGTGCTTTGCTCTGTAAAGCATTCTGTGACATAGTGCTATATGTAATCTGTGTTATATATATATATATATATATGTGTGTGTATATATAACTACTATGCAAAATAAAGTTGCAATCTACTGCATTGGATAAATATGTAATAAACACACAAAAAGAATGGCTTTAAACTAGATGTCTAGTCATTGCACCTGAGGCACTAGCTTGCTCTGATAGTCCAACTGGCCATTATTTCCTGCCTCTTTGTGAACTCTTGCCAGCAAAGAGTTTTCCTGCACAGTACCTCAGGCATTTGGGTTATCAGTAAGATCCTTCTGGGTGAGAGGAACAATGAAGACTATAATCATACATCTGTTATTGTTCAGAGACTGTCTCCCTTGCATCTCATCTCTCTTTGGTATAATAATAGTGATTTGCTTCTCTATAGCTCTTTTCAGACAAGGGTTCCAAGTGAACAACATTTAAGCAAGCTTCATTTCTGAGCGGTTGGCAGAGTTTCTATTCCTATCACTCCACATGCAAGAGAAACACGGTTCCTTCTGGAAGGGACTGTGGCCATAGTGTAATAGCACACAGCTGCAATGCACAGCAGCCCAGGGGAGGAAAGGCAGAAGTAGCACATTGAGCTAAATTAGAGGTGGTCTCTGGGTAAGCCAATTACACATGCTGGAGCAAGTCCAGGATGCTAAGGCGAATGCCTCAAGAACAAAGTCTCCTGCGGCAGAGAGAGCCTCAGCAGCATGTGCCCCTTCCCAGCAAAGCTCCATACTTTCCAGCACAGCACTGAAGGTGCAGCCCAGCTGAAGAATGGAGCCACCAATTGCTCTGGCATAAATCAGAGCAGCTCTGGGGCTTCTCTGACTTCAGGCAGCCTGTCCTAGACTGCTCCTTTTCAGCTCCAAGTTGCCAACATGCCGAGTGAATCTCCCCCATTCTTCCCAGGAACCCCCTGATACTGGGAGCTGTGTGTCTCAGACCTACTCTTCACCTCTCCTGTGGGAATCTCCCACTTCAGTGGCTCTTCTCCAGTTATACCATGAAGTTAGTATGATGGGGCTGTAGTGGGGGGGCATTCATTCATTAGACACAAAAATAGGAGTGCACTCAGTGACTCACCAGCACCACTTCCTGCAGCACTTACGTGTTCCTTGGAGCTCTCCCAAGCAAGCCTAGCCCTGCTCCATTTGTGAGAACTAGCAGGATCGCAGCACCACACTGTATGGCTTCAGGCTGTTCCCATTATTATAAAATTCAAACAAATCTAGATTAAATCATATTGCACACGTTACTAACCTGTAACCTTGTTGCTTTGCCTTGTCCACTCCCAACCCAACCTCCCATCTCCTCCTATTCCTCTCTAGGGGCTGCTTGGCTTCTCTTTCAAGCTTGTTTTTCTCCTTTCACCTCATGTAGATGGAAGAGACCTCACTGGCTGTCTTAGACCTTGCCACCACATGTCGGTGAGGAGGTGCGTGCACTTCCCCGGCAAATTTTTTTCTGAGGAGGTTGATCTTCAGCCTACACTGGAAAATGAAGTGTTGTTCAGCAGTTGAACTGTCAGTTGGCTTTGATCAGTCCTCTCTCAGCAGCCAGCAGCAATAGTGCTGGATGCCAAAACAATGCTGGTAGCAGGACTAACAACTGGAAGTGCTGCAAGAGCCTAGCTCTGGTAGTAATAGCTGTGGTGGAGAAAATGTGGTCAAAGCATAGGAGTTGTCTGATTGTCTGTAATCTCCTAACACTGCCTTATGCATGTTTTATACAAATAGTTCAACACTTGAATTCCATCGATAGGAACACAACACGGCTTCCTGAAAGACAGGGTGCCGTATCAAACCTCCTCCGATAGGACTTCCCACACCTGTGTGAGAATCTCCGCTCTCGAGCAGGATCCACACCTGTCGCAATCGTCTGGAGCTGAGCCTTTCACTGCTCTACAATGAAGAACTGAAGGGTTTGTAGTCAGGGAGATTATTAGATGAAAACAGGAAAAATTACAGAATTGCTCAAACTGGATGTCCAGGCAGGCCTGAAGAATATTATTCTCCCAGCCCAATGCATGTAACACTGAAGTGGAGAATGGCCTGTGACATAATGAAGAGCAGCGAGGGAAAGGGAAGTTGTCTACCAATTCTGCTCTTCTGGAAAAACCTGGCAGGCTTCTCAACTACACAACCTGCCAGGCCCCCAGCTGTGAACTTCCACCCTGAAAGGTGCTTGCACAGAGCCTGTGCTTAGAGCATGGTGTACTGTCCCAAGCTGATAGTGTGTACGTGTACTAGTGCCTTGTGTCAGACCCTGAGTTATAGGACTCACGTGGTTAACAGCAGCTCTCCAGTCACTGTGCTTTTGGAGTAGGACAGAGCTAATTATTACCTCCACTATTGTTGTGATGTGCCAAGTGCCCACGGCGTGCAGCATGGGAGTAACTGTCAAGTGCCAGGTTGTCTGCAAAGTTTTCACTAGTGACTGGGAATTTGAACTCCTAGAAAGAAATCCTTACCACTCCAAAGTGAACATTGGCACCTGACTTGGAAATGGGAACCAAAATGTTCTTTTCTCCACTGTATCTAGCTTTACTTCTAAATGTAATGAGGCCCCAATCTCTGGTAGATTTATGGCTAACATGGGCTATAGGAAATTAAATGGTGTCAGCTAAGTAGATAAGCATCTAGGATATGATCTAGTTCCCATTTGGAGCCAATGGCAATGTTCCCAATGACTTGAGTGGGAGGAACAGGCTCCTAATCTCCTGGGAGGAACAAGAGCCAAAACTGGCTAGGTCTGGACAAAGTTGCACTTTTATTTTGTTTCTCTGCAAATTGTTCCAGGGAAGAACACATTTATAAAAGGTCTTTGTACCTTACAAAGGATTGTTCCACTTTAAACTAATGCCAATGAGATCAACAAGTGCCCTTGCACTGTCCCACAGTGCTATGAACAGAGTCTGGCAAGCTTCTCTGGAAAGAAAGGTGCTCTCTATTCTGATAACAGCAGCAACATCAAGACGGCTGGCAACTGTTTTAAGCACTATTCATCAATATATTTTTCATAATGTTTTAAATTATTTTTCCTTCATGTTGTGTCTAAGAGGTGTTTTGAAATCTGAAGATCAGATGCACATCTTTATTAATAGATGCCTGCCCCCTTCTGCCAGTATTTACACACTGGTTCATTGTTGTAGGGGCTACTCAGAAATATTAAACCTTAGGGGTTGATTTTCATTTTAAACAGATTTTTCACAATGATGTTTTCATTCTGAAATGAAGCTCAAGCTAACTTTGCAAACAGATATTATGGAAAGATACCAAATGGGTCAACGCTTGGAACTACCTACCCCACCTTGTGAAAGTGCTTCTAGGAGAAGCAGTATTAAAGAAAAAAAAGGCTTATTTTTAAAGGAACTACTTTAGGGATACTAAGTCATAAAGCCATAACATCAAGACCACACATCCTGCTGAAGTTATGTTGGGAACAGCTGTGTTTAAACCCAATTGTTCTAGCATGACATCCCTGAGCAGTCTAGAGAGTGATTCTTTCTCAAAAAATGTACTTTTCACCTACGCTTCTGAAGCTTTTGCTTGTCATAGGGGTATCAAAGCAATGTTGTACAGCCTCAAGAGTGGGAATATAAATAAATAAATAAATAAATAAATAAATAAATAAAATCCATGATTATTGAGGATGGTAGGCTTCTTGGTCTCAGGAGATGCCAGTCCCGATGCACTCACTTTCTTCCTGCATTCCTAACCCTCCTGTTGTCCTGGATCTAGCAGTGGGCAGGTTGAGTACATCGGATTAGATGATCAGGCCCAGGATGAGGAAGATGTGGTACTGGAGGGGAGTGCGGAGAGGGGGACAGAAAAATGAGGTGACATATTATGGTCTCTAACATCACGGAGTCCTGAACTAAAACTTAGGCTCCTAGATACTATACAAATACAAATAATGAGGCCATCGGCTTGCTAGCAGGGAATGTATTCCAGTACTTACCAAGGGCATGTTCCTGCAAATATTTATACCTGTGTTTAACTTGACTGCCATGAGTGATATGAGTGTGTTAAAAAATAGGCATGTGCAAGTGTTTGCCCAAGCCCACTGGTGTCAGAAAGTATCTGTACCCTGATGTCAGCCAGCAGGGTAGTAGGAAGGTTATGGTCCTGCTGAGACAGACATCTGAGTCTGCTTATCTCCTATCTCTTAGTGAAGTTCCCTAAGAAGCACCCATTCAGCCCTAGTGCTACATGGATAAAATTGTTCCATTAATTTCTGTTCCCTGCCCACTTCACCTCTGTTTGCATACACTGTGACCTTGGACAGTGTAGGGATACTAAACCATTTAAACAAACATTGGCAAATGCTCAGAATGTCCTGGCAGAAAAGAAAAGAAGCTGGTCCCAGCTACTCAAATTCCTGTGACTACTTCTGAACAACTGGCAGATCTTACCTGTCTTCAGTTCAGGTGCTCCAAACCAGGCTGTGAATGTGTGATATATTTATGGTCAAAAATGCCTTAATATATTCTCAGTGAGAGTCTGCATCTGCTTTAAATCTCTCTAAATTACAGTGGAGGGGTCAGTCCCAGCTGAATAGGATCAGAGGTGAGAGCAAAGAAGTGATGCTTAAAATTCAAAGCAGCCCAACCTGCCCCATGGTGATTTAATCATATGACTGACTTGTTGGCAACAAGCCAGCAACCCAATTCCAAGGAGAGGTGCATTTCAACAGCTTCAGCTGGTAATTTAAAAGATAGGCATATGGGGGGAAAGAAAGCAGTGTTTGGCTGGAGTGCTGTGTATGTATGTTTATTTTTAAAGGTAAACAAGATAGATTGGAAGAATATTTATTTCTGCCCCCATTGCTGTAAAGCAAACTTTCCCACACAGCTTGACAGAGATAATCTGCTTTTTAACCAGCCTGGTGAATTTGTAGTGACAAGTTTTCATTTTGAATGTTTAGAAATTTCCTGATAGGTTCTCATACAATTATTTTGATTAACAATGAGGTTTTCAGAACAAGATGAAAGGCTCTTGGAGGCACTAAATGGGCACAACAGTTTTGTGTTACTCATCTCTCCTCTAGGTTTAGGTTCCACAGCATTTCTAGCATTTGGACCAAGTTCTTGGGAGGCTATAAAAGAAAACTGCACATTAGGGAGAGAAATATTTCACATCTCCATTCCCTTGGAGCCTGATTTCCAGAACTATCGGAGGTAACAAGGATTAGAAATGTTCATTCTAATGTAGAAAACAGAAAAATCAGATCACGGATTTGTCCTCGTGTCCAGTAAGAATATACAAAGGGGGTTTTTTTATAACAGAAGTAGAACTTTTAATGAGAACAACACTTTGGATGGTCCTTTTGGTTAACTGTAAAACTGAAAATGCAGGCTGAAAAATATTCTACGCATTGATAGAGAACAAAAAGTAATGAAATATGACCTCAAATTGAGATGATTCTAAAAGTAGGAGATGTCTCAGAATTAACCAGGAAAATGATCATTTATTTGATCACTGCTTATTTTGCTGTTGTTTGTTCCACAGTTTTACTTTTACTTCATTGTATTATTAACATTTGGGGTGTCTCCTTTTAAAAAAAATTGGAGCAATCTCACCATGCTTACCTAGACATGAAGAGTATCTCTGCTCCTGTGTTCCAACAGCATATGATACCTCCCTACCAGAATGGAACGTGGGTTTACCTTACAACACAAAGAATTGTTCTCAAGATCACCCACCTCTTTCTGCAATGGGATGCCTGCTAGTTGGAGCTAGTGGCATCTGAAAGTTTGGTAAGGAGAAAGTGACTTATAAAGTGGTTCCTGGAGCCATTTCATGCTGGATCATGACCTGCTCAAATAGGTCAGGGTCTGTTGCCCCTTGAGAACCTCCACTACATCCTCCATATCTCTACAGGCTATGCTAATCTGGATCTTTACATCAGAAAATCAGGGTGCCTATACACGTGCTTTGATGTGCTCTAATTAGAATGCTCTAGCATTTCCGCAGTATCATGTGTATAAGCCCCTGTAGGTTTAAAAATGGCTGCTGGGGCACTTTAACTAAAACTCATTGAATGACTGTTAGTTAAAGTGTTCTGTGGCCTTTTTTAAATGTGCTCGGGCTTAATACATGTGACTCGGATGTTTTAATCAGAGCAGCTTTCCTGGACATTAACACCCCTCCCACTCCTCTCCCATGCATGTGTTTAGGCAGCTCATTGCCACAAGGGGGAACAGCATGTTTCAGATAGAAGTGTTCTACCTATGTCAGAAAAAGTCATGTTGCCAATCTGGCAAGTAGTGTTTATAGCCACCATATTGGAATCCAAGATAGCTGTCATGAATTCATATTTTGGTCAACATTTCAGCCCCCACTAGGGTTAGGAAATTAATTCCAATGGTAAAGCCAACTTGTATGAACTGAGGAAATCAATCATAACATTTCTGTCCTGGTAGCCATATTAGACTCCAAGATGGCTGACACATTGGCATGTATGTAATGACTTGGTGTACTTAAAATCCTAGTAAACAATACTCTAATACTAAAACCTCTCAAATTCTATCACTACAAATTTCATGGCAGGCCTAGAGAACTGAAAATATTACAACTCATACTAGACTACTTATTTTACGTTATATTAAATAAGACAATAACATTTTTTAAAATTTCAGAATGCGGATAAGTTAGATATTAATAATGTGTAACTCAATGGCAATGAAACACACAATGAAACATATGCTTGGCTTGAGGCAATAGGAAAATATAATAGTTTAATCCAATGGTAATACAACAGTAATACAATGGTATATATAACATTAATACAATGGGTAATTGCAGTTTTTCGGATCTCTTCATCACTTGAATCAATTTCTGAATCTCTGTAATTATTATTAGGGCTGTGTGAAGCTTCAGTAGCTGATTCAATTCGGAGGAGATTTGGCCTGATTCAGAGACTGAATCTCCAAATCCGAATCAAATTGGGAGATCAAGTAAAAGCTGTGAATTAATTGAAGCATCTGAATCCATTCAGAAAAGCTTCAGCCGATTCGGAAATTTGGGCATAGACTAAACAGCTGGTAAGTCTGTTGGGGAAGGGGCATGGGGGAGGGACAAGCTGTCCAGCTGGGGCAGGGGGCACGTTACTTGGAGAGGCGGGGGTGGGGGAGGAGGCATGGGATGCAGGCATGGCAGTGCTGGGAGCAAGGTCTCTGCTCTGCTGCCACCCAGAATGAACTGTGCCTGCATTGCACCACCCCTCCCCGCGCCCACCAGCTGGGCAAGCAGCAGCAGAGCATAGCTCCTGCTGCTCCCCCCCACTGGGGCAGAGGTAGGCACAGCTGGAAGAGCCACTGGAGAAGCCCCCATGGCTGCCCTGCCTGGCCCCATTGCATGTCCAGCCCAGCCTCTGGCACCAACTTCTTAGATCTAGTTGTGTGATGTATCAGCAAGCTTAACCCAACATGTTTTGGTGTTAGCTTTTTGCCCTCTGACTGCAGGTAAACCAAATCCTGACATAGATTCCATACCTCTCTATATTCTTATCTTGTGCACAACTTTCAACATCTAAGTCATCATTGTCATCTTCCAAAATCAAACGGATCAATGTATAAAGGCTATCTGTAGAGACCTACCAAATTCATGGCAGAGTGGGCTGTGCAGTGACCCCTTTAATTTTGAAGGCTCCCCTTGTGTGCCTCCCTACCATTAATTGGTGGAGGGGCCCTGCTGCTTGCCATTTGCTCCTGATGGGTGGGGAGGCAAAAACCACAGTTTTAAATATGGTGACATTTTTGCTGCTCGCTGCTGATTGGCTGAGGGGCCCTGGCAGCCCTGCTGTCTGTTGCTAACCAGCCAGGAGGCAAAAACAGCACTATATTTAAAACCATGGTTTTCACCTCAGTGCTGATCAGGAGTAAGCAGCAAGTGGTGGCAGGGGGCACATAAGGGAATCTGCAAAATTGGTAGGAATGGGGTGCATGGTGGCTGCTTTGATTTTGCAGGTTCCTCCACATGCACGCCACCTCCCCTCCGCACTGGTCACTGCTCACTCCTGATCAGTGGGGAGGCAAAAACCACAGTTTAAATATAGTGCTGTTTTTGCCTCCTGGTCAATCAGCAATGGACCACAGGGCTGTCAGGGCCCCTTGGCCAATCAGTGGTGAGTGGCAAAAATAGCGCCATATTTAAAACTTTGCCTCCCCACCCATCAGGATCAAGCAGTGGGGCCCCTCCACCAATTAACAGTGTGGCTACACACAGGGGAACCTTCAAAATTAAAGGAGCCACTGCACAGTGCACTCCCACTATGAATTTGGTAGGTCCCTAGCTATCAGAAACACATTTTTGGGCTTGCTCTTCATTCAAGTTGCTGTATCTTCTTGTGCAATCTCCACATATGAATGAGAATGAAAGCCTTGGTGCTTCTGTTGATCCTCCCACTTGCAGTCAAGATGGTAATGTGTTACCCCCAGGTCCTTAACCGTGCCAGTCTTGCCCTGCAAGCACCCTCGTTCTCTCCTGCCACATCTTGTTGGTATGATGAATATAGGGAGGCTGCCCTTGAGCTTTAGTTTTGGATATGGTCGGGTTAGATCCTATTAACCCTGTTGTTCCTAAACCCCTTGACATCCCACTTCACTGTGGATGGTTCCCGAGTCTCTCAGCCTTATGGACGGTATGCGTGGCTCCAACCACCCCTTTACCATGCCCCAAGCCTCACAGATGATACTGGTGTTGTCTTGCCTAGGCCTCATATTAATTCAGCCCCTTGTCCTCGCCGGGCTCTCTGCAGCCCTGTCTCTGCACTCTCTCTGGCTATTCTATCCAACCCATGCAGCCCCTGAAAAATTTAGAAAATTAATTATTATCTGTACATGGCCTCCTGTCAAAGGTGACAAGGCACCAGTGGCAGCAGGACCCAGGAGGAGGGGGTGGCAGGACCCAGTGACTGAGCAGCAAGGCCCACCTGGCCCTACCCCAACCCCAACCCCAACGGAAGCCTCTGTGGCTTCTGGCTTGGTGACCCTTTGCTGTTCCTCATCCTCTCTCTGTCCAAGTGGAGAGTCAGATAAGATCAGTCAGAGGGAGGGGGGGAACCACTATGATCAGCCCATGCTGCAGAACCTGGGCCAGACTGGATCCATGCCATGCATGGAGTTGGCAGCTGGCCAAGGGGGGGGGGACAGAAACCACCATGATCCACCCATGCTGCAGGTCCCATGCCAGGCCAGGTTGGTTCTATGCCACACAGTGGGGCCCTGGTCACGCAGATGGAAACTGCGTGGTGCTGGCTGGAGTGGGCTGGAGCCAGAGTGGTGTGGGGGAGGGTAGGAAGTGACAGCACATGGAGGGGAAGGATGGTGGTGGGAAGTGGCGACAGGCAGAGGCAGCTGTGGGCCAGGGGGTGGTGGGAAGTGGTAGGCAGCCAGGTGGGCAGCAGAAAATGGTGGAGTGGGGCGGTGGGTGGTGGGAAGCCATGGCAGGTGTGGGGAATGGCAGCAGCAGCTGAAAAGTGGTGGATGGGGCATGTGGCAGGGAAAGTAGGAAAGTGGCAGGGCAGTGGTGGAGGTGGGCAGGAGTGCAAAGCCTGTGCTAGTGCACTGGAGACAGCAGGGACCCAGGGTGAGGTGGCAGGATCACGGAGCCTGTGTGCAGGGTCTGCCTGGCTGCACTGTGTCAGGCTCACATGCAGTCTGTGACAGCCACATGTGCAATGGAGCAAGCAGCCCAGCCCCATATCTCTCTCTCTCTCTCACCCCACCCACCATAACCCTACACCCACACAACCCCCATCCCAACCACATACCCCACACCCATCCACCATACCCACACCCCACACCTTCCCACACCCCACCACACACACAGATCCACTGCCCAATCACATCCCCCACATACACCTCCTTACCACCCACACATGCTATACAAGAGTAGGACTGTATTTTGAGCTATTATGCAATTGCCTCTAGATACACTCTGTAAGCACATGTAAATCAGGACAAAAATATTTTTAAATTAAATTAAAATACATTATAGTAAATGCTTTATTTTTTTAGGATATGATGGGGGGGGAGTATTTTAAAGAGAGCAGCACCCTCCCTCCCAAAAGGAATACTTCTGAGGCAGAGGTAGGACTTCTGATCCCAAGATGGTGACTGGGATGGGGCTTCCACCAAGGGACAGGGCTACTCTTGTGGCCCTAGAAAGCTCACCAAGCAGCCCTCTAGCTGGAATAATTGCCCACCATCTCTGGGTTAGACTAATTTGTTGTCATATGCTATTTATATAAGTGTCTGTTAACTACTGAAATGAAGGCAGTTTATGAAAACATCCTCATTATTGTATAATGCTGAAAGCTTGGGTTTGCTAAAGAAAACACTAATTTAAATAGAAGTGTCTGAGTGTATAACAAATATGCCGTTAAAGCATTCACATTTAGCCAACTGAAGAGTATTTTGTACACCCTGCATATGACAAAAATATAAGTTGTATTTCACATGCCCTCGGTACACCTGAGTTTGAAAAACTGGTGTAATTTTTTAAAACATCATTACTTTTTACCTATAGACTGTTAAAAGTATGTTACTGTTGCTTATATTGTGTGCATATATTTTTAAAGTAATTTCCCAAGATACTAATAAAGCATTCTAATGGAGTTTTGTTCTTTAAGCAGTTTTAACCCCTGTCTTGCCTATTGAATAGCATTTTTGCCCCTAAGGCAATACATTTAAAAAATGCTGGCTAAGTAACACCAGACTCAGGAAAGACTGCTGGCCACCAGGGAGTTCCCAAATGAGAAGCCCTTTCAGACTGAAATACAAATATGTTTTGTAATGAAAGCAGAAACCCCTTTTATTTTAGCACACAAGCAAGACCTATGAAATGCAGAGAGGTTTTGAATATGAGAAGTGAGGGGATTCTTGCATTCCCCCTCTAGCAAGAGTCACAATCATCTTTAATTATTTTTTTTTCATATTTGAAAGACAAAGCCCAGTAGCCATCCTGCCAGAACAAGGTTGGAAAAATTATATTAACTATTGGCATTTAAGTCAAGTCAAAAGAGTGCGACAGATCTGGAATATCAGATCAAAAGCTGATCTAGCCTTTGGAAAGGTATCTGCTGTGCAATCCCACAATTGTGGGATTATGCTTCAAAATGTTGCCATTCTTTCAGTGGTCAAATCAGGGAAATGCCAGATGTCATCTAGAATTAATGATATGGGTCTGGATCCTCTTACACTCTGCTACACACATGGTCTGGAACATGGGGGCATGAAAGAGACTCTTTCCTCTCTCTCTCACCTCTTTCATAGATGCTTCCAATAGTGAGGGCAAATTTTGGTCTGAAATGTAACCTACCAGGCCTATGTATTGCAAGGAGATGAAAGACAACATAATTTGTATGCCACGAAGCTTAGTCTGATGGTGTCTGGTTGGAGCCCTACAGTTCTATAACTACTACCTATTTTCAGTTTCAGATATGAAGAAGTGCCTTTGTTTGTATTTATTCAGGAAGGATTTTTTTTGCTATGATTATAAAGCAATCATATATACCTTATATAAGGTAAGTGGCTGGAAGGGAGAAGGACCATGGTGGGTGCCTGGGAGGGCACTGAGCATTTTGACTAGCAAACCAAGGGGCTGGTGCAAGGCTACTGGTCAGGGGATTAGTGTGAGAGAGCCCAGGAAAGACTAGCAGGCAGGTAGTGCTGACAAGGGTCCCAGTGCATTGAGGTAGGGCTGACATGGGGACTGAAAGGCTGTGTTGAAGGCAAGTAAGGGTGGCCAAAACTTGGAATGGGCTTCCAAAGGGAGGTGGTGTTCTCCCCTACCTTGGGGGTCTTTAAGAGAAGGCTGGATAGGAATCTGTCTGGGGTCATCTGACCCCAGCACTCCTTCCTGGCTAGGCAGGGGGTTGGGCTTGATGGTCTGTTGAGGTCCCTTTCGGCCCTAGCGTCTATGAATCTAAGCCTAGTAGATGGAGCTGAGGAGCAAGCAAACTCTATGGACTGAGCAGCGCTAGCAACAGGGCCAGAATAACGGCTGTCTGATAAAACAGCTACAAACAAGGCCCCAGGGAGACTGGGTCCGTGGTACTGATCGCAGACCCAGAGGGAACCAGTTGTGGGATCGGAGAAAGAGCAGACCCTAAGAGGAAGGGCAAGCCCCAAGAACAGAGACACACAGGGTGAGGTGGAGCAAGGCCAAGGACACAGAGAAATGCCTTGCACAGGGAGCCGAATTAATCAGAACAGACCAAGGCAGTGCAGTGATGCGCAGGGCAGAATGAAGCACCTGAGGCTGACTCTGGTATTCTGAGGGCAGCCTCCCAAATTAACTTCAGTTTCTACATCAAAGCATTGGCACGCAAGCTGACAGGGCAGAGCCCTGGGGAAGCCTGAGTGTGAGAACAGCTCTTGTGCAGCCACCCGGGGGACACCACAGCCTTCTTCAGGCCTGTCCTGTTGCACTGCCTACACGTTAAGGGCCTCCATATTTGACATGCCCTTCTAATATTGGGGGAAGCAGCAAATGCGCATCCCCTCTGAAAAAACCAGGCTCTAACAGTGTCATCCAGCATGAAGGCATCCCAGGGAATGGAACAGGCTGCAGAGAGAGCCCAAAGGATTCCCAGTGTCCTGCTGTGTCCCAGGCTAAAGGGTGGCCTGTTTTGGCCATCTCTTCCCCCGTCTTCATCCGGTGGAACATGCTGTTCCCTCAGGACAAGCTGCTGTGGTTTCCTAACCTCCTTCAGCAGGGGAAAAGGGAGGGATAGGCCAGCCCCAATCAACTGCCGTAAGCTGTGTTTGGCTGGTCACCTTCAGAGGGTGATACTGTGTCAACAGCAGATAGCAAATATTCTCACATTAAAATTGACCTCCCTTAGCTATTAATAACATCAAACTGTCTGCAGGCTCAGGCCTCCTGCAGCGACTTTATCTTATATGCATGAGCCAAAAATATTTCCTTTTCTCAGCTCCAGGCTGGCTGCATGGGAGACATTCGATACCTTCACTACAAACGGAGAGAGGGAAACTTCAACCAAGGAAAAGGCGCCCAGCAGAATGACTGCCCATGGCAGGAGGAGGTACTTAGAGGGGTGAGAATCTGTCAGGGAAAGCAAAACCCTTCCCAAGTCTGGCCCCTGGCGAAGGTGAAGCCATGGCAGTCACAGCTACAACACTGCTTTGCATTTCTGTGAAACACTGAGTTCCCCTAGGACGGCCCTCAAGTCCCTCTGTGCTTCATGACCAGCATGGTCAGATTCTAGAGACTCATGAAGCCCAAATGGGTTATCCTCAGTTTACGGACGGGGAAATGAAAGCGTAGAGCTTGTGGGTTATGTTGTGTGGCAGGAGGTCAAGGACACAACCAACAACTTTTTTTTTCATTTTGCCAGGAATAAGCAGCTGACCTCCTGGTGCCCAGCTCTTTGTTTGTCCTACAAAACTACCTGCTCTTAGAATCACAGTAGTTTTTCTACCATGGACAGGCCAATAAGAAGACTAAGTCCCCAATGTGACAAGCTCACAGTCTAACAAGCTGACCTTTCACTGCTTGGGCCATATCCTGGAGACCCTTTTGCTCAGTTTTCATTCAAGCAAACTTCCACTGAGCTGCACCATGATGCCTTAATCAGTATGCAGACAACCCTGGCCTGGATTAAGGTGTACTGGGGCCCTGGGCAAGCACAAAATTGGAAGCCCCCTTCCTCTATGAGGGCTGGGCTGCACGGGGGGAGAGGGGCCCCTTCCCCTCCTAGTGCTGGCAGGCAGGGCTGGGTGGACCCTGCCAGGCTGGGTAGCACACGCCCTCCTCTTCTCCCTGCTCCCCGCCCCTGCTACAGCCGAGTGTACACACACCCATGCACACGCACAGGCACACACAAACACAGGTGTGCGCACTCTACTCTCACTCTGCACATGGACATAGACAGACACACACACACAGACACATAGTCTCGATCACACGGAGGTAGTCCTGCACATCCCGCTCCCGCGTGCGAGCCGCCTGCAGCTCAGTCTCACTCCCTACCTGGCCCCTGTTACACTTACCTGCAGGGAGCTGCTGCCCGGCTGTCCCGTGCAGCCGCACTGATACAGAAGGCCAGGCTGGGCTGGGGTGGGCTGAGCTAGGATGCTGCACCGTGGCTCTACAGGTGGCCGGCAGCACTGGGAGGGGTGGCCATGGGGGACTATAGCCCCCAAGTCCCTCCCAGCGCTGCCACCTGCAAAGGTGCAGCGTGGCATGGCACTCCTGGCCCGGCTGGTCCGCTCTAACCATCCCACCTCCCTGCCAGGTGGGGTACAGCTCTCCCAGCCTGGCTCGGGCCCCTCCTCCCCAGATGCAGCACCACCCAGCCCGCTCCGCTCCCCCAGGAGCTCTCCTGGCCTGACCCCAGCCCTGCCTGTTCTCCCCCCACAGCCCCATTGGTGGAGGGGCTCTGCTTCCAGCTCCCAGGGGAGCAAATGTGAAAGCTGCAGTTTTAAACTTGGCACCAAAAAAGGGTGCTGAGTTTAAAACTGCAGCTTTCACTTCCCTGCTGATAAGGATCCCGGGGCCCTGAATGGGTAAAGCCCCCTGGGCTCGTGCCCAGCTTGCCCATTCATTAATCTGCCTATGTCTGCAGCCCCATGTCTATGGATGCTGCTCTGACGTGAGCATAAAAAGCTAGAAAGCCAAGAGCATAAGGTGGTATCATCATGGCATACAGCCCTGGCTACAGTGGAGACAGAAGCCTTCAGTGTCAATCCCTTATTAGCTTCAGCACATACCCAAATCCTTGGGTTTGCTCCTGGGAGTGAATCTTACCCTTCCCAGAACCTCTGTTCCCCAAGGGAAGGAAATTCTGGAAGGGAAACAGAGAAGAATTGCCCTCTCCAGGGCCTTTTTCTAGGAAAGGTCACAATATACCCACTGCCTTCAATGGGGATTTGTTTGTGGAAGGATTGTGTGGAATAGCACAAAGCTTTGAGGATTTGGCTCCCTAGTAAAATTGCCCATAGCAAAGTATATGCCTATTGGCTTTGGTGTGGTTCTTCCAGCTTTACACCCAAGTAATTGCAAAATTGCGCCCCAGATCTAAAAATAATGTCCCGGCTTTCACCAGGTGAGCTGTTTCTGTTCTTCTAAGCTTTACTGCTGTAAAAAATACAAGACCTACCCCTCCCTTCTAATAAAGGGTGGGGCACAGATCTAACTCAAACCAGGTATGCTCAGAGGTTTGGGCTTTAGAGAGATTTGGAAGACATGAAAGAGTTAATTTTTGTCCTTTTTTTTCAGCTGGAAATGAAATGAAGATCAAACCAGCAGTCTGGTAACCTCCTGCTTCTCAGACAACAGTAATTCAGCAGCTAAACATCAGCACTTTCATCAGATCCCTTTCCAGGAACGCATGAGACTGGACAGTACAAAGGAATTTGTAACGAGGCAACTGAGCTTGGAGGAGCAGGGCAGTCAGAGCAGAGACTGCCTTGGGATTCAGCAGGGGCTCTGGGCTGTTTCTCTTTATTTCTGAGCCAGGTAAGTGGAAGGGGGACATATTCTTAACTGAGACTTTGCACATAAGCTTACTCTTCTGCTAGAAACTCCCAATTCTTTCCCTCCCACATTGTTTTCTATGCTCACCTTCAGAAAGCAGAATTTGGGGTGTGGTAGTCTGAAGCTCAGAGCGGCTCAGCTTTAGTAGATCTACAATGTGTTTAGAGAGAGCTCACAAATTAGTGGGGCAAAGTAAAAACTTGTTAAGAATTTCCAATGCATTGCTTTTTTGGCGAGTGCAATCTATTATGCGGTCTTGAGAAAAGCGTTGTTTAGGGCAACAATTCCTGGTATGCAACAACTGGAAGATGCTATGTTTTTACAAAGTCACGTCAGGCATAATCCATTCTATCAAGTCTGTGTTGGGTTTGTCGAGAAAAAACAAATATATTTTTAAATGTAAGTGAAATGAGACACATTGTTTCAAGTATCATGGAATGCCAGCATATGATTGCACAAGGTAATAATTTTAGCATTGATTCACTTTATTTGATTATCATTTGTGATGTTACCGAAATCATAGGAAGATAATACCTTCTTTTGGTAATCAAGACTAAATTGATCAGAGAAGAATTTAATACATATCCTTCTTATTTAAATAGTCACGTCTTTTAATTCAATCTAGAACACCATCTAATTAAGCTTCAGTCTGGGTAATATGCATCTCCAAAACAATGTATTGGATTCGTTGCTTTTCTTTCATTACCTAATTCAAATGAGGAAACCTATTCAGGCTATTTCAGTCTCTCCATACCTTTGCGATTTACTGGATTTTGTACAATTTTTTACTGACATAATCTAGTAACAATATCTGAAAATGAAGATAGCCCACGTTGCGGGTAAGATGGTAAGCTCTGACAAATGTGTAGACTTTTGTCAGAATAAACTTAAAGTTGCTGTTTTATTTGACCTTCTCTGCTGCTAGAGTTGGATTCAAAGAACCTGCTTACTGACTACAGCTGGATCTCTTGATTAGAGAAAGGTAAGATCTCCAGGCAGCATGTGTTTGATTTATTTTGGTGTGTTACCAGAAAAATGCCTATCACTGTTCTTGTAAAGTGTGAACACTTGCAGTTTGGAAGAGT
The DNA here is from genome assembly GCF_052110815.1 of Crocodylus siamensis. Taxonomy (NCBI): domain Eukaryota; kingdom Metazoa; phylum Chordata; order Crocodylia; family Crocodylidae; genus Crocodylus; species Crocodylus siamensis. Next base: position 46,424,050 of record NC_143405.1, read on the forward strand.
GGGAAGAGAAAAGCCTGAAATCGTTAATCTCCTCTTTATATTAACCCATGAAAATGTACTCCACAATAGAAGCAGCCCATAAGTTTTTGCTGACTTACGTCAAATGGCTTTTTGTAGTCTGTTATGCTGCCTCCAGGCTTAAGACATGGAAAATAGACAAGGAAAGAGAAATAAACAGGGTAACTGTCTATGGAACAAAAAAGCGTACTGCTGGATACATAAATTAAAAAGGAGCTAAAGTCGAGCTGAAATGCGGTGAAGTACATTCCCACCAGTGCCTCAGGGGCAGTCCTAGGGTCTCTGTGCAGAAGTCAGATGTGCAGGACTCCAGGGAAATGTTGATACATTCCACAGGAAATGAGTCTGCAGGGTTCCCAGCCTCCTAAACATCAGCAGAGCTTGCCAAAGATGATAGGGAAGCAGTTTATTATTATTTATTTGGAGCCATAGTCTTGGACCAGGATATCATCATGCTGGGCTGCATACAAATGAAACAACAGCCCTTGCCCAAAGAGCCTCCTGCCAAAGTGCCCCCTGCTCATTCTGCCCATGTTGAGGTTGCTCCATTAGTCTGTGGTGATGGGCCTGGTTGAAAGGTGCCCTCCAGATTTTCCCCCATCTTTCTCTTTTGGTTCCTGTCCCATCTTCTAATTCTCCCTTTGAAGAAGTTTTGCTGTCTTGCTTCAGGGATGGATTGGACCCCTCACTGCTTCTGCCTTGAGCAGGTGCCTGATAAAGGCAGAAGTGGTGAGGGCCCTGATCCTTTTTGTGGTGGAGCCTACCCGCCTCTCCCACAACCAGGGGTGAGCCGCTTGGGTCCTGAGCTGCGGAGGGCCCCGGTCCTCCGTGGTGGTGGTACCACACAGAGCTGCCTGGGCAGGCTGCTGGTGGGCCGGGTGCTACCCCTGCTCGGGGTCAGGGAAGAGTTGGATCTGGCTGGGTGCTGCCTCCAAGCTGAGGCCTGCTAGCAGCAGCCCTGGGGGAGCACCGCCACTGTGGAGGGAAGGACCAGGGTCCCCCACAGCTTAGGGGGTGCTTGGCCCACCGGCAGCTCACCCCCTGGCTACGAGAGAGGCAGGCAGGCTCCACCAAAGAAAAGGATTGTGCCCTTCACTGCTTCTGCTTTCAGCAGAAGCCTGAAGGTGGAGGGGCTCATCTTTTTTTTTTTTCAGTGGAGCTTGCCCATGGCTGGGGGAGGGCAGGGCACACTGCCGGCAGGCTGAGTGGCCACTGAGCTGTGGGGGGACCCTGGGCCTTCCCTCTGTAGTGGCGGTGCCCCCTGGGGTTGCCTGGGCAGGCTGCTAATGGGCTGGATGCTGTCCCAGCTTGGTGGCAGCACCCAGCTCGATCCAACTCTTCCCTGAGCCCACCCACTGGGAGCCTGCCCGCTGGAAGCCCACCGGGTGCTGCTCCCTGGAGGGGGGGGCTCAGGGAACAGCGGATTGGGCTGGGTGCTACCTCTGAGCTGGGGCAGCACCTGGCCCACTAGGAGCCCATCTGGATGGGCCCAGGGGGCACCACTGCTGTAATGGGAGGGACCAGGGCCTCCTGCAGCTCAGGGGCTGCTTGGCCCACTGGCAGCTCACCCCCACCAGCTGCAGACAGGCTCTGGCTCTTAACACCAAAAAACAAAACAAACAAATAAACAAACAAAAAACCCCCAAAAGGATTGGCCCCTCACTGTAACGTGATGGAAAAATTTAAATGGTTTACAGATTCACAGAAGTTTAAGGCTGGAAGAGACCTTGTGAGATCATTGGATCCAGCCCCACCCTCCACCTCGCTCTGGGCAGGAAAGAGTGCTGGGGTCAAATAACCCCAGCAAGGTGCATGTCCAGTCTCCTTTTGAAGATCTCTAGAGTAGGTGCCTGCACAACCCCTGCTGGGAGTCTATTCCAGAGTCTGGTCACATGAACCATGAAGAAGTTTTTCCTTATATCCAGTCTGAAACCTTCTTCTAGGAGGGTTGCTCCTGGTTTTCCTCTGGGGCGCTCTGGTGAATTTGTTCACCTAGCCCCTGATACTCTCCCCTGATATGTTTGTAAGCTGCCACCAAATCCCCCTGAAATCTCTTTTCTAGGCTGAACAGCCCCATATCTGTAAGCCTTTTCTCAAATGGCTTGCTCTTCAGGCCTCTAATCATAAAGGGTTTTGACATAGTCCTCAAGGTTTTATTCTATGCTCCACCATTTCAATTTAGGGTTACAGAATAAAGGCTTGGGGATTAGACCCCTGTCACAGGTACAAGTACCTAAAGATTTTAAGCAGTAAATTTGTAAGTAATATATTTGCTATAAACTGAAATGCGTTCATCTGTGGGGTGAAACATAGCAACTGCTTCACAGCACACAGCAGCCCCAGGTACCAGATTAGTACTGAAAATAACCAATTTCGTCTCTAACTGATTTTATAGGGAGACTGTTACATAGGCGGATTATAATTAGTTAAATCCAACCCAAACTCAGATAAGGCAATGAGTCTTACTCATAAAGGAGTTGATTTTGCCACCATTCAAGTCAATGGGAAAACTCCCATTGATGGTCTTTTGGTACATGCTACTACTTTTCCTGAAGTTTAGGTTTAAAACATGTACACTCATTGTGTGTGTGGCACTGTAGTGCAAAGGATTTTGCTATTTCCTGTTTTTGCAAAGAGCTTTTCCTCTTGAAGTAGTAGTGAAAACAAACATGATGGGAAAACAATGGGGAAAATTCTGTCTGCTTCCCTCAAGAATATATATGCTTTAACTACAGTAAAGAGAAGCCTTTTTTTTAAAAGAGCAGGTTACCAAAAAGAAATACCTAATAAACTTACTAAGAAAATAAATGAAAAGTGAATATGAAATTGCATACACAAAGGCCATTTGACTTCCTGATTCAGCTCTTTGTTTTTGCAGTTGAAAGTCTATTCATTTAATGAAGCCTGAAAACATAGCATTGATAAAAGAGCCAACGCCTAAAGTCATAAATCTGTTATCAGTAATGAAAGGAGGGCCAGCTTTGCACTGCAAAAAAACTAAATGCCAGCTGTCCTGGGAATTGTTCAACCCTCCTTAGTCATCATTTCAACCTGAAACAAATTTTATACTGTAGGGGAAAAAAAAATCCTTCCTTTAGCACTAAAGGTTTAGCTATTTTACCTCTAAAATAGTTTACAAGAAATATAGAAAGGAGGAAAGAATTCCTTTAACTGCTGCAGTGGAAAAAGTAGAAATGATAATCTAATTTTTATTCCTAACAGGAGTAAAATGTTACAACTCTTGTAACATGTAGGGCAGGTATATGTGCACTAGAATCAATCAATTATGTCAGCAAAGGGGGGAACCTCATGATCATCTAGCCTGACCTTCTATATAACATCAGCCATAGGGCTTCCCCAAATTCATTCCTGTCTGAACTAGAATAGATCTTTTAGAAAAAAACATCTAGTTAATGATGGACCACAACCTAGGAATGGGTTCCAATGCATAAGGACCCTGACTTTAAAAACTGGATTTCATTCTACCGTCTAAGTTTGACTAACCTCAGCTGCCAGCCACCAGGTAGTGCCATATCTTGGCTAGACAGAGAATTGTCTCCATTGGCTGTTCATTGTATGACTACATATAGACTGTGACCAATTCCCCTTAACCGCCTCTTTCACTAAAAGGAGCTTGAGACTTTCTCTTTAAGACATGGTTTCCCTCCTTCAGTCATTCTTGTGCTTTTTCCAGCTTTTTCAACACCCTTTTGTATTGTGGACACCAGTGTTGCTTACTGGATTCCACCAATGATTGCACCAGCAACAGGTCTTTGACCATCACATTTATATGAAGAGATATTTCTTTTGCCTCTAAAAGCTTCCTGTGCATATTTTCTAATATGAGGAACTTAATATAGAACCTGCACAAAATTCATCCATACTATGCAACCTCTTTTCTTGAGACCACTTCCAAGATTTCTCAAATATAAGAGCACAGCTTTGCTTCCATTCCATTAGAGGCCTGCTTTAATAAGTAGTTGAACATGTTTTTCTGTTCATGAGTTACCACTTAAAAAATAATTCATGTTCCTCTATTTACATGTCTACAAAGCACACTTTAGGTTCTTAGCTGAACTTTTGTGACTGAGAGACTAATGATTAATGAAACATCATTAATAAGGAGAATGAGTCAGAGAAACATTGATGAGACCAGATTTTATTTAAATATTAGAATCTGTTGAAATCAAAATGCCTCCTGAAACTAGAATAGCTACATTTTTTTTGCAGGGGGAAAGGAAATCCTAGAAAAACATGTTGATAATGTTGAAAAGTTTTGCCCAGCATTTGTTAAACATTTTGATTTTTGTTCTGAAACAGCTTTTAATTACAATATTTGGGTTTTTTTCAATGTATTACCAAATATAATAGCTCTCTTAGTAAGAAAGATTAATATTGAATACATATCCCTCAAACAAAGTACATTGTCTTGTTTCAACTTAGTTGATGATACTTAGCTACTTAGTCTAACGAGTGTTATTGTTTCCAGGTGACTTGCAAGACTTAATCCTATGTACACTGTAGGCAATTGTACTTGTCTTTGGTCAATCAAACAACTGTTCTTGGAACTTGAATCTGGGAATGATCAATAGGGGTGAGGAACATACACGTTGGCCACTACGTTCTACAACACGATAATTCAGGGAACCGGCTTTATAAGTAAGATTCCAGGAAAACTGCATAATACTAAATCACGGGCTTTTCTTCTTAAAAAAATAATTTAATATTTATCATTAAATGCAGAGTGCCTGGGGTGCTAAAGATAATTACAGATCAAAATATGTGGTCATGCTGTATAGGGCCCGAACTGGCACAAAGAGACGAAGATCAAATAAGAAAGAGACTAGAAATCACATGCAAGTTTACAAAGGTAGATGGACCATGTCTGTTCAGGTGTTTGTTCCCCTTGTAGGGCTTAGAAATCAAAGTGGGTTCCCTAGCTCAAGTTACAAGGTGTGGGAAGTTCTCTTGGATGCTGGGGTGCTGCATGACACCTTCACCTCACGTGTAGCTATTTGGGTTGAGGGAAGGCAAACCCCACCCTGCTAGTGAGGCAGCTGTTGTTATCCCATGGGGAGGTTTACCAAGGGAGTCCTGCAACTTCTGGCAAAATTCAGACAAAGCTTCAGGGAGAGGCAAAACTGAAAGACCAGCAAAAGAGCAGAGAACCTGATAATCTGGTATTAAACATAAGGAGCAAATAAAATACTGGAAAACATGTGCTAAAACCTCTGGGCTTCGAAGTAGTAGCTGCCCTCCCCCTCAGCCAGGCATGCAACAGTTTGAAACAGGGTTGATGTTTGTTCAGTAGGGCTGGGATTTCAATTGTGCAAAGTATGTGATCCCCTAGTATCTGGTCCTGGACCCATCCTTGCCGTCCACTCATTGCCTAGGTTTGTGTATGAATGAGGAGGGAGCAGTCATGGGCTGGGACACTCCCTGTCTGAGACAGAGCTAATCTGATGGCTATCATCCTCCCCGAGAAGGGGGTTTCTCTGTCTTGCTGGCAACAATGCAGACATTCCTTTAACCCTGCTGGAGTGAGCCAAGGTCACGGGGAGAGAAGGATGGGCTGCTGTTACTCAGGCAAAAGGGTGGGGGTAGGGGGCGGGCAACTGCACATAGGGTGTGCAAAGGGTCCCAAATTGCCCTCATCCAACCCTGCCTAAGCATGCTACAGTAGCAGTCTGCATGTGGATCAAAAATATTGTAGGGGAGGCCACAGGAAGTTGAACAAAGACAGGGGCCACAGGATCCATGCCGATATGGCTTGAGTTATTGAGGTATAATGTGTCCCACAGGCTGAAACAGTAGCTGTGGAGGAGCTGCCTTGTAGCCCCAAGCCTGTGCACTGCTTGGGAAGATGGATCCTGACCATCGATCATGATGAGTTCCCTGATGGACTTCCATTAGTCAGGTGTGGGAGGGTGTCAGTCTCAGCCTCAGTGAGCACAAGAGTTCATGAAGCTTGGCTCTAAGAAGATTTTATACTTGGGGGGGGGGGTGTGTTTATTCTCCCTCCTCTCACTGAGGAATTTTTCTACATGTAATTTATCAGCATTCCCAATTCCCATGACTGCCACAAATCCCAGTATAGCTGGGACAGTCATAAGGGAGTGGGAGCCCTTGCCCTGTGGAGAGACATCAAACGTCTTACTCCCAGAGAAAAGAGGGTTGGCTGTCTGCTCTTATTCCTAGTTCCCTGCTAGCAGCCAGCATCCCAGCCCAAATCAGGGAGACTGCTGTTGTTCTTACAGCAGCAAGGAGTGATGAAGAAAGTAACTGGAGTTGCTAGTTATAAAAAAAGCAAGAGAGAGAGCAGAAACAGCAAACTCACCAGCCCCATCCAACCCTTGAGATCTGAGGAACCAGCTTCGACAGCCACAGCAAGTCCCAGAGCCATAATTGGTTCTCAGAGATGGCTCAGGAACATTTTTTTTTCACCTGGGATCCATGATGGACACCACTGATTTTCTGTGAAATGCTAGAAGCATTCAGCAAATTCAGCCACCCCCAGAGTCATGATCAAGGTGTTAAGGAAAGGGTGCACAGCATGCATAATGCTAGACATGGAGAAGGTTAGTCACAGCAACAAGTTTAAACAAAGAAGTCAGCCTGCCGCTTCCTCCCAGCACACAAATCCATTCCTGCTGAAGCATATCCTGTTTTTTGCCTGAATAAAAGAATCTACTTCCTCTGATGATCTGAAGATAAACGTCTGGTCTGAATAATCAACCAGTAAATAAGCAGGGTATGAGAGCACTGGCAAAAGCGTCATTTCCCAAAGCCTTTTACAAGTGGGAAAATGTGTTTCGTCTTCACAAGCAAGGTTGTTTTATTGGGGTAAAGCAAACTTAGGTTCCTAGTCACTCTCATTGCCTTGAGCTTAAAGGTCTAGCCATTGCAATTTCCATACCCTAGATACAGAAACTGCAATGGCTGGGCCTTTAAGCACCATGCTCAAGGCAGTGAAAGTCACTCCAAAGCTAGGTTTGCTTTACTCAGATAAAAGAGTAAAGCAAACTCCTTTATGGGAGTAAAGGGATCCCAAGAGACTAGCAGAGGGAGGACAACAGCACCTTACGTCAGAGGAGGGAAGCTCTAGATTTCGGATGAAGGCTCCTGGAGCCCCGCTGCGTGCTCTCCTGCCTGCTCCCTTCTGCATGGCTGTAGAGACAAGCACCATGGAGCAGAGCTTTCCCATAAGTGTGAGGTGCCTTTGGATATAATTATTTTGCAAAATGCTGCTTTTCCCTGTATGAAGCCTTGAAGTATATTCCAGAACCATGAGCTGATACTAGATCTGAACCTACAGATGCTGACTTCTGGTTCCCAAATGATGCCAATAGTGATCAATCCTTTCTCCATCCACAATCTATCTTTTTTACAACACATTTTGACATTACAATTCCTAAAAATAAATACTACTGTGGACCCATCCCAGTGTATAGAACAGTAGTTACATATGTTACTGGGCTTCCTAATACTTTTATAAATGCCTTAAGAGTAAAGGACTTGCTCTCTTAAAATGTGATTTCCCCAAGGTCTCTGACTACATCTTAACAGTAAAGACTGCAGATAATTTTGAGATCCAGTGAGAGCAAATGCTTTACCCAGCAAGGAGTCAGTAGCATGTCCTCAGCTGGAGATACTGAACTTTAATGGGAAGGCAGGAGATGACAGCTGCCACAGGAGAGGGGGCCAGTTGACTATTAGGCTTAGAGCAGCAGTGGTTAGGATAATATTTTTTTGATTACAAGTAGACATCTGCAGTGGCCTCTCATGTGTGGCTCCTAGCCCCACCCACTGATTGTATAAAAAAACTCAATTCAGTTGAAATCCAGAATTCATTAGCCAAAAGGCAAATGGCGATGGTATCACATTCTTTTTTCATTTCTGTGTGGGCGCTATGCCCTTGTTCTAACATGCTGGCCACAGCTGATTCTGATTGCAGCATGTTTTATTGTTTACTTATGACTTGCTATAGGGTTTAGTTTGTCTTATTTATGAGCCACCATGAAGATATGAGATTTCATACACTGAGTGATGACTCATTCGTTGGGTTGGACTTTTTAAGCCCTAATGCATGACATATTTGACCTGGGGGAAGTGGGCAGCGGAGTCCCCCAGGGCTCGGTCCTTGGGCCCGCGCTATTCAATTTCTTTATCAGCGATTTGGACGAGGGGGTGAAGAGCATTTTGCTGATGATACCAAAATTTGGGGTGAGGTGAGCATGCTAGTAGGGAGGGAAAGACTGAAGCAAGACCTGGATAGGTTGCAGGGGTGGGCTAACAAAAACAGGATGTGTTTCAATACTGACAAGTGCAGGGTGCTGCACTTGGGCAGTAGTAACCAGCAGCACACTTATAAGATGGGAAACTCCCTTTTTGAGAGCATGGAGGCAGAAAGGGATCTTGGAGTCATTATCGACTCCAAGATGAACATGGGCTGACAATGCGAAGTCAGGGTTGGCAGGGCTAACCGGACCTTGTCATGCACCCACAGGTGAATCTCAGGTAGGGCCAAGGAGGTGATCCTCCCCCTCTATGCGACGCTGGTCAGCTGGAGTACTGCGTCCAGTTCTGTGCGCCCCACTTCAGGAGGGATGTGGACAACATGGAGAGGGTCCAGTGGAGAGCCACCCACATGATCCAGGGACAGCAGGGCAGACCCTACAAGGAGAGGCTATGGGACCTGAACCCGTTCAGCCTTCACAAGAGAAGGCTGAGGGGGGACCTGGTGACCGTCTATAAACTCACTAGGGGGGACCAGAAGGGTTTGGGAGAGGCCTTGTTTCCCCTAGCGCCCCCCGGCATAACAAGGAATAACGGCCACAAGTTGTTGGGGAGGAGGTTTAGATTAGACATCTGTAAGAACTACTTCACAGCCAGGGTGGCTAGGATCTGGAACCAACTTCCAAGGGAAGTGGTGCTGGCTCCTACCCTGGGGGTCTTTAAGAAGAGGTTTGATGCCTATCTGGCTGGAGTCATTCGAGCACAGTTTTTCTCCTGCCCAGGCAGGGGGTCGGACTTGAAGATCTACAAGATCCCTTCCAACCCGACTTCTATGATTCTATGATATTTTGGACTAGCTGATGGAAAGTGTTTTTTTAAAAAAGCTCTAAATGAAACAAGGTACATGGAATTAGTCAGCCATGTGTTTTGACCATTATGATCCTAGTTGGGTTTTTCTGGCTTGACAGTGACTGATTTTTCTGTTTCCTTCCAGTGACATGCCTGTGTGCAGCATTTCCAGTTGCACACAATAGGTGGGGAGCTGATGAGCAACGTTTATAGTGTCTTATGTCTAAACATGTCAGGTGTAACTAGTCTCAGTTCTTCCTTTTGAAGAGCACATTTGGTATTCAGGAACTTTTAGTGCTTTATATGGACCCATAACAAATATAAGATTTGTTCTCTGAGATAGGAAATCACCATTTTAAAAACAAAGCATTTCAATCACATATGAAAGGTACTTAATTCTCTTTCTGTGATGATAAGGTTCCTTTGTTAGAAATAAAAATAATAGTGTGAAGTGCCAGTTTTTGACAGATCACATCAAAACATAGTGTGGTTGGTTAGTAGGGCCAGAGTGCAGGTGGTACCCTATCCAGTGAAGTCCTTGCATCTGTGTGACAGATCACAGTGATTAGAGAGCTTCTCTAAATTTTTTTTTTCTGAAAATTTTTTCTTACCAAGGGAGCACGTATCTGTACCCTTCATTCCAGGTCATGAGAAATGTAACTTCAGTCTCAATAGCCTATTGTTATGCTGTGTAGATTTTCCCAGTTATGAGTCCTATCAGCAAAAATTTATGCCTTAACTTCAGCTGTAACAATACGTCCCTCTAGTTATGGAGAACATTGTTGTCCTTTCTCATTTCAGAATGGCTGTGAGGCAATTGCAGGGTGTGTGGGTTACTTAGCATGACATAATTGCATTCCTGTAGCATTAGAAGATATTCCCCAATCTGCAGCAGCAGCAGCACATCCCCTTTCCTGCCTTAGATTAAAGTAGATTATGTCTATCATCACATTTTTTTCAATTTCTACCAAAGAGGGGGTTAGCAAGCTCTTTACCTTGTATCGGTTTCCAGTGATGTTGTATTTTCTGACTCTTAGCAAGAGGAAGCGTGTATCCAACTCGCAGGGTAGCTGACTTTGCAGTGGACTAGCTCCGCTGTCTTCTGTGGAGTGGCTCCCAACTGACACAAAGGTAGACACAATCAGAATTGTGTGCTTGGGTAATTAGAAGTTGACTATCTTTAAACTAGAAAGATGGTGAGTTTACGAAGTCTGGATTCCCTCTCCTTAAGCTCTGTCAAAATGTTGTACTTGTGTATAACAGTGTTGTAAGGGTGTGGTTCCCCATTGTTTTGCACTCTGGACAGCCAGTCTGGTCTGTGCAAAGTAACTGTAAAAGCAAATGGATGGTAGCATTTTGTAACTATTCTGTATGGATGCAAATAACTACATAGGCACAAAGCAGTGGAGCATCAAGACAGGACCTGACACTCCAGGAGTTTATAGCCTACTCTGAAGAATGCCCTTGTTGGTCTTATCTATTGGCAGTAGATGGCAGCATTGTAAAATACTTCCCTCTTAAATTTAGTTGAGAACCTTAGATGAATATGGGTGATTGCTTGCACAAGTTGACATTAGTTGTGGTGTGCAATTGTAACCTTCCATTGAGGAAGGTGTAGAGTTCTCATTGACTTGAGTGGAAACTGAGGTAGGTCCTGTCTGGGCAGGCAGTTCTTTTTCCTGTTTACCCAAGCATGAGTAGGCTGGTATTTTTGCCTCTTGGGCTAAGTACAGACAGTCAAAAAGCCTGAAGCTGAATCAAGACAATGTTCTCAGACTAGTCTAAGCTGTGTAGAACAAACATTCACTTTTCTTTCTGGAAAAGCAGCCACATGCCTGCAGTGGCTCTGGCCAGAAGCTGGAGGACACTAAGGCATGCCTCCCTGGTGGCCTGGAGCAAAAAGCTTGGGCCAGAGCTAGCCCATCCACGCTGCGAGGGCTTGTGGGGGAGGTGCAAAGCATCCTGGGATGCTGGAGGACTGTGAGTTGATTTGAATCTGGAGGGGATCTGGGACAGAAGTTCAATAAACCAATGTAACTTTAAATTGGTTAAGTCTATATCCATCCAGGTGTATCTTAAACTGACTTTGGCCATTTTGAAAGCAGTTTATGTGCACTGAACTTCTGCTGTGTTACAGAGTTGAACCAGTTTTTGATCATTTATACTGGTTTATGTGTAACTTCTGTCCCTAGCCCTGGAGTTTGGAGTGGGGAGGCTTGACTTTTTCTTCACAACTGTCTGTCTTGCTGGGGGAATGCCTCTGCTGTCCTATCTAAGCAAGACTAATGACTTGTTGCAACTTAGAAAGAAAAGGTTCTTTGGATAAATCCAATATTTTTTATTAGACCAACTCAAATAGTTAGAAAAATTCTTCTTAGCAAGGTTTTGGGCACAAACACCCTTTGTCAGGCTGAAGAAACATCTGCAGATGGTCTGTGCTCTTCCTGGATGAAGTGGTAAAGCAGGCAGAAGCCAGTATGTATGCAAGAATGCCAGTCAAAGAAAATGTAAATTGAGGTGGTCAGTAGGTGAGAGACAGGTTGTTGCAACTCATGGTTTTTATGTAAGTTCATGCACTGGCTATGCATGGGACATACAGTTACTCATTCAGAAAACATCAAGCTTTATTTTTGTCCCACAGACATTTGGTGGCCATTGCTTTTGTCCTTCTTAAGTGGCAGATGATGTCCTATATAAATGGCAGAGGTAGCAAACAGTGTGCACTGACTAAAGATATCAGGAGGGGAGATTTTCTTAAATTGATGCCTTTGTTCTTTAACGTATGTGCAGACATTACGCTTAGATCAATCTAACTAGGGTTAAGCCAGTATGTGCAGACATTACACTTAGATCAATCTAACTAGGGTTAAGCCAATGTAAGTGTGGATCTTTCTGGGGAGGTTATAGCAGACACAAATGGTTGGCCTGATCTAAACTAATTCACCTGAGGAGAAGAACTAAGTTTGATCAGAAACAGGTTAGCCCAATCCACTGAACATCTACACACATTCAGAGTGCAACCCCAGGCTGGAAAAGGCCAGCTGCTCACCCCAACCCCAGGGCTGTGCTCTTCCTAATCCCCATACCCTGACTGGGCTACTTTTAGCCCTTTTCCCCCTCTCCCCCAGACAGGCAACCTCTGCCAATATTTATTCCCCATCTAGTGTTTAGGGCCGGGAAGAGGATAAGAGGCTTCCTTGGAATGTAGCCAGCCCATTAAATGCAGTGTCACCCTCCAGGAGCACCAATGATGACACCGCTCAATGTATTTTGCAGCTGCATTTTATCAGTTTGCAAACACTCATGCATCATATTCTCCTGCTGAACTTGCCAGAATCTAGTGGCACATACCAGGCCATTGATATTAGCCTAACCTAACTAGTACACGTAGCAACAGCAGATGCACACACTACCAGTCAGGTACATACTAGAGTCCCTGAATGATTTATACTCAGCTACCACACATGAAAGCTTGTGCCACTGTCTTCACTGCTACTGTTAGGCATGGTAGCTTGATTATGTTAGCACAGCTGTGCTAGTACATCTGACAGTCGCACCTTCATTTGCTTCCAGACTATAAGGCACAGTTATCTCAGTAGTCACAGTGGGGACAAAAGAGGAAGCAATTCCAAGAAAATATTTTTTGCTTCAAAAAGCAAGAGAATAAATAGAGCTTGTGCCACAGCTGGAGAACAACTCAGGGAAACCTTCATAGTCACTCGCCTTCAGAGAGACTTCCCTTTCCGAAAGGAATCCCTCATTCCCCTAATCCAGCCTCATCTCTTAATCCTATAAACCCAGCTTCCCTTAGGGATATATATGTTTGTGGTCAAAGCAGCTGCCTCTGAGGCTTGCCTGTTCCCTTTTTGTCTTGTTCCCTCCTGGCAGTTGATGACAGCTGGAGGGCCTTGTCTGTAGGCTGACACTTGTGGCAGGTGTTGTGCACTGGGAATATTTTCTGTTCCTGTCCAGGGAGAAGTTATTACCTCTTTCCTTCTCTGGTTCAATGTATGGTTTGTTCATCTTAGACACGTCTACACAAGGTGGTATGTCACTGTAGTGACAAGCTATGGTGACATAGTGTTGGCAAGCACGAACCGCGATGCCGACACTACTGTGCAGTAGAGTCGGAAATGACCCATGTGCCACTGGGAACATGCAGTAATGGTGGTTACTGTGCAGTTGCTTAGTACTTGCTAAAGCAAGTACTAAATGACTGTGCAGTAACAACCACACAGTTGGGTGCATGGTAGACATGCCCATTCTCACATCTGGGTCATAGGAAGAAGATGGTATAATCTAGAGCTGAATGTACTCCTTTCTGTATGTTCCTGCCCCTTACTAAGCATTAACAAATTGGTTTCAACATCCTGGTGTTTGCTGTGTAACTGCAAAAAACATTACATGGCCTGAACTTGGCAATCTTGTGGCTGTCACACCACACACATCCTGGTAGACTGAGAGGAATATCACACCCCATATGTGAGTCTAGAGAGGTAAGATAAAGAGGATGTAGCAGGGAAGGAAGTGAGTGTCTAATTTTCATGCCTACATGACTATCGATCTCCCATAACCCTGGAGATGCTCTGCAAATAAAAGATGTAACTTATTTCAGCTTCAGAGGAGAGGTGGAAGGGAACTAGCACAGACATGTGGGAGAGAGCCATGTGACAGACAGATGGAGAGCCAGCAGGGTCCAGTCAAAAAGGCTGCTTAGTCTAAGATTGTCACTGTCTCCCTGACAGAACAGGAGCAGTCTCTCTTGTTCATGAGGGTGAATGCTGGGGAGGAGCCCTGGAGCTGAGGCTGCATGTGGCACCAGGGCATATTTTTATGCTTTGCAAGGCCTCTATTTATGGCTGGCACTTGGCAGAGTTGGTGACATGTTTTCTAGTGCAAGTGCAGTCGTTCTCAACTTTTTTGTACCACAACCCATTTGCAAACGTTGATGGCCAGTCTCGACCCATTGCCCCTCACTCTCGACCCATTGACCCTGCCCCTAGACCCTGGCCCTAGCCCCTCCACCGTGTGGGGCAGGGGGTGCGTGTAGGGCATGGGGGCCCCAAGCAGCCCCTTGTAGGCTGGAATTCTGACAGCCTGCAAGGGAAAAGCCATGGTTTCTGATGTTTTCTTCTTTAAAGGAAAATCCATTTTTAAAGTTTGTTCACGACCGTTTCATATATTCTTGCGACACACTTTTGGGTCACGACTCATGGGTTGAGAAACACTGCTCTTGTGGCATCCACACATACCAAACTTGCAGCTGCCCTGCAGAGCCCTGAATCTCCGAGGAATCCTCTATCTGGAACTTGGCAGAGGGCACTGCTGGTTCACCTAATGCAGACTGTCTACTCACTGCTGGTTTAGGAGTGGGCCCCAACCCCCTTGGGTAATTGTAGCAATGCATCAGCACATCAGACCCAAGGGGGTCCACAATTTCCATTCCATTGTGTACAGCAGTGGTTCCCAATCTGTGGTACAGATACCACTAGTGGTATGCAGACAACCTGGTAGTGGTACACATTAACAGATTTATTATAATTACTTTATATAACACAAATTTGCTGGTGGTACTTAAAGTTGTGTCATTTTAAATTGGTGGTGCACAACCTGTCAGAGTTTGGGAACCACTGGTGTGTACAGTATGCTAACCATCCAGGGAGCTTGAGCTGCTGTCCTGACTGTACTGTTGAGTATGAGGTGGGAAGCACTGGGTAGGGCTTGGTGTTGAAACTTAGAATCATAGAAAATTAGGGTTGGCAAGGACCTCAGAGGGTCACATCTAGTCCAACCCCCTGCTCAAAGCAGGACCATCCCCAACTAGATCATCCTAGCTGAAGCTTTGTTTAGCCAGGTTTTGAAAACCTCCAAGAATGGAGCTTTCACCACCTGTCTGGGTAACCTGTTCCAGTGCTTTACTAACTTCCTAGTGAGAAAATTCTTCCTAATATCTAAAACTTACTAAAACATGGAGATGAATCCCAGTCCAAAGCAAAGCACTGTGTGTATCAGCACCAGGCATGAGAGAACCACTTGTGTAATGAGATCAAAGCATCTATATATCTTAATAGCTGTAGTATTTTAGTAAACACACAGCCCCACACCATACTAGTTAATGAACAGACACATAAAATATAGTCCCTACCATGAAGAGCTTATAATCTAAATAGAAAAGACAACCAAAGTATGAGCAGTAGCCCTGTCCCTTCTCAGGACCTCACTGACGGGCCTCAGCCCTTTACTTTTATGGGGCTGAAATTCTCTTGTTGAGGCCTTAGACCAGGGCCTGGCTTACAGCCCCAGATACCAACCACAACTTCTTTAGTAGGTCCAGCTCATGTTGGGACCCCATGGGAATTTCCCTTTCAGAGCCTGTGATCACTTGTGTTTGCAATGACACAGAACCAGCATCTTCAGAGCAAATTGTTATTTATTTTACTTACAATTACACAGCATTTAGAGAGTAAAACCAGAAAGGGGCTTATATTGTATAAAAGAATGTTATTTTTACCTTGGCCCTTGGCCCACCTAATTCCATCTCTTGCAGGGAGAAGCAGCCTGTTTTGCTCACTGTATCTTCCTCCTATGTCTGTGCAGCAGTCAGACTGGCATGTTTTCATTAACATCTTCAACAGTTTCTGGTAGTTCACCTTAGCTAGTCCCTTTTTTAGAGACTTTGTGCTTTTGCTTCCAAGTTTGAAAGGAGCCATCCAAGGAGCTTCTCCACACCCCTAAACCCCTTAATGGTTCAGACCTTGTTAGAGTTGCTGTTTGAAGGTGCTGTCCTCCTGTATCATCCCTCCCCCACTCAGCTTTTTACCAGACCTGTTATTGCCTCCTTTGAAGCAATTCTGTGTGCTCCAGCTAGCAGCATTATAAAAATAACCAGGGAAATGGAGTCATCCATAATACCTGTAATGACAATGCAGATGGCTCCCGCATCACAGAAGGATTCTCCATTGCGGGGGAGGGGAATCGTTCCATTTGAGAATCTGAAGGAGCATACAAGCTCAGGATCAGGCCCAGTCTGTTTGGTTTGATGTGCCAAGAGCATCACCTTGGGAGGGGCATCCATGGATGCACACCTCCGAGCCATCCCGAGGCTGGCAATGTGATTACCATTGTGTGCCTTCGCTCTGTTCCTCTTGGTATTCCGGGCTTTGATTTCAGAATGAAACTAATCCTTGCTTGAAGGGCTTGCTGAAAACATAAGTCTTTCTGAGGCCCTCTAAATATGATCTCAGGTAGGGCATAGGCCTTCTGCTGAGGCTGTACTTTGCTTCTAGTGACCCTAAATTATAAGGGCTGTGCATTTTGGGGGCTATTTTTCTTCTCTTTACAGCACAACCCCTTTGCCACTGCTTTTTACCACCAGGCAAATACAATGTATATGATTTATTAAGACAGTGTTGCTAGCTGGGAGCACTGTACCCAAGATATCGTGTGCAATTCCATGCCAATTAAGCCAGGCTTGCTGAGTTGATTCACTTTGAATTGGAACATTCCTAGATTGAAAAGGAACTATTTTTAATCTTTTGGCCAATGTGAATCAGGCAGCATGTGACAGTGTGACAGGGCTCTTTCTCTGTTACATCTAGCCAGGTTCAGCTTTCTTGAGGGATGTACATAGAACCAGACAAACCTAGTACCTGCCTTTCAACTGACCTCACCAGTAATGTCTTTGCTAGCTCCCTCCTTGTGTCAGCATGCTGCATACTGTCTCTTCTGCTTGTAGATTTTGGAGCTCTTCACAAAGGTAGGTAGGTAAGCATTATTGCTCTCTCCTATTTCATCGATGGGGAAGAAGAAGCTCAAGGAAGTTGACTCATTTTCCTGGCGTCACTGTGAGACGGAGACAGTGACAGTGGAAGGACTACAACACAGGTCGCCTGACTTCCAGCTCACTAGCTCAGTGTTACCCCTCCTTCACTCATGGGGGTCCTCTCGCTTGTCAACAGATTAATCTCTTCAGATTAATCTCTTCAGGGCCTTACTCTGCTGTCTGTATACAATGAGATCTCCCACTTACTACATACAGACTGTAGTGCTGGGTTGTGAATACTTGATCCTGTACGATACTGAATATTTTAGCCCTAGTCAAACAAAACACAAGTAGATGTTTAGCTCAAAGCATGTAAATGGTCCCATTGACTTGCAGGGAGACTAGAGGTTTCTTTGCCTCGGGTCGGGCGGGCCGGAGGCGGCTCGGAGGGTCCCAGCAGACGTGCGGGGCCCCGGGGTCAGAGCCCAGCGACCCCGGCCAGGGGCGGCTGGCCCGGGCAGCCCTCCATGCAGGTCACCAGGGTGAAGCCGGAATCGTGGCCAGGCTCCTGGAACTCTGGCCCAGCCTGGCCCTGCCAGGATCAGGCCCTCGGTGGACAAGGCAGTGGGGCACAAAACTTGGACACCACTGCTTGGAGCAGCATGGCTGTGCCCCGGAGCTTACGCTCGCCGCCCTCCTGGAACCAAAGATGGGCATCTGGGGTCCTGAAAAGTGTGACCCCGAAAATCTCCGCAAACTATTCCTGGAAGTTTTGTGGATGTGGCACCCGGCCCCGCCACCGGGGCAAACCACCAAAAGCATCTGCCCGCCTGGATTGACAGGTCAGATGGCGCGGTCAAAAACGACTTCATACAGACTTCCGGGCTGGGCCAGGAGGCCCATATCAACTGCTCGCCACACACCGGGAGAAATTTTTCTAAGTCCCACGTCGGGCACAAGGTCAACCCGGTTCTAACCCTGCGGCCCCTGAGCCAGCAGCGCAGCCCACCCGACCTCCGCACATGTTGCCGGGGGGAAGCTGGAATTGTGCCCGAGCTCCTGGAATGCTTGCCTGGCCTGGACCCGGGATCAGGCCCCCAGCGGAGCTCCGAGTTGACATTCGCTCATCTCAATATATCCCTGTCTCACCCCATCAGCTCCCTGTGTGCCTTCTCGCATCCTCTTTTGCTTCAAGGACTTTCCAGAACCATCCTCACCTGCTTCCTTTGGCCAGGACCTCTATGTGCAACCCTGTTCCCTTATGCTTCCCCTTCCCTCCCTCTGACCCAGTCCTATTCTCTTTTCTTTCTTTTTCAGTTAACACTTTTAAATTGTATTGGGAGGATGGGCAGGGCTAAGCCGAGGTGCACTGTTATGCTGGCATGCATCAATGTCTCAGCAGTTACAAAGATGCAGATGGCTCAGCTAAGTAGGTCCAAGAGGCACTGATACCTCCATGGCATCCTCCTGGTGTTGGTCAGATTTTCACTGAAAATCAGCAGGGGGCTGCCCACTGATGCCTAACATGTTCTCCAAAATGTCTGGGACTGATTAGGTGTGGCATTATAAAGTTTATAGTGTTACATGCAAGCAGAGAAAAGACATCCCATTGAATACAAGCCCGACATGCAATTTAACCTGGAAGGACGTGGGCAGTGGGGTTCCGCAGGGCTCGGTCCTCGGGCCCGCACTGTTCAACATCTTCATCAGTGACTTGGATGAGGGGGTAGAAAGCACCCTGTTCAAGTTTGCTGATGACACTAAGATGTGGGGGGATGTGGGTGCACTAGAAGGGTGCAATAGGCTACAAGCTGACCTTGACAGGTTGCAACGGTGGGCAGATGAGAATAGGATGGGGTTTAACACTGATAAGTGCAAGGTGTTGCACATGGGGAGGAAGAACCGGCACCACACTTACAGGTTGGGGAACTCCCCTCTTGCCAGCACGGAGACGGAAAAGGATCTTGGAGTCGTCATTGACTCCACGATGAACATGGGCCGGCAGTGTGGGGAGGCAGTCAAGAAGGCCAACCGTACCCTGTCATGCATCCACAGATGCATCTCGAGCAGGTCCAGGGAGGTGATCCTCCCCCTCTATGCGGCACTGGTCAGGCCGCAGCTGGAGTACTGCGTCCAGTTCTGGGCGCCACACTTCAAGAGGGACGTGGACGATATGGAAAGAGTTCAGAGGAGGGCCACTCGTATGATCAGGGGTCAGCAGGGCAGGCCTTATGAGGAGAGGCTATGGGACCTGAACCTGTTTAGCCTCCACAAGAGAAGGTTAAGGGGGGACCTTGTGGCCTGCTACAAACTGGTCAGGGGGGATCAGCAGGTATTGGGGGAGTCCCTGTTCCCCCGTGCGCTGCCAGGAGTGACCAGGAATAACGGTCACAAGCTGGTGGAGGGTAAGTTTAGATTAGATATTAGGAGGCGCTACTTCACAGTCAGGGCGGCTAGGGCCTGGAACCAGCTTCCAGGGGAAGTGGTGCAGGCTCCTAGCCTGGGGATTTTTAAAAGGAAGTTAGATGAGCACCTTGCCGGGGTCATCTGACCCCGGTGCTCTTTCCTGCCAAGGCAGGGGGTCGGACTAGATGATCTACCTAGGTCCCTTCCGACTCTAGCTACTATGAAACTATGAAACTATGAAACTCGGCCCCCTCCTCAGATGCTCAGTTGTGTACACTTAATTGCTCAGCTGGAGCAAGGCAAGAGTGCCCAGCACCTTTCAGGAGAGAGCACTGGGACAGTATCTGAGAACTGTTTTGATGGTACAGCGAAGGCTTCTTAGCCATTCCAGAGGGCCAGAAAAGAGCTTTAAAAATCAGCTATTGGACTTACAATTCTCATGCACATTTTCAGTCTGGTAGTAATACATTTTGTGAGAAGTTAAAAAAATGAAAGGGAGAGCTGGGCATTTTAGAGTTACAAAGGGCAAAAGCATTTTGAGTGGTTGTTTTTGTTTCATAATTTTTTTTATTCATCGTGAGAAGAACAGAATGGAAGTGATAGTTATGAATAGTCAGCTGTGTTCTGCCATTCTTACTAAATACCATGAATACTCATGCATTCAGCCATTCCCTTCATCTGCATTCTCATCATAACTGACCCTGCCTCCTAAAGCATGAACTGCCAAGATAACCTAATAAGCTAGTAACCTTTCCCTTTGGTTACAGATAGGTCAGCAGTGTTGTTTATTTCACATAAAAGCAGTCTTCTGGCTTGTTTAAAATATATAAACTGTTCCTGTGGAAGACATTCCTTTGTATGGTTCATCCAGCTGTCCAGACGAGGAGCTTGGCCAGTCGTCTGCACTCAAACATATCAGTTTTGTCCTGGAGTAAAAACTGAAAAACCCAACAACAGCAGTAAACAGGGAAGAGCTTTCAGCTGGATTTCTTGAGACCTGCACAGCTTGAAAGAAGCAATCCATTTTGTTTTGGAGACGTTTAAACCCAGACAGATGCTTCTGAATTTTGCTACCTAGAGGAGCCCAAGGACATGGGCAACAATGTGTGCCCAGCTGTATTCTTAATGGATTAGTGGTCATTTATGACTTGGAGGTCATGTACAAGTGGCCCCTCAAACTGTCTAATGAACTCGGTGTATTGTACATATTTTTGGAGATACTGCATGAGCTCTGGCTTGACCCTCAATCTTTGAAGTGAAACCCTGATTTTTCACTTAATTTAAAATGTAATTATTGACATTAAATGTCATTTAACTACTCATTGCCGTAGTTCTGGAGCAGGCATTTTTGTAATCAGAGTTCTAGGTGGGAGTTTGGATGGGAACAGATGATGGGACCAATCTAAATATCTTCTAGTACAGTGATTTTCAACCTTTTTTCATTTGTGGACCCCTAAACAATTTCAAATGGAGGTGCGAACCCCTTTAAAATTTTTGAATGGAGGTGTAGACTCCTTTGAATTGTAAGTGTGGGTATTCATACACTTTTGATTGATTGCAGTTATCTTTCACGGACACCTTAGACATAGTCTGAGGATCCCCAGGGGTCCCTGGACCACAGGTTGAAAACCACTGTTTTAGTACGTGGAAATGACCGGGCATTTATTTATTTCTATATCTCAGCCCAAAAGGTGCCTGTCTAATGTTGTGAGCTATCTCCTGTCACCTGCATCACATAGGTGATGCATCACATAGGAAGCTACATAGGAAGCTACATTGCACAATTATGTTAACCCTATTTCTCCTGAGACTCTACTGAATTTTGTCTATATTTCCTCCTATCCTTCCCAAAGACCCAGGAAAATAGCTGATCCTTACAGAAGGTCCTGAAGAGGAACAAGTCAGGCTATTTTGGACCAAGAAGTAGAGGGCATCCCAAAATCCAGAGGCTGTCCTAGGGAAATCCCTGCCATCAGCTCCTCCCATGCCTGTTAAGGTGGTAAGGTAGAATGGCAGAGGGAGTAGGCATGTCTTAGGTCATTTACAGCTTTGAAGGTCAAAATCAACACTTTAAATCTGAACTGAAGGACAATCTGCAGACAGCACATATCCCAAAGCAATGGTAGTGTGACATACTCCCAGCATGAAACTGCTCACTAAATAGGCAGCTTTATTCTTTACTGGTTTCAGCTCCTAGATATACATAAAATACAGTAGCACTCATTGCAGGAGTATAAACTTGAAATGGTAAAAGCATACATGGGAAGTGTAAGATCTGTCCATACAAAAGAGAAGGTGGTAACACTTCTGGCCAAGAATAGAAGACAGTAGCACCCTAGCTGTAGCTGCTGCTTGATTCTCTATAAGCAATTGCTGCCATAAATAGATTCCCAAGATACAGGCTTAAGAACAAATGGTCACTATCATCTCCACTGTAGACATCTCCACTAGACTGCACTTCAACCAGCTTGTTCTCACCAATGTTCCTGTTTGGATCCAGGGTAAGAATATGGAAGGCAAGGAGAGTTAGAATAGCCAGAGTGCCCACAGCTCAAAACAAACTGATCACATTTTTACAGATGCTACTGTAGAGGCTAAGAATTTTTCCCCTTCCCAGACAGCCACTGCATAAGACTTCCAAAAATATCTTCAGGACGCAACCCATGAAATCAGTGCTAAGCCTTAATGAATTGTCTTCCCTTTTCCTTCTGCTGGCATAGGTCACCTTGAACCAAGGTGGCCTGTGAGGTCAGAGCTGTGGAAAAGGACGCTGAAGGGCTATTTCATTGATAAAAGGAGAAAAGTGTTAGGCTCCCTTTTAAAGCTGTCAGCGGAATGGCAAGAAGAATATTTCTGCTCTGTACTGGGGAAACTTGGCTGCTTGTATGCACCACAGGGGTTTAGTTCTGTTTAGTTTTCCCTACATTGAAACAATGGGTTTTTTAAAACACTGCTTCAATTTAGGGAGAAGTAAACTGAACTAAACCCCCTCAGTATGTACACAAGGATGGGGGCCTGATCATTAACTGCATCTTTGGTGGTGGGGTGGGGGTGTGAATGGCCAGCAGGCCAAGTGGTCCCTGACTTACACAGGGGGCCCCCCAGGTGGCACCTGCCCGCTGGCACCTGGCCTGGGCAGTCCTGAGGGGCACTGCAGCCACAGAAGGAAGCATTGCCACCGCCGCCCCCACAGAGGGAAGAACCGCCCTTCCCCACCCCTGCAGCCACAGAGGGAAGCACCAGGCCCCCACACAGCTCAGGCAGGCTGGGGGGGGGGGGGAAGATCAGGCTGGCTGCTTTTTTTTTTTCCCCTTCAGTGTTCTTCTCGACCTGGAAGGACGTGGGCAGTGGGGCTCCGCAGGGCTCGGTCCTCGGGCCTGCACTGTTCAACATCTTCATCAGTGACTTGGATGAGGGGGTAGAAAGCACCCTGTTCAAGTTTGCTGATGACACTAAGATGTGGGGGGATGTGGGTGCACTAGAAGGGTGCAATAGGCTACAAACTGACCTTGACAGGTTGCAACGGTGGGCGGATGAGAATAGGATGGGGTTTAACACTGATAAGTGCAAGGTGTTGCACATGGGGAGGAAGAACCGGCACCACACTTACAGGTTGGGGAACTCCCCTCTTGCCAGCACGAAAAAAGGATCTTGGAGTCGTCATTGACTCCACGATGAACATGGGCCGGCAGTGTGGGGAGGTAGTCAAGAAGGCCAATCGTACCCTGTCATGCATCCACAGATGCATCTCGAGCAGGTCCAGGGAGGTGATCCTCCCCCTCTATGCGGCACTGGTCAGGCCGCAGCTGGAGTACTGCGTCCAGTTCTGGGCGCCACACTTCAAGAGGGACGTGGACAATATGGAAAGAGTTCAGAGGAGGGCCACTCGTATGATCAGGGGTCAGCAGGGCAGGCCTTATGAGGATAGGCTACGGGACCTGAACCTGTTTAGCCTCCACAAGAGAAGGTTAAGGGGGGACCTTGTGGCCTGCTACAAACTGGTCAGGGGGGATCAGCAGGTATTGGGGGAGTCCCTGTTCCCCCGTGCGCTGCCAGGAGTGACCAGGAATAACGGTCACAAACTGGCGGAGGGTAAGTTTAGATTAGATATTAGGAGGCGCTACTTCACAGTCAGGGCGGCTAGGGCCTGGAACCAGCTTCCAGGGGAAGTGGTGCAGGCTCCTAGCCTGGGGATTTTTAAAAGAAAGTTAGATGAGCACCTTGCCGGGGTCATCTGACCCCGGTGCTCTTTCCTGCTAAGGCAGGGGGTCGGACTAGATGATCTACCTAGGTCCCTTCCGACTCTAGCTACTATGAAACTATGAAACTATGGATCCTGCCTGCATGGGCTGCCACCGGGTCTCACAGCCCCTGAGCTGCCCAGGGCCTGTCAAGCCCTGAGCATGTCACCTTCCAGTGCCCCATGCACTATTACACTTTGTTAGGTAGCAAACTAAAACACCTCAGAGGTGTTTTATCTTGCTACATACCAAAGTCATTTAAAGTGGAATACGCTGTGGAGCGTGCAAACAGCAACACTATTAAAGTGGTGCAAAAGGGCATTTAAGCTGCTTTAAAGACCAATTTTGTTGTGTGTGTGTACAAAGGCCCTTTGACACTTGAGAGACAGTGCTGTTGAGCACAAAATGGTGACACAGGAACTCCTACTAATCATGTGACTATACGCAAGTCATTTAGGGAGTGGTTTTTTTTCAGAGGTACAAACCATCAGGAGCCCCTGCTGAAATCAATTGTTTGACACCTCCAAAAACAGCCTCTTAATCTCTCAATGTGCCTTAGTTTCCCCACATTTAACATGACTGGAATAATACTTCTCTTGCATGGGTATTGGGAGGATTAGTTAGCATTTAGTGCCTAGAATGTGCTAAGTTCTAGGTTTTACTTTGTAGCACTTTTTGTACATGTGCTTTTGTTGAAACAGACAATGCCACACTGTGTTTGCTTAAGACTGTTACATGCTGAAGACCTATGAATGTTTTAAATTGACTGCTAACTTTCCAAAAATGTCTGGGTGCTGCAATCCTTGTCCTAGCATCCATTGCCCTGACAACTCCCAAGTCTAAGGAACCCTTATGTGTGGGTTTGACAAAGAGCTTTAGAAAGGATATGGGCATATTACTGTTTTTTCAAAAGGTATCGCTGCTGAGATAGGATGTAGCTGTAAAGCGGCGTGTGTCTTTCAGCTATTCTGTGGGTACTTTTGTTGAGATCAGTTATTTGCTCATGTATTAGGGCTATAGATATATTTTAAGTTACTGTTCCCAAGTGGAAAAGCAAAGAACAGTAGATGAGGGTATTGCAAAAATAGAGGGAAAAACAGTGCCAGAAACAGAGCAAGTTTTCCTACCTCCAAAATCTAAGTCGAAAATCTTTATTTACCGGGAATTTCTCTCTCTCCAAATGTTGCAGAAGTTAGATTAGCATTTGATATTACTTCTGCTTCTTTTTTCTCTAAAGAACAAGGGAAGTTGTCTCTAAAGAATACAAAAGCTTTTTGATTCTGATATGCCTGGTATCCTAGATGTCTGGGATCTCTTTCATAAGCAGTAGCTGATCTTGAATGATCCAAGAGCACATCATCACATGAGACTGTGATAAAGTTGGTTATTATGAAGCAAACCTCAGGCTTCATGAGTCAGCTACTATCATGTGCTGTCAGCTTACTAATTTAGTGAATTCCAGTAATGGCATCTCCCCCACACCCTCCTGTTGTAAGTAAAGTGTTAAAAGACCACCCTTTCCTGAAATAGCAGGAATTCAGAGCTGCTATTCCCTACTGCTATCACTAGTCTTCAGAAAAACTGTACACTCCTTTTGCAGAGGTTTGCCTGGAAAATCATTTCTTGAGAACATACAGCTTTTAATTAGGGGGTAAGATGAGAGGGGCTTGGAGGGCTAAGAAGGACTACAAATAACAGACTTCACTTGATCCCCTAGATCTTTCATTTGACTCCGGCTGTGCATAACAGATATGTCCAAGATGTACTTTTACAGTCAGAACTCTTCAGAGGCATTTCATATTGGTATCTAGATGCTTTTGTCATTAGAGACAAACTGGGTTGCAGAACCAAATATGCTCCACTCATTCTGGGTGTATGCATTATGGTATTTTCAGCCCAACTGATTTAGGAGAGTGATTTTCACAGTTGTCACTTTCCTGTATGCCAGACACACCCAAACCACAAGGGAGCATTACAGACAGTACTCAGTTCCTTTAGTTACAAGAGCCCTCCCCTTCCCCTGAAGCAAAAAGATAATTTCCTTCAAATATTAGTAATACAGGGCTTGTGACACCCATTTCAGTACTTTTGATTTCAACGAAATGTCAGTGGCATAAGTATTACCTGGTGAAGTGCAATGTGGACGTGGAAGGACATGTCATTCTTGTCACATGGTCTTAGCACTATGCTGTATGTATAATGATGAAGTTTTTTCCCATCAAAAGGACTTCAAGCAAGAATCCTACTGACTTTAGTGGGACCCCCTGTCAAGGCTGGCACTTTTAACCTATCTTTGTCTCTTTTTTTTATTCTCAGTTGCATTGTAATTCAGTGTACTACTGTGTACCTATTCTTCCATAGCGATATTTTCATAGGTTTCTTTTTTTTAGCAGAGGAGGATTTTTCAGGTTCAGTTTTCCATTGAACTGGTAGGAAAAAACAGTGAGTAACAGCATTTTCAAAATGGTGGGAATACATCATTCTTTTAGTTGCTAAAGGTGAAATTAATACTGACGATGTTCTTCCCTCTACGTACACATCTCATTGAGCAGTAGAGGAGCTGGCGAAGAAAAATGGTTGCCATCTAGAACAAATAAAAGAAACCGGATCTGCTTTTGAATGCAGTGTTGAAAAATCACTCTCTGAACATACACACATTTACTTGTGCAAATATACATGCAAGGAATTTCTCTCAGGCATGCATTAACACACTTGTAATAATATACAGTGCCAAGAAGGTGTTTCAGCAAGTGTGGATGTTTGGGTTAGCTCGTGTTTTTGTTCATTTTTGTTGAAATGGCTTCAAGTTTAGTTTATAAGTAAATCAATGTTGGGGGCTAACTATGGCCCTGGGCACAGTCCTGGTACCTGGGCACTATACTGGCAAGCTCTTGGCAGCCTTGGAGGAAAAGTGATAGGAAGCAAGCCAGAGTCACAACCACAGCTGCAGGGTGACCGCCGTGGCTGAAGTTCCTGCACATTTCACAAGAACTCTCTGATCTGTGATTGGCTTTTAGGCGGCTGCACAGCTCCTACTCCCATGGAGCTCCTTCCACCATTGCCTTCAGAAGACATCTTTTTGTCCCTGATCAGGGCAGCTGCTGCTGGAAGCCTGCTTCTGCTCCAAGTTGGATTGGTCTTTTGGTGCATCACATCTCGTTGGTAGACAGCAAAGACAAGCAAGCTAGATTCAGTTCAGGGCCTGAGCCTCAGACTGCCCATAGCACTTAGGAGTCATCAGGTATCCAAGTTTTCTGTTTCCCATGGAAAAAATGGAAAACCCCATAGATTTCCCTTTTCATGGAGAGAAATGTGGATTTTTCATTTTAATGGAGATACCTGTGGATAGTCCATTTGTGCAAAGAACTCTGCAGCCTGGCAGAGCCCCACCCAGCCTGCAAGAGCTTTTTGCAGAAAGGGTGGCAAAGCCAAAGCCCTGGGGGGGGGGGGGGGGGGGGGGAGGGAAGGGGTGGGGCTGGATACTCTTGACTCAGCCAGGGCTTGGTTCAGGCTCACTTTCCCTCTTGGAGCCTTTGGGGTAAGTGGGGCTTCCAAGGGGCTGGAGGCCAGCTGGGGGCCCCCTCCAGCAGGGGACTGTGAGTCAGGAATGAGGGGTGCTGGGGGGGGGGGCTGTGGACTAGGTGTGGGTGCAGGTGACTGCCAGGACTGGGGGTGGGGGTTGGGGGCTGCAGAAGGAGTCAGTGGGGTGGGTGGGCAGGCAGGGTCTTTTGCCTGCCTGCCTAGCAGTGCTGGGGAGCCAGGGCACCTGCCTTGCCTCCTGCTCCCACAGGGAGGGGGCAGTGGCCATGGCACCCTCTCCACCTCCTACATGCTACAACTGCACAATGTTGGGCAAGCTTTGGAAATGGGCATTTGGAACTAGCCGACCTTAAGTGGTTGTAAGAATAAGAGTCCGCTAAGAAAGCGGTAGTATTTATTTACAGTTGTTTACCTTCCTACCTGTTCTGGACTACAGAACTGAAGCCTTAGTGTTTAAAAGTGCTTTAAGCTGTACTTTGTTTTTCTTTCCCTTTTGTCCTATAATAAACCTGGATTTTGTTGGTACGTTGCAAGGGAGAAGTATGTTCATTCAGGACACCCCAGTTTAAATCTAGTTGTCCCAGGTTTCTAGGTGCGGGCTGGAGCCAAAGCTAAACTTATCTGAGACCGCCCAAGACTTGAACCCAGCCCTTATTGCTGCCAACAGGTTCAGGGAGCAGAAACAGCTAGGGCCAGCACTGCTCAGAGCCACAAAGCAGCATGGGGGACAACTGCAGCTGGACCCGTGTCCTGGAACGGAGCAAGTGGGGGGTAGGCAGGGGCTGCAGGTCTGGAGTGAGGGCTGGCAGGGCTGGGGGGCCTGTGGCTTGGGAGTGAGAGGCAATGTCATGGGCAGGGCACTGGCATGTCAGGGCTGCGCAGCACCACAAAGTAGCAGGGTGTGGTGGGGAGGGGAGCTGCTGTCAGGAGGGAGTGAGTGGGGGTGGTAGGCAGGGAGTGAGGGGCACCAGCAGGGGTTGGGGGGGTGCTGTGGCTTAGGAGTGAGGGGCAACAGCATATCAGGGCTGCTCAGCACCTCATTGCAATATGGGGGGGGGCAACCACAGCTAGACCCACATCCTGGTGAGTGAAGGGAGCAGCAGGAACTCTGATTTTCCACGATGAAAATGCCAAAATCTAATGCTAAAATATATAGGTATTTAGAATTTATTTTATTATAGTGATTGGAGCACTGGTAGGCTTCCAAATTGCTTTAAAACTGTAAGTATATCAATGAAACATTGTGTGCAGCTGATACCTATATATAGTGGCCTTTCATTTTAATCACAGATTTTGTGATTTTTTATCAGGGAATTTGCGATTTTTTTTATCAGGGAAAACCAGGATTCCCAATGGACAGTCACATGAGGAAAAAGATTCTTGCAAAACTGTTTATTTGTGGCTGTGTGCACATTTCTCCCCATTTTGAACTGGCTTGCAGTGAGGGAAAGAGAGAGAAGTGAGAAGATTAATAAGAAGCAAACTTGCTCTGAGTATTTTCTAAATGTTTTATTTGGGGCTGGTGCCAAAGGTGAACTCCTTTAGAGAGGTTGAGCAGACCCCTTTTTACTGTATTTAAATTGTTGGAGAAAGTAAAAAATTAAACATTTCTTCCATATTATTTTTTTTTGCCTCTACTTCTTTGGAACAGACAACAGCAAAAATGGCTGTGGTCAAAACTTGGCCTTCAGCGTGGGTACAGTTCTTCATAAGGAATGTGTGCTTTGGTGGGTGTGGAGTGGGTGGGAGCTGGAATTAAAAAGTTATAAACAATTGATAAATCTTGATGTTAAAAGCCTGGTACGTGGAATGGGGTTAACCTCCCCCACCATGCACACAAGCCAGAAGGATCTAGAAAAATATAAGATGGAGGGTGAGGTGTAGAAAAGCATCTGAAAACAAACCCATTTTATTGTTTCTGTCCTGGGTGGCTCTGAGCTGTACCAACTTGTGCCTAGCGAGAACATGCAGCCTGTTTTATCATTGGCAAGGACCTTCTCATGTACAGCACCACATCCACAACAGCAGTAGGCTAGGTTCTGATGTCCTTACTTAGCTCTTACTCAGCATTTGATCCAATAATGATGAACAAAAGGAGATCCCTTACACCATAAAATGTGGCTCACTGAGTTTACTTTACTGTCATATTTACAGTGGATCAATGGCCTGAATGCTAGTTTTTTTCCTAAAGCAAGAGATCATGTTTCTCAGTGGCACAAGGCATTTCACTCTGTCTGCAGTTGAGGCTTGGGTTCAATTCTTGACTTGCCTCACTTTCACCTTTGTTTTTTGGGGTCTCATCCTATTTCCTAGCAGGGACCTTTATGCCATCACAACCATATTGTTTTGAAAAATGCCTTCTTGCGGTTCACTCTGAGCACAGAATAAAAGCTTTTAAAGGACATAACTGGAAATTAGCATTCTAATTTGAATGTAGAGTGTCCAGATAGCTTTGCAAAATGTACATTTTATTTATAATGATGTACTCAATTTGTTTCCCTTGATGGACTTTTTACCATCCTCAGAGTCAGTCACAGAACAGGCAAGGAAATAAGGTGCTGATATATTTGTAAGGCCTATGAACATTGACTCTGATGTAACAAATATACATATGTACTTGTAATCCATGGAAGTACTCCTGTGGGAAAAGTTGAGTAGGTATGTGAGCCTGGGCAGAAATCAGGGCTGGTGTCCAGACCCTTTACCGATCATATATTTAGCACCGAAATCTCACCAAAACAGAGAAAATATGACCCCACCAAATAAGGCAGTTCTATTAGTTCCCTGCCATAAGTCAGTAGTCAATCTGAAAGTTTGTGTTGGTAGGGAGTGGTGTGCCAATAAATTAGTCAGCTATCTAAAAGGTAAGAGTTCAAGCCTTCCTCCATGATTCCATTTAAAAGGAAGATTCCTTTTGATTGTTGTTTTAAAAATGTTTACTGGCAGTAGATCATTAGCACTTAGAAGCAAGTATTGGGGCCCCAGTGTGCTAGGTGCTGTACAAACTCCCTGGCTGCTTGCAGATGTCTGAAAAAAACTGAAAAAATGAGTTGCTTTAAACTGTGTGCTCCCACACTGAACCCAGCACATGCCCAGAAGAGGCAGTGCCTTAGACCCAGCTTGCCAGATGTCTGTATAGATTGGGCACTTTAGTGAGGCTTTTCTGGTGTTTTTATCTAATAGCTGATTAAATCAACAATTAGATAAAAGTGTCAAAAAAACCCACTGAATCACCCAAACTATACAGATGCTGTGGAGCTGGGTTGAATTAATGCACGGCTGCTTCCTGGAAACTGCAGGGGTTTTTTCACTTTCTTTTTAAACATCTGCAAGCAGCCCGTTTCTATCCTCTGCAGCCATGTTGAACCAGCAGATGCCTATGGAACACAGGCCCTTACACCTATCCGATCTGTTGTATGTTTGGGATGGTTCTCTCTGTCTACTACCTGTTTCACTTCCAGCACTAAGAAACTGTATCATCAGGCTCTTCTAAACAGCTGGCAGGCCAAATAGACAAGAGAGCTGAATGCGTTATCTCTATTGTACAACTAGGAAGCAGAGGAAAGAGATGGTAGGGCCCCCC
Organism: Crocodylus siamensis; assembly: GCF_052110815.1. Classification (NCBI taxonomy): domain Eukaryota; kingdom Metazoa; phylum Chordata; order Crocodylia; family Crocodylidae; genus Crocodylus; species Crocodylus siamensis. The sequence goes on from NC_143405.1 coordinate 46,454,684, forward strand.
TCTTGCTTATCTTTAATGACTTGTATACCTGTTAGCATGAGCCAGAGCTACATGAATTGATCACAGTCCAGCAGGATGTCTGTGGCAGATGAAAGAACTCAGCCTTAAGGCATGGCGATAGGGCACAGTGTATTGCTGTTCAGCCAAGCTCAGGTGCTAGATGCAGGGCAGCTACATTAAAACAGCACTTTTCCTAGGTCAACAGCTTCTCAGCAGAGCAAATTAGCCAAGGCGGTACCCTGTACTAACTTGGTGATAATACTTGTTGGTATCCAAGCTAGATTCTTTAGATTATACTAGCTCAGGTACCTGCATATAGCACTAGCATTGTGCCATGTAGCTATCCCCTTAGTTTCTAAAAGCTGTGCGGTACATTAACCACAAGGCCATTGGTTTTCTCAGCTTTTAATAGGCAATTAAAAGTTTATTGTATTTATGTTTTTTTGGGTTAGATTTGCCTCTGTCCAGTTTGAATGTTTAAATTAAAGTTCCAAGTTTGATTATTACAGCTGCTAAACTTTTACCTTAGTAGGCAGATTTCTGCCTCTAGTGCAGGCCAGGCCCTAGATTTCACTGATGAAGGCTGTAACAAGTCATTTGTAAGCAGACAGAGCACTGCCTTCCTTGGGGAAGAACATGAGGTATTTATGGACCACATTTATTAGAGTAGCCACAAAAGGCCCCAGCTGAGATTGAGAGATACATAAAACGTGTGTGTGCCCCTCCACCCCCATTTGAGTTATAAGTCCCATCATTTTAACAGCATGATTGCTTGGCAAAGGATTTCATAGAAAACATGCCCCTGCTTTAACTTTCAGGCATGCCTTGAGGATATGCCTAGATCCCATGCCCTGGTGCCCAGCCACTAGCACAACTGGATTGGTATGAAAGCCTGCTGTAGGCAGCCAGAGCTACTTACGGAGCTGACCCAGGTGTGGGACAGGAGCAGATTGAGCTGTTGAAAGGGTTTAGAGCCCTTCAACACCAGGGGTTTTATATTGAGGCAGCTGCCTGGGGGAACAGCTTGAATTGAGGTGAATCTCCAGGGTACGCAAGGTCTGGAGCCCTGATCCCACCAGATCTAAAGCCAGGGATGAGAAGGCAACACCCAGAGGATTTAAGGTGGCAACACCTGCAGGCCTCAAACCTATGGTGCCAGCCACCACAGGCAGATCTAGGATGTTGAAAAGGGGAGCACAGATGGTGAGGTGCATCATCCCATATGAAAACACCACTTCTTTTTCTCCAGTTAAAAAACAGACCAGAAGCTTTACTAGGATGCTAGGGGCCTAGGGCTGCATTATTCTGTTTAAGATCCAAGCAAAAACCAGTTTAAGTTGGTGCGAGTTCAAAACAACCTGCAGGGCTGGGAAACAGGAATATCCTTATAGCCAGAAGCTCAGAGGCAGTAGCGCTGCAAAACAAAGGCTTGCTTGCATTGAGCCTTTGAGAAGAGGGGTGTAAACCAAAGGCTCGCTTGACTAGTGGGACACGGAGACATTAAGAAGAGCGGTGTAAACCCCTGGGGCATGAAGAGCTTAGAGGTGACAGCTCCCCTCTGCCCTGCCCTGCCCAAGCAGGTCCCTCGGGCAGAGAGCAGCAAGCCTCCCTGCAACCCAGGGGCGTTCTGCTGTCGGCGAGTCACGTCTTCGAGCGCAGGGACTTTGGGGCCTCGGTGTTACTGGGGGGGAAGAAGAAAAAAAAAAAAAGCTTTGTGCAAAACTCAAAAAACTCCTCTCCTGCAAGACTTCCAGGTCAGGCCTGACGCCCCTGGGTGGTTTGGGACCGAGCTTCGGTCAGCGGGGCTCGTGCTGATGCCATGAGGGGCAGTGGCCCCGCGTTGAGGGGGGGAAACGTAGGGCAAAGACCAGGAGAAACCTCCCGAGCAGCAGCGAGGGCAGCACAACGCGGGGCCGGGGGCTGGCGGAGAGGGCGGGGGCGCGCGCGGCGCGGTGTGTCCGCGGCGCTCACGACCTTGTGCTGTCCGTCCCGCAGCGCACGCGGCAGGCGGCGGCAGAGCTCAGGTGAGCTGCAGAGCAGAGCCGGGCGGGAGCGGCGCTACATCAGGAGGCGGAGCCATGAGCGCGCAGGCGCGGGGCCAGGGTGCGGGCAGGCGGAGGGACGCGACCGGCAGCAGCGGCAGCAGCAGTCGGCGGCCGCCCGAGCCTCAGGCGCAGCCGGATCCCGCCATGCCGGTGACGGAGAAGGACCTGGCGGAGGACGCGCCGTGGAAGCGGATCCAGCAGAACACGTTCACGCGCTGGTGCAACGAGCACCTGCGCTGCGTCAACAAGCGCATCGGCAACCTGCAGCATGACCTGAGCGACGGGCTGCGCCTCATCGCGCTGCTCGAGGTGCTGAGCCAGAAGCGCATGTACCGCAAGTACCACGCGCGGCCCACCTTCCGCCAGATGCAGCTGGAGAACGTCTCCGTGGCCCTCGAGTTCCTGGAGCGCGAGAGCATCAAGCTCGTCTCCATCGGTGAGTCCCGACCCGGCCCCCGCTCCGCTCCCCTCCCCTCCCCTCCCCTCGCCTCCCCAGCAGGGTGCCTGGGGGCCGCCTCCCTGCCGCGGTCCGCCCCGGACGGCCCGCTGGACTCAGCAGGGTGGGAGGTACCGGGGAGGGTCTGCGTCCTCCGCAGAAAACTCCTGGTTTTAATCTGTCCCCCTTTGCTTTGGCTGGTGCTGGGATCTCGGTGCGGTGGGGGGAGCTAAGCGGTAGGGGTAGGAGGGACTTGGGTCCAGCCCCTGCTCTGGGCAGGGAGGACTGCTGGGGTCAGCTAACCCCAGCGAGGTGTGCACCCAGCGCAGAGGAGGTGGTTACTACTCCCAGCAGCGCTGCCCTTTGCTCTGTTGAATGTTGTGACTTTTTTTTGTACTTGGTGACTCTCTCTTCATCTGACTATTTCCAGAAAGGGGGTTGGGGGGTGGGGTTGGTATGGCCATTCAGTGTTGCTACTAGTTCCTGTGCTGCAGTTGCCTTGTGGGCTTGCTAAAATACTACACCACCAGGTGACAATGGGAAATATTTATAAATGTGTTGACTTGAGGAATGCTGTAAAGTTCAGTGTAACCTGAAGTCTTGGTCTCGGGCTGTAGGCTAATTCTGCTTAGACGGTGTTAACCCTGTCTGGGCTGACGGGTTAACACCAGGGCTGACAGGCTAACACTGCTGTCCTGCTTCTCGTACCTTTAGAGAGGCAAAAAGAAATGCAAAACTCTAAAACTTTAGAGAGGAGAGGATTTCTGTGGACAGAAATCCTCATTAATCCAGAACTCGCAGGTAAGCCTGCCCATATCCCATTGAGTAAAATTGGGCAACTGGATATTTGCCTAAAATTAGGCAAATGGCCATATCCCATGGAGTAAAATTAGGCAAGAAAAATTCCCCTTTTTTAGAGGCATTGTGGGAATTGGTGCAAATCAGAATTCCTCTGGTGTGAAAGTGACTTGGCTTCTGGCTAGAAGGATGTGCGAATTCTTCTTGTACTTCAGTGGTCTCTCTCAAGCTTGTCGAAGTCTATCCCAAACACAGGCCCTCTTAAAGGTCGAGAGAGGCCTGGGGCCACTTCCATTTTTTGAGGCTCCCAGTATATTAAAAAAATATTAATTCATAGCGCACTACAGGCGGTGTGGCCCCATAATGGGACACAAGTTTAAAGTTGTATGATGAACGTCGTCTTCTTTCAATCCTGTCACTGTATCTTTGTGTCTGTATGTATAACCTGGTTTGGAGATGACATCAAAAGTCTAAATTTGAGGCCCTCTGTGAATGATAGGCCCTGCCCAAACATGCAGCTGGTCCAAAAAAAGGCAGAAGAAATCCTGCTTTTCGCGTATTGCCTGGACCAGGGCTACAACATCACTTTTGGTACCGTAGCTAGCTAAAGTATATGTACAGCACTACATTGTGCAGTATAGACATAGTTCTAGCATTGTGTCATTCTTCTAATTCTACCCAGTAGCATTTGTTAACTGTTAACTCTTAACTACAGGAGTATTTATTGCTGCCTGGGGAAAGTGTCTGTGGAAATCTGAAAAGCCTTAACTTTTTAGTTGCTCTCAGTTCTAACTGGACAAGACACTTTACCACTCTTACTGATCAGTAAGGTCCTAAGTTACACATTTCTGTCTTTTGTAGGTTGTTTTTTTTTAAAGTGGAAACTCCACCAAAACATGGATCTTTCTCAAAGCCTTGGGAGCTTAGTGTAAGTGGAGGTGTCTGCCTTGTGACAACTGCCTTGAATACAGAGTTGAAGAGTAAAACGAAAGGGACCTAAAAACGTTGCTATTTACTTCAGTTAAGGCTCTCCTAAAACGAATGGCCAGGAAATGTTCTTTAAGAAATGTTGGTGAAACCTACTGGTCATGCTGCTCTAATCCTAGAGCTTAATTAAGGAGGAGATGCTTGGTAACTTTGGCTGGGATAAAAATCTATATGTTTCAGTCCTGGACCGCTACTACCTTAATTATGTTATAAGGTCAAACACAGGGGTCCGAGCTAAAGCGTGCCTTGCAGCTGTAGATTCAGCCAGCAACATTTAAAAAGTGTTATGGTATGAGTACTGAGGTGTGTTAACTAGGGGAAAATGTTAATGTGAGCTAAAATTCTAGTAAGGCCTGTGCTGTTTGTACCTAGAACTTTTCTGACTTGTGTTAGTTAACCTGCTTTAAATCTCTTCCCTCTTGAACATAAGGCCTCAGTGTCGGAGCAGTCTCAAGTTCATTATGCACTTGTAAAGTAATCAGACCAGAAATCTAAAGTCTGATACCATTACCAATGTCAACTGGAACCCATGAACTTGATTCACTTTTGGAGCTTAGTGACTGTCATCAGTTGAATTAGTATGGGATAGTTCTCTTTATCTTAAGAGGCTAAGGAAAATTAGAGGACTTGCAAAGCATAAGGCAAGCAGATGATTCCAAAGGTTCAGAACAAGAGTGATTCACAAGGTAGTAAATAGGATGAGATTAGTTGCATAGAAGTTAGCATATGTGCATCTGTGTCGGAGTAAACTAATACAGCTTTTGATATTCACTATGTTTGAATCGGTATATTATAAAGAGCCAATTTATGGTCTGATCGTTAAATAACTGCCAGTCTGTTTAGGGTGCTGCAACTTGTTCTGTTAATACCATAAGTAACGCTTCAGGCAAGTTTTGCCTGTTCCTGAAGAGCAACTTCTGGATGTGGAAAATGGCTTGGCCATAATGCAGGTCTGAAAAGCAGCAACTTGACGTGACTAAGGGGATTGCTCTGACAGAGCATTGCTATGTGTTCGTCCCTCCTTTCCCCCCCTCCTTCCCCCACCAAGAAAGTAACTTTTTACAATATTAAGCAAGGGTCAGTGTGTGTGTGTGTGGGGGGGGGGGGGGCATCTAAACTACCCAGTGACCTTGCATTAGCGAGTTCTGGATGAAGTATGGCCATATCTCCAATGAGTAAAATTAGGCATCTGGACCAAGAAGAAAAATCTGTTTTAGAGGCACTGTGAGAATCGGAATTCCTCTAGTGTGGAAATCGCTTGACTTCTGATTAGAAGAGCATGTGCTAATTCCCAGGAAGCTCGTCTTGCACTTTTAAGTAGTGTCTGGGTGCAGTTCTGCTGAGCTATTTGCTCCTTGGAGATGGGAAGCAGCCCATAAACCTACAAAATGTTTGACAAAATTAGAGACCGTTTCCAATCTAAATGGCTGAATAGTTGCTTTACAGAGAAATATTGGTCATGTGCTTAACTGGAAACATAAGTGACTAGCTTTTCAGTACCATAGTTCTCATGTGCTACAGGGATGCATTTCTCTTACCCAGGTGGCTGTGATCCAAGAATTCATTTTTCCCCCTGTCTCTTAACTGTGGGTAACTGCAAATATCAGTTGTTAGACATAATCAGTTCACTATACCTTGTAGTGACTCAGGATTAAACATGTTTTACTGTGAAGGCTGACTTGCGTAGCTGGCAACCTGTAAAATGAAGCAAGTTGCTACCCTTCTGTTCTACACGTAGTCTCTGACCTGACGAGGTGGCACAAAGCGTGAGTAGGCTAGCACTGATGTCTCAAGGGAAGCTCCTGGTACAAAAACTGCGGAATTGGTGCTAAATGCCTCTAATTCTGAAGGAAGTACAGTGTGCTGCAGCAACACAATCCAAACTATAAGAGCCTTACGTTGAGACCTAACTGCAGGATGCAGAGAGACCTTGAAGTCCTGAGGGCTGTCAAGCAGTTCTGCAGGTCACCGTTCAGTAGTATACATGTTGTAGCCGATGTAAAGATGCACACATGCAGTTCCTGAGAATGAATGACACTTGTGGAAGTGGCTTTAATGCCTTTTACCTGAGCTATATAGCAGACTCTGAAGTAGTGTGTTCATAGCGAAGATCTTGCTGTGCTCCTGGAACAATAGCCAAGCAGTAGCATAGAAATGTGCAGTGCGTTTTCAAGTGCTTTTGTGTGTTTAAATAAAATCTAAAACCAGGCTGGGGGCACAGGAGAAAAATCTTTGCTTGCCCTTTCAAGAAAAATGGTCAATCAGTAAGCTCTGCAAAACTTATTCAAACTGAGCTGCCCAAAAACACATGGTAGGTAACATGCCTGTCTTTACCCAGGTCCATTCAACTTGTTTGTTGGACTTGTTTAACGCCTTCCATAAAGTTAAAAGAAAAGCTTTCTACCTTCCGTCTAGTTGTATTTAGGCTGAAATGAACCCGTTACAGTGATAACTGCTGGTTCCAAACTGAAGTCTGTCTCTACCTTTTTAAGTCGATTTAACCTAAGGAAAATCTAGCAGGAGTGCTCCATCTTGGTTTGTAGGGCCCTGAAACTGAGGGATTTTGAGACCTGAATCAGGTCCCCATCATAGGTGGTCTCTGCTGGGAATGCTTCCTTTGACCTGTTTTTAGTTTTTGCTAGATTCTACAACTAGTGTGGTTCTCTATTGTTTCAGCAGTAGTTGTACCATACCAAAAGGTTCCAGTAGTTGTCTAGGGGCATCTGTAGATGGCATGGGGGTTTAAATTAAAGTGGTGGTTTTTTAAAAACACTGCTTTGATTTAGGGTGAAGTAAGCCCATGTGTTGTGTACATCCATGTCCTTACCTGCCTCTCCAGTGGCGAAGAGGGGAGAGCAAACTGCTGGTGGGTCAAGCAGTCCCTGAGCTGCAGGGTGGGGCTGGTGCTTCCCTCCACGGCAGCGGTGGCATGCCCCCCCAGTGGTCCTGGGGGGCATTGCAGCTGTGGAGGGAAGCGCTGGGCTCGTGTGCAGCTCATGCGGGCAGGCAGGCTCCAGGCAAGAAGGGGAAAAAAAAATCAGGCTCACTGCTTTTTTTCCCCCCCTTCATGGCTGCCTGCCTTCCTGGGCTGCTGCTGGGCTGCCTGCTGGGGCTGTCTGCATGGCGCCTGAGTCTCATGGACCCTGGCAATTTCCCTCCACAGCTGTAAAGTAGAAAACTAAAACTCCTCGGAGGTGTTTTTGTTTGCTCTGCCCCAAAGTCATGTAAGGTGCATTATGCTGCTGAATTTGCTACAGCGGCTGGAATTAACGTGCCATAAAGCACCGAATTTGCGAATTTGTGCAAACAGCAACACCATTAAGGCTGTGCAAAAGGGCATTTTAACCTGCTTTAATGTGTCATCTACAAATGCCCCATAGTGTCATCAGTGAAACCAACCTCTTAAATACCATGTGTAAAATGCTGTGGAAATAGGATTTTCTTCCTCCCGCCTTCCCCAGTGGTGGACAGGCATTGTGGATAATTCTGAACACTGCCTGGGTTGGCAACCCTTCTGCATTATTTCAGGAAAAACAGCAGGATACTTCTTAAAAGAAGTTTTACTCCTCAGTTGCTGGAACACTGTGTTATGGCACACTATTTTGTGGCACCAGTGTCCTAGTGTCTTTGTCAGGTGGGCTGATCATGCTTCAAAAGCATGAGCTCACCCTTCTGAAAGGGTAGATTTGAAGCTGAGGTAACTGCTGGTATGTCTCTGCCTTGAGTATTCGAGGGTGCAGTTGATGGTGCAGGCGATATGAAGATGGAAAATGCCCTTGTGCAGTGCCAACTGCTTTTAATCCTATGTGCTCAGGTGCCCTCTACAGAACATAGCATAGCTGCGTTCATCTCCAGGAAGAGGGAGATGAGGATTTCAGTTAAATGTAAGGCTGAGCTTGTAAGCCTAATAGTTGATTTGGAGGCTTCCTCTAACTGTTGGGAGCCATAATGTAGTCAAACAAAATGCTGGGGCAAAGTGTCTTGGTGTGGTGGAGGTGCATCTTCTAGGGTTGGGGCCGATGCTGATGTGGCTGCTAGAAGCCTTGACCAGATGCCAGTAGATGGTAGCTGACCATTTTAGGAGAGGTGGATTCTTCCGTAATTGGGCTCTAGCAATTCAGGTCTGGTTCAATTAACAGATTATATTAATAGGTTATGCTAGAGATGGCACAGACCAGTGATCATGGTTGCTGACCATACTAACTGTGGAGTACTGTTTAAGAAATTAGGTTTTGCTGAAGAACTCAAGTTTTGTCTTCACTAAAGTTTTAGTGAGTGTCATCAGTTGACCTGCTGCAGGGTAGCGGTCTTTGTTCTCCTGAGAGAGAAAGCAGTTCTTCTGATGTTCCTTTGTTTTCCCAGTGCAGAATCCCAGCTAGCAGAACATTGGGAAACAAATGGTTAACCTTCCTATAAGAAATACAAGGAGCATGTTTTGGAAGTGGGTATGCTACCCTACTCAAATTCTGTCTGTTGAAAGCACCCTTCTTCAGCAGCGAAGCCCAAACCACAGTGAACCTAGGCCATAGGCTAAACAATGCACTCTTTGAGTACTTCAGCTACTAGTGGCCATGCCTGTCCTATAAGATTCTGCAGCAGAGGTTTCCCACCTCTTTCTGGCATGCCTCGGCTCCTGACTTGAAGAGCCTGCTAATGTTGCATAGCCTCATATTTCTTTGAGCAGAAGAGATGACTGGACTAAAGGCAGTTTACTGTAAGAAAAAGTGCTGAGGCCACAACTTAACTTGCTTAGGTTGTCACAGCTATGTTGGACACCTAAACAGATTTTGAGTTTGAGAAGTGAGATATCTTGCAAGCTCTCTTCTTGGTTTCTTTTTTGTACTTGTCCAGTCTAATAATTCTCAGAACTAATTGCTTAAAAAACCAACACGAATAAATCTTGGGGCTCTCTACTTCTCTACTTCTCACCTTGGGTGCTATTAACACATCATAAGGCAGTCAAAATACACTTGCTTTCTGTCTGCTACTAACCTGTAATTTCCCTGAAGGCTGCTCGTAGGGAAAATATCCAATAAACCTTAAAAGCAAGTTACTACTCCTTAGGAAGGTGACGTGTAGTTCTTTTCCCCTCTAGAGTTACTCTTGAAAACCTGAAAATGGGTCTCCCTATGGCAGACTCAGGGTGTCTCCATTTTAGCGGAGCAGTTAGTCTATTGGAACTTCAGCAGCATTGACTGAAGTGCAAAAGGGGAAAAATGGCTCTGCAGGTAGTCTCTAGAAGAAGGGGATGAACTGACACTGGAGCAAGGGTGGGAACATCCAACTGGTAAGCTGGAGTGCGTAGTCAAAGTTTTCATTTGGACTACAACAAAAACAAAACTAGTTCCTTAATACTAAGTTTTTTAACTATTACTTTTGACTAGAATTGTCTTGGAATAAGCTCATGTAGAATTTCAAAATATGAAATGCAATGTGAGATTAACAGTAGTTATGATGACAAGCCTTTGAAAACAGGTGACTGTTCTGTAAACCTCCTCAAATAACAGGCAGTGAAATCTACCCACCCCACGCTCTAATGTTGCTTTTGGACTGGCTTCTTAGACTTCTTATGTGCTTGACTGAATCACAGGTACGGTAGTGCTCGTCTTGCCAGAAACTTGTGCACCTAGTGATAATCAAATGGTATGGCCAAGTCAACAGCTCAGTATGCAACCTGTTCTCAGTGGCTTGCAAGATTTGTCTACTTACTGCTGTTGGTTGGCAAAGTTTTTTCTTTTTAAAGATCCTTCTAGCTTCCAGGGAAGCTATAGCAGTATGCTACATGGGATTTCGTTCTGCTTTGGAAAGAACTCCACTATGCTAGGATACAGGGAAGGAGGAATTTTAATTCCAATAGTAGCACAAGAACTTTGTAACTACCTACCCCCACCAGTACATGAAGTAGAACCTAGCAATGAAGAGAAATAACATACCCATAACTAGTAATTTCTTATGGCTTTTTTTTTTTTTTTTTAACTTTTTTTGGGTTTTTTTTAAAGCTTTATTTCAGTGAAGCCCAATGAAATATCTTCTGGCACAACCACTAGCTTTAGTGACTGTCCACGTGAAGCATACACAATAAACATGTAAAGTCTTTCTGCCTCCTGTTTATCTTTGTAGATTACCTTGCTTTACCCATGCATTGACAATAGGCCTCTTAAACATAATATCAGTTTAAGATAGTCTTGCCAAGTTATCTTTGCACTTGAGCAACAGCAGAAACTAGATGCAAGCCTTGACAAAACAGCATTGGGCTCTGTTTCTAGAGGATAGAGCTAGTAGGAAAATGTCATGGGGGCAGTGATGGTTAAGCGTCAGTTCCTTGGATTGCTAGTAGTATAGCACAGATTTGAATAAATGAACTTCCAGACCCCTTTGGGGGATATGACATGCCAGGTAACTCTTCAGCTTTTCTTCCTGGTGATATGGCATCACATAGCCTAGTGATGGGATACAGAAGGGGAAAATAACATCCAAGCTAGAAACTGTCAACAGAGTTAGCCAAAATATGCATGGCCATAGGTAAAGATTGGGAAGGAGGCATCCCTGTAAACAAAAGCGCCTCCACCCCCCAGAAGGGTGTATGTGCTGAAATCTCGCAAAGAACAATTTTTCCAACTATTTAGTTGGTCTAATAAAAGGTATCACATACCCAAAGAACCTTGTCCACCCCCATCCCCCCCAATTAACCTCTGTTGACGCCAAATCCAATATCGTCCATTTCTCTGGCACTTTTGATGGCTCTTATGGAAGAAGCTGTATCCAGGCTCCAAGATAAGAGCAAGGGACCGCTTTTTGTTTTGCAGAACAGGAGGGAAGAGCTCCCTTGTAGTAGCTGCTTGTGATCCTGGGGGACTGGATTCCTTTCTTGGGTGTAGGACCCTCAGGTTGAGAGCTGTGGCAAAGCCTTAATTGCAGGCAAGTTTCAGACCTCCAATCTTAAATGGAGCAGTAATGCTTAAAATGTGAAAAAAGAATTGTTTCCCTTTTAAGCTTTGGTTCTGCATTTTCAGTTGGATTCAGTGGGCCAAGACAAAAACTGTTTCCTGGCCATGGTGTGGATTGCTAATGTCTATCACTTTGTTTTACCAAAGTACCTGGGGGTAGCGTAGTAGTTCTGCCTCTTTTGGGTTCAGAGGTTGAATTGCAGATACTCTTGTAGGCTTCCACTGACTTTGTCAAAACCAAACATACATTTTTAGAGGCCTTTGGTCCTGGCTTAGTATTTTGAGCTTAGATGTAGGAAGAGAACTTCCCACATAAAATATAAAGCTAGACCTGGTTATTCGTTAACCAGCCAGAATTTAGAGAGAACCTCTTCTGGCTTTTAAGAAGCTAGGCACATCAAATCTAATCTATTTTCTACCAACTTAAGTTTTTTTTGTTTGTTTGTTTTTGTTTTAAATGCTTGGCTGTGACTTTAAGGTCATAGTTTCATAGTTAGTAGGGTTGGAAGGGACCTGAGCAGATCATCAAGTCAAACCTGTGCCATGGCAGGAAAGAGTACTGGGGTCAAACGACCCCAGCAAGGTGATTGTCTAGCTTTGTCTTAAAGACCCCCAGGGTAGGAGCCAGCACCACTTGTCTTGGAAGTTGGTTCCAGTTCCTAGCCGTCCTGACAGAGAGGTAGTGCCTCCTGATGTCTAGTCTGAATCTACCCTCTGCCAGCTTGTAACCGTTATTTCTAGTCACTCCTGGTAGTGCTCGGGGGAACAGGGACTCCCCCAGTGCCTCCTGGTCCCCCTGACTAGTTTGTAACAGGCCACTAGATCCCCCCTCAGCCTTCTCTTGTGGAGGCCCTGCTGCCCCGATCATGCGGGTGGCCTCCTCTGGACCCTTTCCATGTTATCCGCATCCCTCTTGAAGTGCGGCACCCAGAACTGGACACAGTACTCCAGCTGGGGCCTGACCAGTGTCACATAGAGGGGGAGGATCACCTCCCTGGACCTGCTTGAGATGCATCTGTGGAGGCATGACAAGGTGTGGTTGGCCTTCCTGACTGCATCCCCACATTGCTGGCCCATGTTCATCTTGGCATCAGCGATGACTCCGAGATCCTTTTCTGCCTCTGCACTGATGAGAAGGGAGTTCTCCAGCCTGTAGGTATGGTGCTGGTTCTTCCTTCCCGGGTGTATCACCCTGCACTTGTCAGTGTTGAATCCCATCCTGTTCTTGTCCGCCCACCCCTGTAACCTGTCTAGGTCTGATTGTAGCTTATTCCTTCCTTCTAACGTGCTCACGTCTTGGTGTCATCAGCAAATTTGAACAGGGTGCTTTTTACCCCCTTGTCCAAGTTGCTGATGAAGATGTTGAACAGTGCGGGCCTGGGGGACCTGACTGCCCACATTCCTCCAGGTCGAAAATGACCTGTCCACCACCACCCTCTGGGTGCGGCCCTCCAGCCATTTGGTGACCCATTTGACTGTGTAGGTGTCGACACCACCACAGTCTCCCAGTTTCTTGATGAGAATGGGGTGAGAGACAGTGTCAAAGGCCTTCCCAAAGTCCAGAAAAACTACATCCACTGCTTCCCCTGCATCTAAGGATTTGGTGACTTGGTCGTAGAAGGCCACCAGGTTGGTCTGACAGGACCTGCCTCTAATGAACTCGTGTTGGTTGCCCCTAAGCATAATCTCCCCTGCTGGCCCCTTGTGGACATGCACAATGTTAATTCTCTCAAACAACTTACCCAGGATCAAGGTAAGACTAACTGGCTTACAGTTTCCTGGGTCCTCCTTCCTCCCCTTTTTGAAGATGGGAACCACACTGGCCCTCTTCCAGTCCTGTGGCACCATACCAGAGCACCACAAGTGCTTGTAAAGCCATGCCAGGGGTCCCGCAATGACCTCAGCTAATTCCCTCAGCACTCTGGGGTGGAGATCGTCTGGACCAGCTGATTTAAATACATCTGGTCCTTCCAGAAGTTCCTCGACTAGATCCTCACGGACCCTTGGCCTATGCCTTTACTGTAGTTCATATAAGTAGCTGACTGACTGGCAGGTAGCTTAATGGGTATCCAGACATTAATGCTAGTGAGATGTCTTGTCATTACTCCTGAACAACACTTCCAGCCTCTTCCCTTGGTGAACTCCTAGCTTAGGAGATGCGCTGCATTCTACAGAGTAGGGAAAATGGTTCCTATGATCCATGTAGTCGGGCGTGTGTGTGTGCTAGAAACTGTTGGAACTTGGAACATGAGTACCTGGAAGACCAACGCTGTTTTAACTGAGTCGGATGTGTGGAGTAGTAGTTATGACCAGTGCTAATTGACAATAGTGCGCACACACACACAACAGACTCTTCTAATTTAATCTTGTCTATGAACACTCACACACTATACCAGTAGTTAAACCTTAGCTTAGATGGTAATGCAAAAGTACTGCAGTTCAGGAAATGTATGGGGAGGTGGCAGACCTAAAACAGGTGATGATGTGAAGGTTGACACCACGTTGCTCCGGAGTCTATTGACTTGTTTTTGGAGCAAAATACTGAGGTTTGAAATATCTGTTAAGATGGGACTTAGCAAGGTTTCCATGGGTCTCTAGACGATAAGCTAAGATGCACTCGCCGCTTGAACTGTTGTAACCATATGTGCAAGTGGCTCTTTGGCTATGTAATCCAGTTACTAAGCAAATGTTCCTCAGTCTCCAAAAAGTTCTAAAGGAAAAAATTGGATAACTGGTTTAGTCTGAATTTTACAGAAGGGTCCAAAAGATCATAATGAGAGGGAACAGATGTCAGTATAGGATATCTGTGTTCAAAGACAGCCAGTGAGTAGAAACAGGATCAGCTGACATTCAGGGCTTGAAGAACAACCCTTGCTTTCCCTAAGTGGATTACAAAGCTAATACTAGATGTGTGCTGTGGTAGCCTGTGGGGTCGGGCTGGCAGACCTTTACAACAGTCATTCCCAAAGTGATTCTGTGAGGCTGCCGTCTGCCAGGCCCTGCAACTCTGCCGTGTTTTCAGTTTAGTTTGATTTGGCAAATTCCTGGTGGCCCTTCACATGGGAAAGCAGGACTGAGGAACGACAGTCTTGGCCCCAGAAGTTTGGGAAACGTTCTTTTTAAGGAGCTTCTGTGAAACTGTTGAGATCCTTCAATGAGATGGTGGCAGTCTGTAGTAGTAGGTTGGCTCTCGGTGAACTGGAGTGGTGTGTAAAGTAAAAATCCTGTACTAAGGAGCCAGCCTTCCTTCTTGCCTGATCACTTCTCTTTGGAAAGGGAGTACTAGGGGAGCAAACCTAGCTGTCCTCAGCACCGGGCTTCTGGGGTCCTTGCCTTGCTCAACCTAGAGCAGCTCCGATGTCTTTATGCTGATTGTAGGTGTTGCATTGTGGGCGCAATACAATCTTTCTTCAGGAGCAGAGGGAGTAGAAGGGCCAGAGTGAACTCTTCCAGCCATAGAGAAGAGTTAGCAATCTTGGTTTCTGACAAAGGGCTGCTATGCTGTGGTAAAGTAGGTGAGAAGAAATAACCACAACCGGTGATTTACCACTTCCTGTTGCATCCGCCCTCAGTGGCTGAGTCGTCCAAGAATCCACTGATAATGGCGTTCTAGGACGCGCCTGCTATAAGCAAATAGAAGCGATTGGGTTACGCCTGTAAGAAAAGCGGCTACAAAACGTAGCTGAGCATACAAAACGTAGCTGAACATAACGTCAAACAGTTGTGTTTTGTGGCACGCTACAGAGAACTGCATGTGCAAGGGTGGGACATGGTAGTAAACAGCCGTAAGGCCATCTGCAACTTCAGTTCTGATTTTACAGTTCAATAAACCAAGCTGTGCTGTTAAACATGGGTGGGGTGGAAACGCTTTCAACACTTGCCTGGCTTCTGGGCTTTTGTGTCATTGCTGTAGAGCAAAGCAGTATGTGGTAGGAATGAAGCCACCCTCTTTGAAATGTGACAGGTTAACACCCACTCTATATGTAGACAGCAGTTAAAATAACTGCCCCTGTGATCAGCCAGATCAGATTGGATCTAACTGCTTATGTCAGTCACTTCTAAGATTACTCTTTTCACTGTAGTTTACTGTAGCTAGGCGGGGTAAGGACTGAGATTAGCAACTTGGAGGCTTTTATTTTAAGGATAAATTTACTGGCAGCATGTTCTTAGACAGAGACATACCACAGTTGGGTTCAGGGGATTAAGTTTGCTACTTGTTCTGCAGCAATCATAGGCAAACAGCTTTTGCATTAAACAGCAGTTCTGCAATTGTCTGTTGTCTTGCACATTACTCTTGTGGCAAGGAAACATAACCCCTTTTCTTTGATCTCTTCAACCCATTTTTCCTCTTAGCAGTTGCCATTCCTTTCCTTATTCTTTGTATTTAAATTTACTTCTTCCTACTGAAAGCTCATGCCTCTCTGAGTTAGGGCAGCCTAGCACCTCATGGACTGTCTTTGGCAAAGCTTGTTTTATTTAGGTAGTGTTCAAATGGCAGAGAGCCCTAACTTAAGCTAACAGTACCTAGAGGAAATGAAATGGGACTCCTCGTGTTTTGTTTTATAAGACTTAAATTAATCCCCGTCATTGAGGCATCTGGAAGTGCAAAGCACCAACATGCCATTCTTCATCCTCTAGTAAAATATTAGTGAAGGAAGCTTACGATTGATCTGTTTTGTGCTAACATACTCTCAGGCAGTGTTTCCCACATTTTGTAAAAATTCACATAGGCAGTGGCTGGCCAGACAAATGGACCTCCGAAGCTAGCTTGGCCTTGCCATTCCCAGCGTGAGTCAGGGATTGTAAAAGCACCGTGGTGTGCAGTTCAACAGTAGGTTGTGTCTAGACTGCATTGGGAAAGGCAGTTGCTATGAAATGGTTGTTGCTATGAAAATGAGCAAGCACCTCACCCACTTGTCCCCATTCTGTGCTGCATGCCAGAAACATCATGCATCTGCTGCTGCAGCACCTGAAGGTGCACACCAAATGATCTCTGCAAGGTAGTTGGTGTGAGAAGAGCCTGTCTTCATGCTGGTGCTAGGGAGCACCATTTGAGATGAGGGAGATTTGCCTGTAGTTCTGTTCTGGGCTCTTTAACGTGCTTCTTGAGCTAACATTTCCACCAAAATCACAGAGAACAATCATTCGTGGCATTTAGATGCTGACAAGCCTGTCAGATGACATCCCTGTTCAAACTTTGTGTTTGGGGGGGCTTAGGAGAGGAGGCAGGGATCTGGCTATGTTATAGCCAGATAGCTTTTGTTATAGACTGCTATAACAATCTATAGATTGATTGCAGAAAGACTCGGACTAGTGTCGGAGTGCTTCAGTCTCATGCTGCTTGTGGTCAGCAGTGTAGCTAAAAATAAACCGGTTTTCAGAAGGTGCTATTGCTGCTATCTAAACACATTTTACTCTGTGTAGGAACCTGATGCCTAAAGTTATTTAAGGTATTGCTATTCTGGGAGTGTTGCACAAACTGATAGTTGGGGATGTGGTAAATGAAGACCTAGTAGATGAAGACCTTGGTTCACAATAGTGGTTAATAGGCTGGCAAAAGCTAGGGGTACTATGAGAGCGTACCATCTGGTGGGGGGAGAAGTGGTCATAACGCCAGAACCACATTATTGCTGTTAGAGCCAAGTGCAAATGTAGCCTGGTGACAGAATATTTTGATGGCTTGTTCCCATCAATATACATTGTGCACCTTGGTCAGAGTAAGCTGCATCTGTATTAACTGAATGAATGCCTGTAAAGATACATGGTATATGGCTAATGTGAAACCTGGCTTTGCTTGAGCAAAGGAATAAAAAATGATAAGTTTTGAACTAGAATCAGTTTCTTCATGGATCAAAATGAAGAGCAACTGCATGGTTCCGAGTGTGGCTTATAAATCAAGTTGCTCCTGTGTAGAAACCTTTCCTTGTTCAAAACATATTTGAAGCTGTAGGCAGCAGTAATAACAGTTTCTGATGGTATGGGGAAGCACTGTGGAAGGGCTCCAAAACTTAAAAAGCAAGCTCTTGTAAGAAGAGATTAGTCATGTTAATGGCATGAAGGGTGAGTCCTTGTGGGCTTCAGGAGTGAGATAACTGGGGAAAATGCAGTATTATCTCTAGAAATCGGTGACAGTCAAAAGGAAAGACTTCAACATTCCTGACCTTCCAAAGCATATCTTGGGAGATCCTCATGAATGGTTTTACTATTGAAAAAGTAGAAAGCTAATTAGTGATGCATGCCTTGTCTGAGTTTCAAAGCTTATCAAATGGAGGAATTGCAGCTAGTTGGGCTTTAGAGTCATTCAACGTAACAAACATTAGCTAAACCATCGCAGCTTGGTGGGCTAAAGCAAACTAAGGAGTAAGGGACAGCTCAACTCTTATGGTTTTCAGATGCTTCAGTTTGAGACCTGGAATATTTTGCACTTTGCTTAAACCTTTTCCTTTTTAAAGCTTAAGTCCTCTCTTAGGTCATACAAATGTGGGCATGGTCCACAACTGATTCGGTGCCTGCTGGGGAAACTGACTCTCAGTGCCTTTTTGTAGCCAGGCCTCCCTGCTCTGGGTAGGAGAAAGCACTGACTTAAACTCTCACTCTGTTCATTACCAATCTATTCTAAAGCTTGGAAGACACAGCCCTGACCTTGGTGCTGTCATAGTTACGTGATTGGTGGTTGGTAAGTGAGCATTACTAAGCAAGCTAATGACTTGCAGACATCTGCAGCTGCACAGATGGGAGCACGTGTGCATATGTAAAGGCCTAGTGATGAAGAGAATTAACTCTGTCGCCACCAGATCTGCCTTTATTGACTCTGAAAGGGTATTCTGGTACCACTAGTGCTGTGGCTGCTGAGGAGAAGATAAATTGACATTAGGATGAGATTTGGGTTAAAGATGCCTGTGCTGTACTAAAAAGTATAGTGGCATAGAAGTTGTTTTATTCAATTGAAGTGTTCATCTTTACAGTGATGGGAATAAAATGACAGGCTCTTAAAAGGAGGGATTCTATCCTTAACGGTGGGCAGGGGGCAGGTCTCTTCTGGAAGGGAGAGTTTGGGAGAACTAGTCTTACCTTTTTGAGGGAGAGGTTCAAACCTATCAAAGGGGACTCCATAGACATAGACAGTGGAGTCTGGCACGTGCTGCTGCTGCTAGCTTGCTTTTTGGTCTTAAACTGTGGTGCAAATGATTAGTATGTGCCAGTAACTTGTAGCTTTGAATTTGCCCTCTACACAAAGGCAAATCCAGTAGGCACTATAGATAGACGAGTTGATTTCTATCATAACTTGTCCTTGGTATTCATGTTGTGACAGAAGCAACTAGACCAGGGATATGCAAAAATACAACCTGTGTGCCAGATCTGGCCCACCAACTTACTGTATCTAGCCCGCGGGCAGGCAGCCTTGAACTCATAGAATTAGCCCACGGGCAGCCAGCAGCTTTGGGTCTGGCTGCCGCATGGTGCTGGACAGGCAGGGCTGTCTCCGCTGCACTGGGTGGGCAAGTGGGACTGTCCCTGCTCAGCACTGCTGTGGTGGCATCAGCTGTGGACCTGGGCAGATGCCCCGATCCCTACCCTGCCTGGAACCTGCCATGGCTTATGGATGCCCATCCAGGGCTGCTTCCGCTGCACTGGATGGGTGCTGGTGTAAGCTGTGGACATGGCTGGCAGGTTCTGGGTGGGGTGGGGATTGGGACATGCTGCAGCTCTAGGTGGGGTGGGAGCACCCTGATCCCCACCTGGAACCTGCTGGCCACGATGTATGACTGTCAGACTTCTCAGTGCTTATTAAACAACATTGATGCTACCTCCTTCAAGCAGACTTGGACTAGGACATGGAGAACAGACACCAGTTGAAAATGGCCTGCAAAAATTAAGTTTTGGATCTACTTGTCATACATACATACTTGACAGACCAGTCATCTAACTGGCAGCCTTGTAGACTGACCCCCTGTCCAAACCTGCAGGTTGGATTTTCCACATTTCCAGCTTTTTTATGCAGAATAATCTTCCCCTCTGGCAATACTTGTGCAATATCGGTTCATGATAACTCGCTTGCCATGGATTTTTTTTATCCCTTCTGTGGGATGCAGCAATTGGAACTTGGCTTGATTTGCTAGTGCTGTGGAAATGGGGAGCAGTTGAAAGAGGCTGGCAGGTGGATCTGCCATGTGAGCCTGAAGTAAGAAGATCCAGTTGTGTCCTCTCTGCATTTGCAGTCATCATTGAACTTCCCAAGTCTGTATGTTCTTGTATACTAACATAACTCTGCTTACAGCTGTAGCAGTACAAAGGTCAGTATAGCATGCTACATGAGTGAAGCAATTACAAATATTGTGTGCAGTATAACCACGTGCTTAACATTTGAAATGGGAGGAATAAGCTGTATTCCAGTATAGAAATGGTGCACAACTGAGCCTGAAGTACTTGGACTATTTAAAAAGGCTTTACTTGCACAGGGGCAGAAGGATAAGGAGAGAAACTTCTTGGTGCAGAGGAAGTCTACATATCTGACTTGTAATTAACCAGTTTATTGCCTAAATACAGGCTTTAACAAACTGCAGTGCACTTTTATGATTTTTCTACTTATGCAATATAAAAGCTTCCAAACATAAGACTGGACAATGAAAGTTTTTAAACTGAAACATGCATCCAAGGTTTAAGTGGAACAGTCTGGCCTGCAAGCTAAAGGAGACTTGCATTGCATGTTGGTGAGGCGTCCAGTTAGCTGAAGTCTTTTATATGCAACCAATGGCTGCCAAACTCATGGAAATACCTAATCCCTGGGGCAAGTAGCTTGCCTTGTTAACTTGGGTGCGGGGGAGAAGTCTGTTAAGTACCTTGCAACCACATAATGGTATAGTTACAGGCTTCTACTATGGATGTCCAAAAGATAGTCCAGCCTGTGCTGGCTATAGGTAGTCTTGTTTTATCCTTGTAGGTTTCTGGACAAAAAGAAATTATGCTGGAATATGTGTATTAACTTTTCAACAGACTCTCGTATTGCTCTCTAGAACATTTTTCATGCTAACTGCTGGACTGGTAGCTGAACTGTGTTTGGTTGTCTACCAGATACCTGCACATGTAAAAACCTAAACTCTGCTTTGAGATCCAATATAAGGATACAGACTTTCTCAGTGTGTGGGCTACATGGGTGTCAGACCACCTCTGTGCTCATCACACAGTTACCGATTGTCTCTAACCTAGCTAGCTCTCTGTGGACTATTTGACAGTCTATCTAATCTGCAAACTTCTGTGAAGCAGATGAATATTTTTCAGGTAGTGAATCTACCATGAAGTAGATTGCACATGCTCTCCAAGCGTGTGAATTACTTCTGCAGCAGGCGTTCCTGTGTGAGATGCTTACTTCTTAAGGTAACAGAGTTCACGGGAGCCTAGCTTCTAAAAAGTGTTCAAATAGGAAATCCTTGTGCTAAATAAAACATTCTGGTAGCTTCCAAACTGAACTCATCTGTGTAGGTACCATAGGTGCTGAGTATGTGGGGGCCCGAGGGTCCTGGCCCCCCTTGGAAAGAGGCAGTCCCAAAATGGGTGCATCAAGTCCTGGTCCTGGGCTGCATGGCTCTGGGACAGCATTTGTCTCGGATTCCTGGTATCATACAGGGATCCAGGCTTTGCATCCCCACGGAAGAACATGGGAAATAAAAGGTTTCCCACCGCAGGCTGGCAGGGAACTGGATGCAGGGGGAGGGGTGTATGTGTATGTGCACATGACCAGGAATACAGCCCTAGGCAGCAGTGGAGAGCTGCTTCCCCAGCTACCTGTAGGTAAGTCTGTGGTGGTGGTGGTGGTGGTGGTGGTGGGGCGGCCGGGGGGAGGGCAGATTGAGGTCCCCATAGTGAGGGAGAGAATTGGGCAAGGACTGGGCCTGGGGACACTGTCCCGCTAGAGTGGTGCATGGGGCCTGGGGCTAGGGTAGAGAGTGGGACAGAGCCACTAATTTGTCCAAGGAGTGGAGAGCCAGGGCAGTTCCCTGCTGCTGCATACCTTCCCAGGGAGGGAACTGATTGGGGGACACGCATGTGTCTTCCAATCCTGTGTGTAGGGCAGGGGCGGATGTGGGCTTTCTGCTGTGGCCTTGGGGTGAGGACAGCAGGGTGGGGAGCCCTGAGCAGGCATCCCACACTTGCCCTTGCCCCCCCATGGGCTCTGCTCAGCTCTGCTCCTTTGTTTTCAAAGTCTTTCCTATATGAACAAATTAAGTAATCCAACAGAGGTGCCCTGTAGACCACTTGCTCTGCATTTTGATATTGCCTGAATCAGTAGCAGAAGTAACCGAACTATAGCAAAGCTTTTTTCAAAGTAAAGAGTGACTGGCTGCAGCTGGAATCCAGCATGATGGGTATCTCTAAATTACTGGCTGTAGTGGACTGCAGCCATATCTGTTAGTAAATACTTTCTCCCTCTTCAAAAAGGAGGAAGGGAACAGGGTAAGTACTGAATATTTTAGATGACCTTTAATACTTTTAATCTCCAATTCTGTCTGCTTGAGAAGAGAGCTAAACTTTGTAAAGGTGGATTAAGTTGAAATGGTCACTGTTAAGAGGCTCTTCTGTCCTTGCCCTAACTTCTGAAGTTGGCCTTTCTAAGTAGCATCCTCTTAGGCACACTTCAGTGTCCTGCAGAGCTTTTGAACTTGCCTGTACTTCTCTCAAGAAAATAGGAAAAGTCTCCCAACCGATGTAAAATATAACTTCATTAAATGGTACAAGCTCCACTCCCTGCACTCCAGAAAATGAACTCAGAGTAGCTGAGTGGAAACAACACTGACAAACTATCTTGACGCAGCTGTAATTGTCTAGAAAACTGACAAGCCTCAGGGATTTTCTTTTCTTTTTGAAGGGCTTGTTGACACTCTGATGGAAACTGTTAAGCTTAGTGGATAATGGATCAGAAGCTCTTCCCTCTGGCTATGGAGACTCCTTAAAGCAATACGACTATCTCTAGTTTGAATACCAGAGAGTTGTATTCTATAGCCATTCATCTGCACTGTAGGAGCATTAAACAGCTGTGGCTAATATGTGTTAAAGCTATATTAATCCCATATGGCTCTCATTGAGGTGCTTTGAGACCACCCATGCAGAATGCGCTTCATGCAGATTCATCGCTGCTATCCTTGTTTGGGAAGCTGTTCTCAAAGGGGGATTGTCTGACAGTGACCACCAAGATGTGCTGTTTGGGCTGTAAGCCAACATTTTGCTATTTACATTAGCAACTTCTAGCTGAAATTACACAAACCCAGCACTGTCCTTGCAGACTGTTTAAATGTAAAGGTCTTAAATATTCACTTTGTAATGGAGGATGCCAATGTTTAACTTCATGAATAGGTGGCAGTACAGCTGTCTCCACATTCTGGGATATAATGTAAAATGAGAACCTGAGACTTTGGGGAGACTTCTTCCTCCTAATAACTAGCCTCAGGACACTTGCCTTCTAGGTTTGGACTTCCTTGTCCTTTTGGAAGTAGTGGTCTTGATCCCTGAGGCTCACTGGGGCGGGCAGTTACAAAGGAACTGAATTTATGCAGGGACAAAACTCAGGATGTTCAAATAGTCGCTGCAAAAATGCACAGCAGAACGCTTTTTTGGGGACCTCTTAAAAATCCCTCCTCCATCCTTCTTGTCCTGTCTCTTCTCTCTGTTCTTTGTAGACTTGTGGGCTTACTTTGCCAAATGTATAAATGGTTTGACTTGGATGCAAGTAGGATTCATGTAACAGGCTTCCAGCTAGCCTGCTCTTGCAGTGCAGTGTAATGGTCTTTAATTTCCTTGCTTGAAGAAGAGTTCTGTCAGGAAAAGTGCCTTGCTTTGGGTAAGCTTATGATCTTTTTCTGATATGGAGTTCAGTGAACAGTGGTGACTAGCCTCTAAGGGCACCTACATGTCTGCATTGAGGCTGCTCCACATTGTAATGGCTCCATTTAATCGAGTCTGCTGGAGCGTGGTAATTACTGTGCTCCAGCAGACTCCAGTGTCACATGTATTGGCATCCCGATGCTGAAAAATGGTGGCAGGAGCACTTTAACTACAGCTTGAATGAGCCTTACTGAAAGCACACTCCCGCACCCCATTATTCAGCACCAGGGATGCTGATGCATGTGATGTTCTGGGCGCTCTAATTAGAGCCACTCTTAGAGCGGTTCTAATTTTAAAGTGCCTCCCTGCACCCCCAACCTCCCAGAGCGTGTGTATAAATACCCTAAGCTCCTAATGCAGCACTGATTTCAAGGTCACTTGCAGCATCTTTCAAGGATTTTGGAGCACGACCTTATAGGACCACAAACCAGTAATTCTTTTATTGCCAGTAGACTGTTAAGCATTACTGGCTTCCAGCTGCTAGTGGAGTACAAGCCATGGGGCTTGTTTTGCTATGACCAAATAAGCATATCTGGAAACCGAATTCTTATCTTTATAGAGTAGATATTGAGATGCAGCTGGCATTGGGCAACTTGCTTTCCTTTTCTCCCTGCCCAGGGGAATGATAGTATCAGGGCAACAGACTGTTGTCAGCAGTAATACTGGCATTGGCAGATTGCAAACAACCTTGGGGTAGCTGTGTGGCAAGGCTTTTACTAAACAACTGACAGCTTGTTAACTTGATTCCAAAAGACACCTCCTGGAGAACTTGTTGCCATGAAATGAGATGATCAGTCTGCCAGTCATGCAATACAAGCATGTTTAAAATAAATGCAAATAATGTGAAGTGGAAAAATTGCACAGCCCTTAAAATGAAAGGGGGAGGGGCACAAACTTTTCCCATGTCTTTCTCAAAAGGCTTAGACTGCAAGATGCAGGTACAGCTGTGGTAACTAGCTCAGTAAATTCCCTGATTTTAATAAGCTGATGAATGCTAAATTTAATGTTGAGCCCTCACCTTGTTTTCCACCACTGTAGTATGTAGCAAAGCCTGGCTGAACTGTTCAGGGCTGTATGAATGGGGATTTCCTTCTACCAATCCTGTGTTTTAGTGCAGGGACTCTGGATGGTTCCAAATGGAAAATCTGAATCAAAGTGTACATTGTAGCCAAGGATTTCCCCAAACAGTAATCACTCCTGATTATTTCCAACGTGTTGGTTTTGGCTTCAAAAATTCTATCCACTGTGGCTTTAATACTTGGCATATGCTGCACAGAAGACATTACTGAGCCATATCTGAATAGGCTTGTTTATCTTCGCAGTCTTCTACTCACTGCCACTTAAAAACTATCTTGACCTACACCCTGTGTGAGTAAACATGCTCTTTGAGAAATATAGGGGTCATCCTGGTGTCTCCAAACCTTTTTTATATTGCTTGTACAGTTTGACTTTAAACTTAGACATCATGTACTGTGGCACAAAGTGCTGAGAGGAAACGACTAACCATCAGTGAGTTACCCTTCGCTTTCAAGTGGGAAAACAAGAAAATGGGGAATGGCAAACTTACTCTGTACTCTACTTTTCCCCAAGGCAGTTGTGAAATTACTTGTTTCCTGTACTGACTCAATGTACTTGGTAGCACTTCCCTCGGGCTGGTCCCTAAGGATGGATTCCCTTCCTAGGCTACTCATCTGAGTCCTATGCTCTGTTACCTGCCTGTATTCTTAGGCTCTTGTTTTGGTCCCAATATACTTGACTTCTGGCCCTAGGAGGAGAGAGAATCCCTGCAATAAGGCCAGTTTAAAAATGGCTGAATTGGGGGATCAACTACTATCTCTAGCTTGCGTTTCTCTACTAGGCCGTCCTGTAGTGCTGAAACTTCAGGCCAGGTTCTTGCCAATGACCTTCTAAATCAATGGCACATGGCAGGGACTAGATGGGCTTTCTTTAAAAGCAAGCAGAAAGTTAAATATCCATGAAATTGGAAGTAGACTAAGAAAGTTTGCCTAAAAGTGCTTTATAGGACTTGAGGCTGTTGCATAGTGTCCTGATGGCCTTGGAATCAGCAAGGAGCTTTTTGTGGATGATGGAAAAAGCGAGATCAGCAGACATACAGTGCCTGGAGCAGATAGTTTAGAGCTGTGCCTGGACCATAAGCTTACTATCTCAGGCAGTGCAGCTGTGAGGGGGTTTCTTCCTGCCTAAGAAGTAGTCGACCACTGTAAAGGGGCAGCTAGGAGTGGGTTAACTTTAAGACTACCTAGGCACAGAGCTAGTTGGCTAGTTCTGTCCTGCTTCTAGTTTGGGAGGCAGCTTATTCAGAGATGTACAAGGTGTTGGGACATCATTGCTGAGGACAGCAAGCTGTCACGCAGATCTAGTCTGCTGAAGTGAAGTCTAGTCAAGCACTAACATGTTGGAATCTGTAAGTCGGAGGGAGTTAAGGAAATGGACTTTGACCTCAGATGTCAAAGGGTACTTTAAATCTTAAACCTGCATCTATTCCCTTCTTAAACAAAGCTATCGAGAGCTCACCTACTCAACCTGGAGAAGTCAGCGGGGCACTGCTGACGTTTTTGGCTGCCTCTGCTGCAGCACAGACGTACCCAGACAAACTGCTAGTTCACCCCTGCACATGCCTGAGGCCTGGTTATTCATAGAAGAGTTAAGCAGTGCTGCAGCAGAGTGTTTAACTAGGATCCCAGCTATCAGGCTTGGGCAGTCGATCTGAAAGTCTCTGACTGCTGTAGTTCTACAGTTTCTAGTACCCCAAGCTTCATTGAAACATGTGACTGCAGTGTACCCCCAAGCCCTTGTGCTCTAATTGGGGAACCCTTTCTTCTAACCTTGCATTAGTGAGGAGCAGTTGCAATGCTAGTAGCTCAGTATTTGGTATTGTCTGTTTGCTTCTCTAGGGGCCTTTTTTTTTTTACACATGTACTGCATTGGGAACAGGTGCATCGGTGGCACAGAGCATGTCAGTGCTGAGAAAATGGTGGTGGTGTGCTCTGACCTAAAGTACATTGAACACGTTTTAGTTCAAAGTGCACCACCTCCATTTTCTCAGCGCTTACATGCTGATGGCACACGGCGTGTGAGGTTGCCAGCACGTGTCAGTCTGTGTGCTCTGGATTTCTAGTGCATTGCAGCAGACTCCCCGCATGTGTGTAAGTGCCCTAGTGCTCCAGCCCCTTCAGGTTAAACAAGACACCTTGTAACTGAAGTAGAAGCACCATTTCACAAAAGACGTAGAGTCCTTTCTACAGTAAACCATAAAGGAGGTAGGAGTCGAATGCGTCCCTTCCAGGATGCTCTTCTTGCTGCAGTCTAGGCACAGCTTCGCAATAATAAGTGCTTTAACTCTACAATAAAGCAATTAAAGATATCTCAGACAGGCATTCAGTGGTATGGAGCAGCACTACAGATGTAGCAGCAATAGATTTCAGGAAAGCTACCTGTGTACTGCCTTATTAGAGACGAGCAAAACTGCCTAAGGAACCTCCCTAGAATATAAACAAGCCTTACACTGCCTTGTGGCCATAGTGTCTAAAGCAGCATTTCAGTCTGGCCTGTCCCATATAGAGAGCAAGCTGTGATCTCATTAGCCACTTCTGGGGGCTCTAGTACAGGAGCAAGAGGTGACCTCACTAAGGAGGAATGTGCTTTGTTAAGTATAAGAGGGGCCTGTGCTCATGGGGCCTATTGTCAGAGCAGTGCTTGTCAATGATGTCATTTCTGCAGGGCGTGTTGCAGCAGGCCTCAAGGATGCAGGAAGGGGGTTTGAGAGCTAGTTTCTCAATCGGTAATAAATGGGAGCAGAGTTCCACAGGTGGGGTGTGGAGGAATTTATTGGAACAGGAAGTATTACTGTGCCTCCTGTTTCATACCACAACTGCCAGACTAACAGCCAGAGGTTTACAATACAAAATGTGGTGGTGGCTAACTTAGTAGTGTTGGCAGACTGCCTTGGAGAACTGGCAAGGGACAAGCTAGCTGCTAACAAAGCAGCACTTATGAAAGCTTGCTGGTATATAAAGATTGAACGTTCAGACTGTCCCTTTTAAAAGGGATCACAGATGCACACAGAAAATACTGTACTTGTGACTTAACTCAGTTGGCAGCTGGATACTTTGCCTTCCTGGTAGTACAGCTGCAAGAGGATCCATCTGGCAGTGAACAAATTATTCTTAAATGGTGAACAAGAACGGTTGCCCGCGTTCAGCTTTTTATACAACGTTGCCACTTCCTGGGCATGTTGGTGAAAATGGATTAATGATACCCAGGCAGTATTTAAAACTGCTTAAACTCTCTGAAAGAGAGACTTGACACAAAGCTACTTTTGGAAACAAAGCAGGCCAGGGAGCCCAAAGCATGATCTTCTTGTGATTAACTTGTCTGTCTTTACCGCAGAATTGCTAAGCTCAGACATTCATCCTGCCTTGCCCTCTTCTCAGATGAAGGCAGGGCTTTGTGTCAAAGATGACTCCCTCAGATACTTGTGATGTAGAGTATCAACAGTTTTTGCCTTTGTTGTCTCAGATGCCAGAACTTGGCCACATTATGCATGTTTTAGCATATGGCTTCTCTAACTGATAAAACGGTACCAAAGAACTCAGTACTGTGTCTATCTACAAATCTTTTTTTGGAGAAGTCCTATTTCCTTACTAGTGTGGATAGCCTTTCCTAATGACTTTGCACTTACAGGAAGGAAAAAAGGGGATCCGAGTGCCCAGCTGCCCCTTTAGAGCAGTCATTTTTTGGCCTTTTTTGGTCTTGTTTTTGCAGGAAAACCTCCTTGACTTCCCGCAAACGTAAGGCTTCAGCGATATTCTCTGAGGAGGGAGGAAAAAATTTTTAAAATAATATCTTCCCTCTGCCTATCCAGCATAGTGGATGTGAGGACTTCTGCCATTTGAGGCCTGTAATAGAAACCACTGTGCCTTGGTGCATGGATGGAAAAGTGTTGTGAAGAGCCCTGGTGATAAAATCTGTGCACCTCGAAAAGGACAAAAATCACACAAGCAGCGGAAATGAGGTGCGGTTTGAAGGCTCAATAAAAAATGGAAGGCTCCAGGGTTGCAAGATAGTAGCTGACGTTTATCACAAGAAATGCCCCAGCCCCCTATCCACTTCCATTGCCTTTTGCTGGACTCTCCAGTTTGTGCACATCGTATCTGTAATGGGGGGGCCCCTAACTGGGCGTTTTGGGTGTTACCGTGGATGAGCTAGGTAGCATGGGGGAGAGCTGCCTGGCACTGGCACTTGGTGAAGTGGCAACCTGTTTCCCAAGTAACAAGCAGTTTCTACAGCCCTGACATCTTTAGGTGGCCCTACAACAAGGGGTTATGGAAGGAAGTGGTGGAAATATGTCTTGAAAGCACAAAGAAACCCATGTGACTGACATTTTTTCCCCATGGAGGGTGTTGCTAGTGGCTTTAACAGACACCATAGTTTGTGGAATGAATGCGTACAACACACTACAGCGAACTTCCTTTATCAAATTGCTCACTTCTAAAGTGACTCTCTCATGTACAAACTTCCATGTGCGTGTGCCAAACAGTGGAAAATACTTAAAACAGCAGCTCTATTCGTGAAGTGCTTCCTGAGTGAACGGAGATATGATACCATCTGAAAAGACTTGGTGTAGGTGGCGCACATACAGTGGTGACTCCAGTATCAATAGAGTCATTGCAAAAAACACAGATACTTCAATGCATCTCTTCCAGTAGTGGATGTTGCACTAGTAAGTTGGCCTTCTGATGAGTAACAGTAGTTCCTAATAGCAATACCTTATATGGGTTTTTGATAAAAGTCAAAGTGGCCTCACTGCCTGCTAATTAAGGGCTGTAAATTTCCAATCATGCTCTATGTAGGGAAGTGTGCCTTTCCTAAAAATTATATTAACACTGTCCTGAAGCACAGGATGATTTTGCCTCTAATATAGGTGATTGGCTCTCTCTCAAAAACAAAACAAAACAAAACAAAACCCCCCCAAAACCAAAGGGTAACTTAACAGAACAGAAAATAACACCATCTGGTAGAGCAGAATTGCAAATTTTGAGGGTATTTAACTTTCTCAGATCTTTGCAGTGTTCATAAGACTCTTTTATGTTCGTTCTCGCAAGCTGCCTAAGAGCCCAGAAAATTGAATCTACTCAATTTTTAGGTGTTCTTTATGTCTCTTCTTTAAGCTGGTGAACAGAACTCTTATGTATATAGGCTCTGTTTATGAAGGAAACTATGTAATAGTTGCAGTAGCTTATCTTGTTTCCACTTATTGTTTGCTAGAAAATGACTTGTAGTTCTCTACAGTCGGGTTAAGTTCAAGGAGCGTTGATTGCACTTGCCTAGTATTTGTCCTGCTTCAGTGTTTTTAGTCTTTATCTGAAGACATTTTTTAATAGGAGGAAAAGGTAGAAATGATTTGGATGTCTCTACATTGTGATGCTGGCTTTGGGGGATTACTTCTCCCTCCCCAGATCATGATTTTACTGAATGTTTTGCCTCTAGACAAAAATGAGGTTAGTTGTGTATCTTTTAAAAAACATGCAGTAAAGGTTGTGCTATGTACAAAGGGTGTAAATGCAGTGTTTCACTTCAGCTATCCCAATCTGGGTTTCAGAATGTTGCTATTAAAATGTGGGGTTTTGGTGCCCTCAAGTCCCAGTTTCTTTTAAATCCAGTGGCCATAGAAACTTGAGTTTCCAGGCTGAATGGGAGCAGAGAAGCCTTGCAAGTGCGACTTGTGTACACCCTGGAAGCTTAAACCAGAAAACCTGAGGCTTGCTTAATCGGGTATTTCATGACTTCTTTGGCTCTAATATAGCTTTTCTGAAGTATTGCCAGCCCTGAGTGTCCAATGTTCCCATGTTGTTTTATGCAGCAGCTGTATGATCCTTAGTTCTGGCATATGTATCGAGAGTGGCGTGGATAAAAACTTGCAATCAAAACTTGAGGGTGGCTTTTAGGTTCCTGGCATTCAACCCTGGGCTTGGTAGAAGGTACACATATAAAATAGTGTACCTTGCACAGAGTTGGCAACTTTCTACCTGGCTTGGTGTGATCGGATGTTGTGTAATGCCATAAGTAGTAAACTGGCTTAGATGTTTACTACTTTTGAGCCCAGTTTTTTCTCCTGCCCAGGCAGGGGGTTGGACTTGAAGTTCTACAAGGTCCCTTCCAACCCTACTTCTATGATTCAGTGTCTTCATGGTGAGGCACCCAAATTAGTCACTAATTTGATCCACAACATTGGCTCAGAACTAAAATGTAACTATATGAAGTTAACAGGCTTTGCCAGGATTGTCTGAGTGTGGTGCTACCAGTCTTGCATTGATGTTGAATCTAAAGAAAATATTATACATCAGTTTATAGTTTAAGCTTTGGTTACTACGCTCAAGTAGTAGCGTATATTGCAAGCCTTGGACTGTGTAATTATGTGGGCATGCTGCCACTTAGTTAATGGGATAATAAAAGCATAAGAATTACAATCTAGGATCTCTGTGGTGTCATGGGAGAACCAAGACTGATTTTTGGTTTTTCTTCCTCTCTTGCTACCAAATAACTGCCTAAGTGCTGAGTATTTATTAATAAAAACAAGAAACTTAAAACGCTAGTTTACAAACATAGTTACCAAAATGGGCTTTTCCATGTTTGCCAGTGTTGTGTGAGCTCTGTTGGCAGAGAGAAGGTAATCTGGTAGTGTCTTTGTGGAGTTAGCATGAAGTTGTACGAGAAGGTAGAGTTACTGTGGCAGCCTAACGCTTCGCTTGTCTGCATGCTGGCAGATTAGTGAATCCATTCCTGGTGGTAACTTTCCTGAGCTAGCAAAGTAAAACTACCCCAAGGGCAAGGCTTTGATTTCCCCCCCACCCAAGTTGCCTGATTGGTCTTGCTGGCTAATGAAGTAAAGGTACAAACTAAACAATGTAATTGGGAAGCCAGGGTTGCTACTAAGGTTTAACATAAACTTTAAATGCTTTCTGCTCATACTGTATTTTTGCTTGGGTTGGACAGTGCCTAGCTATGCAACTGCATCAGGCCATTGGTTAGTTGATCACTGAATCATTAGAACCAGGGCTGGAAGCAATCCAGACAGGTCATCTGCTCCAACCCTCTGCTCAGGGCAGAATCACCCCCGTCTAAATCATCCTACACAAGTACGTCTAACATGCTGTTAAAGGTTCATTTCTCTGTTAGCCTGGACTTGATTGGAAAGCATCTGCCAGAATTTCTCTCTCTTCTGTTCAAGGACCTCTTCTTTACCCTTTCTGGTGTTCCTCCTCTATTCCCGTTGAGGCTCGTGCCTTATTTTTGGTATCTGTTGTTATAGGAACAGCGTAGAAGTTAAGCTGACAAGGTCTCCACATTTTTCATCACTAGGCCCTTGCTGTTCAGGGTAACTTAGTCCTTCCTGTTCCCAGTAATAGTCTAAGTAAGGAGACTGAAGGCTGGGAAAGTACTTTAGCAATGTTTCTATATCCTGTGCTTGGCCAGCTGGCTGAGCCCAGTGGATTCTTGATTTGGCAGTCTCTAAATGATGGATTAGATGAAGCCTGGTTCTGCTGACATAACATAATACTGCTTTGTGGGTATGCCTAAGAGACTCTCAAACAGCAACTAACCCCTTATCCTCTCTGAAACTTTTAAATCTTCTCTGTGCAGCTTCTCAAGCCTCAGCACACAACCAGAAGTAAGCCACTTGTGCTGGCATATCCAGAGCCAACTGTCAGCAAGCTGAACAAAAAGAATTCTGTTAATTATCTGCCTCTAAAGGGAGTACATGTTAAAGAGCTGCAGTAGAGTTGCATGACTGTATGGAAGCAAAGGTCAGTGTCTGACACTGGGGAATGCAAGGCTTTGTAAAAAGGAATCAGTCAGATGGATGCATAAGATTTGTACACTAATGTCAAGTCATATAGTGATGTGTGAACAGGGTAAATAAAACATTTAGCCTGGGCTGTGTTCTTCCTAGGTGATGCCTCCAAATGTTTCAACCTCTGCTTCTTGCTTTTGGACAGCTGTGGTAGTGCAGTCCGCTTCCACATGGGAGAAGTGTGTGTGTGGGGGGCTTTAGGCAAGAATCCACTAACAAACCACTTGACTACCTTGATTTATGTAGTCTGGTCACTAATTAAGTTGTCCCAGAAACTGATACTTGGTGATTGGACTCTCCTGTTCTACCCTGCACAGCAGAATTTCATCCGACTGCTCCTCCTATGTACAGTATAGTTACAAGCAGACACGTGCTCATCTTGTTGGTATTTGTGTGCAAGCAGTAACTGGAGAACTGGTAATCAGATGCATTTTCATAAGGTTTTAAAAACTGATTGAGAAATCAGCACTGCATTCCCTCTTTTTAAGCTTGTTCTGCAAATACACAGGGCTCTTTATCCAACTGTCATAGAAAATGTGCCCACTAAAAATGGAAGTCTCTTCTCAGTTGGTTCCATTTTTTAAAAATACTGTTGGCATACAAGGTAGGCACAAGTGTAAGAATCAAGCAAAAAACCTCTAAACTTGGAGTGTCCAACACTTTTGAGAGCTGAGTCAGTGAGACTAACTTTTACTGCATGATGATGTTACCTTGTCCAAGCAGGGATGTCCACTTTTGAAGATTCTTTAAATGGAGGCAAGTTAGAAATTTGTCATTCTTTCACCATGTGGTAGTTGGCATCCCATCCTTTTTCTGTAAATGACCCAGAAATGGGGCAAATGGTCAGCTTTGGAGTAAACCAGAAAATCCTTGGCTATGGTCTCTTCTCCCTATTTCTTCTTCTCCCCCCAGTACCTTCAAGTTCAGAAATACTGTATATGGTGGTTTGCACTAGTTGCCACTTTTTGAATATGCATCCATAACCTTGACTTGCACATGGAGTGGCTTTCGATGGGTTCAGGGGCTCTTCAAATTGACTTTTTCCCCCTCTTCTTTGGAATAAGAAATCACAGCTACAAGAGTATCTGTCTAAATTTGTATCCTGTAATTTAAGTGTATCCTTCCCAACCCTTTTCTCCACCCCTATCCACTCAGACCTCACCAAAAGTTGAGCAACGTTTTGGAACAGACTCCCAATGGGGAGGAGGAGGTGGAGGAGTATAAGAATTTAAGTTAGTTAAGATGAACTTGACAAGAGCCTGAACTAGAAAGGATGATGTAGTTTGCAATAGGAAGATTCTGGACTAGATGACGCATCTGGGAGCAACTCCCACGTCATGCATTTTTGGAGGGGTTTTCAAGCCCAGGCTAGTTTACTAGCTGAGCAGCAGGCTACAATCTAGGTTTTGATTATGCTTGGGTGGGGAACAGTCCTCTTCACTGAGGAAACAGGCCAAATGAGCATAGCTTCTAGTCCTTCATCAAGAATTCTTGCTCTTCTTTCTGTCCCTCACTCTCTGCTGGAAGGACAAGATCTTCCACGCTTGTCTGGGGAAGAATCCCAACGTGTCAGGGCTTAAAAACCCGGAGTGATACCTCAGACATGTAGACAATGCAGAAGCTGTGCACTGTTGACCCCACTGTAGGCATATGTAAGGTGCACCCCTTAGTGACAAAATACTGTTGGAAAAAGTCACAGCTACCTTTTTCTAAGGCTCAAGGAAGCCTGCCCTATTTTCCCATTCAGATGGGCTGCAAGCATACCTGTTGCTGGATCTGATCTCATTAAAGTAATCCCTGAAACTGGGAACTAATACTGCTACTTCTGCTTTGTTCTTATCAAGGGCTGCTGCTGAGGCACACCTAGTGTGGCGGGGAGCGGGGGTGGCATTGCAGGAAATGAATCAGACCTCCAAGCCACAGGGTAGATTGATTTAAATCGAGTTGCTTTAAATTGGCAAGGCAAAAGCCTGATTTTTAAGTAACTGGGTTTTTGGTTTTTTTTTAAATCAACTTTCCCAGTCTTTTATTTTAAGAAAGATGGATTTGCATTGGTTGATTATAATAAAACAAGTTGATTTACAACTAAATACAGTTTTTATAATATATTTGGTACATATGGTTCCTAGGTACCCCAGCTACGTGTGTGTGTGTGTGTGTATGTATGTATGTCTCATTATAGCTTTTAAATATAGCGTAACATGTTTGGATATAGCATAATAAAATGTAGTATTTGTCTATAAAAATGAAATGCATATTTCTTCTTCACTAGATGATTCAGCCTTTTTTTCTCCTTTTTCCTACGCTGTCTTCAGCTTAGTGTTGGTCCTTCCTGTTGCATGCTCTGCTCCTTTTACTCTGTTCCATCTCCCTCTACACAAACTAACAGATAGACCCTCCCTTCCAGCAATCCACGATTTCTTCTATTATAACTCATTGGCCTGCTGTGCTGCAGTGCTTTAGTTACCTTCAAGTGCTCTGCTTCTCTTGTTTTGCATCTTTGTACATATGCAAAGGAACCCAAAAAGGCCATTTAACTAAAGTATCCACAACTGCCCAGAAGTAGGGGTTGGTAATTACTGAACAGATGGTTGTTTTCTATGAGCTGGCAGATAAGCTTCCATAAATATTCATAGGTTGAGAGCTGAGTGAGTCGGCTCCAGTAGAGAGACCAAACTCTGATTATTTTTTTTTTTTTTATTACCATCTGGGTGGGCTCTGGACGATCTCGATTGGCAGACATCACGTGTACTCTTTAGTCAGAAGCCAGGTTCAACACCTGTGATGACTTTGATCCTTTGCATCCAGTAGTCTAGACCTTCATCCCTTGCAGGGTCAAACCCCGACTACCTTTAAAAATATAGGGTTTCAAGTTTGACCTCAAAAATTAGATGTTTTCCCCACCTCGCTGTTATATAGAAGAAAATCAGCCTTTAAAGCCAGGGTTTTCAGTACAGGCTCATTGACTCAATGTATTTAAATTATTTTAATAGTTTGTACTGAATTTATACCCTGGTCTATGTTGTATTAAATAGCTTAAATGGAAATTTAATTTTTTTAAATGGAAAAAACATAATTATAAATTCAAAGTATAAAGAAGTACAATTTTAATTTAAAAAAAATTTAACTTTACATTTTAAATCCAACTTTTTTTTATCATACACTTTTATCCACCCTGCTAAACTAAGATTTAATTGGTTGCTGTGCTGTGATCCCTCCAAATGTTGACTTGCATTTGTGTGCCATAAAAACAAAATGTAAAAGGGTGTTTCATGCAGTGACAGTGGCAGAGAGGACACCTTGTTTTAACCTAGCCAGTATTTTGATAGTCACTTGCATATCCTGGGAATACAAACCAGGGAGACTAAATTAAGCTGTAAGTAACTACTTATTTAACCCACAACCACAGTTTAAAGTAGTATATGTGTATATGGCTTTAACAATGACAGGCTAAGAGCAGCATGTCAAAATAAAACTCAGGCATGCTGGATGTGAGGTCCTTTGGACCATAGGCAGCTTCTTTTAGTTTGCAAAGTCTTGCGGGGTTCTTGGAGCTCCCAATCTAGCCTTAGATTTGGGAAGCTTTTATTTAATTTAAAGTAGTAATACAGCTTTTTCCCTTGGGCTTCTTAGTAAAGCTTCATTTGGGGAAGTCTGCTGTAACTGAGTGTGGGGAAAGTTCTTTCTTCTCCAGTAAGTTTTCAGATTTAAGTGAAACTTTTTAACAGTTGGAGTTCTATATGGGACTGTGTGTTTTAGTTTATGTGAAGTTCATCTTGGAACATCTAACTTTAAGTTTCTTGAGCCTGGGTAAGCCTTATTTCTCTCAAATTAGTGTAGTGGTCCTAGTGTGGCCTATTACAAATATTCGCATGCGCTGGTACTTGGCAATTGTTTCTCTTTCTCCCTCCACACTCAAGCAAGGTATGTAAAATGTCTTGCAGAATTTAAGAATAACGGTCAAACTCTTATCACTCAAAGGCAAAACACTGTTCAAGGTCTTAATGTTACAATGCCGTTGTCTGTGCAGCATGTACTACTCCGTTGTGAAATTCTGTAAATATTAACTACCTCTTTTGTGTATTGACTCCAAAAGAACATTCTTGTACAGGGCTCATCGTCTGCAGTCAGCAGCTTTTTCAACTTGCCCATCTCGGAAATGGGAGAGCCAAAATTTAAGCCTCATTTTTACAATGGTAACATGTTGTCTTTTATCTAGATAAAATGGATCATAGTGAAAGAGGACATGCCTAGCAGATGCTGGGCAAGGAGAAGCGAACTGAAAACACTTCAGTTGCAAAACGTCCTGGGATTATTTTTAAGATGAGTGTGTTCTGAGGGACTGGTCTGCCATTTTAAGGTCATCTAATGAAGATGCTAACAGCAACATGACTGTTACAAACTGGTCAGGGGGGATCAGCAGGTATTGGGGGAGTCCCTGTTCCCCCGTGCGCGGCCAGGAGTGACCAGGAATAACGGTCACAAACTGGCGGAGGGTAAGTTTAGATTAGATATTAGGAGGCGCTACTTCACAGTCAGGGCGGCTAGGGCCTGGAACCAGCTTCCAGGGGAAGTGGTGCAGGCTCCTAGCCTGGGGATTTTTAAAAGGAAGTTAGATGAGCACCTTGCCGGGGTCATCTGACCCTGGTGCTCTTTCCTGCTAAGGCAGGGGGTCGGACTAGATGATCTACCTAGGTCCCTTCCGACTCTAGCTACTATGAAACTATGAGGCAAAACTACTTGACCTTTTTATTTTATTTTATTTTTTAAAGCTCCCATATCTGATCAGCTAGCTGGATAGCAGCACAGTGGTCTCTCGAACACTGCCACCTCCCAGCTCAAAATAAGCATCTGCGTTTTATTTCCTTTCCTTTCTACTGTAGACTTTTTTTCTGGATTTTAGGAGTTTTTCCAGTTATGAGACTAGCACATGCAGAAGGAGAGCTGTCACTTAGATGGATGCATTCTTTGCACACTTGTGCCTCAGCCAAAAAGCTAAAACATTTATCTGCCAAAGATGCTATTGCATGGCAGTTGCAGTCACTTAAAGGTAGTCAGCTAGGGGACAGACGGACATAACATTTGAAGCATTTCCAGTGTAGCTATATTTTGAAACCCTTCAGCTGTAGGCAGACGTACAGCTCCTTGCTGCATGAAGCAGCATGTCTTCCAGCGAAGGGGTACCAGGGGCTGCTGGAGCTGAAGCTCCATGCGCCACTTCAGCTGCTGCCACAGGGCAGAGGGAGCGGAGCAGACTTGGTTGAGCAGTCTTCAGTGCTCTCCGCCTCTTTGTTCTGGGTCTCCTGGCTCCGAGAGTGGAAGCAAAGCCCATAGGGTGCTTGCTCATGGTCTGCCTTGTCTCCCCTCCTCCCTCCCATGGTTCAAAAATACTGCATCTGTCCATGGTCCTCATCTCCCTGACACTTCCTCTAACCAAAGTTTACTGCAAAGGCATTCACTGTATCCAATTGAAGAGGTCACTAGTTTGGGTTGCAGTATGTCACCCTTGATGCATTGTATCACAGATGTCACCAACTTACTTTCTTAAACTGAATGGCTCCATATGAGTGGTCTCTGGCTCTTGATACAGTGTAATCCCACAGCATGGCTGATGGGCAAAAGTGAGGAACTTATCTTCTGTCATCATGATTGGAAACACTAGCAATTTTAAAACGGGAATGCCTGGTCCTGCAAGCAAGCCCTGGTTTCAAAAGATGCCTGAGGTTTTTCATTCTTAACTTTCCTATAAGAAAGCAAACAGGTCTGGAGGAAGAGGCGGGGGAATAAAACTTAAACTGCCTTTCAAAACATAATTGCATAATGTGTGTGTGGCTTTTTCTTCCTCCCCCCCAACCTGCTACTCTAGTTACTGCTCAATACCTTTCCTTCCCTACTCCCACCATCTTGGCTGAGCCCAATTTCAGATATTGGACCTACTGATTTAGTAGTGTTGGCCATCTGTAAGACTTCCTGAATGACCTTGTGAACCCGTCTAAAGTGTTGCTGTTCTGTCTTAGAAACCCCCTTGTGACTGCTCCGTGCTTGCCGCAGTGGCCGAGAGCCCGACATTTGCATAGTTGAACTCTCCATAGGCCTTGTGGATGCAGGTGACCGCACAGCCTGTCCCCAGCTATACCAAATACAGCAGAATGCTCCAGGACCCTGCTCTGGTTTCTTCCTGGTTATGGTCTGGGCTTGGAGTAGTGCCTTTGAATTTGGTCCTGGATATAAAACCCAGTGCCAGGTGTTCTTTTGCCTTCACTGGTCCCTTGTACATAATAGCAGGCTAAGCTAGTTCGCAGTCAGCTTGGTGGGAAGAGGGGAAGGGAAGTACTATTTGTATGGAGAGTAGCAAACTGTTGCGTTAGGTCTCCCCTGGCACATCCTCCACTTGCTTCTCAGACACTTCCCTTGTGAAATCTGTCATTACGTCTCATTTAAGGCTTGTTTGATAAACACAGATACTTCTTGAAGGCAGACAGATGGAAGCTGTGTGCAAAAGATTGCGGTGATAATCATCCTTGCTTTGGGAGTATAACTGACACCTGCCCCATGGGCAGGGAGCAGTCTCCATTCTGGAGCACTGTTAACAGAAGCTACCCTGCACCAGTGAAGTGCTTGCACATAAATTGTTAATGCACTTAAACAAGGTTTCAAGAGACACTAAATGAAGCTGAGGGGCTGCGTGCTTTAAAGCAAGGAAAAACATTCTGAAGTGATGCATAATAGCTCTGCAGTACTCATGAATTGCAGGGGTTATCTATTTATGTGAGATCTCTGACTACATCAAAGTGTGTTGTAAGCCTTCTACAAAATGACCCTATAGAGCAGTGTTTCTCAACCCGTGGTATGCATACCCCTAGGAGCATGCAAGATATGGGCAGGGGGTACGTGGTTACCACGTTTTGAGTTTGGCCTGCCTCCCCGCTTGGCGGGTTGGAGGCGTCTTTGTCTGTTTGGGCCAGAAGTTCTGGCCACTGCCCCTCCCGCTGTGTCCAGTGCACTGGGACTTCCACTCTCCAGCGTCAGTGTGCCAAGGGACAGGGAGGGGGGGGGGGCCCCATGCAGGCTGCTTTGCCCCAGGCTGTGGTCTGGGACTGTGTTCGTGGCAGAGGAACCAGAAGTGCTACGGTGGGACTTCTGGTTTTGCTTTTGCTGTGTCGATCAGCAGGTGGTACATAAGGTACCAAAGGCTGAGAACCACAGCTGTAGAGAGCTTTCTGGAATTGTTTTCTGAATTGCTAGGTCTTAGACCAGGGGTGGGCAAAATATGGCCTGCGGGCCAGATCCAGCCCGCAACAGGTCCATCGGTTGCGCCCGGCCCAGGCTGTGGCATGTGTGCCAGACTTGCTTCCCAGCTGCTGCAACTGCTGAACCCAGCCCCACTGTCCAGGTACCCCAGCAAGTCCACCCCACACTTGCCGCCACGAGTGAGACAGATGCAGACAGGTGGGGCCGAGATCACGGGGCAGTGACAGTGCAGGGCTGGGGTAGGCCAGAGCTGCGTCCCATTGCCCACATGGGCCAGCGATGGACACCATGGGCAGGGGTGTGCAGGGAGTGGATCACAGCTCGGCCCCAGCCCCATGCTGTCATAGCCCCTCAATTCCAGCCTGTATGAGTGGGGAGCAGAGCTGCTTAAGGAGTTTTGATGAGTTGTTGCACAAGTGGAGGGGGGTGTTGGGGGGCTGCAGCAGCTCACCAAAATTCCTTGTGGCCTGCGGACCCAAATAATTTCCCACCCATATCTTAGCCACTGGATCAGATGAGGAACTGAGTTACATGAATGAGCCTGAAAGATCCTAGGCCTGGCTTGTAGCATCTGAAGTGGTGCACTAGACTTATCTCCTTAGTTGACTGTTTAGATTGAGGACTGACCAGTTTTATGCTTCTGTCTTGCAGATAGCAAAGCCATTGTGGATGGGAACTTAAAGTTGATCCTTGGCCTAATATGGACCCTCATCCTCCATTATTCTATCTCCATGCCTGTATGGGAAGATGAAGGTGACGATGATGCCAAGAAACAGACCCCTAAACAGCGATTGCTGGGATGGATCCAGAACAAGATTCCATACTTACCCATCACAAACTTCAATCAAAACTGGCAGGATGGCAAAGCACTGGGTGCCCTTGTTGACAGTTGTGCTCCTGGTAAGGCTTCTGTTTGTCTCCTTGCTCTTCTGTTTCTTGTGGTGTTTTTTGAGGTTTGTCTTCAGCACTGCAAGGTCAGTTGTATCGGAACTTTAGGTGAGACTAGTTTATGAAAGGGCAGCAGAGTTCAAGCTAGTAACTGTAGATCAGGGGCGGGCAAAATGTGGCCCACCAGGCCATTCTATCTGGCCTGCGGGGCCCCTAAAAAAAATTGAGATGATTAATGTTTATTTGCCCCGGCTGCCTGTCATGCGGCCCTCAATGGCTTGCCAAAACTCAGTAAGCAGCCCTCTGCCTGAAATAATTGCCCGCCCCTGCTGTAGATAGAGGGAAGCTATAAATGTAAAAAGTTTAAAAAAAAAAAAAAAAAAAAGTCAGTTTTAAAAACTCAACTGATAGCATAAGCTGTCCACTGGAGATGCCATCTCTGCTGGTCTTTTAACTTCTGATGCTAGTAGGTGGCTGTGTAGGAGGGCTTCTGAGAGAGGGGCTGCACAGGTTGCAATCACAGGTTATATACCTAAACCTCTTCTGCGCTAAACATCCAGTGACTCTGCCTGCATCATGCAGAGTAAATTATATAATGTGATTTCAGGGGCAAAGGCTGGGGTAAAGTTCCCTATGCTGTGCAATATTTGTCTCGCTGATGTAACTACTTTGTGCTAACCTAATGAAATTGTGTGGGCCTCACTGGTATTAAAAAAAAAAAAAAAAAAAGAATTCAGTGGTGAAATATGGGTTATTGTGGTGCTCTTTTATACAGTGTGAAGAGGTGTCTCTTTCCACTCACTCTTCCTCCATCTCTTAGTGTAAGTTTTTAAAACATTTCAGTCTGATGCGAATGCTCAAAGCTAAACAAGCTAGTTGTGAATTCTTGGCAATGTGAACTGGAGTCTTTCCAGATGAACTACTTGGCTCCCAGGATAGCTAAGAAGTCCCTTGAGGCCTCAGAAGGTTTCACTTAGCAGCATACCCACCTCTGGGTGGTTGTCACAAATAGAAACTTCATTTCCCCTACCTTGGGAGGCTGGTGGCTGTGACGAGCTAGAATGAGCAAGGTTCTAAAGTTCTTGAGGAAACAAGGTTTCTAATATCAATATAGAGTGAGCATCCCTGGTAGGCCTTAATGGAAACTCATTTCCTGACAGCCATTTGCTTTAGACGGGAAAAGCAGCCTTCTATCTATTCAGATCAGGCAGTGTTGGATAGGCTTATTTTTTTTTTTTTACTAAAGACGCTTATTGAGGTTTTTGACATGATGGTTTTAATTTTAACCTTTTTAGGTCTCTGCCCTGATTGGGAGGCCTGGGACCCTAAGAAACCAGTTGACAATGCTCGGGAAGCCATGCAGCAAGCTGATGACTGGCTGGGTGTGCCACAAGTAAGAACTATAGCTGTTTAAAAAAAAGAAAAGAAAAGGATGCATGGAAATGAGGATACCTATTGAATGGGCAGCAGCATTTGGCTTTACAATTGCTGCTCGCTCATATTAAATGAAGTATTTGGCTTGAGAGAGTTTCATGGACCAAAAGACATGGTTATTCTGAATTTTCTAGGGTGTACAGTTTATTTGCAGTTATCAATTACCTGAATTGTTTCAGAATGTCCAGCGTAGCTTTAAATGAGAGGAGAAACAAGTTCAGAAATTAGCAGGGCACCAGATAATGGAGCTTGGGGTGAAATGGATTCTTGAACCAAATTGGAACCTCAAACTAGACATTGGACTAACTGGAAACACTGCAGCAAGGTTTTTTGCTGCACTAACTTTGAATGCAAACTACTTTTTAGTTGTGGTCAGTTGTCCGGCTTGTATCTCAGTAGGAAGAGAAGCACTCCAAATAATTCAAAGTTTTTATTTTGAGACAGCACCTGGAAACGTAAGTCTTAATAGTTGATGGGACTTGCCCGTTAATTGTAAGGGTGCATGAAAAGAAATATTCGAAAAGAAACTTGGGGCAAGACGGGACAAACCTAGACCTTGCCCCCCAGAGCTGATTTGAGAACTGCATTCTATAGTTTACAGAAATGTTCTCCCTTAAACAAAGTGCACTTTTGTGAGCAGGGTCCTTAGTGTTAATGTTTGTTCTGAATGCTGCATAAAGGTTGTTTCCTGCAAGGATTGTTCTTTTGAATGAGCAATGAGAGCCAGGGTGCCATCAAACTGCATTGTCTTCCTGTTCATAGTATGTTGGGACAGAACTGCTTAAAGCTGTGCAGTGGGTA
Source organism: Crocodylus siamensis (assembly GCF_052110815.1). Lineage (NCBI taxonomy): Eukaryota > Metazoa > Chordata > Crocodylia > Crocodylidae > Crocodylus > Crocodylus siamensis. The sequence continues at coordinate 46,497,023 of NC_143405.1, forward strand.
CACTGCTGCAAATTTAAGCTGAAATATTAATGTCTTTATGGCTGTGACCAGTCTCTGCTGTGACATAGGTGGCACGACATGTTACCATGTAGAGATACCCAAACTAGCATGTTTATAGCATAGTGCAGAGCAGACTGCCAAATGTGGTGATAGCTGGCAGCAAGATATAAAAACCACAGAATTTTACAGCCCTCTTAAGCGTTCCAACGTTATGTTCCCAGGATCTCAGTTGCAGTGGTCTTGGCTTGTATTAAATGGTGTTATGTTTTTTTCAGTATCTCATTAAAGGAAACAGGTAGCAACGTCAGCCTTTTCCCTAAAACTAGATAAGTAGAGGTTATCACTGCACATGCTTCCCACTCTTTGCTACTAAATTCACCAATGATACGACATTAATTACTGTAGTTGGAAATGTTAGTCTTGTGTCTAACACTGCTGAGCTTCACTGTCGAAAGGAGGTAATCCAGTATGTAACCTTCTTTTCACGTGCATGTATGTAATATTAATAAGTACTGTATGTTTCAGCAGGTGTCATGTTGATCTAACACGGGGTGGGGAAAAATATGGCCCCCAGGCCAGCTCTCGCCCATGGAGGGACTCTGTCTAGCCCACATGGAGTACCTTGATCCCACCTGGCCTAGGCACTCTCCATCCCATGGTGCATCCTGTTTCTCCCTGGGCACACTGCGGGGTTGGGGTGGCTCCACAGCTGGACTGCCTTTCTGGGCAGCTCTGGTGGCAGTGGCTCCTTCCAGCTGCTGCTTCCATTGGCCCTAGCCCCGCAGTACTGGCATGGACCCGTGTGCACAGCCCTGAGTCCAACCTGTTGCATGCCTGCTCTGGACTCAGCCCAGTGGAGCAGACCAGCTCCGGACCAGCCAGAACTAGCACACAGCTCTGACCCCAGTCTGCTCCGTGCTTGCTCCGGATTGCCTACCCATGCTTAACAGCAATGGCAGCCAGGCAGAAACTGCTGCTCAGTGTGGAGCAAAAGTGGCTTCCCCCTTGCCACTGCCGGGTGCTGCTGTGTAGCCACCTAGAGCCCCACCTGGGCTGCCGTGCAGTTCCTCTGGGGCAGCAGTGGCAGCCCTGCCAGTACTGTGAGGCTGGGGGCAGTGGCAGTGACAGTGGCAGAGAGGAGTGGTGGGGCAGCTTGGGTGTGAGATCTGGGCAGCTGCAGCAAATGCGCCTGGCAGCGGCAAGGGAGAGGGGCTGCTTTTCCCCTTCACTGAGCCGCAGCTTCATCCTGGCTGCTGCTGCTCAACATGGGTGGGCAGTCCGGAGCAGGGGCGGGCTGGGGTCAGGGCTGTCCACTGATTCCTGCTGGTCAGCTCCATTGGGCTGAGTCCGCAGTGGGCCAGGGTCTGGGCTGTGCATGTGGGTCCCTGCCAGTACTATGGGGCTGGGCCCAGTGGTGGTGGCAGCCAGAAGGAGCAACTGCTGCTGCTGCTGCTGCTGCCGCTGCCTAGAGAGGTGGGGTGACCTGGGGGCTGTGCGCTGTTGGCAGTGGTACATGGGATCTGGGCTGTTGCACAAGGAGGGGGATGGCAGGGGTGCTGACTGGCCCCTGGCAGCTCGACAGAACTGTCTGTGTGGCCCATGGGCAAAAATAATTGCCTGCCTCTTGACCTAACAGGAGATGAATTAAGTATTGTATACTGTAACCTGTATATCTTCCAGGTCATTGCCCCTGAAGAAATTATTCACCCAGATGTGGATGAGCACTCTGTAATGACTTACTTATCACAGTTTCCCAAAGCAAAACTCAAACCGGGTGCTCCACTGAAGCCCAAGCTGAACCCAAAGAAAGCAAGAGCTTATGGGAAAGGTAACAACTAATGTTTGCAAGTAGAGGCACTGTAGGATATTTACTTGACTTATCTTTGTTCTTCAAAGAATTTCTGGACTTCTTATATGCGTTAAATTTCCAAATTTCTCTTAGTACCTAGTTTCAGAAAAAACATGGATATAGTCCAAAAGACGCTCCTAGTTCTTACTTGCAAAGTTCCCCAAACCCTCTGAACCTGTTCTGCAAACTGGCCTGTCTGGCACTTAAAATATTGGTTTCCACAAGTCACTGCTGGGGAAAGTTGGATGACACAAGTAAAAAGCACCATATAATGATGCTTAAAATGCCAGTGCTGCCGCAAGCAATCCTCCAAACAGGGTGATGGTTCTTGCTACTTTACTTTATAGAAGTATAAAGTACTTTTTAAAGTGGTAAAATAAAAGCACAGTCAAAGTGGGTATTCTTAAAATTGCAGGAAGTATTCTTGGGGGCAGTTTATCTGGACATACAGATGACTTTAGAATTGCTTTTTTAATTTTTATTCCAATTCTAATTATGGTAAGTGAGCAGGCAAAGATATGGGTTTACTGTGGTGTGTGTGTGGTTTTTTTTGTTTGTTTCCCTTTTGGCAATAAAGACAACTGAAAGTCCTCACTTAGAGGAGAGGTAATGCTCCATAGCCTGCCATGAGAACATTAATGGTGCCTAGTGAATCAGTTTCAAAGTGTTTTTGTACAAAACTAGTGAGCCTTTTATTATAACTTAGCGACCTGATCAGAGACAAAGCAATGCTGTCTGTCCCAAGGTGACTTAGTCTGGAGGACCAAGCCTGGGATTATTAGTTGGGACACTTGGGCCACACACATCCATATGAGCATGGGCATTTAGTTCCCCAGGGATGAGTAGCGGCAGTGCACCTGGGGAATGCCTGTTCCACATGCCCTTTGCCCACATGCCCAGTATACTCTGGGGGGTGGGGAGGGAAAGCTGGGGCCAGGGCTGGGCTGGCCCCAGTAGCCTTACCCTGGGTCCTGGGGGCCTCCTGGTGCCACAGCAGCACCTATCCTGCTGCTTGAAGCCTGTTTACCAGCCAGAGTGTGGCTCTGGCCAGCCAGGCTCCAGTTTTGAGCAGTGCACGCTGCCCCCACAAGCCATTCTGCTTTTTTTTTTTCTTTCTTTGCGCAGGTTGTTTTGACCCCTGGATATCCAGGGGTTGGCCTCCTCCCCCCCCCTCCCCCGACCCCACTGTTCCCTTGCAGCGCAGAAAACAGCTGAACGTGCAGCACTACAGACTTGCCTGCAGTCCTACATACTACACAGCCTCAGAGGTCTAATATCCATTTTGTTACCATGCTCCTCTAAAGAAAGTCAGTGTCCACTCCCTGCTGATAAAATGGGGGAAAGGTACTGAGGCTGAGTCTATAAAATACATAGTAAATGTTTCAGTCTAGAAATAGCTTTGGTAGTCTGAAAGAATGAATATGCAAACTGTTTTAACACCTTATCAGAACGTTCATATTTCCTATTGAAAGCCTACATTTTCCTCCCATTGCTCCTACATTATTGTTTTCTAAAGATAAACAGGTTCAGGAACTTAGTTGCTTGCAACCACTTCCTTTACAATCCATTGGATGTTGCACTTTCCACTAATTGTGCTGTAGTGTAGAGAAAAAGCTTTGTTGAAGTTTAGAACCTCTCTAAATAATAAGTGCTTGGACATGAGAGATGAATGTGTTTTAGACTAGCCTGGAACTAGCAACTTTGGGAAGTTTTTTCCCACCCCCTCAGTCTGATAACAGCATGACGTGCTAAGGGCAAAGCATAAAGAGATGAATAAACTTCTTTAGTTTTTTATGAACGCCTGCTGAAACGGGTCCTGTGCTAGGATAGCAAAGAACCATAGGGCCACTCGGTTTGAGTAAAACTTCCCTATAATATTAAACTGAAATGCTCTAGAGTCTTGCAGTACCCCTCAGATCCTTGGTAAAGACCATCCGTATTTGTGCTGGTGTAACCTTAGCTCTGGCAACATTAAAATGACTTGCATTGGGGAATGATTGTAGAAGCGGGTAGACAAACCAACCCTTCTACTGTCAGCTGTATGATTTGAAAGTAGCATGACACTTTTTAGATGTACTTTCAAACTTGTGTTCTCTGAAATGTGGCCTTATGGAGTAACCCAGAACTTCTGTACCACTTCTCCAATTTCTTAAACTTCAGCGTAGCTTGTGGCTCAAGCAATACAACAGACCATTTTATACCGTATAACAGAATACGAAACAAATTAACCTACCAAAACAGTTCTTATAAGCAGTAACTGAAGCTACCCTTTTTCTACCATACACAATATATCTTCTGAATATTTTTCCTGCAGTTTTGAATCATTGATTCAAAGCTGAATGATAGAAGTTCTGGCTTGTGCTAGAACAGTGAGCTCTGCTATGAGGTTGGTGTTACAGCCTAAAGAGTTAATTTAAAATGGTTTTTGTAGCTGCACTACTTCCTATGAAGCTCATGATTGGCTAAATGTTAAACTAGGAGGCAGTGGTTATGGGGAAACTAGTGTCAGAGTAGCATTGTCTCAAACCATCTCTTTTATAATTGTTGTAGCACTAAGTGTACTCTTCTGTTGTATCCTCAGGAATTGAGCCACATGGAAACATGGTAAAGCAACCCGCCAACTTTACTGTAGACACTATCAGTGCTGGGCAGGGAGATCTGATGGTCTTTGTAGAAGATCCAGAAGGCAACAGGGAAGAGGTGTGTCTGGTAAACCTATTTTATCAAGAAAATTGTTTCTGACTATAGAAGAAACCAGCTTCATTGACCATATATTGTGAGCAGTGGGTCACAGTAGTTGATTATCAAATTGCGTGCAGCACCTCTTCAAAAAAAAAAAAAAAAAAGGTTCATCTTGCTCAGGTTAGCATGTCTGCTCATGGCATTTTATTTGAAGCACTCAAAGGGCCTTGAGTATCCAGACAGTGAGGATAGATGTACATATTTGACCAAAAGAAAAAAAAAGATTTTCATTGAGGGACATCTTTTAAAGCACTTCTTGAAGTGTGTGCACAACCCAGCAGTCCTGTAGTACTCAGCTCTGCCTCCCACCGCAGGTGAAAGGGAGGGCCCAGATTGCCACTAAGTGCTCAGCTGTCTTCAGGAACCTCCAGAGACTGGAGGCTGAGGCATGCAGGAGTTCCTTAGTTTGGGAACAGTGCCACTGCTTGCTTACCTTCACAGCCATTTTAAATGTTGGAGTGGGGGCGGGCGTGGAAGAGAGGTATGTCTGAACGATCCTGATGCATGCTGAATTTTGAACCACTCTATGAACTCTAACTTTGTATAGCCGTCTGGCTTTTTCCATGTGCTTCACAGTATCTACCAAGTCAAAGCCTCTTGTTTACAAGTGCTCTTTTTGATCACAGCTGACTCTTTCAGTTGAAGAGCAAACAGTGAGCCTTGTGTTACATTTAGCATAGTCGAATTGTTAAATATATTGCAGTGAATACCTGAAGTACATTTGACCAACCAAAGTGTCCAAAAAATAACCAAACCCAAAACACCGTATATTTAAGATAACAAGCATCAATTCATTACTTGCTCATTTGTCCTCTTAGTGTAACACCAGTTGCTAATTACTTGGCACTCATTGGGCACCATGTAAGACCTTGCGATTGTATATGCTGATTCTAGTGTTAAGTTCTTTTGCAACATGGAGTTCTTGAATTATAGTAAAACTTGGGATGCCATAATGTTACTTTCATCCACATTTCTAGAAGTCATTGTGACATTTTTATAAACTAGCTTTGGAGAGCTGAAGTAGCAATATAATTGCTGTCCTGGCAACTTCTGCCATAGATGTAAGTAGCAAAATTTGATGCTGAAAATGCTCAGTGTAAGCTTTAACTTCTGAAATGTTCCCCATTTCCTAGGCAAAGGTAACACCTGACAACGACAAGAACAAAACTTACACTGTACAGTATGTGCCAAAAGTTACTGGACCTCACAAGGTGAGTGAGCTGGAAGATTCTGGGTGTTCAGGATTAGTGTGCATTTAAAATATTTATTACAATACACCCTTTAAGAGACCCTGTTTACTACTGAGAGTAGTTAACTAGTACATCTTTGGTTACATGTAACTTGTATTCCATTTTCTGTCTTTCTAATAGGACACTAATAGGACATTCAAGCTTTAGGGGTTTGGGAGGGAGGGTTCTCACTGATTCTTTCTGGATGGGTGGAACATGACCTTGCAGCCAGCACTATGTTCAACTCCCAGCTGCTGCTGCCTGCCTTCCCCGTCCAGGGAATGTACTTGGTTAGTGCCCCAGGGCTTTACTGCTCTGCTGCTGAGCTCCTTAGTGGTGCAGGAGGGTCAGGGGCTTGGTTCCTGGGGATAAATGGAGTGCGCTGGCTTATGGACTTACAGCACTGGGATATGGGCAAGCAATTCGATCTTGGCTCTAATCAGTTGCCATGCCAGTACATGTTATCACAGAAAGAAAATGGCAAAAAAATCTCAAGATAGCTGCATTGTGTCAGCTGTTCCCCTAGTATCAGTACTGCAGTGTTTTTTTCACCTGTGATCTTCTGTAAGTCAGCTGGATGGAAGTTGGTGGAATGCATGCCACTTTTCCAGTGCCCTTTCATTTGCAGTACCACAGCACTCCAACCTGGCAGGTGCCAAGTTCTTCCCTTGTTTCTTGACTGGACTCTGAGAGTGTCAACCTCCAGACTAGGGTACAGTGAGGAAAAGATTGCCCTATGTGAAATTGAATATAGTCTTCATGACCACAGCCAAAAGTCTCTTGAACCTTTTTTTAACATTCAGTCTTCGTTAGAAAAATGTATGCTGCTTGGCTATGATCTGCTATTTTCCAGGTCTGTGATGTTCAGCTTTTTGGCCCTGTGGTTGAGATAAGGGGTGCATAGCCTATCCGAGGGGTAACGCACCAGATCCAGGGCACAGAACCCAGGACTTCCCATGGGCCCAGAAATTTTGGTGGAGGGGAAGTGATGCCACAGCTTTCCGACTGCTGAATTTCTGGCCCCATGGTGGGGATCTGGGGGCTGAAGGCTGAGCACCCCTTGTCTAGGTCACAGTGGGACTGGCAGCGGTTTCAAATAGTAACAGTGAAATGGTGGAGTTTTCTTCAGACAATGGGATTTCAACTGAACTGTTCTATTGAGAGGTGGCTTGCAGCCAGCCAGTTTCCAGTCCTTTCTAAGAAAGTGGTAAACAGCTGAAGTACCTTCAGTGTCAAGGGCCACCATGCAGCTGATGTGAACTTCCTCACTTTCAGTGCATAAAGGTTGGCACAAGACCACTGAACTTAACTTCTGACCACAAGAGTTCAAGCACTCAATATTATCACTCAATAGTGCAGTCAACTTTTTTGCTCTGGTTATAGCCTAGACTTACCTTAATCATAACTCCCGTGGTACTAACTCTGTCTGTCCTCTCTGTCTCTAGGTTTCAGTTCTGTTTGCTGGGCAGCATATTTCAAAGAGTCCATTTGAAGTAAATGTGGACAAAGCCCAGGGAGATGCTAGCAAAGTAACAGCAAAAGGGCCAGGCTTGGAGGCAGCAGGGAACATCGCCAACAAAGCCACCTATTTTGATCTCTACACAGCGGGTAAGCATGCTTAAATGAGCTATAGAGAGCTTTAAGTTGCACAACAAATACTTTAGAATAGTTCTCTGAACTTTCCTAACTTGTCTGGGCTGCAGTATTTTTGTAGCTTTTTGTCATCTAGTGTGACTTCAGACTGGTAAAAGGAGATAGCATCCACTTGTTTTACAGAAGTCTGTGTTATTTGTGAGGCTGAAAAATGAAAGTTAACTTGCATATTTGTCAGTGGTATTAGGTATTCCAGAACTGAAGGTATAGTTGTAATGCTCCCAGTCAGTTGCTGCCTATGAAATAGTTGGTGTAATTGGAACAAGGGAAACCAAAGATGAAGATATGGCGTAAGCTGGAACTGTCATGAACTTGCTGTAGTGTGCAGAGCAGGATACCGACTTGTTTCCTCACTTCCTATTTTAAGTGAGGATGTGATGATACACCTTTTGGTGGTGGTTGGAGACCTATTTCTATAGTTTTCTGTATATAAGCTCCGTAAATGGCTAACCTGGTCTGCACTCAGCCTCATTAAAAGAACTCTTGTAGCTTAATGCTTGAAGATGTCTGGCTTGATTGAACCAGTGTGTCTTGCAAGCTTTCTGAGAGAAGCCTGTGAAGTTGCTAGTTTTCTTCCATAATCCCACTATTTAGCCTGGCTTCTTCTCTGCTGTTATGGAATACTGTGCACGAATAAGGCGTTATGAACCACTAACAATAGTTAGAGCGATGTGAAATTTTAAAGAGTGGTTTGAATATTTAGACATTTAATAATATATTAACTGCTTTCTGCCCGAGGGTTTTAAATAAAAAAATAAATAAGTAACCCCCCCCTAACCTCCCCCAAAAGCCCTATTATAGCTGTGTAGTCTAGAAGTGCCACATGACTTCCTCTCCCAATTAGAAACCAAATGGTTTGCCAGAATACTGTGCCTTAGACTTGTCTGGACTCATAAGGCATTAATGTTGGAAAAACACCTTGGTGGCTTGTTCATTGATATGGGATGGTAGAATAACAGATGCTTGATGTGAATAACAGGGAAACATTTAACTGGGGGAAGGCATCATACTCAGAAAAAGGGTGTTGGTTTAACAGCTCTTAAACCTGACCCCAAAGAAATAAAGATTCAATGACAACAAAATGGCAGGCTGCAAACACTAAGAGGAAAGATCAGTTCTAGTGTGTGTGGTCACATGTACCAGTATGTTTTAAGTATGAGTACCTATAGAGACTCATATTGCCTTGGATGGTAAAGAATTTTGGTACTATCCTGCTGGAGGAGGTGGTAGGGTTTTCTCTAGTTGCTCTTGGTAATTGGATGTAGCTACAATTTGTAGCTTAGCAAATGGGATTGTAAAGCAGTGCAAAGGAGTCGGGATGGGACAGGAGAGAGAATGCTGGAATTGTAACTGAAGAGGCAGGTGGGTGCAAGTAGCTGGCCAGGTCAGAAATAAACCTTGTATTAAAACCAGAAACGTCTGTCTATCCTCCTGACTGCTGTATTTCATTCCCTACTTCACCACATGATGGTTTCTAGACACAGCAGTTTACTTGGCTGCTGTGGCTTGAACCCTTTGTGGCTGGCTACTCTGTGAGAACAGGGATTCCAAGAGGAAGGAAATCGGTCAAGTCAAAACTGAATCTTTTTTCCCAGGAAACTAACAAAGGGACTTTGCACTCAAGGCTGAGCTCCAGCTGTTTGTTTACCTGCAGGTGCTGGTGTGGGGGATATTAATGCGGAAGTAGAGGATCCTCATGGAAAAAATACACTGGAAGTTGCAATTGAAGACAAAGGGAACCAAACCTACCGTTGCATCTACAAACCTACTCAAGCTGGTCCTCACTCTGTCAGAGTGACATTTGCTGGAGAGCCTATTCCAAAAAGTCCCTTTGCTGTCTTTGTTGGTGAAGGTATGTCCAGAAGGGCACTCTGATCCTTTTCTAAGTTTAGATTTGGCTTCTGCCCACAGTGGATTTGATCACAGGATATGCGTGAACGCTTCACATGCTACAGGGCACTAAAGGATTTAATAATTATGTGCAGGTGAACAAATGATTCATCTTGTCCATTCATGTAGTTCAGTTACACCATATTACTTTTAAAAAAAAGAGTGTATAATGGAGCCAGAGGCTTCTTTTTACAAAACAAAAGCAGATTCTTGGTAATTGCCGTGGGGCAAGCAAACAAGCAGGCGAGATGAGATGCAGCAGAAAACTGCTAATTAGTTCTTTAATTAGGACTATCACCTGGGAGGCAGGGAGTAATTGACCACAGGTGATAATGGGGAGACTAAGATAAGGGGGGCAGTAGAATGTCAAAACAGTGGTGCATAGCTGTGAGATGGACAGCACCCAGGAACCCCATTTGGGGATTGGATTTAGAGAGCTAGGCATTGAGAAGCTCATGGTTGGGTTGCTCAGATGGTCTTCATTTGCCTTAATAGACTGACAAGTTCTGCTATTGGCTGAGGACTGCCTGACCCAAGCTTAGATGAGTTGGAGACGGGATACTTTTTTGGGCCTGAGGTCAGATGCTTTTTGTTAAGGCAGGAGCCAGACCTTCAGTTTTGTTTTCTAACCCATGGTTTAGGTTTGGGACTCTTGGGGATTGGCAGGGGGCCCAGGACATAGAGTGGGCTTTGGCACCAAAGTAGGGTCATTGCCCAAGAGAGAATGGGGACCAGGTCGGGGGCCCTGGGCAGGCAGGGCCAGAGCAGGTTATTTGCCTAGAGCAGGACAAGGATTGGGCCACAAGACCTGAGAAGGGCAGAGACCAGGGTCAGGGGCAGTTGCCCAGAGTGAGAGGGACTGGGGCTAGAGGCCTGGAGGCTTGCAGCCTGAGAAAAGGACCAAGGCCCTGACCAGGGAGTAATTGTGCAGTGATATCTGAGAGACATGGGCATGGTATAAGGCAGGGGTGGGCAAAATGCAGCCCGTGGGCTAGATGCAGCCTGCCAGGCCATTCTATCCGGCCCGTGGAGCCCCTAAAAATTAGAAAATTTAATATTTATCTGCCCTGACTGCCTGTCATGTGGCCCTTGGTGGCTTGCCAAAACTCAGTAAGCCACCCTCTGCCCGAAACAATTGCCTGCCCCCATGTAAGGGATGGCTGCAGTCACATAATAAGCTTTTAAGGCACTGTGTAGTGAGACCAAAGCTCTGGAGATCTTGCTTGGGGATCCTGCAAGCAGTTTTCTAAATACTTACTTACTTCATGGCGTGGCAGGCAAGGAGAAGGGGAGACCTGCTTAGAAGACTGAAGGCACAACAGGATCATGGTGGCCACGAAGGGGCATTCTGGCCATGCATGGGGTCTTAGGCTGTTACATATGTCTTGAGCTACTAGTCTCCTTTTAACTTGAACATGCCCTCTTATTTTTTTTTTTTTAGAAGAGAGAGTTTATTTTTATTTAATTATTTATTTTTATTCAGCTGTTCAGGTGTTTCACTATTCTTCAGCTCTGCCTCTTAATTGACTATTTACTTTGTCTCAATTTCCTCCTTAACTGACACCTAACTCGCTTTCTGTTCCATCCTTGCCTGCTCCTATGCTTTTAGATCTCTGCTCATCTCTCCTGAGCTACCCTTCATTTGTGGAATTTTGGACTTCACTGCTAGTCGTCTCATAATTGAGCGAGCTCTGTTGGTAAGAGGTGTGCAGGGTGATTCCTTCCTTCATGTTTGCTGTCTTTAAGCTTCTAGCCTGCAGCTTGTGGGTTTTTTGTTTTTTGTTGATCCAACAGTTTCTTTTGCTTCTGTTTTTCTTGGAATGAAAGTTGTGAGCAAAATATGAAATATTGAGTAAAGTCATAATGAGATTTCTGTCTTGCAAGTCAAGTGAAATTTTGCTTAACCACAAGCTAACTGCCAAACCCAGTTGTGCAAGGGCTATGCGATTTCTGCCTTGACCTTGTTAATACAGATTGTTAGGAAGTCTGCTTCTCTAAAATAATACTAATGGATATAACTGTTCAGGGATTAGGGTAGAAATCATCTGTTTGATGTGCAAAATGCAGGATGAAATGCTCGGTGAGTCTTCTCTGCTCCTGTCATAAGCATAATAGATGCAACAGGAAAGGGGGTGGGGATAAAATCCATGCTTACAGTAGACCACCATGAAGCCATGGTCACACCTCTTTTTTTTTTTTTTTTTTAAATCTAGGTCTTTTGGAACACTCTTGGCTTGAAGACCTCTTGGTAGTTGGAATGGCATAATGTCATGCCCAAGTTTATTCATAATTTTCAACTATTTTTATTTTGTAGAGTCTGCTTCCACTTTAACTCTGCCCAGGGCTGGGAAAAATAATTTACATAAACATAAAGGATAAACATAAACTAAAACTGAAAAAAAACTTACCATCTTGCTCGTCTTCTCTCATTAGGGATCATTCTCCACATGTGAAGGGCTCTAGTGGCATGGCAAGCCTTCTGTTGTTGATAGGATCCTGCAGTAAAGTAAGGGCTTAAACTTTCATGTCTTCCAAGGAGTCTAGTGTACGGGGAAGTCACTTGTGCAAATCAGAGTGCAGTTCTTGCCCTCTTCCTCAGCCCATAGTACTTCTTGTAGTGGGGGGCTCCTGTGCTGAGCCACCCACCTCACTGTGCCTGACCACCTTCCAGGCTCTGAGTGCCTCCCTGGGGGCACTTCACACCTGGCTGGCCCCCTTCCTGGAGCGTACCTGTAAGCCTTGGGGTAGCTGCCACCACCCAGAGGTGCAGACTGTTATTAGGCCCTGTGCCCCCTGGGGTACACGGGCCTTGTAGCCTTTGGCACTGAACCCACTGTAAGAACTTGGGGTACTTCCCTTAGTCTGAAGCACAAATAGTGGTCTCCTTTAGTCAGCTGGACCAAGAGGACCCCAAGGCATAATTTAGATCCTCTGCCAATAAGTCTTCAATGCTAGGTGCAGAGGAGAACTTTTATTGATTACAAGGAGTAGGTTTGGAGTAGGGTACAGGATAGAACAATATCAGAAAAATATCTTGGAGCAAACAGAGTGGCTGGGTAGCCTTTAATTACACATCTGTGTTACTGCAAGCTATATATCTAGTTAGATCTCAAGTTGATTACTTATAAGTATCATGCAGAGGCTGATAGAGCTTTCCTCTGGGGACAGGCTGTTTGTAGTGTGTCCATGTGTTGAGAGAGAGAGAGAGCTGCTGGGGTTCAGTTACTTTGTCTTCATCGGGGCTGCCACCCCTTCCTCCTGGGCAGTCTTGGCTTTATATTGACTGTCTGATATCAGCTACCTGTCTGACCCAGCCAGGATTTTGGCTGCCAGCCAACCAATTTGAAATGCATCACTGGTTACTGGGCAGAGGGACAGAGGCTCTGCTTCCCCTCATACTCAGGAGGGCATTCCTAAGAGGATGGGGAGCTAAAGCCCCCACCCTGTTACCTGCCTTCCATCACGTAGCCCAGTTTGCTTCACAGGTGTGGAGACAATGGCAAAGAAAGAAAGGGGGAGAAAAAACCTGCTTAAGAGGTTTGGGTGGAGGAGGCCCACATGGAATCCTCCACGCTTCTCACTACAATATACCCCTACAGTGAAATTTTATATAGTGTTGTTTGACCTTCATATAAAATGCAGAAAGAGATGCAAGGGAAACGAAGCTTCAGTTTTATTAGTATGGTAACAAAACGTCTAATATTGCTGGAACGTGCATGGCAACAGTTGGTCCCAAACGTGTGCAAGCTAGGTATCATTGCTTGGTGGCTTTTTTTTTGGCTTTCTATCCTTAAAAATGTGACTTGTGTAACTTGAGCTATGCCCCAGTGTTCCAAACACCATGGCTCAAAAGCCTCAAGGACCTGTGTAATAGCTAGAACAACTCTGTTGGTTCACTCCAGGGGTATAGAATGGCATTAAGACTTCCCAAAGCAGGAAACTAAACTTCAGTTGCCCTGAGTCAACTCTTAGTTAAATGCTGTTCCAAGCTGTCTTGGCTACATTTTATTTGTAGAATCAAAGAGTATATTCATGTCTGAAATTCACTTGCAGCTTGCAATCCAAATGCTTGTCGTGCCAGTGGTCGAGGCCTGCAACCTAAGGGAGTACGGATTAGAGAAACTGCAGACTTCAAGGTTGACACTAAAGCAGCTGGGAGTGGAGAGATCAGTGTGACCATAAAAGGACCAAGTAAGTATGTGAAATTCTTGTAGCTGTTGCTTTGTTTTGTTTTGTTTTGTTTTGTGTTTTGTTTTGTTTTGTTTTGTTTTGTTTTGTTTTGTTTTGGGCTATTGTGGAGGAGAGACAAGAGCCCAAAATGGAGTGGCACATCCAAATGTGGGTCCATCCCCGTTGTTAGTTGTCTGCATGCCAGAAAGATCTTCATTTCTAGAACATTTATGCATTCATGGGATATGAGTTACAAAATGGGTGACTAGGTGCCTTCATACATCAACGTGCTTTGTTTTACTTAGGCTTTGTATTGGAGTGACTTTTAGTGCTGCTGCTGCCACTGTGGTGGAAAGTATCTAGTCTTCCACGAAACATCTCTCTTGACACTTCTTAGCAGAAGTTGCCACATTTCATACTGAAGCAGAGGATCATAGCTGCTGGCTGAGTGATATTAAGCAGATACCTTATCCTTATTTATGGCCTGGTCTCTAATAACAAAGATTCTAAGGGAGTTTCTGATGCCTGATGTCTATCATGAACTCCACTTAAGCAGTTGGCCTGGATAAGTTTGGTTTGGCTTGCTGGAGAACCAGCCTGAATGCCTAATACTAGAGACTTAAGATCTTTCTAATTAAGTGCTTGAGAATTTGAAGTCCTCAGTTCTCCAGTCATCTGTTGCAGTGACTCGTTAGACATTGGTTCACATACCATCTTAAATAGCTTCAGCCATCAACTCACTGAACTCACATCATGTGCACCCGTGACAGGATGGCAGCTGTTCTGCTACCATAGAACTAGATTTTCTGTGATGTCTTTGAGAAGTACTGACATCCTAAATGCTGAGTTTTTTTGAAGTCCTAGATATTGCAAATACAAGACACTTCGGATGAAGGGGAACTTTCATCTTAAGGTTCTCACTAAATTCCCCAGGATCATTCTAGTTCCTTGACTCTTTCCAGCTGGACCATGCATCATAATATCTGGTATCTTTGCAAGCAAGTGGCTTATGGTTTTTTTTGTGCCCCCCCCCCCCCCCCCCCCCCCCCCCCCCGCAGACTTTGGCTCACTTTGGTCTGTACTTGAAGTTCAACTGCTTAATTTTAGTAAATTTCTGAGCAAATCCCCTAGTTTTGGACATCTGGTATCCCCTTAATGATGAGGGAAGTGATAAGTTTAAGTGACTGCATGGTTTAATGTGGTTGGGGGGCGGGAAAGGTAACACATGTACCAATATAAATTTCAGGATTTTAAGCTTTTCTCGCAAGATTCTTCATCTTGAGGAAAACTAAAAGTAGGCATACCCTAAATATTTGTGGTCATAAAAAAATCTGACAAATGTTGAGCTTTTTTGTTTTAACATATGATATGCATCATGCTGCAGACTTAGAGAAAATAAAACATAGGGGAACCTGTTAAGTTTGGAAACTTAAAACGCTTTCACTCATCTGTTTCTTCTGGAAACATTTGCCATCTCTGCCTTTTTTGAGGGCAACTGGAACTAACTTCCCCTTTTTACCAGACTTTCTGGTGAAAGCATCTTTATCCTCACAAAATTAAAGTAAATACTAGAAAACACGAACTTGCCTGAGTAGCCAGAGCGTTGCCAGCTGACATCTTAAGTCTAACTTTGAATTGCTTTTCCTGCAGAGGGGTTGGAGGAACTTGTGAAACAAAAAGACTTTGTGGATGGGGTACATGCCTTTGAGTATTATCCAGCCAGCCCAGGGAAATATGTGGTCACTATTTTATGGGGTGGACACAATATCCCCAAGAGGTGAGTTGGAAAACTTCATTTTTAATCCTTCAATATCATGCAAGCAAATACCAAAAAAAACTCAAACAAAAAACAACAAAAACCTACTGTGGTCAAGCTTGTCTTCCAAGAAGCTCTAGCAAGAAGTATTTTGCGAATAAATAGTTGCTTGGATTTGTAGGCTTATTTCTATTCCAGAAACAACAGAGCTTGCACGGTAAAGATATATTCAAAGATGATTAGATTTTTGTAGAGGCCTATGCAGATCTTCAATACTCAGGTTTGCATTAAACCAAGGGCAGGCAATTTATTTTGGGCAGAGGGCCGCTTACTGAGTTTTGACAAGCCATTGAGGGCCACATGACAGGCAGCCCAGGGCAGATAAATATTAATTTTCAAAAATTTTTAGGGGCCCCGTGGGCCAGATAGAATGGCATGGCGGGACATATCTGGCACCAGGCTGCATTTTGCTCACCCCTGCATTAAACTCATGAGCTGTACAAAGGAACTTTTTTAACTGCAAGCTATCTAGGATTTTGGCCAGACAAGCTCTCAATGTAGAGGAATCAAGCAAACAGTCTAAATATTGCAGTATTGACCCAGTGATGGAAAAGGTCCAGAACACGTTTTCCTTGCAGCTCTGGGGTGGGTGGTGGGGGGAAGGTTGGATTTATCTTTCTCATTTTTCTAATTATGAGCTTTGTCCTGCCTGTCTTCTAGCCCCTTTGACGTTCAAGTAGGTCCTGAAGCAGGTCCTCAGAAAGTAAGAGCCTGGGGACCAGGACTTCATGAAGGGATTGTTGGTAAATCTGCTGATTTTGTGGTAGAATCCATTGGCACAGAAGTTGGCTCTCTTGGTAAGTTGTACTGGTCATCTTGGCGAAGGTGGTTTAAATGCAGGTTAACTGCCCAATAATTGGTCTAAAATGGTAACAGTGAGGTCTCTTGGTCACTGCTAGCTAACTACTAGTTACATCTGAGAATTATAGTTGCAGAGGAGGAAAATTTCCTAATGTCCTTAATATTTGCTGGATTTTAGGGGGACATGCCAGCAATGGGGGCATTTGTGTTCTGTTGGGTAGGCATTATGTCTAGAAGGGAACAGGACTTACCCATAAGAAAGGCATCATAGAGCAGTGAGTGAGGAAAAGATGGACAAATTGGGGGAATACTTAAGAAGAGTGGTATGTGATTTAGTGTTGAGCCTAGATTTGTGACTACTAGTTTGTTTTTGGAGGCCCAGACTATAAATATGACTAAACAAGTGTTTCCTTTAGGCTTTGCAATTGAAGGCCCATCTCAAGCTAAAATAGAATGTGATGACAAGAATGATGGCTCATGTGATGTGAAATACTGGCCTAAAGAGCCTGGTGAATATGCTGTTCATGTTATGTGCGATGATGAAGACATAAAAGACAGTCCATACATGGCTTTCATCCGACCAGCTTCAGGAGACTTCAATCCAGATAAGGTAAGACAAAGGCTCTTGTACAAAATTTGAATTTTATTTGGTAGAGCTGTGACTTTTGGAAGAGGTGGCTCCAAGCAGTACAAATGAAATTGGATATCTGACTTGACTCCTGTATTTATGACTGTTGAAGTAGACAAATCCTAACTTCTCTAGTCTTGTCTTGTTTTTTTTTTTTTGGTGAACCTTGTGCCTGGGCACTCCCAGAAATGTAAGAAACTGCTGGGGTCCTGCTTTCTATTTTAAATTGCTTGATTTAGCTTGGATGGTAAAACTTGCTTTTCCTTTTCCCCCTGCCAACTTCTTAGGTGAAGGCTTATGGTCCAGGATTGGAGAGAACTGGATGCATCGTAAACAATCCTGCTGAGTTTACAGTTGAAACAAAGGAAGCTGGGAAAGCTCCATTAAAGATATATGCACGGGTAAAAAGCAAAACAAGTTCTGTAGAACTTGTCACTCAATAGTAAAGGACTTTCTAGTGTATGCTGACAAAAGTACTTGCAGCAGGTTTATAGAATGGCAACGTGCCTAGTACCTGCTGTGCAAGTCTGACTTGTTTGTCCCTTGCTGTTGAACGGCATGTTCTTTGACATGAGCTTAATTCAGAACAAGATGGCACCTCTCTTGAGTACTGAATAGCTAGCTTTGTTCAGTGCAGACTATAAAGTGTCTCAGGTGTAGGGTTGCAACATGCCTTACTCAATGCTTCCTATTTCTGGCAATGAGGCTTAGTCCCTTTTGTGGGGATGTCTACACATGGTCCCTTTTGACAGAGTCTATTAGAATTCACATCTAGATGTGAGGAAGTTTGACAGTTCAAGTATCTGGGGGGACTTGGAGTTAACTGCATAAATCTTTTTCATTATTGCTGGTGGCCTTGTATGTCAGCTGCCACTAGCAGAGCTGTAGCTATTGAGATCAGCTTTTTAAAGTTACTTATTCCTTCTGTTTGCACATGATTGTCTAGTCACTGTATCTAATGCAGCTTCTCCATTTCAGGATGGTGAAGGATGTCCTCTTGACGTACAAATGAAGAGCAAACCAGATGGAACTTATGCCTGCTCTTACTTTCCAGTTAAACCAATCAAACATACCATTGCTGTGATCTGGGGAGGAGCCAATGTACCTAATAGCCCATTTAGGGTAAGCACAAAAGCTGTGGTACTTCTTAGCTGGAAGCAATTGGTGCAGCTTCTAAAATATGCAGGCACTCGGCCCTGGGCTGCACCTCCTTTATGCATATTGATAATCACTTGTCAGTAGAACCACCCTTCTTTAAGATTTTTAAAGAGTTGTCAGTTTTAGCTATCTGTTTAAAGCATCTGTCTAGCTAAAAAGTGCCATACTTCCTTCAGCAAGTTAGCATATCTTTTTATGTTTTATTGTTATCAGAACATTTGACTAGGGAAGTCTTTCTACAGGCTGTGGAAAAGCTCTAGGTAGTTTAGCATTTAAGTATTCAAACTCTTACTAGTTTGGCATGTGATTTGAATATGAGGTAATTCCTATCTATTCCATCCAGGTCCTGATAGGCCAAGGCAGTCATCCTCAGAAAGTGAAAGTGGTTGGCCCTGGTGTTGAGAGAACTGGTTTGAAAGCCAATGAGCCTACTCACTTCACAGTTGACTGCACAGATGCAGGAGAAGGTACACATAGTCCGGTTATTCCTGCCTTTGTAGCAAAACTATTTAACTCCTTCAGATGCTCCTCCTTGTGTATCTATGATTTCCTGCACAAACAAACTTCAGCAGAGAAACCTGCTCTCTCTTCCTTGATAAAAAAGGAAACGAGCGAAAGATGGGTTGAATTTTATCATATGGACTTTTTATGCAGGTGCTCATTTGGCCATTATGTCTGTCCCGTGGCTTGAAATCAAAATGACGTTCAGTTGTATGGCCAGTACCTTCTGAACAGCTTTTTACTGCTGTCTCCTAGGTGATGTCAGTGTTGGCATTAAGTGTGATGCTCGCGTGATAAGTGATGAGGAAGAAGACATAGACTTTGACATCATACACAATGCTAATGACACGTTTACAGTGAAGTACATGCCACCAGCTGCTGGGCGGTACACTATCAAAGTGCTTTTTGCAGGAGAGGTTTGTACTTTACATTTGTATTGCAGAGAGTCCCCGGAGAATGTCAGGCTTTTTTACCTTTTCTTCCCTCATCTTTTGATCTAAAGCTGAGCTCATGCCGCCTAGTGCTTCTGAGCATGGTTGGCTTTGATGCTGGCTCAATTTATGCTGCTTAGCAGCATAAAGACAGCTGATTACAAATCGTAGTTCAAATGTGCACGGTCTAGTCACTGCTTTCAAGAACCCTTTTGTAGGCCCGCTTGAAGAATAGCGAATCTGATCAGGGTGGGTTGTGGACTAAAACTTTAATTATGTGCTGTGCAGAGCTGGCAAAGTGAAAGCATGCATTTGGGTCACTTGACCTCTGGCCTCGGTAGGTCTATTGAAGGTAATTGGTTTCCAAAATAGCTTCTCCTCCCTAAGAAAACTTAACAGATCTCAGTGCATAAGCCAGTAAGAACTAATGTTGTTAAAAAAAGAAAGAAAAATCATCTAGATCTTAGGTTCTCTGCATTGTAAGTAAAAGCTTTCATTTATTTGCTTTATTTACTGGTCACTTACTTTAGTAAAAACTTTCAAACTTGTGCATTTCCCCAAATTCATCAAGGAAGAAGTAACTTTTATCATTCTAGACTCTGGAACTGATGGCATTTCAGTATTCTCCTATTGTACTAGCTCCAAAAATGCGGCAACTTCTTCCAAAGTTGTTTTTTTGGGTGGCCTCCTTGTGCAAGCTGAGAAACATAAGACTAAAATGGCCCCGCTGCTTTTGAGCATCCAACCTTTTTGGCAGATGTGCTACAACTAGCTCCACACCCTGTCGGTGCGACTCTGATCCTCCTCCCATGTCTGATCTGCTCCCTGCTCTGTCTGCCACTGTTGCCTACCCCCCTCCTTAATCTTGATCTACCCAAAAGCTTTGGTTGGGTTTTTTGCCTTGCCTCTGGACTGTGGGACAGTTGGGGTAAAAAAAAAAATACAAACAACATGTTAGTAGTTTACTGAGTAAAGCTGGGGGGGCCATCTTGGAGATGATTCACAGAAACTTATATAGCAGCCTAAGCTTCCAATGAAGAAGAGTTGTCACTTTTTTTTTCTGTTCTCCTTGAACAGAAATATTGCTGCTAGAAGGCAGATACCTCTTACTCTCTGAGCTACCAGATTCAAAAACTGCTGAAATGTTATAACATAACATTTTTGTATACCAGGAAATTCCTGCCAGTCCTTTCAGAGTTAAAGTGGATCCATCGCATGACGCCAGCAAGGTGAAAGCTGAAGGACCTGGACTAAACAAAAGTGGTGAGATTTTTTTTTTCATTTAAACACTGGTGGATGACACTAGCATGGCTCAATTATGTGGGTGAGCAGTAGTGAATTCATGTTAAGAATTGCGTCACAGCTTTCTCCAGATAGGGTTCTGGGATGGGATCATATTATGCCCAAATCTAAGTTAGTGTTTGAAACTAGTTTTAAATTCAGCTTGATTCTACTTAACAGTGAAGATAGCACTTGTAACCTCTTGTTTGATCATTATGGGCTATATAAATTTTATACATAATATTTGGTCTATACTAGCTATACTTGGAGCTTCAGCACCTGCAACATGTTAAATCTCTTCCCCTTAAGGTGTGGAAAATGGCAAACCAACACACTTCACAGTATTCACTAAGGGTGCTGGGAAAGCACCATTGGGTGTGCAGTTCAGCGGACCTATGCCAGGAGAGGCTGTGATGGACATGGATGTCATTGACAACTATGATTATTCTCATACCATCAAGTATACCCCACTTCAGCAGGTAGGCCTGCCTTTCTCAAAGGAAAGTGATGCACCTGCAGTACAAGTATCTCAGTGTAAATGAATTGGGTGCTTGAGTTCCTTAATTGAGCTAAGAAGAAAAACAATCATTAACATAAAACTGTAGATACGATCGTGTTTGGCACTTTCTGTCCAATTAACATATTGCTATAAAAAGTTTGTAGAACAGTTATGGTTGAAGAAATGGTGATTAGAAATATGTTGCCAATAGTTATCTTGATTTCTGGAAATTATTTGGTGACAAACCATTCCAGTTGGATCATGCTGTAATAGCAAACTGATGCTTCCAGAAGATGGCAGATCAGAATAAGAGGTGGAAATGGGCCACTTGCTTTATTACCTGCATTCATACAAAATCTGATATGATCTTACATGCTGCACTTCAGAAAGTGAAACTTGCCTGCAGTCAAATGAGCTCCGATTTTTTTTGTACAGGTCAAGTTCCAGCTAAGTGGACTTAGCACAAGGGAGTGTGTGGATTTCATGCTGCTATAAATGTTAAGCTGTCTTGCTTTAAGGTTAACTAGTTGGTTATCAGCCCCAAAGACTTTTCAAATTTAGATCCATTTGGCATGATGGCATGCAGTTCAAGTTTTGGCCCTAGAAGGAAATGATTCTTGTCACAATTCACTAGCCTGGGAGTGGATTCTACATTTTTGGCTTTGTTTGCTTTTTTCATGGTGTAACTGGCTGCAAATTTTATACTTGTATGTCCATCCTTCTTGTGTGCTCGTACAAAAAGAACTCTGTTCGTAAACACTGTGTGCAAGTTTGCATCCTGAAGCAAAGGGTAATGGGACAAGAGAGAACAGAACAATGATGACTGACTGAGAGATGTAGGTTAAATAATTGCTGTGGGATTCCTGGTTACAGTTGGCTTACACTACCTCTTGCAGTCATGGCTAATTGTAATGCTGAGTTCCCCAAACATAACTGAATGGTTTGGCAGACCAGAGGTGGTAAGAAGCTCTAATGCTGGTGTAAAATTACTTTCATAGAATCATAGAAAATTGGGTTTGGAAGGGACCTCAGGAGGTCCATCTAGTCCAGTGTTTCTCAACCTGTGGTTTGTGACCCAAAAGCAGTTTGGAGGAACATATGGAAGAGTTGTGAACAAAACTTCAAAAAAATGAACCAGCAAACTTTAAAAATGGATTCTCCTTTTAAAGAGGGAAAACCTGGTAAACCACAGGTTTCCCCTTGCAGGCTGCCAGAGTTCCAGCTTGCCAGGGCCTGTTTGGGGCTGGGGGGAATGGGAGGAGAGCAATTGGGCAGGGGGTGCCATGTGCATATATGTGCACACATGCACGTGCCAGCCAGGCAGCATGGAGAACAGCTCCCTGCAAGTCAGTCTATGCAGGAGGCAGAGGAGCATAAATGACATGTCAGGAGGATGCACAGTGGGGTGCACAGGTGATGCTGTCTGCCACCCTACCTCCTCTCTGGGGTAGACCTGTGGTCCTGAGGGGAGTGGCAGCTGCCAGGCCATGGTGGCAGGGCAGAGCCACAACCCAATGCGTGAGTGGCTGGTGGTGGGAGAAGGTGAGGGTAGTGCGCACACGCTCTACTGGCAGTGTGGCTAGTGCGGGGGTTCTGGTGGCAGTGACAGCAATGAGTCTGACTGCCTGCTTTGCCCTCCCATGTTGAGTCCTGCCCACTGGGCTGTGGAGGTGGTTCCTGCCCATGTTGGTCTGGCCAGGCTGCAGCTCTGCCTGCTGCGGGTGCACAAATCTGGGGGGGGCACATGCTTCCTCTGCCCCACACTAGGAGATAGGGCCTGGGGGCAGCAAGTCAGGAGGGTCACCTCCAGGTCTGGGGTTAGGGGCTACATTGGAAGTGAGAGGCACTGGCACATAAACTATTTACTGGGTTGGGACTGGCCATCAGTGTTCACAAATGGTTCCTGGTACAAAAAAGGCTGAGAACCGCTGATCCTAGTCTAACCTCTAGCTTTGATTACTATAAAATTGATGTTCCCTTCTATACAATCATCTTGACCAAGCAAAGGCTCTAGTAACGCATTCATGGTACGTCATAAATTTCCTCTACTAATATTTGGTGCAGCTTTGGTTTGTCTGAGTTTGATATGCTCAGAAGAGCAATTAAAAATGTGAACAAAGCAGTTAATAGGAGCTTTGCAACTCTTGTATTTGAATAGTGCAAATAATGTATCATTGTTTGTAATGTATGGGCAGACTAGTGATCATTGGAAGTGAATCAGACCAGACAACAGCTCTTGAATTCAGGATAAAGCAATATCTGATTTTATTTCGGAAGACCAGCGTTGCCCTCTTAAACTGGGTTTGCCAAACTATAAGCAAAGCATTGTCTTCAATCATTGCTTACTGTTTTCAAGACACTTTTCTGGCAGTTGCTAATTGCTGGAGATAGGGTGGGGGGAAGAGGAGGGAGGAAGAGGGGAGGAATTATTTCATTGAGTAAAAGAGTTTGGATTTTATTAAGCTATAAGGAGAGTTGATCTATCTTCAGATCTTTTCCAGATATACAATAGAATAGTTGCTACTGCTGGCATGTCTAACCACTCTTTTTTTTTTTTTCATAGAGCTATAGCTGTTCCTTGGCCTGCAGTTTCTAGCTAGCAAAGCTGAACTATTCAGCAAGACTAAAAGAGCAGGCACTCTGCCAGCTTTCTGTCAGACCCACAAATTTATAGTGGGTGGTGTAATGCTTGGGAAATAATACCCTGGTTGCACAGAACAGCTCATGTGTGTGCTTTTTAGAGGTGGGGTAGCAAGATTAGGAGGGAATGAAGGGATAGTTGCGAAATTTTTATGTAGAAGAGTGAATAAACCTTGCAGGAGAAACTGGTGTAAACCTGTACATACTGCTGTGTTTTGTGCTGCTTATCAAATATTAAACAACTCCTAACCCTGGTTAAGTACAACTGGATTCTTGTGCTCTTATCTGAAGGCTTACATGGAGCTAAACTGCATTCTCCTTAGCCACAGGGAACTGTGTGTATACAGTTGAACACTTGGTATTTGGAGCTTAACTAAATGGCTCGAGCAGTGTATTCATCCTACATCCAGGCTTACTATTTCTAGGATTTCATGTCTACTCCAGAGGTGGAACGCAGGAAACCTAGAGACTTGTACGCATTCTGCAGCTTTGAGCTGCTTGTTAGAATTCAGTTTTAAGGTTTTTTTCATAGAGGCCGTAGGTCGTAGATGCACTTAATAGCGCTTGTAGCATTTCAGACTGCAGCTGGGGTAATACTGGGAGTACTGTACAGAAAGCCATGAAACAGCAAGTCTAGCTTACCAGGTCTCGGTAGTAGGGAAGTGCTTTGTGATAAGAGGGGAGAAAACTTGGCTGTCTGGAGAAAAAGGAAGAGACATCTCTATATGGTTACTAGGCAAAAATGCAAGCAGATTTTTACCTAAATCTGAGGTCCATTTTACTTCAGGTTTGTAGGAATCCTGCACCAAGACAAGCTGTGCCCTTAACAGGGTGTAGACTATGAATTTGCGGGTGGGAGGAATTGCTAGGCAGTTAGCTTCCAAAGAACATCAGCAGTTGGGGAGGGAGGGAGGGAGGAAGAAGGTCTTGGCTTAATGCTATTTACTCAACTCTATCTACTTCCCTTGGGGTGTTGCTGCAGCTACCCATTTGTATGTTTGATTGAAAATAATCATGGAAGCTATTCACAGGCTTGTATGAAACATTCATGATTTCACTTGGGACCTGAACCAGCCAAGAACGTAAAGTAAGCAAACAGTGACTATAGCAAAAATATGGACTGTGGTAGGAGAGAATAAAAGCAGCACACATCTTCGGCTGAAACTTGCCATGACTATGTGGCATTCTAGCCAAAGTACGCAGGAGGATTAATCTCTCTGTTCTGAGTTGTACAGCTTAAAACCTTGGTATTTCAAATGCTATAATAATAACAGTCTCTTCAGGGCTGGATTTGGCATGCTCACTCCATACTGTGGAATGAGAGATCTGGTCTTTAGTGCTGGGTCATTCATTCAGATGTCATGCCTGGGCTTGGGAGGGTGGGAAAAGATTGGGGCCTCAGTTTTTGCCAAGTGATTCAAATGGTCTTCTGTAGACTGAAAGGAGAGAGAGCTTTCCCCACTTTTGCTGCTTTGAACTAAAAAGATTTAATGCCCTAGAAGCAAGAAAGCTGGGGGTTAACAGGGCTGCTGGAGTCTGTCCGCTGTCTGCCTAAACACCTTGAGGAATAAAGCAAAATGTAGTTCCTGAATAGTAAAAGCGTCTATGTACAATGGTTGAAAGCCTAATCTGCTACATCACTTTTCTTGTTAGGGTCCAATGAAGATTTCAGTAACTTATGGTGGTGATCCTGTCCCCAAGAGCCCTTTCACTGTGGGTGTTGCTGCACCACTAGACATGAGCAAAATTAAAGTTAATGGACTTGAAAACAGTAAGTACACCTGCAGTGTTGAATTGTACACAACCTGGTCTAGCCTTTTTAAATCCTACAAACCTTCCTGTCACTGAACAAAGCTATTCTCCTTGAAAGCTTGCTTCAATCAAAACTTAGAAACCATGTGGGTTTGTAATGCTAGATATGTGCAGGACTGCTCTTGTAAGTTAAACTTGTTAAATTACTGCTGCAGTCTAAAATGAAAGGTGCCAAGTACTTCTGCATAAATGGCTTTGCATAAATAGTTCCTGGTTCTAGCTAGAAGATGCTTTGCTTCATCTAGGCCTAGTTTTTAAATCTATTCTGTTTCCAAGTTTTAAAGCCAAATCTAATTTGAAGTTTGATCTTGTTGTTGTTGTTGTAGTAGTAGTAGTAGTGGCAAGGAAGGTCCATAAAATTGTAGATATCTACTTCTAGATGCTTGGTAATGGTTCATAGGGTTGACTTCTTTTTTTTTTTTTTTAATTTTAAACTGTGCCAAACTTTTGTGTTAATTGTTTGTTTAAGTTGCAAGAAGGGTACCTCAGACCTTAGACGTTAATACTCCCTCCATCCAGAGAGAATTGGACTTGGCTGCTTGCTGAATCATTTTGCACTTGTAGTGAAAAACTGTTTAAAAAAAAAAAAAAAAAAGCCTGGTGTCCAAAAGATCCAAGGCATGAATTAACTAGACTTGTTTTGTAGACTTTAAACCTCAGTGGTCTTTCTCTAGAATCAGTCTTCAATCTCAGTTGGTACAGCAGTAGGTACTACTATTTTGCAAGCACTGCTTTCTGATAGTTAGAAACTCTGGTAAACTATTATCTGAGAGGAGCCTAATTATAAGTAATCTGGTCTCAACTAATCTTTTTTCCAAAGGGTTTAGGAGCCCATCTGCTGTTTTTAGTTTCTTAACTCTGTTAGGTTTTTTTTTCTTCAGTGGGAGATAGGTCAGACAAACAGCTAAGTACCCGTGGAATCAGGCTACTAGAACAAGCAATTCAGTCATATCGACAAGCACACTGCTTTTCAACCTAACATTGCAAACTTGGGTTTGGATAGTTATGCCTTGTTACAAAGAGGCTGTGTTCTTTTTGAAGTGGCTAAGAATCGTACTTCAGCTGGAGTCTTTCTAAAAGACTCTTGAAGACTGGTAGAATTCTCTTTTGCGCTGACAGTAATATGGAGCGAAGTAATTTGGGTCAGGCTTACCATTTTGCTCCAAATAGGCAAAATTACTGCAAGACTGTTCAATTGGTAAAATGAAAAAACCTGAATTCCATGTCAAATCTTGGAACGCTCTTCAGTAAGCATCTTTAGTTCAGATGTGTGCAGGGTACGTCTAAGTCTAGGCAGTCTTGCTTCTGACTTCCAGTTACAGAGCCCTCTCTATTTATTTTTTTTCCTTTGCTCTTCTGCTTTTAGAAAGTCTTCTTGAAGTAGGAACACGTTGGCTGAAGAAATCCTTGTCTTTCAGCTCTCTGTGTAAGAGAGGTGTTTCTAGAGGTTGAAATGACCAGGACGTAGGCTGTTTTTAAACCCATGTAATCATGCATTATTAATATGGGTTTTCTCCCTCTTTAAGGGGTGGAGGTAGGGAAGGATCAAGAATTCATAATTGATACAAAAGGAGCTGGTGGACAGGGTAAACTGGATGTTAATATTGCCAGTCCTGTGAGGAAAGCTGTGCCATGTTTGGTGGAGCCAGTTCTAGGCAAAGAGTGCAGCACTGCAAAGTATATCCCCAGAGAAGAAGGAGTTTACATGGTGGATGTAAGTTACGATGGCCATCCGGTTCCAGGAAGTCCCTTCACGGTGGAAGCTGCTCTGCCTCCAGATCCGACCAAGGTAAATTAATAGCCATTGCTTTTAACATTTTACATACTGGTTTTCCCCACCTAATTTACAAACGACTAATCCTTCTCAGAGACTTCTAGGTCTCATTTGACCACCACAGCTTGTGTTTGTGGAAAATGTAACAGGTGGGTCTTCAACAAGACAGTTTTAAGACCAAGTTGCTATGTGAGAACATGAGTCCAAAAAAGCTTGGTCCTAATTAAATATTTGAAAGATGATTTGCCCTGTTAGCCAAAAGGCAGCATCCAGCAATGTTTCTCCCAATTATAATACTGGTTAGACCAGGTAAGTGAAACTTAACTGGCCCCACAGGTTAGATTTAAAGGGCACAGGGCTGGTTCTGTAGGCTGGATTGGGATCCTTGACCAGCTCCGCACTCCGGATCCAGCATGTGGATCTTCTCCATCTATAGGTGTGACATGTGATGCCCATGCCAGCCTGGCCCTGCATGCAAATATGGCATCTGCACCTCTGGCATGGACATTACATGCAGTACAGGCCTCAGACTGGCTCTGTTGCATGCAGGGCCGGGACGAGCACATGCTGCACGTGGCAGGTGGTATTGTGGGCTGGAAGACGGTGCTGGCCTGGATCTGGTCCACAGGCTCTTTACATTTGACACGTCTGGGTTAGACTACTGAATTTTACTCAAGTCATGCCATGGTACTTCTGTATAAATGTGTCTCCTTCACCCTGCTGCTTCTGTTTGGGTGTACAAATGCCAGCCTCACATAGGCTTGAGGAAAATGCCTGCTCTTCCATAACTTATGGAAACAGAATGCATAGAAAATTTTCCATTTTAATATAACTTTGGACATCTGCTCCCATGAAAGGGAAGCAAAGAACTTTATTTGTTGATAATAAAGTCATAAATAACAGATTTATCAGACTGAAGTAATGTGTTGTGCTGCTACAGAAATGCAATGACATGTTGCTGAATATCTTATCCTAGGTAAAAGCTCATGGTCCAGGCCTTCGAGGAGGTCTTGTTGGAAAACCAGCTGAATTCACTATAGATACTAAAGGCGCAGGCACTGGAGGTCTGGGTTTGACAGTAGAAGGCCCCTGTGAAGCTAAAATCGAATGCTCAGACAATGGGGATGGAACATGCTCAGTCTCCTATCTTCCAACTAAAGCTGGAGAGTATTTTGTAAACATTCTCTTTGAAGAGGTGCACATCCCTGGTTCTCCATTTAAAGCAGACATCGAGATGCCCTTTGATGTCTCCAAAGTAATTGCTACAGGCCCAGGTCTTCAACGTGGGAAAGTGGGCGAACCAGGACTACTGAATGTTGACTGCACAGAAGCTGGGCCTGGGGACTTGGGTGTAGAAGTAGTGTCAGATTCTGGATCTAGAGCAGATGTCCAAGTTCAGGACAATAAAGATGGAACTTACACCGTCACATATGTGCCACTGACTGCTGGATTGTACACAGTAAAGATGAAATATGGAGGGGAACAAGTGCCAAAGTTCCCTGCCCATGTCAAAGTTGAGCCAGCTGTGGACACAAGCAAAATCAAAGTGTTCGGACCAGGCGTTGAAGGGAAAGGTAGGTAGGAAGCTTTGAAACATGATGATCTGGATGCACCTATATTTGTTACTGTGAGGTGAAAGGGGGTGGGGGTTTACCACAGGAGTTTGTGGTAAATAGTACCTTAAGTTGTGGGACTTTCTGTTTCTATGCAGAATAGTTAGACCAATAACTTGAAAGCAGATATACCCCTCCCTGTGGTATTGCAGCTCTTGACTCTGACTCTGCATGGGAACTTAATTTTGTATCTCTTTACCAAAGTGTCTTTTAGAGTTAAGCGTGGGGGTTTTTTTTGTTTTTTTGTTTTTGTTTTTTTTTTGTTTAATCTTATTCTGCAGATGTCTTTAGAGAAGCTACCACAGATTTCACAGTAGATGCCACACCCCTAACAAAGACTGGAGGAGACCATGTCAAAGCACAAATTACAAATCCTTCTGGAGCGTCTACAGACTGTCTGGTCAAAGACAATGCTGATGGAACCTATGCAGTAGCATTTACGCCCTTTGAGAAAGGTAGTTTATTTCTAATTGCGCTAAGGGAGAGTAGATGTCAGGCTGAAAATAGCTGCTATTTGTTTTTATTATTTATTTTAATGGATTTGTCAAACTTTGCCAGCAAATTCAAGTTGTTCATGTTTATAAAATCCATTTAGCTCTGCCACCAGATTTTACTTCTGCAGGGAATCAGTGGAATGGAGTTACATGTACTGTAACTCTTCATCCATTCAAGTGTATAACTGTAGAAGAACATGCTATTAAGAAACATAAAATTTAAAGCACAATACGCAGGGGTAATGCTAAACATTCAATTTCTGATGCTGAAGGAAGAGCGGTGCCTCTTCCTTATTAACTTACAACAAGTCTTGAATGCACAGGTTCTCAAAGGCTGTTGTTGAGCACTTAAACCACTGGGTTTTTATTTTCCTTTGACAGGCCCACACAGAGTTGAAGTGACTTATGATGGTGTACCTGTTCCAAACAGTCCGTTTAAAGTGGATGTGACTGAAGGCTGCCATCCTTCACGTGTGCAGGCCAAAGGACCTGGACTCCAAGAAGCTTTCACAAATAAGCCAAATGCATTTACTGTTGTCACCAGGTAAACATTGCTGGTTGTGTAGAAGGAGCAGTAGCAGGCAAGCAGTGCCATGCCTCTTTGATGTAACACTAAATCCTGTATAACTACTACAAATTGGGAGCTTCAGATTATTTTTCATCTGTCTGTGGAGGTACTGTCCATGTGAGGCCAGCTCATTAAGTGCGTTTGTTAGCTCCTAGAACTACTATGAATAGAAGTTGTCAGTGAAACGAGGCAGAAATGAAATTACACTCACCTAGCACCTTCCATCCCAAATCATGCACAACAACTTCTATATCTTAACAGGGGTTTTAACTCATGAGTTTAAATGCAAAACATCTAGGGTAAAATGCAGTCAACCTGTAGTTACTTGATGCAATGACTATTAGATAGGCTGGATATAGTAATTTTGCAGATATGAAAGAATAACAATGTTGTTTTTGCAGAGGGGCAGGGATTGGCGGGCTCGGAATAACTGTTGAAGGTCCTTCAGAATCAAAAATAAGCTGCAAAGATAACAAAGATGGTAGTTGCAGTGCTGAATATATCCCTTATGCTCCAGGAGAATATGATGTGAATATCACATATGGAGGAGAACACATACCTGGTAAGTGCTGTTCAGATCTATAGGTAACCTTAACCCAACATTGAGCTAAATGGAAAGGTCTGCCTAGACATGATGGTACAGCTGGTCTTCATATTTGAAGCACTAGAATCAAGTCTTGGCTCTGAAACTTCATGGTATGCAGTGGTTTGATCCAAGATTTATAGATACGCTTTAAGAAAAAGCTCTTTGCTTATCTTGCACGTCTTACTGGTAGATGCCAATTCTGCTGCTGGTTTGGCTGTCTTGTTCTATTGCTTCTGTTTGGAGCACTGGGCAGGCTTTTGAAATTCGTGCTTCTCTTTGGGATTTTTAGTAATCTACTTAGAAATATGGCCTGTTTTTAAAGATCGCTTGCAAAATTAATTGAAGCCAGACCACTCTGTTTTAGCTACTGTTGTGAGCTAGCATAAAGGTATGGACAGGTGCCCAAAGCAACAAAATAAGAAAGCACTTTGTGTACCCGTGCTACATGTACTTCTGATTATTTGAAAGAATGGCTCTTCGGTCTTTCCTCTGATTGGTATCATGGTGTCCCAGATCTGAACTTAATGTGACTTCACCCTCCCCTCTGGTTAACCCTTTTAGAATGGAATGATTGGGTCAGCATGTAGATTGCTGCAGTGTGGGACCTCCCATTCTAGAAGTGCTCTGTTCCATTCTGGTAATCGATGTTGAAACAAGCAGTAGCTTGCTAACCCTTGACAGGGTGAGGCTAAGCAATCAGCCTCTCAAGTGAGCAAATTACTACAAATCCATCTTAAAAGGAAGAAAAAAAGGATAGTTGATGTGAAGGTGATGCTCTACGTTGGGATTTTATCCCTGCAAATGCTTTCCATTTGATGTGCCCAAACACTTGCCTGCTTGTTTTTCCTGGAAGGAGCACTAGATCTCAAGAGGAAATGCTGCAGTAGTAAATGACCACAACTTTCCAAGTGCCATTTGTCTGCATCAGTTCATGCTTGAACTCGTGGTGGCTTTTTGCATAATGTCAAAGGCTAAAAAAACACAAAAGGCAGATTAAATTGCTGACTTAATTTCTACTGAACTATTTCTGCACGATTTACCTTGACCGTTGTGTATTGAAGAGTAACGCACATTCTTACTTGGCACATCAGGTGGAACAGACTCCATCCTGCCAGTCCCACTCATTTAACTTGGAAAATTCCAAGGGATGGATGTCTGCAGGTCTCTTCATACTCTTGGCCTGTCTCGTGTCTGCTCTTCATTCTTGAATGTTGAAAAGCAAATGATTTGCAGCTGGGCACTCTACAGCAGCAGGGCAGAGTCGGGTCACCAGAAAAATAAGTTCAGCAATGAAACCCCAGTTGTGGCCAGCACTCTGGGTCCAGAACCCTGTGGCACGTAGCCCAGGTATTTCCAATGGCAGGCTTCAGGCACTTCAGATGTTTCTCTGGTTCTTTCTCCTCATCTCTTTAAGCTGAAGGCTTTACTTTCTGCAGTGAAGTGTCTCTTTGCTATAGCCCTGTATATTGGTGAGGTGCTTCTTGGAGTCGCACTTCCAATACTTGCTTCTGAATGCTGTAATCTTGCTAACAAATGGTCAGGCTCTCAAACAAACATGAAGTGTCAAGGCTAAGGCCAATTGGCAATCTAACTTCTGCTGTCTGACTGCTTCAGGTGACGTGCTGTACAGAGATGGACACACAATGTCCTACAAACTTGGGCTGTTTATGGCAGAATAGTTTACAAAAACTTCATGAGCAATTGACCTGGCAAATGTTAACTGAGCAAAGTCCATGACAATTAAGTTACAGCAAGTTGGGCTTTAGTCTGTAGCAGAGAAACCATACCTGAATAGTAAAGTTAGTAGGGTTGGCCTGCTTGGTAGCTGGTGTGCCTCAGTTCAGGGATATTAATGTCACCAAAAAACCCTTACTTCCCATATTGTAGCCAGTGATGGTCCAGGAAACATTGTTCTAGTCCTACGGTAGCCGGCGGCCCTTGAAACTCAGCAGTGCTTTGAGTGCTTAATGCAGATGACTGTTTGTAAAGCCGAGTGATACCATTTGTTTGGTCTGTCCCAAACTAGACCTCTTTAAGCCATTTCTGAAGTGTAGGGCAGTGCCAGCGTGCGTGTCTTCCATGACACTGACACAGGTGTAAACAAGGCTTAGACACAGTATAGATCTGAACAGTGGTGTAGCACTCTAGAATCTGATGCAGTTTACCCTGGGAAATATCAAGGTTCAAGTTACAGGTGTAGGTTTTTGCCTGCTTCTATCTTGGGTTAACTTTCTTCTGCTGAGTATGAACAGGATATAGGTTGGCTTGTTTCAGCAGCTGCCACCAGAGTTGATCATTTCTGCTCCAGACCCCAGTGTAACATGCATCAGTTCAACTTATATTGATTTATTTGTCCTGATGTTATGTGGTCAGGCCCTAGATTTTAACACAGTTCATAGGGAAACAGATGCATTTATTCTTTAATGTTGAAAGAGAACATGCAGGGATGCAGAAGACTATAAAAACAGGGGGACATAGTGAACATCTACTTCATAAACAGGTGAAGCTTCCAATAGCCAAAAAATATGTCCATTAGTACTTTTGCATCATTTAACTTGTATTGTATTCTCTTGGTAGGAAGCCCCTTCAAGGTTCCTGTGAAAGATGTCATTGATCCCTGCAAGGTAAAAGTTGTGGGACCAGGCTTAGGAACAGGTGTGAGAGCCAAAACGCCACAGTCCTTTACTGTCGACGCGAGTAAGGCTGGAATAGCACCTCTTGAGGTTGTCGTGGCTGGACTTAGAGGTAAGGACCTACGCATTCTGAAATATTCCAATAACTTGACTACTTTGAAGGTAACTATCCCTTCTTTTATTAGTGGAGTTTATTTATGATGATCAAATAGGCTGTACCCTTGGATTCTATTCCTATGGCAAAGCCAGCCCCACTGATAATTTTGTTCTCTCAAAGAGCTGGGTACCCAGCGCAGTACTTGTCACTCTTGGTGTCTTCATCTAAAGTTATGGAGGAAGGAGAGAGTTTACAATGGGCGTAGAGTTTTCTGAGAAGTATACATCTCAGTAGGTAAGCATTAAGGATTATTTCTAAGATGCAATGAAGCAAGGTGTCTGTCCTTTACATTTCTGAAAGATGTGATGGACATTACGTAGGCTAGGGAACCTGATGAGAACCAAAAATTACTGGATAAAAGCAAATTGCCCTTTTCTGCTTAGGAGTTGGGAAGTCTGTTCTGCAGAAGTTTTTGCATAGCTTTACTAGTAGGTAGTCACAAGTCATGCCCATGTTCTAAACTTATTGATATGATAGTTTCAGCAGTTTTTTTTCTGTGCTTTTTTTAATAGCACCCCTCCTGTTTGTTTCTCTGTACAGGAATTATGGCACAAGGCCAAGCTATTAAACTAAGTGCTAGAAGAATTTGTAGCCAGGAGAGGTTAGCCTGTTGATCAGCTCAGAAGAACTTGTATAGATGAAATGGTCTAGCCTAATCCTTTCTTGTGAGGAGAAGGGGAAAAAAGCACTAAAATCCTTGAAATAGGGACTGAAAAGGCTTGGTTTCTGTTGCTATCTTAACTAGAAAATACTTCCTAGAGACAAACTTGTTCCTTAAACGTCTGTTTTAATGGAGTTTTAAAAAATTAATTATGAAAACACCTTTTTGAAACGGTCTTCAGGCACAGCTGACTAATACCTTACGCTTACTTAGATCAGTCATGATGGTGATCCACCATTTACTGAATGCCTATGTTTAACTTCTATTTTCTGCATGATACATTTTTAAGACATTGATATCTGTACAGCAGATGAACCTAAGTGACTTAGTAAGGAGACTTGGCATCTATACTAATGCCCTGCAAAAAGAAAATCAAATATGTGCCCCTAACAGTGCTTTCTATCTATAGATGTGTAAGTAACTCGGAGGCAATCGAGTAACATGCATCAATGGATGAGGGAAAAATTGAGGCATAGAAGAAGCAGCTTTTCTTGAGGGAGTTTTAGTAGACTAGTGGTAACAAAACTAGACTTCCTGACTAACAGGCCAGTACTAGGCCATGTGGGGTATGTTTTATGCTCTTTCGTCCAAGAGGAAATGCAGCTGAGCACTCAAGGGGAAGTGGTGAGATCCAATAAAATTCCCTTTGAGAGAATAAGTGGTGTCTCTGCAATGAAGTAACTGGACCAGTACTCATCACCAAGACAAGAGATGGCTTTCATTTCATGAAAAGGTCCCACTTGAGGGCTTAGCTTACTTAGAAAAATTTAAGTTATGCAAACACGTTTGGCCTTTAAGCAATGGTGTATAATGTGTGACACATTCAGTTGCCAATGAGTTAGAATTTAAAACTAGTGTCATGTTGTCTGTTGGAACGTGTTGGTCTGTGCCTGTGTAAAACATGAGTGCCTTTTAAGTAATGGTTCTTTAATTCTAGCTGATGAGACGGATTCCCAGTCATGGCGCTCTCCATTGAAAGCTATTTCAGAGTTCTTTAAGGGTGACCCAAAGGGTGAATCTAACGAGACAGGTTTGAATTTTCACTAACTGCTGATAACAATTGCTGCACATAACAAATCCATGTGACAAGAGCCAAGAATCAGCTGTATAAGGCTGCTTTAATTAATAAGCTTTGCATAGCAACTGCATAAACTTCCTTTTTATAACTGCTGCATTGCTAGTTTTGCTTGGCTCTTAAAGCCAGAGTTACTGCACTTGTTAATATATGGCTTACGTTGAAATGTTGTCTGGATCTGCTTTCTCGCTGCATGCCAAATCTAGCTCAAAACTTGCTGTGGAATAGCTTCTTATAAAATCAGGTAATTGGTGCCATTTTCTTAGGATACTTTTTAACTGCAGTCTTCTGTTAACCTGTTGTCTTTTGGGCTAAGTTGGTGGAAGAGTCTCTCTTGCCTATCTACAGATATTAATTTGTGTATAATGAGCTGCAAAACGGGGTCATGAGACTAAAATCACTAAATGCCATATACTAACCAGCTTTAGAGCCCAACTCTGGTGCATTCCAGTAAATGTCTGCAGTCTCGTAAATGACAGTTCAGGCAATTATGATCTTTCCCTCTTTTTGTAAAGCTCTTCAGATGCACTTGAGTAATTGCCTTTAATCTGGACTATTTTGAAGAGCACGCTTTCTCTTGTAGTGTTCTGTTAGCTTAATTGTATAGCTGGTGCCATTTAATCATCAAAAAGTCTAACAGGCTGCTAGTGATGGATGCTAGGCATATCTCAAATTGGCAGCTCCTGAATATAAAACTGACTTCCGATACATGTCCACTGCTCATTGGCAGAGGCTTGGATCAAAGATGTTACTTATCATAGAGCTTTTAAATCGGCAGATCCCCTTCAAGCTTGAAGCAACAAGACCGCTAATGCAATTCTGCAGTGCCAAAACTGGGATTTGAATAGTGTTGTTTACAAAGAGTCCTATTTTTCTGTTTTAGGAGTGGTGGAGCCTGTTAATGTAGTTGACAATGGAGATGGCACTCACACAGTAACATATACACCTATGCAAGAGGGCCCATACACAGTCGCAGTCATATATGCTGGTGAAGAGATTCCTCGCAGGTAAGTCAATGAAAGTCTGAATTGTGCCAAAATATCTCCTGCTTAAATGAAATTTTCAGGATGTCAGGGCTTGGGTGAACTGTCTTAAAATTCTTAGACTCTGTACTTGACTGACTGAGAGCAGGTTCTGGATGAGTGTGTGTGGAATGTGCCAGTATATCAAGGCATTTTTAAATTGAGTAAATGTCATATGCTTCCAGGACTATAATGCAGCAAGTCTGTGTAAGTTAGCCTCTGGTTTGCTTAATCTTGTTCTGCTGGAATTCAATCTGTATGCACTTGTCTGAGTCTGGCATCTCCATCAAATGTCTGTCTTCCTTTAAACTAAACTAGTCTTCTCCAATATCCTTCTGGTGGAAAGGGTAGGAGTGGAGGATTCTGGGGTGTGTGAATGCCATTCAGGAAAGCTTCTTGGGGCTAATAGAAGCTAAGCACAAGACCCAGACAAACAGTGCTTTTGTTAGAGGCGTTAGGTTTGCTTAATATAGGATACCACATATGTAATTGGTGTTCGGGTTTCTTGGATTGATGAAAATCACCTTTTTTTCTTGAAGTCCTTTCAAGGTAAAGGTGCTTCCTACATACGATGCCAGTAAGGTGACTGCAAGTGGGCCAGGTCTCAGTTCGTATGGCATACCAGCCAGCCTACCAGTAGAGTTTGCTGTTGATGCTAAAGATGCAGGGGAAGGGCTTCTCTCTGTGCAGATAACTGTAAGTAATGGTCCTCATTCCCCATTGTTCAGCAGTGGCTGTTCTTGGTGGGTGTGGGGTGGCTGACGCAGCCTACCTCAGCTCTGAAGGGCCATGGCCTGAAAAGTATCTAGTGTTAAAAATGGTTGTGCGCTGACTAAAACTGAAGCTTTGGTTCAGACGGTCTTGCCTGAGAGTTTAGTGTCCAGTGACAGACCACAGAACTGCCTTCAGACTGAAACTCCTTACTGTGAACCTGATCTCACCTGGGTCCCAAATCAGTCTTGTAGTTGCAGTGATTCTCTCAAGGCTGCTGTACCTAATGTGATACTGTTAGGACCTCTGTGACTGACTAGCTTTTGATTTTGATCATCCACATGTCTCTGCATTTGAACAGCTGGGGTAAGACTGCCTTGCTTTAGTGAAACACACTATTGCTGAGGGCTGGAATTGAAGGGTCATGGCACAAAGTGCACTCTCCCTTTTTGCTTTCTTGATCCATGGACCCGTTAATGGTTTCTTGTGACACTTTCCAAGTGTCACAAAGCAGCTCCGTTGTGCACTATATCTCTGACTAGCACCTCCTACTTTGCAGTAGCTGAAGAAAGTTTCAGAAAAACCCAAAGGCCATGTTTGCAGCATGTCTGCTATCTTGCAGGGTGTAACTGGGCACTGTGTTCCATTCCTTGTAATTCAAAGTCCTAAGACTTGATAATAGGGCCAAGCCTCTACTCATTTGACCAGTAGGGTCTCGGTGCTTGGAGGTTGGTGACAAAGCACAAGCACCTTTGATTGAATTTATACCAGAAGCTGCAATTTAGCCGTGAAGTATGCTTCATAACTGGTTAGGCTGGAAACTTAATTCAGAGCTGCTTTGTTAGAAGCAGTGCTTGTGTAGAGTTGATGCTTGCTTTTTTTTAGATTGGGAGCTTTTTCTACTGAAGCTGAGGCATGCACTACTCCCACCAAGTCCATGCAGATCCTTAATTGTTGTAAACACTTTTATTATTCCTTGTAGTAACATTTGAATGTCCATTGTAGTGACAGTCAAAGGTTAATGGGGACTCCGTATAACACGCTGAACTCATAAAATGGTACAAGACACTGCTACCAGGGAAGCTTAAGAGTAGGCCAAATAATGCTTTTGCTCGTCTCTAATCTTTCAGGAAGCAGCTGGCTGCAAAGCTTTTTTTTCAACGCTAGTTATATTCTCCTGGAAGCCTTGTTCTGACTTCAGCCCTTGAAGTTGGGTTACATTAGCCATTGTCATATGGCTAGATACAGGAAATGAATAGTACTTCCTGACATCTCTGTCTAAGTAATTAGCAATTAATTGTAAGATGATTGCAGGAAGTCTCTTATCTGCAGTCTGCATACAAACAAATTGTGTTTAGATGCAGGACAACTTTAGTTGTCATGCCTTGGCAGATTTACAAAGGTCTCTTTAAAGAATCGCGCTAGGAACAGACTCTTTTTAAGTTCTTTAAACTGCTTTTAAGAGACCTTTGGGGCACACTTCAAGATACGGTTCTGACAAGATTTATTGTTCTGCTAAAATAGATGCATCATTTAGTCCTGTGAAATTTGTGGTCTGAAGACTTGGATTTTCTTTCTTAGTCAGTTCTTCGCTTTTTTGCGCCCCCAGGATCAAGAAGGCAAACCGAAGAGAGTTGATGTTCATGATAACAAAGATGGCACTTACACAGTAACTTATGTCCCAGACAAGACGGGCCGCTATACAATTGGTGTTAAATATGGTGGA
This sequence comes from Crocodylus siamensis, assembly GCF_052110815.1. Taxonomy (NCBI): domain Eukaryota; kingdom Metazoa; phylum Chordata; order Crocodylia; family Crocodylidae; genus Crocodylus; species Crocodylus siamensis. Next base: position 46,535,143 of record NC_143405.1, read on the forward strand.
GATGAGATCCCATCTTCTCCTTACCGAATCCGTGCATCACCAGCTGGGGATGCCAGCAAGTGTTCAGCAACAGGTAGGATCCAGGTCTTGTCTGTCTGAATGACTTGGTGTGAACTTAACTACTGGAGAAGCTTTTTCCTCTTTCTTTGGTCAGCACACCAAAAAATATTAGAGAAGCTCATGGGGCAGGTGGTGGATTTTGCCAAGAAAATAAAAATCTGAGGAAAATAAACATGGAATCTAGGTAGCTATTTTCTGTAGCAGGCACCAAGGACTTATGTAATTTGTGTCCCCAAGTGGCTTTTTTTAGAAGCCATTTTCAACAGGGTTGGTCATCCCCAAAGTCATGTTTATGGGGAAGGCTTATTGCTTTAACCTTGGCAAGAGAATGTCCTTAAGCAAAACCCTGTAGCGGCCTGTTAGATGTCTTGGGTTGCATCTGTAGCGTTAGCTTGACATGGAGTTTTGCTAAGAACTTGTGAATGGGGGCTGTGATTGAAGCAGTTGTTATGAGTTTAAGTTGACAACACTTACGTTAACAAGCAAGGGACTTTGTGCTAGGCACTGTACAGAGACGAAACTCTCTGTTTGAAGTTGCTGTCTGTAAGGCGTGAATCTAAAGATCTGAAGCTTCTAAACTGCCGGGCGTAGAATCCCCATCTGTACGAGCCCTGGGGGCAGGAGGCGCTGCTTCCTGCTGGGGCAGCCAAGGTCCAGATTCTGGGCTTTCCCTTTGGGCCTTGCTTGGTAAGTAAAGGAACTGCCTTTCATTTGTGAATTTAAAAGGTGAAGAGGCACAGTGCTGTGAAGAATCTCCTGGCAAGATTGACTTGTGTTAGTGAAACCTTTCCAGCTCAGACTAGTGCCAGCTGACATCCAGAATCTGGGGAGGGAGGTTTTTATGAGCTCTGACACTTGCAAGCTTTTAAAATAACCGAGTTGGGTTCTTGTCACAGCCGAAGCAGATGTACAGCAGGTATCACGTTCAGAATTGAGGTAAAAACATTAGTTTCTTGAGCCATGCTGCTGCTTGATTTGGTGATTTACACAGCATGGCTGAAAACAGCAGCAAAGTGTTTTGTTTTGTTTTGGTTTTTTGTCAACTGTTTTTTTCAGATATCAGCTTAAATCTAGCATCTCTTTGAAATGCTTCAAAGATGAAAATGTAGGATCTTTCTGGATAAGCCCTAATGTGGTCTCCAGAGAAGAAATGCTGAAATATATCACATGAAACTAACCAAAAGCTAACTGTTTTGGATAGGCTGAAGTCAGCAACAAAAAGCCTTTTGTGCTTTAAAAGCAGGTATCCTAAATGTACTGCAAATCTGAGATGTGAGACTTTTATTATGCCCTGGTTCACAAACTATAACCTCCTTTAAAACCTGAATTTGTCTGGAGCATGTTGGCAGTGAACTCCTTAAGTATACCAGAAAGGACCTCGGAATATAGTAACTTCAAATGCTGGCGCTTGGTAGAGCACTAAAAACCCTCCACAATTAATGTAGAAGGAAACATGGTCCTCTATTGTGAATGTGTTCCAGTTCTTAATTATAGTCCAAGTCAGTCTAGGTAGTCTAGGGTGGCATTTTTATCTTATTTTATTGAGCTATCATGAAGCCCATGGCTTAAGCAATAGAAGACAAGGTGCTACTTGGCTCAGTGTGGAGCGTTCTCTAAGGCTTTATTAAGAGCTTTAGGTTATATGGTAAGAGCAAATTTGGTGGATTTTCCAAAGTTTTATTCCAGTGTTTTCTTGCCCTGTCTACTTTACTGAGCTGTAGAAGACTAGGCTTTAAAGTTGGACTTTGCATCAGAGATGGGTTTTTGGAATACACGAGTGGTATAAAAAAGTAAAGCATGCTTTCTGGAATGATAGCTTTTTATAAAGAGCACTGCAGCTCATAACACTACAAAACTGGTCTTGTGACCACATTACCATGTTATTTTTAGCCAGCATGTTTTCATTGTTAGCACTTGTTTCTCTAATAGAGTGTTGACCTCTGTGTTTTATACCTACGAGAAGAACCTGACTGAGGGAGCTACTCCAAACACACTTCCTGTAATCCAAATTGCCTTCCAGGTCCTGGCATTGCATCCACCGTGAAGACTGGTGAGGAAGTTGGTTTTGTAGTAGATGCTAAATCTGCAGGGAAGGGGAAAGTAACTTGCACAGTTTTGACACCTGATGGTACGGAAGCTGAAGCAGATGTTATTGAAAATGAGGATGGGACTTACGATATCTTTTATACTGCTGCTAAGCCAGGAACCTATGTGATTCATGTCCGTTTTGGTGGAGTGGATATTCCTAACAGCCCATTTACTGTAATGGTAAGAAATTTTTGTGGTTTTGGTACGCTTTTTTGCTATATATCCATATTACCCATCTGATTTGCCAAGCAAACAATATTTATAATTTTTCTAACTTTAAGAACAGCTAGTTATCTAATCTGTTGAACATGGTATACTTGCCCAGTCATCTTTTTATAAATGCTTTGTGCAACTGCCAACCAGAGGTCACTTGGAGGTCTGTTTTTAAAGGGGTCTCCATATGATGCACTAAGATGGAGGCTTTGACATTTCTCCTTCATTCATAGAAGCCATTGGAGAGAGACCCTCAAAACACTGAGCATGAGGCTTAGCTTAACACAGCCTCAAAAGATGTCTGTGAAACTAACCATTTTGTCAGCACACTGAACCTCAAGACAAGGTTAAGTGTAGGATGACTGGAGTGGAGAACAAACTTAGTCAAAATACTGGTTGTTTCTCCAAGGTAAAACAGCACATCTCAGCGTTTCTTCCTAGTGTTATGAAAAACAAGGCTTTAGCCTTGTGCTAACAATCTAGGCTGCCTCGAGCATACTTACTTTTTTCCGTAGTTGCACTGTCATGTAGTGTGCTGAAAGTCGTAGATTTGATTTGATACTAAGGGGTAAAAGTGGCTGGTTGTTATAGATGCAGTAAATGGCATTGTCCTGCTAATCTTGATTTCAAGGCTTGATATGCTAGTGCTGTCCTTCAAACCCAGACGTATGTTGGTTATTTATACTAGTTAGCTTGGCAGATTGCTGCTAGCGTCCCTGAGGACTCTTTCAAGTGAAACATGATTCCTTGCGCAACTGTTCAGCATTCCACAGGAAATGCCTCTCGAGGTCAATGATCCTATTCCCAGGCCAGTCGAACTGGCCACTTCCTAACCTACTAAGCCATTATGTATTTGACATGAGTGTTTTACTTGATTAACTAGTGAAACAGCAATCACTTTGTTTTTATAGGCCCTAGCTCAGTATAAAATCCCAGCGAGCTGCTTCACTTCAGGGATTTGCAGTGGCATGAACTGGCAAAGCAAGAAAAAGCTCAACTCCAGCTGAAGTGGAGTGACCTAATGTTGATTTTTGTCTGAATTTCTGTGGTGTGTTCAAGCAGGAGAGACTAATGTTCAGGTCATTCTGTTGGCGTGTGTGTGGGAAGGGAGACTGCATTGGGGCGAGAATACATTGTCTCAGCAACAAGAACCATATTCTTCCGATTCATGGACTTTAGTTGGGGATTGTTTGGTTCCTTTAGGGAATCGGGGGGCTCCTATAGACATGCAGGGAACCGGCTCTGCACTGGAAATCCAGTTTTAATAGTGTTGGCTGGAACCCAGATTTAAATGCATTCGAGCAGAGTCTGGTGTCACGTAGATCGGCATCCCCATGCTGAAAAATGGTAGCAGGGCACTTTGAGCTTTAGTTCAAAGTGTCCCGCCACCATTTTTTGGCGGGGGGATCCTGATGCATGTGATGCTCGGGCACTTCTAATTAACATGGCTTGCTGATTTAAAGCACACTCCCCATCCCACCCTCCCACCTCGTGGAGCGCGTGTAAAAATGCCCAAAATATCCTGGGAGAGGACGCCAAAGGACTGACAGGGTCATTCTTATATTGTCGAGCATTATGTAGTCTCTAAAAGTGTTAATTCCTTCAGCACTTGGTATCAAATTAACCTCCGTTTGCCACTAACCAGGCTAAAGATGCAGATGAAGTTGCAGCATTGTCACAGGAGCCAGTAAGCGCATGCCCCTCTGGATTTCAACCTTGGGTACACAATTTCTTATTTTTCATCCTACATTCCATTTCAGATGTGACAGCCTGCTTCTTGGAACTGCTTGAATCTGTCTTGGTCTTCTGTGGTCACTTATTCATTACCTTCCAGTTGATCAGCTAGTTTTGGGCTTTGTGCTTCATTCAAATCTGCTTCCCGTCACTGCTTTAAAGGGATTCCTCCGATTTATTGTAACATTCCAAACATGAAGAGGACAAGAGCACTTCTGCTATTTGTGCAATTTAGCCTTGCAGTACAAGTTGGAAACCTTCCCAGTAGAATGGCAAGCAGTGGCTAGAATCTAAAACTGCAGTGTGAAACTTGTATTTCATCAGTCATAGTTTCTAGGGTCGGAAGGGACCTGAGCAGATCATCTAGTCTGACCCCCAGTGTTTGCTGCTTGACGTTCTAATCACTCTGCTGCTCAAATTGCCTTCTCTTCTAGGCCCTAAGTAACTAAACCCATTGAGATGGAGCAATTTTTGGGTCTTGTCCATACTACGTTGTCTTCCATGTTTTCTGCTGTTTTCTGGTGTGCCTTCCATGTTCATTGTCTACTTTTCCCATTTGGATCTATGCTAACTTAATTGTTATGGGTGGCTTTACTGGGCAGTTGTCCAAGTTAAGCAAAATCCAGCAGTTGATTCATTGCTCTACAGTAATTATCGCAAACTCTAATTTCATGTCATCTTGATACAAAGACTACATTTTGATCTGTTTGTCTTTCTGTTTATTTTTTAAAAAGAGATTTGTTTTCATTCTGTTACAGTAACAAAGCTTGACTTTTTTCTTTAGGTCACAGAAGAAGCTTACATTCCTGTTGGTGACATGAATGGCATGGGATTTAAGCCCTTTGATATGGTTATTCCATTTGCTGTAAGGAAAGGAGAAATAACAGGTAAACATTTCATTTCCATTACAGCAAGCTAAGTAGAATCCTGCTTTTCACAGCACACTTCACCATTTATGACTACAGAATATATGCTGGGAAAGTCGCTTTGAACATATTAACCTACTTTTTTTCTTTTCTTCTTGGCTGATTGCACTTGAAACGTATGGCTGCATGTGGTGTAAGCTTAAGAGCAACAACATTAAGCACTTGAGGCATAATTAAATTTTTAAATAGGGAAAAGGAAGTCTGAGATGATGCCGAGAATCATTCTATGCTGATATCAGCTGTTCCTCTAGAGGAGAACTCTTACTATACTTGGAATACATGCTTAACCCTCAGACTTTGTCATTGAGTAAAATCCCTGGCACAAATGATGGCTGAGCGTGATCTACTGATGGCCATGTAACATCTCTTCTGATGCTTCTGAAAGTGCTGGGCTTTCTTAACAGACTGCCTGCATCAGTTAACGAGTCAGCTAGACTTCCAGCCTAGCTCTCGGAACACCTAAGGTTGCTACAAACTATTAGTGTAAAGGGCTTTTTACTGGTTCTCTACACTCCTCATGGCCAAATCCAGTAATGTGCCCACTTGTTCTTCAGCACAGAATGTGTTGCAATCTGTGGCTGTTGACCTAATGAGATTTGCTTTAGGGTGCTCAAATCTCTCTCCCTTTTCCAAATAGCTGCAGGCAAGCACTTTGTAAAAGCAAATTGAGTAAGATGTGCATTATGTATATCGCTTTAAACTTTCTACAGACAAAACTGGTTATGCCAGATCATCAGGCTGTTCACTATATATCTGCCTCTACATTGCATTTATTTAGGTAAGGTAGAAAATGTTTGATATTTCCACCAGTTTATACCTGAACTGGCTGGTGAGTTGCTTTTAATTGTTTTAAATGTTTGGATGTAATATTATCTAGTGCTCCTCTTAATCTGGCTTTTTATTGTGGGGAGTGCATAGGAATCTGTTCCAGCTTCTTTCTGTGTAAATTCCTTCTCTCGTAGGGGAAGTGCATATGCCTTCTGGAAAGACTGCTACACCAGAGATTGTGGATAACAAGGATGGCACAGTAACAGTCAGATATGCTCCTACTGAGTTTGGGCTACATGAAATGCACATAAAATATATGGGAAGCCATATTCCAGGTGAGTATCTGACAGTAACTTCTTTAGTGGGATCCAGTTGGAAGTGTTTGTGCCATTCCCCTTTTACAGGCTGGGCACGAGTGTGCTGGTGACTTGTCAGTGTATGAGCTTCCAGGAAGCCTGTAGAGTAGCAAGTACAGTTCTATTTCTGAATCAATGCTTTGAGCATCCCACAAGGGAATGGAAGTGGTAGAGAAAGTGGAGGGAGGGGAGCTTTTAGTGTGGTTTCGCAGTACAAGCCAGACCTAAAATGGATTTCGCTTTTGGGAACCAGCTCTAGTGGCACTTACTGTGAAGTTGAAACGTATAATTTTCTAACTACGCTTTTTTTTTCAGTGAAATGTACTGTTTTTTGGAGGTATACAAAAGCAGTACTTAATACATGTGTAAACTAAAGACTGTTTTAGCATAAACATTAGAAACTGTGGTAAGAACCCAGTTGCTGAAACTAATAAAAAAAAAAAAAAAGTTCTTTTTCCTGTTGCAATAAAACTAGAAGACCACATCTATACTGCATTCATCTTTCATACTCCAGGATTGTATAGAATTGCCTGTGCTGCTGCCCCGCCCCCCCTTAAATCAGCGTCTTCCTCTAAAGTCTCCAGTTATTATCGTGGAATTCAGTCTGGTTTCATAAATTGGGTGATGTGTATCGGTTGCCCCATGCACACTTCCATTCAGGCTAACTCTGCCTGCTTCATCAGAACCATGGGAAACAAGATGCAAAATTCCAAAACTTGCAGCTCATTTAAAAGGGGTTATAAATAAGGCTTCTTTTAACGCTTTATGAATTGAACTGTTCTTTTGCACATAAGATCATGAGTTATAGAAACTAAACTTGTGCAATAGCTCACTTAAACTGAACATAGTTTCATGCCATTTATACTTGGTATCGCTTGCATTCTGTGGGCTTTGCATGATGAATAGAAAGCCTGAGTGTATTGGGCAATACTTCTGTTCTGGGTAGGAAACTGATGTGCAATGATGTTCATTTGCTTAAGTTAACAAGGGAGGCTTGTGGACAAACAGCATGAATAAGCCTGATTTTTTGGTTTCAGCTGAAAACCTTGCATTTGAGCTGTGGCTAATAAACTGTTTCCTAAAACTCTTGCCTCTGGTATGTAACTTTAGTAGTTGGCAGATTTTGAATACTATAGCTTGAATTCTCAAGCAACAGCTAATAATTGAACTGGTTACTGTATTGTCTTACACTATCTTGCAAGTTATAAAGGAGTGCATAGTGCCATGACTCACATACTTTAGAACAAGCAATATTCAGTCAGTGTTGTCATTCATTATTTTGAGTAATTTTAAGGATTACATGTGAGGTGAGTTTGCAGAAAAGTAAACCAGTCTGCCTGCATCTCTGCTTGCATTGTTGGATTTCTGCTGGCATCCAAGGGAGTGTAGACCCAGAAGTAGACCATAAGTACTTCCAGTCCACTTTCAGGTCCACCACTGAACAGTCAATCTGCCCCAGCATCGCAGCGTTCATAAGCCACCTAGTACTGTGAGGTATATAGAAAAAAAATTTTAAACTGTCTGTTGCCCACATCACTGATTCTCTGAATCGGCATTGAATCGTCAGATTCTGATTCAGCCAAATCGGGACAGTGATCTGAATCAACTGAGCAAATCACTGTTTCAGATTTGGGCTGAATCTGAATCAAATATGGCCTGTTTCACACACCCCTATTTTGTAAACCATTATAATGGTCTAGCAGACTTTCCAATACGTATCTACTGATAAAAGTAAGGTTCTCCAGAAGTACTGCTATCAAATGGTCCCAGGAAGGTTAGGATCTTGTCAAGCTGTGGATTTATTCAGTGGTTTAAACCCTTTGTGTTCTGTTTGGAGAATTTTAATGCAGTTCAACCAAGGCCTTTTCAATCCTAAAAATGTGATTTTTTTTTTTTTTTTTTTAAGTTTTTAGTTTTTTATTTTTATTGTGCTTGCTTTTTCTTCCTAGAGAGCCCATTACAGTTCTATGTGAACTATCCAAACAGTGGGAATGTGTCTGCGTATGGTCCTGGCCTTATTTATGGTGTAGCAAATAAACCAGCAACTTTTACTATTGTCACAGAAGATGCTGGAGAAGGTAAGATGACTCTTCTCTCCTTGCCTAGGTTCAGACACACAAATGTAGTCGGTAAACACTCATGTACATAGTATATCCCTCAAAGTGAATACTGAAGTTGGGGTGGGGGGAGGGTGTACACATCTTTTTCATTAGCTTATAAAGATGCATATCTACCCTGCCTGCTGAAGTTAAGCAGTAGACCATTTGATTACTTTTTTTTGTAATGGAAAATTGAAACATACGTAAACTTGTTTTACACAAAACCTTATTTTGCTGGGTTATAACTTCTGTACAGCAGAGCAAAGACAAGGGTCTGAAATTATTTGTTCAGGTAGTGATGTGAAGATGAAATGTCTGGCTGAAAGAATATTCAGGTATAGAAACTTAATTCTCTAGGTAACAAACTGTCTTTTTAAAGTAAATTCTCTTTCTTTCATTAGGCTAATGAAGTAGATTAAATGAAGCACTGCTATGGTTTCTAGTTAGCTGTAGCAGAATATATTGCTGATTTAGTTTTTGGTTTTTTTCTGGAAGGGTAAAAGTTGCAGTTTGCAGCTTCATTACTTTTTGAGTGAATACATCCTATCTCTGTCACTGATCCTCTTCCTGTAAAAAGAGCCTCCCTCCAAATGTGTTTAAATTTGAATCAGATGATGACATTAACAATTATTCTTGTACTAGGTGGACTGGACTTGGCCATTGAAGGACCTTCTAAAGCAGAGATTAGCTGCATTGATAACAAGGATGGCACTTGTACGGTTACTTACTTGCCCACCCTACCTGGAGATTACAGCATAATAGTCAAATATAATGACAAGCATATCCCAGGCAGTCCTTTCACTGCCAAAATCACAGGTATGAAGGACACAGTGCAACAAATTCCTAACTGCCTCAGAAGGAGCTACAGATGGTTGGTTTTGAGTACAATAACATTGCAACAGAGAGAGTCCCATTTAAGCAGTTTCACTCCAAGACAGCAGGCCAATCCAGTGTTCAGAGACATAGGTTTAGCAAATTCTTGGAGTTTGTTGGGAATAGCTTTGATTTGTATGGTAGATGGGCTGGATGGCATGCACCCTAGGGTACTGAAGTAATTGGCAGAGGTAATTTCAGATTCATGAGCTATCCTCTTGAACTCATGGAGGTTGGGTGGAGTCCTAGATGATCAGAAAGGGCTAATATAGTGCCCATCTTTTAAGTAAGGGAAATGAAGAAAGCCCCAGGGATTATAAACTAGTTAGCATGAAAAGATACCTGGAAAGATCATGGAGCAGGTCATTAAAGAATCCATTTTAAAGCACCTAGAGGAGAACAGCCAGCATGGGTTACCAAGAGCAAGTCATACCTGACCAACCTGATTTCCTTCTATGACAAGCTGACAGGCTCTGTGGATGCAGGGAGAGCAGGGGACTTCAGCAAGGTTTTTGGTGTAATCTCCCACAACATTCTTGTTAATAAGCTAAGGAAATGGACTAGATGAAAGTACTGTGACATGGTTACAGAATGACTGAATCATTGTGCTCAGTGAATAGTCATCAGGGGCTCACTGTCTAGTTGGGAGGAGCTACTAAGTGTGGTTCCCCAGGGGTGTCTCTTTGTTCTGGTATTACTCAGTATCATCACTAATTATCTGGGTGATTGGTTCGAGTGCAGACTCTGAGAATTTTGCGGATGACACCTAGTTGGGTAGAATTCCAGACACTCTGCAAGGCAGGGCTAGGGAGCAAACACAGACCATCTGCAGCAAAATGCTGCCCAGCAGAATTAACTGCATGCACAAATGCTGGCTGAGGATGACCAGCTAGGTTGCACTATTACAGAGAAGGACCTTTTTCTTTTGGTAGACCATAAGCTGTATATGAGCCTAGGAAGCAAGGCTTATGAGGAAAGTCTGAAAGAATTAGGGTTATTTGATCCGAAGAAGACTAGATTGGGGGTTTGAAGCGCGTTATCAAATACCTGAAGGGCAATGAGTATGGTGATGGGTTTTTCTCTCTGGCTGTAGGGGACAGGAATAAGAGCCATGGCCTCAAGCCGCAGTGTAGGAAGCTTTGGGTTGGCAATTAGGAGGATCTTTCAGACCTGTGAAGGTGGTCAAGCATTGGAACAGGTTACCCAAAGGAGCTGTTGAATCTCTATCCTTGGCAATTTTTAGGAGGAGGTTGGGCAGATGATTGGCTGGGATGGTTCAGTTGGGGATGATCCTTCCCTGAACAGGGGCCTGACTTGATCTCGTGAGGTCCCTTCCAGCCCTACTTGCGTATGATCCTAAGCCTGTACCTAAAGGTAGTAACTTGATTTTATTCAGTGTTTGGTACCAAACATAGTGAAATTTCAATTCCACGTCGGTTAATGTGTTAGAAAGGATGAAGGGCGGCCTCTAGATCAGGCTGTCAGGTCCCACATTTGCTCAGAGACTGAGTATATAGGTGCTTTGAGCGTAAAGTTACGCATTTTTGCACAACAACTGTGTAACATTAATCGTCTCCTTCATGTGTTGCCAGGCTGGACAGAAGAAATTGTTTGGTTATTTTGTAATTGTACAAGTTCTGTTACCTCTTAGGAGGCTGGAATTCTATCCTTTCTTTGGGAAAAAAATAATTTATGGGATATATTGTAATTTATTTAGGAAGCAAATTGGATGGAGGTTCTTCTGTACTTGTTACTTATCTAGAGACTAAGTCAATTTTAGGCAGTTTGTATTAACTTATGTCTGATTTGAAAGTGCTTCTCAATGAGTATGAGCTCTCAAATGATAAAACAGAACAAAGCCAGGTGAATGATGTGCTTAAATACATTTAGTCTGCCGGACTGGCCTGTTTGTTTTGGTTTTTTGGGGTTTTTTCTTCGGGGGGATGGGTTTTTTTTGTTTTTGTTTTTAACCCAGTAATACAGCATGCTCACAGGAATTTTCTGTTCTTTCCGTAGATGACAACAGAAGACGGTCACAAGTTAAGCTTGGTTCTGCTGCTGACTTCTTGCTGGACATTAATGAGACAGATCTGAGTCTCTTAACAGCTAGTATTAAAGCTCCATCTGGTTGTGATGAGCCTTGCCTTCTGAAAAGGCTACCCAATAACCACATTGGTAATGTTGCATTCTGTGCACTTCACATGGGTTTTCCACCCCCCCTACCTACTCCCCCATACCATGCAAAATAATAGCTTTTTCCAGTTACTGCTGACTTACTACCCTACCAAATATGCAGGTCTCAAATGTCAGTTGTTTGGCTGCTGCAGCAGCCAGGGACAGAATAGCCAGGGAGGCTGGCCTCCTGGCTCACTGTTTACATGGTGTGCTAAGCTGCAGTTGAAGCACAAGTACTACCATTTGGGGTGGTCGTACCACCAGTGAATCCATCCTCTTGGATGCATGGAATCCTTCCCATTGGCCCTGTGACTAAGAGTCCTTAAGAATAAAAGCTAATTTGCATTCCAATTACAAGGCTGCTCGATCTGTCAGGTAACTCTTTTAATCAATAGTGACACTTTAAGACAATTAATCAGCTTGCCTTATTTGTACTCTCATGCTGTCCCACAGGTATCTCATTCATTCCACGGGAAGTAGGAGAACACCTTGTCAGTATTAAGAAGAATGGTAGCCATGTGCCAAACAGCCCTGTGACAATCATGGTGGTCCAGTCTGAGATAGGAGATGCCAGTAGAGCAAGAGTTTCAGGACGTGGCTTGACAGAAGGACGCACGTTTGAGATGTGTGACTTCATTGTAGATACAAGGGATGCAGGTTAGTACCATGTGGAGGATCTGTTTTGTAACGGTGCTTCAGAACATTTTCCTGAGAAGGAAAATGAACTGTTTTGGTCAATGCCATATCTCAGGTCTCCATTTCTCACAGTTCTTATGCAATAATTGGGAATAGCTAGACCAAAAGCATTCTGGTGCCTCCCTTCTACCCTCCTCAGGATCACTGGGACTCTTGTCCTAAATCAACAAACACTGAGTTGTTTAACTGCAAAATCTGAATTAGGTGTTGGTTCTTGCATGCTTGAATACTTAGTACCATTAATTTTAAAATTTACCTTTTGTATGAAGAGACTGCATTCTAGTATAGTAGAAGCGAGCTTTAAAACCAACTTCTCTAGAAGTTGAGACTTTTCGGTTTTTCCGTAAACTGCTAGTTACTTCCAAAGATCCAAATACACCTGAAACTACTTCCACTCAATATCATGGCATTTTAATGTTTATTTATCTTTTCATTCTTAGAGTAATCATGGTAGGGTCATATGTGTCTGGGTCACACGTGTCTAGAACCATCCTTAAAGGTTTGTGACTATTATATCCTGTGCTGAAATGCTGCATCAGTTGCTGTGAAAATCAGCTTCCAAGGTTTTGAATGTTTTAATTTTGTTTCACTGTGAAGCTTTGTTCCAAACTCAGTTGGAACATACTTGGGACTAAGCTGACTAATGCATTACAGGTTATGGTGGAATCTCACTGGCAGTTGAAGGTCCTAGCAAGGTAGATATTCAAACAGAAGATCTTGAAGATGGAACCTGCAAAGTGTCATATTTTCCAACTGTACCTGGTGTGTACATAGTATCTACTAAATTTGCAGATGAGCACATTCCAGGTAAGAGAATGTGACAGAGCCTGTCACATACTTTCCCTAAGCTATGAGATGGCATTATGAAGTAACACCTTGAAGGGAAAAAGTACTCTGCATCTCAGGTTACAGTGACTAATCCATTGCAACCTTTAGTGTCATAGTGATGATAATCAGGACCTCCATCTAACCCAGGAGGTGCACAGCCCCACCAGGGGAGACACCTTGTTGGACCTCGTGCTGGCCACGGGCTACAACACGGTGAGGGGGTTGTGGGTGCTCGACCACCTGGGCGACAGTGATCATCGACTGCTGGAATTCACCATCCAGCGCAAGGTGGCAAAGGCCTGCAGCAAGGCAGCAGCCCTAGATTTCAGGAGGGTGGACTTCAGTGAGCTAAGGAGAATAGTCAGGGAAGCATTGAGGTCCTGGAGGGGAGGGGAGCCAGGTGTCTAAGAAGAGTGGTGGCTCCTGAAGGAGACGATCCTCCAACCCTAAAGGGAGGTAATCCCAACCCGGATCAAAGGGAGCAGGAGGGCACAAAGCCCCCATGGCTCACCAAAAGCATCCGGGAATGTTTTCTAGCTAAAAGGGAGGCATACACCCAATGGAAGGGAGGAGCCATCACTAGGGAGGACTATACTGCGGTTGCTCAGGGATGTAGGGGGGGAAGCAGGAAGGCAAAGCAGAGATGGGACTGGGACTAGCTTCCCAGATCAAGGACAACAAGAAGTCCTTTTTTAAATGCATAGGGGGCAAAAAGACGGTACTGGGTAATGTGGGCCCCGTGCAAGACACGCTAGGAAATTTGGTTGTCACACCAGACGGCAAAGCTAACCTATTTAACGACTTTGCCTCCATTTTCCTGAGCGGGGACTGGATCAGCCCACCCACTGGGCCCCCCTCAGTCCCCAGGGGAGGCGCACGTAGGCCAAGGGTCAGGGAACTTCTGGAGGGACTGGATGTATTTAAATCAGCTGGTCTGGACGATCTCCACCCCAGAGTGCTGAGGGAATTAGCTGAGGTCATTGAGGGACCCCTGGCACGGCTGTACGAGCACTCGTGCTCTGGCGAGGTGCCTGAGGACTGGAAGAGGGCCAATGTTGTTCCCATCTTCAAAAAAGGGAGGAAGGAGGACCCGGGAAACTATAGGCCAGTTAGTCTTACCTTGATCCTGGGTAAGTTGTTTGAGAGAATTAACATGGTGCACGAGGGGCCAGCGGGGGAGGTTATGCTTAGGGGCAACCAACACGGGTTCATTAGAGGCAGGTCCTGTCAGACCAACCTGGTGGCCTTCTACGACCAAGTCACCAAATCCTTAGATGCAGGGGTAGCAGTGGACGTAGTCTTTCTGGACTTTCGGAAGGCCTTTGACACTGTCTCTCACCTTGTTCTCATTAAAAAACTGGGAGACTGTGGTGTCAACACCTACGCAGTCAAATGGGTCGCCAACTGGCTGGAGGGCCGCACCCAGAGGGTGGTGGTGGACGGGTCATTTTTGACCTGGAGGAATGCGGGCAGTGGGGTCCCCCAGAGCTCAGTCCTCGGGCCCGCACTGTTCAACATCTTCATCAGTGACTTGGATGAGGGGGTAAAAAGCACCCTGTTCAAATTTGCTGGTGACACTAAGATGTGGGGGGATGTGGGCATGCTGGAAGGAAGGAATAGGCTATAGTCAGACCTAGGCAGGTTACAGGGGTGAGAATAGGATGGGATTCAACACTGACAAGTGCAGGGTGATACACCTGGGGAGGAAGAACCAGCACCATACCTACAGGCTGGGGAACTCCCTTCTCATCAGTGCAGAGGCAGAAAAGGATCTTGGAGTCGTCATTGATGCCAAGATAAACGTGGAGAGGCAGTCAGGAAGGCCAACCACACCCTGTCATGCCTCCACAGATGCATCTCAGGCAGGTCCAGGGAGGTGATCCTCCCCCTCTATGCAGCACTGGTCAGGCCGCAGCTGGAGTACTGCGTCCAGTTCTGGGCACCGCACTTCAAGAGGGTTGTGGACAACATGAGGAGGGTCCAGAGGAGGGCCACTCGTATGATCGGGGGGCAGCAGGATGGCCCTACGAGGAGAGGCTACGGGACCTGAACCTGTTCAGCCTCCACAAGAGAAAGCTGAGGGGGGATCTAATGGCCTGTTATAAACTAGTCAGGGGGGACCAGCAGGCATTGGAGTCCCTGTTCCCCTGAGCACCGCCAGGAGTGACTAGAAATAACGGTCATAAGCTGGCAGAGGGTAGATTCAGATTGGACATCAGGAGGCACTGTTTCTCTGTCAGGGTGGCTAGGATCTGGAACCAACTTCCAAGCGAAGTGGTGCTGGCTTCTACCCTGGGGGTCTTTAAGACAAGGCTAGACAGTCACCTTGCTGGGGTTGTTTGACCCCAGTACTCTTTCCTGCCATGGCAGGGGGTCAGACTTGATGATCTGCTCAGGTCCCTTCTGACCCTACAGCTATGAAACTATAATGGGATAAAATGTTGGCTGGGGTGGAGAATATAGGGGGTGAGTGTAACTAATATGTGGGTCTTGGCTTGACTCGGGCCCGAATTCCTGCTTCAACTAGGACATGGCCAGTATGTTCAAGACTCTTCCTCATGCCTAATGGCAGCAAAATAAAGGGAAAATATGCTTGGGACTTTACTCCCCTGGACTAAATTCCTTTGAGCTGCGTACTAGTAAAATTTTAATCCTGATGGAGCCAGTACTTTGAGACCAGTGCTTAGTTAAGAGGCTAGTCTTCTGCAGACTGCTTCAGAGCTGGGGGGACTTGATGAAAGAAACTTGAATAAGTGTGAGTAGTGGCTTCCTCCCTAAAACTAGGTTTTGCATGTATGCACTTTTTTTCCCCCTCTGTCCCTGAAAAAAACTGGGGTGGTCCTTCTTGTAGAGCATCCAAAAGGCATTACCATTAATTTTGTTACATCTTCAATACTATATGGGGTTTTTAGCAAGTGGTACCAATATAATATGGAAAATTGAACTCTTTTTTTTTTTTTTAGATGCTTTACTGTTCAATACAAGGAGTAAAGGGCCAAAACTTAGCAATGTGGGTTATATGGATTTATCATGTTTACTTTGGCTACCTATCAGCTAAATGTCTCCTGAATGTCAAATATATTATACTAACTAAAAGTATAAGGAAACTTTTGTTTCAATCCTACCCTTAAGTTTACAATCTGTCAAATATTTACCCAAGAAGAAATTACTTGCTGTGCTTCTTTCAGGTAGTCCATTTACTGTGAAAATAAGTGGTGAAGGAAGAGTGAAGGAGAGTATCACACGTACAAGGCAGGCTCCCTCTGTAGCAACTGTTGGAAGCATATGTGATCTTAACTTAAAAATACCAGGTAAACTAGGTCACTCACTATATGAGCCTACGTAAGTGTAGGCTTTCTCATCTTCTGTGGTTAGGGCTTCACTTTGTCCAAGCCCAGTAGGTATAATGTAGTGGGAAGAAATTAATCTCAAATGTTGACTTAGTGGACATGCTGCTAGGGGTGAAAACAACTTATCGTAATGATGCAGCTGAAACGCATTACAGGTATGAAAAAGTACTACTGTAAATGTTGTCCAAATGAAGAAATAAGCAGTTTCATGGGTAAAATCAAGCCATCAAGCACAATGTGCAATGAGCTGGGTGGCTGCTCTGTACAAATTTGAGTTTTTGCTTTACCCACTAGCAAATGTGAGGGTAGTGTAGACTGTCAAAACTGACTAGTTGTGACCAGTCTTTGCATCCTTTTTATCACTTCCTTGGTATTTGCAAAAAGGTGGTATGGGAAAATGGTCAGTGAGGCTCCTTGTTGAGCAGATGGCTTTTAAATACTCATTTTATACTAACAAGGTTGGATGTTTTAAAGGTTGGGCTTGGTTACTGTAGCAGTACTGCGTGTTTACTTAAATTTACCACTTCTACTACAAACACCTTTTAAAACTGCTGTATTCTGACTTCCTTAACTCCTTTCATATTTTTTCTTTTTCCTCCCCCCTTCCCACTTTATTTTCTTATTGCTTTTTCTTAGTTGCTTGGTTCCAAATGGCTATATCTCTGGAGAAACTTTCTCACTTCTGTTACCACTCAAATTCCACTCTTATGTCTGCTGAGCTGAAGAATAATCATCAGATTCAGTTGAGAAGACCTTGGTGTCCTGTTGTCATGGATGGACCAATTGGTGTCAGGAGCTGTATTTGCTCATCAGTTTGTCTTTCGGGTCCAGAGCAGCTTGATTTGCACAATGCAGGTTCTGTAAGGATGGAGGGTGTGTTTTAGCACTGAGCATGTGGAGTCAGAGGTTGGCAATGTGCTCATTTTTTAACTACCTGGCATGCCTTGCATAAATTCCTTTCACAGTTGCCATGTTAAAAAGAAAATGTCAATAAGCAGAAGCTTAATGTAGGATACTTCCAGAGATTTTAGTAAAAGCTAACTGTGCAAACAGATTTCACTCTAATCAAGAAAAGGACTGCAAGGCCATTAATGATTAATCATAACACAGACCTGTTTTTAAAGTGTATCAACACTGTTTTCTTAAATTCTGAAAGTAAGAAATAACTCTTCTTATCATGGTGAACTAATGTATTATTTTAGATGGTTTAAACAATGTTCTAAACTTGTTCCAACAATATTAGTTGCTTGGTGTGATAAAATTAATACTGCAAAATGCTGCTTTGAATCTTATATGCTTTGATTAATCATGCATGGCTTTTGCAGTGCAGTAGCAATTGAAAAATAATTTCCTGCTCCTCCCTTTACCCTGAAAAAATAACTGTTTAGATGCTGTTAAATGACTGGCTGGTTAAGACCATAGAAGCCTTGTAAATGTAACTCTTCAAGAATCATCTGTCCTGATCAGCCATTTTTAAAGAGCTGTTTACAAGCATGAGCAGAATTCGTAATGCCTTATTCCCCACTTTTTTTTTTTTTTCCTAGAGCAAGTGTTTTTGTTCTGCTGAACAAGCAAGGCCACAGATAACTTTCTGCTCTAGGTCTAGGCTGTCAGGCAGGACAAATATGTGAAAATTCATATTTTCACCTATACTGGTAAGCCAGCAATGATGGAAGCAGTGCATTCTTCACCCCTGGCAGGGAGACTGGGATCACTTGGGGTTCATAAATTTTGTAGACATTAGGGCTAGAAGGGACCTCAGAAGATCAAGTCCAGCCCCCTGCCCAAAGGGCAGGAAGTCAGCTGGGGTCATAGGATCTCAGCAAGATAAGCATCCAGTTTGCTCTTGAAGGTGTTCAGTGTAGGTACTTGAACCACCTCCGATGGCAGGCTGTTCCTCGGGGGCTCGGACAGTAAAGAAATTTTTCCTTATGTCCAGCCTGAAACGGTCTTGCAGTAGTTTATGACTGTTTGACCTCATCATCCCTTGGGGCGCTCTGGTGAACAAACGTTCCCCCAGATCCTGGTGGTCACCCCTGATAAACTTATAGGTGGCCATCAGATCACCCCTGAGCCTGTGCTTTTCCAGGCTAAAGAGACCCATGACTCTCAGCCTGTCGTCGTAAGGTCTGTTTTCCTGACCTCTGATCATGCGCGTGGCTCTCCTCTGGACTCTCTCTCAAGCTTCTCCACATCCTTTTTGAATTGTGGAGCCCAAAACTGGATGCAGTACTCCAGCTGCGGCCTCACCAAGGCTGAGTACAAGGGGAGAATGACATCCCAGGATTTGTTTAAGAAGCAACTATGGATGCAAGCCAGTGTTTTGGTCACTTTACTAGCCGCAGCATTGCATTGCAGGCTCATGTTCATCTTGTGGTCAATGATGACCCTAAGTCTCTTTCTTCCGTAGTGCTAGCCAGCATAGCACTGCCGAGCCTATAAGGGTTCTGGCAGACATTATGTTTATGGCATGATTAACTAGTTATTTAGCTTGTAGTAACCCGGCCATATGTTCGTTCCATTTAACAGTACACTAAACCAGGGAATAAGCCAAAAAGCTGTTTTACAAAATACAGTAACTCTTGTAGCTGGTTCCCATTGCTCCATAAATTGAACATGTGGCCCATGATAATCAGTGGTCCAGGGCACAGAAGCACTAAGCATCTGGCTTGATGCTTGTTAGTGCAGGATCCTGGGTTCCCCCTGCACTGAAAACACGGTGTGACTAGGATCTGATTCCCAGTGCCAGTGTTATATTTCCTGCCATGCATATGTGGTGTATGGCACAGCTGTCGTGATCGTGGATTGGATCCCATTGTGCCTTTTTTTATTTGAACGTCTGTCTGTGGCCTTAGTGATATCAGTTTCACTGGTGGCTTTGATAAATGATTGTCATGCTTGCATAGCAGCATGAGCTCTCTAGACAAGGAGTAGATTATTGGTATGTGGGTGTGCATGGCCTTGGTAAAACTGAGCATGGATGCACAGACCCACTGGAATGCCAAGTATAATCTGTGTGTTTGTTTTATTCGTATCTTCAGTAGTAGGTTTGCTTGCAACTTGGGCAGTTGGAAACCCACCCAGCGAAGAGTGAGACTGAACTTCCATTGGCTTTCATATTTTGCTTTTAATATTCAGCTTGGCTGCTTTAGTGACTTGCTAATCTTTGGCTTTCTGTTTAGAAATTGATAGTGGTGATATGACAGCCCAGGTAATGAGCCCCTCTGGAAGAACTTCTAACGCCGAAATAGTTGAAGTTGATAAAAACACATACTGCGTCCGCTTCGTACCACAAGAAATGGGGGTCCACACTGTTGATGTCAGATACAGAGGTCAGCCAGTGCCTGGCAGTCCCTTCCAGTTCACTGTTGGGCCACTCGGTGAAGGAGGAGCTCATAAAGTCCGAGCTGGGGGTCCAGGACTTGAGAGAGGAGAAACAGGTATCCCAGGTAAGAATTCCAGAGTTCTCTTCCCTCTCGGGACCAGAGCTGCTGAGTGTGTTGCTCTGTAACAATGAGCTGGGTAACGCTGACATTGCAGAAACTGACTTTTCAAATTCCTGTGTAGTTCAGTGGTTCAATTAAACCTAAAATTGTGATGTTGCTGCATTGTTTTATGCTCTTGCGGTATTCAGTTGAGAAATGCAATCTAAGGAAAATAACACAGCTGTATTTCATGTGTGGAGAAGGCTGGTTTAATTTTAAATCTTCAGCTTTAAACTTCAGTCTTCCAAAAACATGCCATGAGTAATATAGGCTTATTGTGGACCTTTTTAGACTGGGGAAATGGATAGGCATGCTACACTGGTACAAATGCCTAATACAAGCACCCAGCAGTAAAAAATGGGTTATGCTTGTGCAACTTTAGTGATTCTACTTAGTTTATCACCCATAAAGCACATCTGTACTAAAGAATGCACACTTTCCAAAGGATGTCGCTGTCACAGCTTTAAAAATATAGATGGAACCAAGGAACTTTTAAAAAATGTCTACGTGTTAAACACTAGACTAGAATAAACTTTAAGGTTGGGCTTCAGCTGAAAAAATGTGATGAACATCACTAAAGCTGGTCTCCTGATAATTAGCTGTGGTGCTTATACATTCTTTATTAATCTTAATGAAGACTCTTTACTGTTCATCCTGTCAGTATCTTAACCCATACTGTATGTAAGTAATATTTCCCTGATACCTGCATGTACTCTACCATGCCACTGCGTAGGAATGGTATACTTCAAATTGGCAGGTAACTTTTTTCGAATAAGAACTCTTGTATGATTCAACAGCCGAGTTCAGCATATGGACAAGAGAAGCTGGAGCTGGAGGACTCTCTATTGCTGTAGAAGGTCCAAGTAAAGCAGATATTGCATTTGAGGATCATAAAGATGGATCCTGTGGTGTATCATACATAGTTCAAGAACCTGGTACGTACCAAAACTAAATTCTAATTTCTACTAAATTCTACTGAAATTGCATTTGAATTTCCTTAGCTACATTCTGGGGCTCTTCTTAAATACTGTCCTGTTTTCTTCCAGGTAACTATGAGGTGTCCATAAAGTTCAATGATGATCATATTCCAGAAAGCCCCTACCTCATTCCTGTCATCGCTCCTTCAGATGATGCTCGCAGGCTCTCTGTCACCAGCCTTCAGGTGAGACATAAGGAAACATCTTCATAATTTATCACAGGCTGACTGATTTTTGTCCTTGTTCTCAGAGGCTAAAATAGTCTTGCTACTTAATTTATTAGGTGATAATCCCTACTTTGAAATTTGTAGCTAGAAAAGGCTTGCAACCCTTAAACTGTCCTGTTTGAAGGAACATATAGTTAGGAATCTCCTTTGGACAGTTGGTTTCCAGTGTAAGTGGTGCATGCTTATACTTCAGTTCCTAACATGTGGGAGTCAAGAGTAGGGTAATCCCCAGAAATCGCACGAGAGGGGCAGCAGTGACTCTGCAACGGAGTCATCTCTGATTCCGCAGACGGTTTACTCACGAGTCTGTGTAGCCTCTTACTGTCTTATGAATGGGTGATTAGCCATTCTGTTCATGGGGTGGGGGAGTTGATTTGTAGGCAGATATGTCTAAAAGCTGTGATTAATCAGGCCTCTACTTAAGGGTTGTTCTAAGGATTCATGTGGGCAAATTGATGAGGCCCCAGAGTGACTTCAAGATAGTAATTCACTCATGTGCTGATGTCATAAAACCACAAACTTGCAGCTCAAATCATTCAAAAACAGCAGTGAATCTCCAAGAGTGAATTCCAGCTTTGTAGTCATTCTGGGCTCATCTGTTATACTTATGCATTTTTTTGTGGTTATGCATATTTTTAATACACAGAACATTTAAAGATCTGACTTAAACCTAAAAAATCAGGCAAGCTAAAAACAAGACTGAGAACCCAGGCTTTAATATACTATACCACTGTATTACTAGTAGTAAGCTAGTGTCTGTTGCATCCAGGAGTTCATGTTATAGCTCTGTTTACCCAGTTAAGTTAGGGCAGTGGTTCTCAATGTTTTTGGACTTGAGGCAGCCTTTCATAATGCTTGTGAATTGAGTGCCATCCAATTTCAAAAACGGTTTATAGATTAGTGCTAACTTCCTTTCAGTGGGGACAGACCTAAGCTTGTGCTCATCTCGCACCAGAAGGCACCCTTCAAAAGGTCTGGTGGCCTGGCACTTCAGTTGAGAATCACTTTTTATTTAGAGGGTCTTTGGTGTGGGAGGGGCTTGAGCCGTCTTTCTTCCTTGGTTTAATTAGGTTTTGGTTAGACTTTAGAATTTAATTATCATTTTACATAGCAAAAATGCTGACACCTGATGTGCTAGTAATAGTTCTTTAGCATTTCCCAGTCGGAGTTACAAGGGCGTTAATTAGTCACTGTGGTATCGATGTTTTTCTTGTGTTTCATTTAAAGACTTTTGGCAGGAATGCTCTTGTCAATTAATGAAGACCTGAAGAGGGAGATAAAGCTGAACGTTTGGCATATGCTGTTCAAAGAACAGTACTGGGGTGTATTAGCCTTCTCGTGGGTACACGTTAACCTAATTTAAATTGTATTTTAAATGCTGCTCAGTTGCATTTATTCCCCTCTTCAGAATCTCTAAATGAGAACAGGTACAGTATGCTCTTTGCCCAAACACATTTCCTGCTGTATTATAACAACTGTGAAGCATGCATAGTTGAGATTTGGCTTTCAGGCTTCTAACGTTGGTCTGGCCTGGAATAACATGGGTTCAGTGTTTTAAATATTGTCATCTAAGACTGGTACACTAAAATGTAGCTTTTTGAGTACATGTAAAGAGAAAAACCATGTACTTTTATGACTGGATTGAGTCTTTCCCAAACTAATCTTGAAATAACAGTCAAAACAGAGGTGTAGTGTAAGTCATCTTGTCTTGCACACCCCAGAATGGGTATACCCCTTGGTGTGTCAATGCATGATTCCTTTGGAAAAGGGTTAATGGTTGTTTCATACCAGGACAGTAGGTGTACAAAACTAAGGATGGGTATAAATTATGTTATGGGTATAAACAAAACTGTTGGGTTTTTCTAGAAAGCATAACTGGGCTTCTCAAGACATCTTTATCTAACGGCCCTGGGGGAGCATCTATTCACCAAGGCCCCCCAGGGGAGGACAAGAAACAGTGGGCATAAACTGATTGAAGATTGCTTCAGGCTAGACATAAGGAGAAACTTCTTTACAAGTTGAGTGCTGAGGGTTTGGAACAGGCTCCCCCAGAGGAGGGAGTCACCCACCCTGGCGACCTTCTTCAAAAAGTGTCTTGACACCCACCTTGCTGGGGGGCTGGATCCAGTGATCTGTAAGGACCCTTCCAGCTCCTAACAACTATGAAAGGCTAGATAAATTAGTTTCAGTTACTAGTTCTTAAAACATTACCAGCTTGCTTACACTTGTGAGCCTTACGTATTTGTTTTGCCTGCCAAATGACTGATTATGCCTTTTGATTCTTAGTACTCTGTTTTTAAATCAAGAGCTGTTTTGTCTGTAAGGAGTCTAACAAT
Organism: Crocodylus siamensis; assembly: GCF_052110815.1. Classification (NCBI taxonomy): domain Eukaryota; kingdom Metazoa; phylum Chordata; order Crocodylia; family Crocodylidae; genus Crocodylus; species Crocodylus siamensis. Next base: position 46,558,334 of record NC_143405.1, read on the forward strand.
GGTGTGCCTCAACTGAAAATGAAATTTGGTAATCAGAACCTTGCATTCTCAGGAGTCTGGATTAAAAGTTAATCAGCCAGCATCCTTTGCTATAAGGCTCAATGGAGCGAAGGGCAAGATTGATGCCAAAGTCCATAGCCCTTCTGGAGCTGTAGAAGAGTGTCATGTTTCTGAACTGGAGCCAGGTAAGAACTTGTATGAATGAAACCTCAGTGCATTGTAACACCAGGACAAATTTCCGCATATCGGTGCATAATCAATAATAACCCGAAGGAACAATTCAGTTTCCTTATTCATGCGAACTGACCACGTCTTTGCATTACAATGTAGCTGGTTAGCAGAATGGCTCTGGTTTACTATATTATAAAAAGATACAAAAGTTACTCGATGACAAAGATTGAGAAGCCTACTTTCTGGCATTGTTACAATATGTAGCTTTAAAATCAGGGTTGTGTGGGTTCTTGCCTCATCAATTTAATTTAATTTAATTCAAGCAATATAAAAATGAAGTTGGTAGTGTGCTGGCACCAGGAAAGGGATTTTACTGCAGGTCTTTGACATGCATTACATACCAATCCTGTATTTTAGTGATAAATTTCATACTGTTACTTGAAAATTTGGTTTGGATGAATGAGTTGAATCTGATTTAAAGAAACAGATTATTTTTACAGGGCAAATAACTTCTTACAGCTCTGAAGAAAGCTTTATTTTTAATCTGTTGTCCATCGACTAATGTGTTGTAGATTTCTACATAGAGATGTTCTTCAAAGTTCAGTGTCACATCCACTTAATTGATTTTAGTTTTTCCTTATGTAGTAGTTGGGCGCATATCTTTTAATGACTACAGGAAAGATGTGATGTTAGATTTACAAAGTAATTAGTAGTGTTGGCATGTTAATATTGGCACTGGAGAAGCTGCTTGTATTTATATAACTTCTCAACTACAATGCCCAGAGATTGCATGTGGTCCTGAATTCAGTTCAGTGGGACCCCTTCCAAAGTTCATTGGCACTAGGATTTTACCTGTAGAGCCAAATAGTTTCTCCCTGGGGTTAATGTGAAAATAAAACAAATGCTATTTAAGTGACTATCAAATGTGAAATTCCAAGCCGTAAACATTTTCAATGTGTAAAGTTACACAACAGAGTAAATTTTACAGTCAAAGAATTCTGCTTCCCATTTCCAGATGCAAAATGGGTTGCAAGTTTTTGAGCTTTTAAGTTCTGTTAGTTCTTCTGTTTTCAGGCATATATTTGTGGGTCTATGTATCCAAGTGCTAGTCTACATCAATTTATGCATGAAGTAGAGGACTGAAGAAATGTACATGTGTGGGGGTGTTATTGTACAGTGTACTGCAACTGGCAGTTAAGATCCCTCACTAAGTAAACAAGATGAGGGAAATTGTGTCTACGCCTCGCTGTCCTAACTGAGAATGTTGAAGTCTTACCTTGGTGCAAAAGAAGAATAACTAGTGTAACTGAACCTGTCTGTCATGGGGCCAAAGCTTACTGAAATGTTATAAAGCTGTATTTGCATTGCAATGCATTCTTATGTGTTAATATTCTTACTGGCATCATTCCTGGATCAAATACGCAATTTTTTTTTTTTGCAGACAAATATGCTGTTCGCTTCATCCCCCATGAAAACGGTATTCACTCGATTGATGTGAAATTTAATGGCAGCCATGTTGTGGGTAGTCCTTTTAAAGTCAGAGTTGGAGAGCCCGGACAAGCAGGCAATCCAGCCCTTGTTACTGCATACGGGCCAGGCCTGGAGAGTGGCATCACAGGTAACTTTTTTTTTTCCCCCCCTCTCTCCTAAGGTTCTTTAGCCTTTTAACTTTTTTGTATAGTACTTAACTGAATAATTCTCTCCCAGCTCTTCCAGAGAGCTACATCTTGTAATTTGTTTTAATCCCAAGTCTTAAAATGTTGTTCCAACCTGTCTGGGTAGCTACACTAACTGTGTCTCTTGTTTTTACCTTTGTTGGCCTGGTCATAAGACCCAAGAGGTAGGAGGATGCAGCTAGCAATTTGCAAGACTACAAAGATACTGTATTTTAATACGTTTTGGGAAATTGGTTACTGCAGCACAAATTCATGGGAGTAGGTTAGCAACTCCATGAAGGATCTGTGCCAATTTAACTTAGCTCAGTTCAACCTAGGTGGTCCCTCGGAGCTCTGGAAATGCTTTGGCTTCGTTCCCACATGTGAAGCTCATACACATGAGGTATGCAGAACTCTAGAGAAAGATGAAAGGGTCTTTTAAAAAGACATTTAAAACTCTGTTCAAGTCTTTTAGAAGATGCATGGATAGTCACTCACTGATTTTTTTTTTTTTTTTTTTTTTTTTTTTTTTTTTTTTTTTATCTTGCACTAGGGATGGGCATCTATTCCAGTTAGTAAAAAATAAATAAAATAAACCTTTTTTGAAGCCAGTTCAGCCTATAACCATCAGACTTCAAAACTTTAACTTTAGCCAGTTTATAGATAGGATAATGAGCCTGTAAAAAGGAACACTTGGGTCTCCAGAAACTTCTCTTAACTGTACTGAATGCAAATATTCAGTTGGCTGTTGGCTTAGATTTGGTCATCCACCCAGTCTCGTTAAGCTACTTCTCAAATTTATATTGGCAGAGAACCACCTACAAGCATCCGTTCACATTTGTGCAGCCTTCTAACATTAAGCTTACAATTTTGAAATGTTTGCCTTTATACTTTGGAAAGAGTTGGAGGGAGACCTGACATTCCTAGATCGTGCATAGTCTATTAGGAAAGATAGAGAGTGGTTGTGTAAAATCTTGCATAACTATTCCTTTTTAATAGAAATCTGGCACGTCAGTGTTTCTGTTCTTGCCCTCCCATCTATCCAGATATTGTCAGCTTCTTTTAAACAGTCATTCAAATGAAAAAGGTGTCTGTACCCTTTTGGAATTCAGCTTCTTACCCTCCTTAACAAAATACAAATGTAGGAGCATCTTTGTATCTTGATTTATGTTTGGTTGCTTGTTTAAACTGTCTGTACATGCTGGTAGGTAGCCAAGTAAAACTAGCTTTTCGTTCTGATATGCAGAGTGACGTCACTACTGCCAGCCCCCTTTTCTCTCTCTACCTCTGCTGCGGATTCTCTGCAATAACTTGTTGCTGGAAAAGTATAATGCAGATAGCAACAATTGCCTGCTAATGCTGTTCTTGGCAATCTAATCAGTGGGGGACAAAGTCATGCTTATATATATATATATAAGTTGGCTCAACACATGGGAATAAAACAGCCTACCTTGATGCTGGCTGCTGACAGATCAGGTTGGAGTTTTCTCCATCCATAAAGGTGTTTTTTTTTTTATTTGAAATGTATCAGTTGGCTCTGGAGAATTGTGATCAAATGGCCCTTTATCAAATTGTGGGTATTCCAAACTGTTCTTATTGGCCTGGGGACTCCTGGAACAAGTCTGGCAGAATTTTTGTACAATAATGTTGCTTGTAAAGTACGTCTGATAACTAGGAGGTATGAACTGCAAAATCTTCACTAGTCCCTTTATATAGCAATCGCTTCCTACACCATGCCTGATGTGAACAAGGAAAAGGAAATGTTACTTATACCTGGAATTTGCTGATTTCTGGAGAGGAGTTGGATGCTGGGGGACAGTTAGTGGTGTAACACGCAGATATGCAAGCAGAGAAAGAAAAATGAATTTTTTTTGTTGGTGGGTGTAAATTGATTACTTCAAGGTAAGGAAGATAAGGTCCCAGGAAAAGTGCTCTCAAGAATGAAGAGACACTGACTAACTGGTGGTGATACTTGTTTGCTGTAGAAAGCAAGAAGTGTTATTTAATGTACAATTCTGCAGGTGTTCAACATGTCTGCCATTAATGTCCAGGTGTTTCCCTTGCATAGGAATTGCACCATGTGCCTGGAAAAGATTGGTTGATTCCATCTGTCTCTCTTCCTGATGGCGTGTGAGAGAGATGCTCTGTAATCCAATATTTGAATTGAGTTGGAGTAGTCAGGGGCTTTCTAGGAGAACCCAGTACTAGCTGCTGCATGCCAGATTAAAATAGGCTCTGTGGTTTTCACAGAAACTTGGACTTTCTGTGTTCTGCCAGTCACTGGGAGAGACGTTGTGCTGACCATGTTTGCTTTCTACTGGAGGAGAATGGGGATTAGAAACTTTCTCCACCATTTACTGCCAAGCTTTTATAGCAGTGCCCATAGCTTCAATCGATAGTCACTCTTCATAGTCTGTTAGTTACCTTTTTAACATTCCTGTTTCTGTGAATTTTTTAAACAACTCTTTTTATGGTCAGCTCTGCCATAACTGCTTCAAGATGGTAATTACTGAAAAATACAAAGGTGACAGTAGTCTGTTGAAAGACTGAAAGCCTTCTTTGAAGAAAGCTTTCTACAACACCTTGATAGTGGCATTGTACTATTGCTGCTAACACAAATGATGTACTATTTTGAACTCGAGGTACAATTAAATCAAGTTTGTTTCCACTATAGCAGACTGTCTGAACAACCCTGCCATTTTGTAAGAGCCGTTTCCAAATGTTTATCTTCATCATGTATGATTCACTTATCCCATCAACTCCTTTCCTCCTCATCCCCCACAACCACCTTTTGGCTCTTTCACTAAGAGGTTTACAGTAGAGTCTGGGACCCAGAATCCTTGCCTCCTGTCTCTAGTCTATTTTATGTTCAGATAACTGGAAGTTCAGAATGAAGACTCTTGGAGGATGGGACTGGGCCAACTGGAAGATGGGACTGGGCTTTACAACACCATGGTCTTGCCTTTTGATATCATAAATTCCTGGTTTATGCCTGTCTAATTGTACAAATATTGTAGCATCCAAGTAGAACATGAGAAATTATTGTTTTTGTGCTGAACCTCCTTTCAGGATTACAGTCAGAGTTTTTCATAAACACAACCAAAGCTGGTCCAGGTACCCTCTCTGTTACAATTGAAGGACCATCAAAAGTCAAAATGGACTGCCAGGAAACTCCAGAGGGTTACCAAGTGATGTATACACCCATGGCACCAGGAAACTATCTTATTGGAATTAAATATGGAGGACCTAACCACATAGTGGGCAGCCCTTTCAAGGCCAAAGTCACAGGTAAAAATACTAACTGTAGTATTGTCAGTACACCTAACTAGCTTTCCTTGATTGCTGTGGAGATTTCTATCTTATCAGTCTTGTTTTTAGAATCTAGTGCTGACCATGAGGGATGAAGAATTTTTCCTACTAGTGTTGTAGAAGAGAGATCTTATCCCAAAGCAGGTTAAATATTTGGACAGTACATGTGCACCTACTTGTACAGCTTGTCCTTCACTGAATGACAAACTGCTAATGGGGAAAGAATTACAAATGAGAAGAGAGAGAGGGGTAAAATGTACTGTAGTTTTTAGAAATACATTGTTTACTGGACCTTGCTCTGGAAGTATAACTTGTTTTTTGTTGATGGTTCTTATATAAGACACCTATATTGGGTAGCTGACACTGATTTAATTATACCTTGAGTTCAATTAATTAAAGAGAATAACGTGAGGAAAAGTGAGCACTACATAGAATGTTACTTTAGAGCTGTCAGTTTAATACTGTAAAACTGTGTGCCTGCATTGTCTGCTTAAAATTAGCTTAATGCAGAAGGCAAGATCATATTTCTGATGTTGCCAGTGACTTGGCTGACCCATCTGTAAAGCTGCCATGTGCAAGATAACACAGCTTGAGACAAGTGTACACTCTTTACCCTGCTGTAGACTCGGGTACCTTTTTGCTTTCCAAGTGAGTTGCTCCAAATGTGCACCCACTCTTCTGTTGACTCGAGTCAAAGGCATTTAATGACTTGAGCACAACAATGCTTTCCCTTAAGCTGTCAGCTAAACTTCATGAAGTCTGAACTCTGTTAACTCTAAAACTGAAATATCATGTGTCTGCTTAAGCACTGGGTTACTATTGCTTTCACAACGCATGGCAAATGTTAGTTAGTATACAGAGTTCAGCAGACAGGTGGCTCCTAGGGTGTGTATGCATCTTGAATGAGTCCATTTTTTCCCATTATAATGGTGGTTTATGTACCATATAATTATAAATAGCTTGCAAGTATAACTAGCACCCAGTCTGCAAATCAAAATAAAGTTTGAAGAGAACAGGAGTCTAATTTTCTTTAACTGTCACTTGTGCAGTGTGCATAGAAATGCTAAATACCTGTATACTTATGAGCTTTCAGTTGTCTGCTTCCTACTGTGGAAGGAGCCTGAAATAAGAGTGGGATGAGTGCTCAAACTGTCCTGTCACTGCCTTTTTGTTTTTTATCATGACCCTAGTAAAGGTTTTTTTTTTCTCTCTGTTTAAGAACATGGGCACTCCATTTAGTCTCATATTCACTGTTGGCTGAATTTAAATTCTGGGGTATACTAGAGACCACAAACTAATCCAGTGAATTCCTGTTCCTAATTGGAACCTTTTAGAAGTTGATGGTGCAATGCAAATAAAATGTCTTTTTGATGTGACTATTGATATAAGGACTTTTCACTCCTTTCAATACTTCCTTCTATGTGCCCTAACAAAGTAGATGCCTGCAACTTTTTCCAATCTTTTCTCCTAGGCCAGCGACTGGTTAGCTCGGGCAGTGCAAATGAAACTAGTTCAATCATGGTGGAATCTGTGACAAGGTCATCTACAGAAACGTGCTATAGTGCCATTCCCAAATCTTCATCTGATGCCAGCAAAGTGATCTCCAGGGGAGCAGGGCTCTCAAAGGCCTTTGTGGGTCAAAAAAGTACTTTTTCTGTGGATTGCAGCAAAGCAGGTATGGATGCAAGAATGTCATCTCAAGGTTGTTGCGTGTTTGCAATACAGTTCAGAGTCCAGCATGAGTCTGAATGGCAGACTTGCAATTTATTGGCTAAGAATTAATTTCCAGCTAATCATAAATCCTTCTCTAGAGAGTAAGACAGAACAAGTCCTTTTCTGTTAGCTGGACAGAAGTTGAAACTCCTTGAAGCGGACGTTGGCTTTTTTTCAAGTAGTGTGGAATACAAGCTGTGGGGATAATTTGGTTTCAAAATGTAGAATTGTAACTTTAGCATTCAGGTATCCATTACAGCTACATAGTGACCACCAAATGGGGCCAGATTAGGTAATTAGTTGTTGGTCTAGACGGGGTTTTGTGTCTGATAGTCAGGCACTCTACTAAGCCCCAAAGGGAGCAGGGCTACAGCACTGATGTGAAGTTTGTTTTTTAAATTGCATGCTTAAGGTTTATTTTGTGGGTTGCATTATGCATCTTGTGAAGGATGTATACAGAAGCATAGGTGAAACTTGGTCTTTACTGTATAGAAAATGTGTGTTACTGAGCACATTCTTAAACCTGATTAGTGACCTGACTCCAGAAAGGAAGCATTTACCATGGAAATAGTAGGACAGCCTTGGTTGCAAGTGTGTATAACAGCTTGAAATATGTTTTTAAAGCAAAACTTTAATGTCTATGAAATCTATGAAACCTGGCTCTCCCACATCTTGTGATCACTTGGATAGAAGTTGCGCAGTGGCAGTATCATAGCCGCTGAGGTTAATCCGAGGTGCGATTATTGCTAATTGAAACTGCCATTGTTGAGCCAACATTTATTATGTCTGGTGGTGTGAGATGCATCAGACACCATAGCTGGGTTTGATCCAGAAATTTAAATAAGAAGCTGTTCTATGTTGATCATGGCAGAGGCAAGCTTCAGAGACTCTTGATTTTATCCACAACTAAACCAAACTAAGCCCCTTTGGTTGGTGACCCTGTTGTTGTGGACCAGTCACTACTATCCAGTAACACTATCTTATTGCACCACAGGTTCGAATATGTTGTTAGTTGGTGTCCATGGACCCAGCATACCATGTGAAGAAGTATCAGTGAAGCATTTGGGCAACCACCAATACAACGTAACATATGTCGTCAAGGAAAAGGGTGACTACATTCTGGCAGTGAAGTGGGGTGAAGAACACATTCCTGGAAGTCCGTTCCATGTCACTGTTCCCTAAGCACTTCTAGCATTAATCTTTTTGTATTACATTTGTGATGGCAGTTTAGAGTAATACTGTGTGCAGGCCTATTGCAAAACTACAATATCTCAATATGCAGTTCACACTTCAGAACACCCGAAAGTAAATTCTAGAGTTTTATTTTTAGAAGCATTTCAATTCTATCTTTAAATATCAATACATATATAATGTAAATCTATTTAATATCCTTCTAAATTGTACCTTTCTGTACTGTCTGTGGGTAATTCAACATTTTTGAGAATCATGTGGATAACAAGACACTAATTTCCCTTGTGGATGTTGAAGACTAGATATTTGAAAACTGGAAATAGTCTATGGAATTGGGTATCTTAAACTACTGATAGGTTTTTGTTTTTTGACTGGAGATTTTACATTTAGTTTGGAATGTGACTTGGGCTGTCCCCAGTTCAAATTCTTTTTCTGTATAGAAATGAGGTAAAACTGGTACTTTAATATGTGCCTTTGTATACTTGATCCATTTTTAATGCTTAACGGAATGAAGAGCTGCAATAAGTTGCTTTACTACTCAAACTAAAATATTTTACCAAAAAATAAATGCTTTCTTAAGTTTACATTTTAGGAAGTTGCTTGGATTTTTTTTAGTTTTTACAGCACACCTAAAGCTGAATGAATTACTTCCTGGGAGCTTTCAGTTCCCTAGCATTAATGCTGTGTAAAACTCCACAGCTAACTTTACCCTATGTTTGTAACACTGGTTTTAATTAGCTTGAGCTTCTGGTGAAACTTAAAGACAATTGTTCCACAGGTTGCCAGAGTGGTATGCAGTCATGACTGGGTCTCAAACTCCCCAAAAGTCTTTGCTTCTAGGCACAAACTCCAGTTAGGTGGATTAAGTAGAATCACTGCATTAATCCTGGTTATAATGAGGTCTTTGGAGGTCTCAGTTTGCAGTTTATAGGGAAAGAGGACCAAAGGGTGTTCTTTTAATAACATTGGGACAGGTGTGGGGAAGAAAAAGCAAGTGATGGGAAGCTATAGTCATGAATTTTAAAAAATGGCTCTATAGAAGAGCATCTAAAACAGTAGTACTGCTGTGAAACAACAGGGTAACTGTTGTAGGTGCAAGCCACTTTGATCACCTTGCAATCTGATGACTTCATTAAACCACACATCTCATCCTGAAATCCCCCTCATGCGATAGACTACTAGAAAGCAAAAAGGTTCATCCTTTTTTCCCTAGTACTAAGGAATGAACACCTGCATGTTGTAGCTTTCATGTTTCTTGTAAAAGGCCGAGAAAAATACAAAAAAATGTATTCCAAATGCATAGCTGAGCATTACTGCCAACTACTGTGGTGTTGGTAAGATTCCCCAAATGACGCTTTTTAAATTTTGTATGATTAGGGAAGACACTCTGATTTTGTTGATGCTTTACCTCCTGTCTATAGTAAGAGGTTTCCACTTTACAGCTCTCTCTTGTAGGATTTGTACATTGGTGCACTACCCTTGAGCACAGTCCTTTTTGTGGGAAGTTGAGGAATAGGTTTTTACTGTGCTTTGTGCCTTAATGTGAAATGCTGACTGCATTGTAAACTAGGAAGCAAAAATTAAATAAACTGGAAATAAAGTGCTGGATTGTAAAATTGTATCTTAACTTATTAAATACAGATGTTGGCTTCATTAAACATGCATGTTAAAAACCACCTTTGATTATTTTTTTGTCCCTTCATATTTGTACTATGTTAACCAAATTAAAGCTACAGCATTGTTCACCTATGTAGACTCCTAGCTGACTTCCAACTGCATGTGGAAAACACCCCAATTGTTCTGTTTCCTTAAAATTAGGCCTCAGTGAGGCAAATCCTTCAAGTAGCCAATTCTGCTTAAGGTCCTGCACCATATTTGTTTTCAATTAAAAAACAAAAAACTATCAGTGAACCAATTTAAGGCCATGTTTAAATTTTCCCACCCACCTGCATCCTGAGTTGAGCGAGGAGGAGCAGGGCACGATGTTTAAAATGGAAGCAAAAATAATTCTTGCAGTGACAGTCTTTGACATGACTGTCAGCTGGTATCGGTAGGCAGTCTGCTTGGATCATTTTAATAAATGCAAAAGGCAACTGGCTTATGGATATATCGGGGCAGAAATTAACTTAGTGTAAATGGTCACGTGCTGTGTAGCTGTAACCTGTGCTTTAAGCTGGTTGTTCTGAACATTGCTAGCTTTTAAGTTCATTTTGTGTAGCCACCTGCTTCACTTGAATTACATACATGTAGGCTGATGGTATGCATGTGGAATTTGGCCCAGATGATTAGCTAACCTGTTACGTAATCAAGTGGTAGATGGACTTGCAGATGCATGTAAAAGATGGAGCCTGTAACCCTAAGGTCACAAACCACAATGCGTCTTGGGTCTAGTGCGAGGTATTGCTTCCCATATGACCCTGTTCAGTAGGTTTTAAGTGAGTTGGTGGCTTTAATCTAGTTCCTAGCAGATGTATACATCTGGTTCCAGCAACCTTGCTTAGCAGCTGTGGCCAGGACTGCACATGAAAAATAATTCTCCCTCTTCAAGGTGGTTCAGTGCTGATAGTCCAGGGACTAATCTCTGGTAACTTTAGAGACTTGTGTTGATCACAGAAGGTGGTTTCCAACTTCTTATTGCACCTTTGTCTCAGTAGGTTTAGCTTGGCAATATGTTGCCATAGAAACTAGCAGATGTTTCTCAAACAACTCTCCAACTAGAAGTTTCTAGAAATCCTGAGAAGTGGTGAGCAAGCTGCTGCTGCCAAGGACTTTCCCATCTTGCATTTTATCTGAATATTTTCTATTTATGGTTAACTAGGTTTGATTAGTTTTCTGCTAGGTCCGCTTGAACCTCTGCTTGGTGGGGGCTGGGAAATACTGTTTGCAGTTGTCCAAGCTGAGTAAACAAGAGTGACTTCCCTTCTCATTAGTTCAAGTTCTTCTTGAACAACTTTTTCCAAGGAAGGAACACTACCAGTTACCTTTTGATTACCAGCCTTTGTCCTGCCTGTCTTACACAGACACCTCTCAGCATTAGCTAGTATACTGCATGCATGCTATGGTGGGTGCTGTGGGGGGGAATCCCTGCTTGAGCAGAGAGGGTGTATGTGGGGGTGGGAAGGAGGAAGCCAGGCAGATGCCACTGTGCCTGCTATATCTGCCAGAGCTCCAGCCAGGGAGCAGAGGGGAGGGGGCAGCCTAGCTCTCTGGAACAGAGTCCTGCCCAGTGCTGCAAAGCATTTGGGATGCTGGGGCACTCTCATTTAAGTTAAACCAGGAAGAGGTCTGGGACGGACGTTGCATAAATTGGTTTGACCCAAATCAGTTAAGTCCGATAATACGTTCAACCCAGCTTATGTCACACCGGTTTTAGCCATTTTCAAGCTGGCTTATGTGCACTGAACATCTGTTCTGTAGGTTTAAACTAGTTTCTAATCACGTAAACCAGTTTATGTGTAATATCTGTCCCTCGCCTAAATGCTTTATTCTCACTTGCTAAACTTTGTTTGCAAATGGGCTATTTATACCAGTTAAATTCAGCTTCATTTTTATGCAACTCCTGTCATATTGGTGGCAAGGTCGCTTCTTCCTCCCTTGGCTTTAGGAGCAAATCTCAGTCCACTGTGAAATTACAGCTTTATTCATTAAAATGTCAAATTTTGCACTTCTACTTACAAGTCTGAATTGCCAACTCTATGTGCAGCCAAGAAGGGAGCACTAATATGTGATGATGATTTCCAGTAATAGCAGTGGTATTGCCTCTTTGTGTATCTTGGAAGATGATAGCCGTTTGGATTTTGCAAATTTAAACTTTCCGTGACATGACAGATGATATAACAGGAATGTGTTTAACTTCCCCAAAATCCTTTCAGCAGGAAGAAGCTGCTTCATCAGTTTGAGCTGGGGCAGTGTGAAAGATGAGAACAAAGGAGTGGAGTGTCTTTTTTTCTTTTCTTCTTACAGAGTTGAAATAAATTAAAGCTGAGTGATTCCTAAAAGAGCTAGCTGTTTCTTTTGAAGGCAGCCTGGAAGGGTATATTGAAGCTGGCAAAGAAAGAAGCAGCTTTTATCCAAACATAAGCTTTCGCCAGCTGCTACTCCAAGCCCTCTGTCTTTTATCTGGCTGCCCATCTTCATAAAAACTGGAATTAAAGGCACCTTCAGCACTACTGAACTTCTTACCTTTTGCTCTCCCAGGTGCTTGCAGCAGGGAACAGAAGCAGCTGAGCGAGAACCAACATGGGAGCTCCGCTGGTAGTCATCTGCTCAGATTACATGGGCATGTTTGCCTCCAACATCACTTCAGCTGACCCTTCACAACACTACTGGCTTTGGGAGGACGAATAGAGAAACTGGGGAGTTGAGGGGAGGGAAGGAGATGGAAAGAATATTTCCTCTTTCGGAAGTTTTATACTACTTTATAGGCAGCTTCCTCTAGGCTGAGCAGTTTCCACGAATATCCGGCGTTAAAGTTTCATCATAAATTTTAGCCTTATGGGGAAGAGTAGCAGTTCTTAAGGTGTTGAATTCAGCTGGTTATTATAGAATAACCTGCTCTGAAACAGATTTTGTTTTAACTTCTGGGGGTACCTAGAGCTTTAGGAATCTTGCTTTGAGCTAACCTCGCAGTAATAGAGCAGTTCTCTGATGCAGATGTATGTTTGGTGAGAAATTCCCCAAGAGGGGAAACAAGCCTGTGAATAGAGTCCATGCTCTTGAAGAAGCACTGACCCCTTGAGCACCTTCCAGCAAAATGTCTTGGGACAGGGTAGGGCAGAAAAACAGAGTTTGGGGGAGGAGAGGGGGTAAATTTCAGATTCCGGTATTGATTTGCTTACCTATTTTCTAAGCAGGGGACCTACATTTACATAGCAATTCACAATATACTGATCATAATGCTGCCAGTGTCTGAGACCACTTTTCCAAGCAAAAATTCATTTGTGGCAAATTTCTCCTGTTTATCCTTGGGAAAGAGTCCCTTGTTGTTTGAGGTTTCAGTGCTCAGCCTTGCCCTTTGGCTAGGGCTTCCACTTTCTTTACCTCCAGCAGCAGAACAAATTGGTCCTGTTTCTTCTGAGTTGTTTTTCCCTATATATCTTTCTTGCCCTCTGCATGCGGTGGCATTTACAGATTAACCCTCACACTGCCACGGCATGGACCAGATGCAGTTCCAATGAGTTTGCCTAGAAGGGTGCTTTATCAGGTTAGCTGAAAGAAGTCCCACAGCAGAGCAGGGCTAGAGAAGATCTAAAGATCACCGAGTCAGAGGATGCACTTCTGTGTCCTGGAGGAAGGAGCTGGGTTCTTTGTGCATTTCCCACTTTGAATTGGGTATCCTGCAACTGCTGAAGGTAGGTCGAGGAATTGCTCCCTGAGCTTTCTCAAGAGGCAATTGTAAGCATCCTTTCACCAGGTAGTCCTTACTGGATTTACAGACTTATGACACAATTGGTTCCTGAAAACTGTGTCTTGCAATGTTTCAGCTTAACTCGGAACCGATTTTCTCATATGAAACCATTATAAATGAGGGATATGATACCCTGTTTGTTTCACCAGAAATAACCCAGAATTTTGTACTCAATTATAGACAAGTACATATCTACATTAATGTGTATTGTAAGTAGCAATCACATTGATTTGGAAGGACTTCTTTGAGGTGACTCTGCTGGACTTTTTGAAGGGCCTTTGACTGGAGTCTTCTCAGGAGTCTTGGCTGCAGGTTTTTCCGGAGTCTTGTCTGCTTGCTTAAAGAATGTGTCCAAGGAAGTTTGGACAGATGTTCTCCAGGTAGATGGGTGACGCAGCGAACTTGTTTGCTGGCGTGGTGTCAGATCAAGCATTGTAAACTTGAAACTGACATCGGAAAGTTTAAACAGTGTCAATTTATAAATGTTGTAAGTGCAAAACGTAACTTGAAACATTGTAAGTTGCGGACTGCCTGTACTTGATTCTAAGATGAGATTGCATTGGTAGGAGTGCTGCCAGCAGATCAAGGGAAGTGATGATTCCCCTCTATTTGGCACTGGTGAGGCCACATCTGGAGTACTGTGTCCAGCTTTCAGGGCCCTGCTACAGAAAGGATAAACGATAAACGAGAGTCCAGTGAAGGGCAATAAACATAAGGGGCTGGGGCACATGACTTCTGATTAAATAGCACCCCTCAACTACCTGAATTGTGGTTCCAAAGAGGATGGGGCTGAACTGTTCTCCATGGTAACAGATGACAGAACAAGGAGCAATGGTCTCAAATTGCAGCAAGGGAGGTTTAGGTGAGATATTAGGAACAACTTTCTCACTAGAAGGGTAGTAAAACACTGGAAGAGGTTACCCAGAGAGGTGGTGGAATCTCCATCCTTGGATGTTTTTAAGACCTGGGTAGACAAAGCCGTGGCTGTTGTGATATAGTTAGGAGTTGACCTGCTTTGAGCTGGGGGTTGGACTAGATAACCTCCTTGAGGTCCTTTCCAACCCTCGTTTTCAAGGACTTTATAATGTTGTTTTTTTCCCCATTCATCATGCGGAAAACTGTCTCGTCTTAGAATCGTGTATCACAACTGGGAGCTGTGAGAAATAGCTGTGCAGGGGGCCCAGCTAGGGCAGGGACAGTAGCAGTAGCTCTGCTCCCTGTCCAGATTCCCTCCCGCCTCTTCCCTCTCCTTCCTTACCAGCAGGGAGCCAGACAGGGAAGGAGTCTGCACCTGCTGCTGTTTTGGCCTCCAGCCTGCCCCTGCTGCAGGAAGCAGCTGTGCTTGGAACCCCACTCATTACCCCACAGATTTCTCCTTTCCTGCCCTGCTTCCTTCCCTTCTCCACCTCCTCCTGTCCCCCAGCAAATGGGGAGGGGGAAAAGAAGCAGGGCTAGGAAAGAGAGGTCTGCAGAGTGTCAAGCCAGGCTCCCAGCACAGCTCCTTCCTGCAGCGTGCAGTGAGAGCAGCCCTGGGGCTCCACCTGTATTTGGACCACAGGGGAAAGCAGGAGGAGGAGCAGGTAAATAGTAGCATGGTAGTCACCAGGGGGGCAAGGGATAAGGGGTAGGTTGCCTGCTCCCTTGCCTTAGCTTTCGCCCCACCTGTCCCCTTGGTTTTGCTTTTTCAATTTTCTGCTTCCCTGCTACTGTCTGCCTGCTGCACCAGTGGGATGGCAACTTTTAAGAGACCCCCCAAAATTAGATTCCAGATGCAGAAAATTTATAACAAATGTATAATTTTCCATAGTTTCATAGTAGCTAGAGTCGGAAGGGACCTAGGTAGATCATCTAGTCCGACCCCCTGCCTTGGCAGGAAAGAGCACCGGGGTCAGATGACCCCGGCAAGGTGCTCATCTAACTTCCTTTTAAAAATCCCCAGGCTAGGAGCCTGCACCACTTCCCCTGGAAGCCGGTTCCAGGCCCTAGCCGCCCTGACTGTGAAGTAGCGCCTCCTAATATCTAATCTAAACCTACCCTCCGCCAGCTTGTGACCGTTATTCCTGGTCACTCCTGGCAGCGCACAGGGGAACAGGGACTCCCCCAATGCCTGCTGATCCCTCCTGACCAGTTTGTAGCAGGCCACAAGGTCCCCCCTTAACCTTCTCTTGTGGAGGCTAAACAGGTTCAGGTCCCGTAGCCTCTCCTCATAAGGCCTGCCCTGCTGACCCCTGATCATACGAGTGGCCCTCCTCTGGACTCTTTCCATATCGTCCACGTCCCTCTTGAAGTGTGGCGCCCAGAACTGGACGCAGTACTCCAGCTGCGGCCTGACCAGTGCCGCATAGAGGGGGAGGATCACCTCCCTGGACCTGCTCGAGATGCATCTGTGGATGCATGTCTAGAACCTAATTATTAGGGGGTAACCTTAACTTTGAAGACATCTTAGACTAGAGTAAATGCTGCATTATTAATGAGCAGGTTAGCTGAAGTTTCTTTGCCTATCTGCCCTCCTGTGGGGGCTGTCCGTGGGGTTTTCTGCCTGCATAGTTCCTCAAGGCTCTGTAGGAGGCCCTTCCCCCAATCTCCCACATGTCTGGGCCTGAAGAGAAGCCTCTGGACTGAAGCCCTGCTTCATGCAGGCTTGTAACAGGAATTGTGTTTGTTTGGCTCTTAGCCCAAGAGCCACCCCTGCCTGGAAAGGGGCTTCATCTCCAGGACGGGAAGCAGCCTCTTTCCTTGCTCTGTAAGCTGTTCAAGTGTTTAAAAATAATGCTCCGGACATTCTGTCCAGATTGGAGGCATGTGCGAATCGATTCTCCACCAAACTGCCCCATAATAAGGGTCAGGGTGACAGCCCCACCTTCCTGGTGTTCAGACTGTTCCTGACTGATTGTACTGAGCTCGGCAGGGTAGGGCCCAAACTCCACAATCTAATCAGGGTGCCCATGATTTCTGCTGCACTCATTTCTGCAGGCTGGTTCCCTGGACAATCAGCAGAGTGCAAGAGAAACATGGATGCTCGTGCTTCTGGAAGAGATGCTGGACTCTCCTTCCAAATCTCAGTGGGTACCAACACTTAATTCAAATGGCCTATTGGATAAGCCTGTGATGGCCTTGAACATTGTCATTACTTCCAAGAGAGAGATTGGTTGTTGTTTTTTTTCAAATAAGCCCCGCCCCCCAATCCAAGAAATGACCAGAAACCTCAACATGTTGTGTGGGGCAGCGAGGCAGCCATCTCATAGCTCGTTCTATGCATTCTCATTTGTTCGGCAGCGAGGAGTGCCCAGCATGTGGGCATGGTTGTTGTACTCCATGAGCAGCAGTGTCTGACCAGACCATGCCTGTACCTGTTTTGTCATGCTCCCTCCATTTTCTGTGCTCCTTTTGTCAGTGAGAAGGAACAACTATAGTGCAGAAAAAGTAGGAATTACTTAAATTAATTTTTTGCTGCCTCATACTTCTTTCCTTTCCCTTTTTCAGGAATGATTCTCATGCCACAAAAAAAGGTCTTGTTGCTTCATCTTTCCCTCTTTTTGCTTATTCTTAGAGTAATCTCTATGACTGTGAGGCAGCCATGATCATTCTTCTGATTGACAAGCTTAGGCCATTTTGGACTTCATTAGTAGGTTAATTAGCCATTTTCTGATCCATCTCCTGGTTGTTTGGGATTTAATATTGCAGTAGGACAGTAGATGCTCCATCTTTCCTAGACCCAGTCACTGCCTCTGACTGGCTGTCAACAAGCTATGTACCATGGGTAGAGACCACTCTTGTAGACTTAAGCAGGAAAACATGGACTAGGAGGAGATGCTCTCAGTGAAGTAGGTTTTCAGTGTGAGAACCTGAAACAGCCTGGACCTGGCCTATGTCCTCTGCTTGAAGGATCTCAGCTACTTGTTATATTTAAAACCAATGGCCTTTTCACTCAGTCAGTGGTCCACCTTGCAGCAATCTCTGCCTGCCACCCACCTTAGGTCAGTGGCTTTCAACCTTTTTTCATTTGCAGACCCCTAAAAAATTTTGAATGGAGGTGCAGACCCTATTTGGATGGTAAGTGTGGGTATTTGCATACTTTTGATTGCTCATAGTCATATTTTATGGACCCCCTTAGACAGTCTTTGCACCTCCAGGGGTCTGTGGACCACAGATGGAAAATCACTGACTTAGGTAGCCCTTTTTTGTTCTTCCACACCATAGTACTGGAATGTCTCAGAAGTCTGCAGCATGGTTGGTTAGTTGCACTAGTCAGTTAATCTGCTTCTCTTTGGGATGTCAGTTTTATCCTCCTGATGCACCTGGGATGTACAAACCACTCTTTGAATGTTTGCTAGCTACAGGTAGAGGGGATCTCTACTAGCACATACTCGAGAAGAAAGTAGAGTTATGCACCCTGCAGGAAGAATGGCTTTTGAGACACTGTAGTTAGTCTGGATCTTGTTCTCTGCTTTCCCTGTCTATTTAATGGAGTGCTCCACTGCCAGTGGTTTTGAACTACAAGGGAACTGAGGGTGGTGGTAGTGGGCTACTAGATCTGTGCTTTGTCCTTCTGTGGGAACTGGAGGGGGCAGTTGGGCACAGGGCATATGCTCATCCTTAATGGACTTGAGCATGGGGCATATGCTTCTACAACGGGTTTCACACTTCTTTACCTACTGAGAGTTAAAGACTTCACTTGTAAGCCATTTACCACTATTTTAAAATTTGGAAGGATAGAAAAATGGACTTAAAATGAAAGACAGCTAAAAATAGTACTTAGGTTGCTATTCCATTGGACATTTCACAGAACAATGGTAATACCAGCACTGTACAGACAGTGCCTTGTCTTGTACAGCAGTCTTATTTACAGGACAAACCAAGTAAAGCAAAGTGCCCTTGCTTAATTTAAACCACCAGGGGAAAAGAACAAATACAGTCTTTCAAATGAATAGGCTAGTAAGTGATGAATGCATAATTAGCCAGACCCCCACCTTGTCATTTTATATGCAGGTAATCCCTGTGCCCCTTAAGAAAGTAATGAAGTCCAATTTAGGCATAGAAGTCTGCCAACAGTCAATTGCAGAAGTGAGTCTTAAAATTAATAGTCATTTAAAAGTAATACTAATGATTGTTGCTGTACAACTGTTTCCTTTGACACTGGCTGTTACTTTAAGTATGTATCAACCTTGTTATGCTGATTAAAACTGGCAGTGTCTCTTGTAGTCTAGTGACTCAAATTAGCAAATTTGACTGGAAACTTATGCACCTACTTCTGGGCAGGCAAAACAGATTGAACTGCAAAACTTAAGTGTTTAAAGCAAGGATTTAAAGTCTGCTTGATTGGGCGCTATTGACTATAAATCTAAATGCCATTTCACATTTTATTCACATCTGTTTTTCAGCATTTATCTTTGTGGGAGTTCAACCATTGCAAACATTTGAAAAAATATACAAAAGTCTAGTTTAAAAAATCTTGGCCTTTTGCAACTGTGAAAGCATTTATTCATCTACTGAATTATCCTCCTCAGAAGCAAGATCTTGGTGGTCCGTGTTTGGGAGAGATTAGACAATTTTTATGGGAGAGTCTACATACGCTGTATATTTTAAATTGATGACAGCACTGCCCAACAAAAACAAATGGATATTTTTTTTCTCTTGTTTTATTGTATAGGACCTAATGGATGTGGAGACAGTCTCATGTTTGTTGTAGGAGGCAGCTGGTTAAAGGTCTAACTATAAAGTTTTCTTATAAGACGCAAAGGTCCAACATTTGTGGTGGGTGTTTCTTCTATGTTGCATACAAAAGCAGTATTATACTCTCTGTTGTGCTTTTAGGCAAAACAGTTTCAAAAGACATAATTCAGTGTTTCATGAATTTGTTATTTAAGATTCCCCTCCCTTTTAATTCTAGTTTACTATGAAATCTGGAAACTGGGGAGAAGATTTGGAACCTGAAACATAATTTGTGGCTGAATTCCAGGGGCCCAAATTTTCCTTTTTATTATAGGTGTGGTTGCTGCCTCGCAATGCTCTAAGTACAACAGGAGAAACGTTGCTCCTCCACGAATTCCACTGTTTTATTTTTCCATTCATTCTTCCTCCTCTTTTTTATGCTGCTGACCTGCATTGCAGGAGCTCTTAATTTTGCAATACAGTTTTACTGGAGCCTGCTTTCCGTATCCAGGTTGCCTTTCATCAGAAACGATTTTAAAAATAAAAGACGTAACCAAAGTGTTGCGTAGTACTGTCATTGACAGGGAAAATATTAGTTGGTTGTCAAGGATGTCTCCTTTACTGGTCTTCCCCTTGGACCTGAGCCAGGCCTGTGGCAGTTACTCTAATCAACACATCCTGCTCTAGCACTTCAGCTGCTTGAAACTATGACAAAACCAGAATCAGTCAAAACTTGCCCTCATTTTGTCAGCAAAACACAACAACTAACACCCAGTGCAGTTTTGAAGGACCAGATCATACATTTGCCAGGAAATTGGGGGCGGGAGGGAAACCTAGTTGACTTCTGCTCAGAGCATCTGGACTGGTTCCAACTGAGAACAAATTAAAACCAAGGAAATCAGCTTTTTCACACAGCCTTTGAGAGCTTGTATGCACTTAGGCAAAGCTGGCACTACTATTGAAATCAAAGGCAATTTTGCTGGTAAGGTCAGTAGGGCTGAAGTCTTTCCTTTTGTGTTTCCATACCTAAAGTGCAAGTTACTAATATCTTCCAAGTTATCCTATACCTAAACTCCAGTCCCTTCAAATAAGGTGGGTTATAAAGGAAAGGGAAGTTGACTATTTCTGCAGCTATTGAGATTTGCAAGTCCTCCAATCACAGGCAGCCGGTTACAGGGTAAGTAGTTCCACCTGTTGGCTGGCTTCAGATTACAGCTGTTCTCAGAGGGATTTTCAGCTTTTGGGAAACACTAAATGGCCTTCTTCAAATGCAAAACTCCAGAACTCTTGGTTCTGAGATGATCCCTTTTATTAGACCAACTGGAAATCGCAAAAAAAAAAAAAATTATCTTTTTCTGCAAGCTTTCGGGCATGCACGCTTTTTCCCTTCTTCAGGCTCAGGGAAAATTTAAAGATGTTAAAAAGTCCCCACAGGTAGAAAATAAACTTTAAATGCTTCTTTAAATACCATTTGCAACAACAGGCTGGCGAGGTGTGTGTGTGCTTGGGACAGAAGAAGATGCATGTCTGCAGGGGAGACTCTTGTGTGGACCCTTTCTTCTCTGTTTCCTCTGTGAAGTGTCTGTAACTTGAGCCCAGGCTCCACTGACCCCTTTGTGCCTCTGTTTCCTTGGACACCAGAGGCAGGAAATAACTAGTACCAAACACAACGCACCGCAGCCGGATTCCAGGCTCCTGCTCCAGGACCAGGGCCCTCTGCCTGGGATCATGAAGGATCTACTGACCACACGAGACCAGGATTGCTGGAAGGAGTTGATTGAGAAGGAGTTATTCAGTAGAGTCGGCTGGAACACAAAATATAGGCAGAAATTTCCCAGGCTCCAGCCCTGCAGTGGTCCCAGGACGAAATGCTTTCTGCCAACTATCTTCTCCTCCAGGGAGCAGGAGGAAGGGAATCAGGGGGAGGAAACTGGTTTCAAGAAAAATGGGATAAGCCATCAAGAGAGGCAGCCAAAGGATGTCAGCCTTCCCAGGAAGCAGGAAGAGGGGGTTCAGGAGCCCCTTCTTCCTGAGATGAGACCTGCATCCCCTGGAACAATGCGTCTGCTGTACCAGGGCATATCCCGGGAGGGCAAAGGGAGGCACCTGTATCTGCAGGAGAGAAAGCAGAAGAGCCCAGAGGATAAATTCTCTTATCCAGTGCTGTCATCCTGGGAGTATGGCTGGCGCTTAGGTAAGGTGGAAAGTTCCTTGTAGAATAATTGTGTTGGATGAAAATCCAGCCCGGAGTAATGTTGTTCAGTTTCTTTCTCCTCTTTCCTACCCTGCTGGTTTAGTCCCCCTGGACTACAGCCATAAAAATAAAAAGGGTTAACTCTTACTTTGTTTCCCTTGAGTTATTAGTGCATCTCCATGGCTCCGGTTTCACTAGTGTCAACGCATGGGCTTAACTTTGGTCTCCTGAACAGGCCTGTTGGTGTCTTTGGGATAACTTAGTTGAACAGTGTACGTTTATAGTGCCAGGGCATAATTATTACATATGACTTATTTAATTTGCCTGGTGCCTAACCTGCTTTTTTTGGGGGGAGGGGAGAAGGTGGGTGGGTGTGTCTTTACAGGCAGTCCTTGGACTTGCGACACAATTGGTTCCTGAAAACCACATCTTAAATCAAAACGTTGTAACTTGGAACCAATTTTCTCACAAGAAACAATGTTATAAATGGGGGATTAGTTCGTGAACAAAAGCCCAATACCCTATTTTCACCCAGAATTTTGGACTTCCTTGAGGTGACTTTGCTGGACCTTTTGAAGGGCTTTTGGCTGGAGTCTTCTCAGGAGTCTTGGCTGCAGGTTTTTCCGGAGTCTTGTCTGCTTGCTTAAAGAAAGTGTCTAAGGAAGTTTGGACAGATGTTCTCCAGGGAGATGGTGACACAGCAAACTTGTTTGCTGGCGTGGCGTGGCGTCACGTTGGATCAAGCGTTGTAAAGTTGAAACTAACATCAAAGTTGAAACAAGGTGTCAATTTATATCACTGTAAGTGCGAAATGTTGTAACTCAGAATGTTGTAAGTCGAGGACTGCCCGTATTTAAAAAAAAATTAGTTGTTCAATTTTGCTGAAAACTGTAGCAAAATAGCAGTTATTTCAGGGTATGCCTGGGATCCAAAACAAGACTAATGTGCCTTTAGGAAAGGGTACTGGGTGTGGGCCTCTTCCTCTTCCTGGCTAGGATCCCAGCCAATAACAGGAGGAGGAGGCAATCTACTTAGGGCTGCAGTGCAGTATGGTGTTTCCTCCTGCAGGCTGAATTCCTCCATGCTTTCATGCTACATTAAAAACAAAAACAAAAAAACCCATATAGCAAGTACCTCTCTGGAAGCTTGCAAAAGTCAGGATATCCAGAGGCACATATCTCACTTTTACCTAATTAATATTCCAGATTGTGACTGTCGCAAGCTGGGGAAATCAACTAATGTATAACCTGCTCTGTACAAAATAGGCAAGGGGGCTCCTGAGCACAGTTTTTGAGGTGCTGGTTTCATGGGAGTGAAGGATATTCAGCTTTATGATGTAGGGTTAGGCCTGGTACGTAAAGGCAAATTTATGTTATCAGTGTGACTATCAGACTGTTTAATGTATTAAAATAATTGCATATTCTTATTTTTCAGGAGGCTTTGTTATAGAAGGCAAGGCTCCAACACATGCCAAGTCTAGAATTGTAAGGGATACTTTCTACATCAAGAATGGAATCTTCCACCATCCATCAAAAAGTGACAAGTTATCGTGAGCTTTGATGTTTGCTGTGTATATTAGTAATGCAGAACTGTGGGCTTGTTGCCTAGCAGGGCTGTTTGTTTTTAAGTCAAGTTATGCAAACTCTGTAACGATTTCCTCCTTTAATTGCCCATTCTATGGGAAAGAAGTTTTAAGTTTTCTTACTCAGACCCTCCTCTACTTACTACATAATTTAACTTTCAAACTTATTTTAAATGCACTTTTTGGATTTACTTGCATGTGCCAGATAAATTGTGTGTCTTGGTTTGATAAGAAACCATAGGTTTTCCTCTGCTGCTTTGTTTTTATTTGTCCTGTTTAAAGACTCTACAGATGAATGAGTCTAGAGGTTACTTGTGTAGAGCTAAGCAACAGGCACCGAGTCAAACAACGCTCATTCAGGAAAAGACGTAATACATTTGTAGGTAGTAAAATGTCTAAACTAAATATTCTGTGTCATTTTATATAGTGTCTAATATACCAACAAATAACCTCAGGCTTTCACTGCAATTTAGTAGTCACTTGAAGTCTCCCTTAATGTCTTTCCAGGGCTATAAATGACTAGAGAACCTAACTGTTATGGGGTGTCCAAAGATCAGTAGCTTCTAAAACAACACCATATTTTACCCTTAGATGACTCTGATGTAAACATGGGAGTCTGAAACCATGAGTTTTCATCTCTTTCCGATACTTAATTTCTTTCCAATTTTGGGCTAGTTACTTAACTGTTATGTCCATGTTTGTGAAAGCACTTGAGGAATGAAACACAGTTAACTCTTTTTAACACAGCATCTGATGAAGTAAACTTACAAAAGCTTATGGTGCACATCTCTGATTTCATTGGTCTGTAATTTGCAAATCTACTCTACCTTGTGCCCAGCTCTTTTTTGTCATTAAAATCAGTCCTCCTTAGAAGCCTTCATTTCTTTTAAATCAATGCCTTTCAACAGTTCATGAAATATCTTTTACCTTTTTCACCGTTTCTCCAGCTTCTGTCCTGATTCTAGCTTTCATATAGCCATCTTATCCTGTGCTCTTTCCCGCACAAGAAGAGAGGCCAGAGTGCTTCCAGGGTGGCACAAAAAATTATACAGAGGAGAGGGCCCAAGTCATAGTGAAGGATACTTTGAGTTGCATTAGCTCTAGACTGGATTTTTGCTTAGCAAGTTTGAAGTCAGTCAAGGGTATTGTACAAGGCCACTAATTTCTTGCCCCATACCTAGGTCTTCCCACACCTCCTCATACTCCTCGTGCTCATGCTCCTTATACCTTCAGGGTGCCACCAGAGGAGGAGGGTAAGCTGATGCTATAAAATTGGCAGCCTCAGCCCTATCCATGCCTACACCCTGTCTATATCCACCCCAGTCAGGTTTACTAGACCTGAATTACTTTGTCACTGTCTTGGGCAGTCAGCCCTCAATCCTTGTTTATTGGTGATATAGACTTATGATTTAGAATTGGTGATAGGGACTTATGTACTCAGTAAGAATCAATCTGCTGCTACAGACCAACTGTTGATGGTCTTCATCTATCTCTGCACCTTCGTTTCCTCAGGAAACCACTGCATATTGTGCTAACCCTCAAATGATAATGCTGAAGCACAAACAGTAAAACTGTGCCTCAAGCACAAAAGCAGCTAAGGAATCTCTGTGGGGTCCAGTAATTAGGGAAAGGAAGAACAGCAAATAATATTCTGCAAGAAATAGCTTGGAAAAGTTCTTATGCTGGGCTCTGTAGTGTGAATGGTATTCTGTACCTACCCCAGATGTGTCTGCGCCATTGGAAAAAATTTGCTGGTACTAACGCCTGTCTGGAAAGGTCAAACTTCCTGGTTCATATTAGTGAATGCTTATTTTAAAATGAACTTTCCCCATGTGATGGTAACTCAAAGATATGAAAACATCTTAACTAAACATTTATTAATATGCACTGTGAAGCCTTCTATTTCAAGGGAAATGTATGAATCTCCCAAAGTTTCCCTGCACTGTGCACCCCAGCATGAACAGGGAAAACGACTACCCAGCATTCTTTCTGTCGTTCCTTGAAGCACCACAGGTCAATGCCAAGGCCCCCCTCAGAGCCCAACAGGAAATAGCCTGATCTACCAAAGCAATTTGTCATTAAAAGTCTACGACAGTAATTAATAATCAATAGGCTGATTCTTTTGAAAGGTTATCAAAATAGTTCTGTTGGAGTAAAAAATCTGTTTCTTGCCAAATATTCATTTTAAGTTAATGATACTTTACAAGGACCCTTTGGGAACACGTCTTTAAAGTATACTTTAGAATTGTCAGACTTATATTTTACATTCATAGCTGTGCACATACGTCTGCATGTTTTGAATGGTATAGGGTTATACAAAGTTATTGCTGTCACCAAGTCTATCAACTTTCCGAGGACTTATACCTTGCTTAACTCTCAATTAATTTTAGGAGGGTAACATTCAGGTTTTTCATAACATAAAGAAAAGGCAAATCTATCTGATATTACTTTGTTAAAAAAGGGTGGGAGAGTATATAGAAGAGGAGGCATATGAACAGATATTTGGGAGTTCTTTAGCATTCTTTAACTGTTTAAGGTCCCAGTACTGCAAATACTGACACGTGATTAATTTAAAGCATGCGTGCAGTCCCATTAACAGTACTGGAGTTCAGTGTGAATAACTGTCTGACAAAATGACACCCTTTTTCTTAATCACTGTATCATACTTAAATAGAGGTTTCTGGTTCCGTTGCCAGTATGTAAATTCCTATTTCTAAATTGCTATTCTTGTTGACCTATATTGTAAAATACAATGCAGGCATTAACATCTGAGAACATGAAAATACTCTATTTACAATTATATTTTATATATAAGCCCTCAGTGGTGGTGGTTTTTATTTAAAATAGCAAGTAAACCAAGCCTGTGTATGGAAAGAAAATAAATAGTTTTATGATAAATAATAATGAAAGGGTTGCTTTAATTAACCCTTTAGGCTAAGTACAGATGGTCAAAAAGCCTAAGGCTGAATCGATTCAGTCTTTGCAGGTCAGTCTAAGCTGTAGAGGTTAAACTGAGAAACAATTGGACAGACATTTGGTTTTGATTCAGGAAATGCAGCCCCATGCCTGCAGTGGCGCAGGGCAGATGCCGGGGGGCACTACAGCATGGCTGTCTGGCATGTAGCCCACATGAGCTGTATGTTTGCTTCCTCTTCCTGCTGCCCCCAAGCTCTATGGGCTTTGGAGTCCAGAATCACAGTAGCAGGACTTTGCAGGGTTGCTTATCACTTCCTGCTTCCAGGTGCCGCTAGGATTTGTGGTCCACAGTTGCACCCAGCAGTAAGTTTTTAGCAGGGCAGGGCAACTCTGTATTTGGGGGAAGGGAAGTTTAACCCCCCTCCCTGGCCCCAGACACCAGCCAGGGTTTGCCAGAAAAGGAGGGGCAGTCCCTGCCTCTTCCCCCTCCCCCCAACCCTTCTCTGCTGGAGCAGACAGCACAGCCAAGCCCAGGGCTGGAAAGCATGCTGGGATGTTGAGGGAGTGATTTAACCTGAACCAGGAAGGGGTCTGGGACAGAAGTTTCATAAACCAGTTTGACCCAAATCAGCCATTTTGAAACTTGTTTATGTGCACTGAGCTTTTGTTCTGTTACAGGTTTAAACCAAATTCTGATGACTTAAACTGGTTTATGTGTAACTTCTGTCCCTAGCCTTAAAAATAGAGCTTGATTAGCATGTGTGCAGTAACACATTGGTGTTTCGTGTGAAGAACTCCAGATAAAAGTCACAAGTTCAAAGAGACTGACAGATATATTTAGTCGTGTTTGAGTAATGTGTGTTGTTAGGGCGTCCCCTTGTGGCACTGTTGGGGGGATTTTTTTTGCCAGGAGGGTGGGGTGGTTTGATAGGACTTTTGCTACAGCCTAATTGCATCTATTTAAAAGCTAAATAGAGAATCCCTAAGGCACTGGGACTCTCCAGAAAAAAACATGGAGGGGCAGGGAATACCTCAAGATTTTCCTCCCAGGATACTTCTGAATTCTGCTGGCAAGTGTTGCTTCTGGCAAACACTGCTGCTGGTGGAAGCAGGAGACTGTTGTAAAAGCCAGCAGATCCTGAGAGCTCTGCATGGAGGTCAGGGATATCTGAAAGGAGGCCTTGCCACCACCACATTGTCTGCAGTTGTCTGCATGGCTCCTATGGAGAGACAGGCAGTGCTTTTTTTGCACCATGATACCAAGTCAGCACCTCCTTAAAGTAGCTATCATTGCTTGCAGTAGCCCTCTCAGGAGTTAATACAAGCTGTAGAAAGAGGATACCCAGTCTTGATACACGCCTGATGTGACCTCACCAAAGATCTAGGAGAAAAAGGATTTCTAGTTCCTGATGTGCAGGCTTTTAGGAGTGTGCAAAGCGGGCTGTATTCGATTCGGATTTGGCCCAGTTCAGGGGGCAGTGATTCGATTTGCTGATTCGGATCACTGTCCCGACAGATTCGATTTGGTCAAATCTGAAGATTCGATTCTGATTTGGAGTATCAGCAATTCAGCCATATTCAGTTTTATATTAGCGCAGTGCAAGATTTCAATGGGTGTTTCGTTCTGAAGCTGTTTCCACGCATTTGGAGCGCAAAACAGCAAAACCAAAATAGCAAAATTGAAATGAAATGAAAGGCTACGAAACAGCTTTGAAACGAAATGAGGGCACTCAAAACATTTCAAAAGTTTCAAAATGTTTCGAGTTTTGAAACCCGGGCTTGCTTGCAGCTGAACAGAAATTAGGGAGGGAGGGGGAAGAAGGGGAAAGGACTAATCTAATATTTACATGTGTAGCTGGCCAGTGACTGATCCTTCCCTGAGTTCCCTTCCAATCCCAGTGCTCTGGGGGAGGGATGGAAAAACTGCATAAAAAGCATTGTTTGAACTGAGCTTTCTCTGTGCCTTGGGGTCAGTTTACTGAGCTGTGTCTTTCAGCAGCTCAGCAGTATCAGCACCTATGCACCTATCTCCTTGAAACCCAGAAGGCTTCATGGTTTCAGCAGGGGCTGCTGAGACATGCCTGCTGTTTTCACCCTGTTCCTCCTTAACACACACGTGACACAAGTTTTGCTTGTCAGCACTTTGAGGTGCAGTTTCCCAGAAACCTTAAAGCTTGGCAGGCTTTGTGGCCTCAGCAGGGGCTACCATTCCTGATGTTTTCATTCAAATCAGGAAAGAAATGACAAAGTTATAGGCACTTTCATGATTCCCTATTATAGCCTATGGGCTAAACGTCAAAACACGTTGAAACAGCAAGGAAAAAGCAAAACAGTTTCAATGAAACAAAACTAAACAATGCTTCAAAACAGTGAAATGAAACACTGTTCCTTAAAAATGGCAAAATGGAAGTTGAAGTGAAACGGTGCTGTTTCACACAGCCCTACTTTAAAGGTTTTTTCTACATACCTTGAGGTACCAGGCACGGCTCGTGAATGCTGAGATGGTGGGGCAGATGGAGCATCCCACAGGAGCATGGGATGGCCCCCTGCATGCTTGGTGGTAGCACCCCCCACCCCTGTGCCCTCCCAGCTTGGCAATTGGCTGTGGGGGGACTCCAGGTATCCTCCCAGACCCAGGAGGCACCAGTTGCCAACCTGAGGGATTGGTGGGGTCCCCTGTGTGCTTTGCGGTGGACCTGGAAGTGGACCAATGCTTCTGTTCCACTTCCAGGTCCACTGCTGAGCGCACAGGGGACCTACCTCCCTGTGCTCCCATGGGATGTTCCATCCACCCCACCATCTCAGCATTCATGAGCTGTGCCTGGTACCCTGAGGTATGTAGAAAAAACATATAAGCTGTCTATGGCCAAATCATTGAATCTTTCCAAATCAATTCAGAGGCTTCTGATTCGATTCAGAGAGATTAATTTCTGATTCGATTCGGATTCAGAGATTTGGCTGCCAAATCGGGCCGAATCTCCTCCAAACTGAATCAGCAGCTGAAGCTTCACGCATCCCTACAAGCTTTGTGTGAGCCTTGAGGTAAGTGTCCTCCCTCTTTCTCCCCCCACCCCGTGATGGGCACATTGCAGTGGTTTAGGTACACAACAGTACAGGGGAAATGTGCATAAAACGTATTTTCACTGAATGGCGTTTTTCAATACCCCTGTGAACATTTCAGTTAACGAAGTTGAAGCCTTATTTCACATCCTACATAAGACTAACCTATTTACTGTCTAGGCTCAAAATGTTGGTGATCAAAATACTAACTCAGGCAGCAATATCTTTCAGCCCGGTGAAGACGTAATGAATGCAAAATTAAGCTTGAATTAAAATTGTTTTTCACAGAGCATTTACAAGGAAAGGTTGAAGCCCAGGGTAATGTCTTGGATTTACTGAATCTATGATTTTTGTCTTTGACTTCATTGGAGCCCAGATTTGACCGGAGGTTTTTCTTCAAGGTAATGAGCATTTTTTCCATTGTTCATTGAATGAACAAAAGTGAGTGCTCTGTTGTTCTTATTCAGCTAGTTATGCAGCATGCCAAGTAAGATTCTTATCTGATGACATACAGCTGCTCCCACCATTTGCTCTATCCTGCCAGTGCATATTTCTGTGGACTGTTTCCAGTCTCAGATGTGTGAACAGATTTTTAAAATGGTCACTCACAGTATGTTTCCTTGTTAAATACTCTGTGGACAGTAAGTAAATAGGGCAAGAGCCAAAAAATTGTCATTCTTTGGTTCCAAAACTCATTCATAGTCACTGAGCAGAGAGATGCTTTAGAGGTCAGGTGTACTGCACCAAAACAGACAACCTCTGTGGTTTGTGTAGTTGACTGTATAAAGTGTAATTGGTACAAAGAAGTATCCGGTGTGACATATGTACCTGCCAGCTACAGGTGATATTCAAGGTTAACAATAAAAATGTTCTTCTTTTGTGTGGTCAGGTTGCCTGCTATGCTACTGCCACCTGGAAACAGAGGAAATATATGCTGGAGTGAAAAGGCACGACGGTGGCAATCTGTCCAGAGCAGGTTGTAGCATTAAAAATGTCATTGCAGTTTATGAGTCAGGGGTGTATTTGGTAGCTGTGTTGGTCTGAGACAAAAAGACATATACAAAAAACTAGAACTCTTGGTTCCAAAATGATACTTTTTATTAGACCAACTGGAAAATGGCAAGAAAATTGTCCTTTTCTGCAAGCTTTCAGGATCAAAATCCCTTTGTCAGTTTATTTCCTACCTATGGGGACTTTTTACCATCTTGTACCATCTACACTTTTCCCAGAGCCTGACGAACGGACTTTGATCCTGAAAGCTTGCAGAAAACTACAATTTTCTTGCCATTTTCCAGTTGGTCTAATAAAAGGTATCATTTTGGAACCAAGAGTTCTAGTTTTTTGTATGTCTCATTGCAGTTTATCTCACTAAGTGCCAAATAGAGATTTGCAACAGTGCCACAAGGGGATGCCCTAACAACACAATTTTACTCAAGCACAACTAAATATACCTAGAGATGTGTGGTATGGGGGAAAAAAAAAGAAAGAAAGAAAGAAAAAAGAAAATTGGCATATCCTAAACAGGATGGAGTATTTGCAAACAGAGAATGAAAATGCTTGTAACAGTTGCCTATGGATTGGGAAGAAGGGAAATTGTAAGGCTGATTTTCAGATTTCTTTTACTTTTTTGAAGTGATTCCATCTTATGCTCTCCTGTTTCTCAGCATTTTGGTAAATGGAGAAAGCAGCAGTCAGAATGTGCCTTGGGCCCATGTAGTAAATGCCACATCAATGGAAATAGCAAAACAAACTGCTGCTAATCAGCATATATTCGACTATTTCAGTGCAGTATCAGTGTTGCAGAAGTTTGCAATATGGCCCACCAACAGCAGCGGGTTCATCAGTTATCTTTTCTGACTGAAGCAACTATTTAAAGCCTTCATTCAACAAGGCTTTTCCTTTTTGGAAACCATGATCAATATCCAAGATGGCAAAATTTAAACCACCATATACAAGAAACCCCCAGACAAAACATATATTATCTATACAGAGCCAGTGATCACCCTAAACACACCAAGAAAGCTATAATTTGCAGCCAAACTCTCTGATACCACCACATTTGCAGCAAGGACACTCCTCAAGAGAGAGAGATCACACTTTTGAAAGAGCCACCCAGATACCACATGAAGATTTGCTGCAGTATGAAAAGAAAATCCCCACAAATTGCACACCATTAGTTATGACATATCACCCTTCCCTGGAACCTACACAGAAAATCTTCAAACAATTGCAACCCATGCTAGAAGAAGACCCCATTCTTAAAGAGATCTTTCCAGAGCTACCCATCCTAGCTTTTAAACAAAACCGAACCTCACTAACTTCATCACCAGAATGCAAACTCCCTACGATCCAAACCACAGCCACTGGATCCAGACTATGCCAGGACAAAAGAATGCAAAACCTGCCAACACATCTCCACCACCCCCACAGTTACTACATCCCACAACAGAACCATCACCATTCCCGGATCTTACACCTGTACCTCCAGAAATGTAATATATCTCATCCAGTGCACCAAATGCCTTGACAGAAAATAGGTAGGAGAAACAAAACAACAACTGCGCGCCAGAATGAATGCACACCGGCAATCAATCAAAGACAAGAATACGCAATACCTGTGGGTGCCCACTTCTCGCAGGACACTCACTCCCTCTCTGATCTCTCAGTTCTAACTCTCAAAGGGGACTTACAAAATACCTTTCGTAGTGGAGCCTATGAACTTTCTATATAGAAAGGGCTTAGTCTGTCTGGCTGTCTGTGTGTCTGTCTTTAATGCTTTTGGCTAACTGCGCATGTGCCACCAAGAGGGCAAGTGGTGATTGGCTGCGGGGGCCCAAGTTCAAGCTGGTGCTGGGGAAGTTTGTGGTGGCGGTGAACACGCCCCAGCCGCCCGAGCAGCAGGGCTTCCCAATGTACCCTGCCTGAGGGCAAAGGGTGGGGTCACGGAGGTGGCACCCCACCCTGCTGCCCATTCCTGCCACCCCTGAGAACAGCTGGCAGGGAGGGGCAGGGGGAGGGGGAGGTGGCGGGCAGGGAGGGAGGTGAAAGGGGGTGGTCACAGAGGAGGGGAGGAGAGCGGGGCAGGGGGAGGCAAAGGGAGAGGTGACAGGGGCAGCTGTTGTCAGGGCTGGGCAGTGGCAGGGAAGGGGAGTGAGGTAGGAGCCCAGACAACAGCAAGCAGGAAGGGGGAGGCAGCAGGCAGGAAGGGAGGCTGGCCTGGGTGGGCACACGGTGGGGGGAAGTGAAGGCGGGGGGGTCATGATGGTGGCTGTTGTTGGAGCTGGGTGGTAAGGAGTGAAGGAAGGGAAAGAAGTGGGGAGGGGAGGAGGGGGTCATAGTGGCGGTGCCCCCCACTGTCTGGCCCCGACAAAAGCCGGTAGGGAGGGGGAGGAAAGGAGGGGATCCGGGGGGAAGCCCCACTGTGAGGTGGAGGTGGGTGAGGGGAAGAAGCCCCTGCACCAAAAGCTGGAGGAGGTGGCAGCAGAGGGAGTCTTTACATGTCTGACTTTGAAGGGTGAATGGGGAGCGAGAGGGAGGGCATGTAAACACTCCCTGAAATCCATCTATCTTGATGGGCAAGTAGCTAGTTGTTTCCTAAATCTACTGGATACTAAAACATAGACTCAATATTGACAGTGGTTTTATGGCACATTATAACCTGCCTAACATCTGATTCACCGGGTACCTGCCGAATCTGACCTCTTACATTCTTCTTTTCCCCCACCTTTTCTCCCCTCCCCTCCCCTCCCCTATTTTTCTGCCCTTTGTCTTCCTAATTTTCAACTATTTCCTTTTTCATAGATAGCCTCTTTTTTACCTTGTGTTACTATCACTGGGCTGTCTCCCTTTTGCCTTCCCCCCCCTGCTTTTTCTACCCCTCCCCTTCCCTGTTTTACCTTTTGTCTTTCTAATTTCTACCCATGGGTGACTGGTGCTTCCTAATACTGGGGGGCACTGATCGCTGACTAAGGGGTGAGGGGTGGAGGGGAAGCGGCATGCTTCCATGCATATCCCACGGCCGGGCAGCAAGGCACATGGCACTGTGCCACACTGTTTCCAAAGGCTGCAGCAAGGCCGAAGCAGGCAGAGCCCAGCTTGCTTCACAGCGGCAGCCCGCCCTTGCCCCATGCGAAGATCTCGGGGAGGTGGGTGGGGTTGAAGTAAAAAAAACTCTCTCGGTTCGTTTCTTTGGAGGCTCAATGAATATTAATGATCCTTCAGGCACACATTGTTGGTGATACAAAAGGGTATATATTTGCAAATAGGGTCAGAGAGAGAGACAAAAGATCAAACGCTCTGCCCGCGGAGAACACCCATCAGTTGGCTTTTATCCCCTCTCTCCTGAACACGTGTAGAGAAGCAGGAACTCTTACAACTCATTTCCGGTTCATACAAACATGCATGTGAATACGTCACATCATACATCGCATGTGTATTACAATTAACTACTTAAGTATGCGGGGCGGATAGGCTTAATATGTATTAGCTTATTGCGCGTGCTTAGAAGGGACCCGAGGTTATTCAAGGTTCAACCCCAAGGCTAAGATGGCAATTACTCTTATCTAGCCTAAAAAAATGTGGGCGCCATGAAAGAAAGTGTGATTTAGTGTAACAAAGAGATAGTAAATTTGCAGAACAAAGAGAGAGTGATACCTTAGTACAAAGAGCCCTTGGTAGTTTTCCCTTCAATTTCCAACCCCCCCCCCCCCCACTAAGGAGACAAGGAGGGCTAGCAGCTGTGTTTTTCTAAATCTGCTATTGATAATGCATTTTTAATAATATTTCTAACAATATCCCCCCTCAAGATGCTTTCTGATCTTTACTTCATTTGGGCATATCAAGATAATTACGAGGAATTTTTCTGAGGACCATGACTTTTGCTACAGTCTGTGCTTTTAGAGGGACTGCTGCGACCTGCATTCCTTCTACTGTGGTGGTTATCAATCTAGTAAGACAAGGAATAAGGCAAGGGATAAAAATCAAACCAGTTAGAGCACACAAAAGCACAAACCCTACTTTTTTCCACCAGGGTCCTCCAAATAATTGAAACCACCAGTCCTTATTCCATGTGGTTTCCCACGTTTGTATTGGTACATGGGCTATTTTCCTAATCTCTTTGGCAATCTCTAAGACGGCTTTTCCGTTGTCATCTATTTGGAGGCAACAATTAGAAAGGTTGAGCTTTCCGCAGACTCCGCCATCCTCTGCAAGTAAATAGTCTAAGGCCATCCGATTTTGGTATATGGCTGCTCTCATCTGAGAACTCTGTCGGGCCAATAACTCGAGAGCAGTGGCAGTCTGGTTGGTAATTATTTCCAAGACTGCCTGCAACCTGATGATTCTATTCAGCATATATATTGGTGTCCGGTATCCCCAACTCCCATCGTTAGCCCATGTAGCTGGTCCATAATACTCAATAATCCTCTGAGGAGGCCACTCATCCTCCTTCCACTTTTGGGAGCTACCCTGTGTCAAACTTACATCAATACTTCTCTTGGCCCTTTTCCAATCATCATACAAAGAGACTCCCAGCTTATTTCCAACCTCAGACGGTAATAAAAAGAAAGCTGGTACAATTACTCCCATATAGCAAGTTCCTGTCCACCCCTGTGGTAGTATTGTATAGGCCCGTCGTCCACAAATCCAACAGTATCCTCTTAAGGCCCTATTTTCTCTACTGGTGGCATTTGGAGGGGCCCAACCATAGGGCATCTCGGGAAACCCCAAGCCTCCTTCTGGACCCAAAGGACCAGCAACTGCGTGGCCTCCTTTCATGGAACATTCCCATAGCCCATCCTGGTTCTTGTCTGTACAATCTGTTCGATCATCACTTCGATTTGTGGCACTCCAATACTTATTAAACCACACAATTGTTCCATTAGGATGCTGCCACACTAGCCGATTATACCCTGGGCTATTGGGATAATAAAGCCGTTCTAATCTTGTAAGGTTCATCCACCTTACTTTTAAAGTCCATATGCAACGGCTGTGTCCCAACCTTTTTCCTGTACCATTATTACTGATGCAATACTCTCCTAATGCCACTTGGGAAAGTTCCCAACTGTGGTTCTCATCCCATTTTTGACTAGTACTTTTAACATCTGCCTTACTACTTACTAGCCATTTTGGGGCCAAAGGAAAAGCCCTCCAAGGCCACTGGCCTCCGGCCTCCCGAAGCCCCCCACAGGCCCAGCAGTTGGTAAGATTAAAAGTACCTGCAATTCTTTCCATCATGTCAACATACAAATTTGTCCCTGGGGAAACAATTGGGGAAAGCGGGGGCATAGGCCAGCGGCTAAGGCTACGCAATCCTGCTTCTTTCATTATGCAGATAACAACAAGGCACATTAAGATTCCCACCATATTTTCCCTTTTACTTTCTTGACTAATTTTCTGAGCTCTGATTAAGCCGTCTCAGGCGCACTTGGAGATCACCCGTAGGTTCACAGCTCCACTTGCTGGCTTCTTGTTCCGAAGACGACTCAGCTTCCGGAGTGAGTTCGTCTTGGGAGTTGTTGTCCTCTGACGCTTGTGGATGTCGTTTCACACGGGTATGGTGTATCCAACGGTCATGGCCAGCAATCTTTACAGCGGTGTGGGTTGTTAGAAGTACCTGGAAAGGGCCACTCCACCTCTCAGTCAGAGGTTCCTTTTTCCACCGCTGCACCAAGACCCAGTCTCCCGGGGAGAAGTCATGTACCGGTACGTCTAAAGGCAGGCACTGAAAGGAGGCTGCATACCTGTGAAGAGAAGACAAGACAGACTGCAAAGCAATAACGTACATATGAAGCTCACTATTACCTAATTCAAAAGTTACATTCTCTCACATCCCAGGAGGTAAGACTCGAGGGGGCTTGCCAAACATAATTTCATATGGGGTCAATTTGAGGCCCCGTCGGGGAGTGTTTCGAATGCTAGTAAGAGCGAGCGGCAATGCTTGAGGCCACTTAAGGCGTGTTTCAATACAGATTTTGGTGAGCAAAGTCTTTAAAGTCCTATTCATGCATTCCACTTGTCCTGAACTCTGTGGTCTCCATGGTGTGTGTAGTTTCCAAGTAACCTTGAGAGTTTGCGCGACTTCTTGAACCACCTTTCCCACGAAGTGTTGTCCTTGATCCGACTCGATGGACTCAGGCAGGGAATACCGGGGAATGATCTCCTGCAACAAATACTTCACTACTGTAGCCGCAGTGGCAGTTCTGGTGGGCCAGGCCTCGACCCAACCAGAGAGCTGGTCTACCATGACAAGTAAAAACCCGTGATGTCCAGACCGTGGGAGCTCGGCAAAATCAATCTGCCATGCCTGTCCAGGGTACGCTGCCCAGGGTCTACCTCCCATCGGCACAGGGGGTTTCCTTCGGGGGTTTACTTTCTGGCATGTGATGCACTTGGTAGCAATGCGCTGAGCTTCTACATATAGCCCTGGGGCTACTGCTTGGCGGATCATTAGATCACCCATGGCCAAGCCTCCCATATGGGTTCTTGCATGGAGCTGTTGCAGCACCTCCCGAAGCAATGGCCTGGGTATCATGACTTTCCCTCCTGGTACTATCCACCACCCCTGGGAGTTTTTTTCTGCACAAGCTCTCTGTGCAAATTTATCTTCTTCAGGGGAATACTGTGGGACTAAATCCTGGATGTCTGGCCATATGGCATGGGACATGGCCTGCTTGGATACCTCCTCCGCTTCTCCTCCAATAAATGCAGCTTCCTTTGCTGCTGCATCAGCCTTTGCATTTCCAAGCTTATGCTTTTCCTCAGCAGCCTTCCCATGGGCCCGCACATGAATGACTGCTACCTCTTTAGGCTGGTGGAGTGCCTCTAGTAGCTTGATAATCTGGGGGCCATTAGCAATCTTATTCCCAGAGGCCGTAATGAAACCCCTTTCTTTCCACAATACTCCGTGTGCATGGACTGTAGAAAAAGCATAGCGAGAGTCAGTGTATATATTAACCTGCTGGTCTGTCCCCAGCTGTAATGCTCGGGTGAGCGCAGTGAGTTCCGCGGCCTGTGCCGACCATGAGCTCGGCAATGACTCCCTCCATACTACCTTATCCAAGGTTACCACTGCACATCCTGTTCGTCTTTTTCCATTGATGACAGAGCTGGAGCCGTCTACGAAGTATTCAACATCTGGGTCCTCAATTGGGTCCTCAGCAAGATCAGGTCGCACCTGCGTAGTTTGATTCAGGACCTCAAGGCAGTCATGCGTCGGTTTCCCTGGCTCCGGCAGCAAGGTTGCAGGGTTTAAGGCTGTAGTATGTTTGAAAGTAAGTCCTGGATTAGAGAGCAAAAATATCTCGTACCGTGATTGTCTGGAGGGGTTAAGAAATTTCCCTCCCTCAGTCCCTAGGATCTGGGGAACTCCATGAGGAAGTGAGTATTTCCATATCCGCACCCATGACTATCTTCTGGGCTTCTTCAACAACCACTGCTGTGGCTGCCACAGCCCGAAGACAGGCTGGCCACCCGAGTGCAACTGGATCTAGAACCTTTGAGTAATATCCCACGGGTCTCCAGGTCGGGCCCAATGGCTGTGTCAGCACCCCTGATGCAACCCCTCGATTCTCATGAACATACAGTCGATATGGCTTTTTACTGTTTGGGATGGCCAGGGCAGGGGGCTGGGTTAATGCTGCCTTAAGCAGATCAAAGGCATGCTGCATTTCTTTATTCCATTTCCATTTAGTAAGACTCTCCTTAGTCAGGGATTCATACAGTGGTCTAGCCTTCCCACCATAATCTGGTATCCATAGTCGACAGAACCCAGTTAGCCCTAGGAATGCCCGCAGCTCCTTGGGTGACTTGGGTGGGGTTAGACCTTGGATTGCCTGTATGCGATCTGCACTCAGGGCTCTGACTCCTTTTGAGAGCTTATATCCCAAAAATGTGACTTCAGGCTGACATATCTGGGCTTTCTCTCTAGAGACTTTATATCCTTTTCTCCCCAGAGTATTTAGGAGGGACCTGGTGGCTTCCTCGCAGAGCTGCAAGTTTGGGCTTGCAACTAACAGGTCATCCACATACTGGAGGAGAGTCACTGCGGGGTGTGATCCCTTCCACTCCTCCAAGTCCTTCTGAAGGGCAAGTCCAAAAATATGAGGGGCTGCTACGAATCCTTGTGGGAGAACTGTCCACATGAGTTGGGCTTTATGGAAAGTGTCTGGATCCTCCCATTCAAAAGCAAACAATTTTTGACTCTCTCGGTGAAGGGGAATAGAGAAGAAAGCATCTTTCAAATCTAGCACTGAAAATATTTCAGCTTCCCCCGGTACTTGTGTCAAAATCGTGTGAGGGTTCGGGACTACAGGATGGTCTGAAAGGACCTTCTTATTTACTGCCCGTAGGTCTTGGACCAGTCTGTATGAGACCCCATCTGCCTTCGGCACTCCAAGAATGGGGGTGTTATAGGGTGAGGACCCTTCCACTAGCCATCCGTACCTCTTGTATTTCTCTATTAACGGCTTGAGTCCAGCTCTGGCCGCTCGGCTGAGTGGATACTGCTTTACCCGAACGGGCCCCTCCCCATCCTTGAGTACAATCCTTACTGGGGAGACGAACTTAGCTCGCACAGGGGTTCCATCAGCCCATACCGAGGGGTCTACTCCAGTCATGTGATCTTCTGGACTTACTGCAGGGCGTCGGTCCTCCAGGAGAGCCATCTGATAGTTCGAGCTCTGCTTGACAGGTAGCTGGACCACCATCTGATCGTCTCTGAAAAAGATCTCAGCTTGCAATTTTGTGAGTAAGTCCCGCCCAAGGAGTGCAACCGGGCAACTTGGAGAATACACAAAGGAGTGCTCGAGCAAATGGTCCCCCACTTTGGTGAGGAGTGGTTTACAAACAGGGAGTCGGGTCTGTGTTCCCTCAATCCCTTCCACAAGTACATGCTGTTCACTAGTTCCTGCACAGGGGGTTTTTTCTGGAATCATTGAAAATGTAGCCCCAGTATCCACCAAGGCTTCAAAGTTTTTGCCACCAACCCTAATGGTTACCATGGGATCTTCTCGGGCTCCAACCCGAAGGGTAGTGGTCTTAGATCCCTGTCCCCTTCATTCTGAATCCTCACCCTTGTCTTCTGCCCGCATGAGGTGACCTCTCGGTTCCTTCTCTCTCTTCTCTTTCAACTTCGGGCATTCCCTCTTCCAGTGTCCTTTCTCTTTGCAATAAGCACAAACATCTGCTCCCACTCTTTCTCCTTTCCCCTTCTGTATCCCAGCCTTTCCAGAGTTCCCTCCAGTTATAGCAGCTGCTAGTGCTGCCATCTGTCGCTGAGCCTTTTTATCCTCCTTGCGCTCCTGCACTTGCTCACGATTCCCATACACCTTATATGCAATTTCCACCAGCTCTGAAATCGGTTTCCCCGCACCTCCCTCAGTTTTCTGTAACTTCTTACGGATATCAGCAGCAGATTGACCAATAAACATAAGATTTACCATACAATGGTTATCTGGGGCTTCTGGATCCAGATCCGAAAACCTGCGAAACGCCTCATACAGCCTCCCAAGGAAAGCTGAGGGATCCTCCTCTTTTCCCTGTCTCACTTCATACAACTTAGACAGATTGGTAACCCGAGGCACTGCCTTTCCCATTGCTTCCACTGTAATTCCCAGATACCATGCACTCAGCTCTCTGCCTTCGGCAGTATGATTATCCCATCTTGGCTCTTCTACAGGGCAGGTATCATGCAGAGTACGACCAGCAGCACCCTCTGACTCAACTCTGGCTGTCGCAATACGTTCCGCTATTCCCAACACTAATCTCCTCTC
The DNA here is from genome assembly GCF_052110815.1 of Crocodylus siamensis. Classification (NCBI taxonomy): domain Eukaryota; kingdom Metazoa; phylum Chordata; order Crocodylia; family Crocodylidae; genus Crocodylus; species Crocodylus siamensis. Next base: position 46,597,953 of record NC_143405.1, read on the forward strand.
CTCCGGGGTTAGGAGGGTCTGGAGCATCATCTGGACATCAGCCCAAGTGGGTCGATGAGTCTGCCCAATAGATCGAAACAAGTCCCTCATCTTTTCAGGGTCTTCACGAAAAGAGGGGCTCTGATTCTTCCAGTTAAATAAATCTGAAGTGCTAAATGGGGTGTAGACAAAAGTTGCATTGCCTCCTTCCCCAATAACCTCTCGCATCGGACAGTTCAGCACTGGCTGTGACTCTACAGGCTTGTGCAAATAATAACCCTTATTTCCTGATTCAGATGAGGCACTTGGCTGAGGCTCACGCTCTAACTCATTAGGTATGCTTTGGTACGTCGGTGGTGGTCTCTCTAAGGGAGGGGGCGGTGGTGCAGAAGGACTGGACCCCGAGGAGGCATCTGACTCATCTTCGCTACCCGACAGGGCAACCGGGGCGCGGGTCCGGTACTCAGCCAATTCAGAATCCCCCCCCTCATTAGACTCAGGGAGTACAGGCGCCCCCCCCGAGTCTTTTTCTTAACAAGCATCACATGAGACTTTACTAAGTAATTCTTAATCCAAGGTGGCTGATTTTGAACCACCCACAACCAACAATCAATATAAGGAAACTGATTCCAATACCCATTCTGCACAACAATTTCATGGATAGCTATCAGTTCTTTTAGCACAAAGGATCCTTTCGGGGTCCAGTGGACCCCAAATGTTGGCCACTCGAGTTGACAAAACTTAGTTAAATCACCTTTTTTCATTTTTACTCCGTAATCGGCCGGCCTTGCAAATTTATTAAAATGACGTAATAAGCACCTTAGAGGGGTGGTGGGTGGGGTTGAAGTAAAAAAAACTCTCTCGGTTCGTTTCTTTGGAGGCTCAATGAATATTAATGATCCTTCAGGCACACATTGTTGGTGATACAAAAGGGTATATATTTGCAAATAGGGTCAGAGAGAGAGACAAAAGATCAAACGCTCTGCCCGCGGAGAACACCCATCAGTTGGCTTTTATCCCCTCTCTCCTGAACACGTGTAGAGAAGCAGGAACTCTTACAACTCATTTCCGGTTCATACAAACATGCATGTGAATACATCACATCATACATCGCATGTGTATTACAATTAACTACTTAAGTATGCGGGGCGGATAGGCTTAATATGTATTAGCTTATTGCGCGTGCTTAGAAGGGACCCGAGGTTATTCAAGGTTCAACCCCAAGGCTAAGATGGCAATTACTCTTATCTAGCCTAAAAAAATGTGGGCGCCATGAAAGAAAGTGTGATTTAGTGTAACAAAGAGATAGTAAATTTGCAGAACAAAGAGAGAGTGATACCTTAGTACAAGGAGCCCTTGGTAGTTTTCCCTTCAATTTCCAACCCCCCCCCCCCCCCCACTAAGGAGACAAGGAGGGCTAGCAGCTGTGTTTTTCTAAATCTGCTATTGATAATGCATTTTTAATAATATTTCTAACAGGGTTGTCGCCATGTGCCCCCTCGCCTCCCCAGTCCCAAGACCTGGTCTGGCCGGGGCTCCATTCTCCAGGAACTGGGCCCTGACCAGGCTGGGTCGTGGGACAGTCAGAGCCCAGTGGCTCATCCAGGGACACAGCATGTTGGAGCCAAGGGGTTGGGGGAATGTGCAGCCGCTCCCCCGCAGTGAGCACAGTGGTGGGAGCCGCCGGGCTCCCCTGCCTCAGGACCCAACCCAGCCAGGGCCCCGTTCACAGGGAATGGGGCTCTGGCTGGGCTGGGTCATTGGACAACCCCCACAGTACAGCAGGGGTGGGGGTGAATGATTTGGCCCTGCCCCGCTCCCTCCTGCACTGTGGGGGTCTTGATCTCCTCCCCTCCCCACCCCAAACCCAGAAACTAAAGAAACCTACCTTCCTTACCTACCTTCCTGCTGTGTTGGGCTGGGTGTGAGCCTGGAGCACCTCTCTCCCCTGCTGCAGCAGCCCGCTGCCAGGTTGCCCTGGTGTTTGAAGGGGCTGAGTCCCATTAGGCCCCCCCCCCCCTTTTTTCCCAACAGCTGATCACTGCTGCTGGCACTTCTCCGGGGGGCACGGCCAATCTCGGGTGGGTGCACATGCACCCGCAAGCACTCCCTATGCATCACCAATGTTTCTACCTATTTACATTCTCACTGACATCCTGCCACACTTTCAGCTTCTCTCATTCCTTGGAGTCTCAGTACAGCAGAGACCCCCTATGTCTGAAGAAGGGTGTTTGTGCCCGAAAGCTTTTTAAGAACTTTTTTACGGCTACTTGGTTGGTCTAATAAAAGATATCGCATCTACTCAAAAAAAAAAAAAGAAAAAACTAGTCTGCCTTGATTCAACAAAGCACTTATGTGTGTATTTAAATGTAGCCATGTGAGCAATCACATCCTTAGTCAGCAAAATGCATAAGTGTTTGCTTTATCTCACATGCCTGCAAAACTGAAATGTGATGGAGTTCCTTGTTGAAAACACTGTTGGTGACTTTCTGCTTTTAATTTTTTTGCCATTGTCTTTGGCTCTGGCATTCAGTATAACAACAGAGCCATTGTGATCACACACACTCTACTTTTGAGTGTGCATGTGGTGGTGGAAAACCTGAGCCTGAAGCTTATTCATATTCCTCTTGATTCCTGTTGATGTCAGTGGGATTTAGATTAGGCTTTTGTTTATGAGGTTTCTTTCTGGTGCTGCTCTTGCACCTCCAGTTTGTGTGTCATGGGGGAAGAGGGTAGAGTGATAGCTGTGGGATGGCAGGAAGGGAGGTAGAAGACTAAAGTGATAGCTTTTGAGATTATGCAGACTCCGAATTGTTTTAAATAACTTTTTGCTATAGATAACTGGTGTGAAAATTGAAACAAATACAGAGGCAGATACATCAGTGATAGAAGTCAAAGTTTAGAAATTAGCAGAGAATCTCTAAAAACCGAAACACTGTTTGTATTGACATAGCAGTTGCTCAGCTGTAAATCACAAAATGCTCCACGAAGATGAGTAAGCCTGTTACACATGGGGGAACTTTGTACACAGAGGAGTATAAGAGACCAGTAGTGGCCTCAGGGGAGGGTAAACTGGGCAACCGCCCAGGATCCCACACTTTAGAGGGCCCTGAAATTTTGCAACAAATGTTTTTTGGGGGGGGGGTGAAGTTTTTGCAAGGAAGTGGCTCTATTTGCATTTTAACACTTGACTATTTATCAAATTCCCCCAAAGAATATTAAAAAGATTCACGATACGTAGGTCATTATAATTAAGCCTCTAAGGGGCCCCAAATGACTCTCCTGCCGAGGGCCCCAACAACCCTAAGGCATCACTGATGGGATGTACCTAAGGCCATACTGCTACACTGTGGCATAACTGGGAATAGAATCCAGTTTGCCTGACTCCCACACTTGCGCACAGTCCCTTCAATCACAGGTGTCCCGTATACATTTATTCACATCTTTTAGCTCTCCATTGTGAGTACACCATGAACGATTAAACACTGGTAGGTGCTCAGAACGAAGGTATGGCTAGAGTCCCTGGGGGATCTTGTATCAGTTTTTGTGCGTTACATTCTTTACTCTTTATGGAAAACTAACAGGAGATTATTAGGCTTGAATGTCATCTCCTGATCATGCTCCAGGGAACATGAATCTTATTGCACCTCCATGCCGTATATTGTATCTAACAGGAGCTTTGCACCATCCCACCATGAGGTACGTGGATAAGCACACTTTTTCCTGTATAATTGTTAGATGTCTGATCCTCTGGATAACTGCATCTAAAGAGTGACTTAAGGTAACATTGTGTCTGGGGCAAAAATAATTACTTCAGTTGTATTTTTTCAGATTTTAGATCAGGACTACAGCTGAAGATTAAACACACAAGACATTTCAGTAAAATACAGTGACATTTTTGTGAGTACCTTAAAAAATCTGCCCATTTTTGTATTCAAAGCGATCCTCGTTTCTTTGTACATTACTTTCTGATAGTTGCCGAAAAGACAGGCAGTGCATATTAAGACGCACAAAGCCTGGAAATGGTAGTTGCTTTGTAAATAAAATATAGCCGTATGGATATTTGCTTTGTCTTTGGCTTGGCTTTGTCTTTAGTACACTATAACCAGGCAAGATGATGAAATTAGGAGCACGTCTGCATGATTGATTTAGTCATAAAATAGTAGAGTGGGCTGTTGTTATAGCTATGATGATCCAGAAAAAAATGATAGTCAAGGACCAACTGCACAGCTGGGAGGAACAAGCATCTATGTCCCTCACAACTATACAGTTAGTCCAATGAAAGATATCACCACAAAAATCCTTAGGCTTAAAGTGACATATGAGGAATGCAGCCTCTAGTTCTGTGCTGGGCATGTACTGATATCTATGGTACACCTGTTTGCCGGTGCACAGCCAACGTGAATGCTCTATCTGCTTCCAGATATAGCACGGGTAGAACAAATGCACTGTTCTTCACTGAGGTGCTCCCAGTGGGTCCTCTGCCTTATCTGTCATTTTAAAATTAATTCCTGCAGAACATCTCTTTTCCCACTAACTTGATCCATTATAAACTTATTTTCTATCTTCAAATCCATTTTCCTCGTGGAATAAGCTTCCGCACAGACACATCTATCTTATCCTTTTAAATCGAGCATCTTATTTGCCTTTTCCTTCCTTCTCATATTCTTTACTTCATTGTGTTAGGCATAACATTTTTATACAAAGCTTGGATATTTGTGGCATTAAACAAAATTATCCATTGCAATTTTAAAATGACCTGTTATGGAATTTGCTACTACAAAGGGTTTTGGGGCAAAATGCAAATAAACTTTATAAAAGCTAGAAGCAATAAAAGGTTTTGCTATTACTAGGCTATATTGGAAATGGCAATGTTGCTTTATTAGGAAAGTCCACAGGAGACCTCTCCTGATCTGCAGTCACACCTGAGGTTTGTGGAAGGAAAGATGAATGTAAGCCACAGGAAGAGTGATTGGCTTATGGTGGAGTGAGAACAAACAGGGCATTGTTACTTCCCGGCTACTTTCATGAAGAAAAGGGAAATAGCTTTTTTAAGATGCCATTTCTGTAATTCTGTGGGAGAAAATGACTTCTGCCTCTAATGCAGAACACCACAAATGTGGAAAGCCTTTGATAAGTCTTAATTCAGCAGAAACGTGACAGCTACCACTGTACTGTCATGGACAGATTTTAACCCTGCTCCTTCCCAGGTCTCCAAAATATCATTCATGTTGTTTTTACTAATGTCAGCACTAATTAGCCTGATCTCTGGAACTTGTCCAGAACAAGTCCATCTTTCAGGGGACTAGGCATCTTGCTTAAAAGCTTAGATATCTAAGATAGCTTTAATTTATAAAAAACTTTCACTATCACTAATCAGAGTTTTATATATATATATCCAAGAAATGGGAATGGATGCATGGAATAAATGGGAAAGCATTCACAAAGAGAAGTTCTTCATCTAAAAAAAATGTTCAGCTAAAAGATAATAAAATGAAGCAAGCAGGACTCATGATAGAGGTGATATCTTTTATTAGGCCAACTAGATTTTTGCAAAAAAAAAATTCTTTAATTGCAAGCTTTTGCATCAGGCATCAGAGATAAGATTGTAAAAGTTCTCCTCGGTAGAAATGAAAGTTCACATTTCATAGGAGAGTTGAAGATGTGGTAAAATCTCCTGTTTGGAAAAGTTAATTTTATATGCAGATTAGGCTCAGAGAACAGTTGGAATAATCTGTTTACCTTGAAGTTGTTTGTTGGTAAGCCCAACGTATTTGGAGACAGATTCATTTTGTTGAGTGATGGCTGAGTCAGAGCTGCATGGCAGATCCTCAGATTGGGCAAATTGTTCTTGCTCCACTGAAGTCAGTACAGCTATGAAAATTCACACCAGCTGAGCAGCTGTCTGCAAGTGCAGAACAAGAAAATGCTGCCCTCCAAGCACTAAGGAGGATTTGACACTTAAATTTCTTGTTACTTAAATGACTTCCAGAAATCAAAACTCCAGAACAGAGGTTCTCAAACAGTTTGGCATCATGTCCCCCTTTCAGTTTGTCACTCTGCTGCGCACCCCTATGAAACCATACAATGGGTAATAAAAAAGTAATCTTGTTATGCCCCTACAACCACAATATAGCCTCTTCAACAACCCGAGACATTTAAAGCTGTTCTTCATTTTTCTTTTTTCTTCTTTTTTCCCATTTATATGTCCCCTTTTCTTTGTTAGGCTTTCTCATCCTTTCCTTTTGCATACCTCTAGACATTTGCCTCCAGGGATGCATGTACCACAGTTTCAGAAGCACAGATCTAGAATATTTAAGCATAGACTTCTCAGTCAACAAATTTACATGTAGAGCCATATACAAGCATTTAATTGACAACATCTCACTAAGGTTGTATTCAGCTTGACTGGAATCCAAAACTGATGATTTTAGTTCATTTATTTTTACTTAGCTTAAAATTGTTATAAAGACCAAAAGATTTCATTCATCTTTCTAGCTTTCACATTTAAACAAACTATAGAGGAGTTGTTCAGTAAATACTGTATTTGGGAAGAAAACATTTAACCGGAATTAAAAAAAAAAGTTAGCTCTGTTGTGCATGTTAGATTTTTGTTGATTTTCATGAGAAATATTAAGAAGATTCTAATATTAAGAAGATCCAATGCACTTATGATGAAAAGTGGTGATTCTTCCTTGCTGCTGTTTTCATGGGCGCAAAAGATCTTGGGGAACTTCTGCTCATTTTCAGCTCAAACTCTATTGGAAAGTGGTCACTCACTGCTAGAGCCTGGGAAGTTGAAAGAAAAAAATAGTCATAGTATGTAGTATACAATACAGCTGCATTGTTGGATACCACTCTTGTCCCATGTAGTTGGTTATGTGATATGACTGCATTTTCCAGACTTGGCTCTAGAGGTGGTAACATTTCAATGGTAGGTGAAGTCCATGTATAAGTCTTATGAGTGTTCAGGAAGAAGGTGAGATCAATTTTATAAATAAAGCATTGTACAGCAAGAGCAATATGAATACTATTGTTTCTGTCACTCTGAGAGAAGTAGTTTGTTTAGTCTGAAGTTGGGCAGAAGATAGTAGCGGATCCAGGAATGTGGCAAAGGGGGTGCAGCTGCCCACCCTGTTAGCTGTGCTGTGCATATTCACTGCCCTGTCAGCACAGAGTCTGGCTGGAGCCCTTGTTTTTCCATGCCTCTGGAGCTCAGGGATTGAACACTACTATTGTTCATCCTTCCCTTTCTTCCTCCTCCCCTCTGGACTCCAGAGCTGCATAAAAGCAGAGCTCTGGCCAAATCTCATGCTGAGAGTTCACACGTGCAGTGCAGCCAAAGCAGTTGAAACTGTGCCACCCCACCTCTGGAACCACCCCTGGCAGAAGGCAGGGCAGGGTGGCACCTTAGAGACTTGCTTGTTCAGAGATATGTTAGTTTTCACGTGTGACAGCCCACTTCATCAGATGCTACGAATGGACTTATGCTGAGTGACTCCAGGCTGAAAGTCTTGCGGGAGTGTGATCATTTAACCTCACCATTTTGAAAATTCCTCTCTCCCATTCTACAGTGTTTACTACTTCTAAGAGACAAAACAGTCACACACCTGCTGAAGCTGATGGTCCTCTCAGTGAACAAGCTGCACATGAAAACATTTTGGCATTGTGTGTGTGGAGTAGGAATCAATGCATTCAATGCATACCATCCAGAAATGGTCTTTGACCAGACCAATTCATTATTCAGTGCTGCAGAGGTGGTCTGTTAATGCAAAACCATGGAAGGATCACATACCTGTTCTTCAGTCAGATTAAAAGCATTCTGGAAATCAAAGATATGTGTAGAGCTTGGGACAACAGCCTTGATGAGCTGCTTTCCAGTGATCACGATTCTAAAGAAAGCAGAGAACCATTTAGATGTGTCCATCCCAACCACACCTTCTTAGATATCTGTCTGACTGAAGCTAACTCTGATGTTGTGTGTCTACTTAGCAACATGTAACCAGGGCAACAACACTCTCACCATTAACAACTTCTCTGCTGCACGTTCTCAGTCCCAGTGTCCTGCATAGATCTTCAGGGAATCCGTAGATGTGTATTACTTGGTAATGTCGCATTCATGCAGGAAACAGAGCTAAGCGGATCTCCTCTCCACACTAAGCACTGGGCAGGGTTGCCATTCCTCATGATATTGCTGTGAGCCTCACCAGCTGTAGTGTTCTTATAAAAGCTCCAGCACCTGAGACATAGTGATCAATCATAGGGGAACTGCAGCTTTCATTAAAGTATCATTCTTTGCCCTCGGGTTGTGGAGGAAAGCCTAGAAATGTGTCCTAAGTACGCCATAAAGGCTCACAGATCAGAAGGCAAAGGAAAAACAAACTCAAACTTTACATACAAAGGCTCTGATTTCCCATTCCTATAGGAGGACTGGGGCTCATGTCCTTTGCAGAATCTGCTGCTCTTCCTCAAATTAAAGCCTTAGCCAGGTTCCTGACTGCTCAAATCTATGCCATTTACTAGACTGTAAAATCAATGTCCCCTTTCTCCCAGGAGAGCTCAGTCTGTTAACAGAAGCTGCATTTGATTGACTGATAAACACATAAGGTATGATCTATTTATTGAACACCCACAAATATTGAAGGCCTTCACTATAGTGTTTCCCCTGCTCCAGCCACTGGTGGCCAGGTACTGGAAGACAGGCAAAGATCTCTGTCTGACTTATACGAGGGTCTTAACATGTGAGTAGTGTGGAGCTAGGCCATATCTGGTGGCCAGCAGGGCAAATCCCCAGTATGGACAATGCCCAAGTCAGTGGGAGTTTGGGTTGTTCTATAACGAGGCTTGTCCTATAATGGCCATGTCATTGCTCCAACATTCACTGCAGCTGTCATGAGGGTTGCATGGTCAGGAGAAAGTTTCCTTCACAGTTCTGTTGGCTGTGGGATTCTTGCTGCTGTGAATGAACCAGGAAATGTAGCTCTGACTGTATTGGCAAAAGGGATGACCCAGTTAGAGCTGTCTGAGCAAACAGACAGGAGTGCTGAGTTCTAGTGCCACAGGTTGCTTGCAAACACAGGGCTTTATTTAGAGCCAAATTGGATTTTGAGCCTTTACAGAGCTTCACTGGCTCTCTCTGCTTGTTGCTGCTCTCTTGGAAACAAGGTTCAGGGATTTGTCAGAACCTAATCCAGAGTGATGGGAAGATGCCGTGGATGCTGACATATGGAGGATGGGCAAATTGCCTCCTCTGCAAGACGAGTGCCAGCACTGAGGCTAGACAGTGGTATTAAGGAATCAGCAGGGAGAATAGCTTACTCCAAACTGTTGTCCCATTTGGTGTCTGAGGTGAGAAAATGCACCCGTTTCTCACTGCTCTGTGTATGTGTAGAGGAGTGGGGGAGCTTTGTGCACCTAAACACTCAGTCCTCAATCTCCCATTTGACAGGGTCCCCGCACATTGCTCTTTAATGGGACAGAAGAAAAAATAAACTATGCAGTAAATGTGATACAGTCTGCTTACAGAGGGGCTCCCAAGTCAGTTGTCTCCCTCTCCTCAAAGCTGTGCATCCACGTACAGCAAATCTATGCATCTTGAACATTATCCTCCAAGTGGGATGATCCTGCCAAGAGCCCCTCTCAACTGACATTGCCCCAATTACTTATGTGCCCTGCTGGAGGAGGAACATCATGTAACCAAATGAGTTTTCCTTTTTTGCGCCCCCAGGGGGTGGAGGTGGGATATAACATATGACAAAATGCTCTGTGAATCGGAAGCCTTGTTTAGTATGCTGAGGTGTTGCTTATTTAGGATGGGACATTTGTGTGAGGGGGAAAAAAAGAGCACAGATAAATTGTAGGAAGGTTGCTGGTTGCCTCTGGGATGCTTGGTTCAAACACCCATGGGCAGAGCCTGCGAGTGTTGTTCATGTTCTACGCCCAAGCTGTTGTTAGTCTATTTACTATTAGCTGGGTGATGCCAGGTAGACAGCTACTACATGCAGCAAACCCAGACCCATTGTCTGGCTCTCAGGGCACAGTGGAATTGCTCCAACTCAGCTCTGGATGGAGGCTACTGTCAAAAGAATAACTGGGCAATTGCAAGTTCCCCAATCTAGCTGGAAACACTCTGCTCATAGTGCCATTTGTGGTCGCATCAGCTACTGTGATTTTGGATTTAAATCACAGCAAAAGCCCAGCACCTAAAAGGGAAGCAATCATATGGTCCCTAATTAGTTCTTTGGACTTGGATCCTCAGACAGGTTTAGACAGCAAATTTCTGATGGCTTCATTGAGCATTAGGTACCTAAATGCTCTGAGGGCCAAAACCTTGGAGCCCAGTATTGAAAGCTTTGTATTTAAACAAGCTATAATAATGTAGCAATTCAAAGCAGTAGTTTCAATGCATATATCACAGGACCTCAGGTATCTGAATCCCCTAAAGTCCCCCTTGATAAAGGAAATCAAAAGAGTTAAGAGTTTTTAAGGCTGTACTTGCTAATGAGCAGGATGTTTATTGTCCATAAACCATTCTGTTTATCATAGGAGCATGGCTTGCCATCTGGAGCACTAGGAATCTTAGCCTTAAAGCAAAACCTGATTTTTGCATTTGTCATTTGAAAAGATAAGAGCAGTAACCAAAATAAGGAGCTTATTGTAACTGTAGATCCTGAAAACCACTCATTATTGATCAGGTTGTCTTTGCAGGGGTGCCTTTCACTTAGTTAATGTTTGTTAAAGCTCTCTGAAGATGCAAACTGCTATATAATTGCCTGTTATTCATCTCAGTGTACGGGTGTTTCTAATGCTGGTTCTCTGGGAAACTGCTCACCAACGAAACCTGCACGTTTCTTTGTAGTTATGATTAAAAGGATTCTTATCGCCCACTCCAACTGAGCTCTGCATAACCTTTGAAGCCATAACACACAGTATTTGAAAGGCATTGCCAGCATTCTGTATAATCCCTTTAGGGTTTTTTTGAGCAGGGAGCATTTCGCAAGTGAACTATTATTACCTGTCATATGGGCATCTTGTGCTCCCTTTAACTGTTGTGTCATTGGTGTCGCCAATTAACCACACAAATTCAGATTGAGTTTTCAGCCTGATGTCCTTCCAGTGTTTTTTTGCAACATAGCCACAGCCAGCATTGAAGTCTCCCATGAAGATAAAGTTCTGGAAAGCAGGATGGTAAGAGAAGTTAGTGAAATCATCACTACTAACAAATCCTTAAAGATACTATTTAAAAATCTCAATAAAAACAGAGGTTTCTGAGTACAGAAATAAGATTAATACAAAGGTCCTGATGCTTATCACAGGGAATGTATCAGGTCATAATCTTTCAAGATGTAACTTCAGTGATATCCATGGCATTCAGAAGGGGTGTATTTTGGCCTAATAGTAGCCTTTACGTTGATTTAAAAAGGAACATGATTGGGCTATTAGAATACAGAGAACTTCAGCAAATCGTAACTGTCTGAAGGCTGGTCAGACATGAGATGGCTCCAAGCCAGATTTTTATCTCAGCTCATTCATCTGACCAGGATCCAGTTCTAAACTTACCTTGACATTTTTAGACCCAAATATCCCCCAGAACTGGTGCCTCTGGGACATTCAGACACTAGATCCAAAACTCAGAACTTTTGTTCAGATCTGGCTTATTATGGAAAGCCTGAAAAGGCAGACACTGCTCCAATTCAGTAACTCTAAGGAGCCAAGGTTAACATTTGTTGGTTTGGTTTGGTTTGGCTCATGTCATGTCAGATTACTTGACAGTGTTCTTTAAATAATAGTTTTTTTCATGTTATTTGGGAAGCATGTGGGTGGAGGATGGATGTGTACATATGCAAATGTGGACATTTAGTTTAAAAAGAGAAAAAAATCCAGCAATCTAGTTAAGCTTCTGTATTTCATGGTAGAAGATATGAAAGGATTGTTTTAAAATATTATTTGATTTTTTATGCTGGGGCTTTCCTTTGAGGAAGTTGTTTCTTTGCGTGTAAGCACTGTGGTAAGGGAAGAACTGAAATGAAACCAGAACACCAAGCTTGGGAAAAGTTCTTTAAACTACTTGTTGCAGCCAAACTGTATAGTTTTTAATTGCCCCAAACAAAGTTTAAGAATGCAGTTCTCATACCATGTCCACAAGATGATCAAAGTTCCTATGATGCCACTTAAATTTCCTCTCTAAACACAGGGGTGTAGGTTGTAGCCGTGTTGGTCTAAGGACATAGGCAGACAAGGTTCTTTGGGTGAATCTGATATCTTTTATTAAACCAACTTAAATAGTTGGAAAACAATTTTTAAGTAAGCTTTTGGGTTCAAAAACCCTTTGTCAGGCTGAGGAAGTTTCAGCAGTTGGTGTGTGCTCTTCCTGGATGGAATGAAGAGTAAAGAAGCCAGAGGCCGGGCTGGTCTGCATGCAGGATAGGCAGTCAGTGAAGGCAGTCAGTGAAGATGGAGATTGAGGAGTCAATGGGTGAGAGACAGGCTGGGTGGGGGGAGAGAAGGGGATGAATAGTGGAGAGGTACCTGGGGAGTCAGATGTCAGGCAGGTTATAATGTGTCATAAATCCAATGTCTATATTTAGTCCATGATTTTTAGCATCCAGCAGGTTGATGAAGATCATGGGCTCCTGCTCTCTCCAGGAAACAATGTTAGATAGTCCTGTTCATAAACCTATCCAGCACCCTCTTGAAAGCAGTGGAGTGTCTGCACTGCTACTTCAAGACTGCTCTACAACTTCACTCTTGTGAGAGCTAGAAACCAGCCTAAGTTTATTAACAGCCAATTTATGCCCCTTTTGTTATTGTAATTAAATAGCTGTTCTCCCTCTCTGGTGCATACTCATGGAGAGGTGTTTGTCTTTGTGGAGAGAAATAAGGGGAGTCTGGCACAATCCACCTTTGAAAAACATACACACTACAGTTTATCTTATTTCCCATATGCAGATAGGCTGGAAATGGGCAATTTGAGCTTCACTCTTCTCTCTGCCTCAAGCCTATGTTTAGTATAAACTAATTAGGAGTGTACATTTGAACTTCAAGGTGACTAACCTTAGATTTCCATTGCTGTTTCACATCTAAATAGACATCGTAGAGTTCATCAATTTCTCGCACAGCTGTTTCAGGGGTTGTGTGCTGAGGGATTATCACAAAGTCTGAGACAGCTTCGAGGCAAAGCAAAATAACATGAAAAAAATCACTTCATAAAGGTTAGAAGACATTTAATCAAACAGGTCAGAAAAAACTGGATGAAATGGAAAATAAGCATGTGCTCTTCTTTTAGAAAAAGGGGGTTTCTAGTTAAAAAAAAAACAAAAAACAAAAAACCAACAAAAACTCTTTATTCAAGCAACTTTTTATGAGTATAGTTAAAATAAGTCTTAATGATACTCCCATTAAGCAGCTTTTCTTGCGACCATGCACATAGAACCTTGTGTCTCTTGGGGAAGCAGATCTAACCTTTAAAACTTTGAAACAAATGTTTTTCTGTATTGTGAAATCTTATAAATGTGTAGGTTTAGGGATCATGTTAACAGTAAGTCTAACAAATGTTTTAGTAAGACTTAATCCTATGTCATACTGAGTGTTTTAGTCCTGGTCCAACAGTTTTAAAGCATGAATTCATCCCATTGCAGCTACTTGCATACACAGAGCTAAGCTCCTGCACTAGTACAGGGGTGCTCAATGTCTGGATCTGGCCTGCAGCACCATGTCATCTAGCCACAGTGGCACTGCCCCCTTGCTAGAAGTCCATGGGAAGCCTTGGGCACTGCACACTGGATCTGGCACCCAATCCCAGGGCTGGGTGGGGGTGGCACTGGGTCCCAGAACTCAATTTTGCTGTGGGGGGTTGGGAGGAGGCAGCACTACCCCCTGGGATCCTGGTGTGGAAGCGGGTGGTGATGGCCCTCTGGTCTGCAATCCTGGTACGTGAGGGATAGCACCAAACCCCTGGGACCCAATCCCAGCACACAAGGGGTGATGCTGGAACTCCAGGGCTTGACTGGGCCACTTCTCTGGCTCATGGGGCTAAAAGGTTGAGGACCACTGGTCAAGTATTCTGCTGGGTCAGGACCAGAATGCTCAGTACATAATGCTGGGGTCGGCCACCTACAGCCTGCAAACTAGATCTGACCCACCAAACAACAGCATCTGACTCAAGACATCAGCAGTGGGACAGGAAAAAATGACAACAGTGTTGGACAAATGTTTCAGCAGTAAATTGGTGGATGGAAGAAGCAGTGACACCTGCATCATGAGCGATGGCCTGACTTTTGACTGAGCTGCGTTATTTGGCCTACCACTCCTAATAGGTTGCTTACCCCTGACTTCATGCAATCAAACCTTAAGAGTCCACCTGTTAGAGTTCCTTTTGACATGACTGTGATCAGTAATGTACCACATGTTGCAAGTTTGAAGGTTTTGCCACATAGGAAAAAAACCCACTGTCTGCTTTTCTTTTAGCTGAAAAATATCCAATGTGAAGGTGAAATGGCTTCTTCCAAGGACCTATATCTTTTATTTAACTAAATATTAACAGCACTATTGCATGCATTCTCCCATTGCTATCACCTTTCTCATATGATATATGATGTTAGCATGGTTTGTGGTGCTGGTCGCATGAGAAGCCATGAGCCCTACAGAAAATCAGTAACTATACTAGCTTGTATTGCTGTATCAGCAGCAGTCAAAGCACATTTGTATCATACCATCAGTGCAAACCTGGAGACACAAGTCTAGATTGTATTTATGAAGAAATCAACAATGAGCGACCTTTTACTTCTCCATCTTTGATTAGGGGAACTAGAGCCGATTCTGAGAAATCCCGAGTACCTGTTGATCTTGGTGAGAAATGAGTGCCTGGTATGTTACTGGACCGTGTTTTGCAGGTGAACTGTTTGCCATGAGAGAGGTCTTGTGACATAAGATTTCTGACACTTTCATCTGTCCTGTGCCATGCACATGGCCTAGTAGAGGGGGTGAAACTTCCTTTCCAATTTGCAACTTTTTGACAATCCTATGATTAAAATGAGTTCTAAATGTTGAGGTCTGTTTGCAGTGAAGCTACTATGTCCCTGAACATTCTCCTTGCAGTTCTACAGCAAGCTACCCACACCCATGATATCCTGCTTATAGTGAAACTCAGTCTTACTCACTGTTTTCTCATTTTATTTATCGAAATTAGCTCTTGGTGATGTCTTACCACTTCTTGGAGACTGGAACCGGACAACAAAGGGTTCTCTAGAAAAAGCATCTTCATCCCCAGGCTGACGGTCAGGATACTGATAGGTTTGCTTCACTGATACCAGTTTTGGTCTGCCACACAATAGGATCCATATAAAGAATATTACATATTGTTCTTACTGACAGCTTGCTCAGGTTTGTTTCTGTAGTCAGTGATTTTCTTGGTAGTGGTAGAAGTTACGTTATATTACAGTTGTGAAGACCTTACAAAATATCAGTATGGTAGGTAGTTTGAATAAGAGCATGCTTCAACATCAGCTGTGATTCCTAGATCAAGGAGTTAGCATTTGCTTTGCATCCAAAGACTGAAGCTTGGTAAAAATAATAGCTGCAACAAAAACTGAGGTCAATCCCAAATCTAGGCAAGGACTAATTCCATAAATGCAGAATGGGAATCTACTGTTTTGGGGGGTTTTTTTGTCTGAAGCTGTTGGTTTGGATGAATGATTATCACCAAATTGGTGCATGTGGAGAAACAGAAGATGAAATCCTAACGCTGTTTAAAACCAGTGAAAAAGTTGCCATTGGCTTCAGTGGGGCCAGGAGTCTCTAAACAGCCAGGATCCAATCTAGGTAGGGCTTTCTGTGTCGAGTAGAAGCCTGATTGCTATTCGGGCATGAAAGGGAAGCCAGTGCAGGCATGTGAGAGTTGGCATACCAGAGTCCCCGGCACTGACATTGCTAAGGCAATGCACAGCTATATTCTACACTAGTTTGTAATCACCATGGTGTAGGTACAGTTTGCAAAAGGAAACAGTAGAGGATTCACTTACCTATAGATGAAAGCATATTGTTCCTTATAGGTTTTTCTTCCTAATCGTTCACTAATCACATACTTGAATTCTTTTTCTGTTCCATTTGAGAGACTAAAAAGAGAATGTTTAAGTGGATGTCTCTGTATATAACAATTAGGTTTCCATTTAAATTTACATGAGTGAACATGTGCAAGGGTCAGAAAAAGTGACTTTTTGTGGTGGGTTACAGAGATAAGAGACTGACAATTGTATATTGTATTGTGTGGTATATTCACTCATTGTTTTCCTTATAAAACTTTCATTCTGCTCTTTTTGACCTTGAGCTCATACCAGGCTATTTGTTCTTTTTCCATATCACATTTCTATTCAGTTGTACATTATTATTTTCCAGAACAGTAAGTAATGGGTGCATCATTTTAATGTCAATATTATCTCTATCTAGCAAAGTCATTTTGTATTAATATTACTACCTTTTTCTGTGTCAGTTTATCAATTAACTTTTTCAAAGCCCACTTTAATCAGACGTTTATGTCCAAGATGGTATGTGAATTTGTGTTAGATGTCTTCAATAAGACAATTAGGGGCATGGAACACTTTCTTGTGAAGAGCGTTTGAAAAGATTGGTACCCTTTGCCTTGGAAAGGAGTAAAAAAGATACCTCATAGTAAAAATGTATAAAATAATGCAGGTGGTAGAGAAAGTAAGTTGGAAGCCTTTTATCTGCCTGTCTCATAGTTTCTGGGTTTTTGGCTGTAGCCATGTTGATCTAAGGACATAGGCAGGCAAGGTTCTTTGAGTAGATGTGATCTCTTTTATTACCCAGTTGGTCTAATAAAAGATATCACATCTACTCAAAGACCCTTGCCTGCCTGCCTCATAGTTTGATATTTAAGGTGGAAAAGTTCAAAATTGACAAACAGAAATATTTTTTTTGCAGGATGTATAATTAGATTGTGGAACTCATTGCCACTGGATGTAACTGAGGCCAAAAACAGAATAAGTCGAAGAAGGATTGGATTTTTTATGTAAACAATGGGAACATGCAGAGGTATAATAGCTAAGGCTAACTGGCTAAATTTAGAAAGTGAGATAAAACCTCGTTAAGGCTTTAATCTCTGATTTCCAGGGATTAGTTTAGGTGGAAATTCTTTGGGGCCAGATTATTGCCTGCTGTAGGCTTCTCACACCTTTCTCTGAAACAGCTGGCACCGACTTCCTTCAAGGGTACTACGCTATATGAAGCATGGTTCTGACCCAGTATGGCAATTCCTATTTGTCTCTGTTTTCCCGCCACTTCTCATGACTTCATGGTCTTGCTTATGTGTTTCAGTGTACTTGAGTAGTTCACCTTACCTGTTAAGCTTCTCCATTAAAAAAGGGCATGTTTTGTTTTGGGTGTCCTTTATTTCCATCACTAGCATGATGTCACAACGAGAAATAACCTGCAATAGGAAAGGGCAAAGGGTTAGGATTGCATTAAGGGTGCATGGAAGGACTGGAAATTTAAAAAGAGACAAGAAAGAAAAGAAGAGAGAGAACAAAGCAAGCACTGAAAACCAATGGTCATGACAAGGTGGAAATGCCCTTTGTGAGACTATCTTGCAGGTGATTGGGATGGGGATGTAGATGGAGAAAGAACATGACTGTAGTGCTAGCTACTGAAGGTGAAGGGAGTGTCCTTTCTTTCCAAGCTGGGTGGTTGCCCCATGTAGCTCATTCTTATTTGAAAACTTTTATGAACCATTCAGAAAATCCTTGAGGATGTGAACAAACTCTGCCGCTGGTGAGAGAACTGTTTGTTTTCCCTAGCTGGTACTTCTGCACATCAGCCGATGCTATTTTTGTCTGTCTTCACCATCTTGTGGTTTTAACTTGTCCGCTGTCCTTTAGGCCCAGGAGCACCTTACCAAATAACTTTGCTTGCTAGGGCTAGGATTCAAAAGCATGGTTATGCACTCCAGTTCCTAGTTTGTGCTTATGAAGCTCCAGCCATATCTGTACTTAGTTGTTCCTTCTCATGTCCACACTTGAAAGTATCTAGCTAGGTACTGGGACACTTAACTACTGCACATGCCCATAATATCCACCATTCCAACTGAGGTCCATGGAGGCACATGTGCAGTAAGCTAAAGTCATTTTTGCATTTAATAATGGGATCCATGAGTGCATAAAGGACCTTGTTGGCCAATTTCCCTACCTGCATTTTGAGAATGGCTATATCCACGTCTTGACTCTTTCACTGCAATGCTTACCAGAATATCATTGGTTCCTTTGCCCTCACCCCTGCTGTAGACTTGTATAAATATATGGTTTGTTTTCTTCCAGCAAATGTTGCTGTCTCTTGTTGGCTTCTGTGCTCTGACTCTCTTATGATGTCATTGGTTGGCTTCTTCTACAGGTAACTTTGGTTTAGCTAACTATGGAAGGCTGCTGTCAGATATCCAGCAAGGATGCCTGATAAAAACGTAATTTTGGCTAACATTTTTGGCAGTTTCTAAAAGTGATCCATTATTCATTGTAATGTATGAACAAATAAGGTATTTTACTGCCTTGGTGTTGGAAGAGAATCGTGCTGCCTGAGTGCCTGTCTGGGCTCTTTTGTTTTGATGTTTTCCTATATAGGCAACTGACTTATTTGGGGGTATAAAACCCTCTCTCCCATGTCATTTCAAACTGAGGGAATTTAAAAACAAATGAGAGAATTAAAAAAATGTATAACTGCCATTAGCATGAACAAAATACATGACATTTCTTCTCAGTGAGTAACTTTCAACAACAAAAGAGATCATACAAACATAAGGGCTCACAGCTAAGTCTCAGCCACACTCATGGTCACAGTGGCTTGCAAACAACACATCATTTCCCTTATTCTCAACACCTATGAGGGTGTTTGTTATACCTGCAGCCTGTCAGGAGCACACAGGTCAAGGCTGCAGGGAACTACAGAAGTGCTACCTGGTCCCAGAACAGGACTGAGTCCTGGACACACATCCCTCTTCCACATTTCCTGGTGGCTGGCCTCTTCCTGCATAGCCTGTTAGCTGGTGTGAATCCCTGTGGGATGCACTAGGTATTTCTATCCAAGTCATGGGGATCTGGGATGCATAAGTCTTCCTGAATTCTGCCTTTGTGGCCACATAGATTTAATAGATTTCATAGACATTAGGGCTGGAAGGGACCTAGGAAGATCATTGAGGAAGGAAGGAAGTCAGCTGGGGTCACAGGATCCCAGCAAGATAAACATCCAATTGACTCTTAAAGGAATCCAGAGTACATACTTAGGTTTTGGGAGCAGCAGTGTCCAGTGTTGTCACAAATAGGAGCCTTAATGCATCAGCACTAGTTTCTGCTGCAGTCAATCGGAGTCTTTCCACTGACTTCAGAGAAAGCTGGACTGAGCTCCTGAGAAACATCACTGGCCTGTTGGGACTGATGGCATGGAAAAAGTCAAACATATGTGTGTCTGCAAGAGCAGACCCTTGGAATAAAAGTTGTTTGGAACAGGCACTGACTTGTCTTGGTTTGGACAAGCGCCTAGTAAACTCTGGATGCAATCACTAGTTAATGTAAACATAGTATCTATTTTTTGGGTGGACAGCTGTGTCAGGAACATGAAGAGATTTTCCAGGGACTTTTCTAGAAATTTTTCTCCCCTCACATGTGATTATCATGTGTGTGAGACTAATCATTTGTGACTATGCCGTTATATATTTTAAATGTAAATATGTTAGACCCAAAGCTGGACTTACGGACCATATAGCACATGCCATTGCTGAACTATCAAGTGCAACAGTGTGCCTAGAGATATGGAAAGGCTCATTTCAATGGTTCTTTACTTTTTTCAAAGTGGCTTAAATATAAGGACTACCACCCTCCCCCCGCCAATCAGGTAGAGCAGCTGCAAGGCAGTTATAACTTATGTCAGCTTGTACCTACCCCTTTCTCCCTGTACCTCTTCCTTCTGCTTTCCTACGCACTGATCATCACTCAGTCTGCCTTATATTCTATGCTGTCCTTTCACTGCATAGTTAGTTTATAAAGGTGCATATCTACCCTGCCTTCATCTTGTAACCCCTACATAAGATGATCAGAGTGATAGCCTTCCCACCTACAGATGCTCCCAGCATGTCCTCTACAGCTATAGAACTGGATGAAGACTGCATGGTCTGGATACCATACTATGTGGGGTTTCCCATGCACTAGGGAAATCCCTAGCTGTCCAGTTCAGGCACCATTAGGGCTGCTGTGTGTTGCAGGACCATCAAAAACCAATCTATTCTTCATATTTTCAGTAGATATTTTACATATGGAAAGGGATGTGTTGCCCTCAGTAGGAAACCTAAATGAGGTATAATGCTATACCAGGATAACTGGAAATGATACAATTTCAGGAGAACTCAAAATAGCGACAACTGAAGTAAGTTCAGTGTAAATTACTTCTGGTTTAATGGAAGCAATGGGCACAGGACAAAGTGGAAACACGGACTTCAAACTGGTTTTCAAGGAAAAGTGTCTCCATCTCAGGTACTATTTGAAGAGAGAAGAACACTAATAAATGGCCTGATACTCTAAATGTGTACTCATCTAAAACAGTTCCATGTGGATTTCTTCAATGAGCAAGTTGTGCAGTGGGTATAAAGCTACCCTTCATCAGATGTGTCCAGTGCACAATTAGAGAACATTACGAATAAGAACCTTTTACTTGCAGAGGTGCTAACCCTGATAAGGTAACATGAGACGCATCCACTTACAAAAAATTGTGAGTAATGTCTCCCCAATTCTGTTCATGAAGGCTTTAATGTATATATTAAATACTTTTAAATTATATTGTTGCTGATAAGAATAAATGTGTACATTCATGCTACTACAAATACACATTCAGCCACTGTAACATCTTTAGATGTTAGAATCTTTGAAGTAACAGATCCATAATTTTAATCCAATTGACAGTTGCAGGATTCATCTTTCAGATTATTCTGTACCCTTTCTAAAAACATTGTTAGATGGCCTCTTTCAAGAAATGCTTTGAAAAAGTGGTAATGCAACTTCCTTTGAGAAAGGTTAGAAATCAGGGTCTTGACTTATAAATCGGTGCTCTTGTACTGATCCTTTATGAAGAAGGTTTGATGTCTGGTTATACTGTCCAGCTAACAGAAGTATCATGCAATGATGATTTTTCTTAATGAGACAGGCACTTCGGATTTACCATTAAAGAAATAAGGCTAATGATCAAACTAAATGAAAGCTTTCTAAGTAAAAAACCAAAGCAAAACTATTTTTCTTGCACATTGTACAGTCAGACTCTTTCCTCATAATTCTAAATTTCCAAAGGAAACTAGAATTTTTATATTTAGATTAGCTCGCAACTAAAACTTGCCAACCAGACATTTTTGGTCTACAGATATATATTTTACTACTAGCTGTACAAAATGTTTTGTAATGCTTGGGCATCTATTATCTTGCAATTCAAGCATGCAGAAATAAAATAAGCCTCAAGATGAATTAGATAAAAGTCCTCAAAGAGTTCATTGTTTACTGAATCCAGGAGCAGTGAACGTACCTTTACAATGACATCTACGACTTCAGGTATGGCTCTTTTTGCTTCTCCAAAAGTCCTCACATTGAAGGAGCAGATTTTTATGCTCAGAGTTGCATTGCAAAAGAAGAGCAACACAAAAAAGATGCCCAACATCTTTAAACCTCGGCCAAAAGTGAGCGGGTACAATCTGCTTGTGTGTGTGTGTGTGTTTGTGCGTGCGTGTGGAATCCTGTTTCCAGAGCTAAGGCTGCTATTTAAATTAAGTTAACTGCGGGGATCACAAACCACTTAACAAGAATTGCTGACTTCCTCCTTTTTTATTTTTTTTTTTGTGCTGGGCCAGGGAATGATGAGAAATTGAACTTCTGCCTCAAGGGATCACCAGAAGCTTGAAGCCAACTTCCCGAATCTGGAGGAGTTGCTCTTTCACTTTGAAACACAGCATCCCGTCCCTAGGCTTACATAAAATGTTACTGATATTAGTATTACTTTAATTGAAATATCAGTCCCAGTATGCTGGAAGCTTTCCAAACTCCAGGGGAAGTCAATCTCTGCTCTCAGGACCTCACAAACTGATTATGGCTGTCAGCTTGATTCACTGTGGGCAGCTCAAGAGAAGTGTTTTGTAAAAGGAGCCTACATGGGTGTGGGCAGAATAGGGACCTTGCTGTTGGGTTGGTAGGAGTCATCCTGGGCAAGGGAGGTTGTGGAAGAAAGCCCAGAGGTGCTTGTGTGGAAAGCTGCTGAAAGCATTGGCAAGGCTGGGCAGTGCAGAGGGCATAGCCAGGTGACAACATGTAAAGCATTTCAAGACAGCACAAATATGGTAGGGCAGATTTATGCAGGGCTTTGCATGTGGTGGCTAGAAGCCTCAATTAGATCTGCTTTGGGGATGAAAGCCCCCAAGTCCAAGTTGTTCTTCACAAAATCATACCCCATTCTCTCAGCACATGTTCATTTCTCCACCTTGCTCCTGATGATTGTCATTGTGGTACTGGTGTAACTAGAACACCTGCCCCTAAATGCATAAAATAAAATCAACAATAGCATATTGAGAATGTCATTCTTTGCTTTAGAATTTAGTTTACTTAGTAAACTAAAGAACTTAGCCGATTCTATGAGATGGAAGACTGAAATATCTAGGATTTAGTCAAAGGTCTGAATCACTGGACAATAGACACTAGGAAGGGAGGGCCCTTTGGGTCCAACCAATAACAGATTTAGTGACACAGGTTATCCTTGGATGAGCATGACACCTTTGGCTTTGACAAAAACACATCTTGCACAACAGCTAGCCAGAGAAAATATGGAGGGCATGCTGTCACTGCAAGCTACCCCCATTGATATCCTGATTATTGGGCAAGAATAAAGTTGCAGTTTGTTCTAATTAGAAGACACAAGATCAAAGTCTACTCTGGTCACATGCACCCTGTCAGCTTATTCCCTGTTGGTGTCATGAACCTCTCGGGTCAACTGAGTCTTGCATAATGAGTGAGCGGTTTCTGTCCTTTTTGATTGCCGTATTCATGTTCACCGCCAGGCGAATCAGTTACTGGTTGCACAACGGCAGTGGGCACAGCACAGTTTAGACAGCCCCATTTACTTGAAACCCAGTTATTTTTTATTAGCCTGGGTAAGTTACTGCCAGAATTACTGGGCAGTCTTCCACGCCACAACACACACAATTAATTTATCCACATCAACTGACTAGCCAATGACTCTCAGGAGTTTGGGGGATGGCAATAGCAACCTGCTGGTGGACTGATCTGGCCTCTGTCATCTGTGTGTCCAGGTGCTGGAGAGATGAAACAAACTTCTTTCACAGTTTCAGGAAGGTAGCCTTCCTTGTGCAGCAGTTAGGGAAATCTGCTCTGTTTACCCCAGGTCTGGACCCTGTTGTATTCCCACCACTTTGGGCTGATGGTTTTGCACTAATAGTGCAACTTGCATCTGTCAGCATCTCTGTTTCTCCACATATGTTTGTGCATTGTCTGATCTCCTCACTTGTGTCTTCTCAGCACAAGGTATCATTGCTGAAATGCCGTAATCCATGTTTCATGCCCCGTATCTTTCCTTTTATACTTCTCATGATATGTGAGTTGCATTAACAACAGCTAGGCTAGGAGCTCTCCCAGAGTGGGACCTATGGCTTGACACCAGTTGTTAGCTTTCTTGACCTGGCAGGTAAATAGCACTTCTGTGCAGGGGCCCAGGAAGGACGGACATATTTTCCCCAATGCAATGCTGATGAATTCATAGCATGGCCTAGTATGAATGAGTCCTCACTTCTCTGTAATGAGGATATTCTGCCTGTCCTGGGCTGCATGTGCAGTGAAGCCTCACGCAAGAGTTGGAGCTTCCGCTGCTTCTCTTGGTGGCTTATTCCAATGGCTGATCAGTCTCATTGTCAAATGTGTTTTATTTCGAATTTGAATTCATCTGGCTTTCTCTCTCAGCCACTGGTTCTTATTACACCTTTCTCTTCTAGGTTAAAGAGCCATTTTGTAACCAGTGTTTTCTCCCTCTGCTGGTGCTTATGTCCTGCCATCAAGTCACTTCTTGTCCTTCATTTAAAAACAAGTGGAAAATTTGGAGGCTGCTGTCTTGTCTGTGGGGCTGATACAGTAGGGATGTATCCTGGGGAAGGGCTGCAGGGAGGGTAAGAGGTTCTGATAGGTACCTATAGCTCTCTTCATGGGACTGACTGCCATCTACTTGATTTTAAAGCAGAAGGAGGAACAGGAGGTAGCCAAGTTGCAGAGTGAGGACTCTAAATGGCTTAGTACTTCACTGATGGATGCACAACTATCTTGGCAAAAGAGCAACATTTAAGGCAAAACAGAAAAGCACCAAGAAAACTAGAAAAAGAAGGTAACAATCAAAAGCAACTAAAGAAAACCTTTAAATAAATTAACAAGTAAGCAAATATAAATAACTAACAAGTCACAGCAGAGGAATGAGGCAAGCTGGGGCTTATCTCATATCAATTACCAAGAGCTGAGGTAATACAAAATGTCCTGGGAAAGAATGATACTTAAAAACCAAAAAGTCCAAGTAGCGGCTTCAAAATATTTTAAATAGGTACAAATGGAACTAACACAAAATGCAGCACTTGTCCCTTGAATGATTCGGACTAGATACAAAAGATGACAGATCTGAAAGGAGGAATGAGATGACTGTTTAGCTGAGAAACTCAGTTTAGCTCAAAATGTTCAGTGCCATATATTGTGGAAGTGGAAACATTGGCCATAAGTTAATTATCACTATATATTAATATACAGTGCCAACAGACATGTAGCAATGATTCCTCATTGAGACTGCCTGGGAGAGTGATAATGAATTAACACAGATATTTTTAAGAGAACAAGAGACACCATCAATTGGCTGGAACTCTTTTTTCTGATCATTAGTCTTATTTCTTTAATAAAATAAATAAATAAATAAAACCCCAGACATTTAAGTTTTTTGTTACTGAAGTTTATCTGGGTCTATTTTTCCTTGTTTTCAAACTGTGCAGGTGTGTAGAGCTCAGGGCCACATGATTACTGATTTTGAGTTCTCAGAGTGCTACACCACTCCTGGCACTCAAGACACAGGCAGAGCTGGGAGACGGGAGGCCTTGCATCTCCTACTGGAGCTCGGATTCCTGTTCTCTCACTCTCCGTTTCTGTGTTATCTTTCTGTGCCTGGTTTCCTGGTTCCAGCAGAGATCATAGGGTCTTCTGGTGCTGGTGGTGTGTGAAGGTCTCCAGTCTCTCAGTGGTGGTGGGGCTCTGGGACCACATACGTGGATCAGACAGGAGTGTGCTCATTGACAGTCGGCTCAGCCCCCAAACTTCCCATGGGATGGGGGAGTGGAACTGCAGGTTGCTGTAGCCCCATGTCCTCTAACTGGAGATCCTAGTTGTGACATTGTCAGGGATACCTGTAAACTGTCCAGGGTAGCAAAGGTTGACTGGACAGTTTTCCCCACCTAATCATGCCCTGTTGACATTGCTGCCTGACTGCCTATATCTCAAGAAAAAAAAATTCTCCTCTGTCTGTTCAACAAAGCAAGAGCACTGTTTCCAGCTCAAGTCAAATTGAAGATACAAAGAGAAAAAGTTTGGAATCCTTTCAGAAAAAGCAACAAGAAGAAAATTTTTTAAATATCAACCCTTTAAATACCAAACTCCTTTATAAACTTTTTTTCTAAATTCTCGAAAAAAAACAGAAACAAAAAACCTGTCTTGAGCAGCTTTGTGCCATGTAAAATGTCAGGGGAAATTGCTTTCTTGATGACGAAATGAGGGCAGAGATTAAAGAAGTGGATTTATAGTAGCTATGTATAAATAAATATAGCCACATGTACCTTACCATTGGCATTACTATTATCTCTCTAGAGAGAAAGTGAGTGAGGGAGAAAGCAAGAATGTCTCCTAGTGTGGTGAGGTGGAAAGTTGCACTCTCATGAGTTTGGAATTGTAACATTGCTGACAGGTACCAAAATCAGGAGTTCTCCAAGGCTCAGTCATGCAACAACCACCCAACAATCCCACACGCATCATGAATAGAATATGCAACTGTGTTCTTATCTAGGCTTGATCCTTGCCAATTTTTCATGAAATCTGTGGAATGAACAGGCCTCTGAAGGAAATGTTTAAATAGTTGAATAAACGCCTAAAATAGGTTTTCTGTATATAAATTGTCTTAGTTTTAAAATAGGACATCTTGGCAATGTCTAGAGGTATTTGGTGCTGTTCACCTCCTTTTAAAAGCTAGAAACTTATCCTTTCTGATAGTATGGAACTTAGATTTCTAGCCTGAAGGAGCTCTAAGATATTGGATTTTAAATGGGATAACTGTGCATTTCTATAGTGCATGTGAGCCACAGAGTGAAGTATCCATAGCCCTGTAGGATGATGGCATTGCTTTACCACCAATGAAACTAACAGATGGGTAAAAACCCAAAATTTCAGATATGATAACAGGTTTTGATTGCCCAGCTGGAGGTGCTTTGGGCTTGATTTTTACCTATCTTGAGCACCTGAAACTGGAGGCCAAGTCAATGGCAGGCACTGTGCCTAACACCCTTGAAAATAAGGCATGCTTTGGAGAGCACAAAAATTAGGCACTCAAAAATCAGAGATTTTCCTTTTCTTATAGGGCTGTAACACAGAAAACAATATTTTGTCTTCTCTTTGTTGCAAGTTGGTTTTCTAAGCATTGCAGGCTTGCTAGATCAGTACAGATGTATATAAAAAATACAGCATTAGTTGCCTTTGTGCAAAGTAACTAATTAATAGCCAGCCTGCAAAGGGAAAATAATGTGCTTGGTTGATGAGCTTTACTTAAAGCGCCCCTGCTGCCATTTTGAAGCATGGGGACAATGATATATGACATGCTGCATGTGCTTTAATTAGAGAGGCTCTCAGAGATGCTGTAATTAAAGCATCTGCCCCCACCCCACAGCAGGTGTGAAAATGCCCTTTACTGCAAAACTCATTAAGAATTAATTTAAAATCTCTACCATTAAAGAGGGGAAAGCAGTGAGGATAAAGTATGCACAGTATCCTAGCTCAGGCCTGGTTTTGCATCAGTCCCCCAGTTATGAATGAGGGTCACTTCTTTGAGAATAAACTAATTTAGGAAAGACTATTCCACGCAGCAGAGATGCAACATGGGACAAGCCACATTTCTTGCAGGGCAGTTGTAACAGATCAGTTTCAGCTGGGATGCTTGAATTCACATTATGGTATAATCTTCATTACCTGTTCTAGCCATACCCCACCCCATACTGTGCCACCCGACACACCTGAGAAGGGAAAGAGGTGACACAGTATCTGTGGTCGAAGTCCTGGGTACATTATAAAAAAGCCTTCAGCTTTTTACTGCAGGGCATGTTTTGCTTCCCACCCTTCAGATGTATCTGAGCCTTTTTTCCAAGTCTCTTTGGCTGTGTTACAGCACCTAGAAGAACAGAGGGAGATGATAGATGGGGGAATACTGTATCTGCTTCAAGAATAGCTGACAAGTGAGAAAATCGGCCACCTCCTGTATCAACTGGAGACAGCCCCCTACAAAAGGTCTTCTAACTGAGTAAATCAGAGCCAAGTTATTTCTTCCAGGGTCATGAAACACAACCTCAGCTTGCTGAACAATCTCAGAGGGGAAAATGAAGATAAAGAGTCCTTTGTTTTTTGTTTTACAAAAAACTGGATAAAAGTGGACAGTAAATTAGAGTTATCTGCTGGTCCAAACATTATGCAAGGATTGTTACTGTGACTCCTTTCTGAGGCCTCACGCATGGTTAGTCCTAGCAAAGAACAGAAGTAACTGAGCTGTGTTGCTGGCTTTTAAAGAGGCAGAAGGCATTAGCCCTGTAATAGTTCTTGGAACTGGTTCTGACAGTTCTAGGCTTCGCTTCAGTGCAGAGCCAGACACAGGCATGGGCGAACTGGGCAGCCACCCAGAGCCCAGACAGAAAGTGGGCCCAAAAATGGTCATTTAAAAATTATCATCATTTCTGGTGAAGGTGGGGCCTGATACTAAAAGTTTGCCCGGAGCTGTCAGGAGTCTAGGTAGATTTCACAGACATTACGGCTGTAAGGGACCTCATGAGACATCAGATCCGGCTCCCTGCCCAAAGGGCAGGAAGTCAGCTGAGGTCAGATGACCCCAGCGTGATAATCATCCAAACGCTTCTTGAACATTTCTGGAGTAGGTGCTTGCATCACTTCTGCGAGGAGTCTATTCCAGACTTTGGAGACTCGGATGGTAAAGGAATTTTTTCTCATGTCCCGTCTAAAATGGTCTTCCAGCAGTTTATGACTGCTTGACCTCATCTTCCCTTGGGGAGCCCTGGTGAACAGGTGTTTCCCCAGATCCTGATGCACACCCCTGACATACTTATAGGCTGCCGCCAAGTCCCCCTGAGACTTCGCCTCTCCCGGCTGAAGAGCCCCCTGTCCCTCAGCCTCTTCTCATAAGGCCAGCTCTCTTGACCTTTGACCATGTACATGGCTCTCCTCAACTCTTTCAGGCTTCTCCACGTCCTTTGTAAAGTGTGGAGCCCAGAATTGGATGAAGTACTCCAGCTGCAGCCTCACCAAGGCTGAGGTTCGGTGCTGCTTCAGTGAATGGTAGGTTCTTCACACAACTGTTGCCTAACTATTTAAATGTCTTGTTGGTTTCTCTGTTACCTTTTGAACCAGGTATAGTTGGACGTGGATACTTCTGTTAATATACTAGAGACACTGTTTACCAGCCATGTGTATGTGTATGTGTGACTGGTGACAAGAGGGTAAAAAAGCTGATGTTTCTAGTTTGTAGGTCGTTTGCTTCTGGCACATGTTCTCAGAAAATGCTAATGATCAGACACATAATGGTCTTAATTTTCTTGTTTGTTAATGCCACATTTATGTGAGAGTGGTCATTCAGATCACTCCAACCCGGTGAAGAATGTCTAGCATTTGAAAGCTTGTCTAACTCTATCCCAACTATACTGTTGGTCCAATAAAAGATATCACCCTAAGAAATCCTGCCCTCTTGCATAATTCTTGGATCATCATGGCTACCAAATCACTCTAATGCTGCACTTTTGTGTCTAATTTATTACTGATTTTTTAATACAGCTGACCTTGAAGCAAGCTGTAGGTGTTAATGCATTTGGTCAGGAAGATGCCATTTGTTCATCAGAAGTGTGGATTTTCATATGCTGAAAGTAGAAAAAATGGTGACGCTCCAGAAAATGTGAAGCAGGATCTCCCTGAGCAGGGCTGAGGAGCTTGTACAGGGGCAAATGCTTGTTGGCTCCCAGCTTAAGCCCTGCCAGGCCCATTTGCTCCTTTCCCACATCTCACTCCAGATGGTCATTGAGGCTGCCAAACTGGAAATCTAAAAGCCTGCAGCTGGGGCTAGGAGGGCATTAGCAAATACATGTTGAGGCCTCAGCTTATTCTAGTGGTTAGAATATCACTCCTTCTTGAGGGAGACTGTTGCACCCCAAGGTGCCTCCTGCACAGTCGCTCTTTCTGCTCTGTCTTGGGGAAAGATGTGCCTGAGAGGCAGAGCGAGTGCAGATGTGTCTCCATAACCTACCAAGGTTTGGCTCAGTCACTTAGCCATAGGGAAAGTGGAGGAGTGGCTGGCTTGCTTTCGAGAGACAGGATTTCCTAAGGTGCCTTCTTTTATCTCCATCAATCGGAATCACTTCTTTCCACTTTGCCTGGCTTGGTGAAGGGGTCATGGTGTTAGCAAAGGTTCTATAATTTATTTTTCTGCCTGTAAATACAGAGACAATCCCTAACCTTCCACATGGTTGCTGTGCAAGAGGTCAGCAAGAAGAAACTGCAGCATGGATCTTTACCCCTTATATAACGAAACCACATGTGAGAAGCAGAAAAAATATTCTTCATCCCTCTGCCCTTTGTACCAGGAAATCAGTGGTCAAAAGGGCAGGATCTCATTGGGATTTACATTTCTAGGCAGTGCCGACACTGAGGAAGATTTGTTTGTGGGTTAGAACTGTATTACAATTGCTTGTCGTGATGAACATTTGTTCCTTATGTCTCACTTGTCACATGTGAGGGTGTCTAAAGCAGCCCACTGGGTTCAAGTTCTTCAGCACTGAAGTCAACAAGATTCCAGCAGTGTTCTAACACAAATGTTGTCCATGCTGTTTGCTAGCAGCCTCCCCAGTCTTACTGGGCAGCTGTAGAGGTCTGGAAGCATTTCTCATCAGCTCTGCTCCTTGGGGAAACCATGCTTGGCTTTTCATAACAATGCTGAAACATATCATGGCCAGCATATACCTATAAATAGACACTGTCACAATGCAGCTTTCTCCAAACTTAGCACTTTAAAAGGGATTTCTTTCTGCTTCTTAAATGCCTGATGCAGGGAAAAGGTGAGGGTTGACTCTCATGGCTGACAAACAATGAACCAACTAAATTTAAAAATAGGATATGTCTGGACTTTTTTCCATTCTAGAAAGTTAGAGGAGATCTCAACAAAGCAGATTGCTTCCTGGTGATACAGGGACTTGTTTCCCTGATGAAGCGGATGTGATTCAATGGCTTTTTGTTTTATTGTAAAAAGAACAAACAGTTTACAAGCAAATGGGCAGAAAGATCCTTAGCCAAGAAGAGAGATCTGCTTTGTGTACACAACATGCATGACCTCCAAGTGCCTTCGAAACAGTGCTGCTGTACCTAATGGTACTGCACCTGCAAATGCTCCAGGCCAGCCCATATACTGAGTTGGATTTCTAGCAGGGTTTTCCATGGTTCTTTGTGGTACATTTCCCCAGGTCACTCTGTGTTCCTGGCAGTGTATTGTAGCAGAGTTTGTACTTCCTGGGCTCCTGTGTAAAGTTCTCAGTGCCTCCCAGTTCAGAAAAGTAAATTTCTGATGGCCAGGCACAAGCTGTACTTTGGGAGAGGACATTGTCAGGGACCATGGTGCTGGGTTATATCTTTGATCTTATGTCTTTAGCTGGAACAAGCTACAACTTTATTGTCACATGCTAATCTGGGTATTAGTAGAATGAGCTTGGGTTACCTTTGCTGTGAAGACATACCTTTAATGTCTTCAAATCATTGCCATTGTAGCAGAGATACATTTGTGAAAGTTATTCGGCTCAATAAAGCGGTAGCTGGGTAAAATTCTCTGCCCTGTGTGTTTTGTGGTCAAATTAAATGACCTCATGTTCCCTTCAGACCTCAGACTCTCTGAATCTAGATTTTGGTGGTGAACCTACTGTCAAGTAAAGAGAGCAGGAGAGAGTAATAGATGCAGTGCAGAATCAGGGAGCACCAGAGTGAACAGGTCTGGGAAGAAAGGAGGGGAAGGTGTGATACCTCACCCTGGTCATTCATCCATACTGAACAAGTCTTTGCCCTTCATGCTTATGTATCAAACTCTCATAGACAACTATGTCTCATGCCACTAAATCCAGTCACAGACTGGCTGCAATTCCTGAGAGAGATATAGTACCTTCCACTCACTCTCAAGATTAACAGAAAGCTGACCGTGTTGGAGACATGTGAACCTTGCCGCTCATAGAACAGGCTGTGCCTGCTCAGTTGGCTGCTGTTCCTTGGAACAGAGAACATTTTAAAGCCTGCTGCATCTTTCTTTATTGATGTGTCATTGTTAATTCTATTTTATATTTTTAGCTGCAGTTGAAATATTTCTGGTTCAACAGTGCAATAACTGTGATTGGCAGGGATGAGAGGGAGAAATTAAAATGCAATGAGAAAATGGAATGCAGTTTTGTGCAGAATCACTCAGATTCTGGGGTCTTCATCCACAAAATACAGGAGCCCGGAGACACAGCGAAGTCAGTACACTTACCAGAAGAGGAGACCTGGAAGCCCTACAGTGGAGAGGGCTGACAGGACAATAACAGACCTACAGGACAGAACGAGAGCAATGACTGGTAACAACACTGCATCCATCTAAACAGCAAAGTATCAATGGGCTGGCGCTAGGTGGGGCATAAGGGAGGTGGAGCCCCAAGATCCTCAGGCTGACAAGTGACCTTAGCAAGACACCTGAGCTGGGAGTAACAGCAACCCCCAAAATTAAAACTTCCATCAAGGACATGGCAGACAAGAAGCTTTGGTAGTCTAGGTAACTGGTGTCGGAGGCAAACTGTCAGCCCACAGGACCACAGTTAGCTTAGGGCGGCTAGAAAAACCTAAGCGCGGACCTCTGGACAGGCACGGCAAATTACAAATTGGTGCATTTGGCCATGAATAAGGGGGATAAGCTCTAATGGAACCCTGGAGGCTGATACCGAAATGGAGGTCAACATGATACCACAAGTAGAGCTGTTAGGACATATACTACAAGTGGTGATGAAAGTACTTAAGGTCCAACAGCAACATGCCCTACAGCAAATGAATGGTTGAGGCATAACTTGTCTGCCTTTTAAAATGCATAAAATGTCAAAAGATGGTGCTGAAGCATTTATAGAGGCCTTTGAAGTGAGCGCCATACAAACTGGATTGGATAGATTCCTATGGGCTGGGCAGTTAGGGTCACTACTGATTGGAAAGGCCCAAGCAGCATATAGGGTGCTCCCCAGGGATGAAGCATATGACTATGACAGTCAAGCAGGCAATTCTACATTGGTTCAAATTAACCCCAGAGCACTACAGGAGACTCCTTAGTGCTAAAAAAGAGAAAGATGATAAGAAACCCCAGATCTTGATGCAGCTATTAAGAGATCTGTTAGACAGATGGGTGCCCTCAGCCATGGTAGGCAGGGAGGCGCTTGCAGACCAAATACTGTTAGAACAGTTTATCCAAGACCTAGAGGGAGGGATGCAATTATGGGTAAGACGACATCTGCCTAAGTCGGCTGAAGAGGCCCAGAGAATTGCCAAAGCTTATGCTGCATCAGATGTAGAGACGGTGAAGGAAAAGTCTTATAAAAATGAGAGGAGACAGTACGTAGGGAGGAGGAATGTCATCGAGGCCCTTCAAGACAGGCAGGGAAGAAAGTATTATGCCACCTTGTGGGCATACTGGACGTGTGGCTAGAGAGTGTCCTCAAGGACCACATGACTGTTGGAGACCAGCAGGTGGCACAACAGGGCCCTGGGAAAGGTGAGATAATAGAAAACCCCTGGAAGA
Source organism: Crocodylus siamensis (assembly GCF_052110815.1). NCBI lineage: Eukaryota > Metazoa > Chordata > Crocodylia > Crocodylidae > Crocodylus > Crocodylus siamensis. The sequence continues at coordinate 46,631,094 of NC_143405.1, forward strand.
GATGGACTGTAGCTTCGGCGAGGGGAATGAGGTTATGCTGTGGGACCACCCCAAGGTTACAGCATGGATAGTGGGATGGGCTTTATGGGCCACACTCAATACAGGCTGTTTGCAGATGCTCATATGATCTGGCATAATACCAGAAAACGCCATAACGTGGTGCAAGCCAGGATGAGGTGCATCCATGGTAGGGCTGAAAGGTATTGGAGAGGATACATGAGGGCTAGAATAGCCAAAAGAGCAGGCCAGATAAGGTGGGATTCACCCCAGAGCTCGATGGGAAAATGACCGTGGGGAGAGATTGGTCCCCATTATACAATGTCCTAAACAAAGTAAAACAGGCAGAATTGGAAAGGAAGGGATGGCCCCAAGTAGAAGGCTGGATAGCAGAGGAAGAAGAGCCTAGCTCCTCTGAGGAAGAACCGTTTATTAGCTTGGGAGTGGGCCCAACAGGTTCACGCTTCAAGATCGTGCAAGATGAAGAAGAAGAGTTCACGAGGATCCGAGAAGATGAAGTTGCCAGCGTCAAAGGACAAGTTGTGAGACCGGAGCTACAAGTAAGTGACCACATTTCAAGATTTGGGATGGGTTATAAAGCAATCAGATAAACCAGATAAAGCAATCAGAAGGGTGTGAGCATGTCTGACAATTATTGGTGCCCTAAGCATTCTGAAGGACGGTGTGGGACATGGCCCATGGAACACCCATAGGCAGACACTTCAGAAGACAGAAAACGCTAGGCAAAATCAAACGATGGTTCTTTTGGGCAGGCATGTGAGAAGTAGCATGCTGGTGTGGGTCCTGTGCAGAGTGTCAGTTGGTGGAGGAAAGACGGCCACAGAGGGCACCCTTACAGGTAATGCCTATCGTTAACACTCCATTTGACCGAGTTGCCCTTGATGTTGTGGGTCCATTCACCAAAAGTAGTGCTGGGCACCAGTACATACTCATCTTAATTGATTATGCCACACGATACCTGGAGGTAATACCACTCTGAACAGCCACCATGTCTTGGATCGTGGAAGAATTGTTAAAATGGATTTCCTATTTCGAAGTACCCAGGGAAATCATTACTGACCAGGGTAAAAAATTTTGTCAGGGGTGTTAAAGGCCATATGTCACATGCTGGGCGTTAAGCATCTTCAATCATCAGTTTACCACCCCAGACAAATAGCTTGGTGGAGTGCCTAAATGGCACAATTAAATGCTTATTGTGATGAAGCATGCAGAAAGAGCCCAGGAAATGGGACCTGTTTTTTGTGCAACAAATGTTTTCTCTGAGAGAGGCACCTCAGGCATCCACCCAGTTCAGACCTTTTAAATTGATATTCAGCCACAAGCCCCAAAACCTATTGCAAGCAGCCAGGGAAGAGTGGAAAAGGCCAGGGCACAAACAAGTTGGGGCTCAACAATATAGGCAGGACATGATGGAATGCCTTAAGGAAGCCCAGTGGTTAGCACAGGTGAGTATGGAGAGGGCACAGCAATGGCAGAAAACCAGTTATGATCAAAAGGCACAAGAGAGGGAGTTTCAGCCCAGGGATAAAGTGTTGGTTTTGTTTCCTTCTTCTGCAAATAAATTATTAACCAAATGGCAAAGGCCTTTTTATATAACAAGGAGAGCTGGACCCATAGATTATGAAGTATACCACCAAGGGCACCTAAGGGAACACCAGATCTACCATGTAAATCTATTGAAGGCCTGGAGGGAGCCAGAGGAATGGCTGTTGAGTCCTGAAAAGATAAGCAAAGAGCTAGGCCCCAAGGTAGGAGGAAGCACACAAAGGGGTAGGATACAGATAGCAGACAGCCTCACCAATGAACAGCAAAAGGAGCTGAGGTGGATCATTGACAAATTCAGTGATGTATTCAGCAAGGTACCCAGAAAGGCTAGGGGTGCGATGCACAAAATAAATACGCCAAAAGGGGTGAAAAGTGGAAACCAGTTCCCCACCACCTGCAAATGCAGGTATATGAGGAAATACAGAAAATGCTTAGACAAGGGGTGATAGTACCATCACAAAGCCTCTGGAGAAGCCCCATGGTGACTGTACTAAAATCCACAGGTAACTAAAGATTTGTAGGGGGCTCAACACAGTGGCACATTTCAACGCATTCCCCATGCCACATGTAGAAGAGCTACTGGAACGGATAGGTCAGGCAAAGTATATCTCTACTCTGGCAGATCCCCATGGCAAGGAAAAACCAACAAAAAACAGCTTTCGGTATGCCATGGGGACTGTTTGAATTCACACAGATGCCATTTGGCCTCCACGACATGGCAGCCTCCTTTCAAAGGCTGATAGATAACATCCTAGAGCCACATACAAGGTACACAGCGGCATGCATTGACAATCTTGTAATTTATTCTCAGTCATGGCTGGAACATCAGCAACACGTGGAACAGTATTACAAAAACTACGCCAGTTTAAGATGACCACGAACCCTAACAAGTGTGCATTGGGAATGCATGAGAGCAACTACCTTGGGTTTTGTGTGGGACAGGGGCCCATACGCCCACTGGTGAGCAAAGTAGAGACCATAGAGAAATATAAACCTTCACAAACAAACAAACAAACAAACATGCTCTTTTCTGGGTTTGGCCGACTATTATCGAAGGTTTATACCAGAAGAGGAGACCTGGAAGCCCTACAGTGGACAGGGCTGAGAGGACAACACCAGACCTACAGGACAGAATGAGAGTGGTAACACTGCGTCCATGCAACATCAGAGTAACAACAGGTTGGCATTAGGTGGAGTGTAGAGGAGATGGAGCCCTGAGTTCCTTGTGCTAACAAGTGACCTTAGCAAGACACCACTGAGCTGAGAGTAACAGCAACCCCAAAGATTAAAATTTCCATCAAAGATGTGGCAGGAGAGAAGCTTTGGTGGTCTAGGTAACTGGTGTTGGGGCAAACTGTCGGTCCGCAGGACTGCAGTTGGCTCAGGGCGGCTAGAAAAGCCTAAGTGGGGAGCTCTGGAGGGGCACGGCAAGTTACAATGTAGTATCAGACTGAACTGATTTGGCTCAAACTGGTTTATGTAATGTCTGTTGCAGACCTCTTGCTGGTTTAAGATAAACCAGACAGCCCCAGCATCCTGGCACGCTCTTTGGGCTAGGCAGGGCTCTCTGTTCCACAGCAGGGCTGGCCCCTTCCCTCTGCTCCCTGGCCAGAGCTTCAGAGACTGCAGGCTGCTTCCCCTCTCCCCCTTACCACTCCCTGCTAAACAGGAATTCCCCCCTCCCCTGTGCCTTGCTGTGGAGGTGTCTGTGTATTAGCTAGTAGACCAAATGCTGGCTACGGGCTGTGCTGAATCAACAGATAGAATCAACAGGCAGAATCAACAAGTAGCTGGTAATGTCCTTCTGTTGTTGCCTTAATTGTGTGATAAACACTGTTATCGGTTCCCTGCTGGGCTAGTCACAGCATCCTGCCAGAGCCTGGCCACGTTCCCCTCAGCTCCATGCTATTGAAGGAAGGATGGGATGCTCCAGCACCCCCCAGCTTCTAGACTGAGTCACTGCGGGCATGTGCCTGCATTTCTGAGATGTCTGTCCAGTTACAAAACTGATTTAGCCTAGTCAGGTCAGACTAACCTGAAAAGATTGAATCAATTCAGGCTCAGAGTTTTTGAATGTCTGTCCCTAGCCTAGAGCTAGCTTGATTTAAACTGCTGCCAAAGCTGAGACTGGAAGAGTTCATACATATGCACAGACTCATAGGTCACATGTAGGTGGGGTGCAGGGGGGCATGTGCCCCCCTGAGAGTGCTGGTGCCCCCCCTGACAGCAAGCACTCTGGCTGGTAGGGGGGCATGGAGAGAACTTGTGCCCCCCCTAAAATTGGCTTCCCACCTCCCATCACTGGCTCCTGCTAGACTTGGTAGGCACCAGTCGCTCATGCACAGACTGATTGCAGCCGTTCACTTTTGCCCAAGGCCTTGAAGATGTTGGGCATCTCTGTATTGCTCTTCTTTTGTAATGCAACTCTAAGCATAAAAATCTGTTCCTGCAATATGAGGTCTTTTGAAGAAGCAAAAAGAGCTGTATTCAAAATCATAGATGTCGTTATAAAGGTACATTTACTTCCCTTGGATTTACTAAGGATTGAACTCCTCTGAGCACTTCTACTGACTTTTATCACATTTTGTGGTTTATTTTTATATTTGCATGGTAAAATTTTAATTTTAATGGTAAATGACTAAGCATTGCAAACTATTTTGTACAGCTAGTTTTAAAAACATATCTGTAGATCAAAATGTTTGTATGGTCAGCAAGTTTTATTTGCAGGCTAATTTAATAGGAACCGCACACAGTTTCATTTCTAAATTTAGTGATAGATGATCAGATTATTCAGTGTGCAAGACAATTATCTTCTCTTTGAATCAACAGAGCCTTATTTTACTTTGATTGACATTTTTACTGTATTTATTTACCAATATTCTAAAATGCCCTTGTCTTATTTTGAAAAAATTACTACTAGTTTTCTCTCTTTAGATTAACTGTTTTTAAACCTCTTCATAAATGGCAGTAAAAAATAGCAGATTTAAAATTCAAAAGCCTGATTTCCAATGTATTTCAAGAATATCACATCATCACATTTTCAACCTGTCTCCTGAAAGAGGTCACCTAGCAGTATTTTTAGAAGAGGGCAAGGATAATCTGAGAAGAAAACAAAAATTCTGAAGCCTTCAGACCTGTGAAAATTATGGATTAGTAACTTCAAAGCACTGTTTAAATATGTCACAGTGACTGAAGTTATAATTTTAGTAGTATGTGGTACGTCCTAGTAGTCAAAGATGTAATTTAAAAAAGATGTAATTTATATTTGCATGGTAAAATTTTAAGATAGTAAATGACTAAGCATTGCAAACTATTTTGTACAGCTAGTTTTAATATACGCATTATGCTAGTTTAAACTTGCATATGCTAGTTTAATATATGCATTAAAGTGCTGATTAATAGAATTAAGCAAGTACTATTCCCAATTCCTCATATGTGAATATGTCTTGGCTAATTGTATAAAATTAATTTTCTTGTTTTAGAAGCTAGAAACAGTGTTAGTCTTTATGTTTTCTGATTGGATACTGGACCCTTTCTGCCTGATGAAGAGTAAAAGTAAGGGTAATTTAAAATTATGACAAGTGGCTTTATTCATAGGGCTGTGTTTTACTCATAGTCCCATTGAGATTTTTCATAGTAGTTCAAAGTACTCAAGACCAAGCTGCACTGATACTGGTCTGAGTAGAAATAGATGGAGATGAAGCATTGTAAGAAGAATCTTTGGTTTACAGACTAGACACACGTTTGCCTGCTATATTTGCAGTGATTCCTCTATTTTAAATGCAAAGCTACATTTTCAGAGGCTTTCTGTGCCATCAGTGCAAAATGCTATAGAGGCTTTTATTTAGTGAAAATGTGGTATTCTGAGTGCAATCAAAACTTTAGTTTTCCATAACTATGCGGTACTGAATACAAGTTGAAACCACTTAGGCAATCCCTCACAGACGTCGATTGTCTTTCATGATTGTCCTATCTGTGGGTCTAAAGATAGCTCATGAGGCTAATCTGGGATTGACACACGCTGCTGGAACTTGGGCCCATGTTTCCATGCAGGATTGGTGCCTCCAGACTCTTGATTTGGTCCACGACATGCAGTTTTTGCTGCTCCTGCTTTTCTGTCTCCTGCTGTCATTGTAAGGTTACAAAGTACTGAGATCTTTGCAGTAGACTCTTTCTCCATTTGGGGTGGTTCTGGGTGACAGTCTCTCATGATTTAATGTTGATGTTGCATTTTTTTCAAGTTGGCCTTGAAGACGTCCTTGAAGTGCTTTCTTTACCCTCCTCTTGAGTGTATGCCTCGACTGAGCTGGGAGAATAAAACTTGCTTTGACAGTCTGGAGTTGGACATCTGGATGATGTGGCTGGCCCAGTGTCATTGATGTCGAATGAGCATCACCTTGATGCTTGTGGTGTTTTCTTGCAAGAGGATATTAATGTTGGTGTGTCTGTCTCCCCCCTTGATCTGAAGGATCTTCTGCAGGCAGTGTTGATGGTACTTCTTCAATGACTTGAGATGTTTCCTCTATGTTGTCCATGTCTCAGCTCCATACAGTAAGGTGGGGAATCACAACTGGTTGATAAACTATGAGCTTGGTTTTGGATCTGATGTCACGACCTTTGAACATACATTTCCTCAGGCATCTGAAGACTGCACTTGCACATTTAAGGCAATGTTTGATTTCTTCATCAATGTCAGCCTTCTGCGAACGATGTCTTCTGAGGTAGGAGAAATATTCAGTGTTCTTCCACTTTGTGGATTAAGCTCACAGGCTTGTTTCTTGGATACGTTGGATGGTTATTTCTGATTCTGTAAACTTGAACCGTGCTGCTATTCAGATTAAGAATACGTACTTGCTCAATTAGGTCACCTCCCCCCTACTGGGCTTGGGTCACGTTACAGGGTTAATATTCAGCCTAAATTCTGACACCACCACTAGGATTAGGAATATGGAGTTTAATGAAGTGATAGGAGGCAATTTGATTACAAAAATTAATTCATATGGAGTAAAATGGCAGTCTATGGTATCCATCTGCACTAGATGTCATAGGCTGAGTAACAGTAAAGTGCAAATGAAGAGACAAATGGAGATATTCAGAAATCTGTTTACACAAGCAGCCAAAAGTAAGTATTACAATTCTGGTCTCAATTTTCATTTCCTAAGTGCAGTAGTTTACTACTGGTATTATTAACAGATTCCCTAGATCTTTCCTAAGTCACAAACACAGATTTTTGTTGCAGTCCCTTAACAAATATCCTCTTGCCTGGGTAGGTTTTGATGATCCATCCTCCTGCTTGTCAAATACTTAGGGTTGATTATAGGCACAGCAGGGGGTTTAGCTGGAACTATAGGACAGTGAACACAGGCCTATATCTGACTGTTGCTAGGCTACTAATAGACTATTTGAATTTATCAGAAATATTTCTTCACATAACAGAGGAATACTAATCTTTAGACTAAAGGGTGTCTTAACAACACCCGTGATGGCCATGGAAATAACTGAAACTCAGTGCTCAAAGGTGTGACTGCTGCCCCTGTATGTAAAGGAAAGGATGATGCAGTAATTAGGGTGCTGTTGGGGTATTTGGAAGACCTGTGTTTGAGTCCTCATTTTGCCACAGGCTGTCTATGAGAACCTGGCATGTCACCTTGCCTCTCAGTGCTTCAATTTCCCATCTGTAAAATCTCTGACAGAAGTATTCTCATGAGGTTTACATTAAATATCATTAACTACTTGGATACTTCAGGAATTGGGGTCATTTAAGTACTTTGGTGCAGACTAGAGATGTATAGATGGAAATGTTTCTGAGCCCCAGTTATAATCCTTCCAAAGCTTTAAAACACTAGAGGTGCCTCAGTCACCATGCCCCTTGGGTGCTGTCTATTTAGCAGCTGGAAGGGTCCAAGTAGTCCTTCCCAGCTTCTGCAGATGGTCATTCTTCTGCCAGAGAACCCAATGGTCACAGCAACACAGCTTCGCACTCTCCATCTGCTCTTGATGCCTCTTTTGGAGTGCATGGTAAGAGCAGCTGTTAATTGTCCCTTAGAACAGTGGTTCTCGCCCTTTTTCTGACAGGGACCCATTTGCAAAGATCCATGGCCTGTCCTGACCCACACCTCCCTGTCCCTGCTGGTGCCCAACCCCCAGTCCCCTGCCTCCCTGGGCCATCCTCGTGTCCCTCACTCCCGAACTGCAAGCCCCCACCAGAGGGGCACCCAGCTGCCCCCATCCCACTCGGACCAGAGTGTAGTGTCTGTAGCAGCTCTAGCTCATGCAGGCGGCAATGGAGTGAGTCCGGCTCCAGCAGTGGCTAGAGGGAGGAGGAGAAGAGAGAGGCCTGTGGCACACCCCCTCTGCCCTGTGCCAGGGCTGCTGCACCACACCGGGCAGCCTGGTCATGGTTCCTCTCACACCCCTGAGCAGCATCTCCTCCTGCCACCCCTCTGCCCTACTGCAGCTCATGACCCTTTGAAATATTCTTGTCACCCACTTTTGGGTCATGGCCCATGGGTTGAGAAATGCTGCCTTAGAAGATTCTCAGTTAACGGGCTCCTATCTCCTCACTCCTTCAATTCCTGGCCTTTCCTTTCTCATCTCCCTCTGCAACTTATCTTGTGCGCTTTTATCATACTATCTTTATGCTGATGACTCATAAAACTTCCACCCATGGATAAACTCACCTTTTAGCCAGTTTTGCCTCTTGGCCTGTCTTCTGGCAGCTCTTTGCTGATGTAATCAGAAAATAAGCCAACTTTCTTTACCCAGGCTCAGGGCTGTTCTATGCAGGTTCAGGGCCCTTAGCATAAGTGAAGACCTGCTTCAGAGCTGTTGTAATTATATCTACTTTTGCTGACTCCAAGGCTTCACTGTCCTGGCAGCTGGGGATTGCTTTGGGGTAGGGGCATGTCAGCCACAGGGAGAGGCAAACTGTGTAAGTGTCATATTTACTTGAATCTAAGATGTCCCTGAATTCAAGACAGCCCCCATAATAATGAGATTATATATATGGACAATTTAAAAGTTGTTATAACTCTCCAGATATAGAACCTAAGTATCAGAGGATTGTCTTGAATTCATCCCCTCAGCCTGACTACCAAAACAGGGAAAGCAGTAGGTGGGGGCCCCCTTGCCCTCTGTCCCGACTTCTCCCTGCAGCCATCCTACCCCGCCCCCCCCAACACTCTTACCCCCAGCTCCTGGCAGCCTCTGCCTCTTCCTCCCTCCACCCCATTCCCCAGTCTCTGCCTCTGTCATCCACCCCATTTACTGTCAGACACTGCCCTGTTCTCTCCTGGGAACACGGCACATGGAAGAGCAGTCTTTGCTGGCCATGCAGCAGTGTTGGCACTACTGACTGGCCAGGCAGGGAATGGAGTTGCCATGCGCTCTGTGCCCTGGAGAGAATCCAGCCCCAGTCAAGCTGGGCTGTGCCTGACAGTAACTTAAGGGAGGAGGGGAACAGGGTGGGGGCAGAAGCTGCAGAGGGCAAGCAGCAAGGGGGAGAGAAGAGGGCTGCTATGGGTGAGTCTGACTCTGGCCCCAACCTGGGCTCATAGCCAGTCAAAGCTGCAGCAGCCATCTGCCCCCCACTCCACTTTGTACATGAATCTAAGACAAGGGGCTTTCCCCCCATGCTGATTGGGGGGGTGCGACCCTCATCTTAGATTCAAGTAAATACAGCATTCTTCTTGTTTTTTACTTGAGATTTTGCTCTGGTCCTAGCAATCAATGACCAGCTACAGTTACAGCTGTGCTGTTGCAAACCCTGCGTGTTGTGGAGGATAAGCTTTGGTGTAGCTGCTTATGCTTTAGTCACATGATGTCTCAATACAGACCCTGAAGCCCTCCACTATCAACCTCTTTCCATTCAGAGGAATATTGATTCATTGACTCCCTCACTGAGTCTCTGTTGCTAAGGCCATGACAACTAGGACAAAATAGCTTGTTTACTTATAATTCTCACCTTTAATTGTTTTGGTCCAAATCTTATTTATTTCAGAATAAGCAGGCCCCATTTTGGTATCATTTAAGCTTTGTCTACATGAAAACTGACTGAGTTAAAACTAGTGCAAACCCTGATTTCAATGTATCCAGCTTTATCTCAATTTATTTAAAATTGACACTGAATCTGTTCAAACAAAACCAAGTAATGTCCGCATAGGGATTGTGTCTAACTAGATTGTAACACTCTTCCTTGTACTTCAGTACTCCCTTATCTTCTTGCAAATACATCTTTTATAAGGGACCTTATCAGAAGTTCTCAGAAAACCCAAATGCACTCTGCCCCAGAACACTCTTTATCAGCTATTTCCCTTCTTCAGAAGGTCCCAGGAGGCTCAAGGAACACAGTTTTTCTTACAACAGAAAAGCCATTTGATCCAGCGAAGTCACACTTACTGATGGCCTGAACTTGTTTGGTATTGGATTAATTTCACCACGTATTTGCCAGGTACTGAAGTTATAGAAATACTTGTAAGATAATATTACATAATAAATGAATATGCAACAGCCAGGTTCAAAGGCTGCTACACACACATTAACAAATTGACAAAAACAAGCATAAGAGAGTTAGGTAAACCTCCCTGGTCTGTATTTTCCTTGATTACCTTTTACTCCTTTTTAAGCTATTAATTGCAACATTAGCAACTTTTTAATATGGAGGAACAATTGCAAGTTTTTAAGGGTAAATTCCATCCAAAATGGATTGATTTAAAGCCCTGTGGGAGGGAAAGCATGTTAAACAGAATTAAGAAGAGCAAAGCAAAGGGATTTAGTATCTGATTTTGAAGATGAGGCAGAATCAAGACTACCCAGGGAAATTAGTGTTGAAAAGCTTCTTGTTGCTTTATATAATAAGAGGGGAGCAGATGCTATGGTTCTCTAAAGGGTGCAGCTGCACATAACCTCAGACGTTCTTGAAGGGATTGTGAAACCCAAATATCCTGGCTTAGTTGGGAAACTCTGCACAGGCCCAAAGCAGAGAATGTAGCAAAAGGCTCGAATAAACCCCTGTGGGTACCTCCAGAGGAGTGGGAATATGTTTGCCTGGGGACAAAAAGCAGCGCTATACCTTGTGCTGCTGTTACTTGTCCCCAAGGAAAGCCCGTGCTGTGTGCGCTCTGGTGTGTGGCAGGTTATGCCGGGTGGGGTAGGGGAGGTTGGGGCCACCAGTTATGTTGTTCCCAGCAGCCTTATCCACCCCGGTCCTGGGCAGGGCTGGATTAACCCTTTAGTGGGCCCTAGACAACCTAACTTGTGGGCCCCTACTTTTTTTCACTCAATAATTATAGTACATAAAATAAGCATAACTGGGCCCCTTCTACATGTAGGGACCTAGGTATGTGCCTAGTTTGCCTATGCATTAATCCAGCCCTTGTCCTAGGGGCCCTGGGAGATGCAGCCACAGCGCACCTGCAGCAGGGAGCCTGGCTGGCAGCCAGTGTGTGGCTCCAGCTGGCCAGGCTCTGGTCTTGGGTGACACATAGTGCTGCCATGTGTACTGCCCTGCTTTTTTTTGGCTTGGGTCTTTTTGACCCTGGGATTTCCCCGGATCAAAAAACCCCACAAGCTGCAAAGTGGGAGTGTGGGAAATGCTTGCATGTGGGGTCTGTAGCACTGCAGATGGGTCTGCAGTGCCGTATACCACACGTCCATGCTCGTCTGGATGCTTCCCTACATGCTTAATATTAAAAGGGAGTGAAGAGGGGTCCTTTAAATGCAGGAAATCCTGTTTTAAGCTTGCAAGTGTCCTTTTTGTATTGCTAGCTTTGCATTTCTCTTTGGGACAGTCTGATTTGTATGCTTGTCATGTGGAACTGAAACGGTCGTGGCTGTTTCTGCTTAACACCAACATGAGCGTCTTGTGTAAAATGCTATCAATAGCAAAAGAGCATCATTAATCAATGTTACAGCTACTCTGGACATAGAGTTAATTAATTGTCTTCCAAGTTAACAGAAGAGGGGTATTCTTTTCTTTTTAATGATAAGCATTGTTTTAAAAAAGGCTTTAAAACCGAATGGCACATCTTTACAACAACCATTATCACCTAGATAGGTGGGAGTTATATCTTTTAAACCACAGATTTAAGGCAAATATTGGTAATGTGTGAGATTTAAGAGCAGTGGTCAGAGTAAAGGGGACCTGCAAAGGATTTGTACGAGTTGGGTTTGTGCCCCTTTTCGGTACCTGTTTTTCACCTAGAAAAATAGCAGGGGCATTGAGCCTTCCCGGTTCTCGTGGAAGGCAACTGAGCCGCTGACGAGAGTTGGTTGTAGGTTCTCCCTTGTCCATTGAAGAAGTGGAGCTGGGTCTTATCATACATCATACCCTCTTCCAAAATGTCAAGTTGTGGAAGGGAAAGTGCCGCCCCCCGCCGGAGGCGGGTGAAGGGAGCCACACCCGGGCGGGCTCTGCGGCGCGGGCGGGGCGGCGATGCGCCGCAGCGTTTTCTGTCGGCGGGGGAGGTCTCGCCGCCCTGCCTTTAAGGCGCGGAGAGGCAGCGCCGCTGCCGCCAGTGCTGCAGGGGCCGGAGCGGAGCCGGGTGAGCGCGAGCGCGGGCGCGGGTGGGGGGGCGGGCGGGATCCTGCCCCCCGGGGTGGTCCCCGGCGGGGGCAGAGAGAGGAGCCGCGGGCTCCCCCCACCCCGCAGGCCCCTGGCATAGCTGTCCCGCACGTGGGTGCCGGCGCCCTGGGCCCTGGGCGTGGGTTGTACCCTCGTGGCCTTTCCCCCCCTCGGCCCCGCAGCCGCAAGTTATAGCGACCCTGGCCCCGGCCAGGCCACCGGGTCTGCAGACGTGACGTGCCATGCTGTGCGCACCCTCCTTCAACCGTGCGGTGCTCGAGGGACAGGGGCTGCGGAGGTGGCAGGAGGAGGGAGGCTTTTCCTTAGCAGGCGCTGCCTGAAGAATTGGATTGTTTCGGGGTGGTCATCAGTCATTGCTGTGGTTGGCGGCCTGGTATCATGAGAGAGAGAAAGAGGGAGAAACTGTTTCGGGCAGGAGTGGATTCAGGCCTGCGCCTCTTGTGTCGCACAAAGGACCAGCGCGGGGAAGGCGAGTCGACGGGAGCCTCCCTCTGAAGACCGGCAGAAATGATGTTGTGGTTGTTAAAGCTAAAGGTTTCGTCTTTAACGCCAGTCCTCACGGGAATGGATTCCCGGCTGGGCTCCACATCGGGGCGTCTCGGGTACTTTGCGGCAGGTGACAGGCAGCTGCTGAAAGATTCCAGAGTGTGACACGCACGTGATGTCATAGAGGCAGTGATGTCATAAGTCATGTTGCGATTAGTATTATTTCTCTGTAGATGTGGAGCTGTAAGCAGGAGGCAGCTTTCAAGGAGAACAGACTGACCTGGTTCAAATTGTGCTAGCAAGTAAGAGGAGGAAAAGTTGAACATTGTGGCGCCGGGCATGCCCAGTCTGTTGTACTAGGCTCCTCAAACCCTGGGATTCCTTTCATGGGGTAGTAAGCCTGTATTTTATTGTTTCTTCTTGAAATATTTCAAATAATAAGATGAATTTATATATATCATCTGACTGTGTAACCTCCCAGCTTCTGAATTTAAAAATCTGTTGACACAAGTCAGAAACCGAGCATCTTGGAACAAACCTGGCTAAATCGGGCACAGAGCAGATGCAGAATGATCTTTTTATTCCCAACAGTTCTGTGCAGATACCTGCTGTGTTTGAATTCAGTCTGCCTGCTTAATGATATATATAATTTCTGCAGTATAGAAGTCCTCTATGACCTTGCATAGATCTGCGCAGCATACAAGTTAGCTTTCCTTTTCTTCCCTCTGTCAAACTGAGCCCTAAATACACATATGTGTTCAGTAATCATTGGAAGCAGCACTCCCGGTTATGTCTGTTATCCTCCGTTAGCTAAACATGATTTCATCAGAAAGAGTTTGCTGGGTAGATTATGTAACATTCCCCGAGATGCAGCATATGAGAAACTGCTAATACTAGAGAAGTGTCAGCACGCGAGGGATGATGCTCCGGTATCTTGCTGCTTCATGTTTAAATCTTCTTGAATCTCGTGAATGATATTAAATGAGCTTAGGTCAATGGTTCTCAAGTACTCTACTAGATTCCAGTCCTTAGGCTTCACTCATTTTTGACTACAGAAAAATAATAGAGTGTTTTTTCTGCTGTAAAGAACTTGGCAGGGTCACAGTAGATCAGAAGAGAATGTGTTTAACAAATTCCTATTAAAAATCCCTGGGTTTATCTTGTGAATCATGTTTGCACACCTAACAGTGCATGGCACCCCATGGTACTTTTGAAGGGCACCCCTGGGTGCCACAGTATCCTGGCTGGGAAATCACCGGTTTACATTAATTCAGTTTTTGTGACTTGTCTTCCTTCTTTTAATCATGCTGCACAGTGTAGTGCTGTTGAATCCTACCTGGGTCTAACTTTTTTTGAATGAAGAAAAATGCTTGAGTTATTTCTCTCAGAATTTTTTTTCTCTTTTTTGCTGAGCCTTGAATTGGCATAAAAGAGAGAGTATAGACTAAGATTCAAATCTCATTTAGCCTGGCATGTCAGTCCTTTCTGGCTGACAGCCCTTGTGTGACAATGCAGCTAACGTACTGTACTGGTAAGTGGGATTTTTTGCTTTTGAAACTTCTGGTTAGTCAGTTGTATTGATGGAAATGAATCTTTTATTGCCTGATGAGTACTTAGTGGTAATTCTTTTGGCTCTTCCTTGTGCTTTTGATACTCATGAATCAAATTATTTTCACTTGGCCATTTGGTTATGAGCTGTCTGGGCCCTGTTCTGGGTGGTGTAAGTACTCTTTTGCCTTCTGCCTTTGTTCCACTGCTTAATTACATATCGTCTCTGGCAGCCCCGTGACTGTTGGGTAACAGGGTTTTATTCTGGATTTTTTTCAAGAAAGTTTTAATTAGAGAAATAGCTTGGGTCTAATGTTAGCTCATGTCTCTAGGAAGCAGTGCTCTTGGCTTTTGCTCCCAGATCTGCCATTAGCTGATTGTAAACTTCATTACATATAAGAATTGCCATTTGCTGGGTTAGACCATAGGCCCATCTTGCCCCATATCCTGTATCCACTAGGGGCATCACAACTCCCCCCTGGCTGCTGCTGGAGCTGCGGGCCAGGGAGTAGCCGGAGCCCAGCTGAGCGCTGCAGGCTCCTGCCCCCTGCATGACCACCACCTTGCCTGGACCAAGAGCCCCCTCCCCCCCCTTGTGGGGGCAGGGGGGCCTTCTGCCTAACCCACCACCTGCTGCCACAGCCTCCTGCAGCAAGTGGGGACCCCACAGAGCCAGTGGGACCCCTCCATCATCAACCCCACCAGCTGGCTTTCTGGCTGCTCTAGCAGCAACCCCATGTCTACCCTCCTGTGGTAACTCCTGTGCTCCACTCCACTTCTCCCAGTGTCTTGTGGACCGCTGAGTAAGCCAGCGGCGTGCTTCCCCACTCCCTCCTGTATGTTGCTTGTTTGTCCTCCCACACCACCCAGTTAGCTGGAGGGGGTCCCCCCAAAACCAAATTAGCAGCACCTGCAAGGACCAGCATTAGCAAGTGCTACCCACTCAGCCTTCCTTCAGCTCTGCAAGCCCCGCTGCTCAGCCCAGCACCTGACCTGCAGGTTTCCATGCAGCCTCAACAGCTCGGTCCTCTGCCTCCTGCCCGCACCATGTCAAGCAGTTGTGGCCCCCTCCCTGCCATCAGCAGGCACAATGGGGTGTGCTTTGACATGCCTGAAGTAGAGCTGCTCCCCTTTGAAAATTATGTGCTTGTGCTTGCTTGAGCAGTGGGCCCCCTGAAGATTGTGGCAGCCTCTGGGCACTGTGGTAACGGTGTCTTCTACCTTGCCATGGAGGGTGCCATGCAAGAGGTGGCAGGACGGGGCTCACAGTGTGAGGCAAGCATGTCTCCCTCGAAATCTTGGGACCTTGGTGGTTATCAGCCCTGTCCCCTCCATTACTCCTAACTGGGCCCTCATGCCCTTTCTGCAAGGCCTAGAGAGAGTCCTCTCTCCAGTCATCCCTCTCTTGCTGGGGTGCCAGGACCCCAGCTTCTGCCATATCCAGTCCTTCCACCACCCAGTCACCATCCAACTGACAGCAGAGGCAGAGGGAGGGGGACCTTTACAGCTACATGTCAAGGGAGGTGAGGTGCTTCTAATGCCAGGTACCAGGACACCTACCAAGAGTGCCCCCTCAGTTAGCAATGAGGGGCACTGCAACCCCTGCCAAGGAGAGGGGTGCCACCAGCACCCCAGCATCCAGCCCCCTCTGCAAATTCAGGGGACCCCATGCCACAGCCACCAGTGGGGTTCCAAAGAACACCTGCCCCTACCACCCCACCACCAGCCCTTCATATCCCCATAGTGCTCCTGGTGCCCCAGGATGACCCCTCCCTGGGCCACCCTGAAGCTGGGTGGGTGCTGGTCCCATATAGGCAGCAATCTGGCATCCAGAGCAAAGCAAAGTGTGAGGATCAGGTGCAGTTCAGGCCCTCTGATATGGAGAAGGCTCCCCTCTCATCACTTAAGATGGGGGGCTGATGTTGATGTCATGCTCCCCATCTCTTGAGCTGCAGAAATCCCATCCCCACAAAAATTGAAAAAGATAAGTTGTTACCACTGTGGAGGAGGGCCCAGGATGGCATGGCCATGTTGTGGTAGAGGAGCCCATGGAGGAGATCCCAACGGTGCTGGTTGCGACCTGCTCCCTACCACTGCAGGCACTGGAGCCTTG
Organism: Crocodylus siamensis; assembly: GCF_052110815.1. NCBI lineage: Eukaryota > Metazoa > Chordata > Crocodylia > Crocodylidae > Crocodylus > Crocodylus siamensis. Next base: position 46,647,386 of record NC_143405.1, read on the forward strand.
GCCCCAGCCACTCCTGGGGAATGTCCAGCAATGGAGCCCGCCCCCTCTGGCCACTCCAGTGGTGGGGGGTCTGTGTCTGGGGTCATGCTAGTGGGCCTGATGGGGAAGAGTCCTTTTCCCAGGGCTCTAGGGAAGTCACTGTCATCCTGCAGATGCCTGAACTTCCTCCCCCCCGATCAAAGCTACCCCAGTGTGCCCTGTGGCCCTGGTGCTGAAGGGGGAGAAACAGGGTGCCCCACCGAACACCTCCCCATCCCCAAAGGCACAGGAACCTCTTCCATTTGCCCTGCCACTACCCATGCTACCCCCTCCCTCACCCTGAGGGACTGCATCTTTTCCAGTATCAGGGGACATTTATACACATACATTTTCATGCCCGGATGTGCCGGAGATCCGATGTGTTGGAGCAGACTCCATTAAGTGAGTCTGCTCCATATGCGACCTGACGCGCATGGTGCTGTATTGCTTGCAGTTGTATAAGTGGCAAAATGCACGTCAGTGTGGAGAAAATGGCAGCAGTGCACTGTTGAATTAAAACACCTTGTGCATTAGTTTAAAAGCGCACCGCTGCCATTTTCTGCACGCTAACACACGTTTTGTCATTTATACAACTGAAAGCAACGCAGCACTAGGTGCTTTTCAAAGCACCTGGCGCTTGCATATGTAAAAAAATGCCCAGGGGGCCCAAGACTATGTAGTGGACCATGTGGCAGCCTTCCCCTGGGCCTCTGTTCCCACATGGGTGGAGGAGGGGGAAATGCTCACCCCACCTGGCAGCCAGGAAGAACCCACCAAACTACAGAACCAGCAGGATGGCAACTGGGAGTCTGTGAGCTCCATAGAGCTGGCAGACTTCTTGGCCCCAGTGGTACCCAGGGAGGAGTTGCTCCAGTTCTTGCATCTCCCTCTCATTTTGGACTGCTGGGGGAATTTCCACTAAGTCCTCAACTCAGTGAGGGCTCTGGTGGAGGAAGACAAGGGACACAAGTGGAGCAATGCCAGAAACTATCACTGAGTCCCACAGCTTTTATGACTCCCTCTTTGTGTTTGGCAGGATGGCGGGATTGATGGGTCCTGTGGTTGGTGTTGCCTCTGTGAAATCCCTGCCACGCCTAACAATAGCTCCCACCAATAAGGTCTCTCACTGTGGTTACCCTCAGTGTGCGTGGCTGCAGGATGAGTCTCTGCAGGTGCCAGGTACTCTCCTTCCTTCCTCCAGGAGAGGAGGTACTCTGTACTTTTCCTGCAGGAGACCCATACAACTCCAGCTGCCAAAGCCAACTGGCGGCTGGAGTGGGGAGACAGGGTCTACTTCAGCCACCTCCCAGAGATGTCCCGTGGGGCAGCCGCCCTGTTCTTCCTGATCCTGGCCCTGATCCATCACCTGGTTTTGTTTTGTTTTTACTTGTCCCAAGTAATCAGTTGATGTGTCTCATATCCCTTATGAAAGGAGACTTATAGTTTTCATCATGGGCCGAAGTTTATGACCTCATGGCACATCAAATGGGCTTATTTCACATAATGGCAGAGAGTGGAGGCTCAAAAGGAGAGGGAACAGGGGATGACCAGGGTTTTTCCCACTGTTACTTTCTCACTTTCAGCCTCCAGCATTTGAGGTTTGGAAAGCTGTAATTCAGAGGCTGTACCCCTAATTCTCATAGTCAATAGCTACTGATACCGCTTGCCTCCATTAATTTGTCCAGTCCCTTTTCCAGACTGGCTAAACTGTGTCAGCTCCCACAACATCTGGTGACAGTGCATTCCATGCTTTCATTGCATGCTATGTAGAAAAGAGCTTCCTTGTATTGGTTTTAAACTTACTTCCTACTAGTTGAGATAATTTATCTTTTGGTAACAGATTGTATGTAACCCGCTGCCTTCTAGCTGTTAACAAATAAATGTTATGGATTTTTGTTGTTATAACTGAATTTTGACAGAACCAAAATGCTTCCTGTTGGCTCTAAAAGGTAGTTAAATACACATCCTCTTTTGATCATGTTGGCTTAGAACAGGAAAAATGTAGGCCTCGTTAGACAACAAGAGTTACCTTGGTCTTTTTTTTAAAAAAAAAGAAGAAACAAAAAATCTAGCTAAAGCTGAGGTGCATATTGCAAAACAAAATTAGTCTTATTCTTTCCCTAGGGCTACGTTTTGCTGTTCTTGCACTCTGCCTAGTCCTTGAGGGCACTGTATTGGGAGCATGGAAACATACTCAGTCTTGCTGTAAGGTTTTTCTCTGTTACATTTCCTGCTGTTCTCCTTTAGTGTCACAAACTGTTTCTGGAGGTTAGAAGACTGGGTGAATAGCTGCTGGGGGTCATCAGTATTGCTGTTACCTCTGCTGCAGGAGTAGATATGTAAAATTAATTTCCTCTAGATTGTCTGGCTTGTGCGGCTCCTTTGTTATTACCCCGTAAAGCAGGTGGTGTGGGAGGAATAAATAGGTGCTGTGTTGTTGTCTGACTATTTGTATCCATCCCACAGCCCCTGGCAGCTGTTTTAACTTGGTTGGAAGCAGAACAATCCTTTAGGATGATTGTCCCGAAGTCTAGTAATGCTGTTTGTGCCAGCAGAGTTACTTTGGAGGGAGCAAAAGTCGAATTGGGTGAAACACTTCAGTAACCTAAAAAATTCTGCTTCGGATCTGAAATAGAGGAAATGACATGAAACACATGTGTGCACTTACGTGGAGGTACTGAAAGCTGCTTGTGTGACATTGGTGCTGAGAAAAGGGCATCCAAGATCTCTGTCCAGATTTGTCAGATGCACTTGGCTTGCTAGGAATATTGTTTCCTGGGTAAGGGTAGTGTTCATTGGGTATCTGTAGTCATGTGAGTTGCAACAGCTGTCATGGGTATCCAAGGAACAGGCTGCAGACAGGGAGCTGGTAAATATGACTTTGCATGTTGAACCTTAATGCAGAGCTGCTGCAGGGAATCAAACACTTCCTACCCATGCCAGCCTATCCCTCTTCAAGGGAATCTCAGAATACCTGGACCTGTTAGCCAAGTTTTCAGACACCGTCATGCAGTTGATGTTAGTCGGTTGCAGTTTGTTGTATAATGTCTGTATTACATACTGTAGCCTGAAATCTGCTCCACCTAGAACTGCTAACTATTTTGCAGAAAGAGCCCTTGATTTGGATGTACAAAGAAATGTCCATGTCTGGTACGTTACAGACCCAGTTATCCAAGTGTTTTGAAGTTACATAAAATCATTGTGGAAAGATGATTTTTTTTTAGATAAATAGGAGCAGGCTAAATTTTGGTTAAGATACCTTAAATGCATTAATTTTCTTAATATGTTGCAGGGGTGTATGTTGTAGCAGTGCATAGGCAGAAAAAGGTTCTTTGGGTGAATCTAGTTTTTTTTATTAGACCAACTTAAAGAGTTGGAAAAACATCTTTTTTAAAGCAAGCTTTTGGGTTTAAAAACCCTTTGTCAGGCTAAGGAAGTCTCTGCAGCTAGTGTGTGCTCTTCCTGGATGGAATGAAAAGTAAAGAAGCCAGAGGCCAGGCTGGTACAAGACAGGCAGTCAGTGAAGATGTAAACTGAGGAGTCAGTGGGTGAGAGACATGATGGCTGTGGGGAGATAGAAGGGGGATGAACAGTGGAGAAGTACCTGGAGAGTCAGATGTCAGGCAAGTTATAATGTGTCATAAATCCAAAGTCTTGCACTCCACCTAGTCCATGATTTTTAGTATCAAGAGGGTTGATGAAGTGAAGTTCATAGGCTCATCTCTATGCGCCTCCAGAAATGTAATATATCTCATCCAGTGCACCAAATTCCCTGATGGAAAATACGTAGGAGAGACCAAACAACAACTGTGCACCAGAATTAACACACACCGGAAATCCATCAAAGACAAGAATACCCAGTTACCTGTGGGGGTACGTTCTCACAACAAAACCACTCTCTCTTCAATCTCTCAGCTTGAATCCTCAAAAGAAACTTATAAAACAATTCTCAGAGACAAGCCTATGAACTTCACTTCTTCAACCCCCCTGGATACTAAAAATCATGGATTAAATATAGACATTGGATTTACGACACATTATAACCTGCCTGACATCTGGCTCCCCAGGTACTTCTCCACTATTCATTCCCCTTCTCCTTCCATCCAGCCTGTCTTTCACCCATTATTAACTCCTCAGTTTACATCTTCGCTGACTGCCTATCCTGCATGCAGACGAGCCCGGCCTCTGGCTTTACTTTTCATTTCATCCAGGAAGAGCACACACCAACTGCAGAAACTTCTTCAGCTTGGTGAAGGGTTTTTAAACCCAAAAGCGTGCTTTTAAAAATGTTTTTCTAACTGTTTCAGTTGGTCTAATAAAAGAGATCAGATTCACCCAAAGAACCTTGGGAAATTTGGTCGTCACACCAGACGACAAAGCTAACATGTTTAACGATTTCTTTGCCTCTGTCTTCCTAAGTAGGGACCAGAACAGCCATCTCCCTGCTGGGCCCCCCTCGGGCCCCAGGGGAGGCATACCTGGGCCCAGGGTTAGTGAGGAACTAGTTAGGGAACTTCTGGAGGGACTGGACGTATTCAAGTCAGCCGGTCCAGATGATCTCCACCCTAGAGTTCTAAAGGAATTGGCCGAGGTCATTGCAGGACCCCTGGCACGGCTTTACGAGCACTCGTGGTGCTCTGGTGTGGTGCCGGAGGACTGGAAGAGGGCCAACGTGGTTCCCATCTTCAAAAAGGGGAAGAAGGAGGACCCGGGAAACTATAGCCAGTTAGTCTTACCTCGATCCTAGGCAAACTGTTTGAGAAAAGTATTCTGGCACACATCCAGGAGGGGCCAGCAGGGGACTGCATGCTTAGGGGCAACCAACACGGGTTCATCAGTGGCAGGTCCTGTCAGACCAACCTGGTGGCCTTTTAGGATCAGATCACCAAATCACTAGATGCAGGGGTAGCAGTGGACATAGTCTTCCTGGACTTCCGGAAGGCTTTCGACACTGTCTCGCACCCCGTTCTCATTAAGAAACTGGGGGGCTGTGGTGTCGACACCCACACAATCAAATGGATCACCAACTGGCTGGAGGGCCGCACCCAGAGGGTGGTAGTGGATGGGTCTCTCTCAACCTGGAGGGACGTGGGCAGTGGGGCTCCGCAGGGCTCGGTCCTCGGGCCTGCACTGTTCAACATCTTCATCACTGACTTGGATGAGGGGGTAAAAAGCACCCTGTTCAAATTTGCTGATGACACTAAGATGTGGGGGGATGTGGGCACACTAGAAGGTAGCATCAGGCTTCAATCGGACCTAGACAGGTTACAAGGGTGGGCGGATGAGAATAGGATGGGATTCAACACAGACAAGTGCAAAGTGATGCACCTGGGGAGGAACAACCGGCACCATACCTGCAGGTTGGGGAACTCCCCTCTTGTCAGCACGGAGGCGGAAAAGGATCTTGGAGTCATCATTGAGTCCAAGATGAACATGGGCTGGCAGTGTGGGGATGCAGTCAGGAAGGCCAACCATACCTTGTCATGCATCCACAGATGCATCTCGAGCAGGTCCAAGGAGGTGATACTCCCCCTCTATGCAGCACTGGTCAGGCCCCAGTTGGAGTACTGCGTCCAGTTCTGGGCACCGTACTTCAAGAGGGATGTGGACAGCATGGAGAGGGTCCAGAGGAGGGCCACTTTCATGATCAGGGGACAGCAGGGCAGGCCCTATGAGGAGAGGCTACAGGACCTGAACCGTAAAAAAGAGAAGGCTGAGGGGGGATCTAGTGGCCTGTTATAAACTAGTCAGGGGGGATCAGCAGGCATTGGGGGAGTCCCTGTTCCCCCGAGCACTGCCGGGAGTGACCAGGAATAACGGTCACAAGCTGGCGGAGGGTAGATTTAGGCTGGATATCAGGAGGCGCTACTTCACAGTCAGGGCGGCTAGGATCTGGAACCAACTTCCAAGAGAAGTGGTGCAGGCTCCTACCCTGGGGGTTTTTAAGGGGAGGTTAGATGAACACCTTGCTGGAGTCGTATGACCCCAGTACTCTTTCCTGCCATGGCGGGGGGTCGGACTAGATGATCTACTCAGGTCCCTTCCGACCCTAGAAACTATGAAACTATGAAACCTAGTCTGCCTTAATTTTCTTAACCATCATCATCCTCATTTTCAGTTTCCATCTTTCATTTTCCCCCCAGTTAAGTCCAGCAATTACTGCTAAGTTACCTAGTGCCTGGGTACCACGAGTAGACCCTGGATTGTTTCTGCTACCTCACCAGTTTCTAATCTTTTTGCTTTCCTTTAATCTTTGTTCTGGATGTGGACTGGATGTTTATTCTGAATGTGTTGTCATGCTGGATGGCTTGAATTTTTTAAATGAGTAGTGTTTCTGTTTCTAGGTCTGGCAGAAGAAAGTGACAGGAATATAATTTTGCCTTTTCCTTTTTACTAGTTTTTCCAGAACATCATTGGTACATTTTGGCAGTGGCATTCTCATCCTGGAGGAGGGCATCTCTCTAAGGTAAGCTAAAAGACTCTTACTGTTACATTTGGATCATGGTATGTAACTCCTCTTCCCATAAACTAATTAATTTTTGCAAGAAGTTATGGTAAATGTTTTTCATCTGTTACACGCTCATGTACCACCAAAGTTTAATGCAAAGATGTGCAGTGAGATGTTCATAGGGGCCAAATGGTAGCTCCAAGCTGTTTTTGGGACAAGATTAAGGTGTATGGCTAGAGACCTACTCAAATTGGTGATACCACTAATTTGCTGGAGAGTGTATGCAGACTGGTGGTACAAGGGCTGGTGGATGCCAAATAGCAGAACAGCTTCCAGGCTCATTCCTCTGGCCAATGTGGGTCACAATATATAGTTTTAATATGTTTGCTTATTTTAATAGGACCTGCGTATCACAGCTGTATGTTGGCACAGTTTATAATTACAATTGTCTGGTTTCTCTTTGGCAACCTGTATACTGAACAGTTATCAGAATGACTTAAAACAGTCACACCAAACTCAGAAAGATTTATCCACAAATCTGATTAAGTTTAGACGTAACATGGACAGATTGTGAGGGAGGGGACCTGGAACTCGATAATCCTTGGATTTGAAATGTGCTCTTGTGAAGGAACAGTTATTGAGAAAATGCATGGCACATCAGACATGGGCGACTGGTGCCACCTTAGTCAGGAGGGACATGTGCCCCCCTGCGACCAGTTTCACTGCCTGGAAGCGGGGGGTCCCCTGCAGCCAATCTCGCTGCCAGGTGGGGAGAGGGAGGGAGGGTCCCCTGGCGGCAGGTCATGCTGCCCGGAGGGAGTTCCCCTGCAGCTGATTGCTATAGCTGCTCCTGGGAGTGGCTGCAGCGATTGGCTGATGCTTGCAGGGGGGGCATCGGAGCTCCTGCCTGCCCCGCCACCCATCACCTAAGTGGCGAGTGTGGCTGATCAGGAGACGCACTGGAGCTCTAAGGGGGTGCACATGCACCCCTGTGCACTCCCTACACATTGCCACTGACGTCAGATGTTCAGCATCGGGAACTGGATAATATGCTCGTGATGTCTGTGGGGCAGGATTAATCCTTTAATACTGAAGTGCTTGCCTGCTCCCTGGGGGATAGGCAAGGTGAGAAACAAGCAAACAGATCTCATCACAGTAGGTAGATAGTTGCACTTCAAAAAGTGGGGTGTGTTAGCTGTCCCTGAAAATGTAGTAGCATAATGAGATCCTGAATTTGGAGTACTTCATGGTAGAAGCAGGGACTTTTTTAACATAGCAAGCACAAGTGTTCTCAGCACTGTGGAAAGACAGTGGGGTGCCTTGGTATTTTTTCTGAGGGGGATTAATTTGGATTGCATGAGTAAAAATATGATGCAGTAAAAGATGCCAGGGCTCTTTTCCCATTTTTCCTGAGACCAGTAATAGGTTCTGCTCCTTGATTAGCAGATGTCTGTATAAAGCAGTCATGAGCCTGGAGCAGGACACAGGCTGTCAAATTCTAGGTCAGCTATCGTACAACAGATTTTAGGGGTGGGGGGAAGGGAGATGGAGGAGACTGGGTGAAATAAATTCTTAATAAGCTCATTTTAGTTGTGTTCTTGTTCAGCCCTCAGGCGGTGTGGGTGGTGTGATGGAGTGAGCGGAGAGAATCCCTGTTTTGCATATATGCAAAGTGCTGTGAGAACTAAATTATAATCCAGTGTCTTTAATTTTTGTCTGAACTCATCATGAGAGCAGTTGTTCCAGTCCCTGGCATGATCCTGAGAAAGAATAAGTTTTCAGAAGTCAGATCTGTTGCGGGTATGAAAGCAATAACTGTTTTCAAGCTGAAAGCCACTTAGCTGCCTGCCTGCCTGGTATCTGCTCTATACTGTGGTGCCTTTAACAATTTCCTCCTCTCCCTGCAGTCTTGACTTAGTTATTTATTGATGTTAGTGTCTGTTTGTTATTAACCTTTGGATCCTTATTCATTTATGCAGGTGAAGTCGAGACTTAGAGCAACATGGACCTTGATGTGCTGAACATGTTTGTAATAGCTGGAGGCACCCTGGCTATCCCAATTCTAGCATTTGTAGCATCCTTTCTCCTGTGGCCTTCAGCACTGATCAGAATTTATTATTGGTGAGTCAAGAGCACTTGAATTTTAGCACTGCCTATGTTAATATTTTTTAATTTTTTTTGGGTCCATGCTGGAACATAGCTAATCTAAAATGTGTGGTTCCCAGGCTGACAGACTGTGCTTGATAACTTCCAGTTTTTCTCCAAAGATGCTGTCCCCATTCATCCTATTATTTGTATTATTCCCATTCTTATATGATTCTTAACACTAACTCGTAGAGAACTGCCAACAGGCCTGCACATACATAGCGTCCTGTTGTTCTAGATGTTGGACTGACTCTTGTTTCAAAGAGCTTGCCATCAACAAGATAACACAGGTGCAGGAGGGAGGAGGCAAGATGGGAACCAGAGGCTGAGTGACTTGATTGGCACAGAACTCTTCTGTGGCTTTGGGCAGGAATTGAACTGCATGGTAGGGGGAGCTGGGTTCAATGCAGTGGTCCCTTTTGGCCTGTAGGAAAGAAAGACGTAATGTTCAGCTTTGAAACACTTTCAAAGACAGGATTTTTTAGTGGCAAGGAATATCATTGAGGCTTGCTAAAATGTAACACAAATTGTCAAATGACTAACATGTTTTGGACATGTTTGGTGATTATAGAGATTAGAACCTTAATGTGTCAATAGAGCTCAGCCACAGCGTGCTTGTTTTCTTACTGTTCATAACATAAAACAGTCTCAGGATGAATAAAACTGCATTTCTGTATTGAACTCCCACTTGTAGGGCTCCTGTCTTTGGGCTGTGCCTTTGTTCCAGGTTGCTAGGCACATCTTGATTACCTCGCCTGCTTTCACTGGAGAAGGAGCCAAGTTCCCTCTGGGAACAGGCATCGTTTGCATGCTTCATTGTACGTGAGAGCAGGCTGGGGACAAACTGCTTGCTGGATAGCCACATCCATCAAGAGGGCAACTTGGAATGTGTGGGCAGGAGCAATTGTCACAGTGGAATGTGGATTCCAGCAGTTTATGAAAAAAAAGAAACAAAAGGACAGAGGGAATTAAAAATAAAGGAGAGACTGGCAAAGGCTTAATGCTGCTTCTGTGGACAGGGTTGGGGCAAGCTTCCAGCAAGATGGACTGGAAACATGGCACTTTCTCGCTCCCGAAAGTAGAAACCCCCTGTACAGCAGTAATCTGCACTGCAAATGCAGTTGTCAGGAGAGCCTGTGTAATTTTTATGGATATTTCATGAAAAGCTGCATTGCTGCAGCTTGCCGTTTCCCAAGGGAGAATGGGATAATGGGTTTCCCTGAGAGAAGCTTCAGTAGCACTCAGTGAGTTCCCTATAGTATGTACTGCCATTGTACTTCAAATGGCTTGGTCAGTCTTATTTCAAAATGGCAAGACTAGTAAGCGATCAGCTGGTGTCATGGATTTGATCAGTGATCAGGTGGTTTGCCTGTTTCTTAAATTCTAACAGTAACCTGCATGTTCTGTTCTTTGTCATGTTCTCTGCAGTCGCATCTTCCCCCAGGATTAATTTATATCTATCTATCTATCTATCTATACCTGTATAGATAGATAGATATATTTAGGGGTGTGTGTGCGTGTATGTATATAGTGTATGTGGGTATATACATGTATGTATAGTGTGTATGTGTAGGTATGTGTGTGTAAGTGTGTGTGTGTGTGTGTGTGTGTGTATGTGTGTAGTTAATGAGAAAAATGTAAAAATGTTTTCAGGTTAATAGAACTTGGGTTTGTCTGGATCTCTCTCCTGAGCAGAAGTGCTCGAGAGAAGTATTATAGTCTTCCTCATTAGTTGGTTGCGTCTCATTCTCTCCAATCACAGGAGAGAGAGCTGCCAGCCTTGAATCTTCTTTTATCCCTGGAATTTAGGGGCACTTGTACATGTGATGATTGTCACGATGTACATGTCATGAAAATGTCATTTGTGTGGCTTAATGGCAGCATACGTTATACATGTGTCAGTTTTGGGGGTTTTAGATGAGTTTGCAATGCTGCAAATTGCAATGATGCAGCTGTCCTCTTGCCCCTTGGCTGTGGGAGAGGCGGGCAGGCTCCGCAGAAAAAAAAGAATTGGGCCTCTCGTGGCTTCTGCAGGTACCTGTTGAAGGAAGAAGTGGTGAGGGGCCTGATACTTTTGTTTGTTTGTTTTTGGGTGAAGCCTGCCTGAGGACTGGATGATTGCATGATGACAAATATGTATACTTATGGTACCACCAACAAAAAGTTAAAATCACGTGTTTGGGTTTAAATTGCGGCAATTATTTGGGCTGGAAGGCCACTTACGGAGTTTGGTGACCTGTTACGGGCCAGGTCAGAACCCGCACCATCCCTGCCCGCTCACCAAAACTCCCTAAGTGGTTCTGGTTTGGGGCCCAGCCAGACACTGTCACAGCCCTGTGATCCTGGTCCCAGCCCCAGCCCCAGGATCTCTATGGAGACCAGGCCGGGAGCCCTGTGGGCAGGATGCAATTGATTGTGCTGATGGAATGGGACTGCGGGTGGGCAGGGAGCAGCGTCTGGGAGCAGGGCAGGCAGGTGGGGCTGGGATCTTGCGACAGTGACAGCACAGGGCCATCATGCCCCCCTGCCCATGATTGTCATGGGAGACTTCAACTACCCAGACATCTTGTGGGAAGAGTGCTTGGCCAAATCTGAATGGTCACAAAGCTTTCTCTCATGCGTGGATGAGCTCTACCTGACTCAAGAAGTCTAAGGACCAAAAAGAGGTAAAGTGCTGCTTGACCTGGTACTGGCAACAGGGGACAACCTGATCGGTTACCTAACTATCAAAGGGAAGCTGGGTGACAGTGACCACAAGCTGATCACCTTTACCATCTGCCGTAAAGCTGGCAAGTCAGTCAGCAATACAGAAGTCCTCAACTTCTGGAAAGCTGACTTTGACAAACTCAGGAGGCTTGTCGGTGAGGCCCCAAGGGACCATGATGCAAAAGGGAGGGGAGTTCAAGAAGAGTGGTTGCTCCTCCAGGGAGCAATCCCGGATATACAAGCAAAGTCTATTCCATTTTGGCGGAAAGGCAGCAAAAGGGCACAGCAGTCCCCTTGGCTCTGCAGGGAACTAGCGGACCTCCTGCATCTAAAAACAAACACCTACAAAGGATGGAGGACTGGATCCACCTCCAAGGATCTGCACTGGTCCAGACCTGCAGAGACCAAATCAGAAAAGCCATGGCGCGACGGAACTCCAATTAACTACAAGTATCAAGAACAATAAAAAGTCCTTTTTTAGATATGTGGGGAGCCAGAGGAAAAGCAAGGGCAACATGGACTCCTGTTAAACCAGATGGGACAACTGACAGCTGACGCCCAGGAAAAAGCCAACTTGCTAAATGGATACTTTGCGTTGGTTTTTCACCAGTCCCAAGGGTGCCCTTACAGGATGGGAAGGCCTGGGTGAGGGAGATTCCTTACCTTCCATCAATGCTGACCTTGTGAAGAAACACCCTGAGAGGCTGGATACCTTCCAGCCAGCTGGCCTTGACAGTTTACACCCCAGGGTACTCAGGGAGCTGGCAGACATCATAGCCCAGCCCCTGGCATGGATCCTTGAGAACTCCTGGTGCTCTGGTGTAGTGCCCAAAGATTGGAAGAAGGCCAATGTGGTGCCTATCTTCAAGAAAGGGAGGAAAGTGGACCCAGCAAACTATAGGCCCATCAGCCTGACCTCTGTCCTGGGGAAGGTCTTAGAAAAGGTTGTCAAAGACACCATTCTTAATAGACTGGCTGATGCCAGTATCCTGAGGGATAGCCAGCACGGATTTGTTATGGGTAGGTCTTGCTTGACCAATCTTATTTCCTTCTACGACCAGGTGACCTATCACCTGGACAAGGGAAAAGAGATTGATGTCATATATCTCAACTTTAAAAAAAGCCTTAAATCTGCTATCCCATGATCGCCTCTTAGCAAAACTGGCCAACTGTGGCCTTGGGTCCACCACGATTCACCTGCTGGGGAATTGGCTCTGTGGTCGGACCCAGAGGGTGGTTGTTGATGGAAGTCAATTGTCACGGTGCCCTGTGACCAGTGGGGTCCCTCAAGAGTCTGTCCTTGGGCCTATACTATTCAACATCTTCATTAATGATGCGGGCATCGGTATCAGAAGCAAACAGGCCAAGTTCGCTGACGACACCAAACTTTGAGGTAAAGCATTCACACCTGAGGACAGGAGGACGATCTAGGCTGACCTTGACAGGCTCAGGAAATGGGCAGACAAGAACCTGGTGATGTTTAACACCGAAAAATGCAAGGTTCTCCACCTTGGGAAGAAAAACCTGCAGCGTATGTATAGGTTCGGCAGTGCTACGCTGGCTAGCACTATGGACAAAAGGGACTTGGGGGTCATGATTGACCACAAGGTGAACATGAGCCTTCAGGGAGATGCTGCAGCTAGTAAAGTGAACAAAGCTCTGGCTTGCATCCATAGATGCTTCTCAAGCAAATCCCGGGACATCGTTCTCCTGTTGTACTCAGCCTTGGTAAGGCTGCAGCTGGAGTACTGCATCCAGTTTTGGGCCCCACAATTCAAAAAGGATGTGGAGAAGCTTGAGAGAGTCCAGAGAAGAGCCACGCACATGATCAGAGGTCAGGAAAACAGACCTTATGATGACAGGCTGAAGGGCGATCTGGTGGCTGCCTTTAAGTTTATAAGGGGTGACCACCAGGATCTGGCGGAACGTCTGTTCACCAGAGCACCCTGGGGGGTAACAAGATCACACGGTCACAAACTTGTCCATGACCATTTCAGGCTGGACATAAGGAAGAACTTCTTTACTGTCTGAGCCCCTAAGGTTTTGGAATAGCCTGCCACCGGAGGTGGCTCAAGCACCTACTTTGAACGCCTTCAAGAGACATCTGGATGTTTATCTTGCTGGGATCCTATGACCCCAGCTGACTTCCTGCCCCTGGGACAGGGGGCTGGACTTGAAGATCTTCTGAGGTCCCTTCCAGCCCTAATGTCTATGAAATCTATGAAACTGGTGCTTGTTGCAAGGATGTGTAGGCAAAGGATTGTGGTTCTACCCTGGGTCCTGGCCCCCAGCCCTGCACTGTCACTGCCCCAGGATCCCAGACCCGCCCCTGTCGTTGGCCTTGCCTGCCTGTTCTTCTGGATGTTACTTCCCATCTGCCCATGGCCCCATCTCATCTCCCTGGCTGAGCACCAGGGTCCTGGACTGATCTCCATGAAGATCCTGCCTGCCCACTCTGTCCGGTGCTCCTGGTGGGTGGGTGTGAAGCGAACGGGCCACGGTGCCCAGGCAGTGGGGCTGGGTCCAACGCCAGCAGTGACGTTAGTGGCAGCAGCTAGAAGGAGCTGCCAGGATGCAGAGTCTGGCCTCTCTGTTGCCCTAGCCCCTCTGCATGCCTTTGGGCGGCAAGACCAGCTGCATGTGCCATGACCCAGGCTGCCCTCTGTGCCTGCGCCAGGTGAGGCTAAGTGACCCGGCACAGGCAGGATAAAATCCCTTGGTGAGCCGGATTCAGCCTGTGGGCCATATTTTGCCCACCTCTGGTTTAAATCAATCTCAGACCATCAGGAGTGAGGATGGATAATTTCTAGATAAATTCCACACCCACAGTGGTGCTTTCTCGACAGTGTCTGGTAGAGGAACACATCTGTTACTGTGCTTGCGTCTGGCTGGAGATAGGGTATTGGATTAGTGGGACCTTAGGCCGAATCCAGAATGGCAGTTCTGGTGGAGATGTGGGCTACAGTAGCAAACCCTTTGAGGATGGATGTTTTGTTGTTTATTTCCTTTTTGCGCCTACTTAATTTCTGTGTCCTTACTGGAGTCAAACCCTAAAAGGGAGGGTCAAGCCCTAAAAGCAGAGCAGGCTTATCAGCCTGAGGCAAGGGAGTAGGATGTAGGGGTAGAGGAATCCTGCAGAAGAACTCAGCAAACCCACAATAGAGATTTGGTCGCAGCCACATACACATCGGGTGTAGCTTCCTATCTCTCTAAATTACATTGAGTTGTGGCAGACAAAGTTTAGTGGGTGACTACGAATCGTAGCTGTTCAGTGTTCAGGGGACACTAGAGTCACCTGTGGACGGACGGGATTAGAACTTGCTTCCTGTTGTTTGTGAATATTTCAGTGGGGAGCGTGGGGAGGAAAGCAACTGCAGGCAGGTCCAGAAATGGCTTTGCATAGGAGTTTGGCTGAGGAAGGGAGAAATCATGGACCTGCTGCCTGCATCAGCAAGTGGGGAGCAGAGGCTGGTGGGATATCTTCCTCTTGAAGAAGGCATCTGTATCTTTCTTTTCTGAAGTCAAGTTTTTTAATTCCTGTTGGTTGCATCTGGATTTCTTGCTTCTTCTAGTAACTTCTATGAATATTACAAACAATACGATATGTACAGGCAGTCCTTGGACTTATGACACAATTGGTTCCTGACAACCATGTCTTAAGTTGAAAAGTTGTAACTCAGAACCAATTTTCCCATAGGAAACAACATTATAAATGGGGGATTGGTTTCTGAACCAAGCCTTGATACCCTATTTTGACCAAAAATAACCCAGAATTTTCTGTTCTATCAATTATAGATGAGTAATATAGCTACATTAATCATTTAATTGTAAATAGCAATCGCATTGATTCTGAAGGACTTCTTTGAGGTGACTTTGCTGGACTTTTTGAAGGGCTCTTGGTTGGAGTCCTTTCCGGAGGCTTGGCTGCAGGTTTTTCTGGAGTCTTGTCTGCTTTCTTAAAGAAAGTGTCCAAGGAAGTTTGGACAGGTGTTCTCCAGGGAGATGGGCAACACAGCGAGCTTGCTCGCTGGTGTGGCATGACGTTGGTTCAAGAGTTGTAAACTCAAAACTGATGTCATAAAGTTGAAACAGGGTGTCAATTTATAAACATTGTAAGTGCCGTTCATTGCAACTTGAAACGTTGTAAGTCGAGGACTGCCTGTATATGCTTATTGTATTACAGAATTTCCAACAGCTCTGGAGAGTGCTTGCATCTGTTCGCACCCCCCACCCTGCCCTTGCTTTGTTTGAATCTGACTGCTTCTGAATTTTTCGTAGCTTATTGATGCTTTATCATTAAAATAGATCTTTGTTCATTCTCTCTGTAAACGTTACGTTTAGTAAATAATACAGCTAGTACATAATGTGATCCAGTCCTGTTGTGACACATGGGCAATCTCCACTTCTCAAAATAGGCAGGCCTCTTGAGAATAGCCCGAGCAAGGATGGTCAGAACAACCTTTCTTGTTGAGTGTTAAATTCATCCATCAGGCTCAGTTGCTTAAACATTAATGTCTCGTCCTTCACTAGTTTATATGGGTGCCTTTGTGACTTGTTGTCTTAAGGCATTTACTTAGTCAGGGTCAAATTTATGTCTGTGCATAGAACAAGCAAAAAGCCTGGTTACCTCTTCAGTCCAGTGAAAGCCCTCAAAATGAGGGTTTTAACACAGGAGGATTGCAGTTGTGCCTCAGCTTTGTGCTGGGTAATCTGCCTGCCCTGTCAACTACGATGGCATCGCCCATTGTTAGTGGCATCATAGGTTCTGATATGTCCAGTATCACAAATTCTGATGTATATGTCAACATCCTGACAACCAGGAATAGCCAAATCATTGCATGATATGCAGACAGGGGTTAGCTTGTGACCTCAGAGTAATATGAATACATAGTAACTCTGCCAACTGCTGTAAAGATAATTGCATTCCTCTTCAATGGAATATAAATTAGAATCTGACTTACAGGGCTCAAGTTAGTCCTTGTTTGGTTAAGCAGCTGAAGTACTCTTGTTTTTCATTATTGAGCAGATTACGTGTGTCCAGTATTCACCAGACCACTACTTTCTTATTAACACCTGCTAGGTTATAGAACATTGCTGTACCTAGATACCATTCCAGCCTCTGGGCCACCACCGTCCCTCTGTTAGCAGTTGATAGGAGCATGTAGTGCAAGTGCTGCTTCCCCAGATTGTGCTTGGAAATAGCCCTGTGGTCCTTTTCTGGAGCATTTGTCTTGCTTACGTCTGGCAGCATATAGCTCTTGGTGTGCGTTAAGCCGAAAATGCCACTAATAAAGAATTCTGGGAGCTCTGTGGTGGTGTGGTGGATATGCAGTTTGTGAGAGTCAGCATACTTATGTAAGACACAAGGAACTCATGCAGACGGGTAGCTGCTTGATTGATGTCCCCAGTGAACCTCTGTAGCAACTCACTGTAACAGGGTGGCATGTCCCTTTAAGGAGGAACACTTAGCCCTAGTAAGAAAGCAGAAGTGGTGTCATTTGGGTGTGTCCCATTGGAAGCCTTAAAAGCTCCCCAGAAAGTAAGCGAAAGGAGTAGGAATCAGCTGTGGCAGGAACAGCTTGCTGCAAGGAGGAGCCAGGTTCCTGTGCTGGGGCTACACCAAAAAGGGCTCCCCTTCTAGTGACTGAGATGCAGCAAGTTAGAGGTGGGACACAAACGCAGGAGATTTCTCTGCCTGCCCTGTGCTCTGAACACTGGATTACACTTTGGTGTCCTATGTTGCTAACTGGCTTTGCCTGTTTCTCTGTTCTTAGGTACTGGCGTCGAGCACTGGGTATGCAGGTTAGGTACGCGTATTATGATGACTACCAGTTCTGCTATTCCTATCGAGGGAGGCCTGGGAACAAACCATCCATACTGATGTTACATGGATTTTCTGCCCACAAAGACATGTGGCTGTCTGTAGTCAAGGTGCGTTTCCACTTCTCCAGTAATAAATTCTTGCCACAACAAAAGAACACTTACTTTCTTGGTTGCTTGCTAGCCCACTAGAGAGCTAGCTGTAGTAAGCACGAGTGCTGGAAGTATCCTAGTTCCTGCTGTCATGATAGATTGATGTGTTCCATCTCCTCAATTTTAGAAGTGTGAGAAGGTTTGTGTGCCCAAACTTACTGGGATGGAGTCCAATGAATAATAAAAATAACAGGTAATTTCTGGTACTGACACAGGACTAGATTGACTCTCTGTTCCTTGTGGGTACCTGCTGCAAGGAATCCTTAAGACCAGAAAATCTAGGAGAGAAGAGCTTGTGGGTGGCACAAAATGGGCATAGTCTCCCTTAGGCCGGGCGTGGCTGTAGGACCCAGTTTGTCATGACGGAACAATGGCACAGCCAGTAATAGTGGGGATGCAGGGGCTCTGTGCCTTGCTATGATGACTCCTGTCTGCAGTGCTGCTGTGGAGCCACCAGTTGGAAGCAGAGCTGCTCTTTTCCAGTGATGGCATGGAAGGGGAGGCCACAAAGGAAAATCACAGAAAATTAGGAGTGGAAGGGACCTCAGGAGGTCATTTAGTCCAACCGCCTGCTCAGAGCAGGATTGTCCCCTACTATATCATCCTAGCCAAAGCTTTATCTAGCTGGGTCTTAAAAACCTCTAAGGATTGCAGACTCCACCACCTCTCTAGGTAACCTGTTCCAGTGCTTTACTACCCTCCTAACGAGAGAGTTTTTCCTAATATCTAACCTAAACTTTTCTTGCTGCAACTTAAGACCATTGCTCCTTGTTCTGTCATCTGCCACACCTGAGAATAGTCTAGATCGGGGTGGGCAAAATCCAGCCCACGAGCCAAATCCGGCATATGAGGCTATTTTATCTGGCCTGGGGGGCCCCTAAAAAAATTTGGAAAATAAATATTTCTCTGCCCTTGGTTCCTGTCAAAAATGACAGTAGGACCCAGGGGAAGCCTGGCGGGCTCCAACAACAGTGGGGCCCACCTGGCCTTGCCCCCCAGCCGGACCCCCAGCCGGGCTTTTTGGTCTGGGAAGTTCAGGTAAGAGGGGCGGAGGGGGGTGGGGGTGACCCTGGGCAAGGAAGGAGTTGGGGGAGGAAGCAGCCCCTCCCTGCTTATACCCGATGCCTCGCACTGCAGCTGCTTGCAGCCGTCGTGGGGCTGTCTGTGCCGCCCTGGACAGCCCCATGTGGGCTGTGAGTGCCTGCAGAGTGGGGTACTGGGCATGGGGCAGGGCCACTTCCCCCCATGCTCAGCTTTTCTCTGGGCTCCTTCCCTGCGTGGAGAAAAGCAGCCCCTCATGCACCCCATGGCTGGCACCGCGTGCTGCAGGCGCTCGCAGCCCGCGTGGGGGGGTGGGGGGGGTCGGGTGTTGTTGTTGTTCTGAGCAGGCACAGGCAGCCCCAGGCCAGCTGCGAGCGGGTCAGGGAGGGGCTGCTTGCCCCCACCACCACCACTCGGCACCACCTTGTAACACGGCCCACTGCCAGGCTGGCAGTGGGGGCGGGTTACAAGCTAGTGCTGAGCGTGGGGAAAAGCAGCCCCTCACCTGCCCCATGGCCAGCGCCCTGCACTGCAGCTGCTCACAGCCTGCCTAGGTCTACCTGTGCCTGCTCTGGGCCCCACTGGCACTGGCCCCGGGACTGGCTGTGAGAGCCTGCAGCGCGGGGCACCAGCCATGGGGTGGGCGAGGGGCCGCTTTTCCCCACGCTCAGCACCAGCTTCTTCCCGGCTGGCAAGCAGGGGGTTGGGGCTGTGTGCTGCCCCCCACCTGTACCGTGGGGCTGGGGGGCACTGAGTGTGAGTGGGTGCGGAGCCAGTGGGAGCATAGAGCCTGCACCAGTGTCCCGGGGCCAGTGCCAGTGGGGCCCAGAGCAGGATGGCAGGAGTGTGGGGTCCCAGCTGGCAGGGGCTCTATGGAGCCGGACCAGCTCCCCCTCCCTGCTGGTGCAGGCCAGCCCGGCTCCACAGACCCCTGCCAGCCTGCACCCTGCTCTGGGCCCCACCGGTACTGGCTCTGGGACATTGGTCCCAAGACATTCAGACCTTGGTCCTGAGATGGTGACGAGGGGGTGGGGCTACCCATGCAGTCCTCAACAGCATGCCAAAACTGGGTAAGCCCTCCGCTCAAAATAATTGCCCGCCCCTGGTTTAGATCCACCGAAACTGCCTTTCATCTTCCGGGATGCCTGTAGTAACTGCAGCTTGTCTAGCTGTACCTGATTCTACTTTAGACTAGCCAAGGCACTGCTGTGTTGGTTCATGCTAAGGATTTACCCAGCTTCTCAGTTTTGGTGCTCATGGCTGTGCTGCTACTGGTACCTGAATTTGCTACTTTCATACTAGCCCAGGTGTGTCTGGGAGACACTGGGGTCATAGTTTGAGGGCAGTGAAGACAGATCTTTTGTGGCATGGCTGTGCTGGGACAGGGAAGTGTTGTGTGTGCCTCCTTGTTCTGTGGGCAATGAGTCTTGCCCTAAGCATGTAATGATTTCACTTACCAAACATTCATAATCCTGTTCCCATTCTCTTTCTTTCTCCTTTTGGTCTATTCCATGTTTTCAAGCTTGGAAAAGCCATTGTTGCAGCTGTTGGTCATGCCAAGTGTCTTGAGGGGTTGTAGTGGGAAATGGTGTTCCTTTCCCCCTGCAGCCACCAGTTTTCTTCCTTGTTTCATAACAGCATTTCTGCAGACTAACTTCCCAGAGCTCTATTTCCACAGTTCCTGCCAAAGAATCTGCACTTGGTGTGTGTTGACATGCCTGGCCACGAAGGCACTACCCGGTCATCCTTAGACGACTACTCCATTAATGGGCAAGTTAAAAGAATTCATGAGGTAAGGTCCTTAGCTCTGGTGTGTTCTGTATTTATTCTACCTTCTGGGGCAGGGATGGCCAACCTGCGGTATGCCACAACTGATACTGGCAGTCCCTGTGTGTGGCATATGACAGGTTAAAGAGGCAGCACAGTGGCATGTAGGTCAGAGAGATGAAAGCAGAATAGCAGCCAGGGCAGAAATCAGAGTGGCAGATGGGGCAGGGGAAGGGGTCTGGAGTGGCACTTGGGAAGGATGCAGGACTTACTTAGGACTGTATCGTTCTTTTAGGCCCAATCTAAGGACAGTAGGTAGTAGTGGTACACCAATAGAGATTTTTGGGGCTGATACCAGTAGCCAATTTTTAAGGAAGCATATTGACTGATACTGATCCAATTTCTGATGCACATGTGGTGGGCCAGTAGGGGGCATTCCTGTGTTGAACCACCCACTTCACTGCGCCCGACCACCTTCCAGGCTCCAAGTGCCTCCCTGGGGGCACCTCATGTCTGGCCAACCCCCTTCCTGGAGCACACCCGCTAGCCTGGGGTAAAAACTGTCATCACCCAGGACTAGGCTTTATTCTGGCTCTGTGCACCCTGGGAAATGCAGGCCTAGTAGCCCTCGAGGGTACTTGACTCACTTCAAGCACTTGGGGGTGCTTCTCTCAGTCAGAAACACAAGTAGTGGTCTCCCTTAGTCAGTCAACCCAAAGGGACCCCAAGGCATAATCTAGACCCACACCCAATAAGTCTCCCATGCTAGGTACAAAGGAGAACTTTATTGGTTACAAGAGGTAGGGTTGCAATACGGTACAGGGTAGAGCAATATCAGAGAAATCCCATAGAGCAAACTGGCATGGCTGGGTAGCCTTTAATCATGCATCTGAGTTACTGCAAGCTATATATCTAGTTAGATCTCAGGTAGCTTACTCACAAGTATCATCCAGAGGCAGGTGGAGATTCCCTCTGGAGGCAGGCAGTTCCTTGATCATGAGTTTTGACAGGGAGAGCAAGTTTCAGATGGTTCAGCTTTCCTCTCTCTCTGAGTCTTTCTCATGGCTGCTGCCCCCCTCCTCCTGGGCAGTCCTTAACTTATATAGCCCTTATGACCTCATTTACCTGGTCCAATGGAGGCCAGCACCTGTTGGCTGTCAGCCAACAAATTTGAAATGCATCACTGGTTGCTGGGCTCCCTAGGGAGCCCAAGCCCCTCACCCAGGTATGTGATGCCAGACACATAGGCAGAGGGAGCAGGTTTCCCCCCTCCCTCAGGAATGTATCCAGCTCAGGTTACCTAAAGATAGGGCAAGGTGTGTATCCTCTGCAGGGCCCATCTTAATCACATTGTTACAGAGCAGAGTTTTCTGGGAGAAACAGAGGTGGCCTTCTGCCACACACCGATAGAGATTTTGGAGGCTGATGCCAGTAGCTGATTTTTAAGGAGGCATATTGGCTGATACCAATCCAATTTCTGATACAGCTGTGTGCAGCTGGTAAGTGTGTTGTGGTGGAAGGGGAGGGAAGAGGTGTGGCAGGGGCGGATCAATGCCTCCTATGGTGAGGGAGGGAGGGCGCAGGGGCAGGTGCTGCCCAGCTGGGGTGGAGTACGATGGAGGACTGAGCCACGGCTTGTTGGGGGGTGGGAGGAAGGGGGCGGGTCTCACAGCTGCTTGTACCCTGTGAGGGCATGGGGGCGGGGAGCTGTGTGTGCCCTTGGATCTGCATGGGGCGAGGCAGGCAGGTGGGCTGCAGCCAAGGCTGCGCCAGGCTCTTCTTGGTGTGGGGCTGGGCTTGGGGTAGTTGGAAGCAGCGCTGGGAGGGGGGCTACAGAGGGGGCTGGTGTTGCCCCAAACTTTGCTGTAGCCTCCCCATAGCCCACCTTCCCAGAGCCCACATCGCCTGCCCAGCACAGCCCTGGCTCTTCTCAGCAGGTGGGTTGAAATGGAGCATTGAGCCAGGGCTGTGCCAGGCAGGCAGTTGCAGCAGCACTGGGAGGGGACTATGGGGCTGCAGCCACCCCAAATTTTGCTGTAGCCCACCCCAGCACTGCTGCCACCTGCCCTGAGCCCAGCCCCTGCCGAGAAGAGCCTGGCACAGCCCTGGCTCCAGCCCGCCCGCCCTCTCCTGCACAGATCCAGGGGAACTCCCCCACCCCAACCCCATGCCTCCTGTGGTGCAAGCAGGGTGGGAGCCATACTGTCAGACAAGCCATGGCTCAGTCTTGTGCCCCACCCCGCCCTGGCTGGGCAACACCTCCCCCTGTCTCCTCCTTCCCTCACCTCAGGGGCATTGATCTGCCCCCCCCTTGCCCCTCCCCTTCTACCACAGCAGACTTACCAGCTGCAAGCACCCCCCAAGCTGCTGGGCTCTGCTCCTTGCTGCCTATGTGCTGTGCTGTGGCTGCACACATGCAGAGGCACTTATTGCCCAAATTATCAGATGCATTGAGCTGATTTCCGATGCAGCTAATTTTCTTTATATTGGTATGATCTGATATCAGACTGATGTATCAGTGCACCTCTCTAGTAGGTAGGTGTAACACTTCAGGCTATTCCAGGGAAGCTACAGTTGCTTCCTTCCTTTCATTTCCAATGGAAATCATCCTGGCAAGTGCAGATTACTGCTCCCCTGTCCCACGCTACGAGCTCGGCTCTGTCCTGGCTAGGCTACTGTTGCCTTTCGGATTTTGTGCATTCTATGTTATATAAAACATGCCAAGCTCAAGCCACCCTGCAGAAGGAACTTCCTGATTGAGGCTTTTTAAAAAATAATCCTCAGTTCCTTCAAGTACTGAGTGCCTAACCCAGGAGTGGGCAAAATGGTGGATCCGGCTGGTGACCAGACTTCCATTTCCTACCAGCCCCTGCCTGCATCGTTGCGGCAGGTTTCCATGGAGACCCTAGCAGAGATGAAGCCCTGACAGCACAGGACCAGGGTTTCCATGGAGACCAGTCCCGGCAGTACTGGGAGGCTCTTGTGTGCCCTTCGAGGCTGTGGCTAGGATCTTGCACAGTGACAGTGTGGTCCGGAGCCATGGCAGAGCTGCAATCCGCTGCCTGCATGCCCCTGCGTGGGGCATTTGGGCAGCAGATTGCAGCTTTGTCCCGGTTCGTGATCACATGTCAACTGCAAGATCCCAACCCTGGAGCAGCTTCCTACCCAGCTGCACCCCGTGCTGGTACTGGTGGCCCTGCACTGTCTTGGCCCTGCCACTGCTGGGAACTCCATGGAAACTGGCCACAGTGACACAGGCAGGGGCTGCTGGGAAATGGAGTCTGCCGCGGGCCTGATCTGGCTTGCAGGCCAGACTTTGCCTGCCCCTGGCCTAGCTGAAAATGTTATAAAATTCTATGTACAAATTACAGTCAGAACTTGGTGCTTCAGGAGCCAGCACCGTTGTAATGCCCTGTAGCTCACAGGAGCTGAAGATGATAGCAGAGTTCTTGTGCTTTGCACTATAGATGGTAAAAAAGGAAAGCTTTCCTTTCAGTGCAATGGCTGAGTGGCGCAAAAAGGCATCACTCAGGGCTGGGAGAGGGCAGGACTGAAGGGAAGCACTCCAATGCACATACATGCGGGAAGCAGTGACAGTTTCCCCACCTGAACTAAAGTGATCACTTTATCTCAGCCCTGCAACCTGTTTTGACTGCCAGCAGTGAAAATTGACAAGGTAGTAGGATCACCACCTATTACCCTGGCCTCCTCTTGGCTTCACACCCCACTAGCAGGTGAGAGTGCAGCTGAAATAGCGCTGACTTTCCATCTCAGCCAAAACTGTCAGTCTGTTCTGCCCATTTCCTTTGGCATCATAGCCAGATCAGCTTTCCTATGTGCCTCATCTATGACAGTTATGCCTTGTCTTGTTTGACTTTAGTGTATAATGTATTCCAGCCTTTGTACATATTTATGCTGAGGCCACTTTACCTTGCTAGAGCAGTGTGGAGGGGCCATCATATCCGCATATACAGAACAGCGACTGCTGGTGTAGGAACATCATGTCTCTCTCGAGCTCCTAGGCAGAGCTCTTAAAATGGAGAGTCAGTTGCTAAAGGTGCAGTAGAAATCACACCAGGTAGGGTACTGTTTTGTTTCTAGAAGACTGCTCCCCATCCCCCTGTTCCCCTCACACCCTCCTACCTTATTGAGATAATCAAGATAAGTGGGACAGGAACAGAGGAGGGAGCAGGAACAAGACCTAGCTGAAGGTGGGAGGAGTGAAACAGTATGATTTTGTCATCATCTGTAGATCATCCTGCAGGTTATATTTAGAGACAGTTTCACATCCTCTTAAATGAGTAAAGGAGCTACCCAGGTTTAGTAACTTCCTACAGATGCTGTAAATGTTAGCAGATCAAATCTAGCCAGGGTCTGTAGTGAGTGAAAGTTAGCACCTGATGCTTGATTGGTGACTGCTGGGTTTGTATACTTCCCTAGGGTAGGGACCTGTGTCTTGGCTGGTCTTTCAAGCACTGTAAAACAGTGATAATGTATGGAGTTCCCACTGCTAGACATTGTCATCCAAAGCACCACTTCTATATGTGCCATTAATTGCCTACCTTGGCAGAGGTCAGGTGCTGCCAAAAAGTCATGAAGACCTGTGAAAAACAGCCTAGAGCAGTGGTGGCCAACTCTTTTAGGCTCAAGGCAGCTGGGGACAATGCCAGTTTTTAGCTTTTGCTCATTTGCTGTCTGCAGAAAAATAATAAAGCAATTCTTCTGTTACCAAGGACTCAGACCACAAATCAGAGTGGTTTTGACGGTACAGATTCTTGTTGGAAATTTCTGAGTTTATCTTATGAATCACATGCAAGTCTTTGTACCACATACTTTTTACAAGCATTGTGTTCCTTCTGGTTCCAAAGGGACACACAAGCATCCTGAGGTTTTGTGGATCCCCTGGCCATAGGGGATTTTCCCTCCCCGATGGATAATCTGCTGTAGCGTTTGAATGCTTTTAATTTACTTTTCTCCGGTGACTAATTCTGTGCAGTTGTTTCCTTTGGCCTAATAACACCTGGTTTCCCTTTCAGTTTGTTGAGTGCATCAAGCTGAATAGAAAACCCTTTCACCTGGTTGGCACTTCAATGGGTGGAAATGTTGCAGGAGTTTATGCTGCTCAGTACCCTGCAGAGGTTTGCAGCCTGTCTCTTGTGTGCCCTGCAGGTGAGTAGTGTACCAAAGTCCAAGTGTTGGTGAGAATTAACTGAGGGCATGGGTGACGGGTGCCTCTTGAGTCTGGGGGGCACCAGATCACCAATGGGGGAGGGATCCCCCAGCAGCTGATCACCAGCTGTTGCTTCAGGAGGTGCATGGCTGATCTCAGGGGGTACACATGCATCCGCGTGCACCCCCTACGTGTCGCCAGTGACTGAGAGAACCTCAAGGTGGTGCTAAATGTGATGCAGTTGCTGTTGTGTATTTGGCACTTGGGGCACCTATACACATGCAGCAAGGCTGCTCTAACGCATTGTAATTACAGTGTGTTGGAGCAGATTTGATTAATCAAGTCTGCTGGAGCATGGTAGTTACCACACTCCAGCAGACTCCAGTGTCTTGGGTATTAGCATCCCCATGCTGAAAAATGGCAGTGGAGGCGCTTAGCTAACCCTCATTCAACACTGATACATGAGATGCTCTGGGCACTTTAATTAGAACAACTCTCAGAGCCGCTCTAATTAAAGTGCACCCCTCCCCCACTCCTGGTGCAGGTGTATAAATGCCCTAGGAGATGATATGCTAAGACTAGAACCCAGTTTAGATATTCCATCACAGTAGTTAGCAAATCTGCTTGAAAAAGTACATGAGCTCCTGAAACACAGAGCACTTGGTTACATAGACCGTGATATAAACCCAGCAAAGGCTACATTCTAGTCTCCATCCTAAGCAGCCCTTTTTGTGGCTTTCTCTGCTAAGCTCCCTGCAGGGTGGAACTTTTCCATGTTTGGCCTCAGTTTCAAGGTGGTTTTATTTTTTTTTAATTAACTTGTTACTGATGTGTGTACAGAACAATGCATTCCTTTGTGCTTGTGCTGCTCAGTGTTAGCTGAAAAAATGCCGTCTCTGTTTCTAAAGAAACTCAGTTGTGGATTTTGTCCTTGAGTGGTGAACTGTTGTGAAAATGGAGCATTTGCAATGGATGTTCTGGATGAGGAAAGTAAAGAAGGTGACTCCTGCAAAGGAAGAGAAGAGATGGCAGTATCCTTGCTTTATACAACCTTGGAGCTTGTGTTATGCCAAGGTGGGGTTTTCTGACAAACCATCTTCAGGCAGAGTACCTTTGCCTTCCATTGTAAGGGAGGCAGGGCAGATAGGAGAAGGGACTAGAAAAGTGAAGTAGGATCTACAGTTCCAGGAAAGACAATTCTAGATCATCACTGGCTTTTACAGATCAGCAAGTTGCAGCTGTTCTGGGGAGCTGCTGTACATATTTGGAAGTAACTAACACCTCAAGTGTGCCCCTTTCATCTTCAAAACTTGCACAGGGCTTAGTTTTAGGATTACTGCTGTAATCAGAATGAGTTTGTCTGGTAAAATTCCCCAGGGAATCTTTGCCTATTTTGGGAATGAGTATGCAACCAATATATCCTTAAATGTGCCCTTTTGCTTTTATCTTCATCATGTCACAAAAGGCTGAGACCTCTCTTAACAACATTGACTTAAAATTCATCATGGATTGTGGCAGAGTCTGAAGGTGACACTTACTGCCAACAGGCCAATATTAATTGTTGGGCACCTCAGGAGAGTCTAACCCAGCTTCTCTGCTCTAAATGAGAGCCTCTCAGAGCCATATGGCTTGCACAGGAGCAGCTGAGATGAAGGAAAGTGGAAGGTCAAGGGAGAATCTGAAGTAGGGTGACCATATGGGACAATGTGAAATCCAGGACCCTTCTCTTCTGCTGCTGTAGGGAGTCACTGGCCTGTTACTGACACAGCGTGCTTTACTTTGGGGGCTGGACTCGATGATCTTCCGAGGTCCCTTCCAGCCCTAGTGTCTATGAAATCATAGGTGTTAACAGCCTCCTGTGCAGTAACAGTTAGTATTAACTGTCATTCCACTAATCAAGCTAACCACTATTTTAGGGCAGTTTTGCTGCCTGCCAGAGCTCCTATTTCATAGCTCCTGCTGTTCTGCCTCCACACCTGGGGCGTTCATTTTAATTTTCACAACCTCCGAAATCCAGGACTGCCCCGGCCAGACCAGGACATATAGTCACCCTAATCTGAAGTGACTTGACAAGAAACTTCTGTTGAAAACGTACAAGGGAATTCAGTTGGGTTGTCCCATCCCTTCTGATCTGGTTTTCACTTAGGCTAAGACCTCTCTGCAGCTCTCTGGTAGTGTAAAAGTGTCTCAAAGCAGGCATAGAGTCCACTTCCACTGCTTGAGAACAGCCTTACAGGCCCAGAGTGGTGTTAGGGCAGCATCAGTGAGGCTGAGAACCAGCTCCTGTGCATTCTGAATGCCTAGAGGGTAAGTTTGTTAGTTGATTCTGCCCCGGTGTGTTACAAAGACCACTCCTCAGCTCCATCTGTTTGGAGACCATGACATTAAAAAACTTTAATAAGTGCAATGTATGAAATACCTGGTGTATATAGAACATTGTGTTTTGCCACCTCCATTTCCTATCCTGGTGGCTGGCCAAAATGTTAAGTATAAGCCTAGATTTTAAATGCTGCAAATGGGTGTGAGTCTGTGCAGCGGGAGCTTTGTTATGTACTCGGCATAGCAACTGCTGCATCCCTTTCCCAGCCAATAAAGTAAAGATTCTAGACAAAAAAAATAAATATTGAGGCAAAGAGGAATGCTACCTGGTTACCACCTGTCTGCTCTGGAGAAAGAAAGGAATGGAAATAAGTCTGTGCATTGGGCATCTGATATAGGAGAGGTTCTGGCTAAATCATCCGATATTTTCCCAATACGTGACTTGTTGATTATACTGAAGAGTTCTGATGTAGAGCTGGTTGCAAGCATACGCAAAAAAATGTTTAAATCCTGACTTCTCACCTTCCAAAAGAACATTTCATGCCATTGATTCTGCATTTTCTATGTAAAGCTCGGTGCTGTTTTTTTGTTGCTTTTTTTTGTTTAGACGCCTATCACCGCAAAAGATATGGATAGTAAGCAAGAGTCTGGGTGCTTTGGATATGCCCTGTCTGACATTTCATTTTGGGATATAGGCTGCTGTGGCTGCCGCATCATTAGGAGAGGTTCTGGATGTTGCTGCAATTTGAACTATTTAAAAAAAAAAAAAAAGGATTAAAAAACAGAAAGCAAAATGCAAACAGCCTCCTTGCCTGTGATCAGGCATTCCAGCCGCTCGCCGTTTGTGGCATAGCTGTTCCACCTATCAGGTTTCTGTGCATGACATACCTAAAGTATTTAACAATGTCTATCTTGACCTTCCCTATACCTCACAGGTCCTTGTTCCCCTTTTCTCCTTCCATGCCCTCAACTGAATACATTGGCTTTCCTGCTGCTGTTTTTGTCTTCTCCCATGGAATGCATCTTTAGTGCATCAAAGGCTCTTGGGTTTGACTAAGTTGACAATTTCTCTGCCTAGTCTTTGGGAGGCATTTGGCACCCGGAAGCAGTGGTGAGCAGGGAGAACTGGGAAATTATTTGGTAAATATTATAAGTGGGGACTTTATTTTCTTTTTTGATTTAAAAAAAAAAAAAGTGTGCAGGGGGTTAGGCCATAGACATTAACCTCTGACATTGGTAAGGGAGTTTCCCCCTGCTAAATGTCAGTCCTTTTCATGAATATTGTCCCTGCATTGCCATCACCATGGTTCTAACTTCATGGATGAAACTGGGTATGGGATTCACTTTATATAAAAGGAGGTAACCTGGGGGGCTTGTGGAAGAGATAGTGTCCATCACATGAACACTATGGTTCTTTTGACAGGGCCTTATTATGGAAAAAAGGTCTACAAAGTTAGAGAAGGGAACATCTCAAAGTCTGCCCAACAGATGGAGAGCAGAACCTCAGTTTAATTGTCAAATTACAGAGGTTGTCTGGTTTCCGTTCCCACTTGTTCACTTCTCAGGCAATTTGGCAAAGCTGATAGGCTGTACTTGTGAGGGGCTCCCATGGTACAGGTCTAACAAGGAGGTGGCATGGCAGAACAGGAGCTTCGTTAACTCTGCTTTGTACTGTTTCATCTTAAGCATCATGGGACTTTGTAGGAAGTTGCATCTTCCTCCAGAATCCCGGCAATAAGGTGTATTTGTGCATTGTGATGAGGTTGAGAGGCTTTATGTAGAGTCCTTTATGTAGTGTCCTCTAGACAGAAACATGAGTGCTATTACTTTAGATTGCATTGTGCTGTTATTGCTTCTGAATTTTAACACATGGGTGTGTGTCTTGTTCCTTTTACTCAGGTCTGCCATATCCAACGGATAACAAATTCCGTAAGTTTTTGCGGGAGCTGAAAGAGTCGGAGCGCATTGACAGGATTCCTTTAATTCCATCAACCCCTGAAGAAATGGCTGAGATGCTCAAACTTTGTTCTTATGTTCGCTTTAAAGTACCCCAACAAGTAAGAAATCCTCCCCTATTAACCTCCTTCAATCACTACAGGCTTGGCCAGGAGGGGGCATGAGCCAGAAAACACATTCAGAGAGAAATCTCTTTTTTTCCCCCAGAACAACAGGATTTTAAACTCAACTGTAGTGTCACTGGTGATGGAACTGAGAAGCTCGTGTTGTGAGCTGCAGCCTGGCTTTTGTAATTCTCTGCGTAGGATGACTACTTTTAGAGGATGGAAGAGAGAACCTTGACCAGGTGGGGACCATGCTGGTCCCCTCAAACAGAGTCTGAAACTATCCTTGAAGGCAAGAAATCTGGTTTTATGTTGGTTCAAACTCAGTGCTGCAGTTCTGTCTAAATAAGACGAGCTTTGGTACCTTCTTGTATGACCCTAGACAAAGTATACCTTGGAGTGTATGCTGCAAGAGAACCTGTGACATTTGGTCTTCATGCTCCAGGCAAGAAACCAAAAGCCTAACAAGGTGGGGTGGGTCAAGGTGAGACTTCTGACAGAGCCCAACCTCCCCTTGTATTCTGAATTAATTTTAGAAGGCTTCACCATTATATCTGTTCCTCTGCATTTTGAGCACCTATGAAATTGAATCTCTAGGACAAAGGGGCTCATTATTTATGACTAATTTCATTTTATTGAATTGCAAAGAGCAGTAATGGAAGCTGGCTCATTCGTTTTGACTTGCTTGGCATTTTGATAATGGTTTTTACGAATATTAAATATCACTTCCCTTTTTGACTTCATAGAAACATTGGGAGGTTTCTGTGTAGAAATAAAACCTATTTTATAAGTAACTTTTTGCAGAAGCTCTTGCTGGTAGAATGACTTGGGTGTTCCTGAAGCTGGGCCTAGGTTCTCTCTTGCCTTTGCAGTGGTTCCATCCTTGGCAGAGTTATTCCTCTTAGCAGAAAGAATGGTGGATAGGAGGGGAATATTTTTCTACAGTTGCTAATGTCCCTGGAGTGTAAAGTTAGAAGGGACCTCTATGATCGTCTAGTCTGACCACTCCTATAATGCAGAGCAGAGTACTTCACCCAGTAATTCTTGCACTTGCCCTTTAATCTTGGCTTTCCCAGTCTTTTTTTCCAGCATGACCAACCTGATATTTCCATGCTGAAGACTTTGAAATTCTCTGGCAGTTGGGTGGGAAGTCTCTGGGTCCTTTTAGCAAAGATAGATAGCAGGAAGCGCTAAATAAACACAACAGGTTTTATCCAGCGTGGAAGAGGATTGCTCGCTTGCTCATTTTTTAGCAAGTATAAAGGAAATGTTAATTGCTCCATTGTGAGGATAGAGGAACTTGGGAATAGGTTCGCCATTACGCTGATTTTCCTTAGGAAGTCTGGGATGAGTAGATTATCAGCTAAGAGAAAATGTAAAGTAACACCAAGGGGAAATGTTACATTAGCAATAACAGTGAAGGCAACCTGCTCAGAGCACCCATCTGGCTTGATGGAACATTTTGATTTTCCAGCATAAAAAGGTGCTTTGTCCTGTGGGCCAGAAGCCCCTTTATGAGGGGTTAGAGCTTGTACAACTCATTTGCTGTTGTCTTACTCTACAGCAGCATGAGGCAGCCTCATTTCTTTATTACTGCAACAGCCTGGAAATGTATCACAAAACCTCACATTATGTAATGGGCAGGAGGACTGGAGGGAGTAGCATTCGCGTGCTGGGGATGAGCCATCCCTGCAGACCCATCCTTTGTCCTTGGAGACTGCTCCCTATGCTGTCTCCCCAGCCTGGCCCTACGCTGGATGCATGCAGCGCATCCTATCAGCTGCCCTGATGTGCTTCTGTTTCCTTACAGATCCTGCAGGGCCTCGTCGACGTCCGCATCCCCCACAATGAATTCTACCGCAAATGTAAGTGGGAGAGGTCTGCCCCTGAGTGCCTGCCACAAGCTCTCTTGGGCGTGTGTCTGTGATTGGCATCCAGAGGGCTCAGTCTAGGTTCAGATCCAGCCTCCTCTGCTGCCCTGCACAATGGGGGCTTAGTTACTTCGCCACCAGGGCTTCCCTGCAGAGGATACTTCACAGGGTGGGGATCTCTGCCACAGGTGGAAAGGCTGGGACAGTGCTGAGAGGGAACATAGGGCACATTTGCTCCTCCCTGCCCTATGGCTCTCTGAATGGTGACTCCAGATGCTCTTCTATGTCCCAGTCCCTCTCCTGCAGTCATGTGAGCTGGCAGGGCCAACTCCAGTAAGCAATACATGTTCCAGAGGTCAACCCCTTCAGCTGCAGCCCTGGGCCTCTTCTGTTAAGCAAGCAGTAATTCCAGAACAGTCCTGCCAAAGCTTTTTCCAAGTTCCTTGGGACCAAGCTTTCCCAAGCCCTGGCTCCTCTTTTTGGATTGCTCCCACTGCCCTCACGTTCATGAGCCATTGTTATTCCCCTGGGGGATGAAGTAAGGGGTGGAGAGGAGGGGTGGTGGAGTGGGCAAGAGAATGAGAGGAAGCCACAGGGGTTGTGTTGCATCTCCCAGGCTTGGGATAGCAGCTCCCTTCACCTTGGCTGGTGTGGACACATCTTTCCCTGCCTATTTTAAGGTATTTTTAATCATCAGTCAGCTTTAGTTGATGCTGGTGGTGCCAGAGGCAATTCTTGCCATGGTGGAGCCCAAAGGATCCTTGGCCTCCCAGGGAGGGATACAGGGGAAGTTTGTAAGTAAGCCCTTTATGTGGTTCTGCAGGGGGGTGAGCACCGACTCCCTGCTGGATAGAGTGGAAAGGAGCCACTGCAAGGTGAGCCCTGCAGGGTTTTGTCCTGCTTTAGTTCCAGCCCTGCCAAGGCCTCCTTTACTGGGGCAGGTCCCCTCCTTGAGCTCTCAGGGAGCCTGCCAGAGGAGCGGTGCAGTGCGGTGCAATGTGATTTGGCCTGCTGATGGCTTAGCACTGAATAGAGTGAATTCCACATGTCAGACTAATGTCTCTTTCCTGCTGAAAAGTGTTCTTGGAAATTGTTGATGAGAAGTCCATATACAAGCTTCACGAGAACATGAGTAAGATCAAAGCCCCGACGCAGGTCATCTGGGGAAAACAAGACCAGGTACTTATTCCTACTTCAATGTCTGTGCGCTTTCATGAGGCTTGTGGCTGTTCCCAAATGCATGGATGCAGCATGAGCACACACAGCAGATAGCACCTAGGAAGGGGAATGTCATGTTAGTTCAGGATTGATTTACCCGGCTGTCCTGACATGCCCGGTGCTTTTCAGACCAGTTGCAACCATGCAAGCTCCCCGTCTGCCCCAGGGCACAGTCAGCTCAGCTCGGTGGTACTGTCTCTGAGGGGTGGTAGCAGGGGATGGATGGGAGGGAAGGGGAGATGGCAGGGAGAGCAGATCAGGATGGAGCATTGGCTACCGAGAGCTCTGATCCTCTTTGTGTGGTTGTCAGTGGAGAGGGAGCAGTCGCAGCTGAAGTGAGGGATGGAGAGCTCCTTGAGAGACATGGGCTTGGGAGAGGAATTTAAGGCAAATGAGGAGTTGTCGTGGCAACAAGAGAGATGTTGTTCAGTGGGTGGGCAGCAGAAAGAAAGGCACAGGATGGAGAGCGGAGCAAGGGGATGTAAAGGAGGGAGCAATAGGGAGGGCTGAAGCAGATAGAGATGTGTGTGGGTAAAGAGAGGAGAATTAGAGCTGAGGTGGGGGTGGGGTGGAACTGTGGGGAAGTAGTGCTTTTCCCTGTGCCATGGCTCCAGCAAGCTGCTCTGTTGGCAGAAAGGTGGCAGGGAATACCTCCTGCTTAGGGGCCTCCCATGCCAGGATGGAGTTGCTGGCCTGGTCCCACCCAAGGGCCCTTGTGCTCTCTGCCTTCTGCATTTCACATCCTGTAAAGAGCCTTGAGAAGCAGGGCTTGGGCTAGCACAATTATGAGGCTGCCCTAATTTGAATGAAGACCTGAGCAGGCCCCCAGATAGTCTTGGGGTACAAGGCTGGCTTAGAGCAGCCCTGAGCAGATGGATGAAGGAACTGGGAGCCATATCCTGGGGGAGGACTAACATAGAACAGAACTGATGGGTGACTGGGAGCCATGTGGATCTAAAGGCTGGATCTAAAATAAAGTGAGTGGTGAGCTTGAGACGCATTGGTATGTCACTAGGGAAAGGACCTATTATGATGGTCTTCTGTGGGCTGGGGCTCTGATGCCTTCCAACCTTAGTCTGCATTTACCACTGGAGTCATTTCCATCTAGGTTAGGATCCTTCTCATCCAGGCTGGCTTCCTCACTTTTGGCCACCTGCACAGGGTTCTTCATACAGTCCCAATGCCACTTTCCAGGATGGCTTAGCAAGATGGGGAGTAGATGCCCCTGTGGGGAGAGATGCCAGAGCGTCTATGGGAGAAGGTGCTTTTGGAGCTCATGCTGATAGCAGATGAGAAAGGAGCTGGGCTTGAGCTCTGCCTAGGGTTGCCATGAGATGCTAATGAGATCTGCAACCAGCAGGGGCTACAGAGGGCTGTATCTGCATGTGCTGATATTGTCCAGTGTCATATCTATTTCTGGACTTGTGGATCCTGTAAAGTGGTGGGGAGACTCAGTGACAAAGGAACTGGGAGGAGAGCAGAGAAGGGGCTTAAGTAAGGAATCAGTGCGAGTGGGTGTGGTGGAAATGATCAGCTTCACTTCTTGCTGGGTGCAGAATAATGCTGTCTGAGCGCTTACTGTCAGTCCTGGAATGCTGTCCCTGAATGATACATGCACACAGTTTTTCCCCTGGTCTTTAAGCCACATTAGAAGTGTGGTTACAAACTGCTGTGGGATGGGGGAGCGGTATGATTTTGTGTAATATATACCTATCTGCCTGCTGCCTTGACAGTGACAGCAAGGCTTAAACAGGATTGTAACCAGTGTAGTTTTATGTGGCACTGCCTGAATTATTTCCACTATGAAGCATGGCTTGTAAAGATGGTGGAAACAACATAGGAGAAGCCATGGATAATTTTGTGAGCTATTCCTCAGAATCTGAGGTGGGAAAGAAAGGCAGTTTGGAGTGACCAGGTATCCCACTTGGATGTGTAAAACCTGCCAGGTGCCCAAGCAGGGCCCCAGAAGAGTCTGTAAGTTTTGATTCAACTATCTTTGAATGTTTACTGGTGTCTTTTTTTTCTGTTGCTTAGGTCCTGGATGTATCTGGAGCAGATGTTCTAGCGAACTCCATTCCTGACTGTCATGTGCATATTCTGGAAAACTGTGGACACTCGGTGGTAGTGGAAAGGCCCAGGAAGACTGCGAAGCTCATCTTAGAATTTTTAGCCTTGGTGCACAATACAGAGAACAGCAAAAAACTCGCTTGAGCTTCTTGTAGAGCTGAGCACCTGAACAAGCTGTTTTGAGTTGTGAAGTGCTGATGCTTTGATAAGTTCTCAGGGATCTTGTACAAAGTGGGGTGAATGTGCCGAAGTCCCTGAGGAAGCCAGAATCATTGATACATAAATCTGTAGTGCTTTCAACACACAGTGACCTAAGGGATCATAGAACAATTTTCATTTTTTTATACATAAATTAGAAAATGAGCTGAAATCAGAAAATTCTAGCCATGGAATGCACCAAAAACTTTTTCTGTAGCCCATGTTCTGTGAACTTATGTAATGGTAAATGTCTTGGAACATAGGGTGTTAACGACATTCACTTAGGATATATAAGAAGTATGGAAGGGGGAAATTTCATAGAGTGTGATTTAAGCTGTGTCTGCTCTTTAGAACCTATTGCATTGCATGATAAGTTGTTATAAGAGAATTCTAATGTTCCAGGCATTTGCTAAAGTGCTGTTTCTGTAGCTCATTAGCCTCTGACTTATGCAGAAAATGAAAGCCACACACACACAACCTAATTTGCAGAAGTAAAATGACCGTGTATCCAAAATGTTTATACTTATTGTAGGTGGATTTTTTAGTCTCTGAACAATTCCTAGGTATAGATAGATATTTTGCTGCCTTAACAGTCCAGAATAATGAGGTACTTCTACAGCTTGGCCTCTCTTTGGTGGAGGGTATTTTTCTTTTGATGTTAAGCCTCTGTTGTATATAACAACCAGCACTACAGAGAACAGGTTCAGAATGGTTAAAGCAAGTGGAAAGAGACTCCCAGACCTATTTATTATTTTTAGATTTGGGGCCTAAGCAAGCAATAATCCTGTAGATAGAAGCATGACTGATCAAATTCAGGTTAACACTAGGGTGATCTCTTATCTCAGCTCTTTTCTATTCTATCGTGCTGCTGAATATTTTGATGTAAATAATGAGTCTCTTAATGAATTCCGTGAATTCTGTGACTGGTAAATGTCATTGCAAACAAGTATAAGACGTAAGTGAAATGAAATAAGCATCATAACAGCTAGGTACTGTACAGACTCCTGTAATTCCTAAACTTGTACGATGTGAGTTGGTAGCAGGTGTATTGTATCTCATTTTAAAAGGCATTTTAAAATGTAGTGGTGCAGACAAGTACAAGTTCAGTAGCGTTTCCTTTGGGCGACGTACCTCTGATTTCCCTTTGTGACTTTTCTCTAAATGAAATCATGGATCAAGATGAAAGAGCCAGACTAGTTGAGTCTCCTTACCCATGACGCACTTTTTTGTAGTGTGTAGACTGACTTTTGTATTGATTCATCCCTCCCCTATGATAATGCAGTGTGTGTTGCTGTGTCTTCAAAATCAACTGCTGGATGCTCATTCAAGCTATGCAGCGAGTCCAGCTGTTTGGCGTGGGTGAGGATCTGGTTCTTGGGCCCTGTTTAGTAGAGAGCCAATGAGCATGTTGTCTTGTGAAAGTGTGGGAGAACGTCACTACAGCTATCACCCTCAGGCCCCCTTATGGACACTGCACTTGGAACTTGCAACAGCGGACACTTGCTCAACTAAAGACTCTGGTAGACAGTATGTTTTAAGCTTCCACTTCTAAAAGCCGCCTTTTAGTTACTTTTCCAGTGTGATCTGAGCTGTATATATATATTTGAACCTCACTACTAGTCTGCCTCTTCTTTTTAGAGGAGAGTCCTCTCGCTCTTTTTTTATTTTAGCAAATTAGAAGTATGTTGTTCGTTTAATTGCTTGGTCATTGTTTCTGCTACAGGAATTAACTCAGTGGCTGATCATTTTGTGTGGTGAGAGCTGGCAAAAAAAGTTGTTGGCTGTCGCATGGTTGTGAGGATTCCACAGGTTGCTGTATGCACAGGACGCAAACAGTTAATATTAAACTTAAATGACTTGGACAGCCCTGTACACATTAACTTTTATTTGGGGTGGAGAGGGTGGTGGCTGGGGGAATGTAGATGGATGGGGGAGTTGGCTGGTTTTTGAATGTCTGTGAACCCTGGGTATTGTAATAATGTCAGAAGTGACGTAGCAGGTCAGACCAATGGTCCACCTAGGCCTGTAGCCCGTTTCTGATGGCAGCAAGTAGAAGGCTCTTCGGAGGGAGAGTGCATGAATGGGGCATGTCTTGAGTGATCCTGTCATACCTTTCCTGGAATCAAGCATCATTGGTTTAGGAATGTCAGATGATGCATCCTTGATTGTTCTGTTTAATAGCTCCAGTGGACATGGCCTCCATGAATTTGTCTAATCCCTTTGTGAACCCAGTTGCGCTGTTCGCCTCTGCAACTTCTTGTAGCAGCAACATGTGTCAACTGTGCTCTGTTAAAAAAAAAAATAAAAATCCTGCTCTGATAATTTAGAACTCCAGTGGGTTCCTCCCAGTACTAGTATTCTGGGATTTGGCGTATAACAGTTCCCTGTTCACTTTATCCTCACCCTCCATGATTTTATAGACCTCTATTGTATCCCCTGACAGCCACCACCTTTCCAAACTGAAGAGTCCTGGCCTTTTCAGTCTCTCCCAGTACAGCAGCTGCTCCATAGCCCTGATTATTTTTGTTGCCCTTCTCTGAAGCCTTTTCTAATTTCAGTAATCCTTTTTTTTTTAAGATATGGACACTGACCTGCATGCTGTAAATGACAACTATTTGGGAACATTGAAAAATAGTGGTGGCAGATAGGGCCAAATTTTGATCTCTTCAGAGGCATTTCAATGCAAACCAAATTTGACCTTAAAAGCTTGAGGCAAAACCAAGTTTCAATTTAGGCAGATTAGGCTGGTTCTAAACCATGTAAAATATTGATGTGTCTAGTACAGAAGGCATCAATTGGTACCAAAGATCTATAGAATATCATTCGGATTGTAATATCTCATTATATCAAAGTGTGGACATGTCACTTGTGGAGGACCTGGCACTCCCAAATTCTTGGTCTCCCCTTAGGAGATATTTGACTCCGAAACTATGCCAACCTCAAGGTGGGGGTGGCATGACAGAGCTCGGCCAGTGGTCATACTTTTCTGGAGTTGGGTAAATGCATCCAAAGAAGACCCTGATCCATCAGACTGTGAGGCTCAAATACGTTTACACAGTAAGCTCCTTTAGGGAGGCCTTCATTGAACTTCCTCCAAGTTCTTGCTTCTTTGGGCTGCTGGGTGGGGATGCATTCTGGATCCCATGTTCCTGCCCATCCCTCCATGTCCCTTGCTGCTTAATTTTGAGGAAAACCTGCAGAGTCCTTGTAAAAGCTGCAGCATGAGTTCCCCCTCTCTCCCCGCCAGCTGTGCATGGATTTAACCATAAAGCAGTTTCTTTCTAAAACAAAATGGTAATTTTGAGGCATTTCAAAAAGGTTCAGTCACAGGCAGCTCAACATCTGGAAATGGCTGTGGTGCAGAGAACAGCTCCGAGAATAGCTCCGAGGTTGCAGCTTGTAAGCCGTTGCCGCAAAATCTGCAGATAGCCTGCAGTTCCACCCACCCAGACATGAAGTACTTGCAGTTGCTGGACTGGGGAGCATGAGCCAGGCATCAAGCCTGAGACCCCTTTGGGGGTGAGGGTCTGAGGTAGCGTTGCCCAGCTGGGATCTACACCAATGCATGGAGCTAAGCAAGTGGAATGACATCTGTGGGCTACCGTTGGGCCGGTTTCCTGACATGCGCCTTAACAGACGCCAGTTCTTGTGCTACAAAGCGTTTAATCCCAAGGTTGGTGTTTCATTACTGAAATGACTAAAACTGACTTCAGCAGTGGCATTAATAATAGAGAATAGTGCTGCCCTCCATGCACTGCTTACAGTAACTCCAGTGTGTAACGCAGAGCTGGCTCTGCTCCTCGCTTCTAAATGGCAGATTGGCATCACTCGGGGAGTCTGGATTCCAGGCTTGAGAAGGTTGCTGTTAAGCAATAAAATTCCCCAGGTCTGGTCTGAGACAGCTTATGTGAAGGCGATGTCAGTCCTGACCTATGATTCACTTTGAGGGCTATTTCCAGGCCCTTTTCCCTCCTGTGCAGTAACTGGCTCAGTCATTTCTTTCCTGTATTTCTCTGTTCCCCCTTAGCAGTCATTTCAGCAACAGCTGCACTCCTTGGTAGACCCGAGCCCTTCTCCCACTCCCCAGTTCTCCACAGCTTGGACCTCAGACTACATCACCGTGGGTCACCGGGGAGGCTTCTGCTACTGCCTGGGGCTCCATGGACCGGAGAAGCTAAGCATACTGCTTGCAGCATGAATGCAGTGCCCTGTTGTAGTTCAGCTTCTGGCTTTGATTTTACCCCACTTTTATTTTAAAAAGCTGAGTGTGGATCAGAATGGCACCTGCCAGATGGATCTTTGTTGACCTTGGTTGTCCTAGGATAGTGGGGAGCAACTGATTTACTGCAAGATGATGTTAACCTGCATAAAGCCCCACTCAACCAGCCTTTGTGCAGGTGAATTCCACCCCCAAGCCAATGGTTCTCCACAGCCCCTAGCTCCTTGGCCATGTGGCAGCAGCCTGGAGCAGCACCTGCAGCCTGGTTGCATGAGCAGTACCACTGCAGTTCCCCTGCTCACACCCCCTGCCCTCTGGCACAGAGACCCCAGTGGAGCACTCAGGCATGGGCAGCTACCCTGTGGCTGCCCACTGATACTCTTCCTCCTGCTGGGGTGAAATCATGCATAGGGCTTAGCCTTCTCATTTGCTTGCTGGTTGGAGCAAATGCACATCCTTCCCTGTGCAGGTGTGTTTGTCTATCAGGCACTGTCTAGGCCAAAGGCAGCTCCAAGGACTAGAGCAAGATGCAAGGAAACGTGTGCCATGGGAGTGGACTGCGCGATGGCACCAGCACTCCCTGCCCTCAAACTTTTCCTGGTTTATGGGCTTGCCTCTCCCTGCTAGCCTAACGAACCCAACAGCCTTGAGCCTGGTAACACAGCTTCATGTGGATGTCTTTGGAGTCCAGC
The DNA here is from genome assembly GCF_052110815.1 of Crocodylus siamensis. NCBI lineage: Eukaryota > Metazoa > Chordata > Crocodylia > Crocodylidae > Crocodylus > Crocodylus siamensis. The sequence continues at coordinate 46,687,298 of NC_143405.1, forward strand.
ATGGTATTACAGTCCCAGCAGGAGGGGTTGGGGCAAACACTTAGCTGCCTGACTGCTGTGCCACAAAAACTTTAAGCTATGAGGTTTTGTGGTTTGCATATGGTTGCTAAGGCTCCTGGGTCCTCCTGGTCTGGGCCTTGAATACAAGAAGGCTTCAGGCAACGTTGGTCCTGATCAGGGAGCTGCTGTGCTGTTCTGCTGGGGGTGAAACTTGGGGAGCTGCTGTAGGTGGTCAGATCTGTGTGCTTGCTGGGTTGTTGGGGCCTCTGCAGGCCTTGCATTGAGCTAGAGCTGGGCACCACTGCCAGTTCCTTCATACTGGTTTGATTCCTGTGGCATCAGTGGGCTTCTACAGAGAAGCATTTGTTCCTCGGGTCATAGGTGCAGCAGGCATTCAGTGAGGGAGGATGCCATCCAGAGGCAATAAGTAAAAGCTTGGCCTGTGGTGCACCCAGCCTTTGCCTGGCCCATCATGGAAACAACCAGGAGGGAGCATCCTGGTAACTCTGGGTTTCTCCAGAAGGGAGATTGCAGATGAATGACTGATCTGGGGCAGCCTGGAAAGATGAGTGTGGGAGGAGGTAGGATGCAGAGAGATAAGGCACAACCAGAGCCTTGGGTGGAGGGAAGCTTGATATGCGGATGGGGAGCGATCATTTAATGAGCAGATAATCCTGAGGCCAGGGCTGGGTGGGAACTTGCTCATATTTCTGCCTTGCTCTGACTAGTGTTAACAGGGTACTTCTCTGGTTCCTGGTCATTTATAACCATGTCTAGCACTTGGTTGATATACCTGGCCCCCCTCTTTTGTGTCAGCACAAGCCTGATGCCTGCAGGACCCTTCCCTGCCAGAACTGCTGATCTGAGGCAGGGCGATGCCTATTATTTGTCTTCACCGTACAGTGTGTGGGAGGGAATAGCTCTGTGGCAGCATATTCTGCCTTTGCTCATATAATTGGCCTTGCAGAAAGAGTGTAATGTGAACTGGCTTAGCTGCTTTGCTGGCTTCCATGTGTTCCTTGGTATCTTGTCCCTCCACGACACTTTGCACTGTCACATGGCCAGGTCCCAAGAGACTTGGGAACTCTGGAAACTACTGGGTCTCCTGCATGGTGCCCGGGCACAACTTGTGATGCGGGGTGCTGTTGGACTCTAGGCTGCTGTAGGTGAATCGCCATTAATCTGGGAGCGCTCTGCTGTGCTCTTCTATTCTGTTGAAATGGTGGTGATTTAGGTGCAAGTGTTTCCCCCTTGTAATTATCAGGAGAGTCACATTTCTTCTTCTAACTTTTTTTTGAACTCAGAAAACTAAATGGAGTGTAAGTAATGAACAGTAACTTAAATAGCACCACTGGTAGCTCGACTTGCTTTTTATAGCTTCTGCGAAGAATTAATTGTTGTTTCCTGGAAGTCTGGCATCTTAAAAGGGGGTGAAGTCACAAAGCATATGACAAGCGATGGAGAACTAAGGGCTTAACAGAGACTAATGTTGTAGCAAAGCAAACCTCCTTGCCTCGAACATGCAGTTCTCTGTGGGAACACAGCAGTCCCCCTGGGCTTGTGAGCTAGGTGGGATCAAACATCATCAGGCCTGGCAGCTGTGTGTACTCCTGGGAGAGGGCCTCTATGTGTAATAGAGAGTTGTTTAATTAGGGACTGTTTGGGACTTGTAGGAACTAGGTGAGGGGGCCTGGTGATGTTGTGTGTTTTGGAGGAGGTTGGTATAACACTGAATGAAATCCATTGGTGTCCTCTCTTCCTTAATTGCCTCAGCAGAGGGTATCTCAGGAAGCAGGTATCTCGCCCATGTGCCCCCCACAGAGCAGCGTGTGCCCAGAACGTGCCATACCTCATGATGCATCTTTTAAAGTAGGTGAAGTATATAACCCAGAAAGCTCAGACCTGTGCAGGTTCCTAGCCCCTGCTCTGAAAGCTCATCCTGTAGCTCATCTTTCAGGTACCAGAAGCTTTTAGCCTTGTTACCTAATGAGATCACCTGAAAGAGCACAGGCTGAGGCCTACAACTGTTCAGGCAAAGGCTGGCTCTTTCCCCAGGCACATCACAAATCAAGGCATTCCTATAAATAGCCAACAGGCCCCTTTATCTGTGCCAGACACTAATGCAAAACCCATCAGCTCAAAGGTGTTCTACAGGCCTGTCTCCACGTTGATCGCTCAGACTGAAAGACAGATCTCATTTCTGTGTATGGTATCTAGCGACTTGCATATTTGCTCCCAGCTGAACGTGTTCCTGACAAAGGGGCTGGGAGTTGAAACCTTTTAGAAGTCATTGTGTCTCTCCCAAGCAACTTGTTTTTATGGTGAAGTTCTCCTATTACTGGGGAAATAAAAAACTACATGGGGAGAAGGGGTAGCTCAGTGATTAGGGCTGTAGCCCAGGGCTTGGGAGAATGGAGTAGCCTCTCTACACCTCAGAGTTCCCATCTGTAAAATGGGGATATAGCGCTTACCTATGTCCCAGGGGTGTTGTGAGGGAAATGTGTGAGAGACTTAAGTATAACAGTGTTGGGCTGCATAAGCACCTAAGGCAGATGGACAAGGAGAGGGAATGTTTCCCATGTATCTCTGAAGAGCTGGCTGGGCTTTCTGCTCCTGCTGGTCTCTCATGGGAGGCAGCCTGGTGTCAGGGTTTGAGCACCAAGACCCACCCCTGGTTCTGCCACAGACTCCCTGTGGGATCTAGGGTAAATCACTGAGCTCAAGGTGGGGATAATCCTTCCTGAGCTCATGGCAGCCGCTGCTCTGAGGTATGACTGAATGCCTGCCAAGTGCTTTGCAAACATCAGGCTGGCCCTGGGAGGACATGGCCATGTTTTCCTTGCCAGCAAGGAACATCTGCTCTTGCTGCTGCTGACAGTGTTTGAAGCAAGAGTCAGGGGTTCCTCTCTACCCCCGAGGGTCAGGACACCCATGTCTGCTCCCGTGGTAGAGGAGGAGATGCAGGCCCCTTCAGTGCAGTGCTCAGCCCCACTACCCCAGGCATGAATTCTGAATGGCAGGAGGGTTCGTCTGGAACCTGATGAAACACCTAGAAACAAATGCAGCCCTCGGACTTCGCTGGGGGCCACTGGGAGCCCTTTTCACCCAACCTGTACTGGGAAAAGGGGGTGGGTAGGGTGAGATCTATGATGCACTGACCAGATTTGTGGTGACCACTGGGGCTGTATGGCCTGCGGATTTAGTGTAGTGGCCCCCACTCATGTTTGGACTCTGTCTGGTAAACTGGCAAGCCCTCTCCTGCATCTTTAAATTGTTCAGTAGTGACTCCCAGGCAAAAAGGTGAAAATATAGATGGTTTGAAATGATACCGCACGGAAAATCTCTCTGAACTTTTCTCTCTAGGTCAGTGATTTTTCAGCAGGGGTGTTGGGGCACCCTGGGTGCCACCAGATCCTTTGAAGGGTGCCCTGAGGTGTAAGGAGGTAAGCAGGGAAGCTTAAGATAAGCACAAGTACAGGCTTGTCCCTGTTTATACAACCCCCACCCCAAGGGGGTGAGGACTGTAATTAATATATAAATTAGTTTTTGAAATTGGATGCCCCTTAGGTCGTGGAAGCTATGGAGGGATGCTTGTGTTCAAAAAGGCTGAGAACTGCTGAAAGAGGTGGAAGAGATTTATGTTACTACACAGGGAGATGGGAAGGTTAAGCACTCTACGTATGGACAGTTCCTAGGATACTATGCCAGAGTGGCAATGGATCAAAAGATGGACTCAGTGAAGTAGCTCGGGGATCGATCTCTGTTTAAACTTGCTATTGTAATGGAGGAGAAATCGCCTGTCTCTCTTTTGCTTTTTCATCACTGATTGTTCCAAGGGAGCACTGAGCAGCCCATTCCTCAAGCATTTTGTGTTACAAACTGTGTCCTAGTGCAGGGGTTGTCAACCAGGGGTACACATACCCCTAGGGGTACTTGGGTAGGTCCTAGTGTTCAGCGTCTGGCAAAGCATTGACTCTGCGGATTCTGGGCAGGTAGAAACGATCAAAGGTTTTCTTACACCACACAAACATAGTCAAGCGTTTACTGAACTGTTAGAGTCCAGCAACGTCCCTCTTTCCCCTCCTCCCCAGAAAGATCCACAAAGCAGCATGTACAGTGTGTTCCCTTCTGACAACAAACCCTTGCTGTCATAAGTTCATCCCCTGCCCCCAGCCACCCTCCGATGCAGCCCTGGGATTTTCTATGATCTACGTGGGTTTGCTTCAGGCCTGCCAGTACTCTAGTGAGATCAGGAGTAGTAAGAGAGACTCTGAGCTGTAGATTCTCTCTACCTACACGTCTGCTACTTTGGCGTCTCTGAGGATAAGGTTAATTTTATGGGTCTTTAGCATCAAGACTCTGTAGTGTCATTACTGAACTCTTCAAACTGATGAGATGCTGCCGCCTGCTGATTCCAGGAAGAACTGACAGTTTATTGGATGCTACCTCACAGAAGCTGTGCACTGAGGGGCTGGACTGAATAGAACAGAGATTTTCAACCTTTTTTTCATTTGCAGACCCCTAACGTTTTTTAATGTAGATGCAAATCCCTTTGAATTGTAGGTGTGGGTATTCACATACTTTTGATTGAGCACTGTCCTCTTTTGTGGACACCTTAGACCACAGGTTGAAAACCACTGGAGCAGGACGTTGCAATGCAAACCAGCTCTATGCCCCCCTGCACACTGCACGAGAAAGGAAATGAGCATGGGTCCTCCAGAGCAAGCTCTACAGTGACAGTTGAGGCCTATGGTGCAGCCAGAGGATACCACCAGACAGGGATGGCAAGCCCAGTTTCCCAGCTTCAGGAGGAGACAGGAGGGTGAGAGCCCTGCAGAGAGGGTTTCTGGCTTATTCCCTGATCGCTGTCTCCACTTGGCCACTCAGTGCAGTGAGGAGCAGGGACAGGAAATCTCTGCACCAGGTCCTGAGGGCAGCACTGTAGCTCATGTGCTCGGGTGTTATCTCAGACACCTAGTCCATGTGAGGTGAGGCCAGCCCCCCACCTCCCCCTCTGTCCCCTATATCTATAGACCCTTAGGGCAGAAGTATAAGTGCACGCCAAGATGCCACCCTGCTGCTGAATGCCCACTTGTTTGGGGTTGTATAACAAAGCATGTTTTTGTGCACAGTACACTATTATGCGGAACGGGGGCCAAACTTTTTAACCCCGGGCCATTTGGGGCCATTGCCTCTGGCCTCATTTGCTTCCCATGTAGGGCTTTCTCTCCTCTGTTGCACTTGGCCAAGGTCCAAGGTTGCTCTGGCTGTCAGTGCCCATGGGGTTCTTCATCCAGCTCTCAACCAGGCTTTGAACTTTATCCTGAACAGGGACCACCTGTCCAAAGGCTTCCATGTTTTGCAATGTGGTCAAGCAGAAACACTTATGTCCCAAGAAGCCTCTGGATGTTCCAGCTGCTGGAAAGGACCCCATCAGTTTTTACAGCCGAGCAGTACAGCCAGCAGTCAAATGCCCCACAAACATGGATATGTTCCCAGCCATTTCCTGTCCCCTTCTGAAGCCACGTGCATGCCATGGTTAACCCTGGCCTTTTGTGGCCATGCATGCCCACAGGAATGGAGACAGATGCTCCTATGTGGACGTGTCCTACTCAACTATCTCTCTAGTTACAGGTAAGATGATGAATATGAGCCAAATGCATAAAAACAAGCTTCTTAGCAGAAAGTTAGGCCCAAACTCAACGTGATTTCTTGAGGCAGTTGCCAGCATTGTTCAATGGGAGATGGCTCCATTTGTTAAAAAGTAAAGGAACCAACCTTCCCATGGCAGGTCTGAGACCAGTTCCTCTTAGGCCCCTTGAATTGTGGTGGTGTTACTTCACCTAGAACATACTGGTCAAAGCTACAGAGGGAAGCTCTGGATGAGCTGCAAACAACACCTTTCCTTTGCAGTTTCTTCAGGCACAATTCAGGCCTCTGTAGGGCATAAATGCCAAGCTGGTAGAAGCCAAATTAGCCTATTGAGCCAGCTGCTTACCAGTAGTCTTTTTCAACAATTCAGAACTATCCCCAGGAATTTCCCTATGCCTGGCACCACAGCACAGCACCGAACTCCTTCAATCACAAAGCTGCTAAACACAACCTGTTCGATGCAGTGAAGATGGCCCAACTATCCAGAAACCTTTGGAATCGCTGGCAGTGGGGCAGATGAGTGAGTGATCTAAACCATGGAGAAAACCCAGGTGCCACCACATTGTTCCCGGAGTCTGTTTTCCACCTGATGGCAGATGTTATTCTTCTTCTCTCCTCCATCAGTTGCCTGTAACATGCTGTACTGTGTACATACCTTGTAATGGCTCTCTCAGTTCTTCCAGAGGGAGAAAAGCTTCACTCTGCTGGGCGTGCTGACACCCAGAACAGTTCCCCGGGGCACAGCTCCTTGATGGCCTGCGCTACTGATTCTTTCAATTGGTGCATTAACTGCCAAAGCAGATTTCCGGTGATGGAAAGGGAATCTGGGCACAGAGGTTTGGATGATTTTCCCCACAAGGACTTCAGGCAGCAGGTGTGAGGCTCTAAAGCAGTCCAAGGAAGGCTTGCAAACCGGGCAGTGATCTGGGGGTTCATCTTTCTTTCTCTGTGCCACAGATTGTCATGAAGGTGTTTTCTTGCCCGCAGCTGCCCTCTGCGGCTGTTCTGTCTGACCATGCTCTGTAGTGTGTCTGCTTCCGCTATCACGTGGAAAGTATCTTCTGCTCCCTTCTTTACCTAAATTTGTTTCCTAGAACCCCTCACTTCTGGGAAAGGGTAGCCCAAGGTAGGCCCATGCTATTGACTTTTGTTGGTTTCTGCTGCAAATCTGACTAGTCTGTTCGAGGGTCAATTAGGTTTCCATGACAGAGGGTTGTGTAGCCATGCAGGTTCGGGACTGTAGGCAGGAGATGTGTTCTTCTAGCCAAACCAGTGTTTTGCTTCAAATTTGTGGCTCAGTTTTTCCCAGTAGACTCCAAAGGCTTATACAAATACTCAGACGCATTTCTTTGCCACAGGGGAGAGGATTGGCTTGCTTTTTTGTTAAGCTGGACCAGGCCACAGATGAGCACTGGCTTATGTGGATGTGGTTGGGAGCACTCCATTGCTAATGGTCCATTCCCAACTAGGTAAAGCAGCGCTTCTTCTCCTGGGAGGGTGGGCCGCTGCTGAATGGAGCTGGGGGAGGGAGAAAATGACTGCAGAAGAAAATATCTGTACACTAAGATGTAGCCTTATGGAACAGGCCCTGGATTGATGGCAGGCAAGAGCAGCGCCATGCTTGAATGCTAAGAATGCAAAGTCTTTGGGAATCGGGGCCAATGCATTTGCAGAGCTCAGCAGTGTCCCAGCACCGTAGCAGCAATACTGCAGATCAGAATTTGGACTAAGAGTTGCTCAATGGATGGGAGCACTAGAAAGCAGTGGGCCTCTTCCATGGAACAAAGATCCATCGTGGTCTCCAGTCAAGACACTGGACATCCGAAAAGGCAGGTGCCTCTGTTTCCCGTGACTGGAACATCTGGTGCCCTTCAGAGAAAGTCAGGTTTCCTGCCTGCCGGGATGTTAATGTGGAGGCCACTGGGCTTGCTGCCTATGTTCAGAGTAAATGTCAAAGCTTGTTGGAGATCTGGGTGAAGGTCTCCCACAGAGGTGGGAGGCACTTGGCTCCGAGGACAGGGTGACCCTGGACCTTTGGATCAGAGGAGAATAAAACACGTAACCAGATCCAAATTAGGCCAGTGGTAGTGTCCCCAAATGACCCAGGGTTAGGAGGTGCTGATTCTCCCTCCCACCTGCACAAATGGAAATGGACCAGCTTTTCTGCAGCAAGGTGGGGTGTTGGCATCTGCTTGCCTTTGAGGGAAAGAAGATCCTCACTGCGCCCCTCCACCCTCTCACCTAAGTGCAAACCCTGTAGTAGAGGTTTCCTGTCCCTATTCCTCACTGCGCAGATTGGGGACTTGCCTCTGGGAATGGACCAGCAACCTGCCTGCAGTGCTTCCATGCCTCTCTCTCCTTCTGGGGCTGCAGGGATTGATTTGGTGCCTCCCTATGTAGCGTAGATCAGCACTGAACTGTTCTGAGCTCAGCTACCGCTGCCATTTCATGCCCATTTCCACGGACGGTTCTATCCTTTGGCCACATCCCAGAGCCGTAGGGCTCTGCTCTCAGTCTGGGGCTTCGCTACTTGTTAAGCAGCTGGGAGTGAGCACATTGAACTTGTTTACAACCTCCTCCTATTCAGAAGACTGGGGTAATTTGTTGTTGAATAAGCAGCAGGTGGCAGCATTTCTCCAGTCTGGGGCTGGTATTGTCAGTAGGGCTGTGTGAAGCTTCAGTCCCTGATTTGGTTTGGCAGAGATTTGATCTGCTTTGGTGGCCGAATTTCTGAATCTGAATCAAATCAGAGGACCCTTTAATCGCTCTGAATTGAACTGGAACCCTCTGAATCGATTTGGAGATTTGGACATAGACACGGCTTTAAATGTTTTTTCTATATACCTCTAGGTAGCAGGGGCTCGTGAGTGTTGCGATGCTGGGGTGCATGGCATGTCCCACAGGAGTGTGGTGGGGTCCCCAGTGCACTCAGCAGCAGCTGATGTCCTGGGTGAATGCTTGTCTCCATGGGAGGCAGTAGCATAACTCCCATGGACCTCTCCCTAGGACAAGCTTTCACTCTGAGTCCAAATCATTATTGTCCAATCAGGCTGATATATTTTTAGATTTGTTCCACTTCCCTCTGGAAAACCTTCAGAACCTCTTAGGAAGCAATTAATATGTCAACATCAGGATTGAGATAATCGGTGGTATCCATTTTCTTGGGCAATTGCAGCACTCTTCAGTTAGCACTCTTCATCCAGTGGTGGGAAAGGCAGGTGGTGAGAGTATTGTTTGCCAGAGTCAGAAGAGGTTAATGTGAAGAACAGCTGTGTTGAATTCAGTAGGCTGCCATGGGTCTGGCTTTCTGGAGGGCTAAGCAAGCTGGCATTGTGTTTGGTATCTGTATTTGGTTCTCTTTCTGGGCATGTGTTATCCAGCATGATCTAGACCAACAAGAACAAGTGAGCAATTGCTTCCTGCCAGATTGTCCAAGTCACCCACTGTTTTCTGCCACCTTTCAGAGCTGATAGCTCCCAGGGTCAAAGTCTCTCCTTTCATAAAACATCTAAACACAAAAGCTTAAGGGCCAATCAGCTACAAAAGGGGTTAAACCATTAACTGTGCAGAAGCTGAAGCTTTTTGGCTTGCTGAAGCTTTTTGGCTTGCTGGTGCCACCAGAAAAGGTTTTGGGTCCTTGAGGATGCTCTAACTCCTTGTTTGGTACCTCACTCTGAAAGAAGAGGTGAATTTTTGAATTAGTGTTGGGAAGAGGGCAGAAATGCAGCAGTGTGAAGGCTGGAGGATATCATTAGGAGGCAGCGATTATGCTGACATAGGCACCAAGGAGTTGCTGTGGCACCAAGAAGTCGCAGTAGTGTAGGACCTCTTTGTGTGAAGGTCTGTAAGCACACAACCCCCAGAAAGCTTGAGCTGTGAGGGACTGAGAGGCAGATAGAAGATGAGAAGACTGGGTTGCTCAGAGGGAGATAAATGATGTTTTAAAATATCTATTCAGTGTTTAAGTAGATGAAATCTTTGAGCTCTCCATCTGCCCATTTGTCCTGCCATCACTCCCTGGGCTCTCCAGTGGTGTAGCTCTTGATGGAGCCCCAGTATCCTTGCAGATTTCTTCTGGCTGGTGCTCTGACCTGCTCTGCCCTGGGAGCATTTTGTGGCTCTGTCTACACCTGTGGGCTGTGCCACCAAAATGCTGTTGGTGTGGATGCAGCCTGTTCCAGCCCAGCCCCTCTCCCAGCAATGCATGAAGTGGGGTTCTGGTATAACTACCTACACTTGCATCATCTGTGAGCCCAGCTGTGTCAGTCAGGGTCACAAAGCTCAGCTGGCAAAGGATTTGGGAGTGCCTGTCCTGTGAGGACAGGAGAGGAGGTGCAGGGCTGGCTCTGTGAGTGGTGGACAAGCAGGCAGGGGAAGCTGGCATTTTTGGTGAACTGGAAGGGGCTGGGGAGCAGGGAGGGTTGAATAGGTAGGGCTGGGAAGGCCTCTGTCACTGAAACTCTTTGCTTCATAGCAGTGTGACCAGAATCCAAAGTCTCTTCCAGTGTAATGTTAGGTCATCTTGGTGCTTTGAATGGCTCCATGAGTAGCTCTGAGGCTCACTTGATTTTTTCTGAGAGAGCTTCTGCACAGTGCAGTAGCAGAATCCAGAGACCAAAGGGTTAAAGAGCTTTGGGGTGCACAGTTGTGCAGCTGCTGAGGGTTTGCTGCAGCTGGAGCTGAGCAGAAGAGTGACTTGGGGACAGCTGAGTGGGGAGCTGCCTGCAACCTGCCTGGCCTTCTCTCTCCACCTCTGGTAGCCACAGCTCTGCACCTCACATGAGGTGAGCACCTTGTTGAGGACCTAAAGAGGTACCTTGTGATTCCTCGAGTGTAGTCAGGCCTGGTTGTTTAAAAGCCTCCAAGCTGGAGCAGATCAAACCTCCCACTACAGAATATGCAGCAGTAGCAGCGTATCCTCTCAAGAGACTTTATTTAGCCCTCACTGCCTTCCCAGCGTTACCCAACAATACAAACAGGTCTCTGTAGCCAGGAAAACGCCCATAAATATTTCTCCAGTGTTTACTTCCAGGCAGCATGCTCTGCCTGTTGCTGACTCCCGCCCCACACACACACGTGCACACACACACACCTGCAAAGTTTTTGAGTTTGCTAAAGCAGAAGTTCCCAAACTTTTTCTTACTGCGCACCCTCTTCCAGACTTGCCAGCTGCCCATGTACCCCTATTGCTTGCACAGTTTTATATTTTAACCCCTTAAATGCCAATTATTATTATAATAAAAATTAAATCCACCATTACACAATTTTTCCCACTTATCCCCCAGAGATGTCTTGTGTACCCCCAGGGGTATGCATACCACAGTTTGGGAACCCCTGTGCTAGAGAAAGGGAGATGCTGTAAGGGCCCTGGGCTGTGTGGAGGGGGTTGTTGGCATAGGGAATGCAGCCTCCTGTGCAGTGGCTCTGCATCAACCTTGTTCTCAGAGTTGAGTGTTTGGCCCTGGCCTGTAGGAACTGCATCTGGAGTCCTAGCTCTCTAAAGGCTATCTGAAACTGCTTTGGAGATATCCCTGTTTCAATCCCCTGATTTGGGGCATGGTAGTAATGGCATTTAAGTAAATTCAAGACCTAAACAGGTTAAGCTCTGGCATGTGCAGAGGGCAGCAGAGTGAGACAGGCACATAATGTGTGTGCAACAAAACCCCCTTCCCCTTGGGTGTGACTAGCACAGTCCATGCCCAGAGCTCCTGGGAGACTTCCAGGGCCTTTAATGTTTTGGGAAGAAGTTTCTGTCTCTTTATTCAGTACTGTGGGAAGCAAGGCCCTCCCACCGTGCAGGCCCCAGGGCAGCCTGGCTCTTGTGTCCCTTGGCCCACACCCTCGACCCCTTCCAGCCCAGCTGGATCCCTGCTTGTGGCAGAACCTTGCTGTTCTGGGCTCAGCCTCTCCAGAGCGTGGCCTCACAATCCTGCTGACTTGCGAGTTGTGTATTTGGCACGAGCAATGTTGACATTCTCTTCAGGCCGCCTTCACATGTTCCCGCAGTTGTATAATAGTTCAAGTGGGGATATGGGCCCGCCCAACTATCTCCTTCTATCCACCGGAGAGACTCCAAGGGAGCAGGCCCCTGATCCTTCAGTAGCTGCTCCTTGGTAGCTCTGTCTTGGGCAAAAGGTTTAACAAAAGATAAATGAAGCCCAAGCCCACTCTGTCTGTGACCCCTTTTGGGTGCCCTGATGGGAAAGTACCGGCATCTCCTGTGCCATCTGGTCATTCCCTTTGCCCTCTTCTTTGCATCTGGCACTGCCTTTCTGCCAGGGCATCTATGACAGCAGAGCCACCTGCTGTGCGAGATGCCATGGGGAGCTAACCTTTCCCAGATTCTCACTGGCCTTCATGGACCACTGGGCATACACATTAGGGATTTGCAGGGAATGGCATCTGTGTCACCAGTCACAATGTTGCCAGAGCCTCACACTGTGCCTTTGTCTTGAAAGGTTGCATAAACACTGGCTCCCTTGTCCTTGATGCTTTCTGGCTCCTTGGCCTCCATGGCTCTGTCCTCTTAGTTCTCTTTCCACTTTGGCTGTTCTTCCATGGTCTCCTTTGGCAGATCAGGGCTAGCCCATCATATGGACAAATGGGGCAGTTGCCCAAGGGAGCAGATTTGGATGGGTGGTGTTTCTACAATGATGAGTGCCCAGGTTGGCCCTGGTCAGCTGGGTGGGCCTGGGAGAAGAGAGGGCACAATTTAGCTTGGCCAGCACTGCGGCAGGCCTTCCTCCCCCTCCCTCTACTCTTTACCTGTGGGTGGTGTTATTGCCTTGGGCAGTGTTATCTCTTGCATGGCTATTGCAATCAGCTTTTTGCTGATAATGCACACATCCATCTCCTCCCACCTGCCTGGCCTACTGCCAGGCAGTACCTGTCTCTCACTGACAGTGATCTTGGGACACTGCAGGTGATATGTCAGCTCGTTGTGGAGCTTTGCTATTCCTGTCATCACCACCTCCTATCCTAGCGTGTTGACTTGTAACATGGGGTGCTCTGTTACTCCTCTTCCTCACATATCCACCATGCTCTGCCAAACCACGTTCCTGTAATAAAAATGCTGATCAACTTTCCCTGTATTGCATGGGTGTTGCTTTTTCCATTTGATAAGGATGGTTTGTCTCTCACTGGTGGTTTTCCATCATCTCCATCCACATCACAAACACTAACAAACAATCCCACGGGAGACATGCATTATCCCCATTTCATGAGGGGGCAAAAATGAGATTTGGAGAGACATGATGTAGCTTAGGCAGCCAGAAAGCAATAGAGCCTGGAATAAAATGAGATCTTAGCAGTCTCACATCAGACCAATATTTACTCAACTTCAGCCGTTCCCTAGAGTGCAGTGTAGTACGGCTATGCGAAACAGCACCCTTTCATTTAGACTTCCATTTCATTGTTTGGACAGGACAGTGTTTCATTTCGAGTTTCATTTCATTTCATTTCATTTTGAAACCACTGTTCCATTTTGTTTTGCCAAAACTGTTTCATTGTTTTGATGCTGTTTCTACATTTCATCCGTAGGCTATAATGTAGAAGCACAAAACTGCGTGTGTTAAGGGGCAGCTGTTTTTCTGTCTCTCCCCCAGAGCACTGGGATTGGGAGGGACCTCAGGGAAGGATCACAGTCACTGGCCAGCGAAACAGTCAATATGAGAGCAGTCCTTCCCCCCTCTTCCTCCTCCCTCTCCTTACTTTGCTTCCCTGCAAGCAAACAAAGCTTCAAAACTTGAAACTTTTGAAATGTTTCAAGTGCCCTCATTCTGTTTTGAGGCTGTTTTGAAGCCTTTTGTGTCATTTTGATTTCACTGTTTTGAGCTCAAAATGAGTTGAAACAGTGTCGAAATGAAACACCTGGTGAAATTTCACATAGCCCTACAGCGCAGCACACTGGCTGCAGCTCTGCGTGTGATTTTGGGCGCTTTGGGAGCCCTGGAACATGAGGGCTGAAGCCAGAGGAGGAGTTTGACTCTCTCAGACTGCAGCATGTTTCTGTCGCTCATTTGCTTGCTGGATTTCCCCTGCCCTCAGCCAGGCTGCGTGTGTTCTGGCGGGACACCCATTACTTCATACAGTATCTGAATGTTCTGAGCTGGCTTTGATTCTCCGAAATGGCACAGTGTAAAAACAAAACAATTCACGCCCAGGAGGAAACTGTAGATCATTGCATGGTAACGGGTGCGGCCTTAAAAGGAGACTAGACCACTGCAACCCCTTTTCTGTAAGGCAGGCACAGCAGTTAGCAGTGCTTTGCATTGTTCTCTGGAGGCCGTTTCTTTCAGAGGCTTTGAATCCTGCCTAGGGTCTACAGCTGTGGAGTAGGGGCACCAGAATCACTATCCATCTACAGCCTTCCCTGAGCAAATGCATTCTTTGCAAGCCAGCCCTTCTCTGGTACATGATAAAGAAGGTGTGTTTGTGAGTGATGAGATACAGTGGCTTTGCAATGCAGTGGCCTGTTTTCAGCTTGGGTTGAGTGTGTGCTCAGGATGGGAGAAGTCACTTGATGAGCCTCTTGTTCTTTGAGACTTTCCTGCCTGGCTTTCAGGGCTGAAATCTACAGTGGCTGTGACTGTTAAGCAGCAATTTCTCTGGCTATGCAAGTGAAGCCACCATACAGGCAGACTAGTGGGAACATCAAGGCTCTGTTCCCAGGCATTCATGATGGAAACAGGAAATCTGTTTGTCTTTTCTTGACTAGAGTCAGGGAGGTCTTTTGGCCAATGTTCCTCCAGCATCTGGCTGTGTCTTTCCAATGTGTTTTAATCTCAGGAAGATGACCAGGAAAGGAGCAGTGGCTGTTGGAGAGTCCAGCTGCTGTACCAGGGATGCCAGGCGTTTATATGCACATCAGATTGCCTGGACTGTGGGACAGGCCAGGGGCCCTCTCTAAGGAGATCTAGGGACACCTGAACAGCTGCTCCTTGGGTAGGGATTCTTACTTGGAACTGGAAAACCTATCAGGTTAGGTACAGAAGTTACACATAAACCAGTTTAAATGATCAGAAACTAGTTTACATGTGTAACAGAAAAGAAGCTCAGTGCACATAAACCAGTTCCAAAATGGTAGAAACTAATTCAAGATAAACCTGGTTGAATGTAGACTTAACTGATTTGGGTCAAACTGGTTTATGAAACTTCTGTCCCAAACCCCCTCCTGGTTCAAGTTAAATCAGTCTCGCAGCATGCTTTCCAGCCCAGGGCTGTGCTATGCTATCTGCTCCAGAGAGCAGGGCTGGCCCCTGCCCCTCTGCTCCCTAGCTGGCTCATGGGATGGGGGGGATCAAGGCTGGCTAGGGATGTAGCCCAGTCTACAGAGGTGGGGGGCTGCCCCCCCCAGGCAAACCTCATCTGGGGTCTGGGACCGGGGGGGGGTTAAACTTCCCTTCCCCCACTCAAACTTACTGCTGGCAGCAACTGTGAACTACAAATCCCAGAGGCATCTGGAAGCAGGGAGAGGAAGTTATGAGCAACCCTGCAGAGTCCTGCTGTTGTAATTCTGGTCTGCAAATCCCAGAAACCTTGGGGGCAGCAGGAAGTGGAAGCAAACACACAGCCAGAGAACTGTGCTCTAGCGCTCCCTGGTTTCTGGCCTGAGCCACTGTAGGCCTGTGACTGCATTTCCTGAGTCAAAGGTAAATGTCTGTTCAGTTCTGTTTCATTTTAATGTGTGCAGTTTAGGCTAACCTGCAAAGACTGAATCAATTCAGCCTCGGGCTTTTTGACTGTCTGTACCTAGCCTTAGTGCTCAACATAATGAGCTCTGGAGCAGGTCTGAAAGCTGCCTGTTTCTCTCAGCCCTTACAATGGATAAAGTTCGGAGGGAGCCTGTCTCCCCAAACTTAAATGGCTTGCTGTATGCTAGCAGCAGCTCTGCTGCTGGATGTGCCAATGGGCTGCTCTGCTGCTGACAGTGAAAGGCAAAAGTCCCCAGGCCCCTCGCTTGGAGATGTTACTGCTTCTGGAGTAGAAATTTATTAATTCAATTCCACTGGTACATTTCCTTTGTTAAGCTGCTTGGTGGGGAACAAAGAAAGATTGAATATGTGAGGCTGGAGCTATGGAGAGAGTAGGAAACTGGAGGGGAGAGGAGGGATTATGATTCAGACCTGTGCAAGTGGTGGACCAGAGCTGCTACAGGCCCTTTCCAAAGCTGGGCTGGCAAGCGGCTTTTTACACTGGTCAGACTTGCTTCTCTGAAAATGTCCAGTCAGGACAGCCAAAGTATAGAGACCTGGCACCTAAAACACCAGGAACTTGAAGCAAATATTCCCAAGACAGCTGTAAGCCCATTGCTGCCTCTTTCCTCTGTGCACACAGAGGCACTCGCTTCCACTTCCATGCCTGCCTATGCACCCTACCTTCCCTTCCAGCCCCCAAGCAACCCAAATATCTCTAGATGGATGTATACTCATCTTGGGTCTCCCTTGGGCTTTTGTCTTCTGCAGAATGTGGACCATAATAGTTAAAATGACGACTACCTCAGGGTGACTGAATGATCTGGGACTAGCTACCCAGATCAAGGACAACAAGAAGTCCTTTTTTAAATACATAGGGGGTAAAAAGAAGGTACTAGGTAATGTGGGACCTCTGCAAGACATGCTAGGAAATCTGGTAGTCACACCAGACAACAAAGCTAACCTATTTAACAGTTTCTTTGCCTCCATTTTCCTGTGCAGGGACCGGATCAGCCCCCATACCGGGACCCCTGCAGGCCCCAGGGGATGTGCACCTAGGCCAAGGGTCAGTGAGGATCTAGTCAGGGAACTTCTGGTAGGGCTGGACATGTTGAAATCAGCTGGTCTGGACGATCTCCACCCCAGAGTGCTGAGGGAATTAGCTGCGATCATTGCAGGACCCCTGCTATGGCTTTACGAGCACTCGTGGTGCTCTGGTGTGGTGCCAGAGGACTGGAAAAGGGCCACTGTGGTTCCCATTTTCAAAAAAGGGAGGAAGGAGGACCCGGGAAACTATAGGCCAATTAGTCTTACCTCGATCCTGGGGAAGCTTTTTGAGAGAATTATCATAGTGCATGTCCACAAGGGACCAGCAGGGGAGATTGTTTAGGGGCAACAAACACGGGTTCATTAGAGGCAAGTCCGGTCAGACCAACCCGGTGGCCTTCTATGACTAGGTCACAAAATCCTTAGACACAGGGGTAGCAGTGGACGTAGTCTTTCTGGACTTTGGGAAGGCCTTCGACACCGTCTCTCACCCCATTCTCATTAAAAAAACTAGGGGACTGTGGCATCGACACCTACGCAGTCAGATGGATCGCCAGCTGGCTGGAGGGCCGCGCCCAGAGAGTGGTGGTGGACGGGTCATTTTCGACCTGGAGGGATGTGGGCAGTGGGGTCCCCCAGGGCTCGGTCTTCGGGCCCGCACTGTTCAACATCTTCATCAGTGACTTGGACGAGGGGGTAAAAAGCACCCTGTTCAAATTTGCTGACGACACGAAGATGTGGGGGGATGTGGGTGCACTAGAAGGGAGGAATAGGCTACAATTGGACCTAGACAGGTTACAGGGGTGGGCGGATGAGAATAGGATGGGATTCAACACAGACAAGTGCAAAGTGATGCACCTGGGGAGGAACAACCGGCACCATACCTGCAGGTTGGGGAACTCCCCTCTTGTCAGCACGGAGGCGGAAAGGGATCTTGGAGTTATCATTGATGCCAAGATGAACATGGGCCGGCAGTGTGGGGATGCAGTCAGGAAGGCCAACCGTACCTTGTCATGCATCCACAGATGCATCTCGAGCAGGTCCAAGGAGGTGATCCTCCCCCTCTATGCGGCACTGGTCAGGCCCCAGTTGGAGTACTGCGTCCAGTTCTGGGCGCCGCACTTCAGGAGGGATGTGGATAGCGTGGAGAGGGTCCAGAGGAGGTCACTCACATGATCAGGGGGCAGCAGGGCAGGCCCTCAGAGGAGAGGCTACGGATCCTGAACCTGTTCAGCCCCCACAAGAGAGAGCTGAGGGGGGGATCTAATGGCGTGTTACAAACTAGTCAGAGGGGACCAGCAGGCATTGGGGGAGTTCCTGTTCCCCTGAGCACTACCGGGAGTGACTAGAAATAACGGTCACAAGCTGGCAGAGGGTAGGTTCAGACTGGACATCAGGAGGCGCGACTTCACGGTCAGGGCGGCTAGGAACTGGAACCAACTTCCAAGAGAAGTGGTGCTGGCTCCTACCCTGGGGGTCTTTAAGAGGAGGCTGGATGAACACCTTGCTGGGGTCTTTTGACCCCAGTACTCTTTCCTGCCATGGCAGGGGGTCGGACTTGATGATCTGCTCAGATCCCTTCCAACCCTACCAACTATGAAACTATCTACTTAGGGTTGTCCCAGAGCTTAGAGCAAAGAGGGCATCTGTACTCCTTCAGGGCAAGAAGTTGTGTTGCAGTGGTGGTGATCTCATGAAAAGAAGGGAATAAATGAACCAGGTACTTAATGAAGCAGAAAGCCATTTGTACTTGGCACTGACAACCGGCAGGTCATGAGGATAGAAGACTGGGTCAGAGGTCTGTGATAATGCTCTCTTGAATGCTCAAAGTCTGGCTCTGAGCAGAAGCTTCACACCCTTCTATGTGTGACTGGTACCAATGCAATCTCTTACCCTTACTCTGCATCCTGGGAGAGGGAAGGGTCACAGCCACTTCATCCCTCCTTCCTGCAGCCTTGATACTGGAGCTGCTACTTGTTCAGCAGAGAAAAGACCAAATAGTCCAGTTCTGCCCAGTGGCCCTGCTATCCTAGCTCATGGGTCTGTGCTGGGGAAGGGGTCCAACCCTGGGGAGGTACATGGCAGTTAGGGTGTGGGATCCTCTGTGACTGGGGTGGCAAAGACTTTTTTTAGCCCTAGGAAATGAAACTGGCCCAAACCACCCTCACCTTGTCTCCTTCCCTCATTGGCTTTTTCGTTCACCTCAGCATGGCATTGTGGGTAATACACCTCAAATATCCCTCCAGTGCACTCCCTCCAGGCCAGTGTCCAAATAGCTGATCACTGTGGCTGCAGCACCCCTATGGCTGTGCTCTCACCCTCTCCCAAGAGCAGGCAGAGCATGCTGTTGCTGCTTATCCCAAAGGCCATATTTCTTTGGCAAAGACCGTGCTTAAACAGGGACAATCTTGCTGGCTCCAGCCCTCCTCCCCTTCTGCTACCTGTCCTTGCTTGAGAAACTCCCCAGCTGTTTGCTCTGGGTGGTGGTGTTTTGCTCTTTCAGCAATGTGGCTCTGCTGTCCCCACATGCCTTCTAGTTTGGGAAGGTGCAGCCCTGAGGCTCTTGGCTTCTAGCACTTTTATGGATCCAGTGGTCCCAATATTTGTCTCCCAGATCAAGAGCTGTTGGCTTCAGGGCCTTGTGCTTCCCATGGTGAGGAGTTGCTCTAAAATGGCTGAGCCTTTGTAGCCAGGTATGGAGAACCAGACTGTACTGCATCCACCTGGATATTGGTGTGTCCGTGCCATGCTGGCAAAGGCTCATGCTAGGCTATGTCATTTGGATGGCAGCTGCTCTTGCAAATACGGTTCCCCTGTACCCCCTCTTCTAGGGTGTTCATTTTGGCTCCCCTTGGGGTGCCAATGCCTCTATGCTATGTTCATCTGCCCTTGCACTGTGTTGTTCAGTTGCAGAATACTGTGCCTCTGTACGGGCTCGTTCATCGCACAGCAAACTAGCGGACTCCTAACTGCATGTTAATGCATCTTGTGTTGGGCACATTGTGCCCCACTCCACCCTGATGGTTGCCAGACCTCAGTAACATTGCTCCCCCCTATCACCGCACAAATGCTGTAGTAAACTTACTCGCTAGACTCTATGATAATCCTATGTTGACAGTGCCCTGGGACATTCCACTTCCCAGCAGCTCGGTTCCCCTCAAGAGGCCCAATATAGTCTGCCTTTTCAAAACTCTTTGACCTTTTCCTTTCTTACTCGATGGCATGAAGAATGGTCAGAATAAGCATGAATCAATCACCACATCATCTCTGACCCTACAATCAGTCAACCAGGATTTAACTGGCCATGCCATTATTGGGTACTTCTCAAGCATTTTCAAACTGGACAGGGTTACTGTGCCTCAAGCCTATACCGATGGGGCCTTTGCAATGACAACAAATGCCCTTGTGGACAAATTCAAACTATGTCCCATACAGTTGACTCCAAGGTTCCCTCTAAGCTGTGTGTGTGTGTGGCTGCACTCACTTTAAAACTTATTAATGCCACGCACCCACCTGGTGAGGAGCTGGGTTGTGGCTTCAAGAGGAGCTGGGCAACGAGCTGAGCGCAGCAGCAGCACCGAGGTTAGCGTGGGACACTTACCGGAGGTAAGCTCAGGCAGCGGTTCCTCCCCAAGACCATATGCTCCTGGAAGCGAAGTGGGGACGGGGGCTGGGGCTGGCACTGGGGAACTGCTCCACTTCCCAGCCCTGGCGCCATGTGCCTCCTTGCTCCCAGAGGCATGGCAAGGCAGGGGCTGGAGCTGGGAAAGTGCTTCACTCCCAGAGGCAATGCGGGGACGGGGGCTGAGGTTCCTGGCTTTAAGGGATCAAAATTCTCTGGGAAATCTGGTACCTGCTTGTTGATGTTTCAGGATAAGAGCCTGCTCCACAATAAGTGTTTTTAACTGTCAAACGGAAAGAGTTATATATAATTTTTGGAGATGGCATGGGACAACGTTCACTGAAATAAATAAGAAGCGGATCCTGCATTCGCTATTTTTACACTGCCGATATATGACATACATGGTGCAGTAAAGCTAGAAATGGTACAAGTTAATGATTTTAAAATAAGTTTAGGAAAATACAGCAAATTCTTATTGAAATTCATGTGCATATTTAAATAAAGGGGAGCTGTATCTGAGTGAGATTTGACCTTTGGTTGTTATCTCTCCACCATCAAAAACAGGCATGTAATAAGTGAAAAATAAAAATAAATGAATTCCAAATGAATACCCAATCCTCTCCTCCCTAAACTGCATTTGCTGCAGAAATAAAAGCAAATTTCAAATCAAAAGAAAGGCCAGTGTTTATGGCCAAGGTTCCCTCCAAGCTGCACTCCCAGAGGCCAGGTGGGGGCTGGGGCTGGCACCAGTTTTTTAGCCATTTAGCTATTTTTTAGCCATTTAGTGGTTTGTCTTTATTGTCACTAGTTTATGCATTTGAATTTAAAAGCATTAAACCAAAAAAAGAAATTGCAAATGGTGTTGTTTTTGTTAGAAACATCCTAAGCTGTGTAATCTTGAGTTTGGGGGTGCTGGTTACAGCTGTGTTGGTTTAAGGGCACAGGCAGACAAGGTGCTTAGGGTAAATTAGTGGTTAGTTGCTTTTCCTGTCATTCTAGGAAGGCCAATATCTCCCCTGCTGCAAGGATCATCTTTATATTCATTTTACAATGTCCACACGTAAGTGTGAAGAGGGTGAATACAGTGGACCAGCTAAGAAGAAATGCTACTCGAGATTCAAAGAAGACTGGTTGAAGGAGATGTTTGAAACCACCATGCCACATGTGTCTGGTCAGCAGCGCGTAAGTCTTGGAGATATTTTTCAGTATCGTGAAAGCTGGGATGTCCTGTGTACCATCTCCGTGCATGCAGGTGCCAATAGCAAATGGACAACCAGAAAAAAATGGGGTGACTGGAAATTGGACTATTTGAAACACCATTTGACACACAAGGTTCACACAGATTCTGTGATGAAACTATGCAACCAAAGCAGAGGAATCCTGAAAAGTTTATTTTCTGAAACACGTGAGACACGGGAAAATAGGACAGAACTGTGTAAAAGGAAGCGATCAAATGCCGACAAAGTCAAAACGTTAATTGATAATCTTCTCCTCACAGTGAAGTTAAACTTATCAATGCTATCAGTGCAGGAAATCCACACATTGGCAAATATGTTAAAATTCCTGGAAGCTGGAGAAGTAAGAATTATGCATTTGAATTTATTGACTGCATAAATTCTGTAATTCATCAGAAAGCCCTGAATGAAATGCGTACATCGCCATTCCACACTTCGATAGTTGACAAGAGCACAGAAATCTCTGTTAGCAAAATGTTAATACTATATGTAAAATTCTGAACTATGGACGATTTCATTCATCAGACAAGGTTTGCTGGAATTTTAAAACTGACAGGTTGTGATAGCTCTGCTATTGTAGTGGCAATTAGGCAATTTTATGTTGACAGCAATTTAGATATGCAAAAGATGGTAATGTTCACCTCCAATGGTGCTTCAGTAATGCTTGGAAAGTGCAATGCTGTGACTGCAGTACTTCCCCAGTCTATTCCACATCTTCTTGAGCAGCACTGCGTGGCACACTGGGAAGACTTGGGGATTGATGATGCTTGGAAAGACGTACCTTTGATGAGGTACGGACCATATACAGACTTTTTAGTAGGTCTTCTGTAAAAAAAAAAAAAATATATATATATATCTCTAAACTTGAAGAGCTATCTAAGGCTGCTGGGTGTGAAACAGTTTCATTTAGGCCACTGAAGGTCAGATGGCTCTCTAGACATTTTGCTGTTAGTGCCTTGATGAAGAATTATACTGTGTTGATGGACTACTGTGCACAAGGAGTGGCTGAAAACAACGACCCAATTCACAAATACTGCTTGGACAAACTGCAGAAACCGGAGTATCATGTTGAACTGACCATACTAAATGATGTCTTAGGTGAACTGGCTGAATTGTGCAGAATGCTTCAACAAAGTTCACTAATAACAGTAGAAACATTTCAGTTTGCAAAGCTAGAAATGCCAAAGTTCATTCCCAGTATCTTGGTGAGACTGTACATTTTTCTGAAGATGTTCAAACCTTGCTGTCATCTTTTGAATCACCTGTTGACACTACATCAGTTATTCAATTCATTGGGCATATATGTGAATACATGGACAACAGATTTCCAGAAGGCGAGTTGAAAGAATGATCAATTTTCAATAAGGATCCTTCTTCCTCTTCATCAAACAGGAATGATTTCTCTTTTGGGCATGAGGAGCTGAAAAACTTGGCAACAAGATATAGCACCTTGCTAAACAAATCTGTAGGAACTTCTAAGAAGAACCTATGCAAACAATATGTGGATTTTAAATTAACTGTTAGTGAGAAGATGAAAACTGGGGCAATAAAGACCTTTGAAGACATGGTCACCTACTTACTATAACAGGAACAATTTAATGAAGTGTCATTACTTGTTGACATCTGTGCCACTTTCCAGGCATCTAGTGCAGATTGAGAGAGAGGGTTTAGCCTCATGAATGCAATAAAAATGAAGTCTAGAAATCGTTTAGAAGTTGGTAATCTGGACAAGCCAATGCAAATTAAACTTCATTTAGCATCAGGAAAAACTGTTAACCTGGACACTGTATATTCTGTTTGGAAAACAGAAAAAAGTAGACGGGAGTCACTTTGGTAAATAAAGGTTATAGTATCATCTTTTGTTGTTGTACTGTTGGGGTAGAACAAAGTGGTGCACGCTGAAAGGGGGAGGCAGGACCGATTCAGGAATGGACCGAAGCGGCGTGCTCACGGACCCCTACACTTTAGAGGGAACATTAGTTGACATTAGTTGACTCGTGTCCATTTACTGTGCTACTTGCTGTGGCAAGGAGCCCACGGTTCATCAGACAGCAGCACTGTCATATCACCCCCCTCAGCTCTCCTGGGGCTCTGCAGCTGTCTGAGAGCAGACCTCTCTTCATCTCCTGTCCGTCACCCCTTCCTGCTGCTCTGGTCCCCTCCCCTGCTGCCATCTTTACCTCCTGGATCCATGCCTTGGACCTACTCAGCTTTTGTTCCTTTACTCAACTCCTCACTCTCTGCAACTGGAGGTTGCTCATCACATTTCCTCCCTTCCCTACCCAGGTACCACCTCCTGACTCCACCTTCTCGTACTGTTGTCTTGCGATGCCCTGGTAACCCTCAGATTTTTGTCTGCAAATTCTGTGCTGTCTCACTCTACCCTCAGTCAGCTGCCCTGGTTGTATTTTGTTCCCTGTTTCTGGAAGGTTTTGTCCCCACTTCTCCACCATGTTTCCTGACATGACCTACCTCATCTCCCTGGCTGCATCTTCACTGTAAAACCTGGCATTGCTGATGACTCCCCTATCACCCACACTCATGCATGCACATGCAACCTTCTCACTAGAGCTGGGGAAGGCAACCCTCGATACGGGTCCCAGATTATGGCATGTGAAGGCATTTTGCTTGGCATATGTGCGTTAGGGTGGATGGTGGGGAGGGGGCCAGGGCTGCACTGCCCAAACAAAGACTGGGGCCCATGTGACTTCCTTGCTCTCTACCCCTGGCACATCAACATCTTACAAGTTGAGGTTGCAGGTGTTTTTGGCACTTGGCCCAAAAACGTTGCCGACCCCTGCACTAGAGTTCAGGATGCTTTAAACCAGGTGAGCTGGCCTGCCTGGGGCATGAGTTGGAGTTTGGGAGCTGATGTCACTTGGGCTGGTAACCACCTCACTGGGCTGCAAGGGTAGAAGCCATACCCTGTGATGGCTGATCATCCTCCGCTCCCTCCCTCAACTCCCTTGTGAACCCAGAACAGCTCACTGGAAAAGGATGGCAGGGCACTGAACTGTGGGGTACGTTCCCTGATGACCTAGTGAGACCTAGCCCAGAACAGTGTGGTTGGATACAGTACCTTGCTTAGGGCTTTGTGGTGCAGCTGTTCATGCATGGGCTAAGCTAAGCCAGCTGGTCTGACTCTGTGAAATGGTGCTTTGTCTGCCTCTTGCCTCTTTTACTCTCCCCTGCCACTCAGTCCTTGTAGCTCCCTCTGCCTCTGATGTGCCCCAGGAAGCATTCCGTGCTTGCAGGAATACAAACCTCCTTCAAAGCAAATTTTCTTGTATCTATGCTTAATGGAACATGATTGCAATATTTCCAGGGCCTGCTTGACTGGCTGCTATTTGCATCTAATTTGCATGCTAATTGCATAGTAATCAGAGGAGTTACATGCCATTAAAATGCTCCCGAGGTTAGGAAAACAATGTGCAAATTATGAGAAACAGCTGAATAGAGGAGCTGGAGAATGGCTGACAAGCTCCTGCAGCATTTCTCCCCGGATTTCTTTTCCGTTCTGTTGGCTAATCCCAGCAGCCCTCAATAGCTCTGCTGGAGCTATGGGCCTGCCTCAGACGCACTATTATACACCCTGCTGCTTCTGCCCTGTGCATCAGGCAGGCACTGGGGGACTGGTTCCCGGCTTGGCATGGAAGTTCCCTTTGTCTTTCACCCTAGCAGTAATGGAAATCAGGCTGGAAGTGGATAACAAGGAGCCTGGATCTACCAGTACTTGGCTCGTCCAAACAGGGCCTTTCAGTTCCCTGCTTTGTGAGCCAAGTAACTGGACTTCACTCTCAGACAGGCTGTGCAAGACAATGAGCGCTTGTTACAGCCCTGGACGCAGCAGGAGGAAGCTGGGTGTGGAGCTGTGGAGTTGGATGCAGCAGCCGGACAGGGCACTGGAAAGGTTTTCCTATAATGCAGCACGAGCTGTTTGCCAGAAGAGCGGCTTATGGTTGGTTGCAGTGTTTGTTGGCCAGCTCTGCCTGGCATCTGTGAAACCCAGGCTCACTTCCCAGCCCCGATCTCACTCTCTACACTGACCTGCTGGCCTAGTGATTAGTGTTGCCCGTGCCCATGCAGATGGCTATGATGCAGTTCCCAGCTGTGGTCTTTCCCTAGTAAAGCCGTGTCCTCTCCCCTGGAGTGTGTTGGGGGTGTGTAGTGTCCCTCAGCAGCAGCCTTTCCAGGTGGACTGTCTAGCACTGGGCAAAGTCCTATCCAGTCTTAGCCACGGGGATGCTAGCTGCAGCTTGTCTCTGACTATGTCCAGAGCAGAGCAGAGGACATAGTGTGAGAAAGGAGGGGTCACCTGTGTCTACATCCTTGGTGCTGTGCTAACATTAAAGAAGGCTCAATCCCTTTCATGGAGAGCCCAGAGTCTGAGACTCAGAAGGAGAATGAGTGAAGGACTGAAGACAGGGATGAATCAAACCGCAGCTGGCCAGTTCCAGATGTGTGAGATTTCTTCTTCTACCCCAAGTCACTCCCTACCCCTGACTACTGTTAGCCCTCTAACTCCATGGGGCACCAAGCCGAAGCGGGGCTTCGGTAGGGACCCGGATGTGGAGGGTAGACCAGCTTTACGTGTTGCCTCATTAGAGGTGAACTTTTACTCCTGGCATATCTGGGATAAAATATCCCGCTCCTGCTTGGGATGCTTGGACTGTTTTGAAACTCGGGCATATTCTCACCCTTGCTGTTTAATTTGGCCCTTGAGGCAGCTGCTGGCTCAGAGTGATAGGCCAGGTTGATTTACTTACGGCGAGATGAGTCAGCACGAGGAAAGCTGTGGATTGCTTCTATAAACAGGAAGTCTGGTTGGCTGCAATGTCAACGAACTAGGCAGGAGATGGATCCCAGAGCAAGCCGCTGCTGATCAAGAGGCGTTGACGTGAGTCCAGGAACGCTGGAGGATTCCTAGGGAGGGGACAAATCAAAAGGCGACAGCTGCAGTTGATTGAAAATAACCTCTCGCTTAGAAGCATCATCTTCCGGGTGGGGAGTGAGGGGGGTAAGGGGTTTTTCCTCCAAAACAAGCTGAAGCTACAGACCATGTTGTATTTAGTCCTCCTGAGATGGGAAACCTCACCCTGAGGATTGCCCTGTGGTACAGCAGGTCTACTTGGTAAGGGCGTGGGCAGGCTAGGAGTGCTGCCTGGCATTGCTGGGTGCATATACAAACATGGTGGCAGTGAGCAAGTGGGATGTGACACCTCTCTGAGCTCCTCCTGATGGCTTAAACTGGGAGAAGACATTTCTTGGCACCTGCCACTCCCCAGAGGCCTGGCCAGGAGAAATGGGCCAAAGACCTGGAGGTTTGGCAGGGCTGGTACAGCTCTGCTGGGCTGGAACCTGCAGGAGCTCCCTGTTTAATGCTGGACCTTGTTGGAAGGAGAGCAGGCTGCCCCCCATCAGGTCAGCTGCGGTCATAACATTCATTGTACAGAAACCTGAAGGTTTTGGCACTAGATGGGCTTGTTTGCTGGTCTAGGCACATGGCTACTGTCCTTTGGATCAGACTCTGGCAACTTCCTCCATTCTTCTTTCCCTGCCTGGGAAGGCCTTGCAGTGCTTCTGAGCTGTCTCTTGCTTTTACATGGTTGTCTCCTGCCCTTGGACTCTAGGCAGGGCAATAGCTGGGGCCTGTGCAATAAAATAGGGTCTGAGTGTCCTGACTTTGCATCTAATCTCCAACATAGCTGTACTGACCAGGGAATGGTACTCATGGGATCCCACCTTCAAACTTAACTTTTTCTTAGCCTGCTCATTTAGGTTCTTCTACCTTGGCTGGTTTCAGGGAACACAGCATTCCACAAGTCCATGGGTCCCACTAGATCAGGGCAGGCAATTATTTTGGGTAGAGGGCCGCTTATCGAGCTTTGGCAAGCTGTCAAGGGCCACATGGGTAGCTCTGCCCCTTGACAGTGCACCGCCCACTGGTCACCATCTAACTCCAGAAGTTCCACCCCCTAACTCCTGACCTTTGCCACCCAAAGTCCCTCCCCTCACCCCCAAAAGTACTCCTTTCAGCAAGGGGTTTTGCCATCTCAGAACCAGAAAAATACCAAATTATATTCTAAAAAGCAAACATCTACTACAACATTCATTAATTTGATTTCAAAAAATATTTTTGTCCTGATTTACATGCATTTGTGTAGTGTATGTAGAGGTGATTGCACAATAACTTTAAATGAAGTCTTACTCTTGTATATCTTGGGGCTGTGTATAGGTTTGTGGGGGGCTGTGGGGTTGGGGATGTGAGGTGTGGGTGGGTATGGGGTTTGTGGGGAGTTGTGTGTGGGGGGAGGGGGTGTGGGTGCCTGCATGTATGGCAGTGTGTGGGGGGGGTGTGGGTGCATGTGTATGGTGGGGGGTGTGGGTGGGACTCTCCCTATGAACACACACACAAACGCGCATGCACACACACGCACTCTGCCCCTGCCTTCACACTATAGTTTTCTAGCCATGGAAGGCCCAGGCATGACTGAGACAGCCTAACCTTGGAAGGGAGGGGAAAAGGGTCTGGTTGTGGCATGAACAAAGCACGTGGTGTTCTGCAATCTGTATTGGCATGGGCTTGGGATGTTGTGCATAACTCAGATGGCTCTGCTGTTCCTCCCCAATGTAGTCATTCCCAAAGCATGCAGATGACAGAACACACCATTGCCTTGTCTCGTGTACGTGTGTATGTTTCTCTCTCTTTCTGTCTGTTGGCAAGTTGTCCCCACCCCTCAAGAGGGCTGAGAGAGGTGGAAGTGCAGGGCTATGTGCAGTATTCTAATCTCCGAGGCTTTTTTCCATTTTTAAATACCCTGAGTGCTGGGGCTATTACAATTTCTTTTGAGAGCCTATTGCACAAAGTTTCTCCATTGAAGGATTCTCATTATAGTTCAACACACATGTGCACACACAAACGATTTCTATAGGTTGAAATAATTCCTAACTACTGGCTTTTATGGCTCTTATAGTGGGCAGAGGGGAATTTTCATATCAATGTTGTCACTAATGGAAGGTAGGGACTCTCAAAGCTGATGGGCTCTTTATGAAATGAGTTATTCATTCCCAGTCTTTGTAGTGCTTCCTTTCTTTGATGTAGCACTATAGTTATGTAACCTGTAGAAGGGTTAATTATTATTGTTGTATCATTCCGGATAGTACCTAGCCTTGTGCTGGGGAAGAGGGGAAAGGAGAGTGTGAAATCCTGGCCCTAGTAGTAGTTTAGATATTAACAGGACCAGGATTTCACACAGAACATCTGCCCAAAGATTCTTACAAATGAACACTTACTAATGCCATGGCTATAGGCTATTATTATTAAAGTTGCTAATCAACTTTTCTTTTAATGCTATGTTTTCAGTTGCTTATAATTCTGCCAAATTTTAACCATTTGGATTGAACTTTTACCTGCCACCTCTCTGTCCCAGACTAATTTTGAGGTTAGAGAAAAATACCTTAAATTGTCTGGGCCACATTCAATTCTGGCAGTCCTTTCTACAAGGAGCTTAAACTGGTGGCAGGTTGGGTGGAGAGGAGAATGGGAGCAAAGGGAGAATATGATTGGTTAAGCAAGAGAGAATGGACTTGGAGCTAGGTAAAGATATCACAACAGCTTGGGTAAGAAAACTGGGAATGGAATTAGGAAGGGACACTGGGTGGACAAGAGACTGCTGGGTGAGCCAGATTCCTAATCCCAGTCTGAAGGAGGCAGGGAGCAAGAGGAGACTGCAGGAGAAGGGGTCTGTGACAGGAGTACTACTATTGGAGCCTTTCCAGGTGTGGCTCCACCCTCCTGTAATGGGCCAACCGCCTGTTTACTCATCTGCCACGCCTTGATCTTATTCGATTAATAGATTGTTGTAATCAGCGGGAGGCTGCCCATTTCTACGCACCCCAATGACAGTGGGCGCTACCTGCGTCTCCTTTTCCTCCCCTACACTGCACCCCAACCCTCGCAGATGGTGCCAGTGCAATCTGACCAGGGCCCTGTTATAGTTTCATAGTAGCTAGAGTCGGAAGGGACCTAGGTAGATCATCTAGTCCGACCCCCTGCCTTGGCAGGAAAGAGCACCGGGGTCAGATGACCCCGGCAAGGTGCTCATCTAACTTCCTTTTAAAAATCCCTAGGCTAGGAGCCTGCACCACTTCCCCTGGAAGCCGGTTCCAGGCCCTAGCCGCCCTGACTGTGAAGTAGCGCTTCCTAATATCTAATCTAAACCTACCCTCCGCCAGCTTGTGACAGTTATTCCTGGTCACTCCTGGCAGCGCACGGGGGAACAGGGACTCCCCCAATACCTGCTGATCCCCCCTGACCAGTTTGTAGCAGGCCACAAGGTCCCCCCTTAACCTTCTCTTGTGGAGGCTAAACAGGTTCAGGTCCCGTAGCCTCTCCTCATAAGGCTTGCCCTGCTGACCCTTGATCATACGAGTGGCCCTCCTCTGAACTCTTTCCATATCGTCCACGTCCCTCTTGAAGTGTGGCGCCCAGAACTGGACGCAGTACTCCAGCTGCGGCCTGACCAGTGCCGCATAGAGGGGGAGGATCACCTCCCTGGACCTGCTCGAGATGCATCTGTGGATGCATGACAGGGTACAGTTGGCCTTCTTGACTGCCTCCCCACGCTGCCAGCCCATGTTCATCGTGGAGTCAATGACGACTCCAAGATCCTTTTCCGTCTCCGTGCTGGCAAGAGGGGAGTTCCCCAACCTATAAGTGTGGTGCCGGTTCTTCCTCCCCATGTGCAACACCTTGCACTTATCAGTGTTAAACCCCATCCTATTCTCATCCGCCCACCGTTGCAACCTGTCAAGGTCAGCTTGTAGCCTATTGCACCCTTCTAGTGCACCCACATCCCCCCACATCTTAGTGTCATCAGCAAACTTGAACAGGGTGCTTTCTACCCCCTCATCCAAGTCACTGATGAAGATGTTGAACAGTGCGGGCCCGAGGACCGAGCCCTGCGGAACCCCACTGCCCACGTCCTTCCAGGTCGAGAAGAACCCATCCACTACCACCCTCTGGGTGCGGCCCTCCAACCAGTTGGCAACCCATTTGACTGTGTGGTGTCGATGCCCACAGTCTCCCAGCTTTTTGATGAGGACAGGGTGAGAGACAGTGTCGAAAGCCTTCCGGAAGTCCAGAAAGACTACATTCACAGCAACCCCTGCGTCTAATGATTTGGTGACCTGATCGTAAAAGGCCACCAGGTTGGTCTGACAAGACCTGCCACTGATGAACCCATGTTGGTTGCCCCTGAGCATGCATTCCCCCGCAAGGCCCTCCTGGATGTGTGCCAGGATAATTTTTTCAAAGAGCTTACCCGGGATTGAGGTCAGACTAACTGGCCTGTAATTTCCTGGGTCCTCTTTTTTTCCCTTTTTGAAGATAGGGACCACATTGGCCCTCTTCCAGTCCTCCGGCACCTCGCCAGAGCACCACGAGTGCTCATAGAGCCGCGCCAGGGGTCCCGCAATGACCTCGGCCAGTTCCTGTAGAACCCTAGGGTGAAGATCGTCCGGACCAGCGGACTTGAACACGTCCAGCCTCTCCAGAAGTACCCTAACTAACTCCTCGCTAACCCCTGGCCCAGGCGTGTCTCTCCCGGGGCCCGAGGGGGGCCCAGCAGGGAGGTGGCTGGACTGGTCCCTACTTAGGAAGACAGAGGCAAAGAAATCGTTAAATATGTTAGCTTTGTCATCTGGCATGACAACTAAGTTGCCCATCGTGTCCTGCAGGGGCCCCACATTACCCGGGACCCTCTTTTTACCCCCTATGTATTTGAAGAAGGACTTCTTATTGTCCTTAATCCGGGAAGCTAGTCCTATCTCCATCTCTGCCTTGGCCTTCCTGACTGCCCCACTACATCCTCGGGCGACTGTAACATAGTCCTTCTTGGTGATGACCCCATCCCTCCATTGGGTGTATGCCTCCCTTTTAGCAAGGAGACATTCCCGGATGCTCCTAGTGAGCCATGGGGGTTTATGTGCCCTCCTGCTCCCTTTGACCCTTGTTGGGATTACCTCCCTTTGGGCATGGAGGATCGTCTCCTTAAGGAGCAACCACTCACCTTGGACATCTGGCTCCCTTCCCCTCTGGGTCCTCAGCGCTTCCCCAACGATCCTCCTCAGCTTGTTGAAGTCAGCCCTCCTAAAGTCTAGGGCTGTTGCCTTGCTGCAGCCCTTTGCCACCTTACGCTGGATGGTGAATTCCAGCAAGCGATGATCACTGTCTCCCAGGTGGCCCATCACCCGCAGCCCCCTCACCAGGTCATCACCCGTGGCCAGCACCAGGTCCAACAAGGCGTCTCCCCTGGTGGGGCTGTGCACCTCCTGGGTTAGATGGAGGTCCTGCACTCTGGCTAAGAACCGACGTGAGCGATCAGACTTGGCTGACTGCTCTTCCCAGCAGATGTCTGGGAAGTTCAGGTCCCCCATGATGACCACATCCTTAGCCCTCACTGCCTCTGCGAGCTGACCTAAGAATTCCTGGTCGAGCTCTTCTCGCTGGTTGGGAGGTCTATAGTAGACTCCCACCGTTAAGTCTCTATCCCCTGGACTGCCTTTTACTCTAACCCAGAGCACCTCAGAGTGCCCCCCCTCTACCTCCTTGCTAATTAACGAGGAAGTATATTCCTCCTTGATGTAGAGTGCTACTCCTCCACCTTTCCTTCCTATCCTGTCCCTCCTGTATAGCCTATAGCCCTTGACACTCACCGCCCAGTCATGCGATGAGTCCCACCACGTTTCTGTGATCCCCACTATGTCAGGGCTGGTGACAGCTAGGAGGAGGGCGAGTTCCTCCTGCTTCTTCCCCATACTTCGAGCATTCATGTAGAGGCATTTGAGGCCTCCAGCGGTTGTGCCCACTGACCCCCTAGTCTCAGCAATGCCCCGTCCCCCATCACTTACCTGTTTCTCCCTTTTGCCCCCCCCCCACTCCCGGGGCTCCTCGCTGCCGCCGCGTCCCCCCCGCCCGCTCCCAGGGCTCCTCGCCGCCGCCGCGCCCCCCCCCCCACTCCCGGGGCTCCTCGCCGCCGCCGCGCCCCCCCCCCGCTCCCGGGGCTCCTCGCCGCCGCCGCGCCCCCCCCCGCTCTCAGGGCTGGTGCCAATGCACCCCAAAGATGCTGCGCCCTCTCAGGCGCCAGGACTCCCACACTACCGTGGAGTCCCTATGAGGCCTCCTCCAACCCCTAATAGCCTCACCCAGTCCTCCGGTAAACAGTAAACACAAAACACAAAGCCCCTGGGCTATAACATAAAACTAAACTGTCCAGTCAACCAACATTTGATCCCTACCGGGAAAATACTCCAGCCCGTGGCAGCAACCAGTGGATACTCATGCAGTCACGTCTTGCCTTTCTCCCTGCACTGGCTGAGCTCCCCACTCCTTGGCTGCCAGAGGGGAACTGCCACCCTGGCCTCCTGCCTGGGTTTAAGAAGGGCTAAGCCCTGCCCCTTCCTGTCAGCAGGTTTCGCTGATTGCCCCAGTAACCAGCACCTGTGCTGCCCTGATGACTGGAAGCTGCGCCTCCCCTTTCTCACCGCTAGGGGCCTCTTGAGCCATCCCTGTTCTCAAGTGCAGGGCACCTAAGTGCTCTGCGACAGGGTCCAATTGAGGGGACCAGTGGACAATGCCTTCCTCCAGAATCTGCAACAAAATCCAGGACTCCTGAGTCTCTCTCCTCTTTGGTCTCAGCAAACACCTCTGAGGCTGATGAGCAAAATGCCCCATCACTCTCTTGCACTGGCCCATGGCAGATAACAACCTACCATTGCTGCTCTGTCACTACAGTACCTCAAGGTGCAGAGATCGTCATGAGGACTGGAAGAGGGCCAATGTGGTCCCTATCTTCAAAAAGGGAAAAAAAGAGGACCCGGGAAATTACAGGCCAGTTAGTCTGACCTCAATCCCGGGTAAGCTCTTTGAAAAAATTATCCTGGCACACATCCAGGAGGGCCTTGCGGGGGAATGCATGCTCAGGGGCAACCAACATGGGTTTATCAGTGGCAGGTCTTGTCAGACCAACCTGGTGGCCTTTTACGATCAGGTCACCAAATCATTAGACGCAGGGGTTGCTGTGGATGTAGTCTTTTTGGACTTCCGGAAGGCTTTCGACACTGTCTCTCACCCTGTCCTCATCAAAAAGCTGGGAGACTGTGGTGTCGATGCCCACACGGTCAAATGGGTCGCCAACTGGTTGGAGGGCCGCACCCAGAGGGTGGTAGTGGATGGGTTCTTCTCGACCTGGAAGGATGTGGGCAGTGGGGTTCCGCAGGGCTCGGTCCTCGGGCCCGCACTGTTCAACATCTTCATCAGTGACTTGGATGACGGGGTAGAAAGCACCCTGTTCAAGTTTGCTGATGACACTAAGATGTGGGGGGATGTGGGTGCACTAGAAGGGTGCAATAGGCTACAAGCTGACCTTGACAGGTTGCAACGGTGGGCGGATGAGAATAGGATGGGGTTTAACACTGATAAGTGCAAGGTGTTGCACATGGGGAGGAAGAACCGGCACCACACTTACAGGTTGGGGAACTCCCCTCTTGCCAGCACGGAGACGGAAAAGGATCTTGGAGTCGTCATTGACTCCACGATGAACATGGGCCGGCAGTGTGGGGAGGCAGTCAAGAAGGCCAATCGTACCCTGTCATGCATCCACAGATGCATCTCGAGCAGGTCCAGGGAGGTGATCCTCCCCCTCTATGCGGCACTGGTCAGGCCGCAGCTGGAGTACTGCGTCCAGTTCTGGGCGCCACACTTCAAGAGGGACGTGGACAATATGGAAAGAGTTCAGAGGAGGGCCACTCGTATGATCAGGGGTCAGCAGGGCAGGCCTTATGAGGATAGGCTACGGGACCTGAACCTGTTTAGCCTCCACAAGAGAAGGTTAAGGGGGGACCTTGTGGCCTGCTACAAACTGGTCAGGGGGGATCAGCAGGTACTGGGGGAGTCCCTGTTCCCCCGTGCGCTGCCAGGAGTGACCAGGAATAACGGTCACAAACTGGCGGAGGGTAAGTTTAGATTAGATATTAGGAGGCGCTACTTCACAGTCAGGGTGGCTAGGGCCTGGAACCAGCTTCCAGGGGAAGTGGTGCAGGCTCCTAGCCTGGGGATTTTTAAAAGGAAGTTAGATGAGCACCTTGCCAGGGGTCATCTGACCCCGGTGCTCTTTCCTGCTAAGGCAGGGGGTCGGACTAGATGATCTACCTAGGTCCCTTCCGACTCTAGCTACTATGAAACTATGAAACTATGTTGCCTCTCAAGCTTTCAACTCTACTGATGACCAAGATGGGGGTGTTATTGTTATGCCACATAATTGAATTTATGGGGGCTTTCTCCATTTTATTTTAAGATGTAAGAAATTACACCTACAGCCATGCTGAGTGAATGCAAAGGCTGTCAAATCAAACATGCTTCAGCTAAGAAATGTAGGCATCAAGGTGGTCTGTACAACCTTAATTTGGCCCTGTCATGCATTTGCATTAATTACACAGTCATGCACTGTTTTTCTTCATACACAATCCCCACACTGAATGCACAGGATGAAGGGAATGTCTGGCAGGGACAGAGATGCTGTCTGTAGGACCCCTGCTCCATTTGTTTCAGAAGTTGGAAGTGCAGAGTAGGGCTTCAGGCATTGCTGGAGGGAGACAGGTTGCTTTCAGGGTTTGTGGGTTGTATCCCTGCCTCTGTCCCAGTGTTCCTCTGTAGTTAGGAAGTTACTTGAACTGAACTTTTTACAGATGGATGCTAATAGCATGTTCCTCACTTTCTTGGTGCTTAGCTTGACATTTGGATCTGCTTCACAGAAATGATGAGCACTTGCAGCTACAGATGAGTTCAATGGAGGCTATGGTAGAAGATGTGGAGTACCTTTTATAATACAAGATGCTCTGAAAAATCAAGACCCAAGTGCCTCAAATTGGGCACGCAAAGCTAGCAGATACTTCTGACCTTACTCTTTGCCCCTGTTTCTCATCTGTAAAAAGGGGATGCCACCCCCTCATTCTGGACTGTGGGGGCTGCCTGGCACAACTGCTGGCAGATGGGCATGTGGGCACCCCCACTTGTGGTATGTGCTCCCTGGTGGAGTTTCTGGAGGGCTGGCTGCAAGAGCTCGAGGAGGAGATACGTCAGCTGTACACCATCACGGCCTGCAAAGACTTCATCGATGGCTACTGCCAGACCCTACTCCAGAAGAAGGAAGAGGAGAAGGAGACAGAGATGGTGGCCAATGAGATGGCTAACCAAAAGGACCCACTCAGAATGACCTGCCACCCCCAAGAGGAGGCACAAGGTGGAGGTGGTGGGGGGCTCCCTCCTGCAGGGCACTGAGGGACTCATCTGTCATCTGGACCCCCAAGCCCATGGGGTCTGCTGCCTCCCTGGGGCTCATATCTGATATGTTGCAGAGAGGATCTCCAGGCTCATCAGGCCCTCTGACTACTACCCCATGCTCCTCATCCATGTTGGAATGAATGACATGGTCAGGAGTAATCCAGACCAGGTCACAAGTGACTACAGGGCTCTGGGGGCTGGGTTCAAGGGGCCTGGGGCTCAGGTACTCTTTTGTTCTCTGCTCCCTGTTGTAGGCCAATGGCCCCAGGAGGGAAGGATGCACAGAGGAAGTAATGTGATGTGTCTGATGGTGATGTGTCCAATGGTGGTGCCACTGAGAGGGTTTTGGTTTTCTCGACCACAATGCATACTTCAGGGAGAGAGGACTCCTGGAAAGAGACAGCATCCACCTCATGCGGAGAGGTAAGTCCCTGTTCTCAGCCAGGATGACCGATCTGCTTGATAGGGCTTTAAACTAAGATTGCTGAGGGACGGGGAAACACAGACTGAAGCATTCATGGGGAGTGACATAAGAAAGTTTCATAGATTAGGGACACTAGAAGAGCCACTCTCATGGGAGCTGATGGAGTAGTTTTCTGTCAGCTTGACAGGAAGTTGAGGGCCTTAGAGGGAGGACTCAGGCGTCTGTGCACCAACGCCAGGTGCATGAGGAACAAGCAGGAGGAGCTAGCCCTCCTTCTCTCCAGTGGGCATTATGATCTAGTAGGGATTATGGAAACCTGGTTGGACTTCTCACACAATTGGAGCGTAGCCATATATCCCAGGGTGACAGAGAAGAGGGATCGGAAAGCCCCGCCTGCATGGAAAAGAATGGTGAAATAAAGAAGGGTGCACAAAAACCCCACTTACCTGCAGGGGAAGCAAGGCCGGAAGTATGAGGAGAAAATCCTGTCCGGTTCACAAGCTGCACTTTTGTGCAATTAAAGCCGGCGGGTGATGTCATGGAGACACACTGGCCGGCAGAGATAAAAGCGGCTGCCAGCAGTGAGGCGGAGAGAGTGAGTGAGGAGGTGGAGGCTCTCCATGCTGGCAATGGGCAGAGCTGGCACAAGCAGGGAATGCCTGGATGATGGGTGGCATCTGGGGCAACAAGGCTCCCTCGCACTGAGGGGACCGAGGCAGTACCCCAGAAGGGAAGGAGTGTTGGGGGTGACTTCCTGCCCTGTGCCTCTGAAGAGGTTCAGCAGTGGAGGTTCCGGACAATGGAACAACCAGCGCAACGACCCAGAAGAACAGGTTGAGACTTATCTCGCAGAAGCAGAGGGTTTTCCATCCGAACACTCCCAGGTACCCAGTCAGGGAGCTGGGCTGGGAGCAAGAAAGAGAGAAAGACCCCACAGGACCAGCGTCGGGGGAGTACTGCCAAGCATAGGCTGGAGTGCAGGAAGAACTAGCCAGTAGGACACCAGATGGGAAGACCCTTTTGGGGTTCTCCTTTTTTTTTTTTTTTCCTTCATTTCGTGTCTTTACCCCTGCTTGACAGGGGAACCTGTGCCAACCCCAGGAATAGAGCCGACAGGTTCAAAGGGGCCTCAGGCACAGGGTTAGAAATAACCAAAGATCCTGCCCCAAGGAGGAGAGAGGAACATAACTAGGCACAAAGAACATCCACTGAAGGGAGGCGGCCAGGTTGAGATCTGGTGCCCCACCAGAGGTTGGCATAAGGTTGGGGTGTAGGGGAGGCAGAGCTCCATGAACGTCCTGTGAGTGGAGTGGTCATCCCTGAGGTAACATTCAAAGACATGGCAGGCGAGTTTGGGGGAAGCCAGAGGGACAACTGAAGCCCACCTTGGGATAGCCACGAAGCCAGAGAGTGTGCACCCTCCACAACATGGGCCAAGGCCGTACGCGAGCGGGCATTCAAAGCCAGGCAGGTGCACCATAGATGGATACACCCTGCATAGAAGGAACCGAGTAGGGAAGAAAGGTGGAGGTGTTGCTGTCTACGTGAAATAGTAATACACGTCATTGGAGGCTGACATTTGCTTCAAAGAAGAATGACTCAAAACCCTCAGGGTCAAACTCTGGGAGGGGGGTTGGGGTATGGCGAGAGAGACCTAACTGTAGGTTTGAGATTACCAAACTAAGGGGAGGAACTCAATTTAGAATTTGCCCCTGAACTGACAGAGGCTGCATTTGCACAGGGCATGGTCATCATGGCCGACTTCAAGTACCCAGACATCTCTTGGGAGGAACATTCAGCCAAGTCGGATTGGTCACCTTCCTTTCTGACCTGCATCAAAGAGCTTTTTTTGACTCGGGCGGTGCAAGAGCCAACCAGAGGTAATGCTCTTTTAGACTTGTTCCTGGCCAAAGGAGATGACTTGGTGACTGACTTAAACATAGAGGGCAACCTGGGTGACAGTGACCATGAAACCATCATGTTCACTGTCCATTGCAAGATAGACAAGCCATATAGCAGGATTGAAGTTTTGGACTTCCAAAATGCAAATTTCTACAAGCTCAGGTCACTAGTAGGGGAAGTGCTGCTGGACCAGGGACCGAAGTCAAAAGAAAAGATAGCAAAAGGGCTGGGAAGCCCCTTTTGGCTAAACAGGGAAATCATGGTTCTCTTAAGAAAGAAGAAAGAGGCATACAAACAATGGAAACTTGGGGCATGCCCACGGAGGACTATACAACAATGGCCTGCACTTGTAGGAAACAGATTAGAAGGGATAAGGCAGCAACTGAACTAAAATTAGGAACAGGGATCAAGGACAAGAAGAAGTCCTTCTTTAGGTATGTACGGAACAGGAGAAAACAAATGGGAGTGTAGAGCCATTCCTCAACAACTCAGGACAGCTGGTTACCAGTACTCAGGAGAAAACTGAACTCCTGAATGACTACTTTGCTTCGTTCTTTCTCAGGGCCAACAGGAAAAACATGCCAGATAGAGTATGGAAGAAGCAGGGTAGGAATGACTGCCTTCCTACTATTGCCACAGAACTGGTATGTGACCAATTAAAAAATTTAGACATATATAAATCAGCAGGCTTGGATTAACTTCATCTGAGGGTGCTGAAGGAGCTGGGCAAAGTCATAGCGGAATCCCTGGCAAAGCTTTTCAAGAACTCATGGCACTCTAGAGAGGTCCCTGAGGACTGGAAGAGGGCCAGTGTTGTTCCCATCTTCAAAAAGGGGTGGAGGGAGGACCCAGGTAACTATAGGCCAGTTAGCCTAGCTTCTATCCCAGGGAAAATCCTGGAAAAATTCATCAAGGTGTCTGTATGTGACAGGCTTGCAGAAGGTAGGATTCTGAATGACAGCCATCATGGCTTCATTGCAGGCAGGTCTTGTCTTACCAACCTCATCTCCTTTCATGATCAGGTAACTTGCCACCTGGATAAGAGAAGGGAGTTTGACGTGGTATACCTTGACTTCAAAAAAGCTTTTGATCTGGTATCCCATGATGATCTCATGAGAAAATTGGAGAATTGTGGTCTTAACTGTGAGACAGGTGGGTAGGAAGCTGGCTACAAGGTAGGACCCAGAGAGTTCTGCTGAACGGATCTGTGTCGTCTTGGCAAGAAGTGGCCAGTGGTGTCCCTCAGGGGTTGGTGCTTGGTCCAGTGCTTTTTAACATCTTCATCAATGATTTGGATGTGGGGGTGAAGAGCTCACTGGGCAAATTCGTGGACAACACCAAATTATGGGGAAGCGTGATCATGCTTCAAGATAGGCTGCAGATGCAGGTGGAGCTAGGCTGACAAGTTGGGCTGATTGGAACCAGATGAGGTTTAACATCAAGAAATGTAAAGTGCTCCACCTGGGGAAGAACAATCCCCTGCACACCTACAAGCCTGGCAACACCAGTCTGACTAGCACTACGAATGAAAGAGACCTGGGGGTAATAACTGACCACAGAATGAATGTGAGCTGGCAGTTGACACTGTAGCCAGCAGGGCAAACAATACTCTGGCATGCATCAACAACGAATCTCCAGCAAATCCAAGGAAGTGATTCTTCCACCCTGCTTGGCATTGGTGAGACAGCAGCTGGAGTACTGTGTCCAGTTCTGGGCGCTGCACTTCAACAAGGGCATAGAAAAGCTCGAGAGAGTCCAGAGAAGGGCCACCCGTACGATCAGAAACCTGCACAGCAAGCCATACAAGGTAAAGCTGAGAGACCTGGTACTCTTCAGCCTGAAGAAGAGACGGCTGAGAGGGGACTTGGTAGCAGTGTACCGCTACATCAAGGGCATACATCAAGGGCTCAGTGAACAGCTGTTCACCAGGGCACCCTTGGGAAAAACCAGGAGCAATGGTCACAAACTCTTGGCAATCACCTCTTGAAGATTTCGCTTGACCCCTGTTGTCTTTCCTGCTTGGTGCAGAAGGGCTGGACCTGACCTTCCGAGGTCCTTTCCAGCCTACGTTCTATGACTCTTGCAGGAGACGGATCATTTGTGAAACTGTCAGAAAATAGAGAAGCACAATAAAGAAGCCCACAAGGAAATTTTAATAATTCTTTTCCAAGCTGGGTTTGAATAATGCAGTAAATAAGGCGCAGAGTAAGCAGGGGTCCTGTCTGTGGGTGAGGAGGGGGGAGGAGCATGTGACCTTCTAATTAAAGACTGTATCATAATGCAGACACCCAAGGGGTTCAAATGAAGGTGGCCTAGGCAACCACAAGTCAAGCATTCTGCAACTTGACTTCACACAATCAATAATTTACGTAGGCTTGTGTGTAACCACTCTCCCACGAGGAGGAGTTTTAGCATAGAGGTATGTTTGCTGTAGTAACACACATGCATGTGAGAGACCATAAGGACTGTCCCTCTCCCCCTGCTCCTCTTCTGGCTGAGCTTTTATCTCTGCTTGGTTTAGTCCAATGATACTCAACCTTTTTCCCCAGGCAACCGGATAGACAGTACCCCGTTGCTTTGCTGGTCAGATCCAGCTTGTGGCCCAGATCCAGTTCTGGAGGTGGGTGCAGGGAGGCCCATCTGGAGGGACAGATGGAGGAAGCCCAGCCCTGATCTTGCTGTTGCAGGGAGGGGATGGGAATTTCGCAGTGAGGGTGGGTGGCAGTATTAATGGGCACAGCTCCCTTGCTGCCCATCTTCCCATCCTGTGGGGAGTCCTGTGGACCAGATACCATGGATCTGCAGGCTGCATTGGCCCGTGGGCTGGAAGTTGAGCACCCCGATTTAATTGAATTTGGACTGCAGTTTCAATTAGCTTGTGGTGCAGTGATAGATGTGTGTAGCTGGGGACAGAGGCTAAGGTCAGGAGCCAGCAAAGGGCCTCTCTACGTGGACAGAGACTGAATCTGTAATCTCACTGAGTTCAGCATCAGAACTGCCACTGAGGTCAATGGGACCAGGATTGGGACCCTTAACGCTTACTTGCACACTACTCAGCTAGAACCACTGTCTACTCCTTGACTTCTTCACCCCCCACTGAAACACAGAAGAGATGGAGGAGGCTAGTCTCTCCAGCCTCAGGAACCCAATCCTCTTTGCAGCCTGGGTCTGGCTGCTCTTGCTTGACTGGAATCTCTTGCTGTGGGGCATTCCCCTCCATGCCATGCTGGGTGGTCTGGAATCGAGCTCTGAGTCACAGACAGCATCACTGGCAGTGCTCAAGTGAAATACTTCTGGAGAACTGGAATGGGAGCCTTGGGGAATGAGGCAGGTTTGCCTTCGCTCTCTGCAGCTGCTTGCAGGGTGGATTCCACTTTGAGCCGGGCAGAAAACTCTCCCCTGCTGCATCAGCACATGCTGGTTGCTGTGCTCACTGCTGGCAGCAGAGAACAGTAGTCAAGGAAACAGGTTACGAGAATCACTCTCTGGACATCTGTGCTCGTGCCCATAGTACCCAACCTCTGAGCCCACTGAAGTTTGTAGTGTTTATGATTTACTACATGGCCAATTAAGCCCCATCAACATCAATAGCGCATGTCACCCTGAAACCCCCACCTATTCCTCGAGTCACTGGCTCAGTTATTCTTCCTCCTCATTTTCTTTCCAGGCTGAG
The DNA here is from genome assembly GCF_052110815.1 of Crocodylus siamensis. Lineage (NCBI taxonomy): Eukaryota > Metazoa > Chordata > Crocodylia > Crocodylidae > Crocodylus > Crocodylus siamensis. Next base: position 46,728,886 of record NC_143405.1, read on the forward strand.
TTGGCTTCTTTGCTGATTCAGTGCTTGCAAAGCCTGTAACAATGGAAGAAAACAAGTGAGTGCCTGTGAGAATGGCAAATAAAGGAGTCGGGGACAAGAAGATGCCTGTATGCTGGAGTGGAAACGGGCTGAGCCCTGCAGAAAGGAGACTCATCTGTTCTGGGATGCACTTCTGGGAGTGTATGTTCTCCAACTTAGTTCTGCTAGGCCACACATTGCAAAGACTTGGGCATTGCGCATGGACAGAGGCAGGCCAGCAGAGGGGACTGACTCGGGGATTGACTGCTCCAGTCATGCTTTCCTGGAAGAAGAGCTGGCACTAAGCCTAGCCCTGCCGGAAAGTTTACATAACCCAAATGTGGGCAGAGAGAGTATCAGGCATCATAGCTTTCTCTGCTGAGTGAGCTTGCAACATAATCCTCACCTAGCAAGTAATCAACACCAACCTGTCCTCTGGTTACGTGCTGCCATGTCTTTCTCTCCTTCCCTGCCTCTGAGCTATTTGCATGCAGAGAGAAGTGATTCTGAAATACTCCTAAGTTTTTCCCCCTTCTATGAACTTTTACAGCCAGCAGTGAAAATGCTCTGCTGTGGAATAAATCACATTTGTGAATCTCCATTTCAAGCCTGCTCTGCTGGTAGCAGTAGTGTCACAATAAGTATTTGGAGCTGAAGATGCTTGTACACGTGACAAAATTGGCCTTTAAAGTTGCTTAATTGCCCTTTTGTGCCGCTTTAATGGTGTCACTGTTTATACCTGTGGTGGTGTATTTTGCTTTAATTTTGTCATGCTGTACATGTCCGGCGGTGTATTTTACTTTAAATGACCTTGTTACATAGCAAGGTAAAACGCATCTGATGTATTTTAGTTTGCTAGGTAACAAATCGCAACAGTGCGTGGGGTGCTGGAAGCCCAGACTTGCTTGGGAAAGCTCGGGCTTGGTGGGCTTCCAGCATGCCGTGCACCATCCCAGCTGCCTTCTACTGCCAGCACACCCCGCCACCCTCCTGCCACCTTGCTGCCTGCCTCTCCCTTGGATGGGGGGGGCAAGCTGCTGGTGGGCCAAGTGGTCCCTGAGCTGCAGAGGGTCTCGGGCCTTCCCTCCACAGAAATGGCACCCCCTGGGACCATCTGAGTGGGCTGCTAGCAGGTGGGTGCTGCCCAGGGGGCACCGCTGCCATGGAGGGAAGGACTGGGCCCCACAGCAGCTCAAGGCCCGCTGTCAGCCTGCCCCCTGGCTGCGGGAGAGGTGGGCAGGCTCGGGGTGGGGAAAGAATTGGACCCCGCACCACTTTCCATGCTTGATATGGGGGAAGGAACATATGACCATGGGACAGCTTGACTCAGTATTGTAAATGCTGTCTCCTGACAGCAGTGGCAGCCTTGGCTGGCTTGGGGAGCTGGTCTGGGAGACCCGGTCCCACCTGAAGTGCATGTTTAATTGGCTGAGATCCTTTTGCCTGTAGGAGCAGCAGCCACGTTGTCAGCAGGACATGGAAGTTTCTTTGGCTAGTCTGCTCCGGTCCTGACTGTGGAGAGTAATAGGCGTGTTTTCACCTGCAGCTACTGTTGGGCAGTTTCACAAGTAAGGGCTAATCAGGGATTCTGGGCATCAGTCATGTCAGCAAAACCCTGCCAGCTTAGTGACTGGGCAGCTTCAGCAAGGACCAATCAGAGCCGATTGAAATGGTTTCTTCAGTTTTTATTTTGTGTGGGCTTTTTTTTTTGGTGAAAGTAGAAATTCTTTATGGAAAAAAAAATCTCATTTTCATGGTTCCTTTAATTCTCTGGTTTTACCATTCTTGGTCTTGTTTCATTTTTTTCCCCCTTTCCTCTCTCCATTTTCCTTTTGCTCCTGAGCATCTGAATAAATGAGTGAGGTGCTTTCCACTATTTTTTCCCCTCTTTTCCTCCCCGTTTGTGCATTTTCCTCAAAATGAAATAGGTTTATAGAAGCAAGAATGTTAAAAAGAAGGGTGAATAAAAAACTCTTGGGCTTCCTATTCAGTAATCTTTCTGGAGTCAAGAAGTCATTTAACCCACTGGAAAGGCAAAAAGCAAATAAATACACAAATGGATGGTAGGAGGAAGGAATGTTGGTAGAAGCCTGAATAATGTGTGTTGGATTGGATTTTGTGGCTTAAAAAGGAGACGAAAGTAGGAAGTAATCTTGAAATGCAGAACTTGATATGACATCGCTGTAGATTGTATTAAAGTGATTAACTGATGTATCCTAAAATAACTGCACATGAAAAACATGGGAATGTTTCCAGTGGGGTCTTGCTGTGATCTGTGTTTGGTCTGGGGCTATTCAATAGCTTTTTATTTTTAATGACATAGAAGAAAATAAAGTTGTTGCTGTTACAGTAAATGTTGCTGTCATCGTAGAGGGGAAACACTGGTAGTAAACAGTGATGGTGGTTAGGTCACTCACAAAGATAGACCTGGAGTGCTTGATAAGAAGGGCTCGTTTAAACATGATTTTTAAATATATCCAAATGCAAGGTCAGATTTCTAGGAACAAAGATGATAGCTTGGACACGTGAGGTGGGGAGCTGGAATGCAGCAATGCCACAAGGACATTCAGTGGTCACTGTGGACAGCCTGAGGTTCACAATACTGTGGCTAAGAGGATGCCAGAGATCCTTAGATGTATAAAAAAGGGAGTATTGAGTAGGAGGAGGGAAGATGTATTCTTTCTACCTCCAGCATTTTTAATGCTTGCTGCATCCATATGGCCAGAAACCAGCCCTAGCACAGTCCTGCAGGCCAGTTGTCCTCATTTCTCTCTTGGGTCTTGCAGTAACTTACTTCCAGCCTGAAGGACATGGATAAGAACCCTCTGTGTGGGGACGTGTTGATTAATGCTGCTACAGAGTAAAAAACACCTTTCCTGTGGTGGGTGACTCAAGCTGTTTGCCCTTGTGGCTCCCAGCACTGGATCAGATTTTGCCAAGCTCATGCTAGGCTGTAGAGACACAGTGACTGTGATTTACAGTTCATAGGAAGGGGTAAGCCGCCACTACTCCCATGGTTCGTGCAGAAGCAATGGGTGTGTTTGTGTGAAACTGTCTTGCTTTGAATATGAGTAAGGAGGAACCTTTGGGGATTTTTCCAGATGTCTCCTTTCCCCACACTTGTCCCCTCCCCCCCCATGCAAGATAAGTCAGTACTATGCCCATTACCTGTCCAGGGTTTCAGAACCCAGGTGATAAGGGTGATCACTCTGATGTGCTGGTCACTAGGTAGCTGTCCAGAGGTACCTGGCACCTGGATTGCTCCATCTTAAATTCTTCCACAGCAGAAATGAACAGGGACTAAACTCATTCACCAAGGCTGAGGGGATTTGTGTGGGCATTGTCAGGCCCCGCCACTCAGACTTGTAGTGAACATTGGGTTCAATAAGCACAGGCATAAGTGAAGGAAAACAGTGAACTTTATTGTGGAGCAATAAGCAACCCTTCTGCATATCCTTTGGCTCTAGGTTAACTGAGGGACCATCTTCCAAATCCCAATTTCTGTAGTCTAAGTAAGGGAGTGTCTAAATTATAACTTCTATCATTACAGGTCTGTGCTGTTTTGCTGTTGCAGTGCAGGCCCAGAGGCACCTCAGTTTGATCAAGGGTATCAGAATGGTTGGGAAATGAAGGGCTCAAATTATGACCAAGTGCTTGGGCTGCTCTGCAAATCTGCTACTGAAGGGACAACCTGCTACAGAAAGGGGCACCCCATACCCTTTGCTTCTAGTTTCACTCACCCTGGGAGACTTAGTAGCGTAGAACTGCAGTAGTAGGAGCACAAATTGACTGTTGCAAACAAATCTAGGAGAGTCTTTCTGCTGGTAAGAGTCAGGCTGCCTGCTCTTACCATGCTGTACTGGGGCTGCCTGGACTTGCCAGCAGCAGTCACTCATCTCTGTGGGATGGCTGCCCACACAGACTTGCCCAGCGGGTCTCCTGGGGTTTCCCACCAGAGCTAGTTGCAAAACTTCTAATGAAAGAGTGTTTCAGCAGAAAACACAGATTCATCAGAGCTGACTCTGTGCTGAAACCTGCCAGTTTTGACAAACTGCTGCGGGGAAACATGTCTGACTTCATTGTTCCCCATTTGGTTTTGACTTTTTAGGTTTAAAATCTTATTACATTTAATTAAATGCATAAATGTAACAATAGTTAATTTAATACTTTGACCCTTTCAAAGTGAAATTGTTTGCAAATTGAAGCTTTTTGGAGTTTCTGTTCTCCGAAAAACTCTGGCACTTCTACTGCCCTCCCCCCGCTTACAGTTGGGAATAAAACCACATTTGGATTGTCAGGATTTCCCATGGAATGGCAGTTCTAGTTTCCTGCCAGGCCTATTTGCCATACTCCAAAGGTGGATACGTGGCACTTGCTAAGAGCAAATGGAAGGACTTGCAGTGAGGGATAGCTGGGCCATGAGCAATCTAGTATGCTCAGAAAAGAGGAAGTGGAAAGGTTGGGTGACTTCAACCAGCTGAGCAGAGTGTACAGAATTAGAGCTGTGGGAGCTGAGGGCTGCTGTGGGATCAGAGACTGAGGCCTAGTTCCTGTTGATGGTAGAATAGTCAAATGTGTGGCAGTTGTAGTTTGCCCTGCACCATAGGATAATGATGTCTAGGTGCCTCATGGAACAGCGAAGCTTGTTTGTAATGCACTGATTTATTTTACAAGTATAGCCTCAGCAGATGAACCAGAGGGTTTGCTGATGGACAGGCCTTGCGTTTTTCCCAAACAGCAGCAGAAGCCTTTCTGATACAAGCCTAAAGACTTTTCTGGGTTAGGCAAGTCCAGGGATCTGAAGCCAAGAGTTGGCTGCAAGACTCTGGGACACAGTGAGCAACCCCAGGGGAAACTAGAAAGGCTGAGACTGGCAAACAGCTCAGTGTGCTACAGCATAGCACTACTTGAAGACGGTAAATGGAGGGCACATAGGCATATAATTCTAGTAAACATGATGTGAATATCCAACCTGTCACCTCCTTACTGCCTCCCCCCCCAAAAAACCAACACCACCACCTTCATCCCCTTTCCCACAGGAGTGTGGGCTCTATCAGTTCCCTGTTTGGCTGATGCACAGTGTAATCCCCAGAAATGTCTCCCCAGTGACCTGGGAGCATAAACCACTGGAGAAATAGCTGCAGGCAGTTCCCAGTGTACAACATAGTATGAAAGGAGTTAATTTAATAAGGATAGGCCTGTTGACTGATGGTCCAATGATTGAGAGTTAGCAAAGATCTAGCTTGGGCAAGAGAGGTCATTTTGAGCAGGGGAAGATTTCTATCCTGCCTCCTGGTGAACAGACAGTTGCAATTAGGAGGTCTCATTGGAGTTTCCACACGTAGTAACAGATTATTTTGATGGCTTCTCTTCCCTGTCCCTAACTTCTATCCTTCAACACTTTACCTCTGTTCTGAACCAAGGAGCACTGTGGGATGTGATGTTGGATGCTCTCTGGCTACCTACAACTTTGGTCTTTCTTATTTGGGTTGGTCATATTTTCTCTTTGACTCTTTTGGGCTAAAATTAGAGAGTAGGTGTATGTTTCCGTGTTCTCTGGATTATGGAGGCTTTGGGACCTGGTCATTGCTGCCCAGCCACTACTCAGCGCATCTGCAGGAATGCTTGTGATGGGTGAGGTAAAACACCAACCAAACTTCTCCATTCATGCGTTAGTATGGATGATAAATTCTCCATCTTTATTTCCAGCTGCTGGGACAGGGAGTATTGAAATAGCCAAACCTTCACTGTCTTTGACTACCACTGGTTCCCTCAGGCCACTAACTCTTCACAGTTTAGCCGCTACTTTTGATATTGCTGCTGCTTTGAGAAATAATGACTAAAGAAATGTGGCTGCTTGTTGTCCAGCATGTTGTCTAGTAGTGGGAGCAAGGGATGGAGAGCCAAAAACTGCCATGTCAGGAACTCCTAGCTCTGCCAGTGATTCACTGGTTGGCCCTCAGCAAGTCATGCCACTCTTGTGTCTCAGAGGATAGTGCTAGCCTAATCCAGGGACATATGGGGATTGTGAGGATTAATGAGGCAGGGTCTGCAAAGGTAAAATGCTGTCTGCGGGAGACGGGTCAACATGTCTGTGACCTGGCCTCGCTGTCCAGGAACAGGGATTGGCTTAGCTGAAGCTGGTGAGATATGCACACGCCTACCTGTGCTCTGAGAAGTGGCTTACATGCTATTCCTCTTTGAACCCACTTGAGTAAATAATTTATTCTGAAGGCCAGCTCTGCCCTGATGTGTGTTTGATATGTCCCACGTGAGCCAGCAAAGCCTGCTTTGGTGATGATGAGATAAATCTAAAAATAGCCCTAAGCTGTTCTTCGCCTTGTTTCAAATCCATGTCAACCCACTCTATAAATAGGCACCTGTGTCCGAATGGATGTAAGTACAGTGGGAGGATGTCTATGCAGCCTATGTTGGTTGCAAGGGCACGTGTCAAGTGGCCAGCATACATCTGTGCACTATATTCCCTTGCTGGCTATCTTTTCTCTGTCAGCAAAGACAGTGCTTTGCATGGCATTAGGGGGCACTGTGCTGCTGGAGGTGCTGTCTTTTAAATGTGATATAATATCAAGGCCTTAGCTGCTTGTGCTCAGTAAAAGTGTCCTGTGTTTTGGCCAAATTCTAACTAGGATAAAGCACATTCTGCATCTCCAGATGGCTCCTGTGTCATGGTTCACAGCCTTTGTTCAAACTGCCATGTTCCACTTGAGAGCAATCCATGTATCACTGGGGCTGAGGAGGTCTCTGGGTGGCATCTGCATAGGGGTTGTTAGGGGTTTCCTCAGCAGATGAAAGCTACTGTCTTGGAGAAAGCTTTTTCAAAGGGCCTCAGGGGCTGAGGAGGACAAGTTCCATTGATGGGTCCTTTGGAGTTTGATTCTCAAGTCATTTAAGCACTTTAGAAGTTTTGGGACTGTTTTTCCTGTGAAATGAGAGTGACTGTCAAACTTCTGAGTAGCAGTGAGGTGCTAGGATGGATTGCAGCTCCTTTTCCACCCACTGCCATGCCCCTTTCTTTTTTCTACTGTGCTGACAGTGCTGTTCACGCCTTGCCTCTGTGCCAATGGGGCTTTTTGGTTTAGGTACTACCAGAGACTAGTTATGGTTTGTTGTTACCTATTTTTGTTTCATAGATTCATAGATGTTTGGGTCAAAAAAGACCTCAGGAGATCATTGAGTCTGACCCGCTGCCCCAGGCAGGAAAGAGCGCTGGGGTCAGATGACCCCAGCCAGGTGCATGTCTAGCCTCCTCTTAAAGACCCCCAAGGTAGGGGACAGCACCGCCTCCCTTGGAAGCCTGTTCCAGATTCTCTGTGGTTGGCAGCAGCTACCCAGAGCCTGGGCCAATTGCAACCAGGAGGCTGAAAACTGCTGCTCTGGGCTCTGGCATCAGCTCCATACTGGTGGGTGCATGCGCATCTTGGAATGGATGGTGGTGGAGGGCCCTGAGGCAGCGCAATCCTGGCCTCTCCCCCACTGCCAGCACAGAGCTGGTGACTGGGCTCTGGAGCCCAGCGCAGCTGTTTGTAGCCAGCCTGGGCTCCGGGCAGCTGCAGCAGGCAGTGGGCAGGCTGCAAACAGCTGTGCCACCAGCATCAGCTCCATGCTGGCGACGACTGCACATGCACCTCAGAGCGGACAGTGGGACCTCGGAGTGGACACATGCACCCACCAGTATGGAGCTGATGCTGGAGCCCGGAGCAGCTGTTTGCAGCCTCCCGGCTACAGCCGGCCCAGGCTCTGATAGCTGCTGCCAACCACGGAGTCCAGGCTGCTTGCAGCAGGGCTTACGGCTGAGCACTCCTGACTCCCAACCACTCTGAACCCAGCCCCGGCCCAGTCTTTCTAGGTGCCTCTTCACCAAGTTGGCCCTAACAGTTGGTGGGCTGGTGTCCCTCTTGTTCCTGTCTATGATCCAGCTGGAAGATTTGTCTTGATCTGTGTTCAGGAATACAGGAGCAAAAATTCACTGAAGAGCTCAGCCTTGTCCCCCTTATCTGTCACTAATTGCCCTAGTTTGCCCCGTAGAGGTCCTATACTACGCTGCGCCTTCTTTTTATTCCCTATATACCTGACAAAGGACTTTTTGTTGTCTTTAATTTTTGTTGCCAGCCTGAGTTCCATTTCTGCTTTGGCCTTTCTGACTGCCTCCTTGCAGGTGTGGGCCAAGTAGGTATACTCTGCCTTGGTAGCTACCTCCTGTTTCCACCACCCATATGCCTCTTTTTTTGCCCCTAGGCTTTCCTGGATTTCCCTGTTCAACCAAGAGGGTTTCTTGGCCCCTTTGCCCCCTTTCCTGTCTCCTACTGTGCCTGAAGGACTGCTCCCTTTAGGAACGACCACTCTTCCTGGACTTCCATCTCACCAATGCTCCTGTTCCTCAGTGCCTCACTAACTAATCTCCTGAGCACACTGAAGTCAGCCTTTCTGAAGTCTAGCACTTCTGCCCTACTGGTTGTTTTTCCTACCCCACACCGGATAGTGGATTAAATCAAGTGATGGTCACTGTCCTGTAGGTTACCTTGTGTCTGTAGATCCCCCACCAGGTCAATCTCTATAGCCAGCACCAAGTCCAGTAAGGCGTTTCCCCTAGTGGGACTGTATACCTCCTGTGTTAGGTGAAGGTCCTGAATGCAGGTTAAGAACCTGCATGAATGGCTGGATCTAGCTGACTGCTCCTCCCAGCAGTTGTTGTTATCTCTTGGCACTCAGTGGAGCCTGGCAGGGGGAGCATTCAAGAGGAAAGGGCTGCAGAGAACTTTCTGCTAAACATTCCCCATGGCAACTGGAGGAGGGGCTCTGATACCTGTGGGCCCACTCTGTGGGTGCTCTGACCCAATGACACACAGGGTCTCTACTCATGGAGAAGTGTTTTGTTCGGTGCACAGGTACCCTAGACAGCCTACAGGAGGTGAAGGCAATTTTTTTTTACCTCTTCTTAGGCTTGAATGGGCTAAGGCAGGTGCCTAGGGCAGGGGTTGTCAACTGGGGATACATGTATCCCTGGGGGTAGTTGGGACAGCCCCAGGGGGTACGTACAGTGGCACAGGGAAGTAGCATGCGACAGTGGTGTGGAGTGGTGAACGACGGCAGCGGTGGTGACTGCGTGAGCTCCCCACCATTCACCACCACCGCACACTATTGATTTCATGTCCGGCCAGTCGTCAACACCCCCCACCCCCCTGTCTGGAAGAAGGTACACTCCAGAAGGACTACACTCCTTTAAAAAGGTTGAAAACCACTGGCCTAGGGCAACAGAAATGTTCGTGGAGTTTTATAAAGATTCATAAGAAGATCCTCAAATCTCCAGCCTCTGCCTTCATTTCCCAGCCCCTTTCCCCGGCCCACTCCACAGATCTGTGCTCCTTCTCCTGTTTCATGCCTACGCAGCGTGCAGAAGGCGGCATGGTGGTGAAGCCATTTAAGCTCCAACTCCAAAGCCATGGCTTGGGACCTTGCTATACACTTGTCCAAGGCTGGTTCTGGTCAGCCCAACTGCAGATGGGCACCCATTCATTTTGTGGGTGAGTCAGTCCGTGGTGTGGTAGTCCATTGTGTGCCATTTGCTGCCCGTAGCAGCAGCTTTTGGGCTGCTATGCCTGGGTGGACCTATGACCTCTCAGAGTGTGATGTTGCCCGTGGCATTTTCCCCAAAGGGGGAAGGAACTCTCAGGACTGTGTAGCTGTGACAGTGCTCATCGTCACGTCTCAGTTGTGACTGGTGAGGGGTTCAGCTCTTGATGAAACTGGGTCGGTCTGCTGCTGGAATAGGAATGGTGTCTTGTGGTAGGAGAAGGCCCTGGTAGAGTCTTGGTGTGTGCTTGTGTGGTGCAGTCAGGGAGGAAATGGGGCTTACAAACTGTTGCATTAGCAGGGTCGTATTCACCCCAGGATATGGACAGGGCTGTTGGTAAACCCCAAGTTCAACACCTTCCACTATGTGCCCTTCCATCCAAGGAAAGGTTAAGAGCTCATTAAAACACCAAGTAGTTCTCACCAAACGCAACTTGTCCCCAGGGTCATTAGAAGAACTAGCAGCCACCCCTCTCCTTTTTGGGCCAATAGTTCTGCATCCACAGTTTATGCAGAGCAGTCATGCAGTTGAGAGAAGCCCAACTTCCTCAGTTCATGGCATGCACTGGTCTCAGCTGTATGCAGGCCAAGACTATAAACACCTTCCTAGTCTTTTCATCTACTGCTCTGAGCTAATGCAGCCGCCTCCATGTACAGTACACCTTCTAATGCATTGGTTTACTTTGAAGGGAAAAAAATATTTTTCCCTGCTTACAGGAATGGGAACTTCACGTCAGAGAACCTCTTTGATATGCTTTGAATGTTTCTTCTGTAGCCATGATTAATGTAGAGCTGCTGCTCCAGTTTTTCAGTGTGTGTGGGGGTGCTATCTTAAAAACCATTGTATTAAAATTCATGCTCATCTTGAATAGTGCTCTTGTGCTCATCATTGCTGCTAGAGCCACTGGTTGCATTTCTGCTGGATGGCAGAGGTGCTTTGTTAGTTCAGTCTGTCAGTCATTATTAACATATTCAGGTCACTTTATACGGGGATACAAGTGCATCACCACATAAGTAACACATACACTTTTATTTGCTGATTCATCTGCTTTATTGTGTCTGGTGGCCAGGGCAGGGGATTCCTGGCTGGAGTGTCCTCCTAGTCAGAGACTTCTTTCCCAGGGCAGGCAGGCTGGCTGGCTTGGATGTATGTGTGTATGTGCATATACATACTTAAATCCTTGAAGATTTAGCCAAGTTTAAGGCCAAGTTGTTTACTATGATTGGGAGCACTAATTCCCCCAAATGTGCACACTAGCTCTGAGCTCCCCCTTGGAACTTATCAGTCAGGGAATGTGTATCCAGTTGGGAAAGGAGTTTACCGATGATAGTCTACAGCAAGAAGCCGACTGCTCTGAATAAACAACTGCCCAGATAAGCTCTCGTGGACCTTGAGACTTTTATATAACCCATCATGTGAAACTTGTACCCTTTCCCTATTTGAATTTCTCTTTGGCCCATGTTTGCGCTGCAGAACATAACAACAGAAAGGGCTGGTAATCTAAACCTGGGGTGTCAAACATACCACCCACAGAACTTTTCCCTCTGGGCCACCGGCAGTCCAATGGGCTACCAAAAAGGGGAGTGGGGCTAGTGGAGCAGAGCCTATGGACATGGACCCCGATGGACATGGATATTGGTTCCAAGGTGGCAAGAGAGGGCTGTGTACATACAGCCCTTGCTCATCCTGTTGCCACTCAACCCCAGTCACTGGCCCTGGAATCCCACTGCCACCCCCACGGTCCAGGTCTGTCCCAAGGTCTGGGGTAAGTTTGATTCCCTTGATCCAGATAGTCTGGCTCTGTAGACAATGGATGCTATATGCTTTGTCCCCTGTGTGATTCAGAGGCATTTTTGGTTTTTCCTGTCTCTGTGCCTCCAGTCCATCTGGTTCCCATTGCCTCCCATACACTTGGGTACATTCTAATGCACCATAGGACACAGGGGGTCCTAATTATAGCACCTGAAATTCCAGTGCCGTTTGAGTCATGTACTGTCAAATGGAGGTGAGCAGAGGCAGCGCACGGGGCAATGCACAGGGAGCAGGGAGGCTGAAACCCCAGGCGCACAAACCTACAGCTCCAGGGATGGGGATGTACTAATGCAAGGCTGGTTTTATATCCCTGGTCTCTCATTCAGGACTGGGCTTTAGAAGCAGAAACGCACATCTAGAGCAAGTTCAGACCCCTAGCGGCAGCCACAAGGCTTTCAGCACTTAAAACAGAGCCTCAAACCAGGTATGTAACCCCCAGTTACTTGCATGTACCTCCAGCTGTCAGCCCCCTGCTTGGGTCTAGTAGCTGGTGGGGGTGAGATCTGGGAGGGTGGAATACTTGCCTCACTGAATATCTCTGCCCCTGGGGGTTTGCTTGAAATGCCTCCATTTCTGTGCTGTCCTCTGCCAGTCGTGACTGTTGTGTGGCCTATAAAGTTTTGTCTGCTGAGCCTTTCTGATGACATCTCTCATTTGCCCACTTTAATGGAGAGGAATCTCCTCACAGGCAGACACTGTAGGAATCTGCTAGCTTGAGGGAAACAAGCATAGATGTACTGTTTGATAGCACAAAATCTGCGCACAGAACAGGCTTCATTTATCAAGCCACAGAACAGGCAGAAAGATCAGTTCTGGCCCAGACCTGATTCATTAGGGGCTGCATTATGATGCAGGGGAAGTCCCAGGAAATTGAGAGATTAGAGATCTCTAGACATGAATCCTACAAACACCACAGACTAGTCTGCTTCCTTTCCAGACTAGGCACTCTGGCCTGATGGATCCTCTACACCTAACACTGCTGAACTAGGAGGATTAACTGCAAGACCTGTGGGGACTCCCAACCAGAGTGCCTTTGCTGTTGGCCAGAGTGCCAGGCAGTTCTGCCTTCAGTCTCACATATGCTGTCCCTTGCCTGAGTACCATGATTCTGGCAGTGGAGGTAACAGGTGCTTTAGAGGAAGAACAGTAGAAACTGGGCAAAGTGGGCAGGTGTAGTGATCCATCCTCTGACATACCCTCCTAAGAACTGTCAGTAGGTTGCATCTCTAATTAATCTAATCTATTCCATAGCTCCTGATGACCCTGCCTTCCACACATCTGTCTGAGGAGCAAGTCACTTGCATCTGTGACATCAAGAGACACAAGTCAGCTCTTTTCCCTTGCTCTGTGCTAGCATGTTTTATTTTAGTTTACAAAATCACACTGCTCTGGGCTCTCCCGTGTTGCTTAAAATGTGCAAATCATACAAAACTGAGAAATGAAACAGCTCAAGTCTACTTGGCTCCAATTCCTTCAACACGTGTGAAGTCACCAGGCAGCCAGATCTCATCTTCCCTATGGAGCCTAGGTATCCTGTTGCCGCCTTAAAACATAGGAAAATACCTGCTCCTTGCACGAATGCCTAAGGATCATGCAGGTTCAAGCTATTTTGGATCAAGGAGCAAGGGGATTGGGGAGTGGATTGCAAAAAATGAGCCGCCCTTTTCACAAAGTACATAGCCACCTCCTCCCCCCTTCTCTGCCTCAGGGTTGAAACCTCTGTTGACTGTTACTGGCACTAATGCTGCTGAAAGAGAGGAGTGACCCAATTGCTGTATTTTTCTCTGGTGGAAGAATATGGAAGCAACTTTGAGCTGCGAGAAGTAAAAGAAAGAGTCTCTTTGAAGGGAGGGTGTTGCATCTCTCTGCCAGCAAGCATAACTTAATAATAGGATCAGGAAATGGGTAACTGACCCAGCTCTTATTTCCTCCTTGCTAAATATGAATAATCACCCATCATTAATTCAAGAATCCTTTGGCTGGATTCCCACAGGAATAATCAAATGGGAACAAATTCCCTAATATTTCCCTTGTCCAGAAGTGCTAGAAACAGGCTTGCTGCGCCTGCCTGGCCATGGGAGGTCACTGTTCCCACTGGTGCTTGGAAATGACAGGCAATTCCACTTGTTCCAATTAGTGTGACTGGCTGAGAGATCATTGCTATTGACAGTAAACTCTGTTTAGTGCTTACCTGTCTGCAAACAGCAACTGCCACATTTTCCGGGCATCTTCCTGTTCTTTAACCTAGAAACACTGTGTTGGTGGCCTGGGAAGGGGGAAGGGGACAAATTTCAGATGCCTACAACTGGAACCTGTCTCCTCATCTGCTGAAAGCAACAGATTAGCAGCAAGATAGAAGGGATTTTCTGCAGCCTGGAATAGCACCAGGAAACATGCTGCCGGCTGGTTCCTGCCCTGGGCTTTGACATTGGTTCCAGAAGTGGTTTTGGAGAGTGGGTTGTTTCTCTAGCTAACATCTTTCCTTGAACTAAGGCAAAGGGAATGGGTCTGAGATAAAATTCCCAGCCTGTGATTCCCTTGGATGTTTGAAGAGGGGCATGGGTCAGGCCAGGCAGAGCACTGAGCGAGCCATGAGTAGGAATGGTTTGCAGTGCCTGTGCCCTCCCTCCACCCAGGGCACTGATCAAGACACTCTCACTTCCTTTCACTGACTGTAAAATTGAACTACCAAGTAAAAAGCCTTGGTTTATTTTAATCTAAAATGTTTTGCAGTGGCTTCTCCTTCCAAGCCCAATAAAACATGAGCCACCCAGAGCAACTCTGGCAACTTCAAGGGAGTTAAACAAAAACACCAGATCTGTGACAGGGAACTGTTGAAGCTCACAGATTGAAAAGGAAACTGGAGAACCCTATTACTTCATTTCAAGGAGCTGAAATGAGGCAGAGGAGGAGGAAGGTGAAATCCAGACTAACCAGAGAAGGCTCTTGTGGCTGCACATGGTATAGTTACACTATTAAGAAATGATGGGTGAATATACCAGTGCTGTATATGACTGGATGGCAAAACAAGGTTGGTCTCCTAGTCCTGAGAGAGAGGATAGTTAAAAGGAGGGAATTAGGTTGTTTATATATAAATATTTTGAGGGGTGGGGGTAGAACAAAATTTGTGGCTTCTGCTTTTTCCTCCTGGGCATGCAATAGGAATGTGATTGCTTCCAGAGCCCATTTCCAATTGACATATGACCCCTGTGTTTAAAAGATGAGAGACATGAGCACCAGAAGGCATATGCAGCAGAAGGTGCTGGACAAATTTCTCTCTTCAGGTCTGCCAGTGCACCTTGGTTTTGGCCTGTAGCACCTTATTTTGGTCCTGGATTCCTACAGAGTTCTGCCAGTGCACCTCAGTAACCGCTGAAAGATTGAAAGCTGCAACCCTATATAGCTTGAACTGCATAGAGTTTGTGAGCATGACTAATTCACCACCAGTAAGTAGGCCAAGACCCTCCAGAGTAGTGCTGCTCTGTGTTTTAGGGAAGTTGAATTGCACGTAGCATAGAGGAATATTGCAGAACATATCATGTAGGCCTGAAGGAGTTATGCGGGCCTGAGGAAGTTATTTCCAACCTTCAGAGACCATGTTCTCTTCTACAGACCAATAGATGCTCTGCAAGACAGGCTGTGTGGCAGAAGACCTCTGAGGACCATCACAGGCTAGCTTTCAAGAATAATTTTAGTACATACCTCCAGACCCTTCCTTGCTGCATTGTTCCAGTTCCTCTCCAGACTGAAGCTGTGAACAAAGGGACTGTTTTTTGGCCTGTGATGTACATGTAGATATTGTGGCGATAGGTGCATTACAGAAGGTAAAGCCTTGTATCTCTTCACTGCGTCTAGCTCTTGTTGCTTTAGCCCTGCCCTGTTCTCTGCCTGAATGCAGGCATTGAAAACATTCCCAGCTGCTACTTGAAATGAAAGCAGTGACTCAGGAATTTAAGTGTCCAGCTGTCCTCTTCTGAAGCAGAGCTGACTGCCTCCCTGTGTATTTGCCATGGAAAAGCCCCTGTAAGACAGCTCAGCTGCCTGACAGCACAGTAAGACATGGCACTTTTCTGGCATAGGCTGTGGATTGACTGCATAGCCTGAATAGCACTGCAGAGCCACGGGCTGGCCTCTCCAAATAAATGAGCAGCGCCCTTATTAAGATCAGCAGGAAACATTACACGGTAACCTGTATCCCTGTTACGTGCCAACAGAACTTGTCTTTCATTGCCATAGGCTGCCTCTTCAGTGCACAGTTGGGATGATGACCCAAATACTGATGCCGCTGAGGAGGCCTGTTGCTTTCTACTGTGTTATCTCTGCACCGTAAAATTACCCTGGTGGGTAAATCACGGCCTGTTCAGCAAAGGGAGAGAACAGCAAACTTACCCCTTTGAAACTGCATCTGCTACTTTATCAGTCTTTTGCCTGTATAAGGTTCTCTTGCCTAGTGCCCCTCTGCCCCTTGGAAAAGCTTTGCACATCCCAAGTACACTATCTCTGCAGAGCAAGACCCATAGGAGATGATTCCTGCCTCTGGTTACAGGCAGTTCTTTCTGCTTGAGGACCACACGTGTGTGTTTGTATGTCCATGCAAACATGAGCTCCCATACAAATTGGAGACAGGGCCGTCACTGTCTTAGAGGACTGTTAGGATGGCAAAGTCAAGGCCTGCAAAGTTAGAAATACCAAACTTGAAGGTTAACTTAGGTACCTTTCATGCCAGACAATGATCCTGTCTTACAACCCCGGGTAGCCCCCTTAGATTCAGGCTACCGTGTTCAGGTCCCACCCACTGGGCCTCTGGTACATGCGGTGATCTCCTTGGCACTTTCAGGCTTGGGTCACAATCCTCCAAGGCAGGTTCGATCCTTCCTCTTGAATGTGGCTTCTCCTTTGAATGAAGGAGAATCTTTTACCAGTGTGCAGCTGCTGCCCTTTTTCCTCACTGGTATAGCACTCAACAGTGACACCCTCCACCCTGACCCCTGTACAAAATCAAGCCCCACTATGACCTAGTGATAACACTTGATTCTTTCTTCCTTCTGCTGGGGATTTTCCATTCCCCAGACCTTGCCTGCTTTCTGACAGCTTGATGCCAGATAGGTTTCCCTAGTGTGTGGTCATCCCATTGCCCTGAGTTGGCCTGTTGTTGCCAGGGTGCAGGATGCAGCCCTAGGGGCATGGGGAAGACTCCATGTATGTTGAGTTACTCAATGATCCAGGAATTTCATCACCTCTGCCACAAATCATCATTCTTCTAGAGACAGATTTCCCCAGCCCTCACTGGTACAGCCCTTGATTGGGTGATCACCTACTATTTATTGTTCTCGCCTCATTTAGTACACATAGTCAAGCTGAGACAGAGCAAATGTATAGGGACCTGTGGCTCTGTAGAGTGATTGCCCTGCTCCAAGCCACCTTTGGGGTGGTGTGGAGGTTACAAAGAGTGCTCTCCCACTAGAGAAGGGTTGGTGGTACTAATAAAGTTTAAAATATAAAAAAGAAGAGGTATGAGCAGCAGGAGCTAAGGGAAGCAGTGAGGGTAAGGGTGGAGGAGGGTTGAGTGAAGCAGCTGGTGTGCCTTGGCTCTACTATTTATGAAAAGCTGAGCTATGTCCCTACTATCTCTTTTCCCATCCAGGGGGAAGTGCGACTGGGTGGGGTCAACCCTGCAGTGTGCTGTGCTTTGATGAGATTCAGAGTGAGATGGGGGTGCTGATGTAAACACACAGATTCAGTGTGCAGCTGCAAGTACTACCATTCAAGGAAAAGTGGTACCAGCATTTCTAGGTCAGGGTAATGTGGCTGCTTCAAGCCTAGCTGTCTTGCTGCCATGGGATGTGAACCCAGGTACTGAGCAGATCCAGCCCAGGGCCCAAGGCTTTGTTTTGTTAGTGATATGCAATTCTGTCACCATCTCTCCGTCCCTGTTGCAGTCTTGCCCACATAAGGTAAATGCCTGGTCCTTGCTGGAGCGTCAGTATCGATGCTAAATTGAGACACACAAATAACATTAAGTAGCGAATATCTGGAACATTTTTGGAAACACAGGAATCCACGGGGATAAGATTGGGCTGTACTCTGAATGCCTGGACATACTTACATGTTAAATGAGGCAGGCAGGCAGGAGAGCTGCTCAAAGAGCTTGCAGATTTCTTTAGTGGTTCTGACAAGATTATGATTGCAAAGCTGGGCCTTTTTCTTGGTAACATTCAGTATCAATTGATGCTGCTAACACACCTCACTGGTGTACGAGGCTCTTACATTTCAGACACTTTGAAACCTTGGAAGTCCAACTGCAGAGCTCTAGAGCATTACGACCTCTTTGCTTGGGAGCATGAGACAAATGCTTGTTTGTCCAGGTCAGAGGGGTAGAGACAAATGTGTACATTAGTGCATATTTTGGGGGAACCAGTTAGTGGCAGCAGTTATATGTATATGTATATGATAGCCTGCCAACTTCCAGACCAGCTCCTCTGATCTATTTGATGGCTCCTGTCAGTGGTGTGGAGAAACTCTGCCCCTTCAGTGGCTGGAAGAGAAAGGGTGCTTGTTTTTTACCGGCAGACTGATGTGCCTGTTCCAGTTTTTGCATGTGTCACGGTACTCGAGGCTATCCTGCTGATTAATATGGCTCCATCAACAACAGAGGTCTAATTTCACCCACTGCTGCTCGCTAAGCATTGCAGCTGGTTTCATTTCTTCATACACACCAGAGTCGGGGCAGTGTTGTGCTGGAGAGAGGACACGCAGCAGTTGTTAGAGCACTGTTCTAGGACTTGGAATATTCAGATTCTGCCAGAGACGTCCTGTCTGACCACTGGCGAATCATTTAGGACCAGATTTATAAAAGCCCTCCTGGAGTGAAGCACCTGCCCTGTAGCTTCTCTGGGCCTTAGTTCCCAATCTGTAAAGCAGAGATAATAGCACCCTCCTGCCTCACAGGAAGGCAAATAATGAAAGGGTGTAAGGGCACTAAGACCTGATGATGAGGGGAGTGGTACTGTTATATAAGGCAGCATGTGCAAAATGCCTGTATTGTAGATTTTTCTCTGGTAGTTGCTCTAAGGCCTTAGGCCTAGATGTGAAGCCCTGAATTCTGTTCTGCACCAGAGGTAGCTTCCTGAGCTGATCTTTAGCCAGTGAAAGGGAGACCATCCACTCCAGCTTTTGTGAATGGCAGCAGCATAGCGAAGATGAGGGGGGATAATGCATATTTTTTTTATAAAACGGGAATATGCCTTTTCCAGCCACTTGTGGGATTCCTTCTGCATTTTTCTAGGTCAAAGCCCTTTGAAATGCAAGGATAAATCATTTAGATTTGCTCCTGTTCCTGTTCTCTACTGTGAGGGGAAAATCCAACCAAAGCTTATTAGTTACATGGCAGTATTTTGTAGTCAGGCCAGGGTTGAATGTAGCTTAAATCATAGAAAAGAGGAATGCTGGGGGAGGGTGGGGGCTTATAGCACAGAAGGCAGCTCTAGCTGTCTCAGCTGTGAGTCCCTGCTCTTTAAAGCATTTCAGATAGATAAGTAGATGCAGTCATGCTCCTGCAAAAAAGCTAAAGAAAACAAAAGCAGCCACATGCCCCAAACTCCACACCTCGCTTAATTAGAGGGTGGATTTGTTTTTGGTTTTTGTTCCAGAGGAATATGATGTATGTTTCCATGTGCCAGCTACTGGAGCTAGGAATAGAGACAATCTGTTTATGGCAGAAGAAAGGGAGTCTCTTGAGGTTGGCCAGTAAGGAAACAGGAGCAACAGAACTAAGAAAATCCTGACTTTGTGGAGACTGCAAATTTGAGCACCCAAAACAACAAGCCCTCGATTCATTGTCAACTTTGGAACCTTAATTTTGTCCCCATGGGTGTGTATATTGTAATGCAGAATTTTTAGTTGTATGAGTACATACTATTTGTTCCCCCAAAGGACTTTTTACTGTAAAAATAGGGATGGGAGCAATTTCCTCATGTAGTGAATTACTAAACAGCAGTAGTGTGCTGGCTAGTCCTGGTACAAGGAGGCCTTTTTCTTTTTCTGTAACAAGAATTCAATGCCACCTTCACATCCTGACACATACATAACCCTGCAAGCACTGTGTATGTGAAGGCTTTTCCCTTAGCCCCACAAATGGCTGTGGAAAGGCCCATAAATGCAGGGAAGCCTGGCCTATGTATCATGTGTTTAATATTTTTGGTTGCCAGCATCCGAGGGCTTCTCTTCTAAAGAGAAAGACAGAGTGTAAACAGTTCAAAGGAATGAGTTCAGTGGTGGATCACCACTCTGGCATGGTCTCCCTACTCAGCTATACCCAGCTCCCATGAGGGAAGATGGCTTTTCTAGCATGCTACCTCTGTGTCACCTCCTCTCCTGAGTGATAATGCTAGTAAGATGAGATGCGGATTCCTGAGAGCACCTTTGGCATTAAGTTGTTCTGGTGGAACAGGGTCTGATCTCTGAGCCACATGGAAAACTTGTTTCCTACCAGCATTGTTTTGATCCTGTCTGTAAAAGAGCCTCTCTCTGCTGGCTGATAGGGGTGGACACAAATGGACAGCAGTGGTACTCCCTGCTGTCTGTCCTGTGGGTGCTCTGGGGACACATCTGCCCTGAAACATTACTGGGTTTATTTTTGAGCATGGTCACAAGAATGAGTTTCTTCTTCATCCCCCATTCCCAAAAATAATATAAGGCCTGTGTAGTCATCAGTGTGGGTGTGCCAGACAGAAGGACAGAGTACTTCACAGCTCTAAGGAAGGTCCAGGGGGAGGAGAGCAGCAGGATTCACTAAGGTTTTTACGGCTGACCTTGTTTTGATGTGACAAACTGTCCTTTTTCTAATGCGATTTAGAGAAGGGATGAAAGAAGAGGGTGGTGGTATGCCTGAGATGGGAGCACATGAAGCTGCAGTGGTATTGTGCTCTACCCCAGAGCTCAAGGAGATAATGCTCAGTCCTGCTTGCAAGCCCCTACCTGTTCCACTCACTCAGGCTTGGGGCAAACCCCAGGGAGGGGAAGAGCATTTGGTGTAACACAGTAAAGATCACCTGAGCTGAGGGACCTATACATAGGGGAGCACGTTCAAGCCTGGGGACCACAGTCCTGCCTAGAAATTGTCCTTTGGGCTCTAGCATTTCCCCTGGCCATAGTATTTCTTTCCCTGGACAAGAGTTTAGTGAGGAAGCAGGTCAGGAGAGGGGCAAGGTACAGACAGGAAACCTTCCAACTGGGAGGAGGGGTGTATATGCATGGATGGGCAAATAAATGGACCGTAAAAATGTGTAACCTACTTTACACACACTGTTATTCCAGAGCAGCTCATCCAAAATACTCCATGTACACGCACTCTTGCCTTGTTTCCATTTAACCTAACCTGATGATACCCTTTTCAACTCCATCTACCCAAAAGGAACACACCTAACAGCCTAACCTTGAAAAACAATCTAGAAAAGTAATTTTCAAACACAAAATACAAACCCTACCCTATGCAGAGCTTTTACCTGCCCCCCACCCCCGAAACTGCCAGAAATTCTTTGACCTCCAACTAGGGATTGGCTGCTGCTTTTATTTTCACAGGACAGGTGCTCAGGTTACTGTGGTGATGGGTGGCAGGACAAAACCCAACATGGGATCCTTGGGCACCTATTCATACCAAGCACAGAGGCACACAAATGTCTGCTCAGGCCTGGGGACTCTTCAATATTTCACAGCCAGCCAGCTATCACAAGGAGAAAATAACATCTTCTTCCTCAGGCCCTACAGCTCTCCAGCCTCCCCATGGTGGGAACATGTGCATGATAGGGCAGGAAGTGGAAGAACTGTGGATGCTGTGAGCTGGGACTGCAAGGTCTCTGCAGAGCAAGGGCATGGGGGGCAGCCTGGGCCTGAGCAAGGTCAGGAAGGCTGGAGAAGCTGGCACGGTCGTGGTCAGTGCTGTCTCTTATCCCAACATTTTGAATCCTTAAAAGCTAATGGATTGACTAATTTTCAGCCCAAACCTCCTGGTCCCTGGCCCCATGGATCTCCCCAGAGATGGTTGTCTCCGCTGCATGGATTGACTGCACTGACATTTCCAGACCTGCAGTCATGTGCCCAGCCTTGAAGCCCTTTGCATTGGCAGCCTAGGCAGCTTGACATAAGATAGATGCATGTCCCTTGGTCCTGTTCTGTGTGTGGTTGATGGTGTCTCCATCAGAAACAGTAGGGATATTTATATGTCAGGGCGGTGGCCACCTCAGTGCCCCATGGTTGCCATCATAAATGCATTGTTGCTAGCACAGTCCCATTAACGAGGGCTATCTACATAACCAATGCAGCAGAGGATTGTGGGATCGCCCCAGCAATGCTCTTCTTCTGAACTATTGTCTTTATTGCAGGTTGTGGCAGAAAGCCACCTTGGTTTCTCCTCAAAATCTCTGCCCTGTGACAATGTGATTAATCTCTGTGCTGTGACCATTTGATTAGGATGAGCCCAGCAAAGGAGACACACCTCAGCCTATCTCTTTAGGTAACCTGAGCTGGCTCCAGTCCTGAGGGAGGGGGAAACCTGCTCCCTCTGCCTACAGGACTGGTATCACCTACCTGGGTGAGAGGCATCTATCTACCTGGTGGGCTGGAGTCTGCCCGGCAACTAGTGATGTACTTCAAATTGGTTGGCCAAGAGCCAAACGGAGCTGGCCTCCACTGGACCAGGTGAATGAGGTCACAGGGGCTATATAAGTTAAGACTGCCCAGGAGGAGGGGGCAGCAGCCATGCGGGGGACACAGAGGAGCTTTACCATCTGAAACTGGCTCTCTCCCCCAAAACTCACAAGCTAGAAACGGCCTGACTCTAGAGGGGATTTCACCAGCCTTTGGATGAAGTGTGTGAGTAAGCTACTCGAGATCTGATTAGATATCTAGCTGGCAGTAACTCAGATGCGTGATCAAACGGCTACCTCAGCCAGACTGTTTGCTCTTTAGGATTTCTAGGATATTGCTCAATCTTGTACCCTATTTTCACCCTACCCCTGTAATCAATAAACTTCTCCTTTGTGACCGGTGTGGGAGACTTATTGAGGGGTGGGTCTAAATTATGCCTAAGAGACCCCTTAGGTCTGCGGACTAAGGGAGACTTTACTTTTTGCCCCCTGACTTGGGGAAGTGCCCCAAGTGCCTGTACTGGGTCAAGTACCCGTAGGACTTTAGGCTTGTGTTTCCCCGAGGACACAGGGCTGAGAGCGAGTCCCTTCTCGGGGTGGTGGCAGCTACGTTACCCCCAGGCTAGCGAGTATGCTCCAGGAAGGGGGTCGGCCAGATGTAAGGCGCCCCTAGGGAGGCATTCGGAGCCTGGAAAGTGGTTGGGAGCAGGGAGGTGGGCGGCTCAATGCAGGAGCACCCCCCTACTGGCCTGCCACACAGATTATGGATGACTCAGGTCCCTTGTCCTAGGACTTGCCAGCTGCTACCAGGGACCAGGTGTTCCTGGCTGATGATCACATCCAGGCAGGCAGAGGAGGATCAGAACATCCTGAAGCAACTGAATGATAATGCCCAAGAGCACTCGGTGACACAGTTCATAGGAGACCTAGAAAAACCTTGGCCAGGCATCTAGCACCATGACACCTCTGACCATGAGAGAGCATTTTTCTCCCAGAGCCCTTGAGAGATGCCTGGGAGAGATGCCCAACTCCTTGAAATGCCCCTAGTCTGGAGAGTGAGCACAGTACTCACCCCTCTGTGTTTCATTTTTAGGTGCTTGTTACATGCCCATTACCATGGTGTCTCAGCTCCTCCCTGCCCACTGAGGTGAAGCCTAGCATCAGGGGTCTTCAGAGCAGTTCCAGCATGGGGTAGGGGCCGGCAAAGTCATCTGTGTAGCAGACAGCATGTGAGGTGCAGGCACATGACATTTCTGTCCTCTAAAGCAGACAGAGCAATAACTGGCCATGTGGGGGGCCACTCTGTCCCCCTGGCCATATGTTCACAACAGGCTGTTTCCTGCTCCAATGGTAGGGACAGGGGCATAAAAATTGAGGCTGCTTCATTTAGCCTCTGGGGAACCAGAAACATGGAGGAGTGGGTGAACCTCCCTCCTCTTGTGGCCTACTTCTGTGAATGTGGAGTAGCTGCACCTGCAACGCAATGGAAAGGCCCTGAATACACCCACAAAAGGGCTTTTTGATGGGCTTCTACATACTACTAAATAGCAGTGTGAGATCTGGTGCATGGTTTCAGACTGCCAGTGCTGTTGCAGTGCTGGGCTGGGAGGAAGGCCCATTGGACACCACACCAGATGGCATTCCTTATGGAGGGGACATGCAGGAGATTAGAGGGAAGCCAAGCTCTTGCCTAGCGTGCCTGGATAGTAAAATTTCAGGGTACTTTCTGAAAGATCTGGGCTTTCCCTCCAGTGTCCTTGGCCAGAATGCTTCCTGTACCTGCTACAGCACCATCTGTGCCTCAGGAGAGATGCGCTGTAATCTGCAGTGCTGCACTCAAATGGCTGCTGCAGACATCTCCAGAGCTGACTGCAACTTCCTGGTGCTATTCAGAAAAGGGAGATAGAAAAAAAGTTTAGTACTGTTCATTTCCTCAGCACTGGAGGGTGACAGAATTCACCTTGGGGCACTCAACCATTGATCAACCGCTCAGTGTCCAGCCAGTCATGAAGCACACAGGCATAGACCCAGCAGAGACTGCTGTGCATTGTCAGGGAGTGAATGACAGTGGATGCCCTGACCTGAGGTGTCAATGGCAGGTTGGGATCTCCCTCCCTTCCCCCATCTGCATTTGTTTTTAAAGTCCTGTCAGTAAAAAGGTACGAGCTGTGTTTTAGAATTTGCATTTAGCCTAAGAAGAAGCTCCTTAGTCTGTAGAAAATGTATGCCAAAGGTGTAGTGTGAATGAGAGGAGATCTATTCGTGTCCATGTTGGAGTCGTGAGGCAGAGCCAAAGGAAGTGTGACAGTGAGACCCATGAGTGGCTGCCTCTCCACTTTTGTGAAGTCTATGGCTGGAACTGCAACAGCATACACTTAATTTATCTGCACTCAGTTCTGGGTTACATGCATTGGGAAGGGCTGGCACCTCAAGGACAGCCTGAGCTGAGACTGGGGCCAGATTGTGGCCCAGGTTGAACGTGGGACCAGATTGCAGTTCCAGGGGAAAACCAGGGCTGGGCTGCAGTGTCAGGTCAGGATTAGAGTTAGGGCTTTGCCTAGGGATTCTGCCAGCTCTCATTAACCTTTGAGGGACACCATACAGCGTGTTCAGGTGTACACAACTCAGTGAAGGTTGATGAGAGAACAGTGCCCAGAGGAGGAGCAGCCCATGGTTGTAGGCTGTCTTTGTGCTGGGAACCAGTATTGTCTAATGATCACAACCAGCAGAGAACTGCAATGCTGGGTGCCTTGGTTCAAGTCCTGCTTTTGCCACGGATTCTCTTTGTGACCTTGGGCAAGTCGCATCAGTGCTCTGTGCCTCAGTTTCCCTATCTGTAAAATGGAGACAGGGATGCTGTCATTTCTGCACAGTGCCTTGAGCCCTTTGGTGGACAAGTGGTGTAGAAGTGCAGAGTACTATTACTAGGGTTTACTGTTCTTCTACTGTTACTAGGGGATGTTACTGGATGGTTGTGAATAAGGCCAGGCTTCCCCCTCTCAAACCCACTCCATGAAGCTCCATGATTCTGACACATGCTGCAGACTGCTTTGCAGCTTCAGGGCAAACCAGCCACTGATGAGAGCCCCAGGCTGGCTGCTGTGGTAGGGAGAAATTGGGTGTTTAGTGTTTCATGATTCTTACTTCATTACTAATGAGGGACTCTTGAGTGCAATTTTTCTGGAGTATCATTAGATGCTACATAAGCATTTGGTCCCTGGGGATAAGTGAACCAACGTGTTTCCCTGCTGTGTAGCACAAAGAGCAGGTTCAGAACAAATGTCATAATGGGAGTGGCTTCTGGAGAGATTTTCCCCACGCACACATGCAACCCCCTACCCCATCGCTTTGTACCTCAGTGCTTGGCCTCTCAGCTCTTAGAAACTCTTATGCTGGCACTGAACATTGTTTGTTGCTTTGTGTGTGCATAATAATTCTCCAGGCCCTTCCTGGAGGGTGTCTCTATACAAAGATTTTGGCTTTATTCTTTCTTTCTCTCATGCTGGTGAAAAGTGCGTCAGCAGCAGCAGGGAGTGGAATCCTCCATTTGTCTCCAGAGCTTGTACTATGTGAAGGCCACATGTCCATGCCTTCCACCCCAGTACCTTGCCCCACCAATGTGTCCCAGTTCAACCAGTCAGAAGGGAACCTCTTGCTAACATCATGGTAGTTGTCATTGAATGGTTGTGACAGTGAGACTGCAAACAGATGTCACACTGGGATAAATCATGTTATCCTGGGACAAAGTGCAATCATTCAGAAATCCATGTCCATTGTCCAGGTTTAAATCCTAAAAAGGTTCACAGGACAAGAAGTACTAACTGTTTATCTCAGGCCATCACACAGTGCATCTGAATGGTTATCTCAGGAGTACATGGTTGAATCAATGGCAGAAAAGTAGCAATGCATTTAGCTGCTTGGTAAACTCTGATTAGAAAAGCAATATGTGCATGTGCCAATCCTGAGCTATTTCTGTTTCATGCCTGTCTTTGTCCTGGCTTATCCTAGGATAAATGCAATGTCTGTTCCTAGCCTTACTGTATGCAAGGAAGATGAAGGAGCCAAGATGCATGTGGCTGGTAAAATAGCCGAGTTCTTAGTCTGTCTACCCCGTAATCCAAAGGTGTGATGGCAACTCATGCAGACATACCTAGGTGAGGATTAGATTAGCCAGTTTAGGCACTAATAACAGCGTAGCCCACAGCAGTATGGGGTTAAGCACAGGTTGCAAAACCAGCCTAGTAAGTACTTGGGCATCGAGCCTGAGCTGAGATCCATGCTGCTGTAGCTACACTGTTATCACTACCTGAGCGTAGCTAGTCTAAACCTCACTGGGGTATGTCTACACAACTCACAATCACACCATTTTTTTTTTATTACAGCATGCAAGCAAGGACAAGCTAGAGATAGACTCGAGGGTAGGAGAGTGGTGAGGAATGAGGGAAGATGACAGCATTCACTTAGGAAGAAAGCAGAAGAGGGAAGACTGTTCAGGGTCCTGCAGAAGCAGTGAGATGTGGGACCTCCTGCCACTAACTTCAGGCAGCTGACCAGGTTGGCAGTGGTGTCCATCACCCCTGTAGCAATGGGACTGCCTGTCTATCAGCAGCAGGTCCAGTCACATCACCAGCATGGCCTTTTCACTCTCCAGTCAAACCTACTTATATTGCCAACTAACCCCAGGAGATCCAGGTCACACACTGTCCGAAAGTGAATAATCGGGGTTTGGTTTTCTTGTCACATTGCCCAGCACTAGCAGCTGAGAAACCAGGATCTGTCCTTCTCTTGCTGTGATTTGGACTACATAGGAGTAAACATGCTTGATTTCTACTTGTTTTTGTGTCAGTGCTGCTGTGGCAGGGACTGGGGGTTGGTAGCACTGTGCAGGCATGATGCCAGACCAGATGCCAGGTGGCAAAGAGGATGCATTTTTATGCCTCTCAAATTTCTTTCTGTGCTTTTTCTTCAGGCTACCAGCATCCACAAATAATTTTAATTGTTGAACAAGACTCAGTCTCATGTAGAAATTTCCTCAGCCTAGACATACCACCTGTGCATGTGAGTTTTAACAGCAGAAGCACTTGTGTTTACCTGTCTCCACCTGTTCTTAATTATCTGGTACACACCTATTGAGGGTTTGCTAATGATCATAGTACCAGTGGGTTTGGCTTGTGGCCTTGAAGCACCTGCCCAGGCACTTTCATGCTGGTAACCTGAGGTGATGCTTTGATTTACTGATGCTGGATGCCCTGGGTTCCCACCAACTGTGACAAGACATACAGGGAAGTCAGACCACATGCTGAAACGTGAGATGCCACATTTCTCCATTCACAAGAGAGAAAAGACACCCTCAGTTTACTGCCAAAGGAGGGAATCAGCCATGAACTCAATGGGATGGTGCCTGGGTGGCAAGAGGCTGACAGATTGAATCAGTGCTACTTGGTTCTGATGCTTGTGACTCACCTCCCACCAGGCACCAGGGTGTCTGGTGGAAGATGCATCGTTCTGTGCCAGCCAGCCTTTGTCTCTGGCTGTCTTCTCCCACAGCTGAGAAGATTGTTTTATTTTCCTTAGGTAGGATCTCCCTGCCACCTCCACCCCCTGCTCCCCTCATACTTCAGTGAGCAGCCTGTCCATCCCTTTGAGGACTGCTGAGATTAATGGCTTCTGGATGCAAACCCCCGATTGTCCAGAGTGGCTGTTCTAGTATGACAAGCTGTATCTATCCATCCATAAAGGACGTCTGCCACCCACCTGGAGGAGGTAGCGAAGGGATGAATGTCAGTCTTCTTCCATTGCTACTGGGGAACAGAGGTAGACAGTGCCACATTGAGGAGTGGGAGTGAAAAAATGGTTCTTCCCCCAGCTCTTCTGGGCCGAGCTGCCCCCAGCCCCCACAGCAAACATTTTCTTTTGACTCCTGCTGTACCCTTTGCTCTCCTCTGAGAATTTAGCATCAAAGCATCAACCAATTTTCCTATCAGCTGGCAATAGAGGAGCCAAAGGCAATGTTTCCTCAAGACTCTTTTCCCACATACCAGAACTGTTCCTGCTCTTTGTTATCCAGAGCCTGGAACAAAGGCGTCTTGGAGGAGACAGTTAACTGAGGGCTGTGTGTGTGCATAAGCATCCACGGGAACTGCTAGGTTATTTGAGCCAGGGGTCCCCTTGCAGCCTCAGGAGCAAGGGCATTGCTACTCTCCTGAGGTCATATTCAAGCTCTGCAAGAACAGCCCTTGTTGCAGGACACCAGAGAGTAAGTTTCATCAGACCTGTTAGTTAATGTGAGATACTGTGGGTGGTTGGGTTTCACCTGTCTGAATGACAGACCAAAGCCAAAACAGTGGTTTAGGCAGCCTCCTAATTGCTCTAATTAGAACACTCATTTCTTAATAGCTGATACTTCTTCCATAGCAAAAAGTGTCTCTTTGCCCCAGTCACCAGGAGCAAAACTAAATGGGGCTTTCTGCCATGAGCTTGTGATAAATTTCCATCCCTTCCTAAGGGGTGTGCACCCCTTTTCTCCTGTTCCTTGCAGACACTTTCCTCTACAGTCATCTCCCTGGCTAGTTCTGTTTCATACTCTTAATTCCAAGGACAGTTTGGTTATTCTTGTGCTTCCCCGCTTCCTAGTGATGTTCTGGTTAGTGGCAGCCTGAGATATGTAGAAGAGACAATAGTGGACTATACTATCAGGCACTGATTATCCCAGGCTTCTGAATTGGTGGGATATGGGACAGAGAGCACAGGCTTTCCTTACTATTGCCTGGGGAGTTGCTCACTTTTCTGAATGAGCTTAATTTGGGATTGTCTCTGGATCTACTGCTTCGTAAATAGCAACATACCCAGGTATGTGGAGGGTTAAGGCAGAAGTTTGCCGATGATACCAAACTTTGGGGTAAAGCATTCACACCCGAGGACAGGAGGGCAATCCAGGCTAACC
Source organism: Crocodylus siamensis (assembly GCF_052110815.1). Taxonomy (NCBI): domain Eukaryota; kingdom Metazoa; phylum Chordata; order Crocodylia; family Crocodylidae; genus Crocodylus; species Crocodylus siamensis. The sequence goes on from NC_143405.1 coordinate 46,757,894, forward strand.
TTGACAGGCTCAGGAGATGAGTGGATGAGAACCTGATGGTGTTTAACACTGAAAAATGCAAGGTTCTCCATCTTCGGAAGAAAAACCTGTGGCATGCTTATAAGCTCGGCGGTGCTACACTGGCTAGCTCTATGGATGAAAGGGACTTGGGGATCACGATTGACCACAAGATGAACATGAGCCTTCAATGTGATGCTGCAGCTGGTAAAGCAAGCAGAATGCTGGCTTGCATCCGTAGATATTTCTCAAGCAAATCCCAGGATGTCATTCTCCCGCTGTACTCAGCCTTGGTGAGGCTGCAGCTGGAGTACTGCGTCCAGTTTTGGGCTCCACAATTCAAAAAGGACGTGGAGAAGCTTGAGAGAGTCCAGAGGAGAGCCACGCGCATGATCAGAGGTCAGGAAAACAGACCTTATGATGACAGGCTGAGCCATGGGACTCTTCATCCTGGAAAAGCGCAGGCTCAGGGGTGATCTGATAGCCACCTATAAGTTTATCAGAGGTGACCACCAGGATCTGGGGGAACATTTGTTCACCAGAGCACCCCCCGAGGGATGACGAGGTCGAATGATTATAAACTCCTGCAAGACCGTTTCAGGCTGGACATAAGGAAGAACTTCTTTACTATCCGAGGCCCCAAGGTCTGGAACAGCCTGCCATCAGAGGTGGTTCAAGCACCTACTTTGAACACCTTCAACAGAAAGTTGAATGTTTATCTTGCTGGGATCCTTTGACCCCAGCTGACTTCCTACCCTTCAGGCAGGGGGCTGGACGCGGTGACCTTCCGAGGTCTCTTCCAGCCCAAATGTCTTTGAAATCTATGAAAGTACCCAGTGCCTTTGGAAGTGGGTTATGTAGTTAAAATACTGGATGTATGGAATGACCTGCAAAGGCTTCATACCTTAGGTAGATGGATCTTCCCATCTCTAGCTACAAAGAAACTCCTGGAGGTGTCAGGGTGGCTGGAGACAGAAGTATAGCCGTGCTTGTTTTCCTGGGAAGCCATCTGTATGCCAGCTATCAGACTTACACATTCTGCATCATAAACCCACTTCAGCCAGGTTCACGTGCAAGGGCACCCTTCAGGCAGGACAAGGTCAGGCATGTTTGCTCCAAATCCTTAGGAATGTAGAACTCCAAGCTCACAGATCCAGCTTTTCTTCTTAGGTTGCTACCCACTAAAGCATGCAGCTCCCTGTTCAGAATATGTCTTTTCTTCCACATGTTCATTGCTTAATATGGTCCCTTGCCCCTGAGAGGGAAGCTGAAAGGCTTGAATAACAATGGCTAGTATCCAGAATTTGATAGGCATGTTGGTTCCCATTTCACTTCTGCTACCAATACCTCCCCATTGATATAAATATTGCGTTTACATCATGATCCCTCACTACAAGAGTTCCTAATGCCATCCCTTCTGAAGGCACTTGAGATGGAAGAACGCATTCCAGGCGAGTTGTAACAGCCTGTCACGGAGAGGAGCCTGTGAGTGGCTGTGAGCTCGCTAGCACCCCCTGCCGTGTCAATTATGGTGATCCAGCACCCTCGTCTTGCCCGCCGCGTCTTTGTTCTTATAAGTTCAGTAAGGGAGGCTGCCTACTCTCACCTTGACACCGTGCTGGTATTACCTCCGTTCAAAGTGGGGTGCACCAACACCCCAGCCTTATGGGCAATGCATGCCTCCTACCTCCCCTTTAGCATGCCCCAAGCCTCGCAGTTGTTCCTGGCTGTTGTTCTGCCTTTGCCCTCCGGCGCCCTTTGGGCTCATCCTGCCCTGGTGCTCCTCCCTAGCACCCCCGGGCCTGTTTTCACAACCAGCACCCCTTGTCTGGTGCCACTGGGCTTCTCTCACCCAACTGGGCTGGCTTCCTAAAGCCTTTACTGGCCCCTCTGAAGTCAGTTAATGGCGGATACCAGATTAGGCTCAGGCGGCCGGAGCCTTACTTGGCTTTTCTAACCCTACTGAGTTCTTGCCAACATTATGAGTCTGTTTAGGCTCAGGTGACCTGAGCCTTACCTGGCCTACCTGACCCCTCGGGGTCCTGTCAATCCTTGGTGTCCGCTTAGGCTCAGGCAACCAAAGCCTTACCTAGCCCTTTAGGCCCCTCGGGGTCCCCAATACTGAGGAACCCCCCTAGGATCATTTTTAGTCTCCCCGTATGGGGTTTCTAGCAATCAGAAAAATGCCCCACCTATTCCTGGGGCCTCTCTTGGTACCTGTGCCCGCTCCTGGAGCACCTCTCAGCACATGCTCCTGCCCCTGGGGCTTCCCTCAGTGCACTCACCCTCTCCTAGGGTTCTTCCTGGTGCGCTCGCCCGCTCCCGGAGCTTCTCGCCCCGTCTGGGGCCTATGCCGCGCCTCCCACGCTTCTCGCCCCCTCTGGGGCCAAATACCGCCCTCACAGGCTGGGGTCCAAAACCCTGCACACCGCGCCTCTCTGACGCAAGCAGCTGTGACCCACTAGCACCACTCTCTGTGCCCCACTGGGCACCGGGAACTCCCAAGCTACTGGGGAGTCCCTGTGAGGCTTCCTCACACCCCTACAGCCTCACCTGGTCCGCCGCTGTAATGATAACTGAATCCGGAGCCAAACGGCTACAACTCAAACACCAGAAGCCTACCGGCTTACAACACAATCATAAGCCCCAAGCTTATAAACCCAGCTCCGCTCAATGCTGGCTCTCTCCCATACCTCTATCCGGGTTCTCTCTCTCCCCTCGCATCATTGCAGCCGGTCAGACCATCACCATTGACGCTCCTGCTCCTGCTCCTGCTCCTGCTCCTGCTCCTGCTCCTGCTCCTGCTCCTGCTCCTGCTCCTGCTCCTGCTCCTGCTCCTGCTCCTGCTCCTGCTCCTGCTCCTGCTCCTGCTCCTGCTCCTGCTCCTGCTCCTGCTCCTGCCAGAGGGGAACTGCTTCAGGCTCTGGCCTGGGCTGTTTATAAAGGGCTCGGTCCCGCCCCCTTCCGGTCACCTGACCTGCTGGTTGCCACAGCAGCTGCGCTGCCCTGCTGATTGACAGCTCTCCTTCTATCCTCTAAGGCACAGGACACCTCAGTGCCCCTGTGACACAGTCCCTGTAAGGTTACTCCATTTTTGGTACCTCCTTGTAACCAGTTCCTTGCTTCTGAGGAACCCTCACCAGGGTTGTAGTTGTATCATTTGTTGTTCCAGTCTTTTTGTGCTCTCTGGCATTCTTATCTTCAGCATAGTACCTCTCCTCAAAATGGTTCCTCTGCCTTGAACAAGTGAAGCTCACCTGGGTGCATCTTAGAGCAAGGCACTACCCCGTCAAGGCTTTTTGCAAGACTTCACCGTCTTGCACGTGGTAAAATTATCCGTTGGAATTGTCAATACCAGATCAGTCAATTGTTATAACAACTATCCTGCGATGCATGCGCCGTTCGCATACACAGACAACTTCTGGCCCAAAGGCTCAAAATCTAAGAAGAGGCAACAGCTATCAACCGTGGGAGAGGGATAACATGCAGTCGCAAAAGAGGCTCCTCCACTGGAATATAATCAGCAACATTTTCTTTCCTGGCATCCTGCTTATTGTGGAAGGCCTTAGATGAGAGTGCAGGCCTTGGGGATGGTTTGGGGTAGGGGATTTCATGCATAGGTGGGTGTGTGGGATAAAGCCGGTGTGAAATCTCAGCAGCACTGACTGGCCTTTTAGTAGGGGAGCATGGTCTTTAAACTCCAACCCTGTGAGAGATGTCCCAAGAATGGCAGACGCTGAGAAGGAGACTTTGCAGTGCCTGCAGTCACTCTTTCTGTTTATTATCTAGATTAGGGGTAGGCAATGTTTTTTGGCCAGAGTGCCGACATGCCAGAGCCCGGAGCAGCTGTTTGTAGCCTCCTGGCTGCAGCCAGCCTACAAAGCCTGGTCTGCTTGCAGCAGGGCTTGAGGCCTCCCAGCTGCCTGCTGGGAGCAGCCTGGGCTCCATGGCTGGCAGCAGCTGCTTAGAGCTTGGGCTGGCAGTGGTGTGCTGGGGATTGCTGACCCCTGATCTAGATCCTGTCAAGGGACCGCTCAGGGAGAAGGAAGCAGTTGCCATAGCTCAGAGCTGGCCCTGCCCAGGGGAGTACAACAGAGTAGCTGTGAAATGGCTAACAAAGGCAGCCTGAATGTGACCTGGAATGTGACCCAGGTTTCCCACGGGGAGCTCTAAACAGGAACTGGTTTCTATTTGCCTCCAGCTGAGGAAGTAACTGAAATGAACACATCTGAGCAGCAAGGAGATTTTTGTTCCCTACACATCCTGGAATGTGACAGCTCTTGTTGAGCTTGGGCTCCTTTCCCTCCACTGCCCGAACAGAATGTTCCCCAGGGAGTGATCAGCACTGCTCGCTCTCCTCCAAGCCCCCTCCGTTCTCTAAAAGAACAGGTTGCTCTGGATTTGAACTTGGTAGAAAGGCCCCAGAGTTATTGCAGGCTGAACACAGTTTAGTCTTCTGTATATAATCAGTTGATGAATCTTGGTCTGGTTCTTCCCCGTGGTCTCTGTACCACAGAAGGCCATCTTGTTGACTGTCTCAACAGAGAGGCTAATAAGCCAAGAGACCACGGGCCCCGAACTGTCCTCTTTGTTTGTGTCCTGACCATTTTTTAGTTTGCCAGACTTGATGTGTGCAGCCTGATGCCCTTTGCAGCTCTAGTAGGAGGATTGGTGTAATGCACCCTGCTGCTGTGCCTCATCTGGCCTGAAGTGCATGGGTTGGAGGGGATGGCTTATTCAATCCTTCGTCCACTGGCTCACAGGCAACCCACTCCCTCTCTAACTGGAAGAAGTGTTCTCAAGCCTGACTATGGAGGGCAAGGGGGATAACAGTCTGCTGTGCAGGGATTGTTACATACATGCCCATCATGGGATTTCATGCACCTTCCCCTAAACCCTCTGGGACTGGTCACTGTTGGAGCCTGTGTTAGATGCATCACAGTACAGTCTATCCTGGAATTCTCACTTTCCGAGGCCTAGGTGTTACCTTCCTACTTCTTCCTCTTCCATTGAAAAGGGAGTGGGTGCAGTTCTGACATTACACACCACAGTTTTCTGCTGTACCTTGTGGCTTTCTTCCAGCTACCATGGAATAATTTACCAGCTCCCTACCCACTCTGATCCCACGCTCTACTTTGCAGTCCCCTGGGCATTTCCCTCTGTGTTGGGAAAGCATTGCAGCTGCGCAGCTACCAGCAGCTGTGCATTCCAAAATACTACTTACTCTCAGCCCTGGGATGCTGTGGCATTGGCCCCATATGGAAGAGAGTTTGGGGCTTGCATTTTTTTTCAGCCCATCCCAGTGGATTCTGCCAGGCTCGGCTCATTTCACTGCAGTAGCTGGACTGAATCATTCCCCTGATGCCATTAGCTTGGTGCTGCAACCCCTCTCTTTGGTTTGCTTGTCTCATTTACTGCATTGTTTTCTCTTAGGAAAGAGCTTCAGGATGCTGCCTTGTGTCTAACCTGTTGGAACAAAGCAGAACTGCCCCCTTGGTGCCATGTGGCTTTCTTCTCTGGGGAGGCTTTTATTTTAGCACCACGATGGGCTCATCATTTATTTTCACAGCAAAGTCGTTTTCAGGGTAAAATGGAAATGTTTCCCGTGGGTGGTTTTAAAAAAGGAAAGCCTAACAGAGATTAAAAATAGGACTGCTGGCTAACTGTGGGAAACTGGCCTGTTATGTAGCATGCTGCAGGCTACAATCAAAGAGAACCCAGGAAGATGGCACCAGGAAGGTGGGGAGAGCTGATCTCCTCCTCTGTTTTGCATTCTGGGATGGTGGGGGGCAATGAAAATAGTGCATGTAGCATCAGCACCCAGGAAAAGGAGTCTTGTGGTCTGTGAAACTTCAAGGGAGAGAGTGGGGGAAAGGGGAGCCTGTGTTGGTTAAGAAAGGAAGATGAGTGTGTCTGTGCAGGCTGGAGGGGGTCATGAAGGGGAAGGTCTGTGCTAGATTCCCTGCCACAGAGTCATAGGCTATATAACATGTATAGCATGAGCATTGTTTAGCCCTCCCAGTACTGCAGTGAATGGGCCCAGTTGGAAGATGAAGCTTGATTCTGGTGCTAAGTCTGGGCCTCCCCAGAACAAGAGCTCGAGCACTGGTATAGGGGTAAAGCTCCAGCTGCCAGCTTCACACTAACCGTTCCTTGGCTACTAACCCCTTCCACCGACAGAGCTGAGGGTCTCTGGCACGGGGGGCGGACAAGGAGTTGAACACACATGTGATGTGCACCACTGCCATTCTGAATGCTTGGCATTACCTTGCTGCCCACCCCATAGCCCCAGCCTGTCTTTGTTACCGACACATCATTGCCCAGGGCTGTGTTTGGCAGACATCTGTAAACAACTTTGGCTGACCTTCAGCCAGCTCTGATCTATTTTGGGAGCCTATAAATGATGGGGCTGGCCAGCAGTACTGCTCGCTGTGTAATTAGTGGGTTACGCAGCAACTAGTCCAGGCGCCTCCTGTTGAGATCCAAGGGATTTCCAAGCCCTGATGCCTGCCATCAGCCCTACCATTATGGCTAAGGCCCTGACATTGCTGCACATTGTCCCTCCCAAGGGATAATTCTGCATGAGTCTTCTTAGCGCCTTTAGCCCTATTTTTATGTTTTCTCCCAGTGAGGGATGAAAGCATCCACACAGCCTGGCACATGGAGGAAGGTGCTGTGTTCGTTAGGTCTAAGACACTGCACCCTCTGCAGTTTCTCCTCTGTTTCTCTCAAGAGGTTTGTTCTCCTCTGTCCACAACAAAATGGTGGCTGGCAGCATAGAAAGACTCGAGGCTTAGTGAAGGGGAAAGGGGCGTTTTGGCTGTTTCCTTGGAGGAAAGCTTTACGCATGCACAGATGTGGGTGCAGCACCTCCTCTTTGTGAACAGTGCTGTCATTGGGGCTGGAATTTCTACTGTTCTTCAGATGCAAAGTTCCAACTATGTATAGCTCTGTGTGCATCGGAAACAATCTCCTGAGATGTCTGCCCTGCCTCACAGGGCCCAGCAGCTGTTCCACTGAGGCATTTCTTAGAGTCCAGACCATTCATTTCTACACCCCCAAAGTCAAAGAGCTTGTATTTATCTCAGCACACTTGGTTCTGACTTTCACAGCATACTTGGTGACAACTGGCTCACCACCTGCCAGCAAGCAAGGTCCAAATTGGGGGTGATGTCATTCAGTGGGATGCAGATGTTCCATTTTTGACAGCAAGACTCGGGGCTAGTGAGCATCAGCCATTGACAGCGGGAGTCTTGAGATAGGCCCAAGTGTTCCAGAGAGAACTATTTACCCTTTTGAATCATCCTCCGCCCTGTCATCTTCTCCCAGATGTAGTTTATTTTTTGGAACTATATATAGTCTCTTCTCCTGATTATACATGCCTGACTATTACTGCTGCTTTCTTAGGCATGACGTGAATAGCCGGCCTCATGGTTGATTTCTTAATGTATTATTATCACTGTTTGAACTGAAGTGGGCGGGTTGATTTATCTCAAGCCTTTTAAAATTTAATTTTGGTTGAGTTTAATGACACAGCCATGCCAATGCCCCTGACTAGGCATGATTCTTAGCACCTCTTTCCATTGCAGCCCTTGGCCTCACGTACTCATTGAATGCTGATGTTCCTCAAACTGGAACTGAAGCCCTTACCTCTGTTCTAGCCATGGGGCCTTTATCTGCCTTTGGGCTAATAACTTCAAATCTGACTTATACCATACCCCTTGCTATTCTAGTCCTGGACCATTCTTGAGTAGCGATTAGTATGGATGCCTAATTAGTGTTGAGGAAATACTATGTTCACAAATGTTAGCTAACACCATCCAAGAGCAGGCAAATCAGGCATGTGCCCTTAGCTAAGCACTGTGAACAGAGGGGTTAAACCTAAAAAGCATAAATAGCATTGCTGCTTATCCAGACCTCTATGGCAGGGGTCTAGAATTAAAAATCCTGAGCAGATGGTTAGACTTTCTCCATTAATCTCAAGTACACAAGTGATAAAGTGTTTTCTTTCTACTGCATCAGCATACTGGAAGTCCTCCCAGAGTAGTTTTGTTGTGGGGGCATCTTGTCTCCCCTCTACCACCCCCTTTCTTCTGTTCTCTTAACTTGTTGTTTGGAGGGGCATATTTGCTATTGCATGGATGAATTACCAGGAGAAAAGTATCCTAGGTATTTTCTCCGAAAGTCAGAGGCACAATTTCAATAGCACCATGCAGGTTGCATAAATATCTATCTTAATTACAAGGTGCCTGGGTTGTAGCTTTCCACCTCCTGTTTGAATCAGTAAGGAGAAAGCAACTATCAAAACAACCTGAGAATGGAATTTTCCCCCTCTCTGCGGGCCATGCCCTAATCTTCCATTTCCAAATGTGCTGATGCTCTGGCTCCCTTTGTTCTTTGGCAAGCTCCTGCTTCTCCCATAGGTGACATCTCCCCTCTAAATGTTCTTTTTGACCACTGCCGTTCCTGTCAGGGTGCAATTTAAATTTTTTCTATGGATCTACTAAACTCTAATCTGAGCTTGGATAATTGTCAGCCCTTTGGGTAAGAGAGCACATAGAAAACAACAAGCATCCAGGGAACACCCCCCTTCCTGGTGCTTTGCTTCTAATGAAGGAGAGGCATTCTGTGCAACGGAAGAGGACTAAAGAGAGAGAGCTGGGAAAGCAGGATTTGCTGAGTGCATCTCAGAGCAGATCATCCCTTGCAAACTTATTCCTGGTAAAATTCCACTGGTTTCAGTCAAGGTTCTTTGGGTAAATCTGATATCTTTTGTTAGACAAACTAAATAGTTTGAAAAATTTTTCTTGGCAGGCTTTTGGGGTTAAAAACCCTTTGTCAGTCTGAGGAAGCATCTGCAGTTGGTGTGTGCTTTTCCTGGATGGAATGAATAGTAAAATAGCTTCTTTACTATTCATTCCATCCAGGAAGAGCACACACCAACTACAGACGCTTTTTTAGCCTGATGAAGGGTTTTTAAGCCTGAAAGCTTGCTAAGAAAAAACTGTCCAACTATTTAGTTGATCTAATAAAAGATACAAGATTTATCCAAAGAACTTGTCTGCCTATATCCTTAGACCAACACTATGTACTTAGTACAACCTACACCACTGATTTCAGTCAACTTCTTCCAAAATTAAATTTGACTCCACGTGTCTCTCTTCTCTTCTCTTTTCTTCTCTCTCTTTCCTTTTCCACTCCCCCCTTCTCTGCCTATGAGAAATCTGAGCTCTGCTCTGCTGACCAAAAAATAGGGTAGGTTGGACTCTCAGCATGAAGAGCAGAGGGATGATCATTTGGGTTTGTCCACAATGGGATTTATGTCCCTGCAACAGGAGAGGTTTAGAACATCAAGAACAGCCCAGCCTAGACCAACGACGTGTAGAACAAATACCCAGGTAAGCAACAGGGGCCCGGGTAGTACTGGGATTAGGGGGGCAGTGCATGCATCTTCAGGAGGCCTCAAATGCCTCTACACTAATGTTCGTAGTATGGGCTTGGTCTTCAGGTCCGCACTGTTCAACATTTCCATCAGTGACTTGGACGAGGTAAAAAGCACCCTGTTCAGATTCGCAGATGACAAAAAGATATGGGGAGAAGTGAGCACACTAGAAGGGAGGAATAGGCTGCAATTGGACCTGGACAGGTTACAGGGGTGGGAGGATGAGAACAGGATGGGTTTCAACACTGACAAGTGCAGAGTGATGCACCTGGGGAGGAAGAACCAGCACCATACCTACAGACTGGGAACTCCCTTCTCGTCAGCGCAGAGGCAGAAAAGGATCTTGGAGTCATCACTGATGCCCAGATGAACATGGGCTGGCAGTGTGGGGATGCGGTCAGGACGGCCAACCATACCTTGTCATGCATCCACAGATGCATGTCGAGCAGGTCCAAAGAGGTGATCCTCCCCCTCCATGCGGCACTGGTCAGACCGCAGCTGGAGTATTGCGTCCAGTTCTGGGCACCGCACTTCAGGAGGGATGCGGACAACATGGAGAGGGTCCAGAGGAGGCCACCCGCATGATCAAGGGGCAGCAGGGCAGGCCCTATGAGGACAGGCTGCGGGACCTGAACCTGTTCAGCCTCCACAAGAGAAGGCTGAGGGGGGATCTAGTGGCCTGTTACAAACTAGTCAGAGGGGACCAGCAGGCATTGGGGGAGTCCCTGTTCCCCTGAACACTACCAGGAGTGACTAGAAATAACGGTCACAAGCTGGCAGAGGGTAGGTTCAGACTGGACATCGGGAGGCGCGACTTCACTGTCAGGGCGGCTAGGATCTGGAACCAACTTCCAAGAGAAGTGGTGCTGGCTCCTACCCTGGGGGTCTTTAAGAGGAGGCTGGATGAACACCTTGCCAGGGTCGTTTGACCCCGGTACTCTTTCCTGCCATGGCAGGGGGTCGGACTTGGTGATCTGCTCAGGTCCCTTCCGACCCTACCAACTATGTACTATGTGTCTATGTATTAATCAGAGAAGGAAATGCTTGGCTACCTCACACCCTGCGGATGCCCTTCTTGGGCTGTAGAGCCGAAGCTCAACAGGTTATAACCACTGGGGAAGGGAAGGGATGGGACATCTTGTCTACCTTGAGCCGGGCTGGTTGTTAAAGTATTTCTGACCGATTGAGACCTGCCCCTCCAAGCACCCATGGTTCTATTCCAAACTGACTGGCTCCCTGGCTCCTTTGTTATGCCACAAAGTAAGGGTCTGTCAGGTCCTTTAGGACATCTTGTATTGGGTACTATCCCTCTACCTTCATTCTAGGCTGTCTTTCCTTCCCTCTAGTCTAGTACTTGACACACCCTCCGCACATCTTCTAATCTGGGTAGATCATCATCATTTAATAACATAGCTGGCTCAAATTGTTGTGTGTTCATCCCCAACATGATTCCTACACTGTTATTAATCCTGAGATCTAACCAGGCCCCTTCTCTAGCTAAGGCCTAAGTCAGTATATGGCTCTCTTCTTATGATCAGAGCTGTACCTTGTCATTTTGAAGCATGGACTCCTGGTAACCTGTTTGGCCTTCCTGCCTTCCAGCTCTCTATGCGATACAGCAACCCAGAGAGCACTCAGCACCAGAAAATGGGGGTTCGGTGTATGCTAAAAGCAGTCTTCCCACTAGGCGATAGGTGTCTAGAATGCCTTGAAACAGAATGAGGTAGTGTGGTACGGTGCAGGCACAAACCCTCATATGGCTGTATTGTCAAAGAAGCTGTTTGTTGTAGCACCATGCACTGTCCTATTTAGAGTATAAATGGGTGATTTAAAAACATCTTTCCCCCCCACTAAAAATCCCTTCAGATGAGGCTCCCCTCTGTAATCTCTGCAGGCCACAAGGTCACACTTAAATCTGGCATCTTGGGCCCCAGTGCAACCAAAAGTATTTATACCTGCACTGTACATTTCCTAATGATTCATTTAACATGGTAAGCTGTGCCATTTCCCACTAGGGACAGCAGCCTGCTTCTTCCGTGCAGTCTGCTCGCCACACACCCTTGACAAATCCTGGTATTGATCAAGGGACAGATTTTCAAAGGTATTTGGGCACCTAAAGATGCAGAGAGGCCCCTAGAGAGCTACAAAAACGTCTTGGCAAGGCTCTTAGGCACCTACTTTGCAGTCCCATCATGTCCTGGGCACTCCGCACCTACCCATGCCCCGTGGATCTGTCAGTGAGGTTCTTGGGGTGTTACTCTGCAGTCACTCTCAAAGCCTCTGTCTCCACTTGGACCTTGCCAGCATGTTTCTGGGTGTTGGGTGTGCCTGGAGGATGGGGGGAACTGGCATGCTCAGTAGTGTCCCAGCCAGGAAGCACTGCCCTCATGGAAGACATACATTCAGCCCCATTGAATTCAATAGGAGGTAGATGTGAAATCTGTTGCTGTGCCTTTGTTAGTCCTAGTCTGTGCTGGGAGGCTGTGGGAAATGTGGCCCTAGGTGCTCTGCTAAATCCTCAGTCTTCCAGCTGGTTAGAGGCAGGTCTGGAGTTTACTTGGAGGCCTCTTCTGACCGAGGGACTCTTTGAGCGCAGTGTTTGCAGAGAGGCCTTGGGATGCCGAAGCATCTCCGGTTCCCTGTTTGCACTGACTTATGGGAAGTGGATGCAACTCAAATGTCTGTTCTTATGGTGAATGTCAGTAAATGTCAGCTGGGTTTCAGTATGGGCACGGCCCCTGACTCAGCCTGCTCAGGGGAAAGTCCCTAGATCTGTTTGTGCTTCTCAGCTCAAACATAAAAAGCAGAACTTCCTCGGGAGACCAGTTTTGCTTTACCACGTGACAGAGGAGAGAGGCCCCAGACAGAGTGAGCACGGAGGATTCAGGAGTGAGTGGGAGTTCAGTATAAAGGGCAGCAGGCTTCTGAATTTATCCTCACAGTCTGAGAGTCCAGGAGATCTGTTAAATAAACCAACAAGTAAAAAACCCTTAGCTTCTAGATAAAAAATGCTGATTCTCACTTCAGTTACATTAATATCAATCAGGTTAACTCCACTGATGAAGCCAGTGTAAACCAGAATCAGGCCCCAAACCTAGTACCCAGTCGCAGAGTAAAAACCTCAGTGTGGCTGTGGAGGTCAAAGACCAGCAGCAGATTAGTCATGGGGTAGAAGGAACGAGGTCTCAGTTTACTGCACAGAAAGCAGAACATGCAAACAAGAGTCGTATATTAGCACCCACGGTTTTTCTCTAGTGGTCCTCAGAGCTCAGCTACAGCAGGTTGTGGCCTGAGCTACTGAACTGCTAGAGAAGGAGCAAAATGAATTACTGGAACAGCCTGACCTACCTCAAAACAGACTCCCTTGGTCTTCCAGTTCCCAGTTCAGGAAACCAATCTTACAAGAGAAGTGGATAATGGTAAAATGAACATCCTGAGATAAGATCCACCTTCTGGCAGAAAGAAAAGAATATCACTTCTTGATCCAATAGGTGAGTTTAAAGGGGCAATACTTGAGGGGGTGAGCATGGCTCTTAGGGTGGCTGCTGCTCTCCAAGTAGTTGAATGCTGGACTATTTCCCACAGCTCTTCCCACTAGTTCAAGGACAAATTTATAGTCATTGGAGCCTGTTGTACTTGGGTCTCTTAGCTTGAAGCGCCTGTTACCAAATGTTATTCTCCATGTGATCCTTAAAAACTAATCAAGTCACCCTTTAACCTTCTTGTTGATACCCTAAATAGGTTGAGCCTTTGGAGCCTCTAGCTATAAGCCATGTTTTCCAAGACATTATCTGGGCTGGAGGGGATTATTTAAACTAGGAGCTGAAGGAAAGCCAGCAGGGGAGACAAAGCCATCTGCTTTGCATGCCAGTAAAACAAATCTCTCTCTGTATCCAGTGCAGGATAGTTTCATAGTTTCTAGGGTCGGAAGGGACCTGAGGATCTAGTCCGACCCCCCGCCATGGCAGGAAAGAATACTGGGGTCAAATGACCCCAGCAAGATGTGCATCTAACCTCCTCTTAAACACCCCCAGGGCAGGAGCCTGCACCACTTCTCTTGGAAGCTGGTTCCAGACCCTAGCCGCCCTGACTGTGAAGTAGCACCTCCTGATATCTAACCTAAACCTACCCTCTGCCAGCTTGTGACCATTATTCCTGGTCACTCCTGGCATTGCTCGGGGAAACAGTGACTTCCCCAATGCCTGCTGGTCCCCTCTGACTAGTTTATAACAGGCCACAAGATCCTCCCCCTGGGCCTTCTCTTTTGGAGGCTGAACAGGTTCAGGTCCCGCAGCCTGTCCTCATGGGGCCTGCCCTGCTGTCCCCTGATCATATGAGTGGCCTCCTCTGGACCCTCTCCATGCTGTCGACATCCCTCTTGAAGTGTGGTGCCCAGAACTGGACGCAATACTCCAGCTGCGGCCTGACCAGTGCCGCATAGAGGGGGAGGATCACCTCCTTGGACCTGCTCGAGATGCATCTGTAGATGCATGCCAAGGTGCGGCTGGCCTTCCCGACTGCCTCTCCACACTGCTGGCCCATGTTCATCTTGGAGTCAGTGATGACCCCCAGATCCCTTTCTGCCTCCGTGCTGACAAGAGGGGAGTTCCCCAACCTGTAGGTATGGTGCCGGTTGTTCCTCCCGAGGTGCATCACCTTGCACTTGTCTGTGTTGAAGCCCATCCTATTCTCGTCCACCCACCCTTGTAACCTGTCTAGGTCTGATTGTAGCCTGTTGCATCCTTCCAATGTGCCCACATCCCCCCCAAATTTGAACAGGGTGCTTTTTACCCCCTCATCCAAATCGCTGATGAAGATGTTGACCAGTGCGGGCCTGAGGACCGAGCCCTGGGGGACCCCACTGCCCACGTCCTTCCAGGTTGAGAAGGACCCATCCACTACCACCCTCTGGGTGCGGCCCACCAACCAGTTGGCGACCCATTTGACTGTGTGGGTGTCTACACCACAGCCCCCCAGTTTATTAATGAGAACAGGGTGAGAGACAGTGTCAAAAGCCTTCCGGAAGTCCAGGAAGATTATATCCACTGCTACCCCTGCGTCTAATGATCTGGTCATCTGATCGTAAAAGGCCACCAGGTTGGTCTGACAGGACCTGCCACTGATAAACCCATGTTGGTTGCCCCTAAGCATGTAGTCCCCTGGTGGCTCCTCCTGGATGTGTGCCAGCATAATTTTCTCGAACAGCTTGCCTAGGATCGAGGTGAGACTAACCGGCCTATAGTTTCCCGGGTCCTCCTTCCTGCCTTTTTTGAAGATGGAGACCACGTTGGCCCTCTTCCAGTCCTCCGGTACCTCACCAGAGCACCACGAGCACTCGTAAAGCCGTGCCAGGGGACTTGCAATGACCTCGGCCAGTTCCTTTAGAACTCTAGGGTGGAGATCATCCGGGCCGGCTGACCTGAATACGTCCAACCTCTCCAGAAGCTCCCTAACTAAATCCTCGCTAACCCGTGGCCCAGGTGTGCCTCCCCCAGGGCCCGAGGGGGGCCCAGCAAGGATAGGTCAGAAACTACAACAGAGGAAGGGCAGGTTACATCAGAGGCAGATAATGCTGGGAAAGTAACAGTGTCAGATAAAGGAGTGCAAGAAAAAATAGACCTGTAGCCTACATATAATTGTATGTATATTGCCGAGAGAGATGTCAATGTAAAAATAGGTGAAGTAGAATGTTTGGCAATGGCCAAGGGCATTGGCATATTAGTCAGTACTGAAACATGCCTTTGTGACATAAGAGTCCTGTCAAACACAGTAAAATGACAAACATCACTTGGCTATGATAAGAAGACAATTGTGTAGCAACAGAGCTGGGCTCTGGGCAAAAATAGCTGTGTGGGACTATAGGTGAGGAGGAAAGTGACTAGCAGAGCTGAGAGCAGGCCCTTGACTATCAAGAGTTTAAACTCATAAGCCTTAGGCATTGATGGTGACATGGTACTTGGTACCAGATGGCCAGACCTAGCACAGTGAAGCACAGGCTTGCCATGCCTTGGAGTGACCAACTGTGACTACATTCTCTTGCCCATTCCTGCTATTTTACACTTGCAGTGAAACGTAGTCATTCACCTTTTGAATCCCAGACTGACCTGACCTGAAACTGTCAAGACATGAATTACCAGATGGCTGAGCATGTGTTCTCCTTCCTGAAGATTGTGCCACTGTCTTGCTGCAGTGTGAGCCCAGTTGGTACCATTGCTGGAGTCTCACAGACCATTACAGAGGAGGGCTCTGCTCCCTCTTCTCATGCCTGTCTACTTTCCTCCTTCCCCACCATCCTGTTCTTCTCTTTCTTCCCTTTCTTTTCCTTCTGCTCTTGTCCTGCCCTCCTTGCTCAAATAGAAAAGGCACAGTAAAAAGCCCTAAGAAAGATAAGATTCCTCACTATGGCTTTCAACGCTCACACTGGGTGTTGTCCAGCATTTGTTGGTTCCTTGGGGGGCACACCTGCTGAACGGTGCAAAATTCTGGACTGTAGCCTAGAGACTCAGGGTTAGAAGCTGCATTGGGCTGGCTTCTTCAACTGTAATTGCTCTCCCATTTTCCATCTGTTTTTTTCTAATTCTCAAAGTTTAATAGGCTTGACCTGAAATGTGGATGATGGGGTTGGGGGCGCTATGGGGAATAGTTTGTATCAAAATTAAGACATTTATTGCACAAATTTCTTCTGTTGGTGAAAGGGGCTGATTTGGATTAATAGATATTTAAAGTGAAAAGGGTCTGTTATAACCACCTGGTCTGAGCTGTAGCAAAACATACACCGTAGAACTTCACTTAGTGTTTTTGCATCTTTTGGTAAATTGTTTCAGGTATTAACCTCAACTATTAACATGACATTTTCTAACTTCTGGCCACTGGATTTTGTTATGCCTTTGTTTACTAGGCAAAAGAGGTCTTGAGGTTATCAGACCTTTTCTTTCTGCTTAGCTGCAGGTACATTGTGATCAACTGACTGTTTACATTTTTGTGCAGTGTTGTAAATAGGTCAAAGTTAAGTCCGTGAATAAGGCTTCTTTTCCAGACCACTGTTCATTCTTATAACTTTGAAGACACTGACCAAACCCCAAAGAATACTTGAACTGTGAAGATGCTGAGAGAGGGAACTGCACATAGCTTGCTTGTTTTGCCTATAGCATTGTATCTTTGGTTTGTGAGTAGTGTTAAGAAATCCTCTGCAAAGTCTGTGTCTTGCTTCAGCTGTCCTGGATTAAACAATAAACAGGATACCCACTCTGGGATGGTAATGGGTCAGCAACAAAGGTGTCTTGTGGCAGAGGCACATTCATTTGGAGCAGCCTTAAGCAATTGGGCCTGTGACAGGAGTATCAATATTGGAGCCTTTCTGGGAGTGGCTCTGCCCTCCTGTAATGGGCCAACCGCCTGCTTACTCGCCTGCCACGCCTTGATCTTACTTGATTAGAAAATGGTTGTAATCAGCGGGAGGCTGCCCATTTTTCCGTGCCCCGGTGACACGGGGGCGCTACCTGCGGCTCCTTTTCCTCCCCTACACCGCAGCCCAAGCCTCGCAGATGGAGTTGACTTGGTTTGACCTGGGCCTTGTTATGTTCTGGCCCTCCTCTTTATTTCTGGGGCTCCTCACTGCCCCCTCTCTTGCTCACTCTGGGGCTCCTCGCTGCCCCCTCTCTCGGGGCTCCTCACCGCTCCCTTCTCTCTCGGGGCTCCTCGCCACCCCCTTCTCTCTCGGGGGTTCTCGCCGCCCCCCTAGCTCCGGGGCTGGGGCCAATGTGCCCCCAAACAAAGCTGCACCCTCTCTGGTGCCACGCTACTGTGGAGCTCCTATGAGGCCTCCTCCACCCCAATAGCCTCGCCCGGTCCTCCGGTCAAAACAGTAAACATAAAACTTAAAGCCCTTGGGCTACAACATAAAAACTAGACCATCCGGTCAAACAAAAATCTACTCCCTATTAGAGAGTGAGGGAGTGGGGGGAAGGAGGGCTCCCCAACCTCAGCAGTGATCAGGGGATGCTCTCACTGCCAGAGTCCTCCCCTCTGTCTGTCCGAGCTAAGTCCCTACTCCCACGGCTGCTGGAGAGGGACTGCCCTCCTGGCCTCCTACCTGGGCTTAAGAAGGGATAAGCCCTGCCCCTTCCTGGTCAGCTGGTTTTACCAGTTGCTCTGGCGACTAGCACCTGTGCAGCCCTGGTGACTGGCAGCTGAGCCTCCCCCTTTCTGCCACTAGGGGTCTCCCCAGAGCAGTCTCCACTCTCAGGCGCAGGGCACCTGAGTGCACTGCGGCAGGGCCATAGGGTAACAGTCCCTAAAAATAACACCCAGAGGGTCTCTGCTCAGGACACCAGAGCCAGAGACTGATGGGAAGCTGCCCAGATGCAGGACAGCTTAAAAGCTCAGACAGATATAGACACATTGGCAAATTGTCAGTACCTGTGTTAAAGTGTGGACACCTGAACTGGGCACAGTATCCCAGCAGTCATTTTGCATTGTTATGTACAACCCCCATGGATTGAATCCTCTGTTCAGTCCCACTGTAAGACAGTCCAAACAAGGGAGGGTGAACCTAAATCAATCAGCTGTGACTCTTTGAGTAAGACTCTATGTAGCATGCTAGATCCAAACTCTGTAGGAAAGCCCTTGGATACTGCAATGACTTTGTGCAGTAGATTGGAAATACTGCAGAAACTTTCTTTACATTCTGAATTGGAAAATTATCATTTAATTATATATAAACAAGAATGATCATTCAGCACAGTTATGCATTATGTTAAATATATTTTATGCTGTCCATATGTCTCAGTGATGTGCATATTTTTGCATTAGCACCTGACTGTATTGGATTGTTTTCAGGTAGCAGCTGGAGGTATTTATTTGGCAGCCAGAAAGGGGCAGTTGAGTCTTTGGGCTCCTGGGAAGGCAGCTGGGGAATTATGTGAAATAAGCAGCATGTTTTAACTAAAGCGTTTCAATAGTGAAATAGCCAGCAAAGTTGACCGTGTTACCTGTTAGGTTTAAATCTGAACAATGCCACTAAGATGAATGTCAGAATTATTGTTTCAGTCTCTTTGCAGGCATAATACCAGGTCTTCTGGAGTGGCTTTGCCACTATGACTGGAAACATAATAGTTTTGAAATGAAGGATGAGATTCTGGATCTCAGTCCAGTGGTAAGGGGTCTACAAGAATTGCAAGGTTGGCCTTTCCTGTAAAGGCGAGTTAAGTACACATTCTGTGAGTTAACTGTTGGCCCCTTTGCTAAGATAGCCAGGGAAGGTTTATGCTGCTGCATTTCTTTCCTTTCTTCTTTCCTTCTTTCTTTCTTTTAGAAAAAGTTATCGTTGTACGTAAGTTATATAGCCATGAGTTTCTTACACTGCAGTTATGATGAGGCCTAGAACTGAAGTCTTTCAACGCAGGCTGGACAGACTGGAGAGCTGGGCAGACCAAAACCAGATGAAGTTTAACGCTCAGAAGTATAATGTGCTCCATCTGGGGGCAAACAATCCCCAACATACCTACAGGCTTGGTGGTGACAATTTGACTTGCACCACAGCCAGAAGGGACCTAGGGGTAATGATCAACTATCGCATGAACATGAGCCAGCAGTGTGATGCTGTGGCCAGCAGGGCAAACAACATGCTGGGATGCATTAACGGTTGTATCTCATGCAACACTAAGGAAGTGATACTCCCACTGTACTCTGCACTGGTGAGACTGCAGCTGGAGTACTACGTCCAGTTCTGGGTGCCGCACTTCAACAAGGACATGAAAAAACTTGAGAGGGTCCAGAGAAGAGCCACCCAAATGATCAGAGACTTGCAAGACAAGCCATATGAGGAGAGGCTGAGGGACTTGAGAAGGCTGAACGGGGACTAGGTAGCAGCTTACTGCTATATCAGAGGAGTACATCAAGAACTCAGTGAACAACTGTTCACCAGGGCACGCCTGGGGAAGACCTGGAGCAATGGATACAAACTCCTAGAAAGCCGCTTCAGACTCAATTCCAGAAAAAAACTCCTTCACAGTTAGGGTGTCCAGACTGTGGAAGAAACTTCCTCCAGAGGTGGTGCAGTCACCTACCCTGGAAATCTTCAAAAGGAGACTGGACAGTCACCTTGCTGGGGTCACTTGACCCCAGTTGACTTTTCCTGCCTAGGGTAGGGGGGCTGGATCCAATGATCTACAAGGTCTCTTTCAGCCCCTAACAATCTGTGAATCTATGAAACACAAAAGCAAATCCCCTACCACAGGAAGTAAAGGAGTAGCTTGTTAAATGCAAGCAAGCAACATGGACTGCTTGTACATGCCACAGGGGCTTATTTTGGTTTAATTCTCCCTAAATTGAAGTGGTGGGTTTTTAAAAACCCTGCTTCAGTTTAAACCAAGGTAAACCCCTGTGGCATGTACACAGGGGTCAGGGACCAATCCTTACCTGCCTCTCCAGCAGCAGAGGGGGAGGGGGAGCTGCTGGTGGGCCAAGCGGTCCAAGCTGGGCAGGGGCGGGGGGGCAGGGGGGGGTTGGCAGTGCTTCCCTCTATGGTGGCAGCACCACCCCTCAGACGGCACCCACTCACAGGCACCTGGCCCAGACAGTCCCGGGGGGCACCGCAGCCACAGAGGGAAGCACTGGGCCCCTGCACAGCTCAGGCAGGCATGCAGGTTCTGGGGAGAAAAAATAAAAAAGATCAGGCTCTCTGCTTTTTTTTTCCTCTTCAAGGAAGCCTGCCTGCACAGCCCCTGAGCTGCACGGGGCCCAGTGCTTCCCTCCATGGCTACTAAGGCCGTGTGTAGACAAATGAGGGGCATGTGTACACAATACTTCAAAGCGGGCTAAATACTTTAGCATCACTTTAATGGTGCCTCGGCAGCACATTGCGCATTAATTCCAGATGCTGTAGGAAATTCGGCAGCATAATGCACATTAAATGACAGCAAAGTAAAACTCCTTTAAAAGAGTGTAGCAACTGCAATGCCCACAGAGTCTTAATTGCACAAAAATGGTGACTTGGAAAGGATTTGGAGCGATATAAAAGAGCTTATGTCAGGTTTTATGCTTCTTTTTGATTGACTGAAGAAGTTTAATGGGTTTTGAGGCATTCTCTTCTTGCTTGGTTTTGGCTAGGAACTGCAAAGAATTCATTTAATTAGTTCTCTGGTCACCCTAGAGTTCCTGAAGTGGAAAAGATGTGCATTTTTATGTAAAAAGTGAAAGAAGGAAAACCCCAATATTTTTTCCCAGGGATTCTCTGTTAATCTTAAAGAAGCAACAAAGAGCAAGAGGCCATTTCTTATCTTTTGCAGAGCACCCTTTGGCTATGAGTCTGCCCCTGAGAGATCCTAACTGGTGCAAAAGACTTCTTAGGTAGTCTTCTCTACTGATCTATGAAGCCAGATTATCCTGTTCCCTCTTCTCATACGTATTCCATGGATTCCTCTCATGTTGGTGCTTTCCTAAGTAGTGAGTGGCCTAAAGAGCAGCTTCTGAGAAAGTTGCCTTTTGCCCCCTGACAAAAGCAGCTGAAGGTAAACCAGGGAAGAAAATGAGCAGCTTAGCCAGTCCGTAGGAGTGAAGCAGCCTCAAGGTGCCAAGTACAGCAGGCTTAGTGGATGGATGCACACACACGATATGCTAGAGACACTGTCTGCTTGCCAGTGGCATAAGCTGATGCTGTTATCCTGGACTGATGATGCACTGCTGTGCGTCAACAACTCACACCAGTGTGGCATTATGGCATGTGATATAGCAGTCCCAATGCCACACCTCATCATTGTGTAGTTTTATTTTTATTGTTTCAAGGGCCAAATCAGGTCCAAATTCTACTGGGCAAAGCCTAGTAGTGAAGTTCTAAATTTCACCTGAGCAGAGCTCAATCATTCAAGTCTGTGTGTGTGGCTCTTCCACTGGGCAAGTATCCTCCCTCCTGGACCCCCATCAGTCTTGGGCTTCAGATACTCCCCAAATCCATGGCAGGCATCCTATGTGCAAGCTCCAAGCCCAGAGGCCTTGGGGTTCAGATGTCCCTTAGTCTTGCTTGCTCCTAGTGAAAAGGCCAAGGAGTAATGAATTCAGTCCCCAGTTGCCACAGAACTGTGCAGTTGAGTTTCCCGCGTTCGAGGAAACTCATAGGGGTCAGGGCCGGATTAACACATAGGCAAATTAGGCACGTACCAAGGGCCTTAAGTAAAGAATGGTCCCAGTTGTGCTTATTTTACATATTATAATTATTTAGTGAAAAAAGTAATATAAAGATATAGTATTAAGTAGGGGCCCTTGAGTTTGTTTGCCTAGGGCCCACTAAAGGGTTAATTTGGCCTTGACAGGGGTCAGCCTGCCCAGAGTGCTAGGATCTAGCCTCACCCCGGGAGTACCACGTTCTTGATTATGGTATTTCCCATGCACCTCATCATTGGTTGCACGATACCATGCACTGCCCATCAAAGATAGTATGAAGCAGGATTTTGTGTAAGAGGCTGTATCTATCACAGAGGAGGAGTACAGAAATTGTCTCTTCAGGGTAATGAGCATATTAAACAGTAATGATTCTTTATCCTCCTTTACAGCTTTCCACTAAGGAGCTCCATATGGTTTAACAATATTAATTAAATAAGTCTCTTGTCTCATTTCTGAGGAAACCCAATGTGAGCTCTTCTCCACCTGGCTCAGGCTCAGTATAATAATGTAGGTACGTGCCAGTTGCTTGGCCCTTCCCTTGCTGTCACAACATGATTTCTCCAAGACACGTGGACTCAAATGCTGCAACCTGTGAGACTGCATGAGCTTTCTCATTAACCTTGGCCCAGATGCAGTGAGGGTAATTTGGTATAGGCAATCTCTATACCAATTGCCTATATCAAAGATTCCTGCTGTAACTCTTAGAACTGGGGAGAGAAATCCCCAGAGATGGTATGGAAATAACCTGTGTAGCTCTACTGACCTGCTGATAAGTTAATTCTAACAGATCAGCTGTGCTTGCTACCACTCTGACCTGTGTCTTACTGAATGCATATCCCTGCTTCCATCAGCACAGGTATTTTTCTGTCAGGACAGGATGTGGGTTTGCCCTACCTTTGATCAGGAGCTGAATATTCGTTCCTGGGTCAGTAACAACCTGTAGCAAGCTCATCCCTGCACAGAGCTTTCTTCTTAGAGGCTGAATATAAATGCAAATAAACTACTTTTGGTAACTGGCAGGGCTTGAATTGTTCATGATTACCACTTTGGCTTCAACAATAGAGAAGGGATCATCTGAGAGCTTGCTCCTAAACAGTAGGCCAGATCCCTAACGGGTAAAAAAAATTGGTGTCATTCGTTGGAGCTGGCCATACTGTTAAATCCTGGGTTTGGTTTTGCTGAGCCCTAAATTAGTATCTGTTTTATTCCTCATGTACATATAATCCTTATCTTCCCTGTGTTCTTGTTCCCTTGGGGTGTTCTTTGAGCTTTCTCTGGTTGGTGTCTTTGTGCATCCCTTTTCCTCCCAAGATGTATGATCGATTTCGGAATATGCATTTTGTAGCACGTGGTTTACAGCCTGCTCTCTGACGGTCATTCTGATGTGATGGTGGAACCTGGAATCCATTGTTCACACATTTGCTGCCAGCTCAATCCTTCCACTCTCCAGCATTCCCCATGCCCTAATTTTGGCAGGGTTCTCAGTGCTGAGCCACCCTAGTGACAAGTAGTTTAGGAATGGAAAGCCGGATGGAGAGATTCCTCCTGGCTTTTAGCAGAAAGGTGATATGTTCCATTTGTACGGTGACTTGAGAGGGAGGAATTTAATAAAGAATTTGTTTGTAAACACTTCAGCCCTGATTCTGAACCATGCCCTGGAGGAGAGGAAGCTGGAAGGAGAAGAGGAGGAAGTTATCTTTATTCCATCTTTGTATCTCTGGGATTGTGGAGGCTGATTCAATGTCCAGCATAAATTATGGCAGCTCTAGGGCAGTTCTAATTTATGGCTGGACAGGAACAGTCCTCGAAGGACCCCATTTAGTAGTCTAGGAGAGCCAGAAAGCAGAGCTATGCTACTATAGGGCGCTGACAGATGTACAGCTCCCTGCTCTAACTCATGGCACTTCACAAAAAGTGCCATCAGTTAGAGTGAGCTCCCCACCAACCCAACAGACATTTGCTATTGGGTTGCGGGGTAGGGGATCGAGCTATACTTTGGAGCTGAACCACTGGAGAGAGACTGCCTGCCTGCAGGCTTTCTCCCCTAGCCCAGTGTTGCCTGCAGGATGGGAGGGGGAAGAAGGGAGGGGAGGGAGCTCCAGGCTGGGGTTTGCCTAGCCTGAGCAGGAGGGAGAGGAAGCTGGGAGGAGGCTGAAAAGTGAGGGGGGCTCCAATTCACCAGCCTACCCTCCAGCTCAGGCTGGGCAAACACAAGCCCTCCTCCCCTGTCCCATCCTGCAGACAGCACCAGGGGCAGGGCTGAGCTGTATCAGGCCAGCCCCAATCTAACGGAGGCAGTAACATGAGTTAACGATAGCACTCTGCTTTGGAACACCTTCATCTGAACCCTCATTCCATAAGGATTAATTTGTCACACAATCGGCACTTTTAAAGTGCTCTGCAACCATGCACTTCTGTCAGGACATGGCTATAGAGTGCTTTCAGAGAGCCAATTGCACAACAAATGTCACTTCTTTCAGTGCCCATAGTGTTTTTTACATCCCTAGGACAGTCTTGGACTCAAGTGGAGATGGCAGAGGGACATGATGGCAGTACCCCACGGGGAAATTCTGTTGTGCTAGAGGAATTTCCAGATGAGAAGATTTATTTGCTGAAGGCCATCATCGGGGCACCTATTTCCCAATTTCTATTACTTTTCTCTATAATTAGTTATAGACATGGTTATAACAGGATAATAGTGGGGGGCAGGGAGAAGGAGAGACAGAGGACAAAACTGACTACAGATTAAAACATTTCCAAAGGGGCCCCTGCAGGGTTATGTAACTGACTGTAACAGTATTACAGGAACCAAAGAGGAATTTGAAATGCTCTCAGAATAACAGGCATCTGCTAGGCCTACAGTGAAGATCCACCCCCTGCCCTGACTCTTGACTAGGAAATTGTATCAGTTACACTTTACGAGTAGTGCTAAAACTCTCCTGACGTGAAGAATGAGGCCATGAGTTAGTGACCGACAGGATTTCCAAGCATGTAGACAGAGCTGTTGATGAGAATCTACAGCCAGCACTCAGGACTGATTAGAGCTATTGCTAGAAAAGTACTGGCGTTGGGGAGCTCTAAATACCTCCAGCACAAAATAGCCTCCAAAAATAATACACAGCATCTTCTCAAAGAGGCACGATGCAAATCCGTCCCTTCATCACCTGGCTGTCCTTGCTGTCTCACAACCAAAACAAACTTTAGGCATGTCCATTTGGAACACAAAGTGCCAAGGCCCAAAAACCAGACTCTGCCACTAGACTGGAAATAATTCCTTTTCTATAGGAGCAATTACACCTTTCACTGGCTGGGGTTCTGTAGGCTGACATACAACCTCTTCTTCCACAAAGCCTGGTCCTTTTGAGCTATTGTGTTCTACTTTCACTCACTATAGTCATTGCTCCACAGAGTGTTACATATGAATAATGCCAACAGTAATTAGTGCTTTTATCAGAACCTGTTCTTCGAGGACCTCAAAACACTTCATGAACCTTGCAGGACTCTAGAGAAGTAGGTTGGCCTCAAATCTTTTTAAAGAGAAGTAATAAAGGCAGAGAAGATCAATTAACTTGCCCTGTGTTACAGAGCAAGGCAATTGAAAGGCTATGTAGCCTGAATCACAGTTCTCTGCTCTCACAACTGGAAAGCATTCCCTCCTTTCATGTACTGACATTATCATGATGCTCCTTGTTTGTTCATACATCTGTTCTGTTTGTGAACAAGTACAGCTTTGTTCTTATATTGGGTGATTTATAACACTGTCTTCATTATAGTAGTGCAGCTCCATTGAGCCCATGTCTGGATATTTACAGCCAATGTCTGTTTACAAGGCAGCCTACTCTGTCTAGTTACATAAGACAAGCAGCATTGCACTAAAAATAGCAAGAGGAAGAAACTCTGAAGCTGGAGGCACTGCAGAGAAGAGACAGATATACAGATGAAACACAAGAGCTGACTTTCTCTGATCAAGATGACTTCCAGCCTGTTGGCATTGCCCTGAGCTTGGGCATCAACACAGAAAGAAATGGACTGATAGCATCTTTGGGCATTTGTCTTCCTGGGGTAGCAGGGACCTCCTACCTGCAAAAAGAGTCCTACTCATGCAAGTCACTCTCAAACTCTGCCAGCTGATACATGGACCAGCTGCCATGCTAGTCCACTTGCTTAGCTAACAAGGTTTGGATAGGGAAGTGCCATGTGACTGGCCAAAAAAGGTGAGTACCGTATGTGGTGGACCAGTAGGGGGTGCTGCTGCACTGAACCACCCATCTCACTGTGACAGTCCACTTATCAAGCTCCGAGTGCCTCTCCTGGGGTGCCTCATGTCTGGCTGACCCCCTTCCTGGAGCACACCCATAGGTCTGGGGTAATCGATGCTACCACCCAGGAGTCTGGTCTGTATCCAGGCCCTGTGCCCCATGGGGTACACAGGCCTTGTAGACCTTAAGGGTGCATGACCCACTGCAAGAACTTGGGGTACATCCTTTAGCCTGAAGCACAAAGAGTAGCCTCCCTTAGTCAGCTGAGCATAAGGAGCTTGAAAGCATGTCCCAATCCCTCTCCCAGTGAGTCCACCATGCTTGTGATAGTGGAGAGCTTTATTGATTAAAGAGGATAGGCTTGGCGAAGGGTACAGGATAGAGAAGTATCAAAGAATAACCCAGAGCAAACCGTGTCAGCTTAGTAGCGGTTTGATATGCTTCTACATTACAGTAAGCTATATATCTAGATAAGTTCCAAGTAGTCTACTCACTTCAGCATCCTGAGAGAGAAAGAGAGTTGCAGGTGTTCCAGTTGCTGTATGCAACTTAACATGGCTGCTCCCCTCATCCTGGGGAGTCTTAGCTTTATATAGCCCCTTTGACATCACCTGCAAGACCCAATCAAGGCCCGGTGTTGTTTGATGCTGACCAATCAATTTAAAAAGCATCACTGGTCACCTAAGAGTGACATGGTCTTAATCCCCTGACCCCATGCCATGATGTCAGTGCTAACACAATAGAGAGGTTGAGTTCTCACCCTCTTACCTGAAGTCCCTCACCTCCACATAACCCAGGGCGACCAAATTGATGGAGAGGTGAAAAGACAATGGCA
This sequence comes from Crocodylus siamensis, assembly GCF_052110815.1. NCBI lineage: Eukaryota > Metazoa > Chordata > Crocodylia > Crocodylidae > Crocodylus > Crocodylus siamensis. The sequence continues at coordinate 46,784,586 of NC_143405.1, forward strand.
AGGAAAAACCTAATAGAAGAGTCTGGGAAGAAACTGGGATGGTATTCTTCCACACCATACAGTAAAGTGATGGGCTTTTTTCATGTGTACAGTTTTCTAGGCCCAGGCACTGGGAAGCATAGGATATTATTACAAGAATGCCCCATCGGGGTAGACCAACAGTGTGGAAGGAGGTATCTACTACTGGATGTCCCATATGAACCTGAAGTAAGTAGTAAGTAAGTGTATTGCATTGATAGGCACCAACAGTTACAAATATTCAGGCTTGTGTTGAGACTTTTTTGTCCTGAAAAACAGCACCTATAATCACATCTCATTAGTTCCCAGTGCAGAAGCCCATGGCCTGCAAAACAAAGCAGCGTGGAAAATTATTTATTCCCGCCTCCTTGCCTTGAGCAACACTGACATCCTCAGATGATCAGCTGGGATTGGTTCACTTTGATAGGGGTCCAACTCTTTCAAGAGTAAGCAGGATTTGTTTCTGATCCAAGCTGTCCATTCCTGAGATTCTGGCAAATTTTGGGGGTTTTTTAGTTTTGTTTTTTTTAAAGAAAGAAAACAACAGAAATTTGAAATGAGCATAGGACCTATTTTGATATGTTGAATGTGGTAATGATATGCTTCCCCTGAGGGCTAAATCAAAGGACAAAAGCATTGCTTAGCATTCTTGAGAGGTAAAGCAAAAAAAAAAAAAAAAGGAGGAAAAGCGTGTCCATTTTGAACATACATATGCATCTTCTATCCATTGAAGGCACAATGACAGGTTGATAGAGCCCTTCTGCAAAGAAACAGCAAGGTTGATCCAGTTGAGTAACTGTGTGAGAAGCTGGTTCTGTGCATGCGGGGATGTTTTTTCTCATTGGTTCAGAACATCAGTGGTCACAAACACTGTGTCTGTGATTTAGTTGGTTACCGCAGCTTTGGCTTAAATGGGGAAAACATATTGCCAGTCAATTTCTGTAGTCATGCATGGGAGTTGCACTTAATTTCTATGAACAGAGAACACAGGTTGCCCCAGGGCAAACATGACCTACATACGCTTATCCCATTTGTGATGGGAATGATAGCTGCAAGTGAATTGTCAAGAGACTCTTTTCTTGCACTAAAATTAAAATTCTGCTGGGCCAAAGTCCTCCTGTAACCTTTACAAACTCATGCCATCTCAGCCATTTCACATTTTTGCAGGGATAGATTTCTTGCTTGCTTGATTTCCTAGTTTAAGTAGGAAGAGACCAGTTTTCAGTGGAATCCCGCTCTTTACATTAGTAGCTGTTGGACTGATTTTGAAATTCAGATAAATGAACAAATGTTCAAATGTTGCTGTTGACTTGATTTATCTGAGCCGTTCTCTGTTTGAGAAATGGGTTTAAAGTCTTACAAAAAGAGGGTTCATTGTGACCCACAATGGCATATCTGTATTAATTTGGGGTTCAAAAATTCTGTGGGAATAGTTCCCTCCCATAGCATTTTGATGTATCTGCGTCTGAGTGAAACCGCATGCACTGTGGTAATATGAAAATGAAAAATATTTTTAAATGTTTAATATTAAAGTATCTCACGAAGATGGGCCAAATATGTTTGAGGCTATTGAAGAGTGAGTCATTTTGAGGTTTCAGGGCATTTGGGAAACTTGGTTGCTACAGTATTTTTTTCAGAACAGCTTTATCCAGCCCTAATTTGTTTTCTCCTGTCATCCCCATGACCGTTAACAGCTTGATGCTATCACCACTATGGCTACATTTGATATGTGTGCCCATGCACACATACATACAAACTGAGCTACAGTAATGTGATTGGGGAGTGTGGCTCCTTATCTGCAGTGTTCCCAGAGTGAATTAGTTTGTTTCTTGTGGTCTTCATTGCACACAGGTTTTTTCCCCCTGTTATTTTGCTGACAAACTGAAAACACAAAGAAAAAATATTGGAAAGGTTGCAAAGGTGTAACTATGCCCAATGAAGCAAGGTTCTTTAACTCTGCCATATGCACATAAGGGAGAGGAGATTTTTTTAAAATTTAAGTTTCACTAAAGCCTTTTACAAAAATGTTTGTATTTGATCAAAGCAATAAAGCTTTTTTTCTCCTAACTGCCTCCATTGTCTTGGGTTTCCACCCATTTAAGAGAAGGGTAAAGGAGTCCTTTTAATGGTCCTCATTTAACAGTACAGTACATATAGGATTTCTGAGCCTGAACCATCTCTGAACAACTAACTCAGGGCAGCCTGGAGAGCATCATCTGCCATTTTGTTGTGGCCTGCTTGATCCTAAAAATCAACAGTTAGCAAGTGGGAGACTCTAGCACGGGGGTCAGCAACGTTGTTAGGCTGAGGGCCAAAAGCACCCGCAACCTCAATTTGTAAGATGATGGTGTGCCAGGGCCAGGCAGTGGGGAAACCATGAGTGGCCCAGTCTTTTTTATGGCAGCCCCGGCCCCTTCTTTGCTGTCTGCCCTGAGGCATGCGTGCCAAGCAAAATCCCTTTGTGTGCCACACGCTGGCACCTGTCTGGGGGGTTGCCTACCCCTGCTCTAGCAAGCACAGAGCAGCAGCTCACAGCCATTGAGGGGCTGCCTGGGTGCAGAACCTCAACCCTGCAGGAGAGGGTGGGTGTGGCAGTGACTGACTTCATAAGGACCTGTGGCAGGAACTCAGCCAATTGAATGCAGGATTTGGGAAGTCAGTGACATCAGAGACTGGTGTGACCTCACAGTCACACTTGGTGTATCCTTAATTGTAAGCTCTTTGGGTTGAGCCTGCTTATTGCTATGACTGTACAGTGCCTAGAAAAAGCGTTGGTCCCTAGGTACTACCATAAAATCATAAATAGGAATGCCATGTACAAACTGATGATCTCTTTCATTGAAAAGATATTCATTTGAAAATGGTTGTCCATGAACATATGGCCTGGAGGTACTAAAGGGGGTAATGTGACAAGCCAAGTCTTGTGTTAGTTCAAGATCTGCGCTGTATCATATGTGAGGCCAGAGCTCCTTCCATGCACAGCCTTTTGTGAAGAGGTTTCACCAAGAAAAGTTGGAGGGGTGGTTGCTATGTTAGGAGCAGCTTAAGACTACAGAGAGCAGGGCCCTAGCAAGTGGGGAAACAGGCCCAGGGGTGTGTCACATAACCACATATGTGTTGGCGAAGTGAGAACAGGAAGCTGTGGGACTGATAGCTCTTTCCTGCCTTAACAGCAGGAGCAGCAGCACTGCTGTGCTATCAACTATTGTCTTATTCACTGAATGAGATCACTTACCCAAGAGCAGCGACCAATAACCCATTCCAAAATGGAAATGGTAACTTTGTGGATTTTCTTGTCTTTTTTTTTATTCTGAACACATTTTGGAGAACTGTGACATCACACATCCAGTGAGGATGCAATAAGAATGCTAACAGGCATGTAAGTGCTTTTCCAGGAGTAGCTGGACTGACACCCATGCTAAAAGAGTACCCCCCACCCCGTGCTCCACACCAGCTCCTTCCCTGCCAGCGAGTGGGGGGTCGGGGCTGTGTGCTACCCCACGCCTGTACTGTGGGGCTGTGGGGCACTGGGAGTGAGTGGGCACGGGAGCACAGGGCCCGCAGTGGTGTCCCAGGGCCAGCACAGCAAGGCCCACAACTGGGCGGCAGGGGTATAGAGTCCCCTGTGCCCTCTCCCTGCTGGTGCAGCTCAGCCTGGCTCCACAGACCCCTGCCAGCCTGCGCCCTGCTCTGGGCCACACTGGTGCTGGTCCTGGGACACTGGGCCCAAGAAATTGAGACACTGGGCCCAAGATGGTGACCAGGGGGGCGGGGCACCTGTCAAGCGGCGGGGCTACCCTTGACCACTTGCTGAAACTGGGTAGGCGGCCCTCCGCCCAAAATAATTGCCCATCTCTGCTGTAGACTTAACTGAGCAGGAAGAAAGCTCTGGGGCCAGAGACTGCCTTTCTTTGTCCCATGAAATTCCATTTGCTTTTGATTCAGAGACTTTGAAAATTGTCATTTATCTCCTGTTGCTACAGAAAGCATCTACAGCTTTGAAAATTGCCATTTATCTCCTGTTGCTACAGAAAGCATCTACAGCCCCTACCTTAAACAGCTTGTAACATAATTGGACAAAATAAACAAGGAAATGGAAGAAAGGAAGCGTTGTTCTCTGTACTTTAGAGATGTGGAGCTGAGGCACATGGAGATAACTTTCTCTTATTGGGAATGTGGACTAGATTTGAATGAATGACCCAGAGATGTCAGGCTCCACAGCTCTCTATTAATTTGCTGAGCCAGCCAGTTCTTCTATAACTGATGTCAGAAGCCATACACATGTCATGACTCCAAGTTTTTCTGAATTGTTGCTTATAAACTTTTATAAACTTTTAAATGGTACACTCCAGATTTATTATTTTTTTCTGGATCCGATCAGACCAATTGAAATGAACGCAACATGAGGTTAAAAAAATACCCATTAATTAGAGATCTTGGCAGAGTATCACAGATTAATCTGTGATACCTCCATAACCTGAGTCATTAAAATGGCAGGTGTCTACCCACCCACCCACCCCTGCAGCTTTTGAGACATCTCAGAGCAGAATTCTCATCCCAGTAAACAAAGTCCTCTCCTGTTTATCTTGCAGCACTCATTCATCACCTTGTCATTACTCAAGGGGAATAGAAATGCCTGGCTGGGGACTGGGCTCCACGCTGCCAATGCAACTGGCTTTGCTTTGAATCTGGAAAGAGAAGTCTTTTCATCATTATTTTTTTCCACTGTTTTTTTGTTTGTTTGTTAAGATTATGACCCAGTCAGGATTGAAGATAGACTCAAGAGTGCATTTTCCCTACACTCAGTCCTAGAATGCCTCTTGACAGTATGGAATTTTTAATCTGCCCTGGTGACTAGAAAAAGTGCTATGCTGCTTTAGTGGAATACATTGTTTGTGCACTGAATCATACACACTATGCAAAAAGCATTTGTTAAAAAAAGTAACTAATACAATGTGCATGAACCCAACTCATGAGAAACGTTATACAAGTAGTATGCTGTAGGCATAATAAAGGGTTTGTGAAGTGGAAAGACCAGCAGAATTAGAAAATATCTGTCTAAGGTTTGAGCTTGCCTGACCTGGTGAGCAGGCGTGGAGTGTGTTTGGGTTTTTTTGGCTCACTGCTTGTGTTGTGAAATCTCAGCTTTATTTAAATGAAAGTCTCCAAGTTTCCCTGTGGCAAGATAACCTTCAGATAGTCAAGTGAATATCTCTCAGCTGATCATTGTTCACTACTTCCAGTGAAGTAAACAGGTCCTACGGCCTAGCTTAGGTGCCAAACAGTGAACAATGTCCTTTGTGGGAAGTTGTGGCAGGGAAAACAAAGACTGAGCATGCAATACCTTTGTGAGCATCCTGCTATGGAGTTGTTCCTCCGGGTCAGGGATAGGAACAACAGGGGAAGGAGAAACATGCTTGCTGATATCTGTATCAGTTCCATGGATAGAAGAAAACCTTTGGTTTCTCAATCTGACAGTCTGACACTTTTCACCACCTCTTAACACAAATGACAGGGATTTGCAAAAGCAAAATATTTGGTGGTTATTCATTTGTGAAAAGTCTATTACTGTTGAAAGCGGACACTTCTCAAGGCGAGCAAAGGAGTAAAACCTTCAAAGCTAATGCTGTACCCAAGGTACATCTCCTTTGTTTGGCAAGAAAATAATTGCTATTTACAGTAACTCTTAACTGCCTGCACAGCTAAGTGTCTTATGTATAGTGACGACAAGCCAAAGCCCAGGGTAAGGTGTTCAAAGTAAGCACTGTGGGATCACCTGGAGTGCCAAGTAGGCAAGCAAGGGATTAATTTAGCATTTTCTTCTCAGAGTATAAGCAAGCTGTTAGCTAATGACCGAGTCACAGGTACAAAGGGATCTGGAGAAGTGTGGTCACTGTTCAGAAAAGGAACGTGAGAGGTACATAATCAAGGGCAGTGAAGGGGGTAAGGGGCAGCAGGGATGCAGTGAGAGGTGAGCCATAACACTGCACCTGTTGAATGAAACCTGATTTCAACATCTTATTACAGTCATGAACTGTATCAGTGACATTGATCATAGGAAAACCAGAGACATCTGGGTGATCTGCATAAGCTGGAACCTGCTCCTACCAACTAATTAAGAAGGGCAGAAAGATGTTTGTGAGGAACAAGACCTGAAGAAACGTAGTGCAACCACTTATAACCTAATAATATTTCTTGTCCTCTGAGAGTATAATATAATCTCAACACCTGCCTCCCAGCAACTGGGGAACATATATCAGATTTGCTCTTGGAGACAATTACATCATTTGTAAAACAACCATGAACATGTGATCAGTGACTAAAATGCGAACAATTTATTGATAAATGGCAACCAAAATAAGGAACTGCCATAAGGATAAGCTATAGTCACAGTCCACAGCTACCCATTCAAGACAAAAGAACACAGAGAATTGTAAATATCCACCAAAATGTCATGCTTTGATATTGACATATATATTGGGGGAAAAAAATTAATTGCTAACTGTTTCTGCTGAGAATAATCTGCAGACCTTCAGGGATTCGTAATAGAAGCCCCCACTTTGCATCTGTGACATCTGAAGGGCAGATATGCATATCTTAGGCAGAAAGAACCTATGGCAAATAGTTATTATTTATACAGCACTTTTCATAAGTATGGTACTTTTAGCATGGACACAAATGGAAGGTCCTATGAACCTCATTTGTGAAGTGATGCTGCACATTTCCACAAACAATAGCACCTTCTCTTGCCAAATAGGCCCTGTGAAAAATTCACCCCTTTGTCTTGTTCGATAAGAATTCAGAAATCAAATATGGGAGGTTTGATACAAGACGCATGTTGTTCCACAGGATGCTCGCTATGCTTAGGGCAGTGTCACAGCATCTGATCTCTAGGGATGCAGTGAAAGGTCTAAGCGTTGTTTTTGGAAACAGAGATCTTTGCTGTGTGTTGTGTGATAAAATAGTGGTGGTTTTTACCACTTTTAGCTTTCTGACCTTTAATAATTATAAAATTAGCACAGGATGCTAGTAATTTATACATATGTAAAAATGCCCTGTCTCATTAATGTGATTAAACGGATGACACTGCCTTACTGAGTACATTGTCAGAAGGGCTGTTGCTTAGTAAACTAGAATGCAGTGATCTCATTTTTCAGTTTTTGTTCTTTCTGGGATGACAGGTCTGTTACTACAGGCTCATTAACATGGTTACATTTGGCTCTATTCTGTGACTTTACAAAGCAATACAGTCTCAGAGCATTTTTTCCAAGAGGGTCATCATCATACAGAGTGAAATAAAGGGAGATGGGAGCCGCATAGGAGTGAATGCTGCCTCATGGTTCAGGAGGATGGAAACAGGATTTTACCACCATAGCAGAAGCAAAAGGAGTAGAAAGTAGCCTCATCTATAGGCTATACCCGTACAATTTTGGTATGACTGTTACTTCAAATGTCTGTAAGTTTGTTCTTTGCCACCTTTCCCTTGTGAGAGGGTCATTGAGAAAAAAAGCAAGCATGTTTGGTGGGCGAAGCAGCAGCATTGTAGGCCTGCATGTGACAAGCATTGTGACAGCACTTGGGCTGGGCAATTGGATGTTATGTATCACGCTTGTGAATTCATAGACGCCAACTTCTACTTTTCGGGGGGCGGGAGGTGCTAAGATGATGGATGTGTGGAAAGTCATATGCATTTCAGGTGCCTTTTCAGGTCCCTTTTCCTGGGGGGGAGGGCCCGGGCCCTCGGGCCCCCACCTACTTGGTACGTCTGCTTGTGGTATCAAAAAACCTTAGAGCCAGGAACATAGCTGATGAGTAGTCATATCTAACCACAGCCATGTTCATGGCTCTCCTGACAGCTGTGGCCAGGGACTAGGAGGATTAGATATGGAGAGCTCTGGATGTAATTAAAGGAACCAGGAGACTAAATCCCAGTAGGGACCACAGCCACTCCTGCAGCCAGACCTGTGTGTGAGCAAGGCCCGCTGGCATCAACCCCAAGCCACAATGCTGGCAAAGACGTGCCTGGTGCCAGAGGTGAGCGGAGCCAAGGAGTCCCTTTGCCACCGACTGACTTATTTCTGCAGAAGGACAGTGACAAGGCAACTTCAGCGCCCTGCCTGTGTCGCATAGAGCTGTGGCCGGATTTCCACCCCAAACAAGTTCCCAAGCAGCTGCTTTGACAGCTTCATTTCCTTTCTTAAAGAAAGGAGGGGAGACAGTTCCTGTACCTCAACCCAGGTGCTGAGTTCAGGTCAAGGCAAAGACAGGGAACCAGAGGCCAGAATGGAGCATCCTCCTGCTCCTCAGTGTGATTTCACAGCTTTCATTTGAATAGTTGGGAGCCCGCAAGCCGCCCGGAGGCCTACGGCTTCCCGCCCACGCGCCCCTCTTCCCCCTCCCCGTCACGTGGCCGATGCTGCCCCGCTGCCCTAGCAACAGGCCCTCTGGCGCCCGCCAACCAGCGCGCCGCGGCCTCGGCGGAGCCAATAGAGAGGCGGGGGCGTGGCCAACCTGCGGCCGGGTGGGGGGAGGGGGCGCCCCGCTCGGCGCCGCCATTTTGGCCGCTGAGGAACAAAAGAGTCGGAGTCTCCGCCTGTGCGCCGCCAGGTAACTCGTGCCCGCCTTGTTCCTGTTGGGTGCTGCCCTGTTGAGGCGGAGGTGGGAGTCGGGGTCCCCCTCCCCCTCCGAGGCCGGGTCTGGCGTGTGGCTTCGGGGACCCCGGCGCTGCCCATCCCCTATTGGCCAGAAGTTCTCGGCCCGTGCGGGTCTCGGGGACCGGGGAAAGGAGCGGGTATTTCCTTCCTTCTCCCGGGGGTGCAAATCTGTGCTGAGCGGGGGTGGCCCTCTTGGAGGATGCAGTCCATGGGGGTACGTGAGGGGCGAGCGCCGTCGGGCAGGGAGGCCCCGTGCCTTACATCGGGAAGGAGGGAGGCTGTTCGACAGCTAAAGTCGGGATTTCTTGCCGGGGGTGGGGGTGTATTTGTGTTTGCTCCAATCTTTATATCCCTGTTGAGAGAGGAAAAATGGGGCCCTGCATTATGTTCCCTGAGGGAGGGTCTTTCTCCTGCTGTGGGAAGGCTGAAACGTTTGCTTCCCTTGAGCTCATTCAGACAGTATCGAGATGAGTCACAGGACTGCACAATTCGTAGTGCGACATGAGGCGGAGAGGTCAGGTCAGCGGAGCCACTCCGTCACCTTTAGCTGCTGTGTCTCCCCTCCCCATCAAGCCTGTGGTTTTTAATCAGGGTATCTCGCCCCTTGGGATTATTAGATGTTCTGGAGAAGCCTGGAGATTTCTCCTCTCTTTCTTTCCTAATGCAGCTTTTTGAGAAGGGGATTTCTGCTTTATGGTATCTGATCCTGGAAATTAAATCTGCCACTGGTGCACTGTATTTTTCTGTTTACAGCGCTTTTCTGTGCCTTGCAATTGTGATGCTCTTGCAGGCTTATTTAACATGTGAAAATACATAGATAGCTGTAGTTTGGAGGGTGCGGGGGGATTGAAGGTGTGTGCCTGTGGGGTGTTATGTTTTTTTTTAACGATGTTTAAAAAAAAAAACAAATACAGCACCTTCCAATGCCCCCAAAGGGTGTTGGATCTGTCATAGAGAATTGGGCAGAAGGCAGGGCAGGGAGACGCCTTAGGGGCTGACCCCTTCAGAAGGGAGTGTGCTTGATAATAACTTACTGTCATAGCATCTGAGTAAGTAAACTGTTGTCTGTGAAAGCTTATATCTTTCTCCCTTTCTGAGGTGAGGTAATCTCTAAAGTGCCTCTGCCTTGATTTAAGACTAACATGGCTAACTACCTCCCTCTGTTAGAGACCTGGGCAAGGAAGACAAGGTTATGAGATAACAAGGCAAATCTTTTACTGTGTAACTTTAAAGAATTTGCTACAATAAGGGGTTCCATAAACAACTTAATTATTCATTTTTTGAAGCAAGTAGATTTCTCCAAGTGTATTTTTATGAGGATTTGTCACAGTTGTGCCTTAAGACTCCATCTGAGACTGTGGCCTACCTCTCAAATACTCTTTCATGTTGCCTAGGAAGACACCAGAGTGGATAAAAATCAATAATATTTTTAATTTTTTTTTATTTAAATAGGATTTTTTCACTTATTTTGTTAAAAAAGCATCTTAAAATAAAAAATAATATTGTATAAAGAGAGTTTTAATTTAAGGTATGCTACAGCTCAAAGATTGTCATGGAATAGGGATTATAATTTATAATTCTATACTATTTGAGACAATATGTTCATGTAACCTTTTTAGAAGTGTTTATAAATAGGTTACAACAGGCCATGGACTATATTGGGGGCCCAGTCTTATGACGTTCCAAGAGGCTCCTCTATAGACTAGCGAAGATTAAAGAACGCTATTTTACCTAATGGGACTCAGTGCTCAGTCTAGAACAGGGGTTGGCAGTATTTTTGGACAGAGTGCCAAAACCACCTGCCAGCTCAGCTTGTAAGATGTTGTGATATGCCAGAAGTGGAAGGCAGGGGAGCTGTGAGGGGCCCAATCCTTGTTGTGGCAGTGCATCCCTGACCTTTTCCCTGCCGTCCATCCCAAGGGACATGTTGCTTCCCGCACCCTGGCACTGGTGGGATCTAGAAGATCCCATTAAGCATCTTTGTGATGCATAGTTCCAGTTCTCAAACTGTGCATTTGTCTTTCCAGAGATCACAGGCAGACAAGGTACTTTGGGTAGATGATAGATGTGATATCTTTTGTAAGACCAACTAAATAGTTGGAAAAATTGTTTTTGCAAGTTTTCAAATGCCCTTCTTCTGGCATAGGGAGAGTTTATTGTCTTCAGAGATAACATCCTTGTTAACAGCAGTATATGAAGATGAGAGAGAACTGACCTGATACCCACCCATCAGCCTTCTTGTCTCTTTGCCAGTTTGTGTACCTACAGTTAAGCCCTAACCTTTCTCTAAAAGTGCGAAGTTTCAAGAAGTTAAATGAATAAAGGATATCAAACAAGAATGCAATTTTTTTAGAAAACAGTGATTATAAAGTGAGGCTTCCTGACCAGTGATTTAGATCCTTTCCACCCTGAGAGACTTGTCTGCCTTGTTTATTATTTCATAACAGTTGATGGGAGGAAAAGATGAAGTGACTTCCCAGAGGTGGACTAGTACTACAGGTGAGAATGAAGCCTAGGTTTGTGCATCCTGTACAAGAGGGCAGTGTCAGTCCTACTGGTAGACACCACAGTGTTAGCAGAGAAGTCTCCAGATGCCTTTCTTGAGGTGTCTGAAGAATCATGCCATTTAACCCTGGTAAGAGCATAGACCAGTGTCCAAAATTACAGTAGGTTGCCTTTTTTTATAAGTATTTCCAGGACTCTGGAATTTTGTGTAGCTAAGGTGGAAAGTTTCAAGGGAAAATTGTAATGCAGGATAAGTATTTGAGGCTGAAATTATTGGCTTTGTTTTAAATTGATTGCGACTATAACTTGATGAAGTCTTTAAGTTCAGTCAGAATGCAAACAACTATTTTCAGGTTTTAAATGAAAATGTGAATTTTATATTGAAGTGCACCAAGTTAATTGCCAGTGTTTTTCCCTCAAACTTGAACATGGCACTTGTTTTATACAGGCATACCTCGCTTTATTGCGCTTTGCAGATACTGCACTTTTTACAAATTGAAGGTTTGTGGCAATCCTGCGTCTAGCAAGTCTGTCGGCGCCATTTTTCCAACAGCATTTGCTCACTTCGCATTTTTTATCAATAAAGTATTTTTAATTAAGGTATGTACATTTTTTTAGACATAATGCTATTGCACACTTAATAGACTACAGTATAGTGTAAACATAACTTTTATATGCACTGGGAAACCAAAAAATTTATGTGACTCACTTTATTGCGATATTCGCTTTATTGTGGTGGTCTGGAACCGAACCCGCAATATCTCCGAGGTATGCCTGTAGTTAGGAATGTGTGTGCAAAGCTGAAACATCCAAGATTTGAATTGTCATTTTTTATTGTAGTTCACCTTTTGTGGTTAACAGGGCCTCTGGTGAGCCTGCTCCCCCAACCCTCTTTTTTCCACTAGGAAGTGCAAATGCAGGTGAATTAGATACCCTTCATGCTATGTGTTACTGTGCTCAAGGTTGGGTATACAGTGTGTTACTTGTATCCCAACATTGAGTGAAGTATGCGTAGTATTGTATGGCCTAGGTCACTAATGAATATTCTGTGTGTATTGATCAGAAATGTGGCTGGAGCCAATCTGTATTTTCCCATTATATTTGGTGCATGTACTGAATCGGTCTTAAAGTGATCTCCTTTCCAGACTAGAATGTGTTTTGTTTGCTGTTTGGAGATTAGGAGCAATGGAATGAAAATTTGCCGCCTAGTCTAGCTCATCCACTTGTCAGTTGTTTGGTTTGCTGATAGCTCACTTCTTTCAGTTGGCAAAAGGGTGCGATTGGTATCTAGGCAACCCAGGTCCAGCTAAGCATCTCTGCAGCTTGCTTCAAAAGATTAAAATTTTCCATTGCAGGGGAGGATTTTTCCTTTGTGCTTGAATGCTTTCATTTGGCTTGTGTTTTGTTGAAAGTTAAGATACCTTTGAAACAATATAGCCATGTAAGAAAAGTTTTAAGATACATTGTCTAGCCCTCTAATAGAATTACTCTTAATCGTTGTTAAAGGTATATTTTTATGCTAATCTTTTCCAGCCAAAAACTAGGCAGTGGCACGTCAGAATTGTTGGGGGGTTTTATTGAGAGGAAAAATACTGGAATTTCTTTGTTTTAAACCTGGCCGCACTGTCTTGTGTTGCAAAAGAGACTGTATGATGAGGTTAACAACAACAAATATGCATTGTGATGTGATGTAGGAGTCACGAAATACTTCTGTTTTTGCAAATCAAAGTAAAATTTATTATAGATCCAGAAAGCAGGAAGAAAGCGTTCTAAAACGAAAATCTTGTTAAATAAATATTGAGTGCTGACTTTTAGTGTCAGAGGGTCTTGAGCAAACCATTGAAGCTTTTGTTGTAACTTCCTGTTTCATGTAATACAGAATTTTTGAGGTTGTGAATGTCTAGTTGGTAAAGGACTGTGGTGAATTATATTGTTAGATAATAGTCTTTTGGCTTAAGTTTGTCAAGCTTGGAACTTTAGGTCCACTTTTTAGATGACCCAGTTTCTCCAGCTCTTCACATTGAGGTATAATCTGCAAACAAATTGTTGGGAATCCTGTCTAGTATGGGTTAGACATTTTTTTTTTCTCCTTTTTTTTAAAAAGGAAGACCATGATAGGGGACTTGCCTCTTGTACTTGGTTGTCAGTATGTTGGGGGCAGGGTATATTTTACTTACCATTATATAGACTTCAGGTAGCTTTTTTGGCTAAATTTTAAAACATCTTATTCTTTCCATTCTTCCAGTTTGTTCAAAATTTTACTTCAAATTCTTTCACTCTTGCTCTGTTTATAACATTTTGGAATCTGAAGCTGCATTTTGGCTCATCTCCCTTCTCCCATGCTGTTTGCTCTAATTTTCTCCCTTTTAGTTTCTTGCTTCCTTTGCTTATCCCAGTTCTCTGGACCAGGTCCCACAGGCTGCCGACCACATCCTGCTCTGCTGTCCCCAGCCAGATGCTTCCCTGCCAGATAGCTTCTTTTGCTTTCCAGGGGCTCTCTGAATATTTCAAACCCTTGTCATACTTAAAAATCCCAACATGTTTCACTCCTGCTCTGATTGTTTTTGAATAGTAAGCTAATCAGGGAGTGTTGCTGTATTTTGTCTGCTGTGTCACTTTCCACTGTTGATTAAATAGATTTTAAGAATTTTTAAAAATTGGGCAGTAAGATCTTTATTCTACCCCAGAACAGCATTTCCTTCTGCAGTCACTTGAGTATAGCCCCCCTTCTAGTTTCGTGTCTGTATAGAATTGGGATTCAAGGTGATCCATACAGGTATTAAGAACAGACCCTCTTTTAAAGAAGAGTGCCCTCTTCCTCCACTCTCGCTCATCCCCTTACAAAAATGACTAAAAATAATGTGCGGTGATAAGCCTCATCAATCTTGCTGCACACTGGAATATTGTGATTGCTACGTTCAGTCTTCATTTGTCGTCTTCGTGATGCACCAGAATGCTTAAATAGTAATGCAGTGGTATGATGCAGAAAGCTGGCAGTGTCTGAGTGTTTTCGGGAAGTGTATGTGATACTTGGTTGCATGCTTAGTGGAGAAAAACGCTTCCTTTTAAGGTATGTTTTCTGTTGTTTCTGTATCTGTTCCAAATGCATTGTAAATCATTTGTGCTGTACTTGAGATATAGGTAAGGACTTCATGGTGGTCAGAGATTTGTGATGACTTCAGATTAATGCAGCTCCTGATTGCAGAGGTGAGAAATGCTACTTATGAGTAGCTTAATGGCTCTTGTATTGTTTCTGAGGCATTATTTGCAGGAGAAAATGGTCTCAGTTCCACTGAGGTGTGATTTAACTTTAAATGGTGCAGAAGGCTACGTGCATTTGCTTATTTTGGTTTAAACCATGCCTAGAATAATTTATTTGGCTAAACTGAAATAAGGCACTTTGCAATATAAAGAAATGTCTGTGTAGTGAGTTGTATTTTTAACATCACACTGTAATGTAATCTGATTCAGTTATCTTGTTCAGATAAGATGTAAGGTTCAAGGCAGAGGAAAGCCAACTTGTCACTAGAAGCTGCTAAAGTAATAGTTACTTTTTGTCTTCAGTTAAAATCAGGAAGTTTTTGATAACTGGTTTCTGTTGTCTTATTCCTTGTTACAAATCCTGTGCAGACTTATATTTTTTCTTGTGTTCCTCCACTTCATTTACTATGCTTTTATTGTTTTGACTCTAATGATTCTCTTGCTTCACTAGAACTCCTGTCAATCAATCTTCTAGCATAGAAAAGGCCTGATTTGTTTGATTAATTGATTTTAATATAAAAGGCATGGGAGAGGAAAATCTTCAGACTTGGTTGGGGTGGAAGAGAAAAAGGGACTGAAACCAACCTCACCAACAAATTAGTTGTCTTTTTATATATCATGAGAGTTGCAGACAAGGCACAGGCTCCCTGTCATTTTAAAAGGTAAAGGCATGTTAAATGTGTTACCTTTTCACCTTGATCTGTGTTCATATTCCTAATAAATGTGAAGTAGTACTTGGAACCCCATTATCAGAAGTGATAACAAATTTAAGGTCACTTGCATTAGTTTATTTTGTAGTTTTAAAAAAAAGCTATATTGACATAACTGTGCACATTCCTTTCAACACTGCTTCTCCACAGGATACAGTTATTAGTATTAACATGTTTTATAATTACAGTATTTTTACAGTGCTACTAAGATAGCTGCTGAATATTGCAAAAACCCTTACTTTGAGTTGTATGCATCTACAGAGATGGAAATGACTTCATTTTGAGTGGTCATCACTGACAAGAGCTTGGAGAACTCCTGAAGAATTATGGTATTTTGTTTCATCTCTACTGTGAGAAACTGACTGGTGTGTTTGCAGATTAGTACACGTTTACATAGTAGAATGTTGGTCCAGAGTAAATACCACTTTACACACCTTTTTAATGCTTTATTTATCTTGAGAAAGGAAAGCTGGTTTTTTACTTAAATGTCACTTATACATGGACTGGATTCCAAAGAGCAGATATTGGATCACTCAACTTTTCCTAGATGTGAATGATCTTCTAGCTTTCCAGATGCATAAGCTGTTGCCTGCTGGTTTCAGTTTGCTAGATTGGTTACCTTGTTCTTGTTTCCATGTGTCAGAACTCTTCTTAACAGGGTGTACTGGAATTGAAGCCAGGCAGGGTAATTAAGATAGTCATTGATACTCTAATATTTACCCTGTACTTCTAAATGTAGGGAAAACTTGTTCTTGCAGCTTGTCTCATTTCATCCATTTATTGTTCTGCATATATGAAAATATAATCCTATAAATTAAATTTAAAAACACTGTAACACTGAATTCAGTAGAACTATGATTTTACCCCAGTAGGCATTTCATCATTGATCTCTATGGAGATCCACCTTCATGTATAGTATATCAACCTGTGTAAGAAGAGATGAGGCAAACCATAATGCTGCTGAATTCTGTCCTAACCTCAAGCCAAGCAGCATTTTGTTTTCATCTGTAGTTCTCTGAAATTTTTCACCTATTCTGTATCTGGTCTGTGGTCTCAATTTTGAGCAAGTTGGACAAATCTGACTTTTCCATTCAGGGAGCACTTTAGACTTCAGAATGGTAGAAGCTTTGTAATTAATTGCAGTACTGTATATCTTGTGTGTATGGATTTATGTTAAAAAGCTAATCTGAAATACAGATCTCCAAAGCTAATCATTAATTTTTTTTATTTATTTTTTATTTTTGGAAGGACTTATGTAAAGATTTTGCAATTCTAATTAGAGCTGATTTATGTTTGGAAACCTTATTTAACTGATGCTTAAATGTGTGGATGTGCAGCTATTGTAAAATGTGTAATCTTCTGTATTGGTGTGGGCAGTGAAAATATTTAGAGGATTGTTGTTCCTGAACTTTGTGATGACATAACACTAGTCCCCAAAGGAAGGGCTTTAAGTGGACTAAATGCGGATTTGAGCAGTGATGAATGCAACCATGGGGGAGAGAAGATAATGTGCACAGGTTTTTTTTATTAATGATTTAAATGATTTAGTGTACATTTTATTCTTTTTGCTTCAAAATTTGAAGGATTAAATCATGCTTTCCCTTTAACAAGTTAAAGTGCGAAGAATGAACAGGTTCAGAACAGTACATAAATTCAAAGAGTGAAATCTCATTTTTACAGATTCTGACCTGCACCTAAATCAGCCTTTTTTCTAACGTTCTGTATATGGAACAAATATGAATCCAGGGAAATAATGCAAGACCTTCATCTTGATAGAGCTTGGTTATATTTTATTTGTGAATAATACTTATTTTGAGAGAATCCCCTAGTTCGGGTAGGGGAAAAATTAGATGCCCATTAATATTTTACTTGATTCACTGATAAGCCAGGGTATAGTGCTGGTATTTCTCTTCCTCCTCATCCTCTCTCCCTCCCTGCAGTTTGTATCACTAGGTTCATTAACAGATTTTGCTTAACAGGCTGTTCAATGCTGCCTCCACTTACCTATGTTTCATTTTCTGTGGTTTGAAAAGTATTGCATAAGATTGCTGTGTCTCTGTCCCTGCCCCCCCTCCCCGAGATTTTTAGATGGTCTTTGATTTAAAAAAATCCCTGATCCTGTTAAATATTTGGAGTGTGTAATTTACTATAATCCTATAGTTTAAGTGGAGGTGTGGTGAAGAGTAGTACTTGGAAATTGCTTAGCAGCCTTTACCAAGCTACAGTAGCATCTTAACCACAGACTAGATGATAGCTGCTACAAAATACTTATGTTTAATTTAAAAAAAAACAAACCAAACCCTACAAAAAATAATACAGAGTTCACATTGATTGTGAGTATTGTGCTATTTTAGAATGTCAGGTTCAGCAAACCACAATCTTCTGGAACCAACTTCCAAGAGAAGTGGTGCAGGCTCCTACCCTGGGGGGTTTTAAGAGGAGGCTAGATGAACACCTTGCTGGGGTCGTTTGACCCCAGTACTCTTTCCTGCCATGGCAGGGGGTCGGACTAGATGATCTACTCAGGTCCCTTCCGACCCTAGAAACTATGAAACTATGAAAGGTAGAAAGTGATGAGTTAAGTTCATGCTAATGAGTCTTCCCTCATAATACTCATAACACATATGCTGCTTCTGAACAGTAATAACCAGGAGCTACTTGGCCTTGTCTCGCTCTAACTAGTCCACAGAATAAATACAATGTCACTTTTATGAATGTAGTTTCAACCTGCATGCTATCCCATTGATCTGCTGACATGCCTCAGATCAAGCAGACTTCTGGGGGCCCAACTCTTGATGGGCTCACATGACTTGAACAAGGCTTAGCAGATCTCTCATACACTGGCATCTTATTTTGATCACAAAGATCTCACATCTCCCACTTGCCAGGTATTCTAGCAGCTTGGCAGACTTGCAACTTGGTTAGTCCCTCTATTGTTTTTAGTTTTTATTTTTTTTATTGCCGAGAAGTTGCTGAATAGGAAGATATTGGGAGTGCAGGTTTTGAACAGCATGTGGCAGAAAAACTGTTGGTCAGTCAAAGGAATGTAGTTGTAGGGCAGAACTTTGAGGTCTTCCTTTTGGGAAATTACTGATGTAATTCAGCTGTTGACAACAGAACATGGTTTACAGTCCTTAAGTACAGAAAGGATGACTAGCAGTTTTGTCATCAAGTTAAGGAATCCAATAAACACTGGATTTCCCCAAGTCCCAGAGGCTGCCCTCTCCTGCTTCCTGTACAGTGGGATTGGATCCTGGGGACTTAATGCCAGTCTCTCTATGTCAGGATTGGGCTCTGGGGCTTGGTGCTGCCCTCTTCCAGTGCACAAGCCTGGACTCTGGCACCCCATCTAATTCACAGGCTGACCTGGGACTCCCCATGGGTCTGGAATTTGGCAGCAGGACAGTGGTGCCATTGTTCTCCTGCAGCTATAGTTCTGAACCTGTGGGGAACCCTGTTGGCAGGATGGCATAACACAGCCAGTCTGGCCCATGAGCCAGGAGTCTAGCACCCCTGGTTTAGATCTTTTGAAGCAATTAATCGGATAACAATCATGTTCTTTCCTATATCAAAAGTTTCTTTAATTGTTGATGCATATTTACACTGTTGTTTTCAATTCGTGCATCTCCAACAAAGTCAGCCATTTTGTTTTTCTTGGAGAAATGTTTTTATGTGCTTGATTTACAAAGCTTTTTTTTTTTTTTTTTTAACGAAGGAATGAAGTTTAGCTTTTTGCTCTGGATATAGTCTTGCCAGGCAGCATTGAAGAGCGAGTGCTGACATACAGCATGGCTCACTCAAAAAAACATGCCTGTTTGTTACTGTTTTTGAAAAATTAAACTCCTCAATCTTTGTCTTCTAATAAATTATGATATTTGTGAGACTTACTGTTTGTCCTTTCTCCCATGATTAAATAGTTTTAGCTGTCCCATGCCCTTAGATCTCTGAATTTAAAATGGTAGACAATATGACCAACAACGTAACTGCCACATTGGCAGAACCACTTGAAAACTAAGGAAATAATTAGTAGGGCTGTACAAAATTTCACCCAGTGTTTTGTTTCAAGCTTGAAACAGCAAAATCAAAATGAAACAAAAGCCTTCAAAGCAACTTCAAAATGAAACAAAGGCACTCAAAATGTTTTGAGTTTCAAAGCCAGGCTTACTTGGCTTTATCACCAGTCCCAGACAGCAGCACCAGCCTCCTGTCGTCTAGCAGTGCAAACCCAGCTCGCAGCAGCATTGTGCCCTGCCCCACTTGGATCTGGGGGCATATGCCCCTCATGCTCTCCTGGGGTGTGTGCAGTGGTGGCAGCTGCCACCCCCTCCTCATGCCCCCCAGCTGAGCCGTGGCTCAGTCCCATGCCCCACTCTGGCTATGCAGGGCGTTCCCCAACCCCAACCATGCTCCCTCCTCCCCTGCCCTTCCCCTCTCCCTGCGACTTCCCCCACAGACATACCTACTGGGGGTGTGCATGCATATGTGTGCACACTCAGGCCTCCCCCAAATTTTTATCCCTCCACCTATGAGTGTTAGGCATATTAAGGGCTGTTTGCTTACTTTAACTGTTTAGGCCAGGGGTGGGCAAAATGTGGCCTGCAGGCCAGATGTGGCCAGCCAGGCCATTCTATCCGGCCCATAGGGCCCCTAAAAAATTTAGAAAGTTAATGTTTATCTGCCCCTGGCTGCCTGTCATGCAGCCCTCAATGCCTTGCCAAAACGCAGTAAGTGGCCCTGTGCCCAAGGTAATTGCCCACCCCTGATTTAGGCTTTATCTTCAAAGGAGGGTGAGAAATGTGAAATTAAAAAAGAACCAAGTTAGACATGACTCATTTTAATGATGGTAATGTATGGTGACTGTTAATACCATGACTGGCACATCACATTTTTCTTATGGACTGTTATACATGTGTTTGTATGCTGTTATAGTGCCTATATCTAGTAACTCTTGGAAAGCACCAGGTGTTAGTTATATCCAAAAAGGCCTTGCATATTTGTGGATTACTTCAATGGAGAAGCTATGTACAGCTGTCATGTTCCTCATGCAGGCTTTTGCTTGATCAGAAGCCTGGGCTTGTGCTAGTAGCATTGGCTTGTGAGTAATTGTGGATATGTTACCTGTTTACAATGTCTGGATTTTGACACACAACCACTACGTCTAATCTTGTACTTAGATTGGGTTCCAAGAAAACTAGAGAATTTTAGAAGGTATGGGGACCTGCAGTGTGTATGCAGGGGAAAGATTTTTTTTAAAAAAATCAAAATTTGTCATAAAGGAGCATTAACATACCTTTTTACATATCTGTCTAATTTAAATAGTAGCTGAGCAAATTCTTTTATGCATTTATCTCAATATCCTAATGAGCCCCAGAGCTAGCAGTGATTATTCATTTTATTAATGGGGGAATTTGAGGCCCAGAGAAGCCAGATGACTGTCCCTTTTCACTGTCCTATGGAAAATCTGTGATAGAATGGGGATTTGTATCCAGGTTTTCCAAGTCTCAGACACTACCCTTTAGACAATCTTTTAACAGAGAGAGAGAGAAGGTCTTGTGTTGTATCTTCTTCAGTAGATGTTTTATTAATAAATCTTTATGGAATGTAGAATATTTGATTGTGCCCTTTCATACATCTTGGTTTGAAACAGCTGTGTTGACCAGGGATAAAAAGATTGATAGTAGATTTCTGTTAGTAGTAGAATGCAGATGCTTTTTACTGGTCAGGGCATGAGTATCCTAAAACTGAATCTTAACATAGTAATTTTTTCAGTTGCTTTTTGCTTCCTGTTTGAGAGAGAGTTTACGAAGTACCTTGTCAAGTGCCAGTGGTTGAAGCATGAGCCCCAGAATAGTACATTCTGCAGAGTAAGTGACAGTAAGAATGTCTGTTTTCATACACTTTTGTAACCTATTTTCTGCCAGGTATAAAGCAGTGGTGCTCAACATCTGTCCTGTGGGCCTAGCCTACAGAGCTCCTGACAGATCCGGAACTCTGGCAGCAAGGGAGCTGTGGTGTTGTTAATTGCCATACCCTTGCTGCTTGTAGCCCAGATGATGGGGCCCAGCACGCTAGGTGAGGCTGGTTGTGCCCTGGGGCCAGTGTGCGAGGTCACTCCATTGGGGGTTGGGCTGGTGCACAGAGCCAGGCTGGCGAACTGGATTGTATCCACAGGACACTGCGGTGGACTGCTTCTATGCCACTTATCCAGACTGTGAGCACAGGAGGTTGAGCATCACTGGTTTAAAGACATATCATCATGGTTTTCTTGTTCTAGTTCCTAAAACAAAGTGTAGAACATTTTATTATTTTCAGTGCTTTATATATCCCCTTCTTCCCCCCCCAGAAAAAGTTCTTCACTGAGAAGCCTACTATGCAACCTAGGGTTTTTTTGTATCGGCAGTTAATCTTTTCTGTTCAACACCTTCTTAGTTTTTGCGTTTTGTTTTTGTGTGTGTTTTTAGACTATTTCAAAACTTTTTTTTCAATGTAAATTTAAATCCTGGATGTGGGGCTGCTTTTGTGAAGGCCAAGAAGTAAACACATTTTTTACATAGTTTTTTCCTAAGGCACTTGGCTGGATTGCTTAAAGGGGAATCTTATTTTCCATTCCATCTGAACTTGGGGGGAGGTGGAGAATTGAGTTTTGTCCTGGATTCGGAGGGGTAGTTGTGGATGGCAGACCATAGCAAAGGAGTTTGCAGGATGCATTTGGTCCACAAGCTGAACTTGAGGACCCCTTAGTCTAAGTAAATAGTGTTTGGTTGTAAACAGATTAGTCCCAAACAGAATTAATGTTCCAAACTTGGCAAAAACTCTTCAGAACCATAACCAGGAGTGAGTTTCCTTCATGTTTGTGGGGATATGGGATTACTGTTAAAACAGTGCTACAAAATAAAGGTTTAATGTGGGTTCCCATCAAAATGTAAACCAGCCACTTGTTTTGCAAATTCTTTTATTTATTCCTGAACAAGGCCAAGGTACATTTTGTTTGTTTCTAGTACTGCCTAAATGTTAATTAACTGTTATATTCACTGACTTCATTCTCCTAGGAGGAGAAGTTGTATTAAAAGCTTCCTGCAAGCTTCTCCACTTTATCATATGTGATTTGTTTTCTGTGATTGAATCAATGCAAAAAACTGTGCTGCTAATGTCCAGTCTGAACCTATTCTTCAACACATTAGAAAAACGTTCTTCATGGTCAGGGTTGCCAGAATCTGGAATGGGCTTCCAAGGGAGATGGTGCTCGCCCCATTTTTGGGGGTCTTCAGGAGGAGACTGGACAGGCACCTGGCTGGGATCACATGACCCCTCAGGTTTGGTGACCTTCTTTCTTGCCTGCCAGGGGCAGGAGATCAGACTAGATGGCCCACTGAGGTCCCTTCTGACCCTGGAATCTATGATGGTCTGTAAGCCTTTACATGGGGCGGGGGGGGAAGCATTTCTGTTACCAAGTCTTGTTTTCCTAATTACTGTCTTTTTAGGCTGGCACTGTCACAGTCAATTTAACATGAGATTTCAGTGGTGATCTCTCTGATTTGACCGGTAAACATAGCCATTACTTTTGATTTTATAAAACTTCGGTAACACTTTGATTGGATTACATGGAAGTTGATCACTTACAGGGTTTTTAAAGCACTGAAACAAAGTCTGAATAGTTTGGAATGGGTAATAGTACAGGTATCTTTGTGCTCTCTCTAAGGAATCCATTGTGGCTGTTTCTAAATCCAGGCTGAGTTGCTGTGGCCTTAAAGCAGTGCTTCTCAACCTTTTTTAGATTCAGGGAGCCAGTCCACAACTTCCTTGAATTTGATGTCACCCTCGGTTGAGAACCACTGTTGTGGTGCTTCAGTTAACTCCATTGGCTCTGGAGTACTCCTTCCAATGTGGTTGGCCAGACCAGGAAGTACTGTGGCACAAGCATACACTTCTTCTCTATTAGGATTATTTGATAAGCCTTATGGGGACAGGAGAGCTTGCTTTTGCTGCAGCCCTTCCTGACCTGGCTGTGCATGATGTCTCCTGGAAACGGAAGTGCCTGGGCCAGGTGGAACCGTCTTATGTATGATAGATGTCATATGTATGTAGGGGTTGGGGGTGTAGATCAGTGTCTGCAAGGTGAGGGAATGAGTGGGGCTAGGGCAGGGGCAGGCATTGCCCAGCTGAGGTGGGGCAAGGTGCAGGACAGAGCTGGTGGCTCATGCAGGGGAATTAGGAGGGGGGACATATCCTGCCACTGTGCACCCTGGGGAGGCATGGGGAGCATATGCTTTCCAGATCTGTGCGTGGGGTAAGGGCCGGCAGCTGTTGTACACTTGGGGCCAGTGCAACTGTGCTGGGTGGGCAGCGGTGCTGGGAGGGGGTCCTTTGGCAAAATTTTGGGGTGGCTCTAATCACCACACAGCCTGCCTCCCAGTGCTGCTGCTATCTGGCCCAAGTGCAGCCGCTGGGATGAAGCTGGTACAACCCTGGCCTTGAGCATGCAGCGGCAGCCTGCCCTCGCATGCCTCCCTGGGGGTGCGTGCAGTTCAGGGAGTTGCCCCTCTCCCCCACTCCTTTCAATGAGCTGCCAGCCCCACTCCCGACCTCACCATGAGGGCCTCAATCTGCCCTCCATGCTGTTTCCCCCACAACAGACACTGCTCTCTGGGCCAATATGGCTGGTCAGTAATTGGCCATCAGTATTGCCTGCAAAATTTTTATTGGTGCACCCCTACTAATGAAATGGAAGAGGTTGTCATTATGCCTAAGTTTAGTTTGCCTTTACTTTAATATTTTTGTCCTGAGACTTGGTTAAAAAAAACAACAACAACAACAAAAGAACAAACCGACCCTTTTAATGTGGAATAGTTTATAATCTTTGTGTACTGTAGTGTATCCCCGGTAGCAAAGCTTGAATTGTCACTTCCATCACAAACCCCCATCTCTAGTCTTCTTGTGTTCAGTCAAACTTTACTTGGATTCATTTTCTTTATTGGTCACTTCTCAGAGGTATAAGGGTAGGAGTTGAGTGGGCAGGGAGTGAGAAAAATATTTAGACAGCTTTGAGTGGTACAAAATTGGGATGGGCATTTGATGTTTGTTTTCTTTTTGGGATAAGCCTACCTTTTTTTTTTCTAGCAGAGTTTATATTGCTTCTGAAGTAATTTATAACTCAGAACAAGAATGTGTTGGTAATGCTGTTAAATGGCCACACATGGAGTTATACCACCATATAATTATAATGGTATAGCTGTAGCAGTAAAGTTCCCTGTTTTCAGCGTCTTAGGATTTTGAAAGCAAGTTTGTTAAGTCTAGCACATTTCTAAAGTGATGATTCACCAAGAGTCTGATAACAGAGCAAAATGTACTTGTGACTTACTTTATTATTACCAAGGTTTAAATGAATGTGGAAGGCTAGCAAATGAGAACCAGTGTAAAAATTCCCTTCATTTTTCCTTCCCCCCATGCAACTGAAGGATACAAATTGACCTTTCACACATGCAAAATAGGCCTTTTTTTACAAGTACCTGCATAGGAGCAGATAATAGAGCCTCACATTGACAAAGCTGCTGAAGTATTAATCAGCCTTTATAATCTTGCATCAAATACAGCAGTTATGAGAGAACATAGCTGAATGATGCCTCATCAAGTTTAGTGGTATTGTTACCAGATACAGATTTTATAGTAAAAGTAACATTCTTTTCCCATTGAACTGTGTGCTGGATAACTTCATACACGGGTGACTACAGATTTCTAAATGGAGTATGTCAGTAGTTTATGGTCTCCATGGGAATATGTGGAAGAAAACAAGTTGTGAAGTCATACTGAAGAACTAATGAGCTCACTAGGGACGAGAGGACAAGGGAAGGAGGGGGGTGTTTTTTCTTTTTCTCCCAGCTGAACCCTCCTGTAGTCAAACTACATTTGCTTCATTTATGAAGTGATGGCTTCATAAAGCCCCAGGTCAGTATCAGTCCTGCAGTTGGCAGGCTTGAAGTGTGTACCAGTTTGGTGTTGCAAACAACTTGAGTTAAAAGCAGTAGTGTATCCCCTTAATGTGGATGCTGTTTTGCTGGTGCAAGAGTGTTTATGGCTTGATCCTCTTAAAAACAGGTATTCCAGTGTGCTTGTAATCTCCTTTTACAGTGACATGGGATATGTGTTTTTAAGTGGATCTTTAGAGTATATTTTATGTTTCAATAACTGACAAATGAAGTGATTCTTAATAAATTCTGTGTATAGGGCAGTGTAGTAATATACCTTTGTAAAGCTAGGAAAAACTGCAGTAAGATAAGTGCAGAAAAAGTGGTTTACTTTTTTGCTTTAATTTTAAAGTACTGAGTGTGCCATCTTCTGGATAAGTACGGTTACTGAAATAGATTGGGTCATATTCATGAGGTTAGGCAAGGACAAGTACCTGAAAGGACTTGAGGAAAAAAATTACATTTATAGCACACTTAAAGAAAGGCAATTCTAAAAAAAAATTATTTCTGAATTTGTATGTGTACATGTCCAGCTACAACGTTTGAATTCCAGTTCTTGGTATTCTTTTAATGCAGATCTTTTTGGCCAAAGATTTTGTGGATCTAATGTGTTTTAAAAAAAAAAGAAAGAAAAAAAAAAAAAAGAGTACTGGGAAATCCATGTAGCCTGGGAATGCAACACATGCAGCCCTTGTCCCTACATGTGAAAATATAACTCAGATTTTGGAAACGCAATGTTCATCCTAGGAAACTACATACAGTATTCCATTTTTTTTCTTTCTATAGAACTGCCCACAATGTTTGTTTGTTGTTGCTCTAATTTCTGTCCTGGTACAAAATCTAGTAATGGCTAGCTGACCTGTCACACGCCTGTGTTCTTCACAGAGAGGAATTTTTTCTAGGAGTCGGAATTAAACAGGTTGACATATTGTTTCTTGCTCAGTGAATTAAGGAGATAAAGAGCTTTAATGGTTTTACATACAAAGTACTATGGGTGCTTATAGCTCTGTTAGCATCACTACTTGTGAGAGCTTTTGGTCATTGTTATAAGCCTGCAGTTCTCCACTTGTAAAGGCAGGATAAAGCTGTTAAATATCTGTGGAGGGCAAACAAAAATAGCCCTCTGACCTAGAACACTTTGTGTTGTTGACGTGTTGTTCATGTTCATTCTTTACCACACGCGAATAAATATGTCAGGTCAGGTTTAGATACAAAAGTTAATCATTTAGAGATGGGTTTAAAATTGGAGTTTAATTTGGTAATAGGTAGATGTTATCAGTTTTGTGTCTATTTTTAGTTTTGCCAAAATACTGAAGTGAAATTACGCTATTTAATAGTGGTCATTTTAGCTGTCTTGAAAGGGTACGAGACAGTGGTCTGCCCTCAATTCTGCAAGAGATCATGCTTGAAAATTGCTTACTGAGATTAAAAATTAACTTACCTGAAAGATTTTAATTCCATGATCACTCTTAACACAAGGATAAAATGAAACATGGAGGGTTTTTTTTAAGAACTCAAAGAAAACTGTTCATGGTGGATTTGGGTAGTGTTTCCTTTTGGAAAGCATAAATTATTGATTTGATGGCTCTTAGGTGTCTTTTTTTTAAGTTGTTTTGCTGTTTCAAAATAAATTGTAAGACAGAAGTCTTATGATTTGTATCCTTTTGCTGTTTTAAAACAAAAGGGAAAGGGTAGGTGAATTTACAGTGGTGCGTGTAACTTTTTTTTAAAGAAAACTTTTTCTTTGTATTTGAATTCTGCTTAGTATGTAGTAAGAGTATAGCAAAAACTACTTAAAACATGGGGTTTATCTTGAGTTTGCCCTATGGACCTTTGATAAGAAAACGCTTGTGAGGGCTGGCAGTGAAAACAGCTGAGAGAAGCAGTAGTTTCACCTCCTGTGCTTTTGTTTTGAAGCTCCTCCCTTCCCTCCTCCATGGTGATCCTTCCCAGAAGCAAAATATAATCCTCATTGGCTGAGGCATTGGTGGGCTGGCTTTGTGGGCTTGTTTTTCAGTGCTGTATGTGACCTCACTCTTATTTGCTTCAGTGCTTCAAGCTGAAAGGCTCTGTTCTGTTCCTGCTTCCAGAGGAGTGTTTTGCATTTGGCTTCCTTTGCTGCCTGACTTTAGGTTTGGTCAATCCAGGCTTTGAAATACGGGGCTGTCTAACCGAAGGGATTCTATTGTTTGTTTTTAACAGACTCTGAATTGGAGGAAACGCATTTTGGGAGACAGATTTTTGGAGACTTCTGCCTCTGAACTGCCTTCACCACTGCCACCTTGTTCTGTCTAATGTGCTACAAGGATGAGCCCAGCATTTGGAGCTATGGAAGTGGAGCACTATTCCAAGGGAGTCCTGCTCGAGCCTTTTGTCCACCAGGTTGGGGGTCACTCCTGTGTCCTCCGGTTTAATGACAAGACCATCTGTAAACCCCTCATCCAGAGGGAACACCAGTTTTATGAGACTCTCCCAACAGAAATGCGTAAATTCACTCCTCAATATGAAGGTAGGTTACCAAACCTTAAAAAGGGTTGGGCTTTTTCCTTCTGTAAATACAAGTGTGTGCTCTCTGTTCTCTAAAATCTCTTTGTGCTGAAGAGATTTTAGGGGTTTTCTTTTCATGTATTTTGATGTTGTCTGAGGCAGGCTGTGGAGATGCAGGGGTGGCGATGCTTGCCAGTTGGTCTTTGGGCTGACTTAACAGCATTAGAGTAGAGCAGCTCTGCTGGTGACAGCCCATGTATCTGCTTTAGGGACAGGTAAGTAGCTGACAGCTTGTACGTGTTCTCAGTAATTCTGTGCTTTGATTTCTGATTATTTCATTTATTTATTTATTTTTTATTTTTTTTATTTTTTTTATTTGTTGCCTTTTTATTCATTTTCAGGGGCTGGGTAAGATTTCTCGACTGTCTTGTGTAAGTTAGCTGTATTGTTTTTTTTTGGATTGTCCTCTGACACTCATTTAAATCACCATCACTTGCTGAACGTCAGTATAGCAAAGTTGAATAGTACTTTGTTAAACATTTATAATGTGTTTCTGCCCTCAAGGAAGAGACAGTTTGGTGTTTTAGGTAGGCAAGGGTGTCCAGCAGCTGTGATGAGGCTGGGTTGAGATGGCATGCAAGAGTGGAAATTCCAGTTCTCAAGCATTACATTAGGTAGCCAAAATGTTTTACTCGTTGTGGATATCCCCGAACTACTGCCTGATGATTAAAGGGTGTAATATATCTAAAGCACTTATTAACTTGGGATTGCTTTCTAAAGTATATTAGCTGTAAGTACTGAGTAAGGGTGACCTAAGTTTGACATTATATTTATTACAAGATCAGAGGAAGACTTTAAAGATGTTTCAAAATTTATATTGCCTGATTGCACACCAAGCTCTTCTGGAATTGAAGAAAACATGTTCTATACATATTTACGAACTGTAATAGAACAATTGTACCAGTATGTGTGGCTCTTTTTGTCTCTTGGGGAGTGTGGGAGGGAGTAGGGTAAGGGCCCTCATTTGGTCCATCTCTGTTGTTTTTTCCAGGATAAAGCCAAAAGTCATATGCTAGTTGGTTTCCCCCCCTTTTTTCCTGTTTGTCCTTTTTGCTGTGTGGCAGCAGGACTGTCAGTCAGAACTTCTGCACTCCCTGCCCCTGCTACAATAGGTCCCAGAGGCGTCTGCCAAGCTCAGAAGTGCCAGTCTCACGCCGAGAACTCTCCCCTCTGGCCTAGTGATGAGCGGCAAGAACTGTGCAGATTCTTTGATTTGAGGATAAAGAGAGAGGACTGAGGAAAAAAAAATAACTGGCTGAATGTATTTTTTAAAGGCTTCTTCGATAACCATTGAAACTTGTTAATATGGCACTGTGTGCAGCCCTATCAGAACTCTCCACTAAGACTCTCTTAAAATACAGTGCAGTGACCTAGAGACTCTTGAGATGAGGAGGAAAAATGCTTTCAAGGTTCACCATGTTTCTGTGTACCACAGACAGATTTTGCTCTGTATTTCATTTTGTTCTTTATTTCACAAGACTGCTGCATAACCAACATCAATAAAATGCACTTTCAAAAAAAAAAAGCAAAACCCAAATAAGACCAACAAAACCGAAAATAAATAAGAACTGTAAAATTAAACGTGGTGATTCTAAGTGGAAGCCTTTGAACTAGTTTCTGTTGTAATGCGTGACATTTTCCTTGTTTTGCTCTGCTTGCAAACCTTTCCTTTCCCTTGAAATTTAACCCTCAATCAAATCTGTGTCTGGATAAATGCTTTTTGCTTTGCTGTCATGCAAAACTTAAAGCTTTTGGTGTTTGTGCAGGTTACTTTTCACTGCGAGATGTAAATATAAAGTGCTTTACATCTACCAGGGGCAGATCAGTCAGAACTTTTTAAATATAATAAAAATTTTCAATAAGTGAAATCGTCTCCTGTTATTATTTGATTCTTTTTTGACTCTGCACTGTGGAGAGGAGACTCTCCTTTTCACAATTGTTCTGTCTAAATGATAAATTGTCTTATGTGAGGTGTCATTTTTGTCTAGATGTTTTGATATTTGTTAGGTTGACAGATGAGTTTTGGCCTGTGGCAAGATAAAAACTAAGGACTTGGGTAAGAGAAATCAAAAGTTGCTATATTCTTAGTGTAAAGTCATGTTGCATAAGATGTTTGCTTGTCACCTTCAGCCATTCCCAACTGGGCATGTCCTTTCTTTCCTCAGGCGTGGTGTCGGTGAGCTTCGAAGAAGACGAAGATGGAAACTTATGTCTAATAGCATATCCATTAAATGGGGACCATGATAACTTGGAAAGTTTAGATAATTCTGACTGTGAAACCAAAAATAAGTTGTTGCGGTGGACTAGCAAAAAGACTGTATTATTAGAAAATGAAAAGGTATCGAAGGAGTGGGTCCGACAGCACAGGAAGGAGGAAAAGATGAAAAGGTGGGTCACAAATACAAGCATTGAAATCATCTTCATGGGTTCAAGATTTGCGTTGGTTCTGGAGGCATTAGCGTGGCTCATTGAGTTTCTTGTTCTCATGCTCTGAAGCACATTCCCTTTACAAAGGGAAGCTGCATTTGGGCTGCTGTTTGCAGTGGCAGTTGAGGGAAGG
This sequence comes from Crocodylus siamensis, assembly GCF_052110815.1. NCBI lineage: Eukaryota > Metazoa > Chordata > Crocodylia > Crocodylidae > Crocodylus > Crocodylus siamensis. Next base: position 46,814,803 of record NC_143405.1, read on the forward strand.
TTCTTTCATTTCTGTTTTCTTTAGTTTCAGATTGGAGCAGTTGTTGTAAGAGCAAATGCAACTGTTCTCATTGCCTGGATTTTCTTGTTTGGTTCAAACAGAATGCAGGATGTGTAGTAAAGCAAGGTCCCTGAAGTCCTTGTGCAACTTAAACCCTCTATACTCCATACTGTAATGAGCATCATCCAGAAAACTGACTGTTCCAGTAGAAACATTGAGAGTATATAGCTATGTCCTTCAGTGCCACTGTGTAGTCCAGGCAGTGAAGAATTCTGTAAATGGTGTTAATATTTGCTTCATAGGACTGTTTTTATGTAAATCTGTACTAGTGCATAGGCAGTTTGGGAGGTGGGTTTGTTGTGAACATGATACCAACAGTGGACAGCTTCCCCCTAATAAAATTTAAATGGTTTAATTCCACGATTGGGAAGAGCCTTTTGAAATGCATACTCTGCTTTTAGTTTGCTTATTCGTAAGTTGGCAAGATGTAATGCAAGCATCTAGAACATAGTTTCTCAGCCTGTGGTATGCATACCCCTGGGGGTACACGAGACGCAAGCAGGAGGTACATAGCTACCCCAACACTCCGTCTCGCCCTCTTTTCCTTTCTCTCTCTTACCCTCTTCCTCTGAAAACGATGGCAAAAATTTTAAATTTTAAATTCCCCAGTAATAATTGGGCGTTTTAGGCCTACATCACCTCTACGTCACCTATAGCCCAGCTACATACTTGAGTTGTGCAACCCTGGCGTAAAAGGTGGCAACCTGATCCACAGCAGATCAGACATCTGTCATGTCACGGCCTTTTATATACGCAGCCCTTCTTCCAACATATGGTACACATTAGTCTGTAAATGTAAAATCCCCTGGGAAATTGAGTGTTGGGTACTTACTAAAATTTTAATAAGTTAGGGGTACTTGCTACTTTAAAAGGTTGAGAAACACTAATCTAGAACAACCTAAACATAATGAGCTGCCTCTTTCCCTTTGATCTGTGGCTTCTTAAAAAAAAATTTTTTGTTTTGTTTTGTTTTTTTTGGTTTTTTCCAGTCACAAATTAGAGGAAGAATTTGACTGGCTGAAGAAATCCGAAGTTATGTATTATAGCGCAGAGAAAAAAGGGAATGTCAGTTCCCAGATAAAACATCATAATCCTTGGAGTATGAAATGTCACCAGCAGCAGTTACAGAGAATGAAGGAAAATGCTAAACATAGGAACCAATATAGTATCCTTTTCCATACTGTCACAAGAAGCTTCTTGGGACAAGGAGGGCTCTGTCTTTCCTAGTAAAAGCCAAGAAGACCAACCCACACTGTACAGCTAAAACACTAATTTAGTTTGGTGTGAATTTTAATTACATTTACTGCCTTCTCAGTTCAAGTGATTTGACTAAACAAGCTTCTGAATGCTGAAAGTCAGATAAGTAGAGGAGTGGTGCTCTTTCCTGGCACCAGGAATCTTAATTTTTGCAAGTATTAGGCTTTATCATCAGATTTGGCTTTTCCCTTTAACCTGTCTCAAAAATCCAGCAATGCTGTCTTTCCTGCATTTAAGTGCAGGTGATTGTGACTAAATTAATATAGATGAAGGTAGTAAGCATCAGTTACCTGAGTGGGAAAGCAGCGCAGTACCTTTTTCTAACTCTTGATATAGGCTGGTTCTGTTATAAAGCCGCTGGAGAATTTCTGTAATCTTTTTTTGGTAAAAAGCAAACCAAGCCTAGAATTTAATCGGGGGGGTTATAGCAACTCCTGTGAGTGCAAGTACCTGAAATGTATATAGTTCCTTTCTGCTCTAACTACAGAATTTCATGTTAGGTGCAGATTTGAAGACCTCTGTGCTTTTTAGAAAAGGTACTTCAGGGCCCGAGGCTTAATGAAAGTGATATTATAGGAACACAGAATTATTCCCTTTAAAATTATGGTAAATAATTATTGCAAATAGAATTTTCCTAGGTTAGAGCTGTATGTGTGGTGATTTTTAAGCCTAGCCCTCCAGCACTATTGTATCTTAGCCCCTCTTAGTTGCATATGAAGATATGAAATGTGCCCTGCTTTACAGATAAGGAACTGAAGCACCAGGGGAATTAAATGTCTTTCTCAAGTTCACACGTGGTATGTTTTAACACAGTGGGAGAAGCTGACATTCACCGAACCTCAGTCCAACGTTGAACTGGACCATTCTCTTTTTGTTATAGAAATGAATATTGGTCAGATTAACTAATGTCCAAGGAGAAGCCAATATTAGGCAATGAATCAACTAGATTTGCGTAAGACAACTTTCAGAGGCACTTTGTGGGGATCTTCATTTTAAAATACAAATGTGCAGCTTGTGTAGATTTGGGATAGAGCAATGTGAGGCTTTTATAAGGCTTTTCCCTTAACTAGTTAGAATTCATCTTGCTGGAAAACTTAACCTCCCGATATGAGGTACCATGTGTGTTGGACCTTAAGATGGGGACCCGGCAGCATGGAGATGATGCATCAGAAGAGAAGAAGGCTCACCAGATTCGGAAGTGTCAACAGAGCACTTCAGCAATTATTGGGGTCCGAGTGTGTGGCATGCAGGTGAGTCCAAAATGACCTGGGAATGAAACTTGTCCTACTTTGAAGAGATGCTGCTAAATAGTTGCAGCCATGTGATTTGGCACTATTAGCAAAGACTTCCAGTTCTCGCTTGAAACTAGTCTTAAATTGCAATCTGCAGCTCTCCCTTAGCATCATGGTGAATGGGTCCTGTGCATAAGAGACCAGAAGATGAACTTTTTGCTCTCTTACCATGTTTGCATCTTATTAGTTCATGTCAAGGCCAGCCCAAGAGTAGCTAGCCTATAAAATACAATACAGGAGGTTATTGAAAGGAGTATTCTCCAGTACCGAATGTGTGGAGAGCAAGGTATGCGCAGACTTAGGCTAAAGTGCGTGGTGCATTCAGTGCCATGAAAGAAAGTGTGGTCACTCTTTTTTTTTTTTTTTTTTTTTTGTTCTGAACACTATCTGGCTTTTCTTCACTGCTGACAGAAGCTCAGTGTAACATGCAAGTGGTATGATTACAGTGATTTAGATGCGAGGAATCAGCACTCGCTCAACATTAATTGCCTACAGCTGTATAGTAGGGCACTTGGTTGACTCTCCTGCAGTTCTAGCACTGAGTGTGCACCTTTTGAGGAACACTTACCCAAAGGATGCCTTGGCTCCTTAGGACTGCCCAGGACAGATGGGTCTTGGTCATGTGCCCTTTTAAGATTTTAAGTGGCACTGAAGCTATTAATACTGGTTTGGGAGTTTAAGTAGGTAGAAAGGGGAAGTAGTAGTATGCTGCCAGGGAGCTTCATCTGCTACAGCTGCTCCTTACTGCTAAGGATGGCACAGCAGTTATCCCTTAGCTTAGAGCAGGGGTTTCCAATGTTTTTATGCCACAGCTTGGCAAACCGTGGCCCAGCAGTTGCAGCCGACCACAATTGGAATTTACGGCTGGAAGATGTAAGGATACTTCACGCCCCTCCCGGGGCAGGGGGGTGGGCCAAACCCTGCGCTGCTCCGGGCCCTGTGAAAAGAGCTGCAGTCTCTCCGTCCAGCTCTGGGGGTGCCACGGTTTGCCAGTTTGTGGCCACTTCCAGTCCAGCAGCTGACTGTGTGCTGCAGATCAGCAGCCAACCTACCACAGCCTGGGGATTGAGAACCCCTGGCTTAAGAGTATTGGGTGACTGTCACTTTTTCCTCCTCTCTGTCCCTTGGCTGCTGTGAAGTGGGGATGAGTTGTGCCTTTTCCAGCTGAGCCCTAGACAGGAAGCAGAAGCTTTTTTTATTGTTCTCCCCTGTGGATTGAGTTATTGGAGAAACAACTTCTCTACCAGTTTCCATTCATGTCAGTTGTATGGGGCCTGCTCTCTCCCTTCCCATACACTCTTCAGCTCTTTACTTCGTGATCCTTGTTCTGCTTGGTAGAATGGATATTGCTCAGGACTGGCACTCAGTTCACTTCTAAAATTTATTTGTAGAGAGCAGAGCCCCAGTCAAAATTATGGATGCTGCCTATGTTCGCTGCCATTGTAGTTTTAACTGGAGTGAAGATTCTAGCTTTCTGTTAACAGCCCCATTTACACTGTGCTCCCTTTTCTAGAGGCCTCTCCCAGAGTAGAGCACAGGCCAGTTGAAAAATCTGACCTGTAAACACAAACTTCTAACTCTCTTAATTTTCAGGTTTGGTATAAAAAAAAAAAAAAAATGATGTTAATAAAAAAAATCTTGGCTTGTCAGAACAAGCTGCAACTGCAGATTGCTAAAAATACCACCCCCATTATGGGGGCACATTTTCACTTTTTTTTGCTTATGGCACTTGCTGTCAGATGCCAGTAATTCTGGGAATCTTTTAGGTGAGGCTGCCTGCAGAGCCATGCTGCAGTTGCTACCAGGAGAGCAATGCAGAGTCGTTGTGGTACATGTAACTTGACTCAGCAAATCTTGGCCACAGGCTCGCTAATCCTGCTTAAATACTCCAGCCTCACTTGCAGAGTGGAAGAACTCAAACCTAAACCTGAGGAATTTTCACTTTCCTTTTGACTCTTAGTACCTTGGCTGCTGTTGAGGCTGGGGTGCTGGGATGTCTTTCCCTCCATCTGTGTAAGAGCTGTTTTGCGAGACTTGGTTTAAAAAAAAAAAAAAAAATCTTTGCATGTACTAGGTGTTGAGCCATAACAATTTCTTTCTTCCATTATTGATTGAATCTTTGCCACTGAATCCTTACCATTCCTCTTGTTTCTGTCTCTCCTTCTGCACAGGTCTACCAAACAGGCACTGCCCAGTTAATGTTCATGAATAAGTACCATGGGAGAAAGCTTTCAGTCCAAGGATTTAAAGAAGCACTTTATCAGTTCTTTCATAATGGCAAATACCTGCGCAGGGAACTCTTTGAACCCGTTATAAAGAAACTGACTGAACTCAAATCTGTCTTAGAAAAGCAGGAGTCTTATCGCTTCTATTCCAGTTCCTTGCTGATCATTTACGATGGCAAGGAGAGGCAGGAAGTGGCTGTGGACTCGGACCCAGAGGACTTGGAAGACCTTTCAGAGGAGTCTTCAGATGAATCGGCAGGAGCATATGCTTACAAACCCACTGCTAGTACTGTTGATGTCCGTATGATAGACTTTGCCCATACTACCTGCAAGTACTATGGAGAAGATAGTGTGGTGCATGAGGGCCAAGACACGGGTTACGTTTTTGGACTTCAGAACTTAATAGATATTATTAAAGAAATAAGAGACGAAAGCAGCGAATAAACAGTTTGAATGCACACCAGTAGAAAGCACTATAGTGACTCTTTGTATTCCAAAATTATTGGCCACTTTCTGGTGGTAGGAATCTTTATAGACTCTGCAGGGATGGTCCCAACAGAGTCAGACTTGTTCAGAGGGCATTTACTTACATTGGTGCTACACCTAGCACTGGCAAATCTTGGTATCCTTATTTATTTTAACTTTCTAAACATTCCATATTTGCTGATTCAGATACCTCTGTTATCCCTGTGTGTATATGTTCCAATAAAACTTTTTGTTCATTGTAAATGGGGTTGGTGTCTTTGCTGCTGTTAAGAGGAATAATTAAAGTTCCCTGGGTTTTTTTGTTTGTTTGTTTGTTTGTTTTGTTGTGGTTTTTCAGCCATGTGGTATAGAAGCTGCTGATGGGCAAATGAGAACTTGCCGTTTTAAAACTTGAGCACTTGTTTTTTCAGCACCTTGTGTATTGCATGTGGGTAAATAGCTCTATCCAGGTAGCTTTTACATTATTGTCACATAGATAACCTGAACTAAAGTATGAATAAGAAATTCTCAAAGGAGTAGCCCTTTGATATAATAGCTTTTTAGCCCTTTAATAGCGGGTGTTATAGGAATACTGCAGAATGCAAGAATGCTACCCTAAAAGACTAACTTTTTTGTGGCATGATACAAAAGTTTTACAAAATGAAGGAGGAACAAGAATATGATTATGCTATATTAGAATCCTACCAAATGATGTTCAGACTTTAAAAATATAACTGCTGTTCCAACCTGATAATCAAACTGATTTCTTGTAAGTGTCAGAGTAGAGGGGAATCTTAAGGATTTGACAGAAGACAGCGTGTTGTGGCTTTATAGATCAGGTCATGGGGCAAGTTGTGTGAGAGAGTGGCAGCATAAAATAGGATGATTGTGGAAGCTGGTAATGTGATAAAAGGATGGACAAACACCTGAAGCACTCAGTGAAAGGGACTGAAAAGGAGAGTATTATTGGTAGAACAGGTCAGGAAAGTGATCCTTGCAGCTGTATTTAAGTGTCTCCAAGGGCAGTGGAGGGAGGGGGATGCCTTAGGGAAACCAGAGAAGAACATGCTTCAAAATGGAAAGTGATGGCCCCTGCCTTTTCTCTGTTTCCAACTGAAACAACTGGCTTCTACATGAGGAATCCAGGCAGCTGCATTTATGCTAATAACATGGCTTTGCCCTCACATTCCCCAGGTGATGCCTTTATTTCCCCTGTTCAGACCCATCAATTACTAACTTTCTTCTGTTCATCCTTGGTTGTTTAAGGGCCAGTGCTACTTAAACACTGTGACATTGCTATTCAGGGTTTCTTAAGGAAGTTTGCCTTGTCTTTTCGTTGGCAATTGCAGCTTTGTTTTTTAGATTGCGTATCTCTGTCTCTGGGGTACGGGTGTCCTTGGGGTATGTGGCAAAATTGTAGAAGGAAAAAGAGTGCTTAGAATAGGAAAGCAGAAGGGGAAGGGATATCTATTTATATAGATGGAAGAAAAAGAACTGAACAGCTCTACAATATCTCTTCAGTTGTTGGAGGTTAATGTGGTTTTTTTTTTCCTGTATTAAAATTAGTGGCATGCTTCACTCTTACTCTGAAAAAATGGGGGGAGGATTGTGTAATGTAACATGTTTTTGCTTTCCCCCAAAATGCATTCCATTTCCCCGCCCGAAGAAATCATACCAGTGGTGAGCTTGTACTATTAAAAAATTAAGTAACTCCATAGCCTTTTTAAATCTTACAGCACTCCAGCTGAAAATTGCGCAGATGTAAATTCAGGAAGGAGACATGGCAGGGTGCCTTGAGGCTTTAAAAGAGAGAAAAAGAAAAAATGGTTAAATGACTGATCTAGCAGGTGCCACTTAATGGCAGCAGGGGCAGGTCCTCACTCTGCTGTGCCCTGTTCTTACTGCTGTCTGCTCATTCCCCAGCCATGCTCCAGACTTCCAGGGAGCAATGGCAGCCCTTACTCCTGCAAGATCTTGCATGCCTGTGACCACCTCTGTGGCCCCTCTTGCTGGCTGGGGCATGGGAGGAGTGGAAGAGACTGTCTGTACTGCTGGAAGCATGGGGCTTCCTGGGGGTGAGGAAGTTTGAGGGAAGGCAGCAGCTGGAGTGGGCACTGGTAGTGTAGCTGGGGTAGGTGCAGGGTTCTGGATGGAAGATGAGAGTATTTACCACCTCATACAGGGGTTTTGAATCTTGTGGCATGCCCTTTGGGAATTTCTGGTTTATGGGCATCAGTTCTTGTTGAGCTTCTGCAGGGGTACATTGTGGTCCTCCCTACAACAAGCCATGGCTCTAATGGCAAGCTTGGCACAAGACTCAAAATAGCCCTGCTTTATGCATGTGATGGGCACTTACTTCTGCTGGGTAACAATGTCTGGGATTAAGGCATGACCCCACTGATAATTTGTGATGGGAGAAATTTTCCCCAATAGGTGCTTAACCCAGAGTTTAACTAGAGGCTTTCTTGCATTTTCTTCTGAAGTATCCGGTACTGGCGAGAGCCAGAGAAGATGCTGTTTTGGAGGGAGCACTGCTGGGCTGCTATGAGAATCGGGCTTCTAGGAACTTGCTTATGACTGCAGCATGAACATTGAAGAAACGAACCTGAAGTTATCTGCACTTTCAGTTTCCAGATACGATGAGCCTTAATCAGTGAAGTCCTCCCGCATCCCTGTGAGGTATGCGAGTAATTGTTATGAGTCAACATCCCAGGAGGGAGATGATGGGTCACTTGCTGTAAAGTATTTTGCTGCTTTTTTCGCTTCATTTCCAATAACGCGGTCACATCTATTAATAAATCCACAAAAAAAAAGTTTTGGCATGTGGTGCTGCTGCTGATCCTTGTGCTTTGGGTATAAAAATAATTCAGCTTCTGCAAACGTCACATGCAGCCAGCTGCGTTTTAACATTATCCTTGCAAAGTGAAGAGGAATGGGGAGTGAGGCCTTCCAGTTGGCTCTTATTACAAGCATATCTTAAGTGTTTGTTGATCAGATCTTGGATTCCTCTGAGTGGGTTCAGCTGTGCTCTGATCACTTTCCTGGTGAAGTATCTTGTCAGAGCGCCCATCTTGTATGTAGAGTGAGCTGGGAGCCTGAAGGAGATATCAAGTGAGTTCAAATCCCAGCCCAGACTCATGCTGAAGGTCACCAAAGTCAAACCAGTGGTGAATGGGCATCTGGCCATTCACCTTGGGGACACTAAGGTAGTTGGATGTTCCCTGGTATGCTGCTACCTATGGGAAGTGTTCCTTCCCACACCAGACATGGGCCACGAGGCTTGGGAAAGACCATTGCAAAGTAGCAAAAGCACAATCAAGGGCAGTGTCAGTTGGAACAACTTCCTGGGCATTGTACACAGGTGCAGAAGACATTTGAGAGAAAGTATGCGATCTTCTACAGGCTCAACTTCAGATAGAAATATGGTGTGTTGAGAAGGGGCTGGGCGCCTGGATAACGCAGCTTTGGTTAAGTGTCTTTGTTTAATCTTGAATTGGGCAGGGGTGAAGAGCTGTAGCTTGCGTGGGATGTTGAGGAGAACTTGATGGGCATGATTCCTTGATTCTTCCCTGAGCCAGTGCTTCTTTGCTCTCTGCCAGCCAGTTCAGCCATCCTGTCTGGCAGCAGCAGCTTCTTGTGTTTGCAGTGTGCCAGTTCCGTGATGGCCTGTTTTGAGTGTCCCAGCGTGAAGCATGGTGAGTAGGTAGGTGGAGGGGATGTGATTCCTGACATAGGAGCAGGTTCTTAGGCAGAAGCCCAGAAATCACTGCTACCTTATCCCTGTGCTGAGAGCCTCAGAAGAGAGACAAAAACTGTTACCTGGCTCCCCCTGGAGTGTCTGTAGAGGCTGGGTTGGTTTGAGAGGAGACTGGCCCTGCTATGCTCCTCTCCTAAGCTGGCTCTGAATACAGAGTGTTTAGCTCTTCTTGGCCATTGACCCTGACCCCTTTGGAGTTGCACATGCTAGTTTCCTAAGGGGAGGTGTTAGAGGTGGGGGAACAGGGTGAGTATCCTTAATTTTTCACTAGTCTTGGCCCTGCCCTGTGGCACCAACTTGAGCTGTGGGTTCGAGGGGAGGCAGCAGCAGCCTGAACGGGAAAAGAGACTCTGGCTTTTTCCATTCCTACTTTCTGCTTGGTTAGAATGGGGGGTTTGGGGCTGTCATCTAGTGCTGATCCTAGTAGGGAGGCCCAGGGCCCTCTCAGATATCTCAGTAACATTCCTGCCAAACTGTGTCCTCCCCTGTTACCAGCAGCAGCCAGTATTGAGGAGAGCCTGCAAAGGACAGCTAGTCGGATACACCTGTCCCACAGTCAGCACTTCCTCAGGCTGCTGTTGTCTCCCATGGATAATCACTCTTCTGGCATACGCTGTCCGGGCAGAGCTTCCAGCTCCTTTAAGCCTTCACTAATACGTACATCGCTCAAACTGGCGAGGTGCTGACATCAGCAGGACACGATGTGACTTGGGATACTTGAACTGTCCTCTGAATTCAGGGGTAACGTGGTTGCCAATGTGTAAGAAATCAAACTTTGTGTTGTGGTTGAATCAAAACTGACAGAGCCAGCTTTTCTTTATTTAGGGCTATGCTGGGATCACAGGGAGAATTCCACACAGCAAGGGGAATCACTCACTTGTCTGTTTCAAAGAAATTCTCTTCCTCCCTAAGTTTCTAAGCATTTTTATACACAAGACAGATGAAGAGAAAAAAAATACGACCTTGAAGAAACTAAAACAAACTTACTTAATTGGACATCTGTGCACAGAGTAATAATGCAGGATTTTTTTTATCTCAAAACATAACTGAAATAAGCAGCATCAGCACTTCTGGTCTCTGTCTGGTTTTTTTCTAGTCAGAGAGGCCAGAAGCCTGACTAAATTCACTTTAACACCAATGACGTCAGAGTGCAGGAAGGGCTGGTCCTGCAGAGGGGATCCCTGGGCACTTCCTAGGGTATCCTGGTTAACTGGAACCTGGGCTGCACCATAGGCCTGGCTATAGAGGGCTACAGGTTAAAGGGACATTACAGCTTTATACTTGGTGCAGCTGGATGTGCAGTTTTGGAGGGTGCACTGGAAAGACTACCTACCAAAAGGAACAGGTGGGGACAATGGGGCTGTGCAAAGGAGATGGGAATGGGGAGAGCAGCTGGAGACCTGCCTTGTGGTTCCCTCAATGACCTGTGACAGGGACTTGGCAATGGTGAGCAGTGTGTCGGGGAGTGGGCTGAACACATTTCTCTTTAGGACTGAGTTGGAGCAAGGAGGGCCCAGTCTTTCCCAGTCCCAGGCAGTCTCTCTGGACAGCTGGGCATGGGGGGGATGCTGGCTTGGGGGTGCTGCTGCAGGAGGCTTTGCTGCTTGCATCATGGGCCAGACATACTCTTGTAGGAGCAGACCTCAAATGCCTGCTGGGCTAGCTCAAGGAGCACAAGGGGCTTATTTTGGAAAGGCAGTTGCTCCAGATCCCTACCCAGCAGACAGGGCAGTTGACTGCATGATCCCTTTGGACACTGAGCATTTGCCCTGCCTGCGGTGCCCTGAGAACTCAGATGGGAGTTGGAAACCCTTCCCCTTATCTCCCTTTTCCCAGAGCAGATAAAGCAGCTGCTCGACTGCCAATTCTGATAGTGGCACATTTCACTTGCAGTTCTGCCCTGAGTTGCATAAAGAGAGAGAGTCAGCAAATACCTGGCCCTGTATCCACAGGATACAGGCGAGGTAGGTGACGTGGCTTGCGGGAAAGCTGATTCGTCTCCAAGTCTGCTTAAGCAAGCACTGCCACTGCCACTGCCCCTGGGGAGCTGATTGGCAGACATTAGTTGCTATCACTAATTAGTCCCCAGTTCAGGCAGGAAGTTACAGATGGGCAGCCTGGGAGCTCAGGTGACCTGATGAGTCTACATGAGATTCTGTGGAGGGATTAAGACTCAATTGAGCTCAGCCCTGGTGGCCCCTAAGCTGCTACATTGTTGGGTTGGTTTGATACTGGTTATGAAGGGCAGGATTTGCAAAAGCCCCAGGATGTGGCTGGGCCGTGTGCTCCCAAGTCACTTGGGCCTTCTGAAATCCATCCTGAGTTGGGTTATTGAATGCAAAGCGAGGGGGACCGAGGTCTTCCCAGATCCCCCTGCTACTGCATGCCTTGCATACCTGCTGCAAGGTCTTTTGTGCCTGCCTTGGACAGAGTCCCTCTCCTACCATAGAGCGGGGGGCAGGTTCACTTAACATCTGAGCCAGAGAATTGGTCCTGATCACTCAGTCCCAGTTCCATCTTGGAGAGCAGTTGATGCAATTTAACTGAAGTGGGACTGGACTGACCCAGAAGGTCCCTGCCCTTGCATAGCTCAAGACAGTCCTGGGCACCCTGCGGAGGGGTGGGGATTATGACGTGAGAAGGGCCAGTGGGCACTGAAAAGGTTTCCATGCCCTCCATGTGATGCTGGCTGTCACTCTGCTTTCTGCATTTCCAGGCTGATTTTTCTCATGTTTGTATATTTGGTCACAGCCATGAGAGCTCTTCTGATCCTGTCTAGACTGACTCTTTTCCCCCCCAGATTCCATCCTATCCCAGAGGCTCATATGGCACTGCCCTGCCCGCTGCACCAAGTTCTCCAGGGATTCAGCCTATCTAGCTTTACAAGACCTCAGCAATGGAGCTGTCTGCAGGTGTCAAGTAGATTTTCTGCCCCCCCCGCCAGGTGCCCTTGAGTTGGCCCTTGTCATGCCCAGGAACAGTGTGTGCCTGGGTGGGAGTGGCAGGGCTGCAGTTGGTGCATAGTACACTGTGAGCTGAACCTAAACTCTGCTTGGTAATTTATCCTGGTGCCAAGTTCTTGGGAATGGCTCCTTCTGGCTCGGAGCCCTGCACTCCTCACCTGACTATCTCACCGATGGAGGCAGATGGAGGAGTGGAAAATCCTTCTCAGGACCTGTCCTTGCTTCCCAGCTATCCTCCTCACCCAGCTTCCTCCTTACCTCAGCTCTGGGCTTACTGAAGAGCTTACTGGGAGCCAAAGCTGGAGCTCCTTGGCAGGCTGCCTCAGGCTCCCAAGCATGGGATGATGTGCCATAAGGTGAGCAGCTGGGGGTCGAATGTGAGGCCTGCTGTGCCTCGAATGCTTGAAGTCCTCTCGTGCCAGGCAGGTGCTGTCCCCTGCGACAGCTGCTGTGCCCTATTTCAGGAAACGGAGGCGAGGACAGGAAAGGTGGGGGTTGTGAGGCTTTGCACAACTGGCCTCTCTGTCTGAAGCCAGATGCTGTCACTTCTGTCTTGGGGCCAGGGGGCAGGAAGTGTGTGCTCCCCTGAGGCTACTCCGCACCTGTCAGGGGAAGCAGCCAGCTGGAACTGCGTGTGAAGGATGGGGGGCCGGCTGCAGCATGGCTGCAGTGTGGGAGGCACGATCCTCAGGCAGGGCCCAGGAGGAGATGTGTTTTCAGCCCCATCTCTCACTGCTGTAGTCTGGAGCCCTGGTCCTGCTAGAGATCCCACTGGGGATGGGGGAGAAAGGGGAATGGGGGGGTGGCAGGCAAAGGAAGCAAAGGGTCCAGAGGCAGCACAAGTAGCAGTGAAGAAGGGCATGTGTGCAAACGAGAATGTCCATGTGGAGGTAGGGCTGCAGTAGGGGTATGAGAGTTGTGCCAGCTCCTCAGGGCAGACATAGCAGCATCAGCCTTCCACACAGTGTCCAGCCTCCTGGGATCCACATGCTCACACTTTCCTTGCCAGGATGTGCTGCAGCTGACTGTGTTGGCTGCATTGCAGCATCCACCCACTAGAATCGCACCCTCAGTCTGCAGCGTCAAAACACCCCCACGTGTCATTATGGCCGTCAGTTTGAGGTTGAGCTGCAGTGTAGGGGGCATGAAGCACATATGAACATTAACTGTAAGGAGACAGGCACATCTACCCTCATGAGTGATTGTACAGCTAGACCCTGCTTACTCGGGCACCCATGCTGCTGATGTAGCAGGGATTGAGCTGGGTTCAGATCCACTCCCAACTGTGGCTGCTACTGGGCTTGGAGATGCAGGCCTAAACCTGTGTTTAAAAACTCTAAAAGCTTTAAACAAAAATAAATGTTGGGTTAATGTTTTGTCTGCCATGAGACCTTGTTTGTCTCACTTGTTTGTGATGCTTCCTCTGCCTGAAGAAGGGTGTTTGTACCCAAAAGCTTGCAAAGAATTTTCTTCAAATATTTTAGTTGCTCTAATAAGATATCAGCTTTACCCAAAGAACCTTGTCTGCCTTGCTTGTCTTGGCAGTCCCCCAGGCTAGGTATATATTGGCTCTTTAGTACAAGCTGAGGTGCTCCTGGGATCACGGGAGTCCATGAGGCAGAGCTATAAGAGGCAAACAGAGTTGTTGCGAGCTTTGTTGTGAAATCGTGACAGTCAGCAGTGTGTGACTGGGCCCAGAGCCTCTGCAGCTGGCGTGGGGGTTGCTGAATTGAGGAGCTAATGTGAGTGTTCAGTCTTTCTCTCTGGAGCCAGCTCGGCTCCAGGAAAGGGAGCCAGAGTCAATTCCTGTTTGTACCTTGTCTGCCGACTTACAGGGTCACTCAGTCAGGGCCGTGCAAAGCCGCTGGCTCAAGGGTCTGCACTGGTGCAGCTGAAGCTGGGAATGGCTCTGGGCCTGATGCGGGTGCCCAAATGGGAACATATTCTGCTTAACTCTTGGGCTGGGTGGGGAGAGTCTGCAGCCTTGGCAGCTGGCGAAGACCTTCCTTTCCCTGGAATCTGATCCTGCTGCTCCGCAGTCAGTGTGTGCACAGCCACGCCTTGTTGCTGTGCAGTGGGTGACCTTGAGCATGTCCTACCCTGCCTGCCCATTTCCTCAGTCCCACCCGGCTCCCCCATGTCTGGCCGCCTCCCACCCTGCTTCCTGGGGTTGCTCTGAGACCATTTTGTCCTAAAGGGGTTGCCCTGATGACCAGGTGAATCAGCACTGTGTTGACAGTCAGTTCTTACCTCATTGCCAGGGGCCTGCAGAGAAATCCCCCCTCACACTGTCTGAGGAGTGGGGCCTGGGCCCCGGGGAGCAGGAATCTCATGCTTGGGGACCCTGGGTTGGTGTAGGGAAAGGTTTGGGCAGATCTCCTCCCTCTTTTCATCTGGAGATCTTAGGGAGCCAAGCACAGGCCTCAGGGTCCTGCAACTGCTGCTTGGCCCAGGCCCCTCTGCAGTGACCTCAGACAGAGCACTGGGCAGGTCAGGCTCTACCTACGCTCTGCTCTGCTCTGCCAGGTGCTGTCCTCTCCTGCTTGATGCTCCAGCCTTGGGCCTCTGCTTTGTCCCCTAGGGGGAGGGACCTGCTGTTGGTTGTACTTTCTGTTGGACAGGTGCATGTGCAGGCTTGCATTGTACTTTAGGATCTTGGAAGTGGCAGGTCTGAGGTTGGCAGGCTCGGAGCGGGGCTCCTCTGAGACCTCACACTGGTGTACTAAGCTCCCAGCTCTACTTGTTTCCTGGCTCCATGGTTGGCAGCACTGAGAATCCTTCCCCGTCAGCCACTCTGGCTCCCCTTGTGGGTCTGCTTTAAAACCAGATTAGATGCTTGTTGGGCCTCTCCATGCTTCAGGACGATCCAGAGGGGCAAGCCCAACTCCTTCCCTGTACTAGGTCACCTTGAGTGGCCTGGCAGCTCCTTGCTTTTCTCCCCTGCATTGAGCTGTTTTTGATTGTTTTCTTGCCGAGCTCTCAATGAAAATCTTTGCTGCTGTCGTTGCCGTGGGCCAGTTGTCAAGGTTACCGTGGTATGTGTGATGTTCCCCAGAGGAGGTGTGTTTTGCTCTGTACTCTGAATAGAGGACGAATGAAATCCCTTTAACCCTCTGTAGTGCCTGGCTTGCGTCCCCAGCACTAGCATGAACCCCTCTGGGTCTGGCAGGTGTGTACCCACCTCCGGAGGGTAGCCAGGCCCCTGTTCAGGCTGCAGGCTTGCATTTGCCTGCCTGCCCTGAAGCACGTCTGCAGGACCCCAGTGCTGGATTCACGGAGACCCTTTGACCTCTTGTTCCTCTCAGCAGGGATCAGAGAGGATTTTTCTTCCTCCTAGAGCACAGGTGTGACACCATGTCTGGCTGAATCCCCCTGCCAGAAAGACCGACTACCAGCTGTGGGGAAAGTGCCTTTAGAGCCCAGCCCCACGGGGCTTGTTCTCAAGTGATTTGCTTGGGGGGGTGGGGAATATAGCGCTCATTCCCCCTTTCTGTATCCTTTCAAGTTCTTTGCTCCTTCTTACAGCTCATGGAGCCCTGAACCCCATGAGCTCTGCTGCCCACCTTAGTCCTGAGGAACCACCTTGGGTCCTGCTGCTCCAACCCTGGGCTTCTCCCCAGCTCTGCTGAGGCCCCTCACTGCTCTTCCAGGCCAGTCTTCTCTTGGCCTGAACAGGCTGCATTAGGCCAGACTGTGACTGAGGTGGGAGAGAGATCCCCTAGCAGATGGGGCTGAGGCCTCCAAACTCAGAACCCCACCCCAGCTAGACCCTCCTCTGCCCGGTCCAGTGCACCATCTCCCTCTTCTTCAGAGCGGTTGTCTGGCCCCTGGATGACTGGCCTCTAGCTGGGTGGATGGAGACCAAGTCATGGGATGGCACAGCCACCCAGCCAGCAGAAGTGGTGGCGGAGCCATGTGCTGCTCGGGACTGACTGGTGCAGGCAGGGGGAAAATGCAGTTAAGCCCCTGCCTCTCCAGCCGGGCTTGTCCTGTCCCCAGCATGCCGCTTTTCCTGGCCAGTGCTGACCTGGCTGGGTCTGTCCCATCTGGAGCAGCATGCGGCTGAAGTCGGCTTCCCACAAGCTGCTGCGGACGGGAGGAGGCCGGCCAGGTCTGCGCCAGCCAGCAGAAGCGGCGGCAGAGCCGTGTGCCACTCCTAGCTGGTCGCCTCCGTCCCCAGCAGCACGTGGGAAGCCACCATGGGGGGCCTTGGCAGGCGGGGTCCTGGTGTGACCTCTGCGGGGTGAGGCAGTGGGAGCTGGTGTCTGTCAGACCCCGCACTCTGGGCTTGCAGTGCTGAGGCCACTGGAGCTGCATGTGCGGACAGCTGGGCACCGCAGTGAGCAGGGCCGTGCAGCTGGGCAGGTGAGGGGCTGCAGTGTAGCAGCTGCCTTGCTCCAGCCCCCCTCAGGCAGCGCTGTCTCATTGTCTCATGGGGCTGCGCTACTCAGGGGAATGGAGATGTGGAGCTATTTATTTCTCCCCTTCAGTCTCTGGGGCAGTAGCTGGCTGGATGCAGAATGGGTCCCTCCTGCCCCTGCCCACCAGCAGCTACTATGAACCTTGCAGTAACAGGCAGGTGCAGTAGGGCTACACAGGCAGGGTCTCTCTGGCCCAAGACAGAGGGTGTTTGAATATGGCTCGCTAGCCCACTGAGTGATTAAAAAGTTCATGATCCGGCCCCATGTTCAAAAAGGTTGGGCACCTCTGCTGTACAGGCAGAGGCAGGTAGTTGTCCTGTTGTTACACGTACCATTGTCCTCCTCATCTTTTGCCTGCCATGACAAATTTCATTGACTAGAGAAGTAATTCTCTGCCTTGTTAGACTCAAGGCACCCCTTGTTATGTCATCCCTTGGAAAATGCCCCCATCTTTTTGACTGTGGAAAAAATAGCAGAGCAATTCTCTTCTGTTGTAAAGAACTCAAAAAGACCACAACAGGGCAGAATGGTTTTGAAACCGTGGCTTTTTATTGGAAATCTGTGTTTAGCTTGTGAATCATTTGTATATGTAACACTGCTGTTATTATATGGCAGGCTGCAACACCCTCAAAAAAAGATCTCACAGTGCCATGGTGCCTTGGTTGAGAATCACTGGCCTAGATGATCTCTGCAGTTCTTGGGAGAAGTCAAGTCCTGAAACGGCCAACTATTTATGAGGCATGGATTAGTCACATGCTAACTGGATGTTCCAGACCCACTTTTCTCTCTCTCTGCTCTGATTTTGTGACATAACCTCTGGGAATTTGGCTGCTGGCCAGAAGTGTTATGCAGTTGTCAGGGGGAATCTTTCCTGGCTGCCTTTAGCCCTTGTCCTCAGTTTAGTGTGGTAGAGGATGCACTTCCTGGCAGCTTTGCTGGCTCTCTTTCTAGCCATTCAGTCCATTTTGCTGAGTTCCTGTTTGCTGTGCTCAATGTTCTACTTTGGTGACATGGTGGCTAGTAGGAACAAGAACCTGCTGACAGTTGCTATTTTTGGTTGTGACTTTCTCATCAGTGTTGCATTGTGAAGGAGTAAGGCTTCCCGCTTACATTGGCTTTTGTCACCTCTTTCAACAGAGGAAGGAGAGGAAGGGACTTGTGGGAACTCATCTCTTCTGTCATCTCTGGGTTTCACAAGCAGCTGCGCAGTCTGCTGTGGTGCACTAACGCATATTGCCTGGGCTTGGAGATCCCAAGCTGTAGATTGAAAGTGCAGGATTTCCTACACACAATCCATTGTCCAGAGCTCAGTCCAGCCATCTGGGGTGCAGAGGCAGTGGTCTGTGACTGCAGTCATCAGTCTCAGTGCCTCCCCCTGCCCTGGCTAAGGAACTATGAAATTTCATAGTTTCATGCTTCTCTACAAGTCGAGTGCTGAGAATTCCTCCCAGAGGTGGTACAGTCATCCACCCTGGCAATCTTCAAAAAGCATCTTGACGCCCATCTTGCTGGGGTCATCTGATCCCAGTTGTCTCCCCTGCCCAAGTGGAGGGGAGCTGGACCTGATGATCTGCGGCTAGTAAAGCGACCAAAACGCTGGCTTGCATCCATAGATGCTTCTCAAGCAAATCCCGGGATGTCATTCTCCCCTTGTACTGGGCCTTGGTGGGGCCGCAGCTGGAGTAGTGCATCCAGTTTTGGGCTCCACAATTCAAAAAGGATGTGGAGAAGCTTGAGAGAGTCCAGAGAAGAGCCACGCGCATGATCAGAGGTCAGGAAAACAGACTTACGACGACAGGCTGAGAGCCATGGGGCTCTTTAGCCTGGAAAAGCGCAGGCTCGGGGGCGATCTGATGGCCACCTATTAAGTTTATCAGGGGTGATCACCAGGGTCTGGGGGAACGTTTGTTCACCAGAGCGCCCCAAGGGATGACATGGTCGAGCGGTCATAAACTACTGCGAGACCGTTTCAGGCTGGACATAAGGAAGAATTTCTTTACTGTCCGAGCCCCCAAGGTCTGGAACAGTCTGCCATCGGGGGTGGTTCAAGCACCTACTCTGAACACCTTCAAGAGCAAATCAGATGCTTGCCTTGCTGGGATCCTATGACCTCAGCTGACTTCCTGCCCTTTGGGCGGGGGGCTGGACTCTGATCTTCTGAGGTCCCGTCCAGCCCTAATGTCTATGAAATCTATGATTTGTAAAGACTCTTCCAGCCCCTAACAACTATGAAACCAAGCAGGCCACAAAGAGCCCTAAGCTGGCTCCTTCCCAGGGAATGCTCCCGAATACTGACTCGGCACACTGGAGTCAGGGTGGGCCAAGGAGGCTTTGCTACCAGACAGGACAACAAGTAATGTGAGCAGTTCTAGCCTAGACCGTTCCTGACCCAGCAGTCTAGTGAAGGCTAAAGGAACTCAGAAGACCTTTGATGCTTCTCCCAGCTTCTCAGGCACTGCATGCTTGCCCTGCTGTTTGCTTTTCCTGGCTCTGCTGCAGAGAAGGAACAGGGCCTGGGCTTTCTTGCTGGCTTCCTCTTTCATTTGTCCCTTGCTCCTGCCTTGCTGCACGAGACACTTGTCTGTCCTGTTCTTATTTATTTATTTATTGTATAAATGGGCTGATTCTAGCCTGAAACCAGAGCCATAGGAGATTCTTGTGAATCGTCACAGGCCATCTGAATGAAAAGGAAATACCACCTTATGGGTTTCTCTGACTTTCCCCCTGACTGTAGTTCAGCTTTGATCCCGACTCACAGGCTGAGGGCAGGGTGGCTACATACCTTATAGACGAAATAACAGAGAGCGAGAGCGCGCATGAGCTTTCATAAACTTGAGTTCACTTCATCAGATGCTGTGAAAGGACAGCATAGACCAGTGTGAAGTGGAGTGAATGAGCTGAATATGAGTGGGGAAAAAATGAGGGAGAGGAAGGGAGGGAGGGGGACACTGCTGCTATAGGGACAGCGCTGCCTGGGAGAGGCATACAAGCAAAGCACCTGTAGGAATAAAGAGGTCACAAAAGCTAATCCATGTAATGGGACAAGAATCCCTAGTCCCTGTTTAAACCATGCCTGACAATCCAGTCTGTGGATGATTTCTTGTCTATGGGCTATGGGCAGGCCTGCATGTGGAAAGCAGGAGAGGATTTGCAGTCTCATAAACCCTCCTTGAAAGCTCAAGGAGACTGAGTCCAGAGCGGGGATGAGACTGATGCTGGAGGTAAGCCAATACTGCCTCCCCCATCTCCCTGAAGGCTATTTGCTCCTGACACCTCAGTCTCTCCACTGATAGGGAAGCTGTTGGAGTCGCTTTCTGCTGCCTGTGGGTTCAGCTGAGTGGAGCATAAACAGCAGACACAGCCTTTCTTGCAACCTTCCCTCCCAGGGGTTGGGGCCACAGGGGTGTGGTGGTCTAGTAAAAATCAGCTGCAGCTGGGCTAGGGCCTCTGAAATGTGTAGCTGTCATGTCAAAGAGCAAGAGCGGGTAACGGAGTAGAAAGGTTGAAGAGATGTGGTTGGGAGTTTGGGCTGGTGTCTGGTAATTTGTGGGTTCAACACTGATGAACCCCACAGAAAGGCCTAGGAATAAGTCAGTCACCCCAGGCAAGCACTCAACGGCACACTGTCCGCCAATATGGGATGAGGGCAAGGAGACTCAGCTGCCCAGGGCACTGGAGACTATGTTGCTGGCTGGTATGTGCCAAGTGCTATGGAGAGGCTTAATGCTGCTCTCGTAACACCCTCAGCTTCCTTCTCTTCCTCTTGCATGTGTGATGAGCAGGGCCCCCTTCTTCCTCAGCGGAAAGCCTGAATTTGTGAGCAAAGGAAATTGCTTATGGCCCTGTGACAAGTGTTTGATCTTTGGGAAGTGACTAATGAACCTTCTTCTGGGCCTGGTGACTGTGGTTGCTGCCTTGGTGCAGTCTAGTGCTAGCACCTTTCAGAGCTGCCATGGCTCCTTCGGCATTTGCAAAGCACTTCAGGCTAAATGATTGACTAGTGACACCCAGCCATTTATATTCAGCCTGTCACTGGGTTGCAGCTGCCTCGGCGGTGTTTAAGAGCAAATGGCAACAGGAAAAGAAGGGGCATTCTAGGTCGATTGACTGTAACTGGCTGTTTTTTTTAAGTCCGATGTGTCCCTAACAGAGCAAGAAGGCAGGCTCCTGCCTCCCAATGCTGTGATGGTCACAGAGTCGCAGAAGAACCAAGGCTAGAGCCCAAAGCTCCTGACCCACTAACCATAGCCCATGCTACCTGGCACTGAGGTTATACTTTAGAGCTGGTGGAGTTTTAGCCTGGTGAGTCCCCGGTAGAGCAAAAGGATGTTTAACATACTGCCTGTGCCCATGGGAGCATGATCTATTTAATAACACATCTGAAATACCTTCAGCAGTCCAGTGTCTCCAGTCTTTGCCTTGAGGTCAGCAATGATCTTAGAGTGCACCCCCTACAGAAGCAATGACACAGGAACAGGCGCTACCCAGGGGTATCTCACTCAACTACCAAGCTGACCTATGCCTGAATGTGGCCTAAGGTGGGTATAGGGTGGCTCAGAGCAAAGAAGAGGCAGCAACAAGCCCATGGTGCTCAGGGTAGCTGTCTGCAGTAAGCCCCCTGAGACTGAGTGGGTGAGGTGTCTCAAGAAATCTGGCCAGGGGCCCTGGGCATGCATGGCTAGTCACGCATCCACTGGGCTCTTTTGAGTGGCTGACGTCAGGCCTAGGGAGCAAAACAAAACAATTAGGCCAGATATAATGAGAACAAAGTATTTCCTCCTGTGTGAAGTGGGAGTGTCCCAGCAGGGAGCAGCTGTTACAGCCCCAGCCAGCCAACTGGAAGCTCTGCATCCCTCTGCCCTGTGAGGACATATAGCTGCCTCTGCTGCAATATCCTAGGGGGAGCCCTGAAGCTCTGGTGGGGCAGGACCAGGAGCTCCTACCACAGCCCCAGACCCTCCTACCACTCCCCTACTGCTGGCAGCTGCCTTTGGCCCCTCCTTGCCTGCCTTGCGGGCCTGAGATGAGGGCCTTCGTCTGCTGTCAGGGTTTTTATCCTGCAGGGTAGGGTATGTTTCAGCACACCAGCTTCTGATCACCAGGCTTGCTGGATGATGGGTCCAATGGTTGGTTGTGCCGGAGTCTGGGCAGCTGGTTTCAAGTTCTGGTCCTGAGGTGAACTTCTGCTGCTCACTGTGGACACACAGGGTGCTTGTACATGTGATAGGGGTTTAATCCCCAAGGGCACATGTAAATGTGATGCCATTAACATGTACACATGACAAATGTCACTTGGTGGCTTAATGGCATCACAGTATACACGTGCCAGACTTTTGGGGTTTTTAAATGACTTTGCATCATTGCAAACCAAACTACATCTGAATTCAGTTTAGTTTGCAATGTTGCAAATTGCAACAATGCAGCTGTCAGCTTGCCCTCTGGGCCCTTTGCCGCTTCTGTCTTCAGTAGGGTCCTGTGGCTGACAGGAAGGCTGAGACCACTTGGAGATGGGCTGGCTTGCCCCTAAGTCAGCATGGGAAGGCAGCAGGAGGATGACTGGGTTTGCTGATGGTTGGAGAAGGCAACAGGGACAGTGCATGGGGCACCAGAAACCCGGGTGGACTGCTAGCTGCCTGGGTGCTGCCCCAGCTCAGAGGTGCCCATTCCAATGCTTCCCTGAGACTACCTGGGCTTCCAGTGCCCTGTGCACCTTCCCTGCCACTTTCTCCGGCCACCCTCTTGCCACCTCCACGTGCTGCCCCAGGGGAAGGCCAGCCCATTTCCAGACAGACCTAGGTGTCCTGCCAGCCTCAGGATTCTGATTTCAAGTAGACGTGGTGAGGGGCCTGATCCTTGCTGTTGCGGAGTCTCTTTGCCTTACCACCCCAACCTTCCAACAGCTGGGGGTGAGCTGCCAGTGGGACAAGTGGCCCCTGAACTGTGGGGAGGCCCAGTCCTTCTCTCTGGCAGTACCCGCCAGGGCCATCTGGGCGGGCTGCCAGAGGACTGGGTTCTGCCCCAGCTAGGGATCAGGGAAAGTTGGATCAGGCCAGGGCAGCACCCAGCTCTCTAGCAACCCACCTGGGTGACCCTGGGGAAGGCCAGATGTCTGGGAAGGCTGTGGGGCTTCCCCAGGGTGGGGGAGAGGGGAAGCAAATTTATGGAGGAGTTTATTCACCAGTGTTGTGCTAAGGGTTAATGGAGCTCCCAGCCTATCCTTTCCAGTTATTTGGCCTGGTGCATCTCTTCCTGCTCCCTCATTTCTTCTGGGGTCCATGTCTCCTTTCCCTTCATTAGTCCTGGGCCAGGATGGACTTGGCTGGCTGGAAGTCCAGCTGGGAGCTGCTGCCTGTGCTGTTCTGCCTCCCCCCACCTCGCTGGCTGCCATGCTCTGTCTCAGTCATTGCCCTTGCTGGATCAGCTGGGCAGCCCAGTTGGCTGCTCTCCCTGCAGGCCTGAGAGCTGGCAGCTCAAAGGTTCCCTTCAGGGGAGTGCAGAGATCCCTTGGCTCAGGCAGTGTGGACCCCTCACCCTGTGCCCACAGCAGTGACGCAGGCTCGGCTGAGTCACAATGACATGGTTTGTCTGGCACACAATGGGCAGGGGATGCCGCCAGGGACATGCCAGACTGGGCTGAGATGAAGCCCTTGGGAGCAGGCCCAAGGGAACACAACCCCAGGCACTCTGGTCTTTTGTGTATTCTGCTTCCCTTGCCCTTCATTTGGTGCAGTCTTCTCCATACCCACAGAGCAGTTCCCTGCCTGTGCTATGGATGACCCCAGTCCAGCATAGATCACCAGTGTGACATGTCGCTATCCCCATCCACTAAATGCTGCCCCAGCCATGCTTTCTTTCCCTGACAGGCCCTTTCTTTGGGACTCTTCCTGTTGTTGTTCCGGGGTAGCTCCCAGCCAACTGCATTGTGTGTCTTTGCTCAGCAGGCTTCCTGCACGGTCACCCATGCTGAAGAGCGCAAGTCACTCCCAGGAAATGGCTGTGGAGCAGCAAGAGCCTGCTCCCTCCATGGTAAATGCTGAATTATCTAGTACATCTGCAGAGCTCCCTTCTACTGGAAGCCAGGCCGGAAGGTAGCCATAAACTCTGTACAGCAGGAGGCCCCTACTGCCCTCACACTGGGCCTGTCCCAAGCCATGCCTCTCAGCCCCAGAAACACAAGCGAGTCAAGGGGCTCAGAACTAGATGGTCCCTAGTGCAGTGTTACTCTGTGCATGTGGCTACAGTGATGCTGCAGCTGGGAGCTCCTAAAAACAGAACAGAGCAGCTGGACTAGCAATAGCTGGGTGAAGACACCTTCCCTGAATTGTATGGTAACAGGTGTTATCCAAACACCCTCGGCTAAGCTGCCTCCTTGTCAGGAGTTATCTTGATTCCAGAGCCTGCTGGGAGCAGCATCTGAGCTCCGAAGGTGCCTGACAACCGTGCTGTATCCCTGCACAGCTTCACTGAACAACTATGCCACCTCAGAGCTGAAGAGGCAGGCGGCCAAATGGCTTTATTTGCTGGTCGGCTTGCAGCTTTTTTTTACCGGACCACCTTGGTTAGTGACTGCATCAGAGTCTCTGTCTGAGTCCACCCTGGCCAGAGAAACCCAGTGGAAAGCCAGTGGGAGTCGCCAGTTAATCCTCTGGGATAACACCAAGGTGTTCAGTCCTGATTCAGGGCATGTCTATACTGCTTCCACAGTGCTCCAGACAGTGTGTGCTCTGCTCCACACACTCCAGACTCAAAAAGAGAGATGTACATCTCTGGCATGTTTTGGAGTAGGAGGTGGTTGGCACTTCCTGACTCGTGCCTAGGTTGGTGTGGGTGGGCAGGGAATGCTTCTTGGAGGACTGATGGCAGCAGTATAGACACAGCTTCATGGGGGAGCCAGGCCACTTGCTAGGATTTTTCCAGTCCCAGATTATATCCTGCCAGCCTAAATTCGTCCACTGTTTCCCTTGGCTCTGGGTGGGATACTGCTACACCTCTTGTCCAAGAGATGTGATTTGCATTATTTTCCAGGGTTAAGCAACTTACTCAGAGAGGTGGTTGAAGTGAGGGAGCTAGGACCCAGGTCCTGACCTTCATTACACTGGTGTAAAACCAGGACAATGCTGCTGTTGTTAACTGGTGCAGCTGGGACCATCATCAGGCCCAGAGAGTCTGCACTGATGATTAAACATCATCCAGTCAGCCCAGTTTCCTGCTGACATTGGCTAACTGGGTTGTGATGCTGGAGAGGTGCCCAGGGAAGTAGGAAGTGCTGGTGTTTCACTGGCAGCATCTGGTAGGTTCATATTGGCTCTCTAGTGTTGCAGTATGGTGGCCTCCTTCTGAGGTAGGGGCAGGCTGTTGCATTTGTCTTGTGGAGGGGGGGAAACCAAGGCCGCTTTGTTGGTGCCCTGCCACTTCTTTGCCCAGGTGCTGTTAGTGTAAAGGAGACCACAGGAAGAGGCCATAGGAAGAGACGTTAGTTTTGTGCTGAAGTGACATTGTTGCTATGCGGGTCCAGGAAAAGTGGGGGAGATGAGCAATTTTTAAGGATTAAGATTCTCCTCCCTCCTCCCCCTCAGCCTTTCTGTAAAGGTTGGGGAAGTGCTTGTCAGGGGTAGGGCAGTGGCAGTGTTGTGCAGGTGTGTTGGGAGGGTCAGAGTTTAGCAGCTACATGGTCATGGGGAAAGCAAGATTGGTGGCAGGCATGTGGGGTGCGGGGCAGGAAGAGATGGGGGTTTCATTCTGGAGCTTGCAGAAGCAAAGCCACCCCAGCGAGCACTGAGTTGCACTGGCTCGTGTCCCAGCAGCTGCAGTGCTGGAAGCAAGAGCCGCTCCAGCTGACAGGGACACAAGCAGCATTGGCAGCTGCTGACTTCTTACCAAGGAGGAGAAGGATCTGCCCAAGGCAGCTTGGCAAGAATCTAAAGGCCCTTTTCTCCTGGTGCGCGCAAGGCTGGGACATCCTGGCTCCTTGTTTCCCATCCATTGACCCCCAGGCTGGGGATAGGAGACAGTGACAGGCGGCAGAAATTTATACTCTAAGCTGTTACTGGGAAGAGGCCGGGGGTCCCTGGAGTCCTCCCAGCTATTCCCCTTCCCCCACATTGAGACGCAACATATTTCTCCTGGACGCAGAACCTGGCCTGCCCTAACTCAGGTAATACGAGACCTGGCAGGAAAGTGGAAGGCTTATGATTTTTTTTTTTTTTTTTTTTAGTCATCCTTCTGGAACCAAAATGTTCTCCCCCCAACCACTCCAACACCCTTGTACTGCCCCACCCCCCCAACACATGCACGCGCACGCACGCACGACATTCCCCTTATGCTCAGATTGCCAACTTCTGTGCACTGTATGCATCTGGAGTAACTCGCTGGCCATTAGTGGGTCCAGCAGAATCTCCATTCCATTCATCCCAGTGCTGCCACTGAGGGCAGTGGAGTCATTTTGTCCAATGGCCCTTGCCCTTTGTGGCCTTGAATCTCCAGGGGACTGTGAGCAATACAAGCCCCTATGCTGAGCCCATCAGGACTAGAGCTGCATGGGAAGGAACCTGGTCCTATTATTGGATGTTAATGGCTAACGTAGCCTGATGTCCTGTGTCTGGAGCTACCAGGAGCAAGTCCAAGGTGGTTCTTATTTGGCCTCAGCTCTCTGGAGGAGGCTCCGGGCTGTTCCGTTCACATAGGAAATCTGCAGTTTGAGGCATAAGAATCCTGTGATGGCTGGAGAGAAGGGATTGCTCAGGGCAGAAAGACCCTTGCTTAGCTCCTCAGCTTGCCCCTCAGGGTCACCCCCTTTCACAAGCTTTGCTTCATGTTCTCTTTCCTCTGCCTAGAACCCACCTACAGGGTTCACTGACTGCAGTAGAACTCTGTTACCATATGTCATGCCAGTTATCTGTACATTTGGGCATGCCCTTTGCAATCTGCTTCATCTGGTATGGGGGCTCCATCCCTCACGTGTCCTGACAATACACCTTTGGGTGGAAGAACCAGCTGGAGAAAGTCTTGCTTTTTATTTTGGTGGCCAAAGCCAGTTTCAACTGGACCGATCAACATGGAGCTCAGTTACCTGATGGAACTTGCTCTGCCTCCGCAAGATGTCTTTTCTGCCCATCTCTGTTACCCTGAGGTAGGATGGACCTGTGCTCACCACAGTCCTGTGTGCCCAGGGGGGAACCTACCTGGAGGGGAGGAGATGGGGGGGGGGGGGGACTCCTGCCCTCACCCCCTTCATACCCTGGGTGTGCTAAGTGTTAAATGTTTCCTGTGTTAATGTGTTACAGTTTATAGCTCCCCAGTGCCTGGAGCTATTTACCTGCGCTGGGGGAGGCAGGTGCTGGTTGTAGGTCACCAGGGAGGGCCACGTGAGCCATCGGAAGTGTGCAAGTCCCCAGGAAATAGGGACCTGCTGTTGTGACGCACGGCTCACTTCTTATTTTCTTCTAGTCAGCCAAGAACCATGAGCACTGCCCCAGAATAGAAGTGGCTGTGAAAACCCCTTTGTAAAGTGCCAGAAGGGCCCTGCTACCCTTGTTAATGCAGAGACGTTGGGTGGGGGAAGAAGAGTTTGGCATGCTCTGACGCAGAGGCCTCCAAGCTCTGCGTGACTGCACTCCCACGCATTGAACCCCCAGGGGAACTTATAGCAACTCTGTGCAAGGCTGAGGGTGCTGCCTGCATGGTGGCTTTATAGGCTTCTCTGACCTGCTTGTTGGATTCTTCCCTGGTCCAGCTGCTTGCAGCAGCACTGTTTGCCGGTAGTAGGGCCACTGCAGGTTCTGGACTCTTGGATTTGGAATTAGTTTTGACTAATTTGGCCTGGATTACATAAAATTAAAAAATAAACAAACAAAAAAACAACAGTTCCAGGCTGACAGAGCAATATCTAAGCATCTCAAGCAGAAAAATAATGGTGTCAGTCAATAAACCCTGCCCCAAGGTCCCCTGCCATTGAAGTCTGTGGGCTTCTGTTTCCAGAGCATCCTAGACCCTCCCTCCCCACCCTCCTTCCACTGTGCAACCCTTTCCTAAGAACTTTCTGCTGTATTAATCTCATTCCACTTCCCTTCTTGGTCTTCCTGTAAGGCAGGCTCCAGAAATGGCACTAATAGTCCTATTTATATGCCTGGCGGGATGCAATTTCCACCCTCTCAGGGAGCTGAGTTTGGATGCTGGGAATCATGCTCCCCACTGCTTCTCTGCCTGGAGCTTCGTCTGGCTGTCGCGGAGTCCCTGGGAGCACCTGCCGTGCTCTGATCTGGCTGTTTCTCCCCGTCTAGACTGGCAGCCCACATGGACCTGCTCATTACTGCCTGCAGGCCTAGCCCATCTCCCAGGCCTCTTGGGAGCAGCCAGAGTTCTGATGCCAAAGGCAAACTCCAGCCTAGCTGCTATACAGCTCTGTGCCCCAGCGGCTGGTGGGACCAGGCAGGTGACATGCCTGGGTCACAGCAGTAGCTGTTGGCCATAAAATCCTGTGGTGGTTTTGACCCTGGCTCCTTCTAAGGAAATCATTGACCTAATTCTGGCTGAGTAGTTCGTTCTGACTTTGTCTGCAGCTCATTAGGCCTTTGTGGTGCAACAGAGGTAGGTGCTGTGCACCCCCCTACTGGGGGGCAGAAGCCAGGGCTTGGATGCTGAATTCCTTACTCAACCATGACATATGTTCATTGCTTTCCAAAAGAGCTGAAAACCACCATGTGTGGAGGAGCATTTGGGCCTAAGCTACCCGCAGGTGAATGTCTTTATGTAGTTGGCCCTGTAGCTTCTGCCAGAGGCACCTACAACCTTGTTTGGGTGATTCTTCGTGCTCTGGTGCATCGCCTTGGGAGATTACTGCAAGCTTAGAATATGGCTCTGATAGTTGCATCCCAAACCATCCTGAGTTTCATCCCCTTTTTCCCAATTATGTCCATTGCTCCCACTTCCAACCGCCCCTTTTCTCTTTGCCTTGGTGTGTCCAGTCCTCCATCACCCATGGAGGGCTGAATCCCATCTTAATTGCTGTTTGCCTGAGAGAGACCCGTTTAGCTTTCCCAGTGAATCAGTCTCTCCAGCCCCTTGGCAGCTCTTCTTTTAATTTCCTCCTCTTGTCTGTCTCCTGATGGGACTGAAAGGCTTAAACCTGAACTCATTATCTTGGGCTGGACCTCACTTTGGAAACGGTTCAAAGGAGGGCAATAGGGTCATTCATTAGCAGTTGTTCCTGGCATTTCACTAGACTGTTTTCTGATTGTCTGCTTTGGCTCTTGCTGAGGATAAGGGGCTAGAGGGTGGTTGGAGCACTGATCTCCTCTTCCGTCTGCTACAGACAACCAGTCTCTCAGGCAGTGCAGAGGCTTACTTGTGAAAGCCTGACACAGGGAAAATGTTGCTGAGTTGTTGACTGAAGAGGGGCTTTTTTTTAAATTCCCAAATAGAAACTGCTGATGATCTTAGAGCAGAAGTGCTGAGGCCTCTTGGGCCGTGGCTGGGGAAGTCCTGGTGCCAAAGCAGGAAAAGTCCATGACTGAGCTTGCCTTTGAAGGCAATGACAACAGGGACATGAATAGTTTAATAGCAGGAGGCACGGTCTGATCAGGGGATAATAGAGATATTTTGGTGAGGCTGTAGGCAGAGGATGCTGTGGGATTGCTAAGGAGAGGCCTTTATGGGGCTGACCGAGGCTGTAGGGGAGGGATAGAAGAGGTGGGGTGGGACTGTAAGGTGTAGGGGTTGTGTATGTGTGAAAATGCAAGGTGGCAGGGCATGTACCAGAGGGTGGAAAATCCGAGGCTCACAGGGTGGGGCTGGAGCAAGGAATGGGAGGTATCAGCACTGTTGGAGCTGCTTTGTCCAAAATAAAACTTGTGTATTTGTATAGGGTAAAAATACAATGGCTGAAGCCCAGTATTGACTCTGCTCCTGCAGGCTCCAATTAACTCTCTCATCCCACTGTGTAATTTATTTCCCCGGGCGGAGCTGTTGTGATGTGGGCAGTCAGGTCTTGTGAGCAGTGAATGTGGTACCTTCCAATGATACCCCTTGCACCCCGCTGAGTGTTATTGTGGTTTCCTCAAAATAGGCTGCGAGTTGTTGGCTGCTCCTTCCCAGTTTTGTCTGAGACCCTGTCCTGGGTGGTGCATCCTACCTGCCCTGCAGTTTCTCCAGGCCCCCAAGGAGTTCGGCCAAAGAGAGGCCTCCTGGGGGGAGGATGGGGTAAAGAGCCCTCTATCCAGGGCACAGCATTGCTCCAGGGACCAAGCTGAGCCCTGGATGCCCAGGGTGTAATTTCCATTAAATTGGTATATTCATTCTATCCTGGGTAACGTGCTATGTTTGAGCTTGCTGCCCAGACTGTAGGCTTGGAGTTTGCATTCCAAGTGCCTGCCCTGGCTCTGTAGAGCAGTGGTCTCCCCACTTTTTTGATCGCGCACCCCCAATATATGTATATTTATTTATTTATAAATTATATAAATGTACTATTGTACTAATATATTATGTACATTATAAAGCATACACAAAAATAGAAATTAAAAAAGGATGAGATAAAAATTAATATAAATAGAAGTTCTAATATTTTCTTCCTGCACCCCAATGGATTGTCTTGCGCACAACCTGGGGTGCGCGTATCCCGCTTTGAAGACCACTGCTGTAGAGCACCAGCAAGAGCCAGCTGGCTCCACCCAGCCACATGGAGCTGTCCTGGGGCTCAGGAATGAATCTGGGCTGGGATACAGGCTGCCAGCTGGGTGATACTGGAGGAAGTGTATCTAGAGTAGAAATAATAGCAATGAATTTTCAGAAGCGGACTCAGAGCCACCAACTCCTTGCCCACGACACAGCATTCCCTGCAGCAGCAGCAACAATCAAGAATCCAGCCTGATCCCTGGATGCCCAGGCAGCCGTTGGGTGGCATCACCTTCCTTACCTTCAGAGTTGTCCTACAGTCCAATCACTGCCCCATTCCCCAGCCACCCTAAGCTGGCCAGGCCTTGCTCACTTGGAGCCTTGTTGAAAGGAGGACACCAGGGCAAGACCTCTGATGCCTCACTTGCAATGACTGATGTGGACAGGCCTCCTTGGAGCTCTGGGAGCACACAAGCCCTGCCTTATAGTTTCATGGGTTTTATGCAGAGGAAGGATGAATGACCTGGCAGTGGAGGTGCATTACTGGGAGCCAGGACTTCTGCGGTTTGTTCCAAGCACCAATGCACCTCGCTGCTTGAATGTGACCCCCTCCCTTCCCCATGGCATCACAGCGTTTCTGGGAGGAGACCTTTGTGAACTGCACAGAGTGCTCTCAGGGGAAGGAGGCAGAGATCAGCAGTGGGTGTTTGTGCTTGGGGGTTAGTCACTAACAAAACCAGTGCTCAGGGACCTAGCAATCACCCTATAGTGGTGGCCAGATGTTCTCAACTCAGTGGTATTGTGGGAAAAGCAGCAGGAAGCCAAGGGTGTGCAAGTTCATACTTCTACTGCTGCACTTCTCTGTAGTCTTGTGCACTGTGTCTTTAGGATGACGAGGTGCAAAAAGCCAGCTGTGCTCCTGTGTGCTGCTGCTGCTGCTCCCCAGGCAGTGCAGTCTGTTTGCTCTAGGGTTGCATCCCTACAGCTCTGGGAGACAGGCTAGCTGCTGGCTAGGAGCTGAGGAAGGCGAAGATGAGATGCGCCTCCCCGATCAGCTCTGTCACACACTACATGGTGGGCCCCTGCTGAAACACACTGATACCCTCCTTTTCAGGATCACTGTGGCTTGTGAAGGTAGAACCATCAAGATGTTAATGGTGTCTTTAATCAGGAGCAAAACTAGACTGTACGAGAGCAGAGAGCTTGTTTTCCCTCAGCTGAACTAGCTGGGGAAGTCTGGGCTAAAGGTCACAGTGGTTTATCTTGAAGTCTACAGTAGATCAGATCAGGCTGTGCACAGAGGGTTGCTTTGACTGCGCTCTCCTACCAACCACGCTGGCTCCTTCCCTCTGTCACAGATCCTGGACTCAGGCAACCTTTTGTCTTCTTCGCTTCTAGGAATTCCAGCTGTTGACAGCAGCTAAATGTTCCTTCTCTGCTGGCTGAAGGGGAGGGCTTTGGGGCCAGGCCAAGGGAGGCTATAGACCCAGCACAGGAAGAAAGCTGTGAGAGCACCCAAGCCCTCTCTGCAAAGAGGAACAATACCAGCAAGCCACCCGGCGACAGCCCACGCTCTGGCTTGAGTTTCTATTTTTCTCATTTGCTGTGACGTGGGAAGCAGCGGGTGGCAGGGCAGCTCTGTGCCTGTGTTTTCAATTGGGGTTTCTCCACCACTTGCTTTCCCTCACTCCTTCCTGACAGGGCCTTGTTTACACAGTGCTGCCCAGCAATATGTCCTCGTCTGGGGACTGCTGAGATGATTTATTCTTGCTGGGAGAAGATGGCTGTTCCCTGCCGCTGGTGCAGGACATCTGTTTTGAGGCTTGCTCTGAACAGGGAGGGTGCCTGGCTGGGATCTGACCAGACTCATTCCTAGAAACCCAACGCAGCCTGTCCTGAAGGACTTCACAGGCCTGCGGGAGGGAGTGGAAAGTGCTCATGTACACCCCAGGGGCTGGCAGGCACCTTGCCTCCTTTGTTACTCCTACATTTGTTTCTTCTGCCTGGTAATGCTTTGTACCCCCAAAGCTAACACGTGATGGGGCCTGGCCTGCCATGTGTTTGTCATGTGAGTCAGCCACCAGTGTCCTGTGCAGCTGCCCCCAGGTCGGCTGTTGCTCCAGGAGAGTCCATGAAGAGCTCATGTGCAGGCCCCTGGTTCCAGGCAGAGCCCCTGGGACCTCCTGCAGGCAGCTGCTGGGAAATACAAAGCGGGCATAAGCCCAGATAGGCCACCTGTGGGGAGTGTTTGAAGAGGCACATTGCACAACAAAGCACCCGAGTAGAACGCTCAAATTGAGCGCCTCCATTGTTTCTAGTCCTTGTACCTAGGGCAACCCAAAACTATCCATTTCTGCAGGATTCTTCCTGAGATCCTGGAGCCAGAGTCTAAATTGCCTCGAGAGGAAGTGAAAACATTACTAATACACCTACCCACAAAATCCCATTCCAGCATCCATGCAGGTTGCAGTGCATGGTACCAGGCAGGGCCTTGGGAGACTCAGCATTCCTCTCGCTTTGTTGCCCTTTGGGGTCAGGCCAACTCTCAGGATCTCAATATTGCACTGTTGGCCAGGAAGCAGTGACACAATTGCACATATACAAACACACAAATTAATTAGACGCACACTACCAACTCACACACATCCAAACCAGCCTAGGCACATGCATACCAATCACCAGTTCAAGCACGTACACACTACACCAAAAATTAGACAACAATCAGTTGTCAATACCCACACACTCTGTACACATACATGGATCACTAATTCATGTATCACACACACTATGACATGTATAGTCACCAGTTCACACACATACCACCCACCTACACATACACACAGGCAAGTTCCTAACTTGGATGGTATGGTATGTATGTATGTGTTTGGAGTACTTGGGATACCTGAGGGAAGGTTAAGGTGAGAGAAAAAGTCGAAGGAGTGAAAGTTGCCAGAACCGGGATTAGAACCATTAGAGAGAAACTGGCTGAGGAACTGAAGCTTGGGGTTACTTAAGGTCAAGTGGCCCCAGGGTTACTTGGGGTCACCTGGTGCCATGGTGGAAGCAAGGGAAAAAGTCTGGTGGCAAGGAGGAAACAGCCAGGAGATGGAGGTAGAAAGCTGGTGAAAAGCCAATGGGGATAAGGCAATAACAGTGGCAGAGATCAGGGGAAAAGGCAGTGGGGATGGGACGGTGGCAAAGAAATAGAGGTTTGCAGGCAGAGAGGAGCTCAGGACAGCTGGAGCCACAGGAGCATGGGACAGGTGTTGGAGGTGGTGGTGAGCCAGAAGCAGAAGAGGGAGAAATTAGACAGAAGTTAGAAGGGCGAGGAGCAGAGATTGGAGCAGGGCTGTACCATAGTAAAGCAAAGCCCAACTCAGGGTTCCAAATAACAGTTTTATTAAATGAACACTGTACTGTACAGCTTGGTTGCTACACACACTTGCACATGCACTCTCCCCTCCTCCCCCCACATGCCACATTCACAATGGCAGCAGGAGAAAGAGACTCAGTAGAAGGGTTGGAGTCCAGGTAGGGAAGAGAAGCAGAGTCCAAGTCCTTGGTTGAAGAGGAGGTAGGGGATGATAGGTGGCTATCTAGGCTGGAAAGAGGTCTTTGTCCAGTAGGTGTTGTCCAGAGGGGGGTTGCCGGCAGGGCTTCTGGGTGGATAGGTGGTATGGCATGGTGCTGGTCCAGATGGAGAGGGTGTCCCAAGGAATCAGTCTTCAGTACCCTTTTTATGGGGCAGACTATCTATGATCTCCTATGGGGAAGGCCTGTCCAGACAATGTCAGTCCTGTTCCAGGTAAGCACGTGTAGCCTTGGTGGGTTGCCTCATCTTTTGTTTCTTGAATGCTGAGGGTGGTTCCAAGGGCTGGTTCGTTGGTCCAGGTATTGGTTTTGATGGTTTGATTATTCAGGGGGACCTATTTTTAGACCTACTGCCATTGTCTCTCAATCACCCTCATTCATCCCCATTCATTCAGGAACCAAGTTACATGGGAGGGGTAGGTGTGAATCATGGGTTACACAACAGGGCATGGAGGACAAGATGGAAACTTGACATAACTTATGCTAACTTTACATATGTAGGCCTAAATCATATAGCATCAGTAAAATGGTAATATAGAACAATAATTAAGCAATATAAAGAAGGAGAAAAAACAAAACAAATACAACTTGCTACCAAAATAAAATGCTGAAGCTTATCCTATGTCTTAGCTCACTTATACTTATCTATAGGGAATAGAGAGGGAAAGAAAAAGTCAGAAATGGTTGGGGAAGGGGAGGGAATGCATTTTGAAATAAAAAACAAAACAAAAACTGGGGGTTTTGCTACGGCCTCTGCTACCAACTTGCTAAGTGACTCTGTGCAAACTGCCCCCCTTTTCTGCACCTCACTTTCCACACCTGTAAAATGGGTCTAGTGCCTTCTTCCCCTCCTCTGCAAAGTGCCAAACTGAAGCACTTTGGCTGACATGCACAGGTGGGGCTGGTATGCCTGCCTGCTTATTCTGGGAAAGGCACCTTTTCCTGTGTACCTGACCTTCTGTGCAGCACTGGCAGTGGCGGGACCACACAGGGTGCGTTGTCGTGTGCAAACAAACCAAGGATGCAAGCAAATATTTCTGTCTGGTAGCAAAATGGCAATGACCTACCCTACACCACCAACCTCAGGGACAAACACCAGTGGATGGCCAATTATTTCCTGTTGCTCAAGAACATCTCACCAGTCTGGTGGAGGACTTGGTTCCTGCTTCAAAGCAAGGATCCATGGGACAGTGAGGCTGTGCCTTAATTAGAGGGTGCCAGGGTTGTTTACCCTCTCATTCCCCTTTCTTCTGCTGCTTCTTAGTTGAGGGCCAGGTGGGTGTTTGCAGGGGGAGGGATATGGGGTAAGATGTAGCCTCTGCCCCAAGTGCCTAAAGCTCAAGTAAGACGAACACAAGGCAGCTGCTCAGATGTACCAGACTCCTGGTGACTAAGGAATGGTGTCACTGAAGCTCAACAGCTGCTGGAGAAATGAATGCACTTGCCAAATCTTCACTGAGAATGCAGCTAGGGCTGAAGAGGAGCTGCAGTGGAGTCTGGCTAATGGCTCTCACCTGGCGACCACCATTTGACTCCAAACATTATGTGATGTCAAAGGTGAGAGGGTCTGGGAATGAGCAGAGTGGGTTTCTGGCTAGTTCCCCCTGCCATCATCCTGAAATACTTGCTGTACCTCAGACCGACACCCTCTACGCAGCCATAACTTGGGTCCCTTGACTTGTTCACTTACAGGATCCTGCTGCTGGCATTACCAGTTGCAATGGCCACCTTCCTGGGCCCACAAGCAACAGTGTGGGACTATTACCATAGTTTCATAGTCAGTAGGGTCGGAAGGGACCTGAGCAGATCATCAAGTCTGACCCTCTGCCATGGCAGGAAAGAGTACTGGGGTCAAACAACCCCAGCAAGGTGATTGTCTAGCCTTGTCTTAAAGATCCCCAAGGTAGGAGCCAGCACCACTTTGCTTGAAAGTTGGTTCCAGATCCTAGCCACCCTGACAGTGAAGTAGCGCCTCCTGATGTTTAATCCGAATTTACCCTCTGCAAGCTTGTGACCGTTATTTCTAGTCACTCCTGGTAGTGCTCAGGGGAACAGGGACTCCCCCAACGCCTGCTGGTCCCCTCTGACTAGTTTGTAACTAGTTTAGAGCAGGGGAAGATAAAATATGGCCTGCTGGCCAGATCTGGCCTGCCAGGCTATTCTATCCAGCCTGTAGGGCCCCTAAAAATTTAGAAAATTTATATTTATCTGCTCCTGGTTGCCTGCCAAAGATGACAGGAGACAGGGGCAGGAGGACCCAGGGGAACCCAGCAGGACCCATGTTGCAGGCCACATCCCATTTTGCTCTGTCTGCATGCATGGACTGTTGTGGTGAGGACCTCAGTGTTCACTTCTTAATTTCCTGTGAGCAGTGTCAGAGGGGCTTGAGGGCAGCATGTTGTCCATAGCCTCTGAGTTGGGGGCTACTGCTTTGTTGTCTGTTAAGAGTGTAATGGAGTCTAACCCTAGGATCCATTAGTGCCTTTGCTGTCCCATATATCTTCTGCTGTGAGACTCCTTGCAGGCCTAGAACAATGTTTTTCTTACTGGCAGCAAGTGATTTATCTGTTTTGAAGCATCCTGATGATAAGCCGCTGTAAGATTATGTAAGTTTATGTAGAGCTTGCGAGCTCGTGTTTCTGGACATGGGAACAATGTTGTGTTGCACCAAACACACCAGGTGCAGTGAGTATAAAGCCAGTATGATGGAAACGGAGTGCTTCTGTGGCAGGGTTGGGCAATTATTTCAGGTGGAGGGCTGCTTACTGAGTGGATAGAATGGCCTGGTGGGCCACATCCGGCCTGAGGGCTGCATTTTGCCCACCCCTGTTCTATGGGAAACAAGATGTTATCGGGGGGCTGTAACACTGCTGGGCTGCACAAGATGGGGCTAGATGTGGAGGAGGGGGCTGGTTCAGGAGGGCCTTCCAAGTGCAGGGGAAACCTGGGTTCTGGTGGAAAAAGGTTGCAGGTTGGGGTGGGAAGGTGGCTGTGGAGGGAACAGAAGGGAAAGCAGGTGTGAAGAGCCTCAGCAAGCAGGGGGAGGGAAGCTAGTATGGTTTTGTGTAGGAAGGGTGCTAAGGACCTCGAATTTTTCCTTCTGCCAGAACAAAGGGGATGTGTGTTGTAAATTGTGAGCTGGGCTGATTTATCTCCAACAATTCCAGCAGTGGCAGGTAGGCTCTGACCTGGCAGAGTTAGCAGTCATGTGCGGCTATGCTAGGCTGGAAACGCTTCCCTCCCCTGCAGAGAGGACCCTTGGAAAATGGCTTTGATCAGACCAGGAAACCCAGAGTCCTTTGGAGCTGCGTGCCTTCCGCCTCCTTCCCATCCAGAAACTGGTGAGTTGTGCCAAGCACAGGGTGAGGCTGAGGCCTTGGCCCTGGCAGAGGCTGTGTGGGAGGTGGGATTTTTGCCACAGTCGCTTCATGGTACACGCTGTGCTGCTGACTTCATGGAAATAAGGCTTCATTGTGCTAAGTGCAAATAGCAGCAGGCATATTCCAGAGAATAAAAGTTGCTGCCCGCACACCTGGTTCCAGCAGACAGGCGCTGTGTGCATGGGGCGGACCGCTCTGAAGGCAAACATGGGAGTTGGGGAGGCAGGAAGGGATTCCCCTGATGGAAGGACTGGCTTGGGGTGCTGGTCCCCTGCTGTAGGTCTCCAGGTGAAGTCGGTCAGATGGATAGTGGGGTGACTGGGAAGGAGGGCAGTGCTGGAACTGAGGGTCCTGGAAGACTCCACGGCATTTGAGGTTTGGGGAGGGAGGGAGAGTGTGGGAAGTGTAGGGCCATTTGCAGGAGCCCCTGGACATGGGGCGCAGGCAGGCAGGGGAAGCAGTGATGAGGTGGAGCAAGAAGGGGCTAGAGTAAAAGGAGGGGCCTGGGAGGAGGAGAGGCCGGGTGTGCCCCCCAGCAGGGGAGAGCAGGTTGGGGGGCTGCTAGTCCTGGGCCCAGTCTCTCCCCCTATGCTGGGAGAAGGGGAAGAGCTTATGCCTGACACTCAAGAGTAGAAAAACGCCCCCTTTCCCCCTCCTCTACCAACACACAGGGTGACTTCTCTCTCCTGTGGCAGAGGAACAGGCTAAGGACACCTCTCAAGGGTGTTGGATCCAGTGTGGGGATGGGAGATCGCAGGCTCAACAACCTCCACAGGGCTCCAGCCTCTGAGTCCAGTGACCAGCACGTGGGGGTCTTAGTCCCAGTCTGGACCCACAGCTGCTATGGAAATACAATTAATACATAGTAATGATACAGTGGCACAGGTGAGCAAATCTTCCCATCAGCCAGAGGCAGGAAATAGTGTGGTGGTCTGTCCCCCAGAGCCCGGTGCTCCAGGTAGCTGCCTCACCCTGATCCCACTCAGCTCCCTTATGGGGTCAGAGATTATAAAACCAGAAGGGACCACAGATCATGCATTCTGATGTCCTTTATAACAAGGGGTTTTACTGGGTTCTATTTCCAGTGTTTCCTGGGAGCATGTCTCTTGGAGAAGGCCGCCTCTCTGCATCAGGAGGCTTCACAGCTAGAGGACCCTTCATCTCCCTGGGCAGTTCCAGTGGGTTAGTCTCCCTCACCATCCAAAGGGTGCATCTGGCTTCTAATTTGAATTAGCCTAGTTTTAATTTTGGCTCATTAGTTTTTGTTATAGGTTTGTTGGCTGGATGATAAGAGCCTCAGGCAGCTTCCATTTCCAGGCCAGTGGTCAGTATACATGCCTGCTGCTATTTTCATCCAGAAAAGTGAGGACTAAAATAAAAGTTATCCTGTGTGGGTTTACAGACAAGGCCCGGAAATGGCTAAAGAGCCTTCAGGGAGAACGGTGAAACCTGGCTTTGTCAGCAGAGGGTGGGATGTCCTAGCAGAACCAAGCCAAGCTTTGTTGTTTAATTTCCGTGTGTGTGTGTGTGTGTGTGTGTGTGTGTGTGGTGGGGTTTTGTTTTTAAATAAACCAAATCCTAGTAAGGAATAGAGGAAGCTTTGCTGGTCTCACTTCTTCTCCTTGGCACCTGGGAGCTCCTTACTAGGTGGTACATGCCTTTGCCTGGTCGGCCTCTTTATGCATACAACCTGGATACGTGACACATCCCCTGGTGTGTTTACCTGCTCTGGCCAGGATGTGGGAAAGAGCTGTAACCTGATTCCCTGGCTCCCATGCTATCAGGTGGGACTTGGGTTTGCAGTGCTGCGTTTACTGGAAAATTCCTCTTGGCTCCATAGTCCCACTGTAAAGCTGCTGCGCTCAGAGTGTAAAGGTAGACGGAAGGGAAGGAGAGAAAAGGTGGGGAAGCAAACAGCAGAGTATATTTCTGTCCCCCTCCAAAGCCCCAGAATCTCGGCTGCTGGAGCAAAGATGGCAGCTGCCCCAGGAGCCCACCCCGATTCTGGGCAAGATACAGCAAGTGTTTGTGAGGTTCCTCACTCAGATTGTCTCCTTCCCTTTGGGCCCGGTGAGAAGGAGGCTTGGAAGTGTCCTCTGTTGTGAGGAGAGGCCATGGCTGCTGCGCTAGTCTCCCGCAGCGGTGACCTCAGGTGGGCTCCCAGCAGGGCTGTGGGCTGGTCAGTGGGTGCAGAGAGGGACCCTGCCAAACTGGAGGCTGGTGGCTGCGTGGCTTTGACAAAATCTGTGTTTGCTGCTGCTGCCTGGGCCTGCCAGGCCTTTCTCAGTCAGGCTCCTCCGCTAACATGACCTGAGTAAAAAGCATCATGGCAATGACAGTCATCAGCCCCATCCCACCCCAGATTCACTCCATCCTCCCCTCCCGCCAGGAAGAGTCTGTGCAGAGTTGAATGCCCTCAAAAGGCAACCTCTAGCCTCTCCTGAAGCTGTCACTGTCATTAGCCTGGGCATTTCCTTCAAGGAAGACCTGGCTTAGGCACTGTCACTGCCTGGCTTTGTTCATGAGATTTGTTTTTATTCAGGGCTTTTTTTTTAAATCCTGGTGAGACCACAGAAGAGGGGGAAGCAGCAGGTGAGCAGCTTTGATGCCTTCCTTCTATGAGTGCATGCAAAGGCAGCAACCCTCTGGCTTGTCTGCTGCCAAAATAGCTGCCTGGGAGAGAACTGGCTTCAGAAGTTGTAGTACAAACAGGCAGAGGGAACCAGAGCCCACTGCTCAGGACGCTGGGTTTGTTCCAAGGAACTGAGAGCAGAATGCAGCCTGTGGACTTCAGGCTTGTCACGCATAGAACTTGTCTTGATTTCATGGGACTGGTTTCCACATCAGTGTAGCTGAATCCATGCCAGCCCTTGTGTGAACACTGAAGAGCATTACTATGAGGCACTTTCAAGCTGTGGGGCCTGGCACTGACCTCACTGGATCCATTTGGAAACCTCTTCGGTTAAACTGGCACATCAAGACAAACTGTGGGACATCAGAGAGTAACAGCCTGAACAAGGTTCTTGGCCTTGAATTGTATATCTGGGCTCTTTTTTCAAACACAGTGGCATTTAGGGGCCAGTCTAAAGCACTCGCCATGCTGGATTTGAGTACACCCTCCCTGTGAAGTTCTTACTCTATGGTCTGCGCAGTACTTGGCACATTGCCTGCCTTGATGGGGACTGAGCACCTAAAAATCCCTTTGAGGGCTGTGGGAGACTGAATGCCAACCAGAGCCTTGTGGCAAGCAGTGTAAAGGACAGGAGCAGCAGGCGGCTGGGGTTACTAATGAGAACAAGGAGATGTCTTCAAAGGAAGATTTGAAGGAGAAAGGAGGTAGTTGCCAGGAGCAGCCTAGGAGACTCGGAGGAGAGAGCCTGTGAGGCTGAAGGCTGGAGAAAGACAAGAGACCTGGGAGGAGCACAGCTAATGGGAGCTGAGCAAAAGGAAATGAGTGTTTGTGGGGGAAGATAAGGGATGGCTTTGCGGAGGGGCATGAGGATCTCCCAGGGAAGAGGCAGGACAGGGAGCTGATAGGGAGCAGGGGCAAGAAGAGGCCTTTGGCAATGTTACTGTGGGCAGGCTGGGGAAAGAGACAGGGAGACTGGGCAGGAGAAGGTTGCACTTGTGGGCAGTGACTGGGAGGAGAGTAGAGGCTGGGGCACATGGATGAGGAGTGACAGGCTACCAAGAGAAAGGCTGTGTGGCTGCCTCACCCTGGGACTGCAAGGTGGGGAGGTGGGAAGGGTGGTGGACCTGGAAGAGCGTTTGTGC
This sequence comes from Crocodylus siamensis, assembly GCF_052110815.1. NCBI lineage: Eukaryota > Metazoa > Chordata > Crocodylia > Crocodylidae > Crocodylus > Crocodylus siamensis. The sequence continues at coordinate 46,855,596 of NC_143405.1, forward strand.
CTGTGTTTGGCAGTTCCTGGTGCTCCCACCACCGTGCCCCTGTGCTTTGAGAGGCTCTTGGATCCATCAGCCATGTCCCCTTGCAGAGTGAATGGACACCCTTCCTGGAGGGAGACACGCCTCTGAATCATGAATGCGGTCCAAATGGCTGAGCCTTTGCTCCCTGAGAGACACAGTAGCTATATGTGGCCTTGTGTCGCCTCATGTTGCAGCCAGCCTGGGCAAGGCCTTTGTGTTCTGCAGAGATGACTAGGATGATAGGGGCTGTTGATCCCTCTCAGAGGGCCCTAGAAAACTGATGTGATATTGTCCAAAGTAAGGAAACCTCACCCTGAAACACAAACCAATCTCTCCGGAAACACATGGACCTGCATGCTCTGGGTCCTGACTCCCCACCTATTCTTTCTGTTACCCCAGCTGGCACTGTCTGCTCTCCAGAGTCACTACAGCTAGGAAGGAGAGTGGGTACCTTCCTGCCAAGGACATGGTAATCATAACCAGCCTCCCCTATTGAGGACCCCTAAGATGTCTACATGGCCAGGCAGGCCTGCCTCGCTGCTGCTTGTCAGAGCGAGTGGGCAAAAGCATTAGACTGCTGCTGATGTCAAGCTTTCCAAACCATGAGGCAGCTGCCAACATCATTGGAGGACCTTAAAAAAAGAGACTTCAAAAAATAAATCCCAGGCACTTTGCATTCTCACTTCAGCACCTTCAAGGGGCCCTTGGGTTCATTTTCAAGCTTTTCTTTGCAACCCTGAGGCCTAGAAACTGCCTTTTTTCCTTCACATGAAAGCAGAGATTCTGCCATAATCATAGGACTCCAGGAGCCTGGGGCTTTAAGGATGTGATCAAATGCTGCAAGGCTGATACAAGTGTGACATGTCTTGACAGTCCATCCAACGCACTTCCCCAAAGCCTCTGTACTCAGCTCACCTCTTGTCATAAGTGTTTTGTTCAGGCCTGGGGCACGCAGCTTATCCAGGTTACAGTTCAGCCCCTGGTCTCTCTACCTGACCATTACAGCATCTGCTTCCCTTGCCATAAAAGGCTGAGGCTATTTCTTTTCTTCCTCTCCAGGCCCATCCGTCTCCTGGGCCCCCTGGAAGGTCTTCCATCACAGGAGATGTTGATGTAACATCTCCTGTGAGATTTTCTTTTGTCCCTTTACGGCTCCATCTGTGATCCCTGCTGTGGCTGTTCTGTCTGCAGTCACTTGCTTTATATTCTCCTCAGTGACCCTGCTAACCATTCCCTTTGAACTTCAAGGTGTCTTCACAGCCTCTATTTTCTGTACATAAATAGGCTCCTTTACCTATTTTTTTCCCTTTAGACCCTGTTTTCCAATGTGAAGATGCTTCTTTTCCCCTCTGCCATCTGGGGCTCCTCCAGTGGTGGGGCTGTCAAATTTGTGTCCTGTAACTCTGTTTCCACTTGGAACAGCCCTTCTGCTGCTCTGCACTGCTCATGGGGCAAGGGCATGCTGGTGGGATGCCCTGGCAGCACAGTGCTCTGGCTAGGCTGGCTGGTGAAGTGACCTGGGGGGACCTATTGAAGGCTGCTCCACCAGCCAGGTTACCTCCCTGCATCAGGCAGTATTGCAACAATGAAAAGGAAGAAATGACTATGATACAGGGAGTAAGTCCAGTGGGACAGAGGTGTGTAGCTTCCCTGGGCTGTCTCAGTGTCACGCTGAGCTGTCTGTACCATTGTTGTATCAATCTGAGAGCAGAATTGGGCTCATGGCATCCTCAAAATATTTGTACAGGAAACAGTGAAGCCGGTGCTGATGTGTGCATGTTTCACGAAGCATTGCTGCCCTCTGCTGGGTATTTGCTCAGGGCCCTGTACCATCCCTTGGCTCCTTGCATTGTTTGCTAAGCGTTGCTGCTCTCTGAACGGCGTGGCACTTGCATGATGTTGTGGTCATTCATCCTGTTGTGGAATGATGGGGTTCCTGCCACGTTGTGCAATGCTGCTGACAAAGTGCACCTGGCAGCAGCCCGCTCTGACTTCAGAGTCTGGTAATTGCCATGCCAGCTAAAAGCCCACCTCTGAGGATCCTGACTCTGACCATACATCACCCCACCAAGTCCCAGGACCTTCTTGTCTGCCTCCCCAGGCCCTGGCAAATAATTCATCTACTACCTGCCAGACCAGGAAAGAAGAGGGGGACTCAGGTGACTGTAGGGCGGTGTTTCTTTCCCTTGTCTGTGCACATTTCTGGATATTTTCACTAGGCAGCATCCACAGACTCCTTAGATATGTTTGAGGGGCAGTGGGCGCTAGCTGGTGTTCTCTGCTCCATGTCCCTACCTGGAACTCTTGTTCTTATCCCTTGACCTGTTCCTATCTTTTCACCCTCCGTCCCAAGTATTCAATTGTTATGTAGTCAGTGGCCTCCCTCTAACCACTGAAGGAGGCTTGTGATTGCCTGTATAACAAACAGGCCAGTCTCCAGCCACAGGCAGCACCAGGTGTCAGAAGAAGGTATGAGAAACCTGGCAGTACCCAGACATAGGACAGTCTGTCCCCCCAGAGAATCTCCTTCTGTAGGGCACCCTCAATATCATCTCCCTTCTAAACTTTATTTCAGTGTTAATTCTGGGAACCTCTGGGTATCTATTTTTTCTGTCCATGAAAACATCCAGCTGCTCTCTGACTCCTGATATGATGGTGGTTTCACCGCAATGAGTTCTGCAGTCCAATATTGTGCCACACAAAGAAAACTTTCCTTTTATTACCTTTGAAATATACTTCCTTTCAGTGCTATCTGCTGTCCTTGTTCTTTTGTTATCAGGCTGGGGATAGAGATGCTCCTGATCTGCCTCCTCTGAAGATCATTGTAGGCAGGGCAGGTTGCTATTTTAAGGCTTGGTGTTCAGATGTGTATAGCTTTGCCAGATTATAGCCATTTGGGCTATAATTTTCCATGCTAAGCATCTGCTTCATGCTGATATTTTTCCCCAGCTGTATTCATGAATGAGGCTGGGGGAAAATACATTATTTGGACCACATGACAACATTCTGGCAACCTGTTCTGGAGCCTTCACAGCACCAGGTTGGAGCAGGTGCTTCAACTTTGGCACGGAGTGGTCTCCATATCAGGGATGTGTCTCTTCCCATCCCCATGCAGATCCATCCATGGCCAAGTTATAAGCCTATGAAAAATCACCATGGTCAGTAGACTTACTTAGGCTACACAACCAAATTCCCTAAAGAGACTGTCCACAACAGCCATGCTCCAGCTGGGCACTAAGCAGGTCTTTCCCTTCCATTGCAGCCATGGGCTGTGCTGTGTCTGGTCACAGGACTCGAGAGCAAGCAGCTCATTTATCTTGTAATCTCAGAGTTTCCTGACTGGGTCTAGGCAATGCACAGGAACAAGCTGCAAATGAGAGATGAGCTTTGGGGTGCAGGGGGTGTTAAGAGTAGGTTGGAAGAAAGAAACAGGGACTGGAGCCTGGGAGGGTGGGGGTGTGGAATGGGACTTTTTGGGGGGAGACCAGAACTGGTCAGATTGGAAATGGGAGCAGCAGGGAGTCTGAGCTGCGGAGCTGGTAGGGGCTGAATGGACAGTCGGACTGGGTGTTGGCATGGTGATGGAAATAGGAGGAGGTAGGGGCATGACTGAGATGAGGAGCTGGGGACTGGGACTGTCTGGGCAGAGACAGAAACTGAGATCCAGTGAGTGAGATGATAGGGAAGAAGAGAGAGAGATCTTGTGAAGCACTGGTGTGCAGGGCAGAACTGGGACCAGCCAGGGAGAGAGGTTGGCACATGACCCAGGGGCCTTTGTGGGAATGTTGAAATTAGATGAAGAGCCTTCAGCAGAGGTGGAGACAATGGACAGGAGCGGGAAGCAACTGGAAGTGGGTCGGGAGAGGCAGCTCGGATACGGATGCAGGAGGGCTCAGGTGGGCAAGGAGACTGGGAACAAGGAGTTGTTTGGTGAACTAGGAACTACTCTGCATGAAGATGGGTCCTGGGAGCAAGGAGGAGAGTGGGAATCAGGAAAGGTAAGACTAGGATATGCAAGGGAAGGAGACTGAGACTGCAGTGTGAGGGGCCCAGCTGGTGCTCTGGGATTGAAAAAGTTAGGGGTGGGACTGGGACAGTGACAGAATTGGAAATAGTGGTCAGGCTTTGAGGAGACAGGCAGCTGGACCACTTGAGTGCACTCCCCCTGAATCCTAAAAGGGCACCAAGATTCCTGAGTCACACCCGTCCTCTGCTGCCAGCAGGTTTCTGGCAAAGTGTCTCATCCCTCTCTAGCTATGGTTTACCTAGAGGAGCTCAGATAGGAGATCTGTGTGTGCTGGATCTTCAGGTTCCAGCCCTTGTGCCAGTATGACATGTGTCACATGGAGCCATGTGCTGGAGTTTCTTTCCACTTTGGTTTTGAAGCCTTGGAAATGACACACACAAGCTTATGAACATCATTAAATTGAGCACTCAAAAAGTGGGCCATGCCAGGAGGATGGTTGCCTGTGCAATCTTTATTAAGCCTATTTGGATTTGGGCATTATTGTACAGCCTTTAATTGCCTGCCAGTGCACAAGGTGAACCTGTCCTGGGGGTGAGTCAGTGGGGTTTACCAGTGCTGGCTGTTATTTCCAGGACTCCTGGCTCACTGGTTGCAGGAGTGAGGAGGTGAATAAAGCAGTGGTGTACGAAAGGATGGTTTGATGCTTAAGCCAGTTGAATGCTGCCCAGAAAACTGGATTCATCTTGCCACTGCCCAAGCTGCTATGTGATACTAAGTTGCAGAAACCTGAGTTTATCAGGTGCTCCCTAACTGCATGGTCCTGTTTGTCCCCAAATGCTGACGTGGGTAGGAGAACTAAGGATCCTGCTCCTGCTCTGTCTCTCTGCGTCTCAGTTTCTCATGGGGAGGACAAGAGGCTCTCACATCACAAGGGGCCCTAAAAATACAAGTTATTGCATGCAAAGCATCTGCAACTACAAGGCTGAGTGCCATGGAAAAGCACTGGGGCAGAAGAACAATTCTTTCCCTCAGCACGATTTGAATGATGGGCTGTGGGGGAAAAGTGAAGCCAAACTGTTACTCTAAATTTTAACTGGAGTTGAGAATGAGTCTGATGACCAGTGAGACTACTCCAGTCACAACTCGAAAACTTTATTAGGATACAAAATAACAAAGACTTATTTGTATTAATGAAGACGGTGCTTAATACAGTAGTCTTGGATTCAAGTGGAAAACAGGTCCACTGGCCAACTTCTCTGTTTCCTTGGGGACGTTTGCTGATTTGGTTCCTCTTTTTTTTTTGCTGAGCTGTGGAGAAGTCTGAAGTTGCATAGCTGAGTATACACTTAACGCAGAGTTTTTCTGCATTTGGCTATGCTTTAGAGCTATGCCAATCCTTTTCCACTTTATGTCCATGCACCTTTTCAGTCGCTGTCTACAGCACTTGCTTAACCTATGTCGTTGCTACATAGGTCAAGCTTAGGCCTGGCTGGGGTGGTTGCAACTGCAGTGGGGAGTAGGGTTGCTAATCCCCTTTGAATGTATTCTGAGAGGTTTCATCACATGATGTAATGACATTAATAACTTTTACATACCGAAGGCAAATGAACATTCCTATTACATTTTAAAAAAACCACTGGCCTACTATATAAATCAGATTCAACATTTAGTTATTTATTGTAATAAATGCCCTATCATTTATCTCCTGGGTGGCTCTCAGCAATCTCCTGGAGATTTATATCTAATTCCTGGAGATTCCAGGGCAATCCTGGAGGGTTGGCAACCCTAGTAGCGAGGACAACTGTACTGTCCTTGCTACCTCCTTGCCCAGAGGCTGCTCCAATCTGGCCCCAGCTCCTAGCCAAGCTGTGCGCTGCCGGACCGGGGGGGTGCGCTGCAGGCGGGACAGCCATTCTGAGCCCTGAACACTCTACAGGGGCCTGTGCGCATGCGCCCTCTTGCCACGCCCCCCAATTCACCGGAGCCATGTGCGCATGCGCCCTACACGCGTTCGACCTGGCCCAGCAGAGGGCGCGCGGGCCTAAGCCGAGTGGCGAGCGTGGGCGTGAGGCTGCGAGGTGACGTCAGGGTGACGCGCCGGAGGCGGGCGTGTTGACATCGGCGGCGCGGGCAGGCCCCAGGCCGGCCGCCGCCGCCATGTACCGCGCGCTGTACGGCTTCCGCTCGGCCGAGCCCAACTCGCTGCCGTTTGCCGCCGGCGAGACTTTCCTGCTGCTCGAGCGCAGCAACCAGCACTGGTGGCTCGTGACGCGCGCGGGCTCCGGCGAGACGGGCTACGCACCCGCCTCCTACCTGCAGCGCATCCAGGTCGGGGGCAAAGGGCACGCGGGGCGGGGCTGAGGTCAGCGGGCAAAGGTCATGTGGGGGTGGCAGGGCCTCGTTTTGGGTTGGGCAGGGGTCGCGTGGGGTGGCGGGACCTCGTTTTGGACTGGGCTGAGGTCAGGTGCAAAGGTCACGTGGGGGTAGGGGTCATGTGCGGTGTGGTGGAGCCTCGTCCTGGGCTGGGTCAGGCTCGAGACCATGGTCTGGGGAGAGGGCTGACCCTTGACTTTGGAGGTCATGGGTCAGGCAGATCCAGTTTCGGGGGCTTGGGGTCATGCACTTGCCCCTTGCCCGTGGGGCTGGGCCGGGGCTGAGGGGTAGGAGGTGAAGGGGGGAGGTAGTGGATGTTGTTGTGGGGCCTTCTTGGCTGTTGCCTGCGTGCAGGTGATTGGCTGGGATTGCCCCTTTGCTGTGGCGGACATTGCACCCCTGTGCTGGAGCTGTCGCTCCGTGGATTGCCAGGGGGTCCACGACTCATCACAGCTCTGCGCTATTGGTGGTAAGCAAGGAGGCTTGGGGGACAAGCACTAAATGCACCCATTCCTCTCTTGCTGAGAATAACACAGTGGGTGTAATAACAGGCCTGTCCTAGCACTGAAGCCAGAAGCGCCAGCTGTGACAGCAGCAACAATAATTATAGAGGAGTTGGCGGCATCCGTCATTACATCGAGTCGGAACCAACTGCTGTGCTCCTTAGAGGAGTCGGAGCGAGGAGAGCGCACGCAGCCGTCGCAACTGCAAGAATGAACCCTACACTTATGACCGAGCTGGCAAAGAATAAAGCTTTTAGTCTGCTGGCGTGTTGCACGGCTGTGTTTCAGGGGAGAACCTAGATTCTGGAATAAAAACCTAACCTTGTTTTGTGTATAGGCTGCATTGAGATTGTGATTCTTCCAGTGCCATGGTTTGAAATGGCGTCTACCAGATAAGCGGGCAGAACCCCCTGCCCCCCTCTTCCATAAGCAGCATAGGTAACTTTTGCGCAAAAGTATGCACAAATGTTGTGAGCCTCTCTGTTTGGGAGTCTCTGAGAAAGTATATGCCAGAGTTTCAATGAATGTTTTTATTCTGGCTCATGGAAGATCTCCTTCAGATGTCTCCAGTCTTCTGGTTGAATGGTCTGTTTGTAAATGGTGTGACTGAATTTCTTTCAGAACACTCAGTGTTGCAGGAAGGACACTGTCTTCTCTGGTGGTGCTTCACAGTGTCAGTCTGCAGTGGCCTATTAACTGTACAGGCTTCTTATTCCAACTACCTTTGTTCTCAAATAAGAACCCTGTCCTTCAGGCTTTGTGCAAGAGAACAGTCTGGCATCAGTGGGCTGACTTGCATGTAATTGCTGTAGAATGAGAGCTTAAGGTGTTTAATGGCAAAAGCCCTGATTGAAAAGGGTAGGTTTTTAAAATCAAATGTGGACTTGGTCTGGATATGTGCCTGCATTTTTTTCTACAGACCTTTCATCTGCACCACTGGTACCGATGTCTGCACTCTCCCTCCTTGTGGGCTTATCATTCTTGGTGGAGAAAACCTCTGCTGTAGCTTTTGCCTTTAGAACCTTCCTATATTTATCTGCCTCACTAATACTCTAGTTGAAAATGTCATTTGAAAACATCTTCCTCCTGTCCCCTCCAGTTTTTCCTGCAATGTATTTTCAGACCATAATTTGCAGTTGCAACACAAAATACAGTATTGGGGGTAAAGTAACACTTTATTAATATTAAGCATCATAAAGTAGGCTTATGATAAAAAAGAGACTGTAGTAAAGGATTCTGGGATTCATGTTCCTTCTCCTTTCGCTGAAATACATTTTTCTTAATCATCATTTAATCCTTTTAGTGGGAAATAAATCTGGGCTTTTTCTGCTTCCTCTGTTCTTGACGATAAATGCTCTGGACAGGTGATTGTGCTGATGCTACATGAGGCAGTAGAATTCATTGTGCTGGTCTGCAGTTATTACAGTGCTCAATGTGCACTGACTGCCTCAGTGCTTTCCCGTCCACTTCTCAAAGCTGGCAGGAGTTATGGTTTGCTATTCCATACGAAACCAAGTAGCTTATTTGACTTGTGGGGGAGGTGGAAAAATTCTCTGACTGAAACGTTGCTTTAAACAGTCTCTTGCAGCATCCAGATGAGCCTGGAAACAGCTTCCATCCCATTGCTGTTTAATAAGGATATTAATAATAATTAGTGACAATGTGTGGAGCAGTAATTAGCGTTGCCATGATCACTGCAAGAACAACACCATTAGTGGTTATTGACGGAGCATTTGGAGTGGTGGGAGACAGCATGTCTTCGATGGGAGTCACTGTTGCAAAAACAAGGCAGCAGACTCCTTACTAGTGCAGCCAGGTAAACAAATTGTCTCAGCCCAAAGAAGCTATTCTCCTTTCCTGGTAAGGATTCCCAGAAGAATCTGAAAGTTACTCATAATAAGGCAATTAAATTAGTATCAAAGTGGAAACCTAGTGACCTCACCCTTGCAGAGACCTAGTGAATTCACCCTGGTGCTATCAACCTTAGTAAAACTTTCTTGTCTTATGCAAGTCAGCTCATTTTTAATACAAGTGGAAAGGTTGTTCTTTGGCTTCTTTGCGAAGAACATGCAATCCTGTACCAGGTATTCATTTAAACTTCTCATGCTAACTGTGTTCAGCCATGAAGTCTCAAGGTGGCTGGTGTCCTCCATTTAGAAATGCTTGAAAGCTAGCATCTTAAACAGCATTGCCATTAAACGAGTCAAATTAAATGTACAAGCAGGCAAACTTGCTTTGGACATATCTTCAGCCTTCAGTCTTAACTTCTAAAACCTAGAGGCCTTGCTGCTCCCCACGAGGTCACACTGATTTGTCACATCCAGGATCAGGAAGGGGTTTTACCTCGTGGCAGACTGGCATGGGGTTTTTGCCTTCCTCTATAGTAGGGTACATGTTCCTGTTCCTTTTCTCCCTTTGCATGCATTTTACTAACTACTACTTGTCTTTGACTGTGCTGTTGTCCCTTTGCTTTATTGTGGCAATTAAAGGACATTTTTAGTGTTTTGAGCATTGTGCCAGGTAGTTGTGTGAGAGGGTTTGTAGAGGTTTTCAGAACAGGATCAGACAAGCACTTGTCTAGACTGGTTTCGACAGGGATGATCCTGCCTTTAGCAGGGCGTTGGACTAGACCTCACAAGGGCCTTTCCAGCCCTGGTTCTAAGTGAGGATGAGATTGTTTGTTTAGCAAGGTGCAGAGGATGCAGCAGATCTGAGCTTACCCACAAGCTTATGAGACAGCATGTCACTGAAGCTCACATACCTCCCAATTGTGGACTGCTTAATGAGAAAAAAATTTCATCTTAAATTCAGGGGGGTGGAACCAGCTTGATAGGTGTGCAAGAAACGTGAGAAAAATACAGGCTCCAGTCCTGCTTTTGCACAAGAGCAAGGAGAGAAAACATTGCTTGCTTGAATGTTGCCCTCTGGAGCTTCAGACTATTTGAAACTTCTGCAAATAAGGTTTCAAGCAATGAAGCTGGCAGCCCCTGAGCTCTGCTATGTTAGCAAGCAAAACTGCAACAAACTCTGAAGCTAACAGGTGCTGCTGATGAGACAAGTGAGAATGTATACCCAACACTGAGGCGTCCAGTACCAGCAGACAAGATAATTGCCTGTAGATATTGACATAGCAGAAACAGATGCTGCTAATAGCTCATGCCAGGCAAAAGCTGCCATAGTGAAATCATCAGCAAGGGAGTGTCATGGTTCCTGACTACCCAGTCAGCAGAAAGCTTTGGCTTTTTTGTCTCAAATGGCTGGGGTGTGGCTTTTAAGCGGTTTGTGAATGGCAGAAATGTGGAGGTTATATTGAAGCCTGGGTGTTCTGTCCAAGGCAGAGCCATTCATTGCAGCTGATGGGTCTTTTGGAGTTTTTATATGAAGTAGTAAAACATTCAATTAAAAAAAAAAAAACAACTTCTTTGGGAGGGGGCTATTCTGTGTTAGGAGAATGGCTGCTGAGTAGAGGACAAAGCTGAGTATAGCAAATAAGAAGGGTCCTTTCATTGGGTTAAATAGCTCATATGTTATCATCATAATGGTAAGACATGTAATTACTTAATGGGGATCTGGAGTTGTTCCAAATTCTGGCTTCCAGACTGTCAAGGTTTTGGCTGTGCTGCAATAGCACAAGCCCTGCTTGGTTTCCGGCAGCAGGGACGATGACGGCAACACTGGCAGCGTTGTAGACAGTGAGGCCAGAAATTTATCCATTTTGACCCACTGCAGTTTGCAAGGCTTCAATCTATTTGTTGGCAAGTGAAACGAAGAGAAGCTGCTGCCACTCCATTTTCTTAGTAGCCCCTTCTGTAGCCCCAGGGGATGAACAGTGATTTAAACGTTAGTTCAGAAACCTATAGACCAGGAGTATCAAACTCATCAGGCCACGTGCAGTGTGTGCCCTGGACCAGTCCTACATGTGATGCACAAGACCAGGTCCAGAGCTGGTGTACATGGGCTAGTTGGTCCAGGACCTGCTGGAAGCACTGCAAGCTGGGTGATAGGACTCCTGTTAAAGGCTGGAAGCCAGAACTTGAAAAGGTTTGGGGCTTGAGGGCCAGATCTTTGCTATCCCTACCTTAGACTACTGGCAAGCTTAAGTTTGAATCCTGGCAGGATTATCGGAGCCCTTTCTTCCCTAGAAAATAAGAGGTTCTTGCAGCTTCCTGTGTGGAGAGTTTAAAGAGGAAAGGGAAATCTTAAACGGAGAGAATCTTTCTGTTCAATGGTCCTTGATGCTGTGTGTAGCAACTGGCATTTTTCCGTCTGTCGTTGGCTACAGCTCCTTTCTCCTGTCATGCGTGACTGAAGTGTCTGAGTTGGGTGCAGCCCTGCCTACCCCAGGTATGGGTGCCTCTTGACAATTTGGTATGTCTGGAGCATAAAACTTGCCATGTTCTGGCTTTGAGTGTTCTGCACAACGCTATGTCTGATTCTTCTCTCTTCTCTGCTTCACTTGCTGCCCACCCAGTTTCTCCCTGTTTATCTTCTCCTTTTGAAATTAGTCTCCCAGGGTGCCCTCCTCCTTATGGTCTTCTCTGTTCCCTCTCAGTGATGGTAGCTTCTGTGTTGCTCTCCCATCTGACCCCAGGCAAAGCATATTTACCACTTAATTTGACCCGCAGTCCTGGCTGACTTTTCCCACTCACCATAGGCCCATTGACTTTGCTTGGTCTTCACTAAACACTGTTGTCTCTTATCTCTCTAGTGCGGTATTCCCCCTGCCTCCTTTCAGCATGAACTTCCTGTCTCTTAGTCTTTCTGTTACTTCCAGGCCATCAGTATTGAAAATGTCATGTTTATTGTAAGCCCAGCCTCGTCTTCCCTTTCTCCTGGTGCTAGGTTGTAGGCTTGTTTCCATGCTTTTCACTTCTATTCTTGCACTCTTCTCTAAAGTCTGATCTGTGCCTGGCAGTCAGCTCAAGCCCAAGACTGCTAGACAGAACTGAGACTTGCCTTCCTGCTTTTTCCTTGATTGCAGTTAGTACCATTGTTCTGTGTGCTGTTTGTCTGGAACCTGGATCTAATCCCCACCTCTGACTTCTTACTAGGTACACCCAGCTGAGCTGTCTCTGTGAAGTGACCTACTTTGTTCTTTCCAATTCAGCTTTCCCTGTACCTTGATGCAGCTAAAACTTTTGCCCCAGCTCTCATCATCTCAATGCCTGCACTGTTCTGTTCTCTGGCCTTGACAGATAGTTTTGCCTTTATCCATATCCAGAGGGGTGCTTCCAGAATGCTTCTGTAAAGATACTTTTCCGTGCTCAATATTCTGTCCCTGTCTCCCTTTTCCTTGTGTCTATCCATATGCTCCACCCTCTGACATGGCAAACATGAGCTACTTGTTTTCATTTTCAGGGTCTTTCTGACTTATTTACACTCTGCTGGTAATCTCTTATTCACTACTGAGGTGGTGACCAACTACTTTAAAATGCAATTTTGCTTTGCCTCTGTGGCCCACGCCTTGGAGTGCCCTAGCCCCTATTCAACCCTTAAAAAAATCCCTACAGTATTAATATTATATTATCCTTTGAGGAGAGCATGACAGTCGTATAAAACACTGGCCTGTTGATGGATTGGGATTTATCAAAAATAAGTGGCTGATTGAAGTGGAGACATTTCTTTCTGAATTGGGAGCCATTTATTCTATTACACAGCTTTCCCAAAATGGTAAATAAGCTGGAGGGCTATATTAAGTGAAATTATATTAAGTGAAATAGAAATTACTGTAATAGCATTATCAGAAGCATTTGACACATCCTTACCTCAAATGTTACATTTAGTTTGGGTCTCCAATCTTCCAGAGGTTCAGAGAAAAGCAACAGCAGTTGGGGTAGGACAGTGGTTGTGTTTGACAGTGATTTAAAAAGTTTGGGCTGCCTATTTGGAAAGGAGATAGGATCGAGGCAGCTAGAAGGTTTTAGTTAAGCAGTGTCTTGGATACAAGAATAAATAGGTAAATAACCAAGAGACTGTGCAACATAGCCTGTGAGTTGTCTGTGAGATTTGCTTTTGCTGTCTGGGATAGAGGCAGATGTGTTACAACAAGCCTAGTTTGTTCATATTCCTGGGAGAGGATGACCTAGCTACTGGTGCTTTCTACTACCAGCAAAGATGATCAGAATTCAGATTTTGTGCTGTTCCCCAGCAGAAGGGAATTCCTTGTCCTCATAATTGGCAATATTAATGTCTGTGACAGGATTGGTACTCTGCTTAGGTACCATCTTGTGTCTGTCCCAAAAGCCCTACTAAGATTGAGATGACAAGTGATTGAAGAACATATGCAGAAGGAAGGCAGAGTGACAGCAAGAGGAACATGAAATTATAGGCATTAGAAAAATGCAGTGTTGCACACTAGACCCTAAGCTGGATTTAGGGGTCTACTATTTTTGAGGAAGCAAGTACTGGGTACTTCCAGGGCATGTCGGTCATTGAGGCGCAAGCATTTTATAGAAGAGCATTCTCTCAAGACTTTAAACCAGCAGTTCCCCAACTGGGTGCCATATCTTGACGAAGACCATGGCACTTATGGGTGGGATTGTGGGCCCCACAGTCAGACACTGTTACTTCAGACAGGCTTGGATTGTGCACTGTTGAAGCTGATTAAAAGTTGGGTCATGAGCACTCCCTGGAATTGGGTAATGGCCCAACAAGATCGAGAGCCCACTGGTCTACATGGTCACTTAGGAATTAAACCCATGGGGAAATTCCCCGTCTTGTCCCATGAAGCCAATATGAATTTTGCCATTGGCCTCGGTGGGTTCTGGGTTTCACCATGTGTGTATGGTGCAGTGTTCCCTTCAAACGGGCAGAGCCTCCCTTATGGCCCCCTTGCACTCAAGCATTTCAGATAAATGTATCAGCGCAATCTGTTGTCAAAATCAGGGAAATTTCTGTGGAACTCAAATAGCTTCTTGGTGGCGCCAGTTTGAGATGCGACAGGCTTTTTAATGGGTGTCTGTGCCTAATCGGGACATTCACACTGGTCCTGAATAGGCACTTATGCTAAAAATAAAGATTTATTTTTGAGAATAAGCAGCTGGTAGTGATTTACAGCTGAGGCTGCACTTTTCAGCACTTACCAGAAACTGAGAGGAAAAGAGGCATTTTTCTTCAGGCTGTCAGAGCAGCAGTGATGGTATCATATCAGGGCTGCTAATGCTTAGAGAAGAAATTTTACTCTTGAAACTAAATTACTCAGTCAGGGGAATTGTAATCAGTTCCAATTACTGTAGCTAAAGACTGGGTATTTTCGCCAGAAGTTCTGGGATGTTTCATAATTTGGAATGATTAGAGAAGAAAGATGCTAATGATCTTTAGCCATTTTTTTGAGTGCTAAGATTTGGCTTTTCTCACTTACGGCACTTTTGATCAAAAAAAAAATAATTAGGCATTTTTGAATCAGATAAAACCTGCCTTGTGCCCTTGATTCCCTTTTGTGAGCTGCATTGGTGGCCCAAAGGACATGCTTGTTACTGCTGGAAGATGAGGCATGCCTGTGATGGTTGTAACTGGGTGGGATCTGATGATCCCAATGTGTTTGCTCGGTTCTGAGAACTGCACATTTTAACTGATTTAAGGCTCAGATGCTGCTTCCAGGTGGGTGTGTAGCTTCCCTTTATAGGTATAAGCATGTGCTTTGATCCTAACTAGTGTGGTTCTGTTGCCTTTGCTGAAGTTGCTGCAGTGGGGAGGCAAGAGAGGAATGTCAAGGTGATGAGGAAGCAAGATTCAAAGTGAAGGCCTCCTGCTGCGGCTGCTTCCCTTAGGCCTCTGGGACACTAATTCTAGCATAGAGGGTTCTGGGTACAGGAGATGTAGTGGGTTTCTTGTGTGACTTGTTTTCTCAGCTGACCCATCATGTCTGGGTAGTGCATTTGAGAGAGTGCCTCATAGCACCTGCTTGGATTGGAGCCCTGGTATCTAATTCTTTTGGCTAATTGTCCCTGAGTTCTTTAGTTGTAACTGATCAGGCTTGTGCTACTTGGACTAGGCCTTAGATGCATTTCATCAAGACACCAGCTGAAGCTACTGAACGGTGTGCAGCGTGTGTCTATTGTAAGGTGTCTTCTGTTCTAGCCAAGCAAATGACCGGTTGTAATGAGATGGCAAACTTACTGTTTTCCCCCTGAGAACATCTCTGGATTGAGCAGACTAAGGGATGTCCTTGGAGTATGTTCTCTCTGGTGAAGAGCAAGCACGGAAGTCCTCTCTCAGCCCATTACCTTCTTGGGCATGGTCTGTACCGTTGTCCGGGATTAGCTCGTGCTTTTTGCCTGCACCCTTGTGCTGAACATGCAGGTGTCCGGGATTCTGTTCACCACTCCACCACAGACCCGGTGGTATGACTTGGTTTGAGCTACTTCTGTTGTCATGTGGTGAGCATCCCTTGTTTGAATGGGGATGTTCCTGACCTGCTTCACAACAGGGTTGAGGCTAAATTAATGCTTTGAAAACCATTGATGCTCCAGTAAAAGGTGTTGAGTTGGACAACGTTCACTGTCATCAGAACTTCTTAGAATTACTCCTCTTAACCATCACTGGTGGTACAGCAGTACAGACATGTTTCTATTATGACAAAAAGAGAAGTTCCTTAAATGCAGTCACCAAATAGGATTTATTGTATATTTGGTCCATCAGATCCAGTATCTTGCTCCCACAGTAGCTATGAGCTGAGTCTTCAGAAGACCATTCTTGTTCCCTGTCTACCTCGGGTGATGCAGCTTTGTACATCTTCCCTGAGCCTGGGAGGGAAATTGGCTGATATCTTTTCAACGTGAACTTTGGTCTCCAAGCTTATGTCTCTTTTTGCTTATAATTAATTATTCATCCCTTTCAGCGCTTGGTTCCATGACAGTTTGGGTCACCTTGGTTCAGTGGCTATGCTATGAGGGAGAAAGATCTTGAATCCAAACCTGACAAACTAGAAGTTTATGGGAAACATGAGTGTTGGGGTAATTGCTGAGTGTGAGTGGGCATAAAGAACTGATGCAACCTTTAGAGATCAGGCAAAGGGATGTAAGGGGGCTTCCCTTCAGGTGGGTGGCAGTGGAACAAAGCTTAAAAACTCAAGAATCTGTTGGGAATGGAGAAACAAGGCCATGCAGGCACTCCCACGCTTAAACCTCTTGTGCTATTTGCAACAGGGCCTGGTAAGGCAGACTGCAAGCTAACAAAGGCTTACAGTTGCAGAGATATTCTAGTCACTTGCTGGCCTGAGAACATCCAGGCATACTTATGCCCATGATGGCTGAGGGGGGGAACATGACTCAAGCTATAAAACGAGTGCTTCATCTGTCAGGGGTTGAAATTTGTAAAACAGCTGAATCTGTTTGTTATCATTATTGCTTGTAGATCTCTGCTTCTGTTCAGAGGAGCAGCCTCTCCTTTCTCTTCCCCTTTCAGCACAGCTTGGATGTAAATAAAAATAAATAGAATTTTTAATATCTTGGCTCACTCCCTGATGAAGGATTTAAACTTCATGTCATTCCTACCCTG
This sequence comes from Crocodylus siamensis, assembly GCF_052110815.1. Lineage (NCBI taxonomy): Eukaryota > Metazoa > Chordata > Crocodylia > Crocodylidae > Crocodylus > Crocodylus siamensis. The sequence goes on from NC_143405.1 coordinate 46,871,955, forward strand.
GATTATGTATTCAGCGGCTGAGCTGTCAGTCTGAGCACTGGTAAAAGGATCGATTCCATAAGGGGTATTATTAGAAAAAGAAATACAAATAGCCTCAATACACAACTATGGCACTATACTGTCTGTGGAAAAATAAGAGTTCAGAGACCCTAGAGTCTGATGTGATCACTGACATAACCTACATTTTATGAGCCACGGACTCTATTAGAGCTTCGTGTACAAAGATTTTAAATTTAAAAGCTTGTGCTGAACATTTGTTCCAGGGAGAGGAGCTTAAACTGAAACCTTTCTTGGCAGTAGCAATTCCCGTTCTGTAATTTATTTTGCCACAAGATGCATTTTGTGTGCTGGTGTCTGTTGCGAGGGTCCAGGAATGTTTGCTGTCAGCTTGGGGATCGGCTGATTCTCAGGCTCTGACAAATCTACCTCCGCATAGTGGGTTTTGTTGTTTCCCTTCAGATCTGTTTGCAGTAGTGTGTGCTGCACAGTGCCTTTTTGTTGCAGATGGAGTCCAAATGCCATTGAAACGTCTCACTTGTTCCCTGTACACAGTGACTGTTTGAAACAAATGTGGCAAAACTCGCTGTGGAAACTGATCCACTGACATTAGGTTACAAATTGCAATTCACACTTGCTGATTGCCATGTTTATGGTTGGTTGTTGTTAAACCTCTGCACGCAGCAGCTTTATCTCTGTCAGAAGTTGCTGGGAACTTACCCCTGAAGTGGATGGAGTTGCTGTTACCAAGGTTAACCTACTGTTAACATACCGTTCTTGTTAGGGAACAAAATGCTGCTGATTGTTCGCCTTTGGGGTAGAGGACAAGCTGGAAGGGGAAGCAATCTGCTGGCAGTAAGGCTTTTTTGGAAAAGAGATGAAGTTCATGCTTTCCATGGACTCTTCCTTCCTCCTAGCTTGTGGGCTTGCATAAAAAGATGCCATTTCTTCCCCTTCTGTAATAAATAATGACAAAAGACTTGGATCTTTAGTAATGGAATGTATTGAATGAGCCATAAAGAGCATTTTTTCCCTCTTTTTTTTTTTTTTTTCTGGCATCTTGAAACAGCACCTAAAATCCCTTTGGGACTGAACACTTGACCTGCAGGTTTTTTGATTTTTTTAGAGACTTGGTTCAGTATGTGAACACTGCTGCACTGTTGTGCTAGTAGGGTTGCAGCCATTTCCATGTGTCCATTTCTTAGTCTCATGCTGCTAAGATGGGAACTACACATGAGTGATGGGAGGGTAGGAACTGCTGATTCCTTTTAATATTTTGGTGTAGTCAGCTTAAAAAACAAGGAAAAAAAAAGAGAGAAAATCAAACCATTGGACTATGGGTGGACTAGGTAATTTCAGGCTGCCTCTCCTTTCTCAGGAAGTCACTGCTTCAAGGTTCACGTTGTCTTTTTGTTGGCAGTGATTTCAAATGTTTTGTTTTTTCCTTGTCCAAGAGAGGATTGTGGTGACTTGGAGATGCCCATGGCTGGTTCTTGGCTCCAAAGTATTTCTAATTGAAGGGTTGGGGAAAGGGATGTAATAAAACATGTAGTGATTGAAAAATTACCAGATGGCCCACAAAGGAGCTTTCTGCTGCTTCCCAGTTATCCCTTGAGTGCGCATCCACATGTGCATGTTTCACTCCAAGGACACATGTGCCCCCACGTATCAGAAGTTGTAGTTCTTGGGCCAGCAGTGGTGGCTGGACTTCTTGTCCCCAAACATCCTTGTGTTTTGTACCTAGGCTGTGAAAGGCAGAACCATTAGTTTGCCATGCAGATCCTTCTCACAGCTCATGGCTGTGCAGTGTTGCATGCTGGTCTCAACATACGTAGGTTGGCTCCTGTCCTGGAGAGGTTGTGAATGCTAACCTTAACTTAGGACTAGTTAGCTCCTGGCTGCTCACATCCTTGATAATAGACATCAGTTCTCCCTTTGTTGTGGGGAAGGGTTTTTTTTTTCTCCTGCTGTCAAGGCTTCATGATGCTTAGGCACACAGGTCCAGAGTTTCTTAGTTTTGTTGCCCCTGCAAAAAAGGTCCATGTCAATGATGGACGTGCGTCAGATATGCGTCTGTGTGTGGAGGAGGCAGCTATATTCCTAGTGACGTGCCATCTGTAAGTGCTTCTGGAGCAGGATTCCAGCGCTGGGCAGCCTTGCTTGCGAGCATAGCTGCTCATCCCAAAGCAGTCCCTTGGATGACACTGGCTGTGGCTTTGGGTTCCGCCTCCCTTTTTCCCCTGTTGAGTCCCTCTCCATTAAAAAGTCAGTCTCTTTCCAGGAGTACTCCCATGAAGTCAAGTGTAACTGGTTCTAGAGCTTCATCCTGCAGGGTTCCAGCTTCTGTTTTCAGTAGGACAGCCAAAAAATCCTCCTCCTGAAGCCCGGCTCCTTGGTCAAAACCAGAGAGATTCCCGCAAGAGTAGAGGAGTGCACAGGCAAAAGCTTTGGGGGTAGGGGTTGGAGGTGAACTATATTCCCATATACAGCAGCCGGAGTTGTTCAAGCACTGATGCCTATATGTGACATGACTCATTCTTTCTCTCAATGGGGGAATCTCAATCCTGGATTTTTTGTGGATGGAGAGCTTTCAATATGAGCACAAGAATGCTTGAAGCACACATGTGGTCCCTGCCAGAACACTGCAGGGGGGTTGGAGAGGAAGAGATGCTTCAGCTTAATTACATACCCAGTACTCAGGAAGGAGGTTTTTTTTATTAAACATTAAGTACTGTCCACAGTGGATGAAAGAAGCTTTCTGCTGCCGTTCCCTTTTCCAGAGTATCCTGTTGAGGAATCAGGGGCACGTACATTTAGTGCTCTACCCTGCTTCTCCAGAGCTGCCAGGCCATGGAAAGGGGTTTCTGCTTGCCTTGTGTGAGTCCTCCCTCTACATCTCCCAGCTCCTGCCTCTCTCTTTCCAGTGCCTCTGACGGGTGGGAGCTGGCAGGAGCCGTTTGACATGATTGTGATTCTTGAGTCTCATGGCTATCCTGGAGGATGTGAATAGCTGTTGTAAAACAGGCATGCTAGGTCTCTTTCCTCAAAGCAGCAGCCTGCAATTGGATTGGTCTCCCTGTAGATTCAGAGGATGTCTTCATTGCAGGGTTGTTATGTTTGACATAATGCCTTTCAAGCTAGCATAGCTCCAACAGGCCTGTGCTTGCTTTCAGAGTACCAGGAGCTGCATGGAGGAGTTGTTAGCAGCTGACAGGTGGTGTCAGTTTAAGCTCTACCTCACACCCCTGACAGCTTGAAGCGTCTCCATCCCTGAGGTAAGGAGGGGCTGTACATGTGCATGGGAGCAGCACTGCAAGTACTCTGCAGGAAAGAGGAGCCCTTGGGTGACACTGCACTGGTTTATACTTTGTCTATGGCTGGCAACTGATCTTTGAGCACAAGGGAGTTAGAGACAAAAATTGAAAGGGCAGTCCTTGGGCTTGGGAATTGGTAGCTTAGCTCCCACATAGAAAAAGCTTTTCACTTGTCCCTTGTGTGGATGTGCCAGCTGCCCTTTCCGTGCTGGCTAGTGCCTTGTGGTTTAAAATGTGCCCTGTGCTTCTTATATAGGGGAGGGAGTTGGAGGCAGTGGAGATCATGGAAAGGTAAGATGAAGGGTGTGCCTTAGAAGGGCCTGAAGGAGTCAAAAATGGCTGAGGCCTTGTATCTCCTCACCTGTCTCTGCTGGTGCAAGTCTTGGCAGCAGCTGCCACTACCAGGCTTTTGGCGGCCAGGTGTTTTTGGTGGCTTCACTGCAGCATCCATGCCACCAGGGTGTGAAATGCACCCTGGGAAGGCACTGATTGTGAGAGGGGCCATGCCAGTCAGCAGACAGCACTGGAGTGCTTGCACATGCTTTTTGCCAGCTGCTGATCAAGGGTGGGGCTGCTGCTGGCAAAAAGGAGGCCCTGGTGTTGGCGGAGGAGTTTCAGGTACCTTTTGAAGCTTTGCTGCCAGCAGTTGAGTTCAAGTAATGAGTTTTAGCAGGGAGTAGGTCCAGGGATCTTGGGGTGGTGGGGGGCAGGGAAGTTCAGGTCATGTAGGGTTGGGTATAAAGGCACAGAGAGTCAGTATTACTGTAGAGGTGGCTGTTGCATGCGTGTGGATGGATTGGCAAACTTCATGATCCCCTCAGGAGAGAAGCCTAAGATTGAATGGTCACAGAACCCAACTCCCCTTCAACCCTCAGGCCAAGGGGGAGGTGTATTTTGTTGTTACCACATGGACCAGGCTTGCTCTGCCCTGACTTTTGCTGTCTGCTCAAAGGGGTTGGTTTCAGTCTCCACCATGGCCAACTTGGAGTCTTTCATCAGCCCAAAATTCATGTAGCGTCTGGGAGTAACAAAGTAAGTTTGTATTTCAGGATAACATTGCAGAATCTGCTCTCGATTAGTCGTAGTGAAAATACCGAGGATTTCAGATCTGTGACTGGAAGGGAGAGGAAAGGAGAGAGTGTGTTAACCTGGATTCAGAGGTTCCCACTTGAGTCTGGGGTAGGAAGTGCCTGTCTCTGTATGATAATACACCTGCACAGAAGGGGAGAGAACCACTGTTGAGGAAGGCAGATTCCTTTCAAAGCAGCTGTTGAGTTGACTATGGGGAGGGACAGGGAGTGGATGACTCATGGGGAAATAGAGCTGTGCATGTCATTGAACAGAGTAGGAGATCTGGGAGTGGAGTGGTAACAAAATGTTGCTCTAGATCTTGCACCAGTGGAATTTACTGGAGTGGGGATGGGGAGCAAACAGTGCAGGAGTCCATGGTACAAGCACAAAATGAAGAACAGCAGAGTTCAGAGACTTGCATAGAGGTAGAGAGCAGGAGGGGAAGCCCAGAGGTAGGCTGGCTCAGTGAAGGGCAAAACGGCAGTAAAGTTGACTTGAGGGTGGTAAAGAAATCCTGATGAATGTAATGCCCTTCTGTTTCCTACCTTAGATTTATAAGCAGAAGATAAAAGGACCTGTAGCTTGGCATCCTTCATCAAAGTATTAGCACTCCATCCAACCAAGAGTATGAGCACTCAGCAGCATCCAACTGACTGTACCCCAGTGCTCCCACAAATGCAAGCCCTGATGGCTTTGAGCTCTGATGTGGTGGTACCTCCTTTAATCTTTTTGAGTTGACTTAGTTTTGAGGTCTTTGCAGTCTTTGGAGCGTGGTTGAGGATGTTCATTTCATTCTGTGGAAGAATGAAGGGACCCCTTGGCCTCTGAGCAGAGGAAAAGTATGGTGCGCCTAGCGCACAAATCTCCCTTGATCTGTTGGATATAGACCATGTAGTGCTTTGGCTTGGGGTTGTTCTTAGGACTGCAGCTGAGAGAAGCACTCAGGTTGGTCTTGGGTACTCTATAGAAGTTGTTGAGCTTCTAAAAATATTTCTGTACCCACAGCCAGGGTTCAGGTGTCACAGAAATTCTCATTCTTTCTGCACATAAAGAGAATGATTATAGTAAAATCTTGGACCTTAGATGGGAATGATGAGCACACAGATTTTTTAAACTGCTTAACACATAAGCCTGAGGATTTTCTTCAGCTCTGCAGAATCAAAGCTATTGGAGCTGAGAGCTCGTTTCCTGTTGACATCAAGAAAGCAGAGTTCCTGGAAGTTTTCCATCTTTAATGAAGTTTGTGCCTGCCCCAGAATCACCTGTTCTGGCTTAAGTGCAGCTCTTTTTAATTTGTTTTTGGAATTGATTTTTGGCTCGTTCCCTCTGTTAACTTTAATGGCAAGAGCAAAAGCAGTATCGGAGATAGTCATGCAGTTATTATCCAAAGGACTGGAGCTTGTGCTCCTATAGGTAGGGAAGGGGGTGGAAGGCAATCTCTTCTATAGGCCAGATTTGAGGAGCCTCATCTTTGTGGTTTTGAGCTGCTTTTGTAGGTATTCCTCAGAGCTGGAGGCTGGATTCTGAAAGTGCTGCATGGCTGAATCACATTTGACCTTAGTGTCCTAGTCCTGCAGTTCTGATTTAAGAACATGAGTTGTCAGTGACAAAATCATCAGCAAGGCTAACTGCACTTAATCATGCATCGGCAGATGCATGACAAATAGAACCAAGGAGGTGATACTTCCCCTCTATGCAGCATTGGTCAGACCACAGTTGGAGTACTGTATTCAGTTTTGGGCGCCATACTTCAGGAAGGATGTTGATAGACTCGAGACAGTCCAGAGGAGGGCCACTCATATGGTTAGGGGCTTACAGGACAAGCCCTATGAGGAGAGACTGAGGGACCTGGACCTCTTCAGCCTCCACAAGAGAAGGCTGAGAGGTTATCTTGTGGCTACCTACAAATTCATTAGAGGGACACAGCAAGGGATTGCAGATGCTCTGTTCACTAGGGTGCCTCTTGGGGTAACAAGGAACAATGGTCACAAACTGATAAAGAGCAGATTTAGGCTAGATATCAGGAAAAACTTCCTGGTAAGGGTTGCCAAATTTTGGAATGGGCTTCCAAGGGAGATGGCGCTCTCCCCTACCTTGGGGGTCTTTAAGAGAAGGCTGGATAGGCACCTGGCTGGAGCCATCTGACCCCAGTACTCCTTCCTGCCTAGGCAGGGGGTCGGACTCGATGATCTGTTGAGACCCCTTCCAACCCTAGCATCTATGAATCTATTTTACTTCTTCCCTAGACCAGGATATTCATCACTGATATTAAAACATTATTAATGCAGGGGTAAGATTTCCCACTTATGCTTTGTGCCTTTCTGGAGCATTGAGCTTAGTGATATGCAATCTGCTAAAAGCCAGGAAAGAAAGAGTCAAGGAACGTACCAGTGCTGCCCGCTCTGTGGACACAGATAGGGCTACGGCCTCTGCACACTGCCTGTGACGGCTCTTTTCAGGGTAGGTGTCCTGTAGGGCTGTGCAAAATTTTGACATGTCCTGTTTTGAAGCTGTTTTGATGCATTTCGAGCTCATAACAGCAAAATTAAAATAAAACAAAAGGCTTTCAAACAGCTTCAGAACAAAATGAGGGTGCTCAACCTTTCAAGTTTCGAAGCGGCTTGGTGGCAGGAGGCGGAGGAGAGACAGGGCTGTGCTCCGACTGGCTCTGCCAGCCTCACGGAGCTCAGCCTGCCCTCCCAGTGCTGCTGGACTCCTTCTGGGGGCATGGGCCCCCAGATCTGCACGCGGGATGACAGGAGGCTGCCACTGCTACCTGGGGCCAGCAGCAGCACCAGTCTTCTCGGTGCTGGGCACAGGTTGCGCCCAGCGCTGTCCCAGGCAATAGCAGCAGCCTCCTGTCATCCCGAGCGCAGATCAGTGGGTCTGCACCCCCAGGAGGAGTTCAGCACAACCCCACAGCCCTCTCGGGGGTGCAGGATCCCAGATCTGTGCTCAGGATGACAGGAGGCTGCCGCTGCCAGCAAGTGACACAAGTTTTTTGCTTGTCAGCACTTTGAGGTACAGTTTCTCAGAAACCCCTGCTCCGATCTCCTTGAAACTTTGCAGGTTTCTTGCCCTCAGAATGGGGCTACTATCCTTTCAATTTTCATCCAAATCAGGCAAGAAATGACAAAGTTGTAGGCATTTTCATGCTTTCCCATTATAGCCTATGGGTGAAACGTCGAAACAGTGAAACTGTTTCAATGGAACAAAATGGGACAGTGCTTCAAAATGGCGAAAAAGAAGTTGAAACCAAACGATGCTGTTTCTTACAGCCCCTACTGTCCTAAGTGTTCAGGATTAGGTTGAGCAGCATGGCAGGCTGTGGATGTGGTATGGAGAGCTCTGGATTTTGGTCTTCCCTTGCGTGTGATCAAAGGAAGGTGGTGCCTATGCATCTTGAGGGAATCTTCATTTTTGTATCTCCTGGTTTTCAGATGTTTAAGTTCATATTAAATATCTGTCCCCAGTGCCTGGCTGAAATAAAGGGAAGGAGAGCAGTTTGGGCAGGATGACATACCAGCTCATGTGGGGACAAGAAGCGGGACTTGGTTTCCCAAAGAGGCAGGGTCCTTCCAGGTACTGCACATTGGGGAGGAGGGGCATGTGGGGCAGACTGGTTCCCCCACTCAACCTCCTGCTGCCCAAAGCAGTGCCCCCTTTAAAGGGTCTCATCCTTCCCCCATGTTCCTCGCTGCCTGTTCCACTCATCCTCTTCCAGTAATTGGTAATCCCCTGATTGCCTCTCCCTTCTAAACAAGTGCTAGCATACAGTTTAGTTTGGGGTTTGTTTGGGTTTTTTTTCCTGAATTACTATGAGCATCTTCTGAGCTATCTGCTGCACTCAGATTACATGTCCCTAAAATAACTCCATACCCTCCTCCTCAGTGGAGGCATGTTTTAGCAGCATGCCTACAGATCAGCCACAGCATGATCCCCAGCTTTGTTCAAAATATCAGTGGAATGTGTCGGCCTTAAGCAGAGCTGTTGGTTGGTTTTTCAGGGGTCTGTATCTTGGCAATCCCTTGCTCCAGTGTGCCGAAATTTGGATCACTACCCCCTGAGACCCACTGGATTTCAGGGTGATCCACGTAATTGTGAGTCTGGAGCCTTCACAGGAGGGCTTTTCAGCCTGTGCTATAGCAGAGCTGGTGCCCAGCTGCAGTTGCTGAGTGTTAATGGCTTCCTGAAGGAACCAGCAGGAGGGTCTCAAGATTGTCACTGCAGGCAGAAAGTTGAACACATTTAGTTTAATGGCATTGGAGGAGGCCCTTGAGCTTAGTTATGGTGAAGCGGAAAGTGAGGCCAGGCAGCCATGGGTTTACCTCCCCCTGCTGTGGGGTAAGAGTGTGCACGTGCATAGTTCCCACCCAGCTGCTGGTGCTCTTATGTCCCTGTCCCTCTACCATGTGTTGTCCAGTAAAGTGCCAGACTCTAGTTGCGGGTGTGGTCCTGCCTTTTATGCTTTACTTTGATGACCAGCTCCTGCACGTGACAAGACATGCTTGCCAGGGGGCTGATAGATTTGTGTGGTGACATGAACCTGGCAGTGAATTGGCAGTTTGGAGACCAGCACCAGCCCGGACATTCTGCTTCAGAGAGCCTTGTTGATTAAACAGTTCTGTCAGCTCCCATCTCTTTAATGTGCAGCAAAGTTATTGGCCCCCTCGTGCCCTGAAATCCTAAATAGGCTGAAATCCTAGAGCCCTGCCCAGAATGAACACTTCAAGCATCTTGGCTGCCACCTCCTGGCACTCCCTCTCTGGTGCCGCAGCGAGGGTGTCTGAAAGGCTGAGGCGCACTAATTTGGCTGCCAGCCAGTCTTTGGTGTGGCCTTTGCTCATGCCGTGGTCTGAGGTTGCATCTGGTACCTTTCCCTCTCCACAGGCTGGTGCTGTGTAGCCCAAGTGGGACGGTGGTTTCCTTCAGTATTAAATTGTGGTCCCACGTCTGAGCAGGTTCCTGTTGTACAAACAGGACAGCAGCCAGGTGCAGCCCTGCATTCATCATAAATGGAGACAGACTGGCAGCGAACGGCCCAAACTGTAGAACACCCCAGTTTCTCCCCATTTGGTTTTCCCACAACAGCTCCCTCCCACTCCTTTGGCTTCTGTAGCCAGGCTCTTTCAGTTCCTTCTGCAGCAGAGATCAGCAGGGGAGCAGTCAGGCACTGTCTGGAGAAGGAGAGCCCTTTATTCCCAGAGAGGGATGGCATGTTCCCAGTGCTACTGCTTCTCTCCAGGCAGGGTGTTGTGTTGGTCCTACCCAGGCAGAAGCAGTTGGCTGGTCTACTTGGGAATAGCTGTCTTGGTTATTTCTTTCCTCTCACCCAGACTGATGTGTTGTACCTGCAGACAGATGAGGACACAGAGTAAGCAAGCAAAAAGGCAAACATCCAAAACCAGTACTTAGAGGTACACTGATGCATCAGTCTAATATTTGATTAGCACTGATAAAAAGAAAATTGGTTGCATTAGAAATTGGCCCAATGCAGCCAATAATTTGGCCGATAAATGCCCATGCATGCAGCCACAGCACATAGGTGGCAAGGAGCAGAGCCCAGCAACTTGGAGAGCTGCATGCAGCTGCTAGGTCCGTTGTGGTAGGGAAGGGATCTGGGGGGTGCAGATCAACGCTCCCCACAGTGAGGGCAGCCACTGCCCAGGCGGGGCGTGGGATGGAGCCACAGCTCATCAGGGAGGCATGGGCGGGGTCTGGCTTCTGCCACTGCTTGCGCCCTGGGGGGGCACACATTGGGGGGGAGTGTGCCCCCTGGATCTTTACAGGGCAGGGTGAGCAGGTGCAGCTGTGGGCTGGAACTGCTCCTGCCCCATTCCTTCCTTCAGCGCAGGGGGGCATTGATTTGCCTCCCAAGATCCCTTCTTCCACCACAACTGACTTACCAGCTGCACTCAGCTGTATCAGAAATCAGATTGGTATTGGCTGACATGCCTCCTTAAAAATTGGCTATCAGTACTGGCCCCCAAAATCTCTATCAGTGCACCTCTACCAATACTGCAACAAAGGAAATGCACAAACTTGTGCAAGACGTGTACAGTCTAGCAGCTAAGAGGAGGAGTTGCAGTTAATTTCCTGTCTTCTGCCTTGGAAAGCAGGAGAGACAGTCCCAGGGCTGCTCTGCTGCCTTTGAGCCCCTTGGCCAGACTGATCCTCCCATTCTGATTGCCACTGTGGAGTTTCCACCTGCTGTTCAGAGCCATGAAACCAAGGTTGGGGATTAAACACAGCAGCTGGAACACTTGGCTGGTTCCATGACTCTTTCTTCCACAGCTGTAACGCATGACACTAATGAAGTGCCTTCTTCCACCTCTAATCATCCTCTCCCCACTCAGATTTAATCCCAGCAAATCCAGTTGAACCCTCTAATCTTATAAAAGAACAAATCCTGTTTCTTATGCTGAGTCTAGGGATTACAGTAAATCAGCGCCATTTCATTATTAAACACTATTATTACCTTAAAGGTTTTGGACCAGTTGCTGGAGGTTCTTGCTGCATCAAGGTTTTGCAGCATGAAAAGCATGCTTGTACCCTGCTTTTGGCAGAGAAGACTCGTAAAGCTCCCAGGTCTTCATGAGCTTTGGTTTACAGTTGTCTGGTTCCTATTGGTTTGTGCTGGCCTGGTGCTTAAATTTTAAAGGTAAAAGAAATAAAATGTAGGTAAAGATCCTGCTGTGTATATAAGCAGGGATCCTGGTTTTCTCTGATTAAAAAAAAAAAAGCAAATTCTCTGATTTTAACCCCCCCCCCCCCCAATCCATTATTAAAACTAAAAGCCCCCTGTAGCCCTGCTGGTACCCTTCACTGCCCCCAAAGATCCACAGCCCCTGCCCCACAGCTGCCAGGGTTATGGGGCCAGGGACCCAAGTCTGTAGCTCCCTGCTGGCAACAGCAGGCAGCTACAGCAGAAGCAGTGTGGAGCCGGCTTCCCCACTGTTGCTGTCTGCTTGGGTGGGGCCAGGGCTGGCTCCTGGTTCTCCCCCCCCCCCCTCCCCCAAGCCTTGCCAGAGGGGCCCCCAGTCCCCCCTGCAAGCCCCTCTGGGCAAGGCTGGGGGTTTCCTGCCCTGTGCAAACAGCTTTTACAGGATGGAGCTCAGCCAGCCTGCAGAGCTCTTTGCAAAAGCAGGGAATTTGTGGGTTTCTCTGCTAAAAGGAGAAATCCGTGTTTTCTCTGATAAAAAGGGGAAATCCATGGTTTTCTCTGTTTTTCTGTGGGAAACGGAAAACCGGGATCCCTGGTTATAAGAAACCCCCAGAGACCTGAATGGCATCTTCCCTGAGGAATGAGATGGAGGCCATCTCTCTCCACTGGGGAAGAAGCTCTTCTCAGCCAGAATGGCTAACTTGCTTGACTGGGCCTTAAATTAAGCTTGCCGGGGGATGGGTGGGCAACCACCAGAGCAAGCTCACTAAGCATCAATTGCAAAACCGACAGGTTAGGATGCTCAGGAGAATCCATTCCTATCCCAGCCCAGAAACGCAGCTTCTGTATGAGTACAAGGAAGCCTAGGGCCTCCAATGGCACACTTTCATGCCTGTACACTAATGCTAGAAGTTTGGGGAATAAACAGAAAGAACTGGTCCTTCTGCTAAATAAAACTGATGCGATCTCGTAAGGATCACAGAGACCTGGTGGGACTCTTATGACTGGACTACTGATATAAATGGCTATATGCTGTACAGGAGAGATCGTGCTGAAAAAAGGGGCGGAGGTGTAGCTCTATGTGAAGAAGAGCTACACATCCCTATAAGCTGAGATTGACACTCAAGAAGGACAACTGGAGACCCTTTGGGTTAGAATACAAGGGAAACGTAGTGAAGGGGATACATTGGTAGGAGTCTACTACAGACCTCTAAACCAGAAACAAGAGCTTGACCAAGAATTCACCAGGAAACCAGCCAAGGCTACATGCTTTTGGTGCATGGTCATCATGGGGGACTTTGATTACCCAGACATCTCATGGGATGAGCACTCAGCCAAATCCAATTGGTCACCAAGCTTCCTTACATACACAGATGAGCTGTACCTGTCCCAAGAAGTTTATGGGCCGACGAGGCAAGGTGCTGCTGGACGTGGTACTGGCCAAAGGGGATGATCTAATCAGCAACCTAAGGATCAGGGAAGCTGGGTGACAGTGACCATGAGTTGGTCACTTTCACTATCCATCGCAAAGCTGGCAAGTCGGTCAGCAATGCAGTAGTTTCTCAACTTTAGGAAAGCTTACTTTCATAAGCTCAGGACACTTGTTCTTGGGGCCCTGATAGGCCATGATTTCACAGGGAGGGGAGTTCATGATCAGTGGTTGCTCCTTAAGAAAGCAATCCTAGAAGCACAAGGAGAGTCCATTCCCACCCTCAAGGAAGGTAGTAAAAGGACTCAGCAACCCCCTTGGCTCAACAGGGAACTCGTGAACCTCCTAAATCTAAAAAGAGAGGCGACTAATGGACGGAGGACAGGAGACACCACTAAGGAGGAGTATACTGCACTGGTCCGTACCTGCAGGGAGTGAACTAGAAAAGCCAAGGCTGCAACTGAACTCCATCTGTCTACTTGAATCAAGGACAATAAAAAGTCCATCTTCAGATATGTGGGGGTTATAAAGAAAAACAAGGGCATCATTAGACCCCTGCTAAAACAGGTGGGGCAGCTGACTACTGACCACCCTGCCGAACATGATGCCCAAAGGGATCATCACCCTGCTGAACATGATGCGGGATGATCGAGGTGAAGAGGAATATATGCCTATCATTGGTGTGGATCTTGTGAGGGAGCAATTTGAGAAGCTAGACCCCCATAAATCAGCTGGTCTGGATAGGTTGCACCTAAGAGTGCTAAAGGAACTGGCAGACATCATAGTGCAAGCACTGGCCAGGCTATTCGAGAACTTGTAGCCCCCAGGCAAAGTACCTGAAGATTGGAGAGGGCCATTGTGGTGCCCATCTTTAGGAAGGGGGGGAAAGAAGACCTGGGAAACTACAGGCCAATCAGTTTGACCTCAATCCCTGGGAAGATTTTGGAAAAAATTATCAAAGAAACCATTCTTGACAAACTAACAGAAGGCAACGTTCTGCAGGATAGCCATCATGGGTTTGTTACCATCTTACTTCCTTCTGTGACCAGGTGACCTATCACCTAAACAAAAGGAAAGAGGTTAATGTCATATATTTGGACTTTAAAAAAGTCTTTAACCTGGTGTCCCATAATGTCCTCAGGGAAAAATTGGGCAGCTGTGGCCTTGACTACTCCACAGCCTTATGGCTGGGGAACTGGCCCCAAGATCAGACCCAGAGAGTGGTAGTTGATGGAACTGAATCAACATGACACTCAGTGACTAGTGGTGTCCCCCAAAGCTCCATTCTCAGACCTGTACTTTTTAATGTTTTCATAAATGATTTCATAGATTTCATAGACATTAGGGCTGGAAGGGACCTTGGAAGATCATCAAGTTCAGCCACCCACCCAAAGGGCAGGAAGTCAGCTGGGGTCATAGGATCCCAGCGAGATAAGCATCCAATTTGCTCTTGAAGGTGTTCAGTGTAGGTGCTTGAACCACCTCTGATGGCAGGCTGTTCCAGACCTTGGGGGCTCAAACAGTGAAGACATTCTTCCTTATGTCCAGCCTGAAATAGTCTTGAGTTGTTTATGACCGTTCGACCTCGTCATCCCTTGGGGCGCTCTGGTGAACAAACATTCCCCCAGATCATGGTGGTCACCCTTGATAAATTTATAGGTGGCCATCAGATCACCTCTGAGCCTGCGCTTTTCCAGGCTAAAGAGCCCCATGGCTCTCAGCCTGTCATTGTAAGGTCTGTTTTCCTGACCTCTGATCATGCGCGTGGCTCTTCTCTGGACTCTCTCAAGCTTCTCCACATTCTTTCTTTTTGAATTGTGGAGCCCAGAACTGGAAGCAGTACTCCAGCTGCAGCCTCACCAAGGCTGAGTACAGTGGGAGAATGATGTCCTGGGATTTGCTTGAGAAGCATCTATGGATGCAAGCCAGCGTTTTGGTCGCTTTTGTAGCTGCAGCATCGCATTGCAGGCTTATGTTCATCTTTGTGGTCAATGATGACCCCCAAGCCTTTCTTCTGTAGTGCTGCCAAGCCTATAAAGATGCTGCAGGTTTTTGCTCCCAAGGTGGAGAACCTTGCATTCTTCGGTGTTAAACGCCATCAGGTTCTTGTCCACCCAGTCAGCCTGGATCACCCGCCTGTCTTCTGGTGTGGATACTTTGCCCCAAAGTTTGGTGTCATTGGCGAACTTGGCCAGTCCACTTTTGACTCCAGTGTCCACATCATTAATGAAGATGTTGACCAGTATGGGTCCAAGGACAGAGCCTTGGGGGACCCGACTGGTCACAGGACACCATGATGAGTGACTTCCATCTATTACTACCCTCTGGGTCCGACCACGGAGCCAATTTCCCCACCAGTGGATCATGGTGGACCCAAGGCCACAATTGGCCAGTTTCGCCAAGAGGTGATCATGGGATACCAGATCGAAGGCTTTTTTGAAGTCAAGATATATGACATCAATCTTTTCTCCCTTGTCCAGGTGATAGGTTACCTGGTCGTAGAAGGAAATGAGATTGGTCAAGCAAGACCTACCCACAACAAACCCATGCTGGCTGTGCCCTAGGATGTTGGTGTCAGCCAGTCCATTTAATAGGTTGGCTTTTTCCTGGGCATCAGTTGTCAGTTGCCCCATTTGGTTCAGCAGGGGTCCAATGTTGCCCTGCTTTTCCTCCGGCTCCCCACATATCTGAAAAAGGACTTTTTATTGTCCTTGATGCTCGAAGCTAGTTGGAATTCGGTTGAAGCTTTGGCTTTCCTGGTTTGCAGGACTGGACCAGTGCAGAATAATCCTCCTTGGAGGTGAATCCCATCCTCCATCCTTTGTAGGCCTTTCTTTTTAGCCTCAGGAGGTTTGCTAGGTCCCTGGAGAGTGAGGGGGACTGCTCTGTCCTCTTGCTGCCTTTCCTCTGAGATGGAATAGACCTAGCTTGTGCATTGAGGATCACTCCCTTGAGGAGCAACCACTCTTCTTGAACTCCCCTCTCCCTGGGGTCATGGTCCCTTAGGGCCTCACTGACCAGCCTCCTGAGCTTGTTAAAGTTGGCTTTTCTGTAGTCAAGGACTTCCGTGTTGCTGACTAATTTGCCAGCTTTACAGCAGATGTTGAAGGTGATCAGCTCGTGGTCACTGTCACCCAGCTTCTCATCGAGCACTAGGTCGCTGATTAGGTCATCCCCAGTAGCCAGTATCAGGTCGAGCAGCGCTTTGCCTCTCGTTGGTCCATAGACTTCTTGGGTCAGGTAGAGGTCATCCACGCACAAGAGGAATCTTTGCGACTGCTAAGATTTTGCTGAGTGATTCTCCAATGAGATGTCTGGGTAATTTAAGTCACCCATGGCAACCATGGTCCTGGAGCATGCGGCCTCAGCCAGTTCCCGGGCGAACTCCTGGTCAAGCTCTTGGCTTTGGGTGGGAGGTCTGTAGTAGACTTCCACCGTTGTGTCCCCTGTGCCGTGTTCCCCACGGATTTTAACCTAGAGGGTCTCCAGTTGTCCACCCTGGTCGCCAAGATCAGCTTGCAGGGACATGCAGCTTTCCTTAACGTAGAGAGCTACACCCCCGCCCCTTTTTATCTACATGATCTCTCCTGTACAGGATATAGCCAGCTATACCTGAGGTCCAGTCATGGGTGGAGTCCCACCAGGTCTTTTATGACATCATAATTATTTGCATTGAGCAGGAGGACGAGCTTCTCCTGCTTGTTTCCCAAGCTCCTGGCATTTGTGTGCGGGCAGGCAAGTGTCCCCTTGGGGGCTCTTGCCTTGTCCACAGATTGTACCAGGGCTGGGGCAGGGGTGGGATCCCTTAAGTGCCTTGGCCTGCTGGCTTTGCAAGGGTTGCTCAGCAGGCCAGCAGTGGCGGTAGTCCCCCCATCCCCAATGGGCTTAGTTTAAAGCTCGGTGGAGCAGGTCAGCCAGCCTGGCCAAGAAGAGCCTCCTCCCCAGGGGAGAGAGGTGGAGGCCATCTTTTTCCAGGAGCTTCCTGCCTCTCTTGTCAAAAGAGCAGGCTGTGGTCATGGAAGCCAAAGCCTTCCCAGTGATACCAGTGCCGCAGTCTTTGGTTGACTACGTGGATCCTCCTGTCCCTCCTCAGCCCATACCCCAAGACTGGGAGGATCGACGAGAACACTACCTGTGCCCCCAGACCCTTTAGCCCTGCTCCCAAATCCCTGTAGCACCTCAGACCTGGCTGGGAGCGCTCTGAGCTGTCATTGGTGTCCGCATGAATAAGCAGCATAGGATAGCAGTCTGTGGGCTGGAGGAGCTTAGGGATCCTCTCCACAATGTCCCAGATGCGGGCCCCCAGGAAACAGCAGGCTTCCTAGATTAAGGGGTTGGGGTGACAGATTGCCTCCTCAGTCCCCCTCAGGACAGAGTCTCCCACAACAAACACCTTACGTTTTGTCTTGGGGAGAGTGGGGGCAGTAGCTGCAGTTGAGCCTGTGTTGCCTGTGGGAGCTGGCAACTCAGCAGGCTTTGCTGGAGCAGCAAGAGGTGTGTACCTGTTGCTAAGCTCTGGCAGGGCAGGGGCCTTGGTGCAGCGGGCCTTAGAGCCCTTGACCACCTTGGTCCATGCCCCTGAGTGGACAGAATGGGAGGTCCTGGAGTCCTCCTTTGTCCTGGAGGGGGATCGTGGTCTACCCTCCGGCTCCCAGGGGAGAAGGGCCTGGCAGTAGGAGTCTATCTCCTGCTTGCAGTCCCTGATGGCACGCAGTCTCTGGACTGTAGCCTGGAGCTCCTTGAGCTGCTGCGCCAGAGGCCCCAAAAGGGAGCAGACCGCACAAGGGGAGGTGGTTATTCTCCCAGGCCCCAGAGCCTGAAAAAGCGACAGGCAGCCTCTGCAGCCGAGAGCCAGGGGCTCCATCTGCGTGGAGCCTGGGACCATGGGCTCCATCGGGGTGGCAGTCTCTGAGGTGCTGGGGGGGGCCACAGAGCCCGAGGATACCTTCACGGTTTGGCGCGTGCCCATCCATGTCATGCCTCTGTTAGGCTGGCTACGGCTGGGACTATCTACCCTGGGGGATTCGCAGGCAGGGTCTTGGGCCCTCCCATGCACCCTCTTGTGTGAACTCCACGCTAACTCATGAGCCAGCAGACAAGCACACCTGTTTGCGTGGCTCCCTGGGGGGCTGGGTGAAGTAGGGGCCTGGCTCCACTCAGCTGCCTCCTCCCACTCACTCAGGGGTTAACCCCTTCCCACCACAGGCCCCACTTGCCCCTGGCTGTGCTGGAGGTTGGCAGGGGGCTCCGTGGCTGCTGGAGGGTCTTTGGGGGGCTTCAGGTGGGCAGGGGCGCAGTGGGCTTTCACCCGTGCGTCTCTCACTGCTCCGGACCCTAACTGATCTGGACACTGGTGTAAAAAGCAGACTGGCCACGTTCACGGACAACACCAAAATCTGGGGAAGTATGTCCACACTGGAAAATAGGCTGGTGATCCAGGCCAACCTTGATAGGTTTGCAAGGTGGGCGGATGAAAACCTGATGGCATTCAATATGGAGAAATGCAAATTGTTCCATCTCGGGAATTAAACCCTCATCACACTTATAGGCTTGGCGGTGGTACACTCACTAACACCATGACCAAAAGAGACTTGGGAGTTATGATTGACCATAAGATGAATATGAGCCACCAATGTGATACCGTAGCTGGCAAAGTGAACAAAACTCTGCCTTGCATCTATCAGTGCATCTCAAGCAAGACCCAGGATGTCATCCTCCAGCTGTACTCGGCCTCGGTGGGGCCGCAGCTGGAGAACTGCATCCAATTCTGGGCTCCATAATTTAGGAAGGATGTGAAGAAGCTTGAAAGAGTCCTGAGGAGAGCCACATACACCATCAGAGGGCAAGAGAACAGGCCTTATGAAGAGAGGCTTTGAGGTATGGGACTCTTGAGCCTGTGCTTCTCTAGGCTGAAGAGTGACTTGGTGGCATCCTGTAAGTACATCAGGGGTGTGCATCAAGATCTGGGGGAACACCTGTTCACCAGAGCACCCCAGGGGATGACAATGTCCAACAGTCACAAACTCCTGCAAGACTGTTTTAGGCTGTACATAAGGAGAAAACTTCTTTACTGTCTGAGACTCCCCCCAGAGGTGGTGCAAGCACCTACTCTGGGCACTTTCAAGAAACATTTGGACTTTTTATCTACGATCCTTTGACTTGAGCTGACTTGATACCCCTTGAGCAGGGGGTTGGACCTGATTGTTTTTATGAGGTCCATTCCAACCCCTAACATCTACGAAATCTATGTCGGAGTTGAGTGAAAGGTAGGATCACTTTGGTAACCACTCTAGGCTGGTTTGCTTGTGTTCTCCCTCTCCCTTTCCCTCCCTCCACGTTTGCCTGCTGCCTTAACGCTGGTTGCTTTACCAGGAGTTGCAGGTCTCCATCTTATCAGGAATTAAGTTCCTCCAGCACAAGTTCCTGCCAAACTGCTTTGTGTTAGATCAAGCATGGGCAATTATTTTGGGCAGAGGGCTGCTTATTGAGTTTTGGCAAGCCATCGAGGGCCACATGACAGGCAGCCCAGGGCAGATAAATATTAATTTTCAAAATTTTTTAGGGGCCCCGTGGGCCAGATAGAACGGCCTGGCGGGCCGCATCCGGCCCCTGGGCCACATTTTGCCCACCCCTGTGTTAGATGCTCAGAATGAGGAAAACTTTCTTACAGCCCAGTTGTATGTGCAACCTCCTCCCAAAGGCACCTGCATATTCCCCCTGGCCTGCCCCAGCATCATGAGCCCATTTCAAATGGTTTTGTTATAACTAAGCCATATTCATTGTAATTAATGATGTTTGGTTAGCAGACAGCATATTGGGTGCCATACTGCTATCCTAAGGGCCTGTTCTGAAACTAGCGAAGTGCTGGCTTGTGCAGGGTGGGAGCAAGGGGCATATTTACCACCCTCCAGCAGGAGATAGCTTCTGCTATGCTGGTTTCAAAATGGCTAGACTTGTTAAATAAGATGGTATTCAAATCGCATTCCTCTCTCTTGGGGCACACGTTATGCCAAGTAGGTACCATAATTCCTTTTGTTGGTTGTAGTGACGCCGTTAACCCTGGGTGGGTTATGGTACAGGCATCCTGGGAAGAAATAATATTAAATTGCCTGTCCCCCTCTCAAGCCCCTCACAAATGCATGTGGTTTAGGAATGGTATATAGACATACTTCCCAAACAGGTGTCCTAAAAAAAGATGTCTTACTGCCACCCTGTCTAGCCTGGTTCCTTTCAGGATTTCAGATGAAGCCTTGCCTTAATACTGGTTAATGGGAAACTCTGACCCTGAGGCAGCCCCTGGGGTCTCTCCTTGCTTCTTTTTCCTGCATTCTCCTTTCTATAGAAACCCACGCTCGGTGACTAGAGTAAATGGCTGTTGAGGAATATCGGGGGAAATTACCTCCAGATACGTCAAGGTAGTTCATGTACTTGACCAAATATGCCTATAGTTTCAAGAAGTGTCATGCTTGTTAATGAGAGGCTCTGGGTTTACTAATGTGAATTTAGCCCATCACATCTGACACGATGCTGGTAATTTTTTGGAGGTGGGTGGGTCAGGCCCCTAATATCCAGTTTGTATGTAGTCTTTATCTATAGAAAACATTTTCCAATTAGTGTCTTATTAACTTCTGCAGCAGGCACATGGGCTTTAATTCTCCTGGCCAGGATCTCTCTTCTTATGGAAGCCTTCTCAAGACCTCTCCAAAGTTGGTGTTGGTGCTAATGAAAGTGTGGGTTTTAATCTTTGTGATGATGGTATTATAGAAAGAACCACAGGCTGTTCTTTTCCAGTAGCTGCTATAAAGGTATTTGGGATTTGTGTCTGGTGTGTAGTTCTTTGTGCAATTTGCATCTGTCCAGGAAGAAAATTAGCTAATGGCTTTCCTTGAAGGCTGCCCTAGAGGGTATAAGAGCTGCCTTTCCATCATTAGCGGCTTTAATAAAGTACATGTGGCTGTTTATGTGGCTTATATTTGAACAATGCATTTTTTTTTCCATGGTGCAGGCTGGAGTTTTGCATGATCTAAATCAGGGGTGTTAAAGTCATCAGGCCCCACAGGCATTTGGTTCACCTCTGAAATATATTCTTATTGGATAAAATTGTCCTGAATTGAAATGGTTACTTTGGATTCTATGGGCACATGGTAAGAGCTCTTGGGTGAACTGTTCTGTAACTCCTACTCTGTTAATGCTACCTCTGGATACTAGTATACTTTTACTAATTAATTTGCTTTTTCAGCTTCTCAGCAGCTTTGAAGATTTTACCAAACCAGTCCTAACGTGCTGTCAACACCCTCAATAGCTGCTGACCGGGGTAGGCAGGAGAGCAGTTCTCTTGAAAATGGCAGAACTCTAAATTTAGGTATGCTATCTTTCATGAGTTTTGCCTTCTTTTTTCCATCATTTTGGTGCAGCCTTCTCCATAAGCATAGGCTGAAGATCCAGTTTCCTATGCAACCCTTAAATGCTAGAAGGGAAGAGCTGAACCACCCTGGCCATGTTCCAGCCTGTTGCTCTCTTTTGGTAGGCCCAACCAAACTGTGCCTTTGGGATCAGCTGCGTTTGCTAAAGGTTAATTTCTCTTATGAGTGTGTTATCAGTTTTGTCCTTGCATGGATCCTATTCTTTGCTAATTAAATCAGATTTCTATGGAGACTACATCAGCCTGTAATCCAGCTGGTACCTGTGAAGCCACCTTTGACAGCTTCAGTTTCTTGTTTGTTGTGTAAGATGCATGCTGTGGGTTGACCAAAGTTGTCCTTGTACTTGGTGCCAACTTCAGTATACTGGGAATAGCTGGGTACAAATAGATCATCTTGAAAGGTCTGTCAGATATCTTTGAGGAGATGGGGCATCAGTCCTTTAAGTCTATGATCAGCGACTTAAGATGAGGGTGCAAGAATTTTTTGGTCTTTGGTGCTACTTCTCTTAATTTTCTTTGTGAGATTTAGTACACCAAACACCCAGGTCTCAGAAGAGTAGACCACTTACCCTGTCTCATTACTATCATTGAGGACCAGCTTATACTCGTCTGTTTGTACCTGAATTGCATTTTCAGCAATCTGCATACAGATATCTTTAGGTTCCTTTCAGATATAGATTTCATAGACATAAGGGCTGGAAGGGACCTCGGAAGATCGAGTCCAGCCCCCTGCCTCAGGGGCATGAAGTCAGCTAGGGTCAAAGGATGCAAGCAAGGTAGACATCCAAATGTTTCATAGTGGTTAGGGTCAGAAGGGACCTAAACACATCATCAGGTCTGACCCCTTACCCCAGACAGGAACTGGTGCTAGGGTCATATCACTCCAGCCAAATATCTGTCCAGCCTCCTCTTGAAGACCCGCAAGGTAGTGGAGAGCACCACCTCCCCTGGAGTCGATGCATGCAAGTAGGAGCATGAATTTGCCTATGTGGATGCTGTAATTATTAAAATGTGAGTTCTTGTGATTGACTGCCAGTACCAGGAGCCAGAAGGATATGAAACAGTTAAGATTTCCTTGGTTAGAGATGGAGGGAGTGTAGCTGTCTAGTGGCTGTTCCTTTGGGACAGGCTGCCGCAAAGGACTCTGCTGGCGGGTTGGAAACAGCAGGCCTTGCTTGGTGTCTGGGGATTTGGAAGATGGATGTGTGTTATGACGTGACTGGGATAACAGA
This sequence comes from Crocodylus siamensis, assembly GCF_052110815.1. Taxonomy (NCBI): domain Eukaryota; kingdom Metazoa; phylum Chordata; order Crocodylia; family Crocodylidae; genus Crocodylus; species Crocodylus siamensis. Next base: position 46,894,084 of record NC_143405.1, read on the forward strand.
CTCGGTGGGATAGCTTGAATGATGGGAGCACTGTCATGGATGGGTACAAACTGTTCAGGAAGGACAGGCAGGGGAGAAGAGGAGCAGGAGTTGTGCTGTATGTAAAAGAGCCATATGGTAGCTTAGAGCTCCAGTATGAAACTTGAGATGACCCACATACTTTCAACAGGCCTAAGGTTAGAGGAGAGAGCAACAAGGATGATGTTGTGGTGGGTGTGTGCTATAGATCACAAGACCAGGAGGATGAGGTAGGTGAGGCTTTCTTCAGACAATTACCAGAAGTTTCCTGATCACAGGCCCTTGTTCTCATGGGGGACTTCAATCACCCTGACATCTGCCGGAAGGGCAGTACAGCAGTGCGCAGGCAGTCCAGGATGTTTTTGGAGAGCTTTGGAGACAACTGCCTGGTGTAAGTGTTGGAGAGACCAATTGGGGGCCAGGATCTTCTTGACCTACTGCTCATAAACAGGGATGAATTGGTGGGGGATGTAGAAGTAGATGGCAAATTGTGCAGCAGTGACCATGAGATGATTGAGTTCGGGATCCTAATAAAAGGAAGAAAGGAGAACAGCAGAGTGTGGACCCTGGACTTCAGAAAAGCAGGCTTTGACACCCTCAGGGACCTGAACAGAAGAGGAGGAACCTAGCAACAGATGAGGAGGAAAAGGATGAAGTATTCAACGTCTTTTTTGCCTCCATCTTCACGGGCAAAGTCAGCTCCCAGACTACTGCACTGGGCAGCACAGCTTGGGGAGAAAGTGATCTGCCCTCAGTGCTGAAAGAACAGGTTAGGAGCTACTTAGAAAAGCTGGATATGTACAAGTCCATGGGGCCAGATGCAGTGCATTTGAGTACGCTGAGGGAGGTGGCTGATGTGGTTGCAGAGCTGCTGATCATTATCTTTGAAAACTTGTGGCGATTTGAGCAGAGGTCCCAGACAATTGGAAAAGGGCAAATAGGGTGCCTATATTTTAAGAAAAGGAAAAAGGAGGATCCAGGGAATTGCAGACCCATCAGCCACACTGCTGTCCCTGGAAAAATCATGGAGCAGGTCCTCAAAGAATCCATTGGCAGAGAACGTGATTGGGAACAATCAACATAGATTCACCAAGGGGAAGTCATGCCGAATCAATCTAATTACCTTCTATGATGAGGTAACTGGTTTTACAGGTGTGGGGAAAGCAGTTGGATGTAATATACCTTGGCTTTGGCAAGGCTTTTGATACCATTGTCCACAGCATTCTTGCAAGCAAGCTGAGGAAGTATGGATTGAATGAATGGACTGTAAGAAGGATAGAAAGTTGGCTGGATTGTTGGACTCAACAGATTTAATGTCTAGTTGGCAGCCAGCATCGAGTGAAGTGCCCCAGGGGCCAGGAGCTGGTTTTGTTCAAGTTTGCGGATGACACCAAGCTGGGGGGGTGTAGTAGATATGTTGGAGAGTAAGGCTCAGATTCAGAGTGACCTAGACAAATTGGAGGATTGGGCCCAAAGAAATCTCATGAAGTTCAATGAGTGCAAGTGCGAAGTCCTGCACTTAAGATGGAAGAATCCCATGCATTGACAGCCTGTGGACTGAGTGGGTAAGCAGTAGCTCTGCAGAAGAGGACCTGGGAGTTACAGTGGACAATAGGCTGGATATGAGTTAGCAGTGTGCCCTTGTTGCTAAGAAGGCTAATGGCATACTGAGCTGTGTTAGTAGGACCGTTGCCAGCAGATTGGGGGAAGTAATTATTCTGTACTGGTGAGGCCACAGCTGGAGTACTCTGTCCAGTTTTGCACCCCCCACTATAGAAAGGATGTAGATAAGTTGGAGAGAGTCTAGCAGAGAGCAACGAAAATGGTTTGAGGGCTGGGGCACGTGACTTGTGAGGAGAGGCTGAGGGGACTGAGTTTATTTAATTTGGAGAAGAGATGAATGAGAGGGGATTTAATAGCAGCCTTTAACTACCTAAAGAGGGGTTTGAAAGAGAATGGAGCTGGACTGTTCAGTGACAGATGACAGAATAAGGAGCAACAGTCTCAAGTTGCAGCAAGGGAGGTTTAGGTTGGATACTGGGGAGAAAAAACTGTTTCACTAGAAGCATGGTGAAGTACTGGAATGGGTTACCTAGAGAGGTGGTGGAATCTCCATCCATGGAGGATTTTAAGGCCTGGTTTGACAAAGCCCTGGCTGGAATGATCTAGTTGGGGCTGGTCCTTCTTTGAGCCAGGGAGTTGCATTAGATAAGTGGTTCTCTGTGTTTTTTTTGGTACCAGGACCCATTTGGAAGCGTTGATGGCCAGTCTGACCCGGTGCCCCTAACTCCAGTGTGCTGCCCCCAGGCCTCCAGTATGTGGGGCAGGGAATGGGTGTATGGGGTGGGGAGTGTGTGTGGGGCAAGGGGGGCCCCAAGCAGCCCCTTGCAGGCTGGAACTCTGCCAGCCTGCAAGGGAAAAGCCATGATTTCCCACATTTTTCTCCTTTAAAGGAGAATCTATTGTTAACATTTGTTTGTGACTCTTTCTATGTGTGCAAGACATTCATTGTCTTAAAATCCATTTTCTCTATTGTGCTTTGTTCTCACTGTTCAGGTTAAGCAGTACTCTGGCTTGAAGAAATTATTTGATTACTGGAAGTACTATTGTCACAGGAAGGTGGAGTCGAATGAATATGCTGGTACAAGGCAATCTCTGCTAATGCTGTGTAGGGCTGGTCAGCATCTCTCTCACCCACTGTTGTCAGGATAAAAAATGGCGATCTCTCAAACTCAAGGCTGTAAAGAATAGACATTAAGTTAGGCTTTAAATAGTGCCATGTTTTGCCCACCTTCAGTTTTCTGACAGATCTACCCGTCTTATCCATTGCCCTCTTGAAACACCCTGTGACATAGTTTCTAGGGTCAGAAGGGACCTGAGGAGATCATCTAGTCCGACCCCTCGCCATGGCAGGAAAGAATACTGGGGTCAAACGACCCCAGCAAGGTGTTCATCTAACCTCCTCTTAAACACCCCCAGGGCAGGAGCCTGCTCCACTTCTCTTGGAAGTTGGTTCCAGACCCTAGCCGCCCTGACCGTGAAGTAGCTCCTCCTGATATCTAACCTAAACCTACCCTCTGCCAGCTTGTGACTGTTATTCCTGGTCACTCCTGGCAGTGCTCGAGGGGAACAGGGACTCCCCCAATGCCTGCTGATCCCCCCTGACTAGTTTATAACAGGCCACAAGATCCCCCCTCAGCCTTCTCTTTTGGAGGCTGAACAGGTTCAGGTCCTGTAGCCTCTCCTCATAGGGCCTTCCCTGTTGTCCCCTGATCATGCGAGTGACCCTCCTCTGGACCCTCTCCATGCTGTCGACATCCCTCTTGAAGTGCGGTGCCCAGAAGTGGATGCAGTACTCCAACTGCGGCCTGACCAGTGCCGCATAGAGGGGGAGGATCACCTCTTTGGACCTGCTTGAGATGCATCTGTGGATGCATGACAAGGTACGGTTGGCCTTCCTGACTGCATCCCCACACTGCCGGCCCATGTTCATCTTGGAGTCAGTGATGACCCCCAGATCCTTTTCCGCCTCCGTGCTGACAAGAGGGGAGTTCCCCAACCTGCAAGTATGGTGCCGGTTGTTCTTCCCAAGGTGCATCACCTTGCACTTGTCTGTGTTGAAACCCATCCTATTCTCATCCGCCCACCCTTGTAACCTGTCTAGGTCTGATTATTTATGGTATGCTCACTGCTTTGTATTTGGCTTCTAGGGTTCCTTTCCAATAATGGGAAGCTAGAGTTTAAGTTGACTCTGTGTTAGTTGAGATTTGGTATTTGTGGTCTCCTCTCTGTCTGAGCTCCCAGGTTTTCATTGGTGCCTCTTGCTGTTTGCCAGCAATAAACTCTGTGCTCTGGCCTGGCATGTACTGTTCCTGTGTGACATTTGTTCTTTCTGTAGGTACTCAAGCATATAACTGTTGTAAACTGGTGCATCTGTGAGATCCCCCTCCACAGCCAGTCAGCAAACACTGGGTTGCTATTTCTGAGCCACCTGTTTCATCTGCCCTGAAGAGCACACTGCTGGATGCTCACATGCTGGCCAGCACTATTCAGTGGATGCTTGTGTGGGGCACTTCTCACTTATCTGCCTGGTGCTGCACTTGTGTTTTTTATCAGGATGAATTTTGTTTGGTTGCACTGTGATGGGGCACGTGGCATGCCCATCACTTTTTTTGAAGAGGAGAGAGGCTGAGGGAGAAGTAGCCTGCAAGTGTGTGGAAGGGACCAGTTAAGGAGACATCTGACCAGAAGGGGGTTAAATGTGAGGGACATAAGCCCAGAGCCTGAGCTAGTCAGGGAGTCTAGCCCTGGTGGCTAGAGAGAGGAGCTTCTAGCAACAGAGCTGCACCAGGTTTCTTACCTGAATAGCTGAGTTGGGGTAAACAGCTCTGCAAGCTTGGAATGGAGAGGCCCGGGAACAAGGGTGGGTGAGCTTATAGCCCAGAGCAGGGTAAGAGAGCAGAGAGACTGGAGGTCTCACTGGCCCAGGAGCAAGTACAAGGCCCAGAGATTGGCTGTGGTCCCTGACCTTGAGCCTGAGCGGGCTGGGGCCAGGGAGCCCGGAGAGCTCAACTGACCTAGGAGTGGGGCCAGCGTCTGGGGGATACCAAAGGTCAGGGACCACAGCTGGAGACCAAGGGAGCCAAGGAGCCTGTAGCCCAAGAGAGGCAAGGACTGGGGCTGGGACCCCAAGGTCCAGGAAGGGCACATTTTAGCATAGCATCTGCGAGGCATTGGAGTGGGTATTTGGGAGGATGGAGCCCACAGAACAGACTTTAAAGCTACAGGTGCCTTAGGGCCTCACAGGTGCTTAGGAGGACCCATTCTACCCAAAAGGGGCAAAGTTGAGACCAGAGCAGGGTCTGGGAGGGACCTCCTGGCAGATAGAAGAACTCAGGGACCCTTAGGCAGCCTCCATAACGTAATTGCATAAAAGGCATGGTGGGCAAGTAAGAAGAGGGAGGGCATCCAGGAGTTGGAGCTGGGCAGACACTGCATGGCCACCACAGGACATCATGGCTGTCCTGGAACACAAACCTTGTTACACGCGCTAAGACAGAATTAGTGCATCTCTCTCTCTCAGCTCCCAGCTGTTGCTGTGGGCTAAAAATATGACAACAGGATTATGCTGGAGGTGCAAAAGGGGGCAGAGCAGACCAGTTGATGTGTTCTACAGAGAATTTGTATCATCATGGTTCAGATCATGGAGGAAAGATCATGCTCCTCTGTTCCCCTTACTGTTAGCATAGCTGAGCACAGATTGTCTAAAATCACTGCCTAACCTACTTAACTCTGGGAAGGCCACAGTGCAGAGGGCAGCTTTGAGGAATTGGGTTGTGTGTGGAAGGGGAAACACCGTGACCACTAAAGTTGTTTTCCTAATCACTGGGGATAACAGCTTTTTTGGCAAGGGGTAGTACTTTGGCAGATGTATAGTTAACCTCCCACTTCCACTTCCTCTGGGAAGATCTTGGATTTATGCCCATTTTATGGAAATGGGAGTCTGCTCCCTAGCTTGCTCCTGTGGCCATATGGCTGAGGGCAAGTGAAACCTGGGGGCATCCAAACCCCAAGGCTCCAGGCTGGGGCCTACATGTAGGATGCTTGCCAAAGGATTTGGAAGTATCTGAAGCCCCAGGCAGGGGTGGAGGATGTTTGCTGGTAGGGCCACGTACAGTTTTTGAACGACTCACAGATTTGAAATAATTGATTTAGCTAATTTTCCTGTTAATGCTTCCCTCCCCCCCCCCCCCCCCCCCCCCCCCCCCCCAAAAAAAAAAAAAAAAAGTGTGTGACTGTAGGCGAGGTCTGTCTGGAATCTCAGAGTAACAAAGTGTTCAACTGACTGCTGGGGGATATTTCCACCACCCGAATAAATATCACAGTTTCAGCAGCAGCCTGTGAGAGTGCAGCTGTGCTATAGCTAAGCTGTGAATAGATACTGAGGTCTGCTTTTACCACTGTCACGAGACTTGAAGCAACGATGTGATGGTGAGATCATCTGAACCCTGACTGCTGGCAGTTGCTGCTAGCAGGTGCTGATTTTTGCATTTGAAGAGATGCCTCCTTGCCCATGCAGAACTGGGGAGATGGGGAGGGTTGGAATAGCATCACCTTCACTCGCGCTCCTGAGGGCCAAGGAAAGCCCGTCTCAAAAAGGATGCTGTCAGTTCTGTAATGGGTGTACTGCAGTAAACACACGTCATACGCATGTGCACACAGCATGGCTGTCGTCCATCTTCTGTTCATTCAGAGCATCGGGCTATTTGTCTTGAAGACTGCTTCTCTGAAAGGTGTGATTATACTAGACTTCTGCACAATTTCTGCTGTGTGGCTGCACTTAAATAGCCCAGGCACTGAGGGGATGACACTTGTGGAAGACATCAAGATGGAGGGAGGAACACGGTGTTTGTTATGGCAGTGGGAAAGCAGGGAGTAATGAGGGAGAGGACTGTTGAAGAAAAAGGTGATAATAGCAGAGCAGTGTGTAGATCGAGGTTCTCTGAGAAATGCCAAGACTTTCAGCCTACTGAGTTCCCCACCTCTGACAGGAGCACAAACTAATTCTCGATTTTTTTTTTTTATTTTTTTATTTTTTTGGTACTTCAGCAACTCAGTACTTCAGGAGGGTCTCAGTATTTTTTAGGACAAATGTCTTGGGATGAATGTTGCCCAAGATGTCAGAAATGAACTCTGTAGTGACTTCTGTCTCTATTCCTTTGGAAGCAAGTAGGATGTCTTCCTCTTCCTCTTGTTGGACTGAAGCATGACACTGCTAGGTGTCCAGAGGTGCAGAATATGGAGCCTAAATCCCTACTGGCCCCTCATTCCTTACCAGAGCATTTGCTTTCTTGTGGTGAGGGTGAGGAGAGAGGGAAGCCTGCAGACCTGCTCTCAGGAGAAGCTTCCTGTTTGTTGTTCTGTGGGCAGAGCAGTGGAGACCACTTTTACTGACACTTCTGTAATTTGCTTTCCACCCTGTGAAGAAGAAAATGCCAATATTTGCTGTAATATCCAAGTGCCCCCTTTAAATGCAACTAGCTCATGAAATGAATTTTGCCTTGGTAAAGGATTCTGCTTGTGAGTGAGACGCCCTATTTTACAAGATGGAGCATATTGGAGGTCACTCCTTATCTGTTGTATTGCAGTGGCCCGCCCAGCAAGTACACAGAGGTTAAGTGCTTCTTCCTGTGTCTCTTAGTGGCTGCCCTGTCTTGCCAAGCCAGTCATGGGGCACTGCATCTCTCTAATGCAGTGTCTTTTAACTGATTAGACCAGAAGCTTGCAATTAATCTCTTTCCTATTACTGCTTTCGTTTGGAAAGGAAATCTGTATAAATGCCTTCTTTGGATAAGGTCTCAATCAATACTGCACTAAAATCTCAGTCTGATTCCATCCGCGTTAAGTAAAAGAAAGTGCCTTATTGATTTCTTTTTCCTTTGGACCACAGCCTGCATTATGATGATTTAGTTGTAAAGCTGGGAGTCCCACTCATGAGCCAGCACCCTGTACTGAAACTGCTAGTGGGTGCCCAAATAGGGAACATGCATGTGCTCTGCCAGAGTCCTTGCATGCACTTTCCCCGTGTGAGGGTGTATTAGGGAATTTAGCTCATGCTTACTGTAGTCGGCCTTTCTTTTTTCTCCCCACTAAACTTCATTTCCTGTTGGGAAAGCATTGCCTTTGCCTGCCTGCACAGCAGGGTTTTGTATGTGCAGCTAATACCTGGTGTTGGGTGTTTTTAATTCCATTTAGTCTTTCAGGTGTGTGCAGGGCTCCATCAGTTGTTGGGCACACTGTTGCCTGCCTAACTGGAGTAGTTCAATTTTGTGTTCGTCTTGCCTTTTTCCATCTGCTGACACTGCATCTCCACATACCCCCATTTACCCTCCTGTCCCACTATTTCAGTATCACATAGCTTTGCAATAGAAACTAAACAATGGATAGGGCTAGACCTTCTTTTATCCTCAGAGGTGTACATGAATGTATAGATTAACTTGTAATGAAGCATTCCTGCTTGGGGATGTGAGCAGGGGGCATAATGGTCTAGCCATATACCTGCAAAAGCACCACTCTCTACTCCCTTGGCTCTGAGACCCAGACTTGTAAATTCAAGGACTCCCCCATCTGCTAGGTAAACATCTGTATTGCCCACTGCAAAAAGGTGGAAGAGTTGTCCATTGCTAGCTTGAGCTATAAATAGATGAACAGGGTAACAGTGCTATCCATGAGCTCTGCCTTGCAATCTGGTAAATCATCTGTACAGTAGTGGCTGTAGGCTGGCGGTTGTCTTCTAGAGCAGTCGTCTCCAAACTTTTTTGATCACGCACCCCTATCAGTAAAAAATTTTTGAGCACGTACCCCCAATATATGTATATTTATTTATAAATTATATACATGTACAGTAGTATAAATTATATACATGTACTAATATATTATGTACATTACAAAACACAAAAAATAGAAATTAAAAAAGGATGAGATAAAGATAAAATAAATATAAATAGAAGTTCTAATATTTTCTTCCTGCAACCCAGTGGATCGTCTTGCGCACCTCACTTTGGAGACCACTATTCTAGAGCAACAGCTACTATGTTCAGCAACTATTTAAATACAGCAGAGAAGGCCAAGAGCAAATGACAGCAGATTTGATCTTTAAGTACACACGTTGCTCTGAATGTTCTGTGAGTTGCCTGCTGTCTAAATTGCAGTGCAAAAAGAAAGGACAGATAAGACGCTTGGCAAATCTAACTATGAATTCTATCCTTGCAGAATGTGCAGGCCTTTGAATGCACAGATTTTGGTCTTGTTCTCTCTAAATGGAGCCTTGCCTTTCAGTGTCAGTTTGATTAACCTCAGGAAATGTGCAAATCAGCCATTCCTGGCTAGTCTTAAACAATCATGTGTATGGTGCTTGCCTCATAAATTATCAAGTGTATTATGCTGGGGCCAGCTGAGACTAATGGCCCCTTTTGTGCTGATATCTGTAAAAGCATAGAGTGGGCACACACAAGCACAACTTACTGTGAAGTAAGAGGTCAGGGATTCACAGAGTGAATCTCCATGATACTTGCCTGTGAGCACACGCTTGCCCCCAGGTAGATGATGCCACAGGTTAGTTTTCTTGGTCTCCTTCACTTAGGGCCAAGCTACCATGGTTACCTGTCTTTATTAGTGGTGGTGTAAGGGTGCACAGAGGTCTTACCATGACACAGCACTACCCTCTCTTGCCTCACGGTAATTTTTTTGTGCATCTTTGCTCTAAGAGTCAGCTCCTAGCTCTGAAAAGCTTCCAGTTTAAACAGAGCAGCCAGACAAAGGGCTATATCGGATAAGCAGAGTGAATCATGTGAGAGAGCACAGATGTCACATAAAGTCCATGTGTATTATTCTGTGCAACTGTTTTGGAATAGGTTACGCAAAGAGAGGATGAACCAGATGGGGAAAATGAAGGCAGGGATTGGTGCAGACAGAAAAGGGCATGGTCCCTCCCTTGGAGAGCTCCCAGCTTGAGTAAAGCACCAAGGGTTAGGGAGGGATGCACTTCATGAAAGGCCTCAAAACTTTTTGGTGGACAGTTTTGTGTGAAGCTTCATGAACTGCAGAGAGCATGTTATTAGGCCAGGGGTAGGCAAAATATGGCCCGTGGGCTGGATCTGGCTCTCCTGGCAATCTTCACCTGGCCTGTAGGTGCCCACCAATTGTACCCTGTGCAGTCCACATGCCTTACTCCCACCCTTTGTGCAGAAGGGCCCAACCCAGCCAGCACACGCAGCAGGCATGCTGCTGCAGCTGCTGGGAGACCAGCTTGACTTCCCCAGCCTCCAGTGGCTCCTTCTGCCCCTGCTGAAGCGTTTGCTCCAGGCAGCAGGCAGGGAAGCAGCAGTGGGGGTGGGGTGAGGGCTGGGGCTGGCAGGAGCCTGGAGCCCACATCCTGGGGGGTGGGTGACAGGAGTGCAAAGCTTGGGTGGGGTGGGGAGGTGGGGACTCTCTCACAATCTCTTCCCCCCCATGCCACAGCCTCTGTCAGCAGCAGCAGGCAGTGGGTGCTCAGGGTATTTGTGGCTTGTGCAGGTGACATGGCCTAGCAGCACACAGCTCCAGCCAGTGCTGGAGCTGCACATGGCACCAAGGAATGGAGTCAGGCCAGCCCACCACTATTGCATGGGGCTCCCCGTAGGGCATGTGCAGCTTCTGGCACTTGTGCGCCGATGGGGGAAGCCCTGTGTAATGGAGCCGGCTGCCTTTCCTGCTGCTATGTGTGGTTTGAGCCTCCACTGGAAATGGCAGGTGGCCTTGCCCCCTTCTTCCTGACAGAGTCCTAGCAGCTGCATGTGGCAGCAGAGCGGGGAAGGCAGCTGGCTCCATCACACAGGGCTTCTCCCAGTGGCATGCAAGTGCTGGGAGCTGCATGTATGCTACAGGGAGCCCTGCGTGATAGAGGCAGACTGGCCTGGCTTTGCTCCTTGCCACCATGTTCAGGTCCCAGAACTGGCTGGAGCCATGCACCGCCGGGTGGGTGGCAGTGCTTGTGATGGCCATGAGCACTTCGAGAGGCTGCTGCTGCCACCAGCAGCAGGGGCTGTGTGCCATTTGTGGGGGTGGGAGGGGAGGGAGTGTGGGGGTTCCCCATTCCTCCTACCCCACAACCCTCCAAATATACACGCCCCCAACAGTCCTTATACCCCCCCCAACCACATCCCACACACTTCCTCACACAGTATATGAGAGCAAGACTTCTTATTTTTGCAGTATTATGCAATAATCTCTATATACACTGCACAAGCACAAATCATGGTAAAAAAAATTTTTTAATTAAAATAAAAATGTTACAGTAGAAGTTTGACTTTTAATATATGACTTCCAAGATGATCCTCCCCACTCTGCCCCCCACCAAGGAGTATATCCAGGGGCAAGGGGAGGGACTTCCAGTGGCAAAAGTCAGAGGTTAGGGATGGGACTTTTGGTCCAAAGATGGTGACTGGGGGGTGGGCTACCCTTGTGGCCCTTGACAGTTCACCAAAACTCATCAAGTTGCTCTCCAACTGAGATAATTGCCCATGCCTGCATTAGGCTCTTGGACCCCTCTGGTAGAGTTGTAGGGCTTTGGCAAGAGTTGCGTAAATCTTTCAAATGGTAGGATGTTTAGAAGCAGTTTGGGGGCTTTACAAGCGGAGGGCCTAAAACATGAGGAAGGGGGGCTGTTTGTAGCTTTCCAAGGACCTGACCCAGTCACTTGGAAGGAGGCACTGATGATTTCTTTACTGTTTCTTCTTTCCTTTCCATGGAGGAAATGCCTTGATCTCCTCTCCACCCCATCTTCTCAGAAAATAAAATGCATTCTCTGAAATGCCTTCCCTCCCCAGTGCTCCTTTTAAGTAGATTTCAGTGAGCCCTGCTTTGGTGTCATAATTAGATCTTTCATTATAGATGGAAACGGAGCTGTTTCGAAGGCTCCTTCCTGAGTTGCTTTCTGTGCTGAGTGGTGGTTCAGCCCGCAACCTGCTATTCTAGGGATTTGATGGTTTTATATGAACAGAATTTGAATCCCACCCCCACTGTTTTTTCCTTATCTCTTGTCTTCCAAGAAAACTAAATTTCTTCTATTTGAAAAAAGCTGTGTCTTTCAGAGATGGACTTTGATTCACTGCCTTGTTGTGGAGTTTTTCAGTGTTGTCTGCAGGTTGCTGCAAATACACGTTTGGCGTAGTAATTAATTGGTGTATAAATAATACATAGCGTGTTATCAGAAAACTGCACAGCAGGGCTGTGGAGGCAGTGTGTTCGGCCCCTGTGGGGAGGGGGTTGCCGTATGCTGCATGGCAGTAACCCCCACGGCCAATTAAGGTGCATCTTTGATGAGCTTCCAAGTGTTCTGTGGCCAGATAAATGGTTGCTACCATGCAGGGAAGGGACAAAGCAAAAAAAGATGAAGACCTTCAGCATTTAGGCAGATGCAGCCAGTGCCTGACTCCAGACCCCTGCAACCGCCATTTGCATGGAACTGAGAGCACAGTGGTGTTTAATGGTCAGCAGAGCAAATTGGCAGTTGGGGCTCCTGGGCACCGTTCATAATTCTGCTGGTGACACGATGTGATCTTGGACAGATGACTTGCCAGTGCAAGGTCTGTCCTAGACCTGGGCTTGGCTGTATGGAAACACGAGCTCTATCATTGCTAAAGCACTTAGATCTTCAGAAGGCGTTGAATACGTACTCTCAGAAGCTTTGTTTACTGGCACAAATACAGGAGTAAACTCAAACTTTCCCTGTGTTTTTTTTTGCTGCCATCTACCTCAGCCCTTCTTGTACAGGCCTTCTGGCTGGTGTGCAGCTCATCTTGTGAAGCTAAGGCCCCTGGCATGTGTTATACTTAAGACTTGATTAACCAGTTAATCACATCCTAAGTTGTTAACCAATTGCTTGTTAACAGAAGTCCATGATGTGATAAATCTAGGAATAAACCACTAAGTTATTTCACACAAAAAACGTGTAATAACTTTTGTGCTGGTTCTTATTGTGCTGTTAATAGTACATGTGGCTGCGCTGGGACTCCCACCCTCAGGGTGCATCCCTGTGGCTAGGAGTCTTGTAAGCTGATGAAGCTTACAGCCTCAGGAGTTTGCTACTTGATGCCGCAGGGAGAGTTTGGATTGTGATCCTAGGTTCCCCCTGCACTGGCAATAAGGTGTGATGAGGATCCCACAATCGCACCTCTGGCTATGCACATGTGGAATGGCAGGAAGCTTGATTGTGGGGAATCACACATCAGATCCCATCCCATCTTTACTTGCATATCTGTCAGGGGCCTAAGGTTAGTATCTCCTACTGTAGGTGGGGGAATCTGACCTAGGATTTGAAAGCTGTGTAGATGGGGCTTGATGCAAAAGCACTTAAAATGGAAGTACCACGACATGTCTAAGGAAGGCTGAGGTATAATTTTGGGCTGAGAAAAGTGCTTCAGCTGTGTGAGGTTTTGGCCACTGTGGGTGTGCCTAGACAAGACGCACATTTATTCAGTGCTGGTATAATCAAGTATAAAATAAATGTGCAGTAATGCTGGCAAACACTTCTTAAGTGATGCAACTGTGCAGTAGTCTAATAATACTGCGCAGTAACATATTAATACTGTTGATGCTGTGACATGCGCAGTATTATTCAGCTACCACACAGTCAGTGTCTTTGTGTAGATGCACCCCGTGAGGATGAACTGGATGAAGTTTGGTGCTTAGCATCTTGAAAAGCTAGTGTTAGTTTCTTCAAAAAATGTTTTAAACTGGCTGTTAGGTAGGCTTGTAATTCCAAGGGCAAGCAATACCAGGAGGGCTGGCGGGGGAGGGAGATTGGAAAACCTGCTTCAAGCACCAAAAGTAATACAAAACTAACAAGCAAGTAAGCAAACATGCAAACACTGTAGCCAGTTGCCACACAAGGGCCTTCCAATTTTGGCATGGTCTCCAGAGCCTTGCTCTGTGTGTTACTCTGGAGCTGGGTGAGGGCAGCAGGAGGAATGAAGCCTGGAACAAAGCAGGTTTTGCAGTAGAAGCTCAGAAGCTCCTTATTACAATGTGATTTGATCTGAAGGTGACATTGTATGATGCGTCTTGCAACAAAATGTTGAAATTTCCAGACCCAGAGGCTGGTGTAGGGAGCTCTAATGTACTCGCTGGTTCTTCCAAACATTTTTTTTTTTTTCTTGATGATGAATCTTGAAAAGACACAAGCTATTTTGAGTACATTGTCTCCTTTTTTCTTTTTAAAGCGATCTGTTTGAGAAACTACCAAGTTATATACAACTTGGTGGTTTTTCAAAATTGTGAGAGAAAGACTTAATTTTAATGAATAAAGAATAGCTTGGGACAGTGCAGACAAGCTGTAGACCTGAGTGAACACTTAAAACCTTCATTCTTTTTTTCCATTGGTTGTCGGATGTCTCTGTTGTCTTACTTTTATCACCTGCTGTAAATTGCAAATCGAAAGCATCTGAAAATGAAGTGGCATGGTAATATGTATCACCACACTGTGTCCTGCAGGTACTGGAACAAGATGTGGTTCTGCAGTCTATTGATCGAGCCATTGAGGCTATACACAATGCAGCTATGAAGAATGGGGGCAAGTACAACTTGGAGCAGAGGGATGTCCTCCAGTAAGTATAGCAGATAGCTGGGGCAGATGGGGGAAGCAGTGGGCTATGTTGGTCTGGAGGAGGTGGGGGACATGACTTTAGCACTACAGGCACAACATGAATTTGGTTGCTCCTGTATAGGCTGTGGTTAAGAAGGGATTGCTGGACTGGCAGCTGCCAATTAGGGCCCCAGCACTGCAAAGAAAGCTCTGGTGTGCTGAGGGCTATCCCTCCATTCCTCAGGAAATGGAGCCAGGTGAGCAGGTGAGCCCCCAGCCTACTCTTACATCCCCTTCTCCCAGTCACCAGCCATAGGCCCCCATTGCAGAACAGCTCCAACTCCCTGGACAACTGTTTGCCAATCTAAACTTACCTCAGTGAATTGGGGTGTTGCCTCATATCCAAGGTTCCTTGCTAGCTCCTTCTGCAGGTGGGTAAAGAGGAGATGCTCTGTCCTTCTTGTTGCTCAAGCCAGGGGAGATCTCTTGCTTTTTGGCTGTTCGCATTTCCTATCTATCAAGTGCAGATCTGTGCCCTCCCTCCTGCCTGGACTCCCAGGTCACTTGGCCTTTCTCGTTAAAGCTGCACCTGGTTAGACAAATGAACCAGAAGGAGTCAGTCTTGCCTGATGAGTGAGGTAGTGGAAGGATCTTTATGCTTCATTTGGGTGATATTTAGCTGTGCTTCTCTCCAACTGGGGAGTCCTCATTTCCTGATTGCAGCTTGGTCTTTTTACCCTGTGAGGCTGCAGTCGAGGCCCAGGCAGTGAACCACTTAAGATGCATCTTAAAGGCCAGCTCATACAGTGTCATAACAGTGGTACAGAGCAGTTTCAGGACTGAATTTATGCAATGCATCTGCTATGGGGAAACTGCAGATAGTGGAATGGTTTGTAAATCTCCTGCCCTAGAATAGAAGGGCACTGAATGGTAGGTGCCTCTGAATTTTACACACAACTCGGGGTTGGCTGCTCCTCTCGTTGGGAAGGCTGAGTTGTGTGTAAGGCTCCAGGTGCAAAAGAGACTAACTTCTTCATATTGGGGTGTATATACGTTGACAAGTATGTCTACAGTTTGGAGTGGTTGTCTCTTGAGAGCGACCTCCTGGGAAACTTGCTCCATTAGAGCCCCATGGAACTGAATCCATCCCCACACCACCCTCACAAAAACCAAACAGATCTTTTATGCATGCAATTTTCTTATTGGGGAAAAAGATATGGGAGAATGAAGCACACTTAACAAATATCATCTGTCTCACTTGTTGGTATCCAGAACTCGTTGCTTTTTTATGGCTTGGTTGCGTAGGGGAGGGGGGCATGGAGCACTGAGTCTTTCCCCTTTTACTGCTTCACTGATAATTATCTGAGGTCTGCTACCCCTGAGAATTTCTCTCACCCTCTCCTCTGCTGTTTTCCACTATGCTGTGTCTGGTTCCCTGTGATCGGAGACCTGGGAAAAAAATGTCTTTCACTTGAAAGCTTGTCTAATTGTCGCAACTGTACATAGTTGGTTCAATAAAAGATATCACCCTAAGAAATCTTTTACCCATTGCCTCTGCCAACTTAAACCATTTTGGGTGGTCAGCTGGATGCTGGAGGTATGAAAGTCAGAGGAGAGGGCATCCTTGTAATGCACCATTGACAAATGCTTTTTATGAGATGTGGGTTTTGTAGATTGAGGCACATCCATTTTGTGTTCATCGCTGTTTGATGCAAGGCAGAGGCGCCAGAGTTCTGAAGCACATAACATGATGTTTAAACCTTAGTTCTTTGAAGTGCTCTCCTTTCTGTGAACTCTGCTTTTTGTGATGACTTTTTCTTCCCCTCTGAGGAAGCTCTTATGGAAATGGACTTGTTCCACCATTAGTAAGTAGTTTCTCTAGGCAGAGAGCCATTGTAGGTACTGTCCAGTACCTAAATTTAGAGCATTGTAACCTAGAATAGTGACTTCCTGTCTCCCTCTGCATCCCTAATGTTGCTGTTCCTGTTCCATCTGCCAGGAAGTTGATCCACCATCGAAAGGAGACTGTATCCCGCAAAGGCCACTCGCCAGCCAGTCAGGGCATGACTATGACCCCGTCCTCTAGTGATCACCATTTAGATATGGCACGGCAGCCCAATGGGGTGTGCCGGACAGGATATGAGCGACACCACAGCCTTCCTAACACCGAGCTCCAAGAGAATGAGGAAAGTCTTTACCAGGTAACATCAGCATTAGCATCTCCTATGTGCCTGCTTCCAGAATTCCTCCTGCTGTTGTGTGGCACAGGAAAACTGCCTCCGTATTCAACTAAAACTGAAGAATGATTTTTCTGCTTCTTGCCTTGAACTGTTGTGTGGATTCATTGTGTGCTGCTAAACAGCTGCCTTGTCCTATCCCAGGGTGGCTGATACAATCCCTGTGTATTGTTTAAATCTGTGAAGCACTTTGGATTCCCAGAGGATTTTATGTAAATGCACCAGCTCTGGTCTAGTTTATGCTACTGTCTTTTTCTTGACACCTTTTTAAAGAGCTGCTGACTACTCAGGGAATACTTTGAAAAATATCATATTTGGAGACAGTTCTGCTTATGTCAAACTTTTTTTCTCTGCTTTTGTTTCTTTCTTGTGAAATCTGCACAAAACTAGGTTCATGTTCCCCTAGAAATTCAACAGCTTCAGCTGCTTGTTCCTCTGCTGAAGCTGTAAAGTGTAAAGACCCTGTGTTCGTGCGTATGTCTCTAGTAATGATGAATCTGAGGGGAAACACAGGAAGTATGACTTACAAGCAGAATTCTTTTTAAACAGAGCATGTTTCAGGGTTACTGTAGGGCATCAACAAGTCTTCAGAGAGGAAGGCCAAAGTAGTCTTTACAGCCCTTGTTCAGGGTCTAACCAGTTACATTGTAAGGGTGCTCCTGGGAGGTTGGAGATGAAGCCAAGATGTAAGTGCAGTGAATATCCCCTCCCACAGCTGTGCTGGTAGTATAGGTTTGCCCCATCTATTCAGGGTGATGGCTTGGAGTCAGAAAGTAAGGAGGTGCTTAACCTTCAGGGAGCTGGACCCAGCTGCAGGTAGTCAGCAGTTAAGAGTCTGGTTGGCTGGGAACCAGCTGCAGCTGGTGACCAGTGAATGAAGGTGGAGCTACAGGGAGAGAGGAGGCTGGCATGCTGAGGGAGTAGCACAGAGCCTGGGGTGCCCCTTTCTAGGTCTGAGGAATGACCACAAGTTTTGGTTTTGTTACTTGCATACTTTCTTATTTTGTTGTGTGCTTTGTTTGC
Organism: Crocodylus siamensis; assembly: GCF_052110815.1. Classification (NCBI taxonomy): domain Eukaryota; kingdom Metazoa; phylum Chordata; order Crocodylia; family Crocodylidae; genus Crocodylus; species Crocodylus siamensis. The sequence goes on from NC_143405.1 coordinate 46,911,484, forward strand.
TGTGGGGACAAACTTGTTCCATGTAAGAGAACCTGACTAGGCACCTGAACTCAGAGCTACTTGTTCTCGATGAGGAAGCTGGAGAGGTGACCTGCTTACCTAGATTACAGCAGTATCTGTCACCAATGGTAGGTGGAGCTTGTTACGGACTTACAAGGGAACCTGAAGTCTACTCAGATAGAAAAGAGGCTGGTGAGTGAAATAGAATATAGGCATCCATACAACTCCCTTCTATTCCTACTCTCCTCTAGGCAACAAACCCAACCTACTTCTAAAGGTTTCTGGAGGGGAAAGCCAGGTGCGTTAGAGCAAAATGAGATGGAGACAAAACCCTCTGCAATGTTCAATCCCCATCTTTCTTTATAAGGCTGTGCTTACCTAGTTGCAATGAAGATTTGGAGGAAACTGAAGTCCTTGATTTTAATAAGAAGGCCCAGCTCCCTCCTACACTGGGTCTCTGAGCCCACTCCGAGTTGTTGCCTTTGTAAGACCTGTGCTTGCCCCTTGACCAGACTAATTCGACTGTCACTGCTGGATGGGGATGTTCCTGAAATGCTAAAGTGCAACAGAAGCACCCTGTGTCCCCTGCTAAAAGCAGAGGCTGCCCTAGTTCATTCTTAAGGCAATCACTTTCTGAAGCAGCCTAAAAAAAGACCTATTACATTGAGAGGAGTAGATGCTTGAAGGGAGATGCCTTTGACCACTTGGGTATGCTGCTTATGTCTTACTGTTTGCCCTGGTAACCTTTGAGCTATTTGGTGACTTGCACTCAGACTTTGCTTCCCTGCTTCTCAAGGGCTGAGCTGAACAGAATGTGTGGTGGGAGAAATCCAAGCTGGACACTTATGTAATTTGTCAGTTTAGAGTGGCATGAGGGGGAAGATTCAGAGCATTTGTATAACCAATGCTAAAGAGGAGGCTTGGAATCTCAAAAGCTATAAAACCTGCTGCATCTCTGCATGCTTGGTAGGCTGCTTACCTGGGGATAAGCTTATTGTGCTCCTGCTCTTAGAGGCTTTTCTGTAGACCATAGAGTCCATCCCAGCAACATCTGGATTAAACAGGAGCAGGAGAGCTGAGCAAGCCAATAACAGCAGTGCTGCTTTAGTTCTGTGAGCGGGCACCAGCTTTATTTCTTCCTTTAGGCTGGCCACCAAGAGATCAAGTGGGTTGGGCATTCTTTCTTTCTACCCAAGACAGTCCTGGAGCAATGCTGACTTGTTTTTGTTTTTTGAGCCTCTCCCCTTTCCAGGCCTCAGCTCAGCCCTGACACCAGTGCTGTGAAGAGGAAGGTGATTGAAACCTGCTCTTGGACCTGGTTGAAGGTTCAGTCTTGTGCAAGTCTCGGGATAGCCCATGCCTTGCACAGCTCCTTCTCACTCGTTTCTGAAAATGACCCAAACTTTAAAGCCTCTTGCCTGTCTCATGCTATCTCCAGTCAACTCTGGACTTTAGCGAGGGCTGGGGAAAGCAGTTGGCCCCTTGTGGGCTAAGACTGAGTGTAAGAAGTATCTGAAAGATGCTTGCCTGTAGTTTCTGGGGCATCCAAATCCCAAGACCTCCTGGCTTGAGCCTGTATGTAGGATGCCTGCCAATGAATTTGAGAGTATCTGAAGTCCCAGGGTGAGAGGCTGGGCTTGGAGGATGCTCTCCAGTTGTAGCACCATGCATAGTGTTTAGATCCGATTGAGTTCTGCCTGCTCAATCGGTGCGATTTGGCTGATTTTTGACCTGGAACACAAAATATATTAAAAAAAAAAAAAAAATCTCTGTCTAGCCCTTGCCTGGACATTTGGATCTTTTTGAGTTGTTGCCCACAGTTTTGCTAAGTGAAATCCATCTGATTCTTGACAGTTTTGCTAAAGATTGTCAGTTTCAGAGAGACTCAGTGCTGTCTGCTCAATACCACTGATTGGTGAAAAGCAAAGCTTTTGTGGCTGAGGCAGGGGCTGCCTCCCAGGCACCTTTGCACCTCATCTGCTGCACACAGCTCTACCAGGCAGGGGTGGGGGGTGGGGAGGTGGCGGAGGAGTGCTCTGCATGCTTGAGGACCTACTGCCATCCCATTTGAAAGAGCTGCATCTTAACTGAGGAATCTAGATTTCTTTGGATGAAGCAGTTTGGATTCTGCTGAGATTGATGGTTTTATTGTACCTTCACTGTCCAGGAGAGAGTTCTGGTTGCCCCTCTGGGTATCCATATGGATATGGTGTCCATAGCTCTGTGTATGGGTTATGTTCTGTGGTACTTGGTAACATTTTACAGCCATTACTTCTATAATAATTAGAACTAAATATGGGACAAATTTGGAAGGGTGCGTGGAGCCATGGAAATATTCAGGAATGAGCCCATTCCCTGTAGGGTACCAAATAGTGTGAGGATGCTGTTATAAGCCAGCCAGAGCTGGCTGCTAAATCCCACTGTTTGTCTAATCATGAGTGCACTGAGCCAAGTGGCTTTGTGTCCTGTAAAGTTAGCTCCCTGACGTTCTGTGAAGATAGGGCTGACTTTGTTTGTTTTTTAGCACAGCTGCAGTTATCGGAGCCAGGGAGGGCCTTCTGCCAGCCCTTTGCAGAGACCTCCTCCGTTCTATTGCGACTCTCACAGCTGTGCAGTCTCTGTGGGCCAAAGATTAATCATTCTTGAAGGGCAAGAAAGTACATTCCTGGATTCTGGCCAGTTCAGCTTTCAGATTCTATATAGCACTTTGACAATACGTCTGTGTGGGGATGGGAATAAGCAAAGAGCTCAGGCATTAAGTGAACACAGAGCTCAGCTTGATTCCCCAGCATAAGGTCCATATGTGGGAGCAATTTCTTGCATTCATTTACCTGACCTGCCATAGAAGTAGAAGAGCTGGGTGGTGAAGAACAATAACGAGTACATCACAGTATTGCCTGGATGTCAATAAATTCAGGCTCTAAACCTCTGGAAAAAGCAATTTGCACAGTTGAGTATCTCGTGGGGACTTCTAACCCTCTTGCCATGTAAAGAGCTCAGGTGCTTCCAGTTTAGTCTGAACTGCTGTGTCATTCTGAGATGAGACAGGATATTTCTGAAGTACCCAGAACCGTGTCCATAGTGTACAGTCAGTATCGTGGCTGAACCTGCCAAGGAAACAGGACCAAGTGCACAGTGCCCAGGTGGCAGGGAACAAAGGAAACACCTCTTGGTAGGCAACTTTGACCTCCCAACAGGAGCAAACCTGGCAGGATGCATAGCAGTGGCCAGCTCCGGAGAAACCAACTCTTTAAGAATACGGTCTACCAATGGAGCATGGTAGATCCAGGCGGGGTACTCCCTTTGGGTCTCGGTCATACCATTTGGGACACCATTCAGATTCTTAACATGTCTTGTTCAAGGCTGTAGGTACAGCTAATGGCTCTGAAACAAGGAGGTGAATAAAAGAAACCTCATATTTTTTTAAAATGTTATTTGTGAGCGTGGGGGATGCTGGCTTCAAACCAGATCAGGCCTTGTGGGACCAAGCTGGATGGAGGTCAGTGGCAGCTTATATAAATCTCGGAGATTTTGTGAAATCTGCTTCCTGGAGAAAACTACTGAACTTGGCTGAGTATATTCAGCATGAACCATGATTTCCCAGTGGCCCACTGCATTCCTCGAAACTGTAGGTGGCAAAGGCATATTTAAGCATGAAAAGGGTCCCTGCTTTCATGTAGAGGTCAGAGACTTGGCGTGTTAGCCATTGGAGACCTTGCTGTTTTTCCATTATTTCCGGGGAAGCAGCTATGTTGGGGAAGGGCTGTTGGTAGGGAGTCTAGTGCTGCACTCTAGTTGAAGCTTCTTGTTAGGGAAAAGCCTTGGGCTTTAAGTTTGCTCAACAATTCTCGCCTTAGCCTTTCTCCCTGCCCAAATAGAAATTGCTGTGAAAGTATGAACTGGGTGGGAATTTGCATATCTTCAGTCCTTGGCTTTGTCTGTCTTCAAGGGTATTTGTAGCTAATGCGATGGATCTCTCCAAAAGAGTGTCTAAATATGTGCTGTTTGCTGCCTCTGTGGAGCTATTGAGAGCAGTGTAAAGTCATGGCAAACATGTGGGATTGCATCTGGAATAAGAAAGGAGTAAATGCTTGACAGGTCTGTGAGACACAAATGTTGCACACTGCTGAACATAGCAATTAAACAACCGCTGCTTTTCCTGTCAGTGGGAGGGGGGGTTTTGGAGTTTGGCTTTGTTCTTGCGGGAAGCTGCCTATTAATATCTGTCCTCCTGAGGGATCTTTATGGAATGATGAGACGTAAGGACAAATTTACACGTGTGCACAAAGAAAGGCTTTCTAACACCGAATGTCTTTATTGTCAGCCTCCTTTGATTGCTCTAAAACGTTCCCTTCTAGATCCCACCGCAGCCGCGCCGAGCTGCTCCCGTCACGCCACCACCACCAGAAAAGCGCAAGAGCACACAGACAGCAGTGCCCATTAAAAGTAAGGAGACAGACACCCTCTTTTTGGATGTTGGGCAGGAGGGGAGGGAAACCGTGTTGTCAGCAGCTGGGACAATTTACCTCCTGGTTCTTAAATATAACACCCATGGGTTGGGGACCTGTGTTTTCTCCCTACCCTGTAATTCAGTATTGGTCCAGCACCAATGGATTATTCTCCCCATCATCTCCAAAGGAGTTAGACACTTCTCAGGAGTTCAGTGTTGGCTGGAGGCAGGGTTTGCAAAAGCAGCGTTTGCAACGTTCTGCTCAGCTTGCTTCCTTGAAAGACTCCTGCAGCCACAGTGGGCCGGGGTCCTTGTGTTCCAGTATTTTTGCACAAATACCACTGAGATTGTTTTGGCCAGGTGGAATGATAAGTTGGGGTGTCTGGGGGGATGTTGTTGCATTTGGATGCGATAAATCTGGTCAGTCGCCAGGGGGAGCTCTGTATTAATGCAGTGAGGAACTGGCTTGCATTCAGTTGGAGCTTTTTGCTGGCAGTCCACCCAGCTCTTTGTTCCTCAGGTTAGAGTTTGGCAAAGCCAGTCCCTTGTCTAGCCAAAAGGCAGAAGCATGCCACCTGCAGTCCCTTGCTGTAAATCACCTGCGTACATCCTGCAGACAGACCGACCGACCCCATTGTGGGTGTGAAAACTTGCAGTCCTGACTGCAGAAGTGCTAATGGGCTGACACAAATAAATATATAGTTGACACCTGTCTGAGGAGCTATTTTTAGTTGGGATGTGAATGAGGAAAGCCATTCTGTTGTGATACTAGTTGTGTGGTGGTGCCTTGCCATGGTTTTCTCTTGTCCTGCCACAATTGTTCTGTGACCAAAGCCAGCTCCACCCAACCTCAGTCATGTTCTCCTCAGTGATTACATGAGATATAGGATGGAGCTGACTGATTCTGGGCAGGTAATTGAAACGTGGGACAGGCACCTGGCCTGTGCCATTCCACACTACAGCAGTGAGAGGTTGCACAGTTGTGATTAGTTTAAACTACCCCATTCATTAGGAGACAGCATGTGGACTATTATCTTTAGACAGAGGAGGAAGGTAGAAAATAGGGGAGTGCTTTTTAGGAGATAGTATAGTTCATGCAACCCTACTTGTCTTTGACCTGAGACCAAATGGTGCTCAAGATCCCAGTATTCTGTGTTTCAAAAGGTGGGGCGGGGGGTGCTTCTCAGCCAGTGATGTGCAACTAGTGATAGGACTTGGTTGTAGAATAAGATTATTGAAGCCTCACACAGCACAAGCGTAGAAAAGGCTTTTCAATGTCCTGGTGACATAAGAGGTTCTCTCTCCCTTTGCCTGGGGATAATCCTCATTGCCTGAGGAGATTTTTATTTTCTGTGGATAAACAGGTGAGCCAGCAAAGAACAGCGAGCAGTGATGTGAATGCCGGTGCAGCATACAAAATTGAAGTGAATTCGCCTTGGGAATCAAGGTCAACCTGAAGGGGGACTTTCATCCTCCCACAGATTGTGAATCCCTTAATTTGGGGTCCAGAGAGGGAGTGATTGGGCTCTGTCACTCTGCCTGAATGACTGTGTCTCCCTGCTGAGCTATGAGAGGCTGATGTGGGATACATTTCTGCAGTCCTGTTTTTTTAGAAATTGCAAGACAAAGCTGTGTCAATATTGTGGCTCATGGGGGAATAAATGTCCTGACAAGGAGGCCAATTAGATTTTGAGCTGGTTTCTTTAGAGAAATGGCGTAAGCACCATGGCTGGAGTTAGCCATATCTAAAATGGACAGCACACCCCAAAATAAACAATAGGGAGTGATCGTGTAGTGGTAGGGCAGCCAGCAATATGTCTTTGGGGATTAGAAGTTAATCATCTAGAATGCTTAGAGGGAGAAACCACAGGTGCCTGCCAGCCGAATGCTCTAGTGCTTCTTTCTTGCTTTTGACACTACACCAACAGCATGGTCTGTTCTGCAGGAGGGAAAGAAGATGCTTGCCACAAGGTGCAGTCTTACAGATCTTGGTATTCAGCCATGTCAGAAGTAACCATCATGCTCAGTATGTAGGGGGGAAAAAGTTATTGTCTAAATTAGGGGGAAAAGATTCCTTTCTCCTTGAGCTATTTCACCCTGTGAAGCTGTGAGCTCTTTGAAGCAAATCCATCTTGGTGGAATAGGATTTTTCCCCTTTGCTAAAGAGGTGATTGCATTGGAATGCTCAAGAGAGAGCTAATACAATTTTGCTTTGAGATAAGTGAGCCAGGAAAAGGAGTTAAACTGCTTTGGTAGTATGCACAATGAGCTTCTTAATGGACTGGGCTGTGGCAATTTGTTTCTTCCTTTTTCTTTGATGCTGTTGCTAAGGCCTTTCTTTTTCAGATGCTGTGGAAATCACCTCTGGGTCAGTTTCTGGTGCCTCTTCTGTGAGCTCCACTTCCCTCGATAGCTTGTACACTGGTTCCACTCCCTCGGAAATGTGTCTCCCAACAGCCACTTCCAGTCCCGCCAACACCCCGCCACCCGTGCCCAGCAGGAGCGCCCACACTACTATATCACGCAGCTTGGATTTTGGCTCTTCTGTCCACACACAGCATGGGACTTCAGGAAAGGATGGTATAACCAGATCTCCTCAGACCAAGAGGGCTGCCCCGGCCCCTCCAACTGAAGCAGGGCTTCAAAGGTGTCTCACTGTGGATGGGGAGAAGAATCCACAGGTCAAGAAAACCACTGCGGCTCCCCCAGTAGGCTTAGAAGCCTTCAACTCGCTTTCCCTTGAAGAGAAAAAGGCAACTGCCCTGGAGTCCTTGGCCCCAGAACCCAACAGCCTGGCTGTATCAGTGCCGAAGACGATGGGTGCTGAGCTAATTGAGCTGGTGCGCAGAAACACAAACCTGAGCTATGAGCTGTCCCGGGTGGCCATTGGCGTGGTGATTGGCCACATACAAAGCAACGTCCCAGCGACCAGCAGCATCATGGAGCAGATTCTCATCTCCCTAGTGGAAAGCAAGGTAAAGGAAATACCAAGCTCTGCAGAGGCTGGGGACCAGGCTCGAGTAATGGTCAAAGTGCTGAAGGAGATCTCTAGATAGCAGTTTGCCTTTCTGTTCTCAGCCTTGGAGCAAAACAAAAGGAAGAAAGTCCCATGGTAAAATGAACTGATTGATAAAGGTGTGCAAAAGTCCAGCAGGGAGGGGAGAGCATTGGAGACCAATTCTGAGTGGGACTAGCTAGCAACAGAGAACTGGCCAACTGATGCATTGCCCAGGGCCTCATTCCAGATGGACTGCAGCAGGATGTGGAGAAGGGGCACATTTGGAGATGTCAAGCCTTTGGCTTGGGTTTTAGGTACGCTGTGTGCAGGCTGCAGAGGAGGTAGGCATTTTAGGGTGGCAGGGAGGTGGAACAGGACAAGGAATGGCAGCCAGCATGCCACGAGCCTGCCAGCAAACATGAGAGCTGGAGAGGTAAGAGCTTCTAGACCCGGAGGACAGTGCCAGCAGTAAGACATATCAGTGGATGCAGATACTGCAGGACTGTGGCACTCTGGGAAATGTTCTTGATGGAACCTAGGGAGATTACACTTGTCCCAGCCAAAGGCTGGCTGCCATGGCAGAGGTGGCAGTGCAGCAGGGGAAGGCTCTTCCTTCCTTCTCTACTACAGGGAAGGAAGAGCATGGTGATTGATGCTTGTGCAGTGTTTCCCATTGGATCACTTCCCCCTTCTCTCAGTCTGTGGGTGTTTGGAGTTGTTCTAGTGCATGCAGGTGGGCAGCAGCAGTGCTGAATTCTGCTCCCACTATCCATGAACTAAAGAGCAATAATGGAGACAAGTCTAAGGATGTGCCCTGAGGAGGAAGGAGAGCAAAGCAAGCAAAGACACCAAGGGCAAGGAAGGCGCTGGAAGTGCTATGGCCAGTTCCTGTCCCAGTGCACTAACTTGGTACATTTCAGCTGTTTCCCTGGTTTTCCTACTGATCTCTCCTCCAGCATTCAGATGGCTTACCTAGAGATATAGCTTTTCTGTAGCTTAATGTGTAGGCCTGTTTCCTAATGTGTTCCTCAGCTTCCTTTTTAACTCTGAAGGGTGCTTCCCCAAGCCACTCAAGCAACAACATCCTCTTAAATTTATACCTGTAAAAAAATAAATAAAAAGCAAACCCTCCTCCCTCTACATGCCCAGAGAAATAAAAGAATGCAATTTTGCAGCCATTGAGACAGATAAGTGTGCATCTGGGCAGCCCTCAACTTTAGAAGGAGGGATAATAAATTTCAGCTTCCACTTGCTAAACAGAGCCCAAAGGAGTACGTTTCTTATAAAAATCTAAGATTAGAGTTCCATTGCTGATGGCAAGATTATAATGAAGTGTTCAGAGGCATTCAGATATGCAGAACTGCTGGCATTCAAAATTTAGATCAAATCATAATCCAGTTAATTATCTACATTGAATAGATTATCCTGTAAGTAGTCATGAAATCTCACATTTTGTGGTCCTCGCCCCATCAGGTAATAGCTTTCTCACACAATAACAATAGACAATGTGTCTGATCTGGATTTGGCAAAAATTTTTAACTAATATTCAGGCAGTTTGGGGCTTGTCTCACATAAGAAGCCTTTTTCCAGTTCCCCTTACTCGCACCTTGGACAAACATCTAGAAACTTGGCATTTCAACATATTTGGAAAACAGGGCCTTCCTTGTTTTCTTATTATATTTGCTTATTTTTTCATAACATTCCTGAAACTTAAGAGTGAAGCCTGCACACCAAGTTCCCGCTAGTAAGCTTGAAGGTATCCACCCTCTTGCTTGAGCACTTGTCTGTCTGGGAAAACTGGTTTGGAATTGCAGGAGGGGAGAACATGGATGTGCAGTTCACAGTTCTCTCTGTCTCTCTCTCTCTCTCTCTGTTTATGCCCTGGTGATGCATTTTGTACTGTATAAAGAACAAAAGCAGACCACTGCAATTTAGCTGTTAGTGGAGCAATTTAGCTGTTAGTGGAGCCTGATCTCGGTATTCATCTGGAAAGGATGTTCAGGCTGGTCTAAGCACAGCACTCATTCCAGTAGAACTGGTTTCAGTTAGGGTGTGTTTCCTTACTGAAATAGTTATGTAGGTGCAACTCCTTACATGTGTAATTTTATACTAGTGAAGATGGACCTTGCACGGAGACAGCTACTCATCTTCCTGCACAGAAATATTAGTCCTAGTATAAATCATGTTAATACTGATCAAATTTGACCACTGGGGGCTTGAATGGCTTTAGCTATACCACTATAGTTCAAGCACTGTAACTTGCATTTGATCATCCTTGTAAAGAATAAGCATACAAATCCTTCTATATTTAAACAGTTATGCATGTGTATGTCCAAGGGGGATACAGGTTGGATTTTAACAATCTGATATGGTATATTGGATCATGACTGAGTCTTCAGTTTTAAGCAAAAGGTATTCCTTAAAAAGACTTCATATAACTTTGGGGTCTATTTTCCAACCTGGCCGATGCTCATATTTGCTCTTGAGAGCATTTTCAAGGGACTCTGTCTTTTAAGTGAAGTGAGACATCATCTTTGATTAAAGCTTCAGCCTACCCATAGTAAATCTCATGCCTGTTTCAGGCTTCATATTACATTCTCTAATTAGTTGTATCCTTTCTTCTCTCCTTCTGGTTTTAATTTGAAGTCAAATCACTGGTTTACTAAATCAATTTTAGAATCTATTACCTCCAGCTTATTCCCACCGTGCTCCTATGAAGGTTGAAGTGCTTGCATTTTTCCATTCAGTTGCCTTGTCTCTTGTAGACCCAGTTTACATGACTGGAGAGTGGGGTAGAAATGACTTCTTATTGCTTTAACAGCACTACATGCTGCCTCCCCAAATCTGTCTGGATGCCTCTGACCAGTCTTTGTGTAACAGGAGACATTTCCAAAACCATGAGCTAAGATCACTAATAATCTATAATTTCCCAGTGTATCCTTAAAAGGGAAACAGTGAAAAAGAAAGAGAGCATGTCCAGGATAGCAGGAGGCCCTGTTACCTCCTCCCCTCGCTTCCCTCTGGAACATCAGACTCCAGAAGAAAACCTGACTCGGTCTGGAACTGTTTACTTTCCTCAAAGAAAGGATTGACTAGGTCTAAGAAATGGCCCCTCCTTTTTCTGTCCTTACTGCATAACCTGTTAGGGAATGGAGAAAAATAACATTTTGGGCTTTTGCAGACCTGTTTACTGTAACGATTCCCTGACAAGTAAATTGAATTGGCTTGCATAGGAACTTGGTATGGGTTGAAAGCTTGTCATAACCAGAGAGGAATGAGAGACATGAGGGTGTCAAGTCTGTTGAAGATGTCTAAAGCAGGTTAGGGATTCCTGGTTGATGACAAAATTCAGCAAAATTAGACATGCACTCTCTAATTCTATGGAGCAAGCCATACAGAGAAAGGGAGAACACCAAGGAGGGCTCACGGCTGGAGGGGTGCTTGATATGAGGGTGGCTGTCAGGCAGGAAGATTTGCTGGCTGTCCTGTGTATGATTCAGTATTTTTTTTCTACCCTTCAAGTTACAGTGCCACCAAACTCCACTTAGGTCTCTCCACCTATTTACAGTTGCCTCCATTAAAACTATGAACTTTTGGGCACTGCCTGGGCAAAGGTGTTCTCATGCAATTTCCTTGGCCAGCAAAGATGTGTCCGAGCTCTGAGACTAGACAGCTGGGTCACGTTCTGCTGCAACCCTGAGCTCTCTGCTAGCCCCAGAGGAGTTGGAATCCTGTCTGGGCAGACACAGAGCAGGCTGCCTTTGTGTGTTGAGTCCAGGGTGGATGGCCAGGATAGATGGGGAAACAAGGCTTTTGACATGGAGAGTAGAAAACCGAAATAACTGGCTGTTGCTAGAGCAGGACAGCATGTGGGTCCCAGCAGCATTCCTTTTGGCGAATTTATGCTGGCGGCAGGTTGTACAGTCTGAACAGGATTGCACCTGCTTGTCCATTCAAGGGGTAGGTGTGACGGCTCTTGCCCTCTCATCAGCTCAAACAAACCTCCCTGCGCCTGCCTCCTCCATGCTGCTGCCTCTTTAAGCAGGCTGCCTTTTGTCTTGGATTGCAGTCAGCCCTGCAGTTCTGTTTTGCCTAAAACAAGTGATGCTTACGTCTGGTTGGGGATTGTCCCCTGCTCTCCAGGTTTGGCTTTTCTCAGCCTGGTAAGGGCAGCTTGTTCCCCCAGAGAATGGGGAGCTCAGCGGGGTGAGTGCTTACAACTAGCACATTTCACTTGCGTCTCCTCCCTTAATACAGGTTTTGAAAAGCAGCATTAGGACTAGGGGGCCTTTTGCTCATGAATTGCTGTTGCAGCAACCCTGTTGGGGGGAGCTGGTGTCAGACCCTCCAGGTGTGCCACTTCCTCACTGCCATCTCAGTCCTGGGCTGCAGTCACCCAGAGAGGTTTGCTGCTGAATAAATCTGTGGCGTGACTGTTTGTTTGTTAGCCTGCAGATGGCTGGAACACCTGAAAGGCACTGTCTGGGAAGATGCTATTGAAGCATAGCTAATGTGGCTTGAAAGCCAAGTGACTTCTTGCTTCCTGTGACACCCTTGCACATCTGTACGCGGTGGGCCCTGCCTCTCCTCAAACCAGCCCTGCTCTCTAACAGGTTTACAGCTCCCAAGACAGCCATAAGTGCTATAAGCCTAGCCAGGGAGCTCTTACTTGAAGCCAGTGTGCTCAGTGGTGTGACCCCAGAGAGTCTGGTACAGTGAATTTAATCTGTTTGTCCTCTACCATGTTGTTTATCTGGGCTGGTCTCTTGGGGAGAGATGTAGAGGAGAAGAGCCCTTCTCCTCATTAGCGACTTGTTAGGGCAGGTAGTAGTCCAAGGTAGTGGGATTTGTTGCAGCAGCCAAGGGTAAAATATGGGGATTGATCTTTTGTGTCTGTGCTACAAGCTGCTGTCTCCTGTAGCTACTGTTGATATTTGCTCATCTGGAAGGGGAACACTGGGAAGATGCTTGTGATCAAAGCAACAGTGATTCTTCTCCAGTGCTGTTGACACAGTGGTGGGGGTGGCATCAAAAGCAGGAGGAGATGGAGAAAACAGCTTTGTGGAAGTTCAGCCAAGTTTGCCCCTCAGACCTGGCAATCTAGTAGCGAGTGGGTTGGGGTGGGGTGATGAGACAGACATTTCCAAAAATAATCCTGTTCTCTTTAGCAACAGTGAAAGCCCTGCAGGGTTTAATAGTTCTGCCTCTGTTTGGAGGGGACCAGCTGTTAGTGAAAGACAACACAGTCATGGGAAGCAAACTTCATTACAAATCTAGCACTATCCACTTGCTTACAGCTACCTTCTGGGAATGGTCTGATTTCCTGAAGCAACATTGCAGCAGGCATAGGTGTAGGGGAGTCGTAACCGCCAAACTGCCTAACAGGCATAGACCTGGCTCCAGGGCCGAGGCTGTGGCAAATGAGACTGGTGCTGAGATCCTGTTCAGACCGTACAGATACAGTTGTACTGGTTAGACAGAAGAGCTATGCTAATAGATTGATCTCCTTCAAGCCCATTAGCAGTTCAATGGATGTTGGAATTGGAAAGGCTACGGATGAGGGGTGGTAAAAGCTGAGATTTGAATTTTGAGAAGTTAAAAGTAAGCATTTAAAACAAATAAAGACAGTTCCGCCTAGTCTGATTACCTGCCAAGGGAATGCTGGATACATTTAACTTAGTGTCCAGACCTTGGGTGTAGAATAGTCTCTGAAGAAAGCCACTTTACTTGGGATGCTTGAATAGAGGCCAGCTGGAGCTGTGGAGATTGTGTTGCATGGCAGAGGGAAAAATCAGATGTGGTCAAGTAGGTCTCTTCTCTCTGCCTCCTGTGATAAATCACTAATTCCATTCAGTTCATGCCCTGTGTTGCTGGAAACCACTCTAAGCCTAACACCAACCTGCAGATAATCTAGCCAGCCGCCTCCTCGTCCATCTGTAGCTTCCCAAAATACCTTTCCAAGAACCTTCAGAGCTTTGTGTGAAATCTGCCTTCGTTATCTCAGCCTGATGAAGATTATATAATTAACAGCAACAAGAAGAATACTTTGATTTGGTGCTTCAATTATGTAGTGAAAAAGGTCCTAATTAGATCACACCTCAAATGCCATGAAGCAAATTATGAACAAGTGTCTCTCTAATGAAACATCTTAAAACACTGGAATTAATAAGTTAGAAATCATTTTGCAATGTAGGGTTGCAGTGTTTTGGTATATAAACAGCCTGCTTTCCTGCTCTGGGACTTTTGAGCTTGCTTAGGGCAGGTACTAATCCAAACTCCGTATTCTGACTTGCTTCTCTAAAGTAAACCAGTGCCACTCTGGCTTCTGAAATAAGCTGCTGCTTGAAAGATTGATGGTTTGAAGGTTCATGTCAGCAAAAAGGAACCTGAAGCCTTCCAGAGTCCAGGACCCTACCTTTTTAAATATGTTCTTCCTTGCATCTTCTAAGTAAGTGGTGATGAGATGAGCAGTCCTCCTTTTCTGTTACCCGGAGGAGGTCACAGTCTGTTACTCATGCATTGGATTACAAAACCCCTTTTGTTTCATTGATTTGGTTCATCAATGACTATTGTTCTGAGCTTGGGATCTCTCATCAGGTTCAGGCTGCTCTTCCTTGTCTTCTGGGCTCTGCATAGTTCTCTTACTAGAAAACTCTGGCCTCTTTTGGTGTCTTGTTTCCTCTGTCAAATAGTGTCAGTCTTTGGATGTAGTTCGTCCTGTTCTCTCCCAGGCATTCCAGTGCCTCCATTGCTGCCCTTTTCATCCTGAATTGTAACTTGAATTGCTCTGAGGGTATTTTCATGTTGAAATCCCTCCTAAAGACCCATTGCTCCCCTGATACCTTGAAGAAACTAGCTTGTTTGTAGGGTAGAATAATCAGGTTCCATTTCATTACAGAAACAAGGTAGTACTTAAAACTATCAGGACATGACTGATTACCATCTGACCACCAGATCTTGCTTTTGGTCCTTTATTTTGCCTTCGCTCACTACCTTTTGAGGAAGTCAGCTCTTTAGCTCAAAGACTTTGCATAAAACAACAGGAAGGTAGTGCCATGCAAGCTGTGGCTGCCATTGCATACAGACTCTATAATCGGAGAGAGAGAGCTGTGCTCAGTAAGACTGGTTGATGACTGTGAATTGTCATCTAGGTTGAATATCTGAGGAAAGGCAGAAGTGAAGCAATTTGGAGAGAAATTGGTTCCTGGCTGTATTCGTAAAGCTTGACACTTAAGGTGTTTATGTTGTCAAAGTGCAATGCAAATAGGTACCCTTCTGTTATTAATTGACACAACTGACAGATGAATGAAATGAAAATCTGTCCATTTGCAGGTGGAGGGAAAATGGGGCCTCCACACTGGTGTGATCACATTCAGAGCTTCTCCATTGTTGCACTCTCACTCTGAAATACTTCTCTCTTGGGAAAATGTGTCATGCAGCCCATGCTAGAACAGCTGGGCTTACCACTCAGATCAACTTCTTGATCCACCCTGTTCACCTATATCCTGTTCACCTATATGCTTCTATGATGGAAAATGGGCTTGCTGAAGCACTAGCTTTGTGTGTTGGGAGCAGCATACTTTAGCTGGGTGTCAGGAGGCTAATTGATGCTTTTAGCATATTGAACTGCTTAAGGAAAAGGAAATTATTCTCCTTATTATGTTTGGAAAGTGGACATGTCTGGCAAACTGGTGCCTTTCTGGTGCCACCAATATGGCAGCTTGGGTTTTTTTTCCTTGTACATTGTGAATCTGCTAGATTGCAGTGGTCTAAGGAAGCAGAAGTTAGTTCATCTTGAGCCAGTTCCCAAATTTCTGCTGCTTCTGGTGGAGAACACCTTCACCTCTTCACTCAGCAGCATTCCTCTAGTGCAGTGCAAATAATGTGCTGTTTTTCCAAGTGCTCCGACTCCCTGTTAAGAAATGAGGAAATAATGTACATGCTGCATCATAATTATCTGATTCAAACAAGCCCCAGGTATAAATTCTCCTGGCTGGAAGGATGCTTGCTGGAGTTGATCTGAGGGTAGGCTTCTCATTGGTCAGGGTGAGAAAATCAGCTGCTCTGGCATCCAGCCCACATCTCTGTAAAGAAACCTTTAATGAGAACTAAGTGAGCTTCTCCCACCCTGTGAAGGCAAACCAGCCAAGTGTGGGAGGCTTTCAGATGCAAAGCTGGTTTCTAGGAGGGTTTCACTGACTTCTCAATGCCATGAGCTTCACAAGAAAGGGGAAAAGAGAGAACTGGAAAATGTTTTGAAGTGTAAACTATCCTGATTAGAAGGTGGGGTCTTCACCTGATGCCCCACCTGCCACCAGTTATATTGGCTATGTGAAATAATCTGTCAGTATTGAGACCCATAAAACTTCTCGCTAACACAAAATACTGGGATTCTGTTTGCTAGCACTTTGTCATCTTGCAGAATCTGAGTTCTGGGCTGCCATCGGGACAGATCTGCCATGATGAACAGAGGCTCGAGGTGATCTTTGCTGATCTGGCCAGGCATAAAGATGATGCTCAGCAGCGCAGCTGGGCTCTCTATGAAGACGAAAATGTCATCTGCTGCTACCTGGAAGAGCTGCTTCGCATCCTGGTGAGTGCCTGCATGTTGGTTCTGTGGATCCCGGGGCCCTTGTCCGCTCCTTGCTGTCTTTTCCTTGTTCCTCATTCTGCCCCCAGCTCAGCAGCTGGCTTCTGTCTTGCACCCATTATTCCAGGTATGTAGTCCTGTCATTACTCCATTTATACACAATAATGTAGTCTGTGATGGAGGGTGCTGGCTTCTGAGCAATCTCGCCCCTGTACAGTCTACCTTGCTGGGTAATCATGTTCAAATCCACCTTGCAAAATTGTCATGAAAAACATTTAGTCCCTGCTGTCCTACATGCCAGTGAGCATAGTAGTAACCCATCTTAGTCACCCAAAATCCTCTGCCCAGGCAAAGGGTGGGAGTGAAACTCCATGAAGCTCATGTGAAGCCAAATCTGTCAGAAAACTACGCTGGCTTAGCTGTCCAACCAGCTCACGTAGGGCAAATGACGTTAGAAACCATGTTCTAACCATAGCTTGCTGTGTGCCCACAGGGTTTTGCAAGGTAAGAGCTATCCTGTTTGCAAAGGTACAGAAGCCCTGAAGGTGAATTTCAAAATTTTTAATTAGCAAATGTGAAATGTCCTCCCACCATGTGACATAGGTGGAGAGCTGCATTTTCATTGGAAGCAGCTGTTGTGGTCCACGCAAGCTTAACTTTGTGTGGGAGCTGGATTACATATGCATATATTAAACTTTCTCATGACCATAGCACAACATGGTACTGCATAGCGGTAGTTTTGAGAAGCTGCTCTTTAGTTTATAGGACCTGGAGGCGGATGCATGGGAGTGGCATTTAGACATCTCCAGAACTTTGATTTGTTTATTTATTTTGTATTTCTAATGCAGCTGTGCTCTCAGATACAGGTTTCAGGCGTTGCCCTTCATTTGTTTATAAGGTATTTGGCCTGAGAGCACAGGAATGTGAGGCCTGGTTGAATGGGAACAACCTTTCACACGGCTGAAGGACAGCCTGACCCAGGCTCGCTGCAGATTCTTGACAGTCCATCCTGCTCCTGCAGGGTCCCACCTGTGTGACCTGCCCATTTGTATTTCCAGACGGATGCAGATCCTGAGGTTTGCAAGAAAATGTGCAAGAAGAATGAGTTTGAATCAGTCCTGTCCCTTGTGGCCTATTATCAGATGGTAAGAGATGTTGCAGCCTGTTTCTTCTATTGGAGGGTCTGTAGGCTCAAGAGAAGGGCTAACAAGGGTGAACATATGAAACTTTCCCATTTGGGCACTTTGCTCTTTAAACTGGGCTGAGTTTCAGAAACACCTCTCCTGCTTTTGGTTTACTGTAGTACATATATAGGTTACATGCAGGACTGGACCTCTGGAGTGGCTTCAGTAGCAGTGTCCAGTTTTCTGTGCCAGGAGTCTGAAGGGTATAGCTTGCTCTTTTTTTTAGCTCCACTTGGGAGCAGAAGTAGCAGTTCTGCTGTCACTGAGAGGAAGGGCTTCTGAGAATGCCATGGGAAAGCTGATGGGCTGCTACTGTTCCTCTCAATTGACGCACGTCTGTGCATTAGTAAACAGCTTTGCTTAGGAAAGTAGGTTGTGAGGAGAAGCCCTGGGACTGAGGAAGGAAATCAGTATTCAGAGGAAGAAGTTTGAGTTTGCCTTCAGAGCCTACGGAAATGCCTCTGTGCCCCATCCCTTTCCGAAGCACGCTGCTGTGGGACTTGGACGTGGACAGGGGGATCTTTGTTAGTTTCCAGCTATAGTACATTAAGTATTGTTATGCTTGGCTTTTAGTATGTTCTCTCTATTTAAATTCAGCTTGGCATGAAAGGACTGCAGCACGTTTCGGAGAACAGGGAAGAGCAATGGGAAATGGGGATCTGCTGGCTTCCCCACCATGCAATGGTGCTCTGCCCTGCCCTGCTCTCTGAATGCATCTGCACAGAAGGGCTGACCGTACGGAGAGCAGTAAGGCTGCCCACATAGCAGCTAGGGCATCACATGCCAGGACTTAGCTGCCCTTTCATCAAGCTTTCCTTCTGAGCTCTGAGCAGTTTCTAGGCTGGCTTTTGGAGCAGTGGCAGGCTTAATGTTGCACCGTGGTGTCTCTGTGCACCCCAGGCTTGAGCACAAAATCTTGACAATGGAGCTCACAGAGCAGCATTCTAAAGTCTTCTGATTAAAATCCCATCCTCTCAGCATCAAACCAAATAATCTCATAGCAGCCCCTCAAGATCCTGTTTGAGTTATCAAAGACACTACAAGGGAAAGGGAGGCTTTGCAAGCCTCGTGCTCCCAGGGGATTTGTTTGCCTTCTCATACCAGGGCTCATGTAGTCTGTCTGCTTGTTCGTTAAATCAGACCAGCTTTTGAGCATCACCTATCTCATCACAATAGCAGAGTTGAGTTGCATTTAGAATCTGAGCCTTTGCTGCATGTGCAGTCTTTGGGATTGTCTGAGATCAATCTAGCCATGAGGGTGGGTCTTAAAGAGTTCAGACTAAAAGCTGGGATGGGGGCACAGTCTAATCTTATCAGACAACCCTATGCTGTTCCTGATGATGCGCTGAAACTTGGGGCTATTCCCACGTTAGAACTAAATGCAGACATTGGTGTAAATGCAGGTGTTTGCATGCTTACCTGGGCTTCTGTGTAAAACCTGGCATTGTTTCTCCTGCATGTCAGGGTATTTTTAAGCCTTCCTCAGAGACATTTGGTGTGGGCTGGAGCCAAAGCTGGGGATTTTGATTGGGGTGTGCCAGTGTTCCTGCTGGCACTCAAAGCAGTGGTTCCTGGCTAGAGGGTCAGGGTCAGACTGATTGTGGTATTTGGGGTCAGGAAGGAATTTTACCCCATAGTCAGATTGGTATGGACTGAGGAGGTTTTTGCCTTTCTCTGTAGCAGAGGAGCATGACCCTCTACCTGGGAGCTCTTGGCCATATATTAACAACCTTTTACAGAAACAGGATATTGGTTGCTGTGGTTCCCCTGCCTTACCTGTGGCAGGTTAGTGTGTTTCCGTCTTGTGTCTGGGTTGATGGTAGTTTACAAAGAGGTTAGCTTATGGATTTGTGTAGGATGGTTTGGATAGGGTGATCCTGCCTCAGGCAGGAGACTGAACTAGGTGACCTCTGGAGGTTCTCTAACAGCCCTGCTTCTCTATGATTCTCTGAAGGATGCTCTCCTTTCCAGGAACACCGAGTGCCACTCCGCCTGCTGCTGCTGAAGTGCTTTGGAGCCATGTGCAACTTGGATGCTGCTATTATCTCCACGCTCGTTAACTCTGTCCTCCCCATGGAGTTGGCCCGAGACATGCAGACTCATACACAAGGTGAGCCACAATCTCTGAGCTGCTCTGACACGATTCCCCAAGGGTGTGTTGTTCCATTAGATGCATTCCTCAGCAGCTTGTAACAAAGCTTTTGTGCTCTAACCTCTCACAAGTTGTTGGCGAGCTGCTGGAGGCTCTCAGGGAAACTAGCATATCTGCTCTTATGGTTAGGCAGCTTGGTTTCTTTGGTAAAGCCAGCTGGGTTTAATCCTCTGAGTGAAGCTATAAATAAATGTGGAGGTAGCATCCCACTGGCACAGGCTGCCTCGCTCTCCAATGTCCTGCTAAGCAGGAAGCTGCATGCATTGGTATTCTGTGTATCTACCAGTGTGGCTTCAAGTATTTCAGCTTTCTTTCAAGGCTGTGGTGGAGGATGCATGCAGGTCCTTGATGCAGAAATCTGGCTGCTTCCAGGCCAGCTGCATCTCTGAACCCCAGCCTTTCCACCCCTGTGCAAAGTGCCCAGTTCTTTCTGACAGATGTAGCAGTTCAAGTCAAGCAGCTGTCCCTGAGGCTAGACTGACTGCTTGTCAGTACCACCAGAGCACAAGGTGTGGATTGTTTCCTTCCCTACTTTTCCAGTTCTGCCTGGTTTTGAAAGCAAGCAGTGAAACTTCCCTGATCCCTTGACAAACATACTGCAAAGCATCTTGTTCCTCTGACAGTTTCCTTGTACTGTTCTGTAATTTATCCCCTTCATTTGTTTATATGCATTGCTGGTGGAGGGTGGTGGTAAGCCAGCCGTATTGGATCTTAGTAGGCAGATGCCTTCTAGGTTGGCAGCAATTATGACCTTTGTTTTGTAGAGCTGCAGATGGGAAGGTTTTGCAGCTCATGGCCTCTAAAGGTAAGATTTCCCTCCCCTGCAAGGGGTCTGGATCTTCTGTAGAGAGACTGACAGCACAACCCTGACCTGGTCTAGAATCAGAGGTGCTTTTCCTTCTCTCCAGCTGTCCTGCCACCAGTGTGGATGAGGACATGGAAACAAACCTGTTTCCTGTGAGGGCATGTGCAGATAGCCAGCACCTAGTAGTGCTTGGGAATGTGCTATGCAGAGTGTATTCTTAATGAATATACAGCTCCAAGAGAGAGAGCTGGGACTCTTCTCTTACTCATAAGGGAAGGCTGGGGTCCTCTGGCATTAATACAGGCAGCCCTTTTGCCCTGGAACATGCATGCTGCTTCTGGAGGTAGCTGCAGCTTGGATCCTTTCTGTAGCCTTAGCACAACTGAAAACTGTCCATGGCTGTAGGTACCATGCAGTGCCACAGAAATTTTCTGGGCCTTGTGTGTAAGACTTATGCCCCGGCTCCTCCCAGTTCAGTCCCTACTGGTGAAAGCTGCTGACTTTTTTCTTCTCGGCTAACACCTGATATGAAATGACAGCAGTACAACTCCACCTTCCTGAAGACCCGGTTTGAAGGAAGGGAGTGGGGGAAGCACTTGAAGCCAACCTGCCAAATGAAAGTACAGCTTAATTGAGGTAATGGGTGGTGCTTCCATGTCAAATACAAAGAGAAAACTGTTTAACAAGCCCCTCTAGGCTCCTGGTGCAGAGATGAAACAAAGAATAAAACTTAGAGGGAAGCTCCCCAGGGAGGCCGTTCGCTTTGAGCTGCCTCTTTTGCTGGGCTTACCCTGAGGCCAAACTTAGCCTGACCCAGGGCAAGGGGGCACTGTCACAGCTAAGCTGGCCCTCCCCTGTGTGAGCAGCCAGATGTGACCAAAATTAAGCAACCATTCATTAGAGCTGGGCAAGAAGGCAGCAAGAGAGCTATAGTGTTTGCCTCTGCATTGAATGCGACTTGAAAAATCCCACTGAGCAGGGAGGGAGCGGTAGGAAGGTCAGTTGCTTCTTACCCTGCCCTGAATGAAAAGAAGCTGCCCTGTACTGGAGAAAAGTGTTAGGGAGCCACCAACATCTATCAGCAGCTTGGATTCACTGGGCTGTGCTGGAGACTGAGTGACCTAACAGAAAACCTGGAGGTGGGGCAAGAGAAGGGAAGACTAATTTGATTTTTTTTTTTTTTCATTTTCCCATCAAAGTGCATTGGAGGGTACAATCTCATCAAACTACGCTGTGGCCAGGGATTGCCTCTTCCTCAGCTCCTAGCACTGTCACCTCCTAACATTCCTCTCCTGCGTATTGCACGTTTTTCAGAAATCTGACCCATCTCCTGTTGAATGGCTTAGGTGTCAGTGGGAAAGCCCCGCCTGACAGGTCTGACCTGTGATGTTTTGCTGTTGTGGTGTTCTGCCATTTTATGTCTGTCTGCCTTGTATCCTGAGATCTAGCTTCTGAGTGGAGCTGTGGGGTGAAGAGAAGTTGTGCATTTTTTTTTTTTTTTTAATATTAAAAGAACTCCTCAAAAAAACCAAAAAACCCAGCTCTCTCTATGGTCTCATGCTTCAGGTATTGACCAATTTAATCAGCTGATGATGGTGATAGGCACCATAGAGAGAGTAGTTAAGATCCCATCTACTTGCCTCTGCAGTCACACTACCTGGAGGTCAAACGGTGCTTGTTAGAGCATTGTAACAGGGCACCATCTTGGGTGGCTGTGAAGCTCCTGGAGCCTGAGCAAATTTCTTGCACTGTGCTCTCGGGGCACTCCACCTTTTTTTCCTGCCATGGCTTGAAGGAAATTGTTAACAAAGTACGGGAGGCTGCCCTGATCTTGCACTAACGATCCCCAGGTGTTGGGAGTCAATGCCTTGTAGGCGAATTATGTGGCTTCATTCTACCCCTACACCATGGCTCAAGCCTTGCAGGTATTTTGAGTACTCATTCAGGTGGGATACTTGTCCCTACCTTACCAGGGTTTTAGCCTTCCTGGTTTTTGTGTGAGCTCAATGCTGAATTATATAAGGACTGAATTAAGCACAGGCTCAGACCTGTTCAGTTTAAAACTTTTATTGTTTCACAAAGTCATACACTAAAGGAGGTCTGTTGGTTCACAAGGTTCCCAAATCAAGCCCTTGCTCTCTACCCCGGAGGCTAGGTGCAGCTGCCTGATTCAGTAGTCTCAGAAGTGGTCAACAGCTCATTTAAAAGGAGTCCCTTATCTTTTTTTAGGCAAAAGATACAAAACTGTCCCCATGGTGGAAGTGAGGCATCTAACATAACTTTACTATTAGTTCTATATGATAACACTTATACATATGCATTTCTAATTCTTACTTCTATTGGTTATTTAGTTAACTTATCTATATTATAATATCAGGTGATACGCTTTGTATTATAATCATTACGCTTTTTATGTTACTCCTTAATGACCTTTATATTTCTTATGCTAATTTTCTATAACTTAATACATTAATCATCTATATGTTTTGCTGGTTTTTGCAGGGTTAAAATGTCAAAACTGACATAATATGCGGTTGTTTTTTTGTCATTGCAGTTTAGCCATGCAGTTTCCTATTCTTAACAATGTAAGCGGCGTGTCTGCTATTTTTATCATTGTTCAAAGGTCAGAAGTTCAGTATTTTCATCTAAGGGTCAGAAAGTGATTACCAAAATGTCAATCGCTGACTTCTCAACCTCCTTGAAGCATTCTGGGAGTTTTAGTGCATTGTTTTTAATGCTAGGCCTTGCTTGGCATAAGCACTCTTTCACAGTTTTTGCCCCACTACTCTGGCTGGTCCCATAGCCAGTGCCCACTGTTCTCAACCTTTGGGCCCCAGCCCTGGTTTTGGCTTCTTGGGTGCCAGACCCATGGGCCTTGTCTCTGCTCTGCTTCAGGTTCTGGGCTCTGCAGCTCCATCCACCCTTTATCTTGCTCTGGGCACAGCACCTCTTCTTCCTTGAGCCTACTGCCAGCAGGGCTCAAGTTAGTCGCATGCCCCTAGGACACCAACGGGGCTTCCAAATCATCCCTTTAGTCCCAAACCCAAGCCACTGGTGTACCTTAAATCAAAGCACTTCTACCTTCTGCTAGGCACCCAAACCCTTGCTGGGCTTATAATAAAGGCCACGTGTCTGCATAACAAGTTTCTCCCTCTCTGCTCTCAGGTAGCTCCTCCTTGGTCCCAGGCCTACATAGCTGCTTCCTTCCAGCCCTACTGTAAAGTCAGGGGCCCTGCTGTGCTGCTGTCAGGATCTCTGCACTCTGCAACTCTCAGGGATGGCCTCCTAGACAGGCTCAAGCCCAGGGCTCGCATAGCCTGGGCCTGAGCCCTCTTCCAGTCATGTGATGCCCCCTGTGAGCTAACGTGGCTACAGGGCTATTAATCCCTGTTCTGCTGGCTGCATGTGCTACAAACACTGCCCTTTAAAGGCAATGCTGCTCTTCAAAACACGGTCATGGTTCTGTTACAAGCATGGGCAACTGGAGCCTCTCGAGTCAGAGGGCACCAGTTAGTGACTGGGGAGGGTCCCCCGATGGCTAATCTCATTGACTGGGGTGCGGGACATGTGCCCCTGGATCTGCATGGGGTGTGGGCGGGGTGGGCTGCAGCTGCACAGGGTTCTTCCTGGCAGGGGCTGGGCTGCACTCAGGATGGGTGGCAGTGGCACTGGGAGGGGGAATACCGGGGGGAGGGGCTGCAGCCATCCCAAAATTTGCCATAGCCGCCCTCCCCCTCCCCCCAACTCTTCCTCCCAGCACTGCTGCTGCCCACCCCAGACACTGTCCTGGCCCAACCCTCCCCTTCCCCGCCATGCTAGGAAGAGCCCAGTGTAGCCCTGGCCCCAGCCCGCAGCTACAGCCCACCCTACCCACACAGATCCAGGGGTACATGCCGCCCCCCCACCCCCAGGTTTCCACAGCTCTATCCTGGTCCTCACCCCACCCTGGCTGGGTAGTACCTGCCCTGCCCTTGCCTTACTCCCTCCCTCACCATGGGAGCCTTGATCTGCTCCCCACATTATTAGATTGGTGCCGATCCCATATCAGACTGACGTATCAGTACACCTCTAGCTGCTTTGTTAATCTCTTTGAAACCAGGTACCTTGGAGCTGGTGGCTTCCACTGGAAGCAGAAAATAGGCCGTTGGGGGGGGGGGGGGCGCTGCTCAAGGTTGGGTGAATGGGGTATCGGGCTGTTGGCATGCTGCCTTGGAGGTCCTGTAGAGATCAGTGACAGGGTCATTGATGGACAAAGGAACAAGGAAATATGTCAAACAACCTCAGCCACTGAACCAGGGGGAGCAAGACTGGAAATTTAAAGAAAAGGGCTGCTCATAGAGGGGGTCCTTGTCCATTCTGGGTCACCTGAATTTGTTGTAGGGACATGTACTGGTGAAGGCTCTGTCTGGCAGTTGCATTGCTGCAAGTACACAGCACCTGCCGGACTCAGCAAGTGCAACAGAGCAGATGCTGAGAGCTTAGATGCATGTTTCTGCTACCCTCAGCCTTCCCTTTCTGTCCAATATACATCATACAACCCTGCACTATGGAGACCGAGGTTTGGTACTAAGGATTCCTTCTAGTGCTTGACATACAGCCCTGGTTGCTTTGCCAATGGGAAGAAAGCAAGCCACAGACATGCAGGCTATCTTTCCTCTTCCTTGTTGACAAGCCTCAGTCATCCCTTGGAGGAATCCCCTGTAGCATAACAGAAGGGTCTCGAGTGTGTTATCCATGTGGGGCAGTTCCTACACAGTCAGATGAGGTATACATTTACAGCACAGGAGCTGCTCAGCACTGGCTCCCCACATGGATCCTTAGCCTGCCCAAAATGTGATGCCCAGAGGCCCTAGTGAACTGTATGCTGAGTCCAGCCTGTGCCCCATCAATTGCCTGTGAGTAGTATCGATGTGCTTAGGTAGCAGGAGTATGGTGAGTTTATTCCCAGCAGTTGAGGAGGAGATGTTGCCCCTTGCTGCCTGGGCACACTGGCTTGAGTGTAGCCTTACAAAGAGATGCTTTGGCATAACTGAAATGGAAGCCCTGAGCCAAGTCCCTACTGCTGTTGGATCCTGTGCAAGTGTTGTCACCCATGTTCCAGGTGGTGATCTGGTCTCCAGAGGGGCTGGTAGGATTTTAACCTTTCAGCTCAGGACAGCTCCTTACCTCCATTTTATGTCAGTGATGGATGTTTCCTGTGGGCTGCCTCTGAGAAATGGGGTAATAGGATGTGCTGCCTCAAGGCACTCCACCCACTGCCCATAGCAGCCAAGCAGCCTGTGCAATGGGAAAGGCTAATGTATCTAATTTAGCATTTGGATGAGTGCCTGGTGAAAAAAGGGCTGACCCTAATGGAGAGCCCTTGTCTCTCCTTGAAGAAAGCCATGATTTGACTGCGTTGGCACAAGGCAGAGTGATTTAAAAGATACTTTAAGCTTGGGGTTAGCACGTGGTACGCTGGGTTAACATGATGAGGACAGAGCTCCCCATGTTAAGACTATATGAACAATCTCTCTGTTCCTGGGGCTTATCTATCCTGCACAGTGCATATAACATGGCATCAGTGTTTTTTTCTGGGTTTGCACCAAAAGCACCTCTTGTGTAGCTTGTCTTCTTTTTCATCTGAGATGGAAATGAGCGGTGATGGAGCCCCACTTGTTAGCACTTGCAAGAAGCTTGCCTCCAGGGCAGGGTTACTCCTAATGGGGTGCTGTCTAAAAATAAACTTCCCCTTGCATCCATCACTAATTCATAAAGCCCATCTGCAGGCGGATGTTTTTTTGCTGTTCTCTGCATGCAGGGAGTGCTGCATTCACTTTGGCGTTCATCCTTGCTTGCCCTACATTTATACAATACCGTGTACTTCCTTGGGCTCTCTCACCTTCTTGGGAGTACTTCATTATTGCTCATCAACTGGCCAACGGCACTGCTGGAAAGGAAAGCCTCTTGTCCCAGGGCTGCAACGTGGCTTGGCGGCACAGTCAACCTCAGTGTAAGCAGTGAGCTCTGATAGCAGCCGACTCGTGTGGAGCTTTGCAGATCTCCATGCAGATGGAGCAGCGTTGTAATCTACTTGGGCATGCACACAACTCTCTTAGCTCCTTTGGTTGAATGTGACTTCCCCTACAGCATCCTGGGCAGTCTCTGAACTACAAAGCTTTGCTGTGATGGAGGCGAGGTGGGGAGGTGACTGAAATGCTTTGAGGTGCTGGGTACGTTGCCTCCTGCTGAACTCCTTGTGCTGCAGCCTCTTGGTCTCTGTAATGGTCACCTGATCTCATAAAAGTGAGAGCTGCCTTCTACTGATAAAAAGTCCCTTGCTCCTCTCATTGCTATTCCAGGTAGTATCAGAGCAGTGATCCTGAAAGGCATCCCTTCCAGATAGAGGAGGTGTCTGTGCTTCCTCCTCCCTTACTTAAGGGGGCAAGAGCTAGAGATAGCCCCTTTATGGCAGCGTTACAAATCGATGCCTGGATCCTGTGCTGCTTAAACCTGCCAGGTTCACGTTGGCAGGTAAGTAGTGTCTGCTCTTGCCAAGCAGCCTGTCTTTCTGATGTTCCACTCACTTCAATGGGAAATGGGTTTTTAAACAGCAGCTCGCAAAAAGGTAGGGGCTCCAGCTCTAGGAAATGGAGTTGGGGGTGGGGCGTGGGGTAATATGGGTATCTGTTCTTGCCTCAGACAGGCCTGCTTGGGGGCCTTTAGACCTTCTGTGTACTGTTCTGGAGCAACATTTGTGCTGGAATATAGCACCTTGAGTTAAAATGTGACCTTGATTCCTGAAGTGGCTTTAGTTTCTTTTGGCATGAAGAATTTGGGAGCAGCAGCTGATCCATTGTCTGATATGCTGCAGAGTGTCTAATCCCTTCTGTGGATGGCAGGGACCAGATCCACTGGTGCCAGCACTCGGGCAACTGGGGATTGTAAAGCCGGCTGCAGAAGTTTGACAGGATCCTGCCTGACTCGTTACAGAGGCACACTTGGGGCTAAAACTCTCGGCATGGATTCTGGATGCCTTTGATGAGAAAGCACTTTACCCTGGGGTTGATGCAGGCATCTTGGCTGCCATCCAGTTCTTCTGCCAGATGCCTTGGTTTTATTGCTCCTGGACAGTCATTTTCCTGAGATGCTGCTGGCCTGCAGATCTATCTCTGTGTCATCAGAAGAGCTTATAAAAAGACAGTGAGGCAGAATTAACAAGAACATTTCCAAGGAAAACAGACGGCTAATCCGCTCTGTAATCAGCCCTGTCCCCTGTTGCAGTTCAAAATATGCAAAACTACTGTCAGAATCTCTTTTCTTGGGCTGTAGAGACAGTTCTTGTCTCTCTCTCCCCTGCCCTTCTCTTCCATTGTGCATTCTGAGCTGGGAGAGGCACAGTTTGTAAGGGTCTGCAAGAAAGTCTTTAAAATGTATAGGAACAGACATTTTTGTTGCAAAATGCTTCTGCAATATGTGCCTGCCCTGCCTCTACTGTCCTTCATAAATAGTTGAGTTGTATTCAGGTGAACTGTCAGCGAAACCAGTCAAATAAATAACCATCTTGTGTTCTTCCGAAAGAGCTTCGCTAGCACTGAGTGCATTTCTGCAGCAGTTGGTACCACCCAGAAGAAGTCATGCTTTAAATGGCAGATGCTGCTCTTCAGGACAGTGCTGGCATCATGAAGAATATGGCAATGAGTCGCCAGTCCCTTGAAAGTGATTAGTTGGAGCTGGAATGCCCCAAAACATCTGCCCATTGCTCCATATACCAATAAACCACATATTCAAATCTATATTGAATAATTGCACTGGTTTAAAGTCCAGCTTCTCTTTGTGTTCCACCATTTTTACTCCAGTTTTAGAACTGAAGAAGCCATTTGTGGCTGGAGCTCTGATATCTCCTCCCCCAGGTCAGAAAACTTAGGCTGAGGGGGCTGCAGGCAGCAAACAAAGCCAAGATGGTTCCAGTTTATAATGCCAGTGAATTCTTTGCCTTTAGCCAAACCTAGTTAAAGTGTATCTGCCTTGCTTTAATTGCTGGGTTTTTTTGCTCTCTTCCTGGCTAGCTATAGTGTAGATGTGCCAGGGCAGCATCAGTCTAAGTTTTTCCTTTCCCTCAGCCCCTCCTTAACTGGGATCTTTTCTTCCAGGTTTGGTTTCCAGTTACTGGAAGCAGAATTGCTCCCCACACTTTCAATTTCTGATAATAGCATTTTTGTCATTATTTCATCACTTCAAATTTCAAGGGAAGCTCCTTGCTGTATTAGGAGAATTGGAATTGCCTCACCAATAGCCTCCGCAGTTCAGTACCCTGTCTCTGACAATGGCCAGCACCAGCTGCTGTAGAGAAGCATGAAGGATCTTCATGAATAATTATGGAATGACATGCCCAGGCAGGGAGATTCTTCTCAGCATCAAGCAGGCAATGATTGCCTTGTATCCTACCAGATTGTTTACCTGCTCACTATAGCTGCATGTGTTTCCATTATTGATACGAGTATCCAAGCCCTTAACTTAGCTGGTGCTTGATCCCTTTTTGTGGAGAGTTTCACAAACTAAGATGTAGTCATGTGTTTTAAATGGTCATTGAATCTCCTTGTCCTTGTATAATGAGAAGCTTAATACTCATTTTGCCTGCTCTGTCTCGTGCTGCCAGGTCACCTGTCAGACAGAGTAGCTGCTTAGACTTGGATGTCAGGAGTTAACATCCAATGGGCAGTTAGATGTCATTAGTTTGCAATCAGCACAACACAGCTAAAAAGGGTCACTTAGAGGTTGCTGTTGTCCCCTGATGCAGAGTGGTGACTCAAACTCCATAGTGTAAATGTGGCAAACTTCAAATGACTGAGCAGGTAGTAAATGCCTGCCTGGAGGATTCCTTTCCTGGAGGAGTATTGGAACTCCCCACGACATTTCCTACAGCTCTCGAATGGCTAGCAAACCTCAGTCTTGGACTGTAGTTGTTACTGTTCTCTATATGAGAGAGGTGGGGGTAGTATAGTAATTTTATTGATGCAGCGATACACCAGTGATCTAGCAATGGTCTCTGCCCAGGGTGCTTACAGTGGACATCTTCAGCAGTTTGACCTTCCCATGACTTGACTGGATCCTTCTCAGACAGCATGTTCAGACCTAGCAGAGCAGGGGACTGAGTGAGGGGCCTTCAAAATGAATTGGCAGGAGTGAGTGGGGGAAATAGATTGCAGGGACCCCTGGTTCACTGTGAAAGTACTGTGCTGAAAGGACAGTTTTACTAAATTCACATTCAAGTAGTAAAAAGGATCATTCTGGCCTGCCTGCTGCTTTAAAAGAAATCCAGGTTTCATTTATTTCATAAATAACAAGTGACACAACCACTGCCTGAGAGATGAAACTGAACATACTTTATCTCTCTGTATCCTGCCCTGTTTGCAAAGCATTGTACTAGCATACACATACCTCTTTCTAAAATCTTCCAGACTCAATTAACTGTATTTTGTTATATACCCTTTCCTGTGGTTCTTCTGTAAATCCCTACTGAAGTGGATTGGCTAATTAAGATTCAAGCAAGGCAAAGGTTATGATCTGGTGGAGCATTCATGTAGATCCACTTCCAGTGAAAATTGTGCTGGACCAGCAGGCCATCGGACACATTGAGACACGAGATGCCAGTGTACCCAAGAAAGCTGGCAGAATGCACACCTGGAAGCCAGAGCATTGTTTCAGGATCTTGTGTGGGGACTTAATTCAGCCAGAACCAATCTACTGAAAACAGCATCATCCAGAAATGATTGCGAACAAATGTAGCTGTGATGTGGCAGGAAATATTGAGCAGGAAATCCTGTGCTGAGCAGGAAATACTTAAAGATGGCTGAAGGGCTGGATACCTTCCTGGGTTCAGTTTTTCAGTGAACTGTTGAAAGCTGTGGACTGTGTAGATGAGGGTTTTTAAAAAAAATTATTCATCTATTGTTAGTTAAGATGCTCTTTTGAAGCAGGAAAAGAACTCAGCTTTGTTCTGATGTTTTGAGAAAAGATGTCTTCCACACCAACTCCCTCACATTCGTCTTCTCCTTTCTCTTTGACTACAGTAGGTGGTCCTTTACATTGCTATAGGAAAGGAGTGATTACCACAGCTAGATAAACTATGGGCTTCCAGTTGAGTGTGTATCAAAGGACATTTGTATCAAAGGACATTTCACCCCATCAGACTGTTGTCTTTAAGTGTTCATTCATCTGGTCAGTCCAGTGGCACATGAATGTCCCATGTGCTTGAAGGCAGTCTTTCCATTCAACATTGCCCTCCTTTTGGCCGTGCATGTACCCTGGGGATCCTTCTGCTCCTATCCATTGAGGCAAAAAGACCTCAGGGAGGCATGGAGGCAGACTTTGTCATCGCTTCTGCCAGCCCATGCTTTAGTGAGTAATGCATTGCTTCTCTGATGGAGCACACATGGGGTTGTGAGATGGCTGACCTCTGTAGAAACACATTGGAACATACAGCAGTTGAAAGGTCTGTATCAAGTTCCTACCATTGATTCAGGAGCCAGCTGGTCAAGTGATAGCCCATGTTCATATAGTCAGACAAAAGGAAGTCAGATCATTCCTGGCATGCCAGGAGGCAGCATGGAGCAGGTACATTCAGCATCAACATTGGTAAACCTAAGAGTGGGATCTCCAAGAACTAATATTCTGACAAAAAAGGCTGTGTGGTGACAGGAGTTCTCAGAGGTGTTTTCACAGGTGCACAGTCCAAAATGTGCTTTTTTCTTTGCTACTGCAGAGTCCTGGAACCCTGGCTTCTCTGATGGGAAGGGAGTAGAGTGGCCACTGGGCCATGGTGTTTTTCTCTCCATGCCCTCGGGGTCATTGCCTGAAAGCATAGGCATAGTTCTGCTGCTAGGCACCACTGGCCCAAAGAGTCTGCTTCTGAGCATGTGGTAGATTATTGCTTGCATACATGTGCCCCATCCTGAGTGAGTGGCTTTTCTACTTCACTAGTGCAGTTTTAAAGTTGTGACTGAAATGCATGTGAGGGGCCATGTTGCATTGTAAATGAAGGTAATGACCTCTTGTATGCAGACCTGGGTTCAAATCCTGTGTTAGTTCATGGCTAAAAATGGGGTTTCTCTTTTTCTTTTTAACTGCCTCTCATAAAACTTGCATTACTCTGATTTGTCTTGCACCTACGGATGTTAGCTGATGTGTAGTTTAGTGGTGGCACACACTTGATAGCTGTCTTGTTCTTGAAAGGTCCAAGACCAGTCCCCTTGGCATGGTGTGTGTCAGAGCGGAGGTAAAGCAGGGTTTGCGTGGGGGAGGGCCTGATTTCCAGACTGAAATTACAGGGGGTAGATGTGGTTGGAGCAGAGATGCTTGGGAAGGACTGTAGAAGAAAATGGAACCCTTTCCCCACCTTTCTTTAAGCCATGGTAACTGAACCAAAAATTGAAGAAGAATTCCAGAGTCTTCATCTTGTATTGCCTTATTGAGTGGTGATTAACAGTGTGTTACTGCAGTGCCCTGAGACCCAGGTAGTTCTACAGTCTGTTGTGCTGGGTGGAGAAGGGGGTACAGTCAACTGCATGTCTCGCACATCAGCCTCATTATGTTCCTCAGCATGGTCATTATTAATTGGCTGGATTTTTATTGGTGTTGCAGAAGACAAGGGTCTTATAAAGGAGATAGCTATTGTCTCATGGATCAATAAATACAAGACATTATTCTTTCCTATATGTACTGAAATGACTTGCACTTCAAACCAAAGGACACACTTTGTACCCCTGAGAGTACTAACGACCAGATCTATGGATTTATCTTACAGATCATCAAAAGATGTGCTATTCTGCACTGGTGCTGGCAATGATATTCTCTATGGGAGAGCCGCTGCCATATCATCACTACGGTAGGAACTGGAGGCACTACAGAAAGAAAAAGCTGACACCCAGGCATCCTGCAGGGTTTTCTGGTGGCCCTGTAGCTAAGGAGAACCAAGTTCCTCTTACAGCATGGGGGAGGGCTGCTGAAATACTGGACTACAGTGATTCTAGATCTTGAGGGAGGGGAGAGCAAACAGGTGTGGAAACAGCTTTGCTACCTGCAGGAATAAGTCCTGTTACCAAGCAGCTCTTCTGCAAAGAAATCTGTTCTCCTCTTTGTTAATGCTGCTGTCTGGCTGTCCCCTGCTCACCTCTGCCTGCTAAAATATTGTCCTCTCCTTGCCTTTTATTTAATAGAAGGGGATAGAATTTGCCCTCCTGTCCCCTGTAGCACTGATAGTGTTAGTCTGCCTGACAGTGTCAGACTTGGAGCAAGGCATTGCTTTCAGGGGGTCACCAAAGTGGATCCTAGGGAACTACTCTGTGGTCGCTTCCTGTTTTAACAGGAAGGGGCATGTACAGACCATGGATCCCAGTCCAGAGTTCCACTAGGAATTTTGGCTTCAGATGGAGCACTGCATGCAGGGATCTGTAGCCTCAAGGACCTTAACTTTGTTCTCAGTAAAACACCCCCTTGCATTAGAATGGGTGTAGTCTGCCATACAGAGTGGAAATTAGGCTGAGCCCATGATAGCAGGGGCCTGGACTCCTTGACCAGGGTTGTTTGTTTCAGTCCTGAATTCTTGAGGTTGTGGTACAGTCCTCATCTGGGCATATTGGGATGTCTGCAGCTTTAGATTTTTTGAAGCTAGCTCATAACTAGACCCTTTAAGCTTCTTGTTTTTAATGAAAGCAGAGATTCTTGAGAATCAATAGGCAGATGCCAACTGTGCTGTTGTCTTTTGAACCCCATTTTGGTACTTGTTAACCTCTTGCTCTTATGCAGCCTTTGTCTGCCAACTACATTCCCTAGTCTTCCGCGCGTGCGCACGCACACAAATGCCCTTCCACTTTGCTGGAACCAGATGCTCGCAGTGTTTGGGAACCACTGACCTTTGTTTTCTATGGCTGCTGTGGAGAGTTTTGCCAAAGAATCTCCTTAACAGGTTCACTAGACCCTGTGATAAATGTGCAGGTTTTGGAACCAGTGCTGCAGGGACCAGGGATGTGAATCGCTTTGTTCAGGCTTCTGGAAATAATTGTTTTGCTCCTTTAACATGACCCTGGCAGTTATTTCCTGCAGGTGGACTTGTTTGCATGAGCCACCAAGCCTCCCTAATAGCTAGATTAAAACATGAGCTATTACAAAGGATTTGGATTAATTTTTAAATAGACAAACCAAACCACTAGGTACGAATACAAATCTGTGCCAGTGATACTTCAGTGGTTGGTCTGCTGGTGCAGGTTCTGGGATTTCATTCAGGAAACCAGCCAGTTGGTTTCTTGCTTGTAAAAAGTGGGTTATGTTTTCTGAGCTGTTTGTATCTCCCACCACAAAGATCTCACAACTAGCTGGGTCTAGTCCAGCCTGCTGGTGGGAATCACTCCCCTGATATGTGACTTATCAGCACTGCATCAACTTTCCTCTTCTTCTCATGTACAGAACACCTTAACTCACAGTTTGTCCAGTTCTTGTTGGAGGTGATTGAGGATGGACTGCCCTCAGACACAACAGATCAGCTGCCTGACTTATTTGTTAATGTCCTGCTGGCCTTCAATCTCCACATTCCAGGTTAGTGATGCTCCTGTCGCAGGTCCTTGCTGTCACAGATGAGGGCAGGGGAGGTCCTAGAACCATGGGTAGCATTGTGTTAACTGGCCAGATGCCAGTCTCTTTCTAGATGTGTGTGATGCCTTCTCCTGGGCTCCCAAGGCTTTGATAATAGGTACTGAGCAAGGTCATGGATAGGGAAAGAATTCCTTTGGAGGAGGATCATCAGTTAAAGAACCTGTCCATGAGGACATGGTGCCTTGCTCCTCTGCTCCCCAATACCTCTGCTTATGGTTGAGAAGGAACAGCAAAACTCCACCTTGGAGACTCAGGCTGAAAGATGGTTGTGATTAAATTAGAACCTGTAGCAAACTGCTTAACCTGCCTGGGCCCAAAGGGATTTTGCAGCCTCTGGTTTTTTTTTTTGTTTTCCCCACCACCCTCACAGTTGCATGGTTCTTTTCACGCCATAGAGAGAGGCAGTTAGCCATGTTACACTGAACTGCCTGACTTCAGACTGTCTGATGAAGTGAACTCAGTTTCACAAAAGCTCATGTTCTCTCTAAATGTATCTTATTTATTTGGGCTATAAAGTGCATATCTACCCTGCCTCTTCATACTGTGCCACATTCCTGCATGGGTTAATTCACAGAAATACCAATTTGGGAGCAGTAATACTTTCAGTGGGTGCTTAACACCTATCTATGCCTCACCTCCTGCCTGCCTTAGGGGTTTGGTAGGACTGCTGCTAGGCCAATCCCTGAATCTCATTAAAGGAAGATGTGGTAGGGTCTGTCCTGGCGGCATTCTTCCAGTCAGCACATTCTCCTGGATGCTTTGATTGAATATTGAGCTACCTAAGAATGGGCAAAGCCATTGGCTGTGAAGAAGCCAATGCCTGCCTGCCAGGCCAAACCCTGCCTGCCACTGCTGCTTGCAATTCTGAAGTTAGTCCATGTGCCAAGTGCAGTGGTAGACCCTAGTATGGGATGCCACTTGTTAGTCCTGAGCTGATCTGTGGAATCTCCTGCTGCTTGGTCATAATTGTCTTGCATTAATTACTTGCCGCTGTTCCACATGATGCCTTTATCCTTGGCTTCCCCAGGAGGAGAGGATGAAGCAGCAAGGACATGTCCTGGAGCTCACTCGGTCATTGGAATTGTTTCATTAACATTCATGTGGAAATTTCCAATTTGTGCAAGTTTCTCACTCGGAGACTGAAGTGTGTTCTCCTCTGCTTTCATCCATTACCACTTCTGACTGTTACCTGACACATTGGCTGGCTTCAGTAATTAGGCAATAGTGCATGAAAGGCAGTGTGTTTCTGCGGGATTATTGCCCACCTGGGGTGCAGTTGAAAGCAGAGCAACTTGTCCTCTGATTCCAGGAACTGGCTAAGTGATGATTGGGTTCCTTATTAGCAGGCTGAATTTTTATTCCCAGGACATTAGGAGATCTCAGAATATTTGCAGTTGGCTGGTGCAGCGTTAGCTCAAAACTGTTCTGCAGACCAGTTGATACATTCAGGTTATTTCAGCATGAAGGACACTGAAGTACCTTGATCCACACAGTATAGATGGGGATCACTGCCCCTGAAACAGCAGCTTTTGAGAGATTCTCTTAGTAGTTTTGAGACTCTGCAAGCACAGCCGTGAGGCCTGTGCAAAGCAGCAAGTATTTGATTCAGCTTTGGATTCGGCCAATTTGAAGAGACAGTGATTTGATTCGGTGATTGGGGGGGGAATCCCCACATTTGCTGGCTGCAGCAGCAGCTATTGGGGCCCCTGGGGGCTCATGGCAGAGCCCCTCAGCACAGTGCAGGGCAGCAGGTATCGGCCCTCCCGCCTGGCACCTGCGCAGCAATTGTCACATCGCGCGAGTGCAGCATGGCTCGGCAGGGTCCTGCGCACTGTCAGTCACCCAGCAGCACTCAACCCAAGTGGCCCCAGCTCCTGGACAGCATGTGGAATCCCTCAGTGCCCTGCTGAACCGAGCTGCACCTGTACTATGTGACAGCTGCCACGTGGGTGCTTTGCAGGGGGACAATCTCTGCTGCCCTGGGCTGCATGGAGGGGCTTTGCCACGAGCCCCCAGAGGCCCTAATCAGTGCTGCTGCAGCTGGTGAGTGCGGGGCTCTTCTTAGTGCCAGGACTCTGGGGCCAGGCAGGGCAGCCATGGTGGGGGCTGGGGGAGCTGGTGGGGCATGG
Organism: Crocodylus siamensis; assembly: GCF_052110815.1. NCBI lineage: Eukaryota > Metazoa > Chordata > Crocodylia > Crocodylidae > Crocodylus > Crocodylus siamensis. The sequence goes on from NC_143405.1 coordinate 46,947,421, forward strand.
AGCTAGGCGCGGGTCCCCCCATGGCCCCTCCCCTCCTGCTCGCTACTTATTGGCGTAGAGCCTGAGTCCAGCTCCCTGTAGCAGCAAGCAGTGACCGTCTAAATCTTCAAATAGATTTGGAGGCTTCCAAATCTATTCAGACCTTTTAATGGGTTTCCCAATTTGATTTGGAGATTCGGCCCCCGAATCGGGCCACATGTTCTCCAAATCAAATTGGCTACTGAAGCTTCGCGCAGCCCTAATAGCTGCAGCAGTCTGTGCCTGCAGGGCACAGGAAAATCTATCTCCATTGAAACTTGAGGAGGAGCATAGGGAGGCAGGCTGTGACTTGGGCATGAATTTGGCTGGGGCTGAAAGGCTAACTCCTCTGTCCTGCAACTTTTCTAATCAGCTGTACATCTTGGAGGAAAGAAATGTCCCTTGTTGGACCCACCCCCTCTTCCCCCCCTTTCCCTGCATCATCATTCAGGAGTTCAGCAGCACCTCTCAGCCTGCCCGTCCCCTGGAACATCACACAAACATTTGCCCACTGCTTATTCACTTTTGTAAGCTGAGCAGGTGAGAGCCCCAGCGATGCACTGCCTCCCTGGGACAGGAGGAGAAGGTACTGGATAGGACGTACTTGAAAGGGCTGGAGCTGAAATGAAGCTCAAGTGGTGTTTTCAAAATGTGTTTTCCTGCAGGGCATGGAGGCTACTCTGACTTCATGGGGGGGCAGTGCCAGCTGTAAGGCAGCTGGTGGGGTGCAGGGAAAGAGTGAAACTTAAGCAAATCTGCAGCGTGTTTGGAAGGGATCTGTCACTTGGAGTAACCACCTTTTCCTTCTCTCAGTCCCAGAGCACAACGTGATCATGACTACGATAAGCAAGCACTCCAACGTCAAGACTTTCACAGAAAAGCTGCTGCTACTGCTGAACAGGGGAGGTGAGCGTCTCTGTGGCTTTATTACTTTCCCAGCAGGAGGGAAAGGCTAATAGCAACACAGATCTAAAGAGATGAGCCTGATGCTCGTTAAGGGGTTGGGGGGTGGTCAGCTGGCAGATGAGCTGAAAAGCCTGCTTAAGATTTGCTGCCTTCATCCAAGGTTCACTCTCCTGTCACTGAGCTGCATTCTGAAGGCCATGGCTGCTGGAAAGAAATCCTGCTGTTGACATCTGCTAGCTACATGATGATGTCCATTGAGCTGATGTTTGCTTGCAAGCTATTCTCCACTGGTTTCTGTGTGCTGAGACCCTTGGAGGCAAGGCGAGGAGTTGTCTTGAGGTGCAGGGGACTTGGCTTCTCCCTGGCTTGAAAGCCGTTTTCCCCTTACCACCTGAGAGTGCATTGTGCTTCACAGCCAGGGTCTGTGTGACTTTGTCCACTGGATTGATGGGCTCCTGTCACTGCCCTGCTTGAAGTCCAGCTGGCAGGGCTGCCTGCCTTGGTGAGCTCTGCTTACAGGGCACCGTCCCATTCTACTTCCCCCAACAAGAGTTAGTTCTGCTGCTGCCGGAAGCATATTAAACCCAGTGTTTGTGAAGAGCCTTTATACGGCAGGTCATCAGACTCCTGAAGAGCTCTGCTCCCCCCCACTGTGCCATGCCAGGTCTTTCTACCTATTTCTGCACCCTGGCACAGTGTCCTTCTGCTGCCTTCTGGAGTGCTGGATCCTTGGTGCTTTGGCTTTCTCTGTTGATTTTGCTGTTAAATAACCTGACCCATGTCTATCATCTCTGGAGTTCTTCACTCAGGTTTTCATTCCCTTCAGGGCTGTGAGTCACAGGCTGTGTACAGCACCCACAAAGGCTGCTGGCAGCCTCAGTGCTTGGCCTCCACCCAAAGACTCTACTTAACCCTTTCACTGCGTGATTACCTGATGCCTCCATCTTGTCCAGAGAGGCTGTAGTAAGCAGCAAAACTTGGGTAGCCACAGACTCCTAGTGAGAATCACACCAGCCCCCTCCTCCTGCTTGAGCAATGAGGGTGGGGTTGGGGAGGGGAGTCCCTGTGGTCTGGAAAGCCTTGTGAGGTCTACAGCACTAACTTGTTCCAAAAGGGTGGGAAGGGGGAATACAGCAGCCAGCTGAAGCCTGGAGGTGTGCTGCTGGCTCCAGGTAGATGGTTAGGCTGGTCCCCATGGTGAAGGCTCATGCTAGTCCTGCTGGCTGTTTGGAGGGGTTTGTAGCAGGATTAATAAACCAGGGGGAAGTGAGCCGTTGTGGCTCAGCCAGGCCAGGAGCAGGGCAGCACTTTTCCCTGCAGCATGCTAGGTACAATGCAGACTGGGATTAAGTGAATACCAGCAAGCCCTTAGGCATTCTGTTCTCTGCACATGTCATAGTTTCATAGTTGGTAGGGTTGGAAGGGACCTGAGCAGATCATCAAGTCCGACCCCCTGCCATGGGCAGGAAAGAATGCTGGGGTCAAACGACTCTGGCAAGGTATCTATCTAGCCTCCTTTTGAAGACCCTCAGGTCCTTGCAGCAGTGTCGCCATGGGCCATCTCCTGGGCAAAACGTGAGGTGCTGAGGGAACATTCAGCCCTTCTAGGATACTCGCACTTGCTCTGGCTGGGTTGATTTGGGACCAGGGGCAGGGCAGCCACATTAGCATGATACTGCACTGAACTCGCACAGACACACTGTGCTGTGTGCACAGCCCACGCTTTGTGATGCAGGCTGGTGATGTGCAGATGTGTTGCTAGTGCTCAGGTGAAGCCCTGGCAGAGGTGCAAGAATCCCTTCTCCTTCCTCCCCTTCTGGTGAGAGGCTGCATGTGTATGTTAACACATGTCCTCCTCTGTCTGGACACCAGATGATCCTGTCTGCATCTTCAAGCACCAGCCCCAGCCGCCGCACTCAGTGCTGAAGTTCCTCCAGGACATCTTTGCCAGCAAGGACACGGCCAGCATCTTCTATCACACAGACATGATGGTGATGATCGACATCACGGTGCGGCAGATTGCAGACCTCTCCCCAGGAGACAAGGTACCAAGCGCAAGGCTCTGAGGGTAGGGACAGGGGCTGGGGCCTCAGTAGGCAGAGTTACTGTGTAATGGTGCTGTGCAGCCAAGGAGGAGCACTGGAGCAGAGCAGTCTGGAGCAGTGGTGGGTGCTTGGGCTGGGTGGAGCACTTATTTCTGGACCCATCTTTCCTGGCTTGGCAGGACTGGCCAAGTAGCCTGCAGGGGCTCTCTGCAACCTTGTGGTCTCTCGCCGGTCCAGCAGCTGACAGGCACCCGAGACTTCTCGACAGCAGGGCCAGCAGGGAGGCCAGCACCCTTTCTGCCTGTTGTCTGCTGAAAGAAGGACACGCTTATGCTAGGTCTTGGAGGCCCTGAGAGTGCCCTGACTGTTTGGAAACGGACGCATTCAGCCACGCACCTGCCTTCTAGGGAGCTATCAGGGCTCTGTCAGAGAATCCCCACATTCCTGTCGGCATGGGTGGCACCAGCTCTCAGGAGCACTAGTGGCCTGGATTGTTCTGGAGTGCGGGGGGGGGGGGGGCAGGGTCGGTTTCCCTCCCCAACAGAAAGTGGTCAAAAGTGCTCGCTCAGGGTACTCTGGGGTTTTGGCTAATGCAGTCATTCGCCATGCAGGCCAGTGGGCTTGCCTTGGGGCTTCCAGGAGGAAAGCAGTTCCCTTTCTTAGCCCCTGTGTGAAGCAGAGACGGGAACATGCTGCTGTAACTATTGCCAAGGCTGGGGGAAGCGAGAGGTGTGATTTTGGGTGGGGGAAGGGGAGGTATGGGTGATGGAATCCCCTCCTGCTGGTCACCTGGCAGCAGCTGTTCTGATTTTAATGCTTTAATGGGAGCTGGTGCTCTGGCTTACCTCGTATAAAGTCTCTCCCTACTCTCTGCAGCTGCGGATGGAATATCTCTCTCTAATGCATGCGATCATCCGCTCCACACCCTATCTGCAGCATCAGCACCGCCTCTTGGATCTCCAGGGGATCCTGCAGCGCATTCTGGCTGAGGAGGAGGAGGGGCAGCAGTGCCAGATGGACAAGATGATCATCTGGGAGATGTATAAGGAATTCCCAGAGATTGCCTCTGGCACCAGCTAACTGGACCTCGCACTGGACCAAGAGAACCACTTGGATCGTAAACATCTCTTGTCGACACTTCCTCCCCATCCCTGCCCAGTACAGCTCATACCTTGTTATTCCTTCAGGTGAGGCCTAGCGTTCAGATAATGCCAAAGGGCCTTTTAGAAGTGTCTGCAGTGCAGGACCCCAGTAGAAAGCGCCCCCCCCTGAGTTCTTCCTCCCCTAGGAGAGCTCTGACACTGTGTAGAAAGCAGATTGGCACAAGGGTGTGGATTTGTTACTGGGCCTGGGATAGGAAGGTGGTTACCTGTCTGAGTGTAGACAACAGGGACTTATCAGGCTGGCTGGCGTTGTGTGTTCAGCTCTGCTGGTGTCTGAGGTCCCAAAGCAAGAGGCCTTTGCCTTAGCCTACCCCTTCTCCATATGCATCTCTCCCTGCAGTTACCCAGGTGAGTCCGCCAGTGCTTGGAAGAAGCTTCTGTAACATCTGTTTTGTTTGCTGCTAGTGCAGAAGTGCCACAGGCCTGGCAAGGGAGGCACTAACTGGATCTCCAATACAGTGTCTGGGGAGCCATACCTGCCTCACCCCAGGCTTCATTCTAGGTTGCAGCCTGCCAGCCTGGCTGGGGTCTCCCCCGACAGCTGCTTGCTCTGGTTTGCTTCCATCATGCTGCTTAGGTTTGAATCCCATGTGCGCTGTGCTGGCACAGAAGTAATGGTTGTCGCAGCGACGTTGTTCCCAGAAGCCTCTGGCCTCAACACAGGCCTGAAGCATGTCCCGCTTGGTGACAGCTGTAGCCTACCTCCTGCTGTCTGCCCAGTTGTTTCCTCTGGAGTGTAGCTGGGAGCAGGGAGTGCTGCCTTTAATGCCTGTGGATTTCTAGCCTTGAGCTTAGTAGTGATTGGCTCTGCCTTGCTGTATCCCCTCTCCCTGTGACAGGGTGCTTGAGCCTGGCATTGTCGCTCTGTGAATGTGCGCGTGTGGAGACCCCTTTAGTTCGATTTCTTCTAGGGACCTAGCAAAAATTCCTGTCACAGATGTGGTCCCCAACTGACCCGGGTCTGTTGAGCATGGCACTCTGCCCATGCTGTGTGAACCATTGCTCTGTCACTAACCAGAGGACCCTCTTCTGGAGCTTGGCAGTGCTCTGCATAGAAGCCATTGGAACTGGATATGCTTTAAACAACAGGTTGTTAAAGCATAACTAAAGCCATGGGCCATGAGTGTGAAGCCCTGAGAAGGGCATTGGTTGTAAAGCTCAAAAAGTGGGAGTGGGACGGGAGGTTGTTTTTGGCCTTCCCACGGTGAACAAACAGCCCCATGAGAAACCTCTGTTCCCCTGTACAAATGTATGATCGTCAAAGCAACCTGTATTTTCTTAAACACTAAAGTGACTGTAACTTGCAAAGGAATAAACGTCTTAACTGTGCAAATGCGTCTCCTGTTTGTGGCATCCAGGTACTGGAGGGGAGGGAGGGGTGTTCCCGGAGGTTGGGGTCAGGGGGAGGCTGTGAGAGAAGGCTGTGCTGCTGTGTGTGAGGGGTGCCTACTGGGGAGGCTGCAAGGCCCATTTCAGAAAGGCAGGCAGCCCTCCATCTGCTGCCACGTGGTATTAGCTGTGAAACCTCAGGCCATTGACCTTCTATATGAGAGGCTTTGCAGTGCCAGAGCTGATTTTAGACACCGGGAGATAATGCAGGGCAATGCCAACTGGGCACCATGGCCCACAAACATCTAGCACCAAACTCCACCAGTCTCCCCTCCTTCCCTGACAGGATGGGCAAGAAGTGGGGGAGCCAGTCACCCTGGGAGCTTCTGATGCAAGTCAGAAGGATGTGGGTTCTAGCAGGGAAGAGAGCAGGCCCAGCCATGGCAGTGACTGTGACATGGCCTGTCAAGACAATGTCTCTGCCGTTGATGCTAAAGCAGCTCAGCTCACATGGTGTGCCCACTGCTTATGTGTTCCCCCAGCAGAGCTGCTGGTTCAGCAGGCATTGAGGGTTGACCTGTCTGCAGTAATGAAGCACTTATCAACAACTGAAGCTCAGCTTATAAAGTGAGTGCCTGGTGCCAGACCTCAACCCTGCCCTGGCCCATTGTTCCCTTGTATATACCATGGCCTCATGACCATGTGGTGGAGAGGAAGGGTGGAGGAGTGCTTTAACTCTGCTGTAACAGAATCTAGTGCCTGTGGCCTGACAGGAGAGGCACAGTGAAATCTGCCACCATTGCCATGGACAGGCCTCCTTTGCCTGGGCTGTGGGACACTGCGCTCCAGAAGGCTGCTGTAAGGGGTATCAGGGGAGCTGCCTGCAACTCGATTTGGCATGAAGCCCACTGGGGCAAAATGCCCCACGCTGTTACCCACATGATGGATAGCTCCATCAAACACCACCCCTTGGTACAGCTGTGGCCTTGGTGCTAACAAGCTCAGCCTAGGTGGCTGCAGCAGGATCTCTTGCAAAGGCTAATGTAGGTGCTGAGAGGGAGCCACGTGCTCCTGGTATCAAGATCCTTGGCCATGGAGCTCTTGGGCAAAGCCCATGGCTTCCCTCCACTGACACTCCAGTCCTAAGCAGAGGCAAGGTTCTTGAGTAGTAGTACATGCTATGCCTCCTTGCCCATTGATGGCTATTCCTTCGGGCTGCTGTGAAGCTCATGGTCCCAGCTTCATCCTGCTGCGCAATCCCTGCTCTACCTGGTGTAGGGCTTTCTACCTCCCCACCCTCCAGCTAGCTGGGGCACTTGTACCAATGCAGGGGGTGGTGCTGGGGTAGGTGCTTTGGCCCAGGAAGCTGTGTTCTCCATGGCAGCGAGTATCTGTCCCAGAGCCCTTCAGATGCATCAGCCCCCTCGTGCCTAGACTGTTCCAGCTGCCAGAGAAGTTGCAGCATGGGGAGCAGGGTGCGACATGGTGGCTGCCCTTCAGATCCTGTGAGCTGAGGGACTTCTCTAAGGCCCGGTCCTCTTCCATAGTGAAAGAACAGCTATTGACTCGTGGTTAGGCAGGGAGAGAGGGGAGGAAAAGCTGCAGGATGGTGTAATATCAAACCTGTCTAGCTCATGACACATGGGGTTCACCTGTCCAGGTAGAAAGAAATGGAAGGGAACCAGGGTGGGTTGGGAAAGCTCAGTCCCTTCCTTGCAGTCAGCAGGATCTCACTAAGGTGAAGGAGGAGAAATGGTTTTCACAGAGAGGTAATGAATTGGAGCTGGATGCCCTCTGCTTCCCTTGCCAGTCTGGATGGGGACAAGAGTGTGAGTGTTTCTGTGCCAGGAGTGTCCTGGCAGGAAAAGGCTGGTGTTTAGCAAATCAGAGCAAATCCAAACCTGCATTCCCTCTGCAAACTCATTATCTGGGAGCCTATTCAGCAGCTCTGTTGTTGGCGACAGGCACAGATAACGCACTTGAGTTTTCATCATGGGCTGTTATTAAACCCGTATCTCTTCAGATCAGCATGTTTTTATTACATCTCAGGGGTGAGTGGCATCAGGATCTGGCACTGGAGAAGCTGTCTGGTATAGGTGACCCAGCACGTTTGTTTTAATGTCTGGAATGATTCAATTACAGCCCTTCTGTGGTGGTAATGCCCTGATGGCTTGCTCCCCCTCCCCCATGCTTTTGCCCAGGTAATTAGAACAAATAAACTTGAAAGCCTTCATAATTTTTTAAAAGCATTGCTACACTTCCAATTGGATTTCCTGACAACAAGCCCCGTGGTGAAGGAGGTGCAAAGTGTCATTAACTCGGTATCTGGGCCTCTTGCATGTGCTTGTCACACACTGGTATTTACACTTCCAGCCCTTTGTTAGGAGTGATGGGGAGGTCCAGTATGGTGGCAGGCACTGGGGCGCTGTCTGCCAGGACCTGTAGTCTGCCAGTGAGACCTGTGTAGAAGATAGGGTGGCCGTGCACTGCATTGTGATGCCCCAGTCCTGCCATCTGCCCACCCAAGATCTATGGAGGGGGTTTGTCTTGGAACAAATTCATTAGGAAACTTCATTTCTTTTTGTTAGGTTGGGATCAAATGCTAGCCCCAGACCGGGGACTTCAATGTCACCCGAGCCGCTCATGGTGCTGGTTGCTGATAATGATCTGCCCACAGATATTTCAGCATAGATGGTACATACTGAATTGCTGCGCTTGGCTGCCAATCTTTGTTAGTCGGCTCCTCTGTAACAGTGAAATATCACTTTAATGTGCTGAGAAACAGCTAATAATGCAGAGAGGCGCTTGATAAGTGTTTTCCAGGGCATTGTCTGAAAAGATGAACAGCTTTTGTGAAGCTCTGCTTTTATGATTCCTATTTGCTGTGCTGGGTTTAACCAGAGTCTCTGATCAGAATGGACTTGGACACTGGCCAACATGCTGTGGGCTATCAGATGTGGCCTTGTAATGATGCCTTGAATTAAAGCTGTTGAGAAAAAGGGCTCTGTATTTTCCCATGTGCTTGCATCTATGTCCCTGTCTCCTTCCTGATCCCATAAGGGAGCTGGGAAAATGGCAGGATGTAAGGCGGGGGGGGGGGGGGGGGGGGGGGGGGGGGGGGGGGGGGGGCCTGAGCCCCCTTTAAAACGGTCTCCAACAGGTGGCTGTTTCCTAGTCCTTCTGGAGCCATGCATATACCTCTTCCTCAACGATGGTTTGTTCCCATCCTGGAGTACTGATTTCTTTCACCGTCATATGTCACTTTGAGAACCAGCAGGGCTCATCTTTTTGGGGGACCAATGTGATCGTTGTTAGTAGCAATTTTTATCAGATGCTTAGGAATAAAATGGATTTGGTTTGGATAAGGCTGCTCCTGCTTCAGACAGAGGGTTGGACTTGACTTCTGGAGGCTCGTTCCAGCTGGACTTCTCTGAGTCTATGATTCTTCCTGGATTCGAATGGTGCCCTCTGCCTTGCTTCATGGTGAGCCAGGCAGGTCACATTATACAGAAAAAGCAAAACCCTCTTTTTTCTGGCCCTCTGGTTTACACACAACCCTCAGCACAAACCAATCCTTCTATGATCAGCCAACCTGGCTGCGGTCTTCTGGGGCAAGACCAAATTGAAACATGAGCCATAAATAAAATTTCCTCCAGGAAGCTTTATTGAGGACTGTGCTACACAAGGAGACCAGGCTAAGGTAACAGGAAAACTTCAGTGCAGGTGGCAGAATCCTCAGTTTGATAGAGCTTTTCCCTTTGAAGTCAGTCTTGGTTGCTTGGTTTTTCTTTAACCAGAGAAAGCCAAGCAGAGGATGTCCCAGAATCTGGGAAGCATGAGGGGCAGCAGCGTAGGCTGATAGAACGGGCCTATTTCACACTCGGCATTTTTGGGGGTGGAGAAGGAGGGGATGTCACTGAAGAGTCCCTAGATCAGGAAATCAGTGGGTATCCCCTGTCACTTAGAGACAGCCCACAGCAGCCAACCAGAGGGCAAGTGCCTGCTCAGACCACAAAGAAGCAGACAAGGGGCAATGGCTTTTATACTTCACCACTTCTGCTGAATTCAGCCCTGTTGCTGAGGTGTAGTGCCTTTCTGTTTTATAGATAGACAGTGTAGATTGCTTTAATTTCCGCCCAACTATTGGTATAGATGACAGCTGGCAAGTTAGACACCCATTTCCCAAAGACTTTGATGCTGGTGTGCCACAAGGATGATAGGACCCTTTGACAGTGTCAGGCAATGAGCAAGGAACCTCTTAAGGCTGCAGAGTCCAAAGTCCCTGTTCAAGGTCAGAACCCAGGCTGCCCGTACAAATTGTTTGGCCCCATTGGCCCACGTATTGCCATGCTGCTCTTTCTGTGGGTTGCCTACCTTGATTAGGGTGCAGGGAATGAGGCAGTGATTGGACATGGTGGGATTCTCCAGTTGTTGGTGACTCATTGACTGGCTTACTGCGCACTGCCCAAACCATTGCGTATGTCCAGGACACCATTTGCAATCTTGAAGACATGGGAGCATGGAAAGCTCTTGCCACTCTTGGGTGCGATGAGGAGGAAGTGACTTTCTTTGCCTGCTGCTTATTCAGTCACAGGAAAAGTGAACTCGCCCCAGCCTGTGGATGGACAGTGCCTGGTGAGTTCCCACTTCCTCTGAGGAAAGCTGTGGAAAGAGAGGACTGAGCACAGGTCTTGGCTCTCCTCACATTCACTTCTCTCTTGGTATCAATGGCTGGAGCCCTGCAGGCAGGCAGTTTCCTTTGCTCTTAGTATTTGTTGCCACAGTGGTCCCAGCAGACTAGACAGGAAAGAAAATCCACTGCTGTCCTGCATCTCTGTTGAAGCTGGAGCAAAACCCCTGGGGAACCAGACCACATATCCCAGCAGTCCTCTGCCTGTTCTATCGACTTGAAAATCTACAAGTAAAAAAGGCCTTTCGAGCCGGGAGAAGCAGGTGCAGCCAGTGCTGCCCTCTGGCCAGGCCCGAGGGCTGCTGCACCATGGCAAGTGCCATTATGGCTGAGAGGGGGGTCTGACTAAGGTTGTGGGCTGAACAGGGCTGAGAAGCCCTCCCCCACCTCCTCCTTTTCTGCTACATGTGTGAGAGAAGATTAAACACATTCTCAGCGGCAATGGATACTGGCTGCAGCCAAGGCTGGGGGGGTTTTGACTGGGATGTGCCAATGCTCCTGCTGGGACTTAAAGCCAGAGTTTCTTGGCTGCAGTCTTGTCCCTCTGCTCAGGGTCAGACTGATCGCCGTATTTGGGGTCAGGAAGGAATTTTACCCCACGGTGAGATTAGTATGAATGGTGCGGGTTTTGCTTTCTTTTGTAGAAGGGGTAAGGCCTTGACTCTTTTAATTGTATATGGATGAAGGTGTCATTTCAGTGTAAGTCAGTGCTGCTTGTTTTGGTGTGAGGTGACCTCTGAGAAGAGGAGGCTGCTGCCTCTGCTCTTGGTTTGTTTTCCATAAGCGGTTGTTCCTGTTGTCTATTGCCCTCGTTAGGCTCTGGCCATGGCTCTGGAAGACGGGAACCAAACCGTGGCAGTCAGCCGTAGCAGCACAGATTAGCTGAGTATAAATGCGAGTGGTGTCCTGCGGTGAAGGTAAGCTGCCCTGTCCCAGATCCTATTATCCTCGCCTGTGTCCAGCTGTTTCCTAAGAACATCATTGCTTCTGCTGCTGTGCTCTTCAGAGCAAGGACCTTCTCTCCCAAAGGCTTTGTGCTCAGCCCCCCACACATCATGCAACTGAATTGCCCCCTAGGGCTGGTCTGAAATGCCCTCTGGCTTTCTTTGTTTTAGGAGACTGTCCCTGCCTTTGTCATATATCCTCTTGCTGGCTGCTTTGCTCAGGCCTAGTGGTTAACGATACCAGACTGCAGCTGTACAGACAGACCTCCAACCAGAAAATGAAATGCTGTGTGTTTGAGGGGTTCCCAGTGAGCCGTCAGCTCTGTATACTGCGTGCTTGTCTTGGCTACCCATCTGCCTAATCCTTGATTGTGCAGGCAAGGCATACAGCAAAGCCATGCTTCCGTCCTGCTGTCCAATTAAGCACCCGCGATAAAAGGAAAATGTATTTAACTATGCTGGGGAACTGCAGGCTGGGCAGGGTTTAAATGTGATCTTAGCCTGAAGCAGAACTCTGCTGCTCTTTCGAGTTCCCTGCTCTTTGTGCAGCAGCAAGGGAGGTCGCTTTCCTCTCCTAGGTCAGGCTGCCCTTCTAAAATTGGCTTCTCATTCTCCTAGAGAGGAGTTTTTTCTGCCTGGAAGGAGAGCGCATTGCAGTCTGGCTCTTCAGAAAAGTGATATTCAAAAGCCTCTTGAGAGTTGGGAAGGAACAACCTCGAGAACAATATTGTTCACAAAGCAAAGCAGTCATGTTAATAAAGGCTGCCTGCTGTCAGCTCCAAAAACAGAGGATTAAGAAGAGCCAGTGGACAGACTAGCCTGGCTGGTCCCTGTGAGGGCACTGGAGGAGACAGAGCATTCAAGAAATGACATGCCTCCCTCACAGCTTGGCAAGAAACAGCCCTGGAAACTACAGCACCCATTTCAAGAAAGGCCATTATTGGTTTGGTTTGCAACTACAGCGGTGACAACTTTCTCCTCCTGGGCTTGCCCAGCTTGGGTCCCTCTGCGCGTTGCTACCCTGAAGAGCTGTGCCATTGTGACTGCTCTTGCTTAGACATGAGTTGCTGGTGAATTTTCCCACTAGTGCCTGTAACTTCTGTAATGCTCCCATTGCTTCCCAGATGACAGGGGGTCAACACAGAGCTGTGCTTGTACATCACTTGGCTGAAAAACAGTCTTTGACTTTTCCTACTTGAATGGGAAGCTTCTGATGCCCTTTTAAACATCTGGTGGAAGGACCCAAGTGGTGATCCTGGGTTTCTCTGATAAAAAAATGCCAAATGCTCCAATTTAAAACCTCCAAATCTGTGTTTTTCCATTATTAAAATGAAACACTACTATATACATAAGTATCCATTGAACACAATGTTTTATTGATATATTTACAATTTGAAAGCGGTATGGAAGCCTACCAGTGCCTCAATCACTATAATAAAATAAATTAAAAATACCTATAAATTTTGGCATTTCATTTTGGGTTTTTTTATCATGGAAAATCAGAGCTCCCCCTGCCCCCTTTGCTCACCAGGATGTGGGTCCAGCTGTGGATGTTGTTGTACTTCCCTTCCCCCCCACTGCTTTGTGGTGCTGAGCAGCCCTGATATACTCGGGCCCTGCCAGTGGCCCCCAGTCTCTACTCAATGCCCCCCTGGCCCTGCTGGTGCCCCTCACTACCCACCCTAGCCTCCTGCCCCACCCCCAGCCCTGCCACAGGGGGTCCCCAGCTGCAGCGCCCAAGCCCTAGCTGCCACATGTGGGAGGCAGTGGCTGCTGCAGCAGAGCAGAGTGGAACCCAGCTCCCCCTCCCCAAAGGGTGGCATGGGCAGGGCAAAGGCCGTGGTGGTGGTGGACAGGAGTGGGCTGCCTGCCTCTGTGCTGCTGCCCCTGCTGCTTCCAGGTGGCCATGGGCAACTCTCCATGACAGCAGGGGGCTTGTGGCAGCAGCACTGAACTTCCCGACCCTGCTCTGCCCTGTCACCCTTGGTCCTGCCCACTGGGTTGCTAAGGCCCCAGGGGGAGGGCAGCAGGGCGAGGAGCCCCAAGTCCTCAGTAGGTAGCCCACCCCCACCCTGTACACAAATCTGGGGGGCATGTGCCTCCCATACCCTCCCCCTGAGAGTGTGTGCAATGGTGGGGAGTCAGCCCCCACTCCACTCCCTGGATGAGCCACCCATGGCCCCATCCCACTCCCTGCTTGGGCCCTGTGGCCACACATGGTCCTGGGCCCCAAGCCACATGCACTGTCCCAGCTGGGCAGCAGCCCCAGCCCTGCCCAACTCCCTTATTATGGGGGCCTCAATCCCCTCTTCCCCCCGCCAGATTTACTTGTGGGGAGCTGCTCTCCAGGCTGTCTGGTGGCCATGTGTATGTGTACATGTGCATGTGCACATGCATGTGGCACCCCCTGCCTGACTGCCTTCCTCCTGCTCCTCCAGCCCCTTGCAGCCTGAAACTCTGCCAGCCTGCATGGAGAAATCCACCATTTCCTATATTTTTCTCCTTTAAAAGGAGAAAAATCTGGGTTTTGCTCCTTAAAATGAAAATTCTGGGTTTTACTGCTTTTCTCCATGGTGAATAGAAAATCTGGATCCCTGGTGATAAGCCTAAAATGATCTTGTGTGAATGAATGATGATGTTGGCCAGACAGGTTCATGGCACCACATCTCCTGTGTATGGGGTCGTATCTGTTATCTTCATGTCCTTCTGCATTTGTATTTTAGCCATGAAAGTCTCTCAGATCAAAATGAATGCAATCCATGGGTTACTTTGTAGAGGGTGGACCAACCCCTTTGCACGGGAGGCAGATAGTCTGCCCCTCAATATGCTTGCATCCAAGTAGCAGAAATAATGCAGTAGATGAGGGTGGATTCTTAATAGGACCAGTATGCACTGGAGAGTCATGAGAAGCTAACAGCAGCAAGAGTGTCTGGTTGTTCTCTGCTGTCTCTCTCTAAGTACAAAATAGATGGAGTTTATACCTGAAAAAGTATTGGCAGCACAGGATTAATATGTGACAATGATTTAAATGAGGAGAGAGTAGCAGCTTGGTAAGCTAAGAGCCATTTTCACAAGTCAAGGGCAGGCTAAGGGGGTGGGGAAAAAAAAAGAGGAAGCTTGTGGGAGATGCACTATCTGCAAGTGAAAGTGTCCTGCTGTTCTTTGTTTTTAACTGGGAAGAGTTTAGGCTGGAATGTAAAACCTTGTCCCCAAGGAAATAGATGAAAAAATTAACAGGATTCAGTGCTTTGTCAACCTAATGCTAGAAGTTTCATAGTTTCTAGGATCGGAAGGGACCTGAAGAGATCATCAAGTCCGACCCCCTGCTCTGGGCAGGAGCGAGAGAAGGGAGGCATGTGATCTGAAGTTCCCCATTCTGCATCCTCCACCGCCATAGCAATGCACTTGTGTGGCACTCTCCTTGGAGCGAAAGCAGAGTAGAAAGGAATGTTGTGCCATGTCTGCCTGAGCACTGGTATGTATGGTGTATTTGTGAACTGGTGCCTATCAAATGCAGTGGAAGTTTCTAAGTTGCCATTACAGAATTAGATGAGCTGCCCCTCCCTCCCCCGCAAATCAGATGTCACCTAGGACAATGTGGCATGAATATTTTAACTACTCTTAAGTAAAAAGAAGAGGACTGGTGCATCAGCTGTTCAGTTTGAGGTGTGGCAAACTTGCTTTGTGGTGAGAATAAAAAATTCCCCTCTGCCTTTTTAGTTTACCCAAGAGAAGGCTAAGATGCAGCTTGATCATGGTCTTACAAATACTTGCATTAGAAGAAATCAGGTGGTAGAAGTCTTTAAACTGGCAGACAAGGATAATGCAATCCAAGCAACTGGGCTGAGAGCTGAAGCTAAGCAGGTGCAGGGTCAGTGGTGAGATGCAGATTTTTATAGTGTGGGTAAGTAGCCATTGGAGGAAATGAACTCTGAATGTAACTCTCCAAGCATGTGAAGTTCTTGGATCCAGGCTTGACATTTTTCTGACAGATTTGCACCAAGTCATACCAAAATTATGGTCTTGATGAAGGGATCACTGTTATGCAGGTGGTCAGACAAAATAGTTCTGGTTACTTCTAGCTCGTGAATCTATGGGCTGTTGTACAAATGGGTAAACCAAGCTTCAGGGACTGGCCCACTCTGCCCCAGTTACATGCTGACTCAACAGGAGAACTGGAAAGAGAATCTTGGAATCTGGGCCCAAATTCTCCCAGGTGCCAATGTCTGCACTGAAGCTCTTCTGTTCTTAAACCCTCCAAGAAGTGGCCTGAATTTCAGAAACACTGAGGAGTTGAGCTCCTGCTCACTCTCTGCAAAGTGTTTCTGAGAATCTAGTTCTGCATTTAAGACCTTATAAATGTAGAGGGAGGCTGGTTTTAGGCAGCCATTTTTTGCTGTTAAACATCGTACCATGGCTCCTGCTCATTTTGTTCATATTCTAATTACTGCCTCCTGTCAGGCCCAACGGTCCCTTGGCAGGACACTCTCCAAGCACTGTGGGACCAGGAGCACAGAAGCATCGGGGGCAGAGATGCACAAGGTCTTCAGCCAAAGGAAGTTTTCCCACAGACTGCAAAGATAAAAACAATGCTGAATATCACAAGATCAAAAAGTCAGGCATCTAGAGGTGGTTGCCTGTTCTGGTGAATGGGCTTCACAAAGTCCCGCAAATTTACTTAAAGCAACCCTGTCAACCTGGTTGCTTTATACAGTCTGCTGTGGAGAAGCCTCAAAGGTATGGACAGCAATTGGGCACCTAACATTCAATGAAAGCCAGTGGCAGTCACCTAATTTCCTTTTACCCTAATGGCTCCAGCAAGGAAAAAGTTCCAGCCCATTGGAGGTAACTTGCAGAGCTTGAGCAGTCAGCACACCAAAGCTTGGGTCTGGACTCAATAGATGTATGTACATTGTGGGGGGCACTATTGATATGTTGCATGATATATAAATCAGGGGGTGCTACCAGTAAGCTCATTGCTCAGCAGATCTCAGATGGGGGAATCGGTCCCTGCCTTTCTAACCTTATGGCTGGCTGGCTTGCATCATACTTGCTGTCTTTTGACTCAATGGAATTTAAGTTCATGGTAGGTGTGTGCAGTGTCAAGGACTTTATCGCTTCCAGTTCTTTGTCGTGCTTCCCTTTTCCCTTCCTATGGCACAAGTTGAATAACAATAATAATCCTCTCTGTCTTGTCCACAGGCCTTTGGACCCTGCTGTCTTTCAAAGGACTCTTCCACTGTTACTTTCTTCTGACATCTAGTGCCGAACACTAATGAGGATGTAAACCCCTGTTATTCCTAAGCCTATTATAGGCTTTGGTGGATTATGTGGTGATATTAGTCAACTGAGATAAAGCTAATGGCTACATTACAAGACTGGCTAATAACCCAACATGGAAAAGAGTTGGGTCCTTTTTCCTGAAACTAAAATGACCAGTTTTGCTCTGCTCTCATCGTTCTCATTTGGAGGCTAAAAGAGAGTCTCCTTTTGGGGAGCAACAGCAGATTAGCTAAATCACCTTTTTATGTGCAGACAGACTTGCCCTTGGAGCAAAGCCAACTGGGCACAGCCGTGATAGGACACCAGGTTATCTGGGATATAATGAACACAGTCCAAGAGAATCTCTTCCCTGATAATATCCACCTCTGCTCAGCTCTTTTTGGCATAGAAAAAAGGGAATCTCTTTGCCAGAGAAACAACAACCTTTTCTCCTGCATGTGATTAGAAATCAGCTCTAGTGGGGGAAAAAAAAATTCAAAGTCAGTCATGATGCCTTGCTGATAAGATCCAGATTGAATCACAGACACTTTGGGAGCCATGAAATTTGAAACAGATGCAGCTTTTGGCACAATGATTTGTTTCTAGAGCATACTTTTTATTGTGCTTTTGGTCTTCTTTATGGTCATCTGGAAGCCCTGACTAATGCCATTGTGGTAGGGTCTGGATAACAGCCTACCAGACATTCTAGTCCTGGTTAGCACTGTGTGCCTGGGTCTCCCTATTACTGCTCAGTTTTTCAGAGCCCTAAGTCACTCCCTAGACAAAATCTGATGTCATTACAAGAGGGAGCCTCATAAAGCTGGCTAGCTTTCAGAGCAGAGGTGCTTACATTTCTATGGAAGCCAGAATATCCCATCAGCTGACTAGGAAAGGGTGTCAAGAACAACACCTGTACTGCACAGATGGGGAAGCAATGGAGCCAGCAGCCTTGCTGCCATGGAAGGGAGTGTTCCCAACATATTTACTAGCTGTAGCTATTTCGTGTGTTTGTATGTGTGTTCACCACATTGTCTGGCGCCTTTTGCCCTGTAAATATGCTCTGTGGACAGAAGATTAAAATGCTTTGTGGACAAATTAGAGAGAATCCAGTGGAGAGCAACAAAAATGGTAAGGGGGCTAGGGGATATGCTGAGGAAAGACTGAGGGATCTGGGCTTATTTAATCTAGAGGAGAGAAGACTGAGAGGGGATTTGATAGCAGCCTTCAACTACCTGAAAGCAAGGGTTGTGGGTTCAAAAGAGGATGGAGCTGGACTGTTCTCAGTGGTGGCAGATGACTGAACAAGGAGCAGTGGTCTCAAGTTGCAGCAAGGGAAGTTTAGGTTTGAAGTTAAGAAGAATTTTCTCACTAGGAGGGTAGTAAAACACTGGAACTGGTTACCCAGAGGTGGTGGAATCTCCATCCTTGGATGTTTTCAAAACCTGGCTAGACAGAGCTTTGGCTGGGATGATCTAGTTGGGGATGGTCCTGCTTTGAGCAAGGGGTTGAACTAGATGACTTCCAAAGGTCCCGTCCAAACCTAAATTTTTATGATTTTATGAAATAGCACCTAAAGGCGGTCGTGGAGGGGCAGAAGCATTCTTCAGTTGCCTGTTTCCCCCACTACTGCTACCTTCCTTCCAGCAGCAGCTTGTTTGCTTGTGTGTCAAGAACTTGGATCTTCTTGATGGGCTCTTCTAAAGGGAGCTTGCAGCTTGATTCTGCTACTGATGGAGAAGCCCACAGTGATGCTTGTGTGAGAAGTAGCTTTACAAAGGCTTCTCCAACTTCCTTCCCAGGGCTCAGCTTGCCTTAAAGCCCACCTGCTACACTGCTGGAGGGCTTCCCTCCCTTGCACCTGAGCCCCTGTTTCTGTATTGCTCCCTTTCTTCTCTGGTCAGGGCCCAGTTATGCCCATTTAGAAGCCCATGCCCAGTTCATTGCTGCATGTGGAGGGTTTTGTGCAAGCAAGAACCAGGGCCCATTGGGTACTTTTAGTGTCTGCCTCTGGCTGATCTCAGAGAATAGAGAAGATGACTCTGGAATGAGAGGACCTGGGATACTCAGCTGTTGAAATAGACAAAGCACTGAAGGGATCATCCTGACCTGGCCTCTTGGAGGAGATGAGCTGACACAATACTGCCATCCCAGCCTCTTCTAATTCTGTGTTCACAGCTCTCTCTGAGAGAAGCAATTTGAGTTGTATTTTTCCCTCTTTTTTCAAGTGTCCATGAGGAAGACAAGTTGGAGCAGAGCCAGTGCTGAGGCTTTAGGCCTGGACATGGAAACAAGTCCTGTGCACATCTGTAACTCCCTTTTATTAGCACATAGTTTTATTGCAGTGGTACATATGGGCTCTACACAGGGGCCAATCGCTTCTGGTGCTGTGCCAAAATAAATCCATGATTTCAGTGCTTTGCAAAGGTAAATACATGTGTCCGTTGTACAGATGGAGTAACTGAAGTTCATGGCAGCTAATGGACTTTATACCAACAGGAGTAGAATCCATATCCTCTCTTCATACCAATCAATCACAGTCTTTCTCTGCAAAGATTTACTAACTTGCTCCCATGTCCAAACTGTTCTCTATCCATGTTGTATTCTTTTCTTATCTCTTCTGCACACATCTGTGTTCACTGGGAGTGGTAATACGACAACTGCTTGTTTGGTGCCTACAGTTGGGTTTTCAGTGACTTACAGTTTGCAATGAGATATTTAAGATACTAATGAGAGGCTGCAGCTTGCACCCTACGTATATAGCTTGTGATGTGCCCTAGCAATACAAACTAGTAAGAGCTGGTCATCTTCAAGTTTCCATCTCAGCCAAAAATGTAGATAATGCTCCATAAAAGCAAGACATAGCTTTCTATTTAACCTGCTCTGTTCTTCTGGAAGGTCAGGTTGGAGTCCTCCTTGTCTTCTCCTGCCTAATTATTTCTCTTAGCAGTAGAAAATTAAACAAAGTTCCATTTTGTGTATCTGATATCCAGTGCATAAGATCCAGCTCCTGTATATCCTGATTGGTTGCTTATGATGTAATGTCACCTGTGGTGGGACTGGTATTAACATTACCTTCTAAAATGCTGATGTCTGTGTGTGTTTGTGGGATTACAAAGCAAACAGAGGCTCTTACCCTGGCATATAGATTTCCCTTTCAACTGAGAGACTTAAAGGAGCCTCAGAGGCAATGAGCTGCAGCTGCCCCTTGCCTGCTTTGTGTTTCTCTGTTTAAACAGGTGCTAAAGTGTCATGGTAGTAATGTGCCAGACTGGGCACAGTGATCTCTATCTGTGTTGCATAATTGGATTTTATGAGTTGGCAGGATTACTCTGTTATTTCATACAGAAATGTGAATGTAAGAATAATAGTGACACTGTAGCATTTAATGGGTTCAAGCCTATTTTCTTTGAGTAAATAATGAGTGGCTGGCTCCTCTTCTGTATGCAAGACCTTAGGCTTTTCTCAGTAGTTATTGCTGTAAGTTGGCATTTTTAAATGTGAATAGCGCCCTGGTTTTTGCAGGTGGGTGTAGGGCAGTGACCATGGTTTGGGAACTGGGGAAGTTGGATTTATAATGCAAGCCACTACAGCATCTGCCTTTTTGGCTCCACAGGATGAGAGGGGAGGTCTAAACTCCAGCCTTTGAACCTCCAAGACAATAAGCCAGGTGACTCAATGGCCAATGCTAGGCACTGGTGAGTGAAGAGGGGTGGTTTCTCTCCATTGTGATAATAGGGACAATGAGGCTCTGATTGGAATTCTCTTCCTAGCTCAGCTTCTATTAAATCACTGCAGCAGCTGAGCATTGGCTTGTGCCATCCACATGCCAGGGCCAGGGGTGGTCAGGGCTGTACCACTGGAAGCCATCATTGGAACTGGCAGTGGAGTATTAACTGTTAGGATGCCACTAGCCTTTGTCAGATATTTGAAGGAATAAATGTGGATGGCTCTTCTCCAGCAGCCCAGCTATGACTGGAAGGCAAACTCTTGGAAAGGTTTCAGTTCTTTAAAGAAGGCTGGGGTTGAATATAAAGTCTCTGTAAGAACCAGTTTGGTTTTGCAAGTATCAGTTGATCTATGCCTCTCTGCCCTGCCTGAGATGTTGTGTGTCCCCACTTCTTCAGGCTGGGAGAGGGAAGCAAAAGGCTACTGTGTAGCCACAGCCAAAGAGGAGATCACTGTGGAGCCAGAGTAGATTTTAGCAGTTGCTGGTTTCATCTCCTCTGCCAAGCCTGATCCAGGATCCTAGAACCGACTCAGTCTTTAGGTAGGGAACAGGAGGACCCCCTGCTTGAAGCCGAGATGGGCTCTTCACCATGTATGTTTAAAAGATCCTCATCACTCAGAGCACAAATTGATCACTAACTGCCTGGGCTCTGAAACAAAACATTTGCCTACAGGGGAAGTTGGTTTAATTGCCTGCTGTGGGAGTTTCTTGTGCTCTCCCTGCAGTTCTGGGATTAGCTGTTGTCAGAGGTCATCAGCAGAGGCAGGATGCTGGATCCCAAGTCTCATTCAGCCACTGGTCCGAGGCTCAGGAAGCAGAGGGAGGGCCGTGATAGATAGTGAGAGATATAGGCAAGCCCGAGCCTGTTTTAAGGTGGTTTCCCTACCTCTTTTCATGTACTACACGGCAAAGACCATTCTGGCAGGGTGGGCAAGCTTGAAGAAGCACCAGGGTGACATCCTGCATTAGATTCGAGTCGAAGAGGGCTGCACTGTGTAATTTGGCTGGAAGGCTGTTTCCAGGAAACAGCTGATGAAACGGAGCCCGGAGCTTGCTGTAATACATCAATTGGCCTCCTCCGAGAAGAGTGATTGCATCTGGTGATTAACGGAGGCTGGCTCTCGAGCAGGGTGCGAGGCAGTGAAGGAAAGATGATTCCTTTGCGGGCGTGGCCTGCCCCGACCATTCACTTAAACACGGCTCTGGCCACCCGCTTTCTCCTCGCGGCTCCCGGGGCGGATGCCAGATTTTTTGGTTTTAATTTCGGCTGATAACGAGAGCCGGGACAAGGGTCAGGGTCACGCTGCGGCTGTAGGAGGAGTCACGGTGGCCAAGTGGAAGCATAGAAACTAGGGTCTGGATTAAGAAGTTAGTGACTAAGCGCTGCTGGGAACAGGTGCCAGCGGGGATAGAGGGGGTGTAGCCTCCCTGGAGGTCGTGTGTGTAGGGGATGGGGATGGGGATGGGGAGTGCTGGACCTGCCGGGATGAGGCGGCGGCTGGCGGCGCTCGCCTGAAGTCGAGCAGGAGGCGAGGCAGGGCAGGGGCCCGGCGGCGGCTTCAGCACCGCGGCCAGCTCCCGCCTGCCCGTAGCCAAGATGGCGGCGGCAGCTTCGTGCCGCCTGCGTCGGGCGGGCGGTACCACGGCGCGGGCTGGGCGGGGGGGAGGGCGGAGCGCACCATCAGGGCAGCCGGGAGCCATGTTGGAGCTGCGGGAGGCGGCGCAGCGGCGGGGCAGCGCGGGCCGCGCGCGGGGAGGCGGCCGCGGCAGCAGCACCGGGCGCCGCCGCCCCTAGATGCGGGGCCGGGGCCGGGACCGGGGGGGCGCAGCATGGCTGAGCCGAGCCGGGCGGTGCTGCTGGTGCTGCTGCTCCTGCTGCCGCCGCCGCCGCCTTTGTTCCCGGAGGCCGGGGCCGGGGCTTCAGCACCGGGCGCGGCGCGGACAGCTCCCGGCGCGGCGCGCTCAGCACGCCGCGGGGCGTGGACAGCTCCGGCGCTCCGGGGCGGCGGGGCCGGGGCCGGGGCCGGGGCCCGGACGCGGCGCGCGGCCAACCGGCACCCGCAGTTCCCACACTACAACTACCAGGTGCAGGTGGCCGAGAACCAGCCCCCGGGGACGCCGGTGCTGGCGGCGGCGGCGGCGGACCCGGACGCGGGTGAGGCGGGGCGCTTGGCCTACTCGCTGGCTGCGCTGATGAACAGCCGCTCGCTGGAGCTGTTCCGCATCGACCCGCGCAGCGGGCTCATCGCCACCACGCGGGCGCTGGACCGGGAGAGCATGGCCCTGCACTACCTGCGCGTCACGGCTGTGGACCACGGCATGCCGCGCCTCTCAGCCACCGCCATGGTGGCCGTGGCCGTGGCCGACCGCAACGACCACGACCCCGTGTTCGAGCAGGGCGAGTACCGCGAGACTATCCGGGAGAACGTGGAGGAGGGCTACCCCATCCTGCAGCTGCGGGCCACGGATGCTGACTCGCCGCCCAACGCCAACATCCGTTACTGCTTTGTGGACGAGCGCGCTGCCCATGCTGTCTTCGAGATCGACCCCCGCTCGGGGCTCATCACCACCAGCGGCCCAGTGGACAGGGAGATGATGGAGAAGTACGCGCTGGTGGTGGAGGCCAGCGACCAGGGGAAGGAGCCTGGTCCCCGGTCAGCTACGGTGAAGGTCTACATCACCGTCCTGGATGAGAACGACAATGTCCCACAGTTCAGCGAGAAGCGCTACATTGTCCAGGTGCGAGAGGACGTACGGCCCCACACAGAGATCCTGAGAGTGACAGCCACTGACTTGGACAAGGACAACAATGCGCTGGTCCATTACAACATCATCAGTGGCAATAGCAGGGGCCAGTTCTCCATTGACAGCGTGACCGGGGAAATACAGGTAGTGGCACCTCTGGATTTCGAGGTGGAACGCGAGTATGCCCTGAGGATCCGTGCCCAGGATGCAGGGCGCCCTCCCTTGTCTAATAATACAGGCATGGTCAGCATCCAAGTGGTGGACATTAATGACCATGCCCCAATCTTTGTCAGCACCCCATTTCAAATCTCGGTGCTGGAAAATGCCCCCCTGGGCCATTCTGTGATCCACATCCAGGCAGTGGACGCAGACTATGGGGAGAACTCTCGCCTGGAATACAAACTGACAGGAGTCTCAGCCAATACCCCCTTTGTGGTGAACAGTGCCACCGGATGGATCACAGTGAGTGGCCCGCTGGACCGAGAGTCAGTGGAGCATTACTTTTTTGGGGTGGAGGCTCGGGACCACGGTTCTCCATCCTTATCCACCTCTGCCAGTGTCACCATCACAGTCATGGATGTGAATGACAATCGCCCTGAGTTCACCCAGAAGGAGTATTTCATCCGTCTGAATGAAGATGCCGCGGTGGGGACCAGTGTTCTCAGCGTCACCGCAATCGACCGCGATGTGAACAGTGCCATCAGCTACCAGATAACTGGGGGGAACCCACGCAACCGCTTCTCCATCAGCACTCAGGGCGGTGTGGGACTGATCACCCTCTCTCTGCCCCTGGACTATAAGCAGGACAGGAACTATGTGCTTGCGGTGACTGCCTCCGACCGGACCCTGCATGACATCTGCCATGTCCATATCAACATCACAGATGCCAACACCCATCGGCCAGTGTTCCAGAGTGCCCACTATTCGGTGAGTGTCAATGAGGACCGTCCAGTGGGCAGCACAGTAGTAGTGATCAGTGCTACTGATGATGATGTGGGGGAAAATGCCAGGATCACGTATTACCTAGAGGACAACATTCCTCAGTTTCGCATTGATCCAGACTCGGGGGCCATCACCTTGCAGGCGGAGCTGGACTATGAAGACCAGGTGACCTACACTTTGGCCATCACTGCCAAGGATAATGGCATTCCTCAGAAAGCGGACACCACCTACGTAGAAATCATGGTGAATGATGTAAATGATAATGCCCCCCAGTTTGTCAGTGCTCACTATCAGGGCATTATCTCTGAGGATGCCGTGCCATTCACCAGCGTGCTCCAGATCTCTGCCACTGACCGGGATGCTCACACCAATGGGCGGGTACAATACACCTTCCAGAATGGTGAGGATGGAGATGGGGATTTCACCATAGAGCCCACCTCTGGAATTATCCGCACTGTCCGCAGGCTGGACCGGGAGAGTGTTCCTGTCTATGAGTTGACTGCCTATGCTGTGGACAGGGGGGTGCCTCCTCAGAGAACCCCAGTCCACATACAAGTCACTGTTCAGGATGTGAATGACAATGCTCCTGTTTTCCCAGCTGAAGAATTTGAAGTCTTGGTGAAGGAAAACAGCATTGTAGGCTCTGTGGTGGCCCAGATCACAGCTGTTGACCCAGATGAGGGGCCCAATGCCCAGATTATGTATCAGATTGTGGAAGGCAACATCCCCGAGATCTTCCAGATGGACATCTTTTCTGGGGAGCTCACTGCCTTGATTGACCTGGATTACGAGACAAAGCCTGAGTACATAATTGTGGTCCAGGCCACATCAGCTCCTTTGGTCAGCAGAGCCATGGTCCATATCAAACTCATTGACCAAAATGACAACAGTCCAGTCCTTAAGAACTTCCAGATACTCTTCAATAACTATGTCTCCAACAAGTCCAACACCTTCCCTTCTGGTGTGATAGGGAAGATCCCTGCCTATGATCCAGATGTGTCTGACAGGCTTTTCTACACCTTTGAACGGGGAAATGAACTGCACTTGTTGATTGTAAATCAGTCAAGCGGTGAGCTGAGGCTGAGCCGAAAGCTGGACAACAACCGTCCCTTGGTGGCCTCCATGCTGGTGACTGTGACAGGTATGATGTTTAAACTCTTTCTGTGACTGAGATGGTGGGAATGTTTCCTAGACATGCCTGAGTGGTTCTGGGCTGGGTGCTCCAACATGTATATTGCAGTGCTGCGTTGTTAGTGTTTGGACCATTATTTCATTTAAAATGAGACATGTTTAGGGGCTGTGAGAGCATTCACTTTACTAGAGTACCTTTGTTTGAGCACCAAGGGTGTTGATGACATGCAAAAACAAAGCACTGTTATTCAGCTAGATGATCGGTTTTCCATCTGAATCTGGTGGCTAGGTGTTTTTTTTTTACATACTTTCTAGTCAGCGTGAGTATCTGTGACACTCCAGAGGATACTGGCCTGCAAAGCAAGCTGTTTTCCCTGGTGGCTGAACAGACTGCTTCTGCTAGCTCCTGGGTGCATCTGATACAAGGCTGAATATACTACATCTACTTTGCTTTGAGTCCCTGCTGAGTCAGGGAGCAAGTCCACTGTCTGTGCTGTGCTCCCAGCCCTTGTTGGTTCAGTTTGGGTGTCAAACTCATCCCTTTTAAAATGAACCGGTTCGTGTATTTATAGTCAACATTTTCCTCTTGGTTCTAACTCCCCCCGCTTCTGTTCTCCCGCCTTCCCCAAACAGGGCTTTCATTGACATTCTGACTGTAGAGAGGTGGTGACTGCAGGGCGTTTTGGGGTTAAAGGCTCCAGAGCAGTTTCACAAATGTTGACTTCTGGTTTTGAGTCTGAGTTACTGGAAGTGCAAAAGCTGGGTCTATGAACAATCTCACTAGAGGCGTAGAGGAAGGTGTTAATTGTGCTCCCTACGTTGTCTGTGTGGGCTGTTCTGCGGAGTACATCACACGTTCTACTGACTGTGCCTGTAACCCTGTAATTAGGCCCACTGTACAGGTGAAGATAAGGGCAGACTGAGGCACTCACCCAAGGTCTCACAGGAAACAGAGCCAGGATTTGAACATAGAGCTCCTGAACACTGATGCTTTGCTTTTTACCACCAGAGCATCTTACCTACCTTGTGGAAGGTGTTCTTTGACACTGAGTCCTGATTTGTGCCAAGTAACCCACGTGTGACTTGCTGAATGAGATCTGGGAGGTGCCCATTTGAAGGGGTCACTGACACTTGTGCTGAAGTTCTCCATCTGTACCTAGGGAGGCTTACATTATTCATGCCTTGCCACAGATCCATAGCTGCCATCTAACCCTCCTCCCATCCCCCACCCACTTGCTTAGCTGGGGGGAGCTGGAAAAATAAAGATCTCATTCCCTTCAGAAGATGGAGCATAGGCTTTACGTGGTGATCCGTTTCCGCACTGCCCTGTGGAGCCAGATACAGCTCGTCACTAAATTGGGGTTCTTTAGGGGTTAATTATAACTTCAGGGCAGGGTGATATCACATTGAGGCACACAGGCACACACGCTGATTGCTAGAGATGGGGGAAGCTGGGCTGACCTTTCTCGCTTCTGCCTGAGCGTGTTTATGCAGGCTCTGCCTCGGCACTCACTTAACCCTGCACAAAGGCGGGCGGAAATCATGTCCTGAGGTCTTGCCGTCAACTGCCTTAGAACAAGAAGGCTCTTGAAATTACTGTGCTGTCATTTTCCAGCGGAAATGAGAAGAGAGAAGGCTGAGCTCATGGATGAGAGGAGGAGGGTGGAAAGGAAACAAGGGAACAGAGCCTTAGGGGGTAGAGGGGGGGCAGGAGAGCAAAGCAGGGATGTGCCTTTGTTGGCATTGGTGTTATCTCAGAGGTTAGGCCCAGCTCTGTTAAACTCTCACTTTCTTGTGTCCCTTCCATTTTATTATTCTGAGCTCTACCAGGCACATGGTGCTAGGTAAATGTGTCGGGGAAGCCCCATGGCTGCAGCCTAAATTGACACCAAATTATCACCGTTTTAAAGAAAGGACTCAGAGCACTGGGCAGAAGTGATTGAAACGAGATTAAAATTTCCCTGCCTTCTTTGTTAGCATCCGTTACTTCCCAAAGTGCCTGCAAGGACACCAGATTCATTTTGTGAGCCTATTTGCTCCTGCAGATTCACAGTAATGAAAGCCTGTTTTCACAGTACCCTGAGCTCTTAGCCCATAACTGTCCAAGAACGTTTTGTATATCCAAGAAGCTTCCATTTCTGTTTGTAGGAGTTTGTTTGGTCTCTGGGAAGGCACCAGAGGGCTACAGGCTGGACTGAAAGCTAGAATACAGATAGATACTATTCAGTCGAAGGGCAAGTGCTTTTTCTGTTGCCATCTCTAGTTGGTTGCTTTGCTGCTTGTATTTATTACCTACCACAACCTTCTGTCTGCCAAGGTTCATAATGTGTGAAGTGGAATGGAAGACATAAAGCGGTGTTATTGCACATAGACTGAAATGACAACCCCCCTGACTGACAGCACAAATGACAGAATTGTTTGGATCAGGGAAAGGGAGGGTTTCAGTCAGAGCAGCAGGTTTCAAAGAGAATGTGATCCCTTGGGAGGGGATGGGTAGGTTCTCCTGCAGGCACTTTTATAATCCCTGTGGAAGGCTCTGTCATAGATTTCATAGACATTAGGGCTGGAAGAGACCTCGGAAGATCATTGAGTCCAGCCCCCTGCCCCAGGGGCAGGAAGTCAGCTAGGGTCAAAGGATCCCAGCAAGATAAATGTCCAAATGTTTCTTAAAAGAGTCCAGAGTAAGTGCTTGCACCACCTGTGGAGGGAGTCTATTCCAGGCCTTGGAGGCTCAGACAGTAAAGAAGTTTTCTCCTTATGTCCAACCTAAAATGGTCTTGGAGGAGTTTGTGACCGTTTGACTTTGTCATCCCTTGGGGAGCTCTGGTGACCAGGCATTCCCCCAGATCCTGATGCACACCCCTTATGTACTTATAGGCAGCCACTAAGTCTCCCCTGAGCCTACGCATTTCCATAAGGCCTGTTCTCCTGCCCTGTGATCATGCGGGTGGCTCTCCTTTGGACTATCTCAAGCTTTTCCACATCCTTTTAAAATTGTGGAGCCCAGAATTGGATGCAGTATTCCAGCTGTGGCCTAACCAAGGCTGTGTACAGTGGGAGGATGACATCCTGAGATTTGCTTGAGAAGCATCTATGGTTGCAAGCCAAAGTTTTGCTCACTTTACCAGCTGCAATATTGCATTGGTGGCTCATGTTCATCTTGTGGTCAGTCATGACCCCCAAGTCCCTTTCGACCATAGTGCTAGCAAGCGTCGCGCTGCCAAGCCTATAAACATGATGCAGGCTTTTTTCCCCCCAAGGTGGAGTACCTAGCATTTTTCAGTATTGAATGTCATTAGGTTTTTATCTGCCCATTTTCTGAGCCTGTAAAGGTCAGCCTGGATCAGCAGTCTACCCTCAGGTGTGGACACTTTACCCCAAAGTTTGGAGTCATCAGCGAACTTGGCCAGTCCACTTCTAGCACCAATGTCTACATTGTTAATAAAGATATTAAAAAGTATAGGTCCAAGGATGGAGCTTTGCGGGACACCACTGGTCACTGAGTTCCATGATTATTTAGTCCCATCGACTACTACTCTCTGGGTCTGACCTTGGAGCCAGTTTCCCGCTATCAGACTGTGATGTAGCCGAGGACGCAGTTGGCCAATTTTTCCATGAGGAGATCACGGGACAGCAGATCAAAGGCTTTTTTAAAGTCCAGATATATGATGTCAATCTCTTCTCCCTTGTTACCTGGTCATAGAAGGCGATGAGATTGGTCAGGCGAGACCTACCTGTAACAAACCTGTGCTGGCTATCCCTCAGGATGTTGCCATCTGCCGGTTTGTCAAGGATGGTCTCTCTGATAATTTTTTTCAAGATCTTCCCAGGGATAGAGGTCAGCCTGATAGGCCTGTAGTTCCCTATACCTACTTTCCTCCCTTTCTTGAAGATAAGGCACCACATTGGTGCTTTTTCCAATCTTTGAACACTTTGCTTGAGCTCCACGAATTCTCGAAGATCCGTGCCAGTGGCTGAGCTATGATGCCTGCCAACTTCTTAAGTACCCTGGGGTGCAAAATGTCCGGACCAGCTGACTTGAAGGTGTCCAGCTTCCCAAGCTGTTCATTTACATGGCCTACAGCAATGTAGGGTATAAATTCACCCTCACCCTGGCCATCCCACAGCATGTTAAGCAGGGCGGTCCCTTTGGGGCTGGTGAAAAACCTATGCAAAATACCCATTAAGCAGGTGGACTTTTTCCTGGGTGTCGGTTGTCAGTTGTCTCATTTGGTTTAGCAGGGGTCCAATGTTACCCTTGTTTTTCTTCCGACTCCCCACATATTTAAAAAAGGGCTTTTTATTGTCCTTGATACGTGTAGCCAGTTGTAATCCGATTGCAGCCTTGGCTTTCCTGGTTCGCTCCCTACAGGACCTTTGGAATGATTCCAGACTTCCATCCCTTGTAGGTCTCTCTTTTTAGATGCAGGAGGTCCACTAGTTTCCTGCACAGCCAAGGGGGATGCTGTGCCCTTTTGCTGCCTTTCCTCCAAGATGGGATGGGCATCACTTGTGCTTTCAGGATTACTCCCTTGAGGAGCAACCACTCATCCTGAACTCCCCTCCCTGTCAAGCCATGGTCCCTTAGGGCCTTGCCAACAAGCCTCCTGAGCTTGTCAAAGTCAGCTTTCCTGACTGTCAAACATGCCCAATACCCAAAGAGGCTGGATGCATTTTTCTACAGAGCCAGTCAGTATTGGCCTCATCTGTAGATGAAACCCGCTCTGTGTGCTTGGGTCTAAGTATCTGTTCATGGCTGCTGTTGAGACAGGGTGCTGAATTAGATGAGCCATTGGTCTAAACTAGTAGGGCAGCTCCCTTCAGCAAGGAGCGTGGTGGTAGCTGGCATTTCACATGGGACTTCCTTCATCTCAGCAGTGCTTGAGGTCTTTCACAGTGGGTACAGGTGCCCAGGACTGTCCACTTCTTGGAATATGGCAAGGGCACATGGGTTGTAACTTGTGAGTCCTACTGTAGCTATTGTGGCTTGTGTTCTCTGCACCAGTGACTTGCTTCTACCACATGGCAGGAGCCCAAGATTTTGTAGTAGTCAACCAGGCTGGTGGTATTTTCAGGCTGGTCTGTTGCAATGCACTTCATTTAGGGCTGCTTCTGGAGCCCATCATGAAAAACCAGCTGAGTGTTTAGCTACTTGCAGCATTAGAGGGAGGGCTCACAATGAGCATTTAATAATTGTGTTCAGGTCTCTGAACTAGCTGCCCTTTTGCTTTGGTTTCATGGTCACGGTTTCATGTTGTTCATCATGTGCTGGACCTGAAAGGGCTAGGGCACAGTTATCCAAGGCAGTTTTCATTGTGTATCCCAGCCTAGCAGCTGAAATCACCTGGGATGAATTTGTTATTGGACCCTATGTTTAAACACTTTGAGTCAAATCTCTCCTCTGTAGCAAGCAAAGTTCCTCCAGGGCTTATTTCCTTCTCCATTAAAGTTTTCTTATGCGGGGTCCCACCTTTGGTATTTAAGTCCGTTAGAGACTAGTGGCTGGTGAGCGCAATGCAGAACTTGTGTATTTAGCTTAGCTGCTCACTACCAGTTTTGTAGCATCTTTGGAAGTGGTATTTTAATCTCTGCATTTCAAGTTGTCAAGGTTAGAGGCATAGTGATTAAATTCATGACAATACACTATAAAAGTCCACTTTGACCAGATTTGCAATGATCCCTGAAATGATCATCAGCAATTTAGAAAGAGCTGCAGCTAATACCTTATGGAAAATGGTGAGTAACATTCATCTAAAAAAAAGTCTCTTACTTTTTCTTTTTTTTTTAAATTCTGAAGATAGTTCCACAAAACATCATTGTAGGAGTTTCTCCTGCTCCTTATTCCCACTCTTTAAAGTCATCCTTTTCTACTTCTGAGGTTGTAATCATCTCTTTGGCAACTAATTGTGATGCCAAAAGAATGATTATGACATAGAATAGGGAGATAAACATCAGTGGTTACTGATTTCCCTAAAAACTAAAATCCTGGAGGAAATGTAGAAAAGCTTATTTTTAGGTGACTTTTTTCTGAATGAAATGTTTTCTATGAGGCATTTGTTTGTGGGTCCCTGCCTGGAGGGCTAGGTAAGGTAATGGAAAAGTAGGTGTGTTGCAGCCTTGGTACGTACAGACTATTTCAACATTGGCTTTGCTCCGGGCACCAGGAGAGAAGGTAAGATGCTGTTTGGGAGTGAGTGACTACCCAGATATTTAAGCTTGAATGTTCAGCACATAATGGCATCTGACTACAAGCTGTTCCCTGCCTGCTGCTTCCACAGGTAGCAGTGGTTGTGATGTGGGCATAATCATCTCATAACATTGTGTCTAAGGATGGAGGGATCAAGTACAGAGATCTTAAATGGAATTGGAGTGGGGCGGTGCTTCGTTTTTTGCTGGCTCTGCCTTAACTCCTGTCTTTAGTTTTGTGCCTGAATATATTTTGCTTGATATAACTCATTTAAACTGGCAACTTTCACTGAATTCAAGGAAACAATGTAGAGCTATAGTAGCCAAGGGCCTGCCCCAGGGTAACTGGTACCCTGAACATACTGGAGGGAAACCAACAGAGTGTCTCTGTCCTCACACTCAACAAGAGGTCACCTTACTGACAGTCTTTTAACCTGGGCCTACAGTTCTGAGAGTAGCCAGCAACCATGGCAATTGGGTACGTTTTGTGAGACTAAGACCGTGATTACTGGAGCTGGCGGTTGTGGATTTGGGAAGAGGAACTCTGCTTGCAAAGAGCACTGGGACAAATCCCATCCTCAAGGCAAGAGAACAAGGATCTGGTTAAACAGTAAAAATCTATGGAAGAACTGCATGAGACAGCCCAGTGTGATGAAGCTGAGGGATAAGTGATATGTTGCTCCTCACCCTTCCCTGCTGGCTGGGGCAGGGAGTGGAGTAATGCCTTTCTTGCTTTTGATGCCGCATGGTGCTGGTTGCTGTGTACTGTGGGGCTAACTCAGACCTCTGCAACCAGGCTGAATCTGCTTCACCTGCCACAGTACCATTAAAAAACAAGGACAGCCAGGGATGTACTAGAGCTCTTCTCTAAGCTGTCCCATGCTCCATGTGAAATACAAGCGTGTCCTCTCCCTCACTGTGGTTTCCGTGATATATGCTGTCACTCCAGGGCATTTCCATGAGCTCCTGTTCATATGGACAGGTGTAGTTTTTCACTTCTCATTCCCTGGGTGCGTGGTAGAAGTGTACTTCCTTACTCCCCTGCCTACATCTATTGGAAAGCTTTCCTTGGCTCTCCTAACTGGCTGGGCTAGGAGATGATTGGGGATGTCCCCTCAGAGATTGTTTATGCCCTCCTCTGCTATTTCCTAGCCAGATCAGATCATGGTGTGCTGCATGTGGAAGAAGGGTTAACTCCCACTCCCCCTGGCCCCGTCATGCTTGCCCACAATCATATCTGTTTGCTGGCAGCCTCAGCAAGGAGCCTTGAGTCAGGGATTGCAGTGTGGCATGCCAAGGAGAAGACCAACTTTCACTAGCAATAAGGAGATGGACCGGTCTTGGCTGGTGGATCTGGTCAGGGTTGAGCTAGCGTATCTTTCTTGTCTTTAGAGAGATGAGGAAGGGGTATGAAGACAAAGAAATTTACCATAAATAAAGGCAGGTTTTGTCTGTGACTCCCAGCATGGATGGACCCAGCTGTGTTATTATGGGGTTTCTGGCCAGAGGAGAGGGGACACTGGTGCCTACATGTTCATGAAAGCTCTGTGCTTCTGGGCTCTGAGCAGCAAACCCAAGGGGGTACGCATGTGCAGTGGGAGCCCTGGGATGGGCAGTTTCACAGCTGGAGGAAATTAAGAGGCCCCAGGGTGACTGGAGAGAAGATGAAGATCCTGGAGTGCCACAGCTAGCACCAGCTGTGTAGGGTTGACAGCTGCTCTGAAGGTGTTTTGCAGAATGTGGCTGTGAGTTTGGCCTCAATTCTCAGGCCATTAACTCTGGCACAGCCTCAGAGACCTTGCAGCCTCTCTTCACTTGCAAAGTTACCAGGAGCCGGTCCTTCCTGATGCCACATTGAGCACCTCATGGACTGAGGCAAGGCCAGGCTGCTCAGTGAATGAAAGAGGACCCATCCTGCTCCCAAAGTGAAGGCTAATCACTCTCACCATGTCTGACACAAGAATGAGGGATGCAGCTGGAAAGAGGGGTGTGCAGCTGACAACCCATCCCTCTCAGGCCACAGAGATGGGCATCTCTTTAGGGAAAAGGGAGCTCGTGGCAGAGCCCTTTCCAGCTGCATAGCTGGAGCTCTCCTGGGAACAGGTGCTGTGTGGGGTTACTGGGGGCTTTCTGTATGGTTGGTGCAGGAGTGAGGGGCTGTGAGCTGCTCCTTCCCTGTCAGTAGCTGCACCCTTCTCTAGCTGTGTAACTGTAGACATCTATTAAATGCCCAAGAAACAAGCCTTGTCTTCCTCAGTCCCCACTGCCAAACCTGGGGTGCCCGGGGTGCGAACCTCCCTGCTTCCCACCCCTTCCCCTGTAGGTATGTTTCCCGAACACCCCGCTGAGCAAGCATGAATATTCACCAGCCACTGGCCCTCCAGCCCTCCGCTTGCTGGTGGGGCCTGGATTTAATCAGCGTGGCGGAGGATTCTGTGATTAAAACTGCTCCCAGGGGGGTAAGTGGCTCCTGTCAGCTTTGGGCTTCCTTTGTTTTATTTCAAGGGTCATTCTCTTAACCATCTGCTTCCTCTTCGTGCGGAGCAGAGGCAGAGGCTTGGCCAAGGCAGCATGGTGAGGTGCTCATTGCTTGCACCCTGGAGCTTGACGAGCAGGTGGCCTGGGGGCAGTGGGGAGAGCGCCCTTTGTGACCTGGACTGAGGGGTCAGGTGTAGGCAGCTGCTTGAGGTAGAGTGAACTTGGCAGCCCTGGCAGCAGACGGAGCCTATAGCACCAGCACAACACAGCACTCCTTGAGGAGACTGGAGGAGGAGAGGAAAGGGCTCCTCCAGAGTCTGGCTCTGGGCCACATTCTGTCATGGGCCAGTGGCCTTTTGAGCTGCCCTCTTGGTGCCGAGGTGGTGGGGGAGCAGTTCACATGCTTGGCTCCAGGGGAGGGGTCCAGTGCTGACATATCTGAGATGCCAGGCAGGCTGCTTGTCCTCCCAGGTCTCCATCCCAACAGGACAGAAGAGGCCAGGACTGCCCTGCTCAGAGTGTGACAATGGCTGTGGCTGTTACTCGCGTAACCCTAGGAGCACGTGGGCCATGTCAAACCGGGCCCATTGTGTTGAACAGATGGCTCAGAGCAGCTGCTGGGCCCCAGCTGTGGCATGGGGGGTGGAATTCCCTCCTTCCTTGCAGTTCCCTCACCCGGCTGGGGCTGATCGATCCATGGCATTGAAGAGGCAACAGTCACCACACTCACTAGTGCTGCATGGCCGCTTTGTCCTTCCTGGAGTGTACTGCTCCCGGAGGATGGGGCTGGGGAAAGTATAGGGGTGGTGAGGGGCAGGGAGGGGAAGCTCTTTGCTTGTCCGACAGGATGGGGGCAGCTTGGGTTGGCAGGGGCAAGAGTTGCTTGCTTCTCTTCTGTGCTGTTGTGGTGACTTCTGCATTTCCTTTCCCCTCCCTTCCCTAGAGCTCAGGGCTTTTTTTTTTTTTAATTAAATTTTTCATGTTCCAAGCCAAATCAGCCAAAACAAATCCAAATCCGTGAGTCAGTCCAGAACCATAAGTGACCATACAACTGGCAAACTTCCTCCACCCCCACCAGGGGCTTCAGATATTTCCAAAGACTTTTGTCAGGCATCCTGCATGCTGGCTCAAGCTTGGAGGCTTGGGATTTGGGTGCCCCCAAGTTTTGCCTGCCCTGAGCCATATGGCCACAGGAACAAGCTAGGGAGGAGTCTCCCATTTCCATAAAATGGGCTTTAAGCCCTAACACCTCAGTGGGTACTAAACCACGCCAGAAGAACAGTTATTCCTGGTGGGGTTTAAGGAAAACTGCCTTCGTGGACCTAGATACATGGTATTTCCCCAGGGCCAGGGCGATGGGAAGGAGGGGATGTCTGCGGTCCAGCCAATGCAGGAGAGCTCCTTCCCGTTATGTAAAAATGGCCTCCCTAGCACAGCAAGTGCTAATTGTACTTTCCAGGCTCAATGTAGGCAGGGCAGAAGCCAAATGCAGACTCCCCTGCTGCCCCCTCCCCCAGCCCAGACTGCAGGCTTCCTGCTCCTGAGAGGCTCTGCTGCCAGCGGCCTCCTGCCCAGCCCAGCCCAGCACCAGGCTAGCCAAGGCCTAATAGCATCCATCAGTCAGGCAAATGCCTCTTCTCCTATTGATTGGCGTTAAACGCCCGGGAACACAGTGGAGGGAGCTCCCCTGTGTCTCTGCTGAGCCTGGACTGAACTGTGTGCCTGCGCTGAGGCGAGGGGGGGCAGGGATGATGCATAGACCACATGCCATTTCTGCAAAGAAAAATGCAGGAAACAGCAGAGGAGAGTGGGGCTGCTGTGCAGGGCCCCATCCCCTTCCCTTCCCTCTCCTGTGCTCTGCTCACAGTGCTGTCGAAGCCACGATCCCCAGAGAACTGACAGAATGGGGGGAGACACAACGGCCGCATGTGCAAGCGGCCCCTGAAACTGGTTCAGAAACCACATAACATTTAATGTCTCCCTCCTTACCAGCACACAGCACCGGCAGGGCACGGACGTGAGGGCCTCATCTCAGTGCTTGTATAGAGTGCCCTTGCCTCTGTAAAAGACAGTGTGAGGCAGGCATCACTTCAGCTTTTAAGGCCTAGTATGAGAGCACTCGCCCACTGTAGTGTACCTGACCAGGAGGAGATGTGATGCAGGTCTGTACAGGCAGTCACAGTGTTTTGTGACACAAGGTCTGGCCTGTCCCTTAGGCATCAAAAGTGGCTGCATTTTCAAGGTGGTCAGGTAAGTCTTCCTTCCTCAAGGAGAGGCAGCAGCAGCGAAAACTTCCCAGCTACCCTTGTCCAGTCAGAGTCTGTGTGGTGGGGTCTAGTTGGTACTTCATCTCACTGATGAGCCTCTGACCCTGGAGCCCAACTGGTGCCCGGAGCTGTGGAGTTTGGTGGCCTTGTGTAAGAGCAGCCCTATGAGTGGGACAGTGCTGCATCCCTGTCCTCTTGGTGGGCTCTAGGTACCAACAGGTGGGAGAAGCCCAGACATTCAGGATACCCAAATGTTGGAGCCCCAATATTGAGTCACTTCCCTCCCTGAGACCCATGCAGGTTCTCAGCCCCTGGCATGCCGTAGGTATTGGATCTCTCCACTTCCCCGATCCTCTCTTCCTCAGAGCCAGGAGGGGTTACCGGCAGAACTGGGATGAGATTTCCTGCTTTGCTTCCCCGTACAGCTGCTGACTTTGATTTAAAGAGGAAAGAGAAAGCCAACCTCCTGTCAGGAGATTAGCTCCTGGGTGCCAGCGCTGGCACCCCTGCTTTGCCTCCCCTTTGAATCTTATCTCCAGAGCTGCAGCTCTGATGTCTGTGGCTGAGGCTTGCTCTGGAATTTTCAGGGTTGCTGAAAAGCTTTCACCTTTTAAAAGTGGGGGAAAAAGGAGGGGGGAGGGGGGAGCATTTCAATCTTTAAATCCTTCCAAGCTCTGGACTTCAAACAGGGCTGTGGAAATCAAAAGGTTGGTGTCCCCGAGCCACAGCCTAGGGGAGAGAACAATGATTCCACATGAGGCTGGCAGCTCAGCTCAATCGCTGCATGCAGGGGGTGTGGAGGGGTGCCGCCACAGTCCTTAAAGATACTGGCCCTTCATCTCAGACCCGCTTCCAGCCAGGCCCTGGGAAGGGCTGCAGCTTGCAGCACTGCCTATAGACCTGCAGCCTGGCCACAGGGGAGGCCGCTTGTGCCTTGTGATCCACAGTGAGGAAGATGATTGGGCAGGGATCCAACCGACTCCTCCAAACTCGCTTCACCTGTGGCCTTGGCCAGGCCTGTGGGAGCTGTCTGGCAGTGAAAGGCAGAAGGATGGAGCCTTTTGGTGCCTGATGGTGGCAAGGCTTACTTGTGGCATGCAGCACTTCAAAGTTCAGGTGACATCAGTGCTGTAGGAGATGGTGGATGCAGTTCTCTCCTGTTTGCAGGGTCATCAGTGCAGGAGCAGAGTGTGGCACTGATGAGATCCTCTCTCTGCCCTGTCCCTGGCTGAGCTACAGAGCTGCCTGCCACTGCCTTCCCCTTTACAAGGCCCTGGTGTGAGGAGCATGGGGGCTGTGAAATGCATTGGGACACAGAGCTGCTCTTTGGAGCAGAGCAGTCACAGGCTGTTGGGAAGGAGACACAGAGACTACAAACACATTTCCAGCTTACACCCATAATTAACTCGGTTCTCCCGTTGGCAGTGGCTTAAGGCATCCTAGCTTGGTGCAGAGGCAGTGTCACGCTCCTGGTGCGCTGTCCTGCTGACAGCTGCCACGTTGACTGCATGTTCCAACGTGCTTTGTTGGAGTGGCAAGGAGCAGCCGGTGTGGGTTATAAATAGGCAGAGTGACTGGGAACTCGTCTTTCACTTCTCTAGCTGCAGGAAAGACAGTATGAAAGGTGTGCACGTAATGATGCTGAGAGAGCAGATGTATGGGCCGAAGTGGAGCAGTCCGACTTCTTATTCTCTAGAATCCCCTTTGTGGGGGAGAGACCGTGTATCACTATCACGCTGTGCTGGGGCTCCTGCTGTCACAGGCAGAGCCAGTGTGTGTGGGGCACAGAGGACAAGGCTAGGCAGTGAAAGGGCTGCGCCTGCTCTTCTGACTCATCCATGGCTCTGGAGGGAGTTGGGTACCTTGCAAGCCTACAGAAAAGCAAAAGGGCCCTGTGTCTTCAGTGGAGTAGTTGCATAAGATTAAGTGACCGTGTGGAGGCTTTCTGACTGTGTTGTGAGGGGAGGATGTTGCAGTGGGGCACAAAGCAATCACACCGTGGATGGCAGTATCTCCTTAGGGCTCCCCACAAAGAACACAGTGGGCCCAGCACCCAGGCCAACAGGATGCTGGGAGCGAAGTGTTGGTGCATTGTGAGGTTGCAAGGCCTGGCAGGGGTTGTGGCCTGTTCATGCGAGCTCATAGTTCCAAGAGGAGGTCAGTCCCTGGCATGTTCTCTGTCTCCTCTGAGTGCAGCTGGCAGGTTGATGTGCGTCTTGCTGCTGGTGTGAGTTATGAGGGGGATGAGGTTCCAGTAGGACCCTGCACTCACCAGGTTCACTTCTGGAATGGAGACTTGTCCCCTTTGCAGAGCATGATGTCCATAAGTGTCCTGAGGGACCTGCAGACCCAGTCAGTCTCTGAGCATTGCACTGTGAGTGGCCAGTGCTCATTTCTGTCCCTCTTGAACCCAAGTGCCCTCCTGGGGGCTGCAGTAGGTCCTGGCTGGAGGAAATGGAGAATCCCCCAAGCTCCCTGGTGTGGCACAGGGAGTAGGAAGGGGGCTGGGGGAGCTCCCCCAGGCTGTGTGACTTGTCTGCTTCATGGTGGCAAAAGGTGTCATAAAGCTGCTCAATTATCTCTGCTTCCCCTGCACAGACTAATGTGCTCTTTGAACCCTGAGCACTGTCAGAAATCTGAGCTCCCCCCTCCCCACGTACCTGTTCTGAGTCCTGACCCCCAAGATGGCCCTTGGCATGAGTAATGTGAGCTATAGCCGAGAATGAAAATGCCTTGTACCCCCACGAGGGAGACCGGAGAGGGCGCTTTTCCCTGTCAGACACTTGACCCAGGGGTTGTGCAGTCCCCTTTCCTTCTCGGGGCAAGGCTCTTCCCCGTGGTGCTTGGCAGATGGTTGCACTGAAGTGGGAAAGGAGGGGCTGGAAGGAAGGACTGTGGCTACAGGTCTTTCCTGGGAATCAGATCTGTCTTTTCCCAGCACCCTTCCAGTGCTGGCATATTCAAAAGGCCTTGATGCTTCAGGCAGGGCTGTGTGAGATTTGTTTCAGGTGGGAGCCACCTTCCCCAGCTGCACCCTTTCTGCACCCCTGAACACGGGGGTTAGGGGGAGCATTGACCTATGTGGTATTGGCCTCAGAGCCAGGTTTCTGAGGAAAGCATCCTTTTTGGTCCCAAGTTTTCCAGGCTTTGTGATAGACTGAGCTCATGTCGCAGCTCAGCAGTGGAGCCACCGACCGGAAGGGCACACAGGTTCAGAACAGCCCTGCGGAGGCGGGTAGGGAAAGCGACAGGCTGCTCCCGGGTGACTGCCTGTCAGGCCTGCAGACACGTTGTCCTGTTAGCAGGGCTTCTCATGGCTGCGATGAAGTGTTTCTGCAGCATCCTCAGTTCCCTCAATGCCTTGCTTGGCATCACTAGTGCTTGCTCCTTGCTGTGAGGACCCTACAGTGCAGGAGAGGAGGAGCCTGTGCATGGGCAGGAAGGGCAGGGGAGTGGGATTACTCGTGAAGAGAAGGGGCCAGTGCATAACTGGGGTTGGTCAGGAGTGTGGCTGGAAGCAGGGAAGAATGCAGGAAGTGCAACAGGGCAATGGATACCTTTGACACTTCCCCGGATGGGACATGGGGCAGTTTCCCAGCAAAGCCTGTGGCTCGGCCCCATGTGCGCAGAACTGGAGCAGATTAGAAGTAGTCACCAGCAAAACTCCAATCCTCTTCAAGGAACATCTGGTGCCCTAGAGCCAGTGAGGCTTGAAGCTGGACAGGAGAATCCGAGGGACAGCAAATCTTGGCCTGGGCATTCGCTGGGCTGAAAGAGCTTGGAGCGCGTTGGCTGGACTCAGGCCTTAGCTTTGCTGCCCTGTTACCCTGCAGGTAGCTGCATTTCCCCTGTGGCCAAGCGTAGCAACGTGGGCTGATCTCTCTGCATCTTGTCTGCATGGCCGTCACTGGAGCGTTTGTGTTTTCAGCACCCCCACCGCCCACTGCTTGTGTAGTATTGCTATGTAGTATGGCTGTTCCACCCCAGAGCCAGTTGCCTTTGGATAGCATGGGGGGAGCCTATGTACTGAGCTCTGTGGCATGTTAGTGGCTGTGCAAGTCACTGTGGGATTCAGCTGATTCTCCAGGTCTCAGATGCAGGAGCCAGCCTGTGCCCTTGTGTTCACTGCCCAGGGCAGAATCCTGCTGCAGGGAGGACAGGGTTCGGGGTCCTGGCAGCCGGAGCTATGCTCTCTCCCTAACATCCCTTGAAGGGAGTCCTGCTTAAACCATGCCTTCATCCTCAGGTGACCCTGAGGACCTGAGGTCTGGGGGAGGCACTCTGTATTGCCATGCTGGAGCAGGATGGGGCTGTGGGAGTGTGATAAGAGGGGAAGCTCTGGACCAGCTACTGGCAGCCTGGGTATGGGGGAGTGGGCAGTTGGCTGGGCATGCACATTGCGTGCCTGTGACTGTGCTCTCAGACTGCAGGTTCTGGGGGGTGGAGACAAATAGGATGGCGGGGGTGGCAGACCGGGACTTGTTCTTTAGAAAGAGTGAGATAAAAGAGAATAAAACAAGCGGAAGGAGTATCGGAAGGAAGAGCGGAGCGAGATGAGAGCAGATGGTGTGAAGGGAGGAAGCAGCGAACCAGGCAGCAAGTCTTAGAGACCCCGGAAAGAGGAAGGAAAGGCAGAAAGGACAAACTGTCACAGCATCCACAGGCCAAGCACCCAGACCAGGGGCAGGCAATTATTTCGGGTGGAGGGCCACTTCCTGAGTTTTGGCAAGCCATCAAGGGCCACGTGACAGGCAGCCAGGGGCAGATAAATATTAATTTTCTAAATTTTTTTAGGGGCCCCGCGGGCCGGATAAAATGGCCTGGCAGCCCACACCTGGCCCCTGGGCTGCATTTCGCCCACCCCTGGCCCAGACCCTTCCCGCTGCCCCGAGAACTCAAGACCCCCCAGGCTGGCACCTTATTCAGTATATTACCTTTGCCTAGGCAGCCCGGTGTCTGTGCCCACCTCCAGCTGTCAATCTTGCCTCCCCCTCCCTGAGCACCCAGTCTGCTCCCACACATGCCAAGACATTGTATTTAAGGGGCAGCATTCAGCACATTTACTAAGAGGTCAGGTTATGGATTCATACAGGACGGTTTGGATGGAGCCGATCCAGCCTCAGGCAGGGGCTTGGACTAGGTGACCTCTCTCTGGAAGTCCCTTCCAGCCCAACATCTCTATGATTTCTGTGATTTACGTCTGTAATAGGGTGTCACCAAGCCAGTCACATTCTCCACTGCTTAGTGTAGCAGAAACTGCTGTCCAGCCTCTGCTCTGCGCACTGGGAATTGGGTTCCTGTAGGGCATAGGCCAAGGCAGGGGTGGGAGATCGGGCACTGCGGTTGCTACTGGAGCTCCATCAGGGGCTCTGTGCCTATCAAGCAGCAGTGATGCTCTAATGCTTCCCTGCTCCCTTCTGCAGATGGGATCCACAGTGTGACGGCCCAGTGCGTCCTGCGCGTCATCATCATCACAGAGGACATGCTGGCCAACAGCATCACAGTGCGCCTGGAGAACATGTGGCAGGAGCGCTTCCTGTCCCCACTGCTCACCAGCTTCCTGGAGGGGGTGGCCACCGTGCTCGCTACACCCAAGGAGGACGTCTTCATCTTCAACATCCAGAATGACACGGACGTGGGGGGCGCCGTGCTCAACGTCAGCTTCTCGGCGCTGGCGCCCCGTGGCCGGCACTTCTTCAGCTCTGAGGAGCTGCAGGAGCAGCTGTACATGAAGCGCATGGCACTGACAGCGGCCTCCATGCTGGAGGTGCTGCCCTTTGATGACAATGTCTGCCTGCGGGAGCCCTGCCAGAACTACATGAAGTGCATCTCCGTGCTCAAGTTTGATAGCTCGGCCCCCTTCATTGCCTCCCCATCCACCCTCTTCCGGCCCATCCACCCCATCACAGGCCTGCGCTGCCGCTGCCCCCAGGGCTTTACCGGAGACTACTGTGAAACCGAGATCAACCTGTGCTACTCCAACCCCTGCCGCAACGGTGGTGTCTGCACCCGCAAGGAGGGCGGCTACACCTGCATCTGCCGCCAGCACTTCACAGGTGAGGGCTGGTGCCCAGCAGGCAGGATTGGCTCCTGTGGGTGCCCGTGCTACGTGGTCAGGCCTGGTGGTGGGTGGGGAAAGAGCTGGGGAAAGGGATCTCTGTTTTCCTGGGATAAATAGGCTATCGGGTCTGTGCTGTTACCTTTCCAGCAATAGCAGGGCCAGTTGGTTGCCTGTAAAGGAGCCAGAATTGGAGGGAAAGCAGGGCATGGGGGCAGGGTACCTTCGTTAGACCATCAAGGCAGCACTTCAGACTCCCACTGGAAACAGCTCCAGACCACAGACTGGCTGGATTGGGGTAAATCTTAGTCCCTCCTGAAACTGACCTGCCAGACCCTATCTGCCCTGCCCAGGCTGGCAGGAGCCCCAGACCCTCTCCATGCTGTTCTGGGACAGCTTCAGCCCCATGGAGACCCAGTGGGATAGCTCAGTACTGGTGCCAGGCCAGCCTGTGGGGAGGGTGTGGGGACCAAGCCGTCTCTGACTACAGGTGTCTTGCTCCCATGCTGGGCAGAGCCTGGTGCTGGGTAGAGCCGTTCATCGTCTGCCCAGGCCCCTGGTGGAGGTGCCAGCCCTGGGTAGGCTGGCTCAGCCACAGACTGTCTCCAGCTCTGCATGGTGCCTGGGGGAGCTAATTAGGTCAGATAAAGCTGATTAGCAATCCCTCAAATTAATTATTTTGCTGTGCCCTTACACTGCTGCCAGTTGAGGGATAGCCTGCCTGGAGCAGCACTGCATTGGTGGAGGGCTGATAGGGCTGCCATGGTGAAGAAGCCTGTATTTCCCTGGTGTGAAGGGAGTAGTTGGGGGGGATGCTATCACAGATTTGTGTGTCCTGGGGGCTTTGTTGTGTAAACACTGCCTCACCCACCCCCTTCAGCTGGAGGCGGCAGGTGCAGGCTCCCAGCAGCTGCCAGTTGGATGGACCTTTGCAGCAAGGCTGGGATTCTCTGAGGGCTGCGAAGTGCCAGCACCCCTGGGAGGGGCATTTCTGGTGGAGCCTCCAGGCTGCGACAGTCCCAGGGCTGTTGGCAGAAGACCAGATCTGCCATCCCATATGAAGGACCAGGCCCCAGTGAGGCTCCCAGAGCTGTTCAGGTCATGAGGGCTGGGCAGAGCCACGCAGAGCACCAGCATGCTGGTCACTGAGGGGCCAGGTTGGGGGAGAGGGAAGGGGGAAAAGGAAGGCTGGGAGGTGGAGTCATGGTGGCAGAGGTCCTGGGCACTGCCAAGCCAAGCTGCCAGCATCCCCTTCACTTGGCAGGGACTAGGGAAGATGGATCCCACCAGCCATCACGGAGGGAAGGGATGAGACTGAAACCCTTATCTGGGTGCAGACACAGCTAGGTCTGTGCTGCAGGGCCAACCCGGGGACTGGGAACAGCTCCAGTCTCAAAGGGACTGAGGAGCACTGGACCAGGTGGGGGGGTATTGCCAGGGAACTGGGGCAGAAGCAGGTGCTGGGGGCTGGAGCATAGGACCCAGCTGAGCTTAGGGGAGGGCTGTGAGGCTGGGACTAAGAGAGACATGGGACTGTGATAAAGGCCCGGTGGTTTTGCAAGCTGGGGGTGGCAGGGCCCAACAAATAGAGATGTTCCTCTGGGTGGCTTTGTGCTGCTCCCCCAGCCACACACCAGCCTCACGGAGCGGCAGCACCAGAGCCCAGGCTGCAGGCGGAGACAGCGGCGGGTCCCTCGGCTGGCTCCCAGGCCTGTCTGTGTGTCTCCCGGGCTGGGTTGGAGTGCGGTGGGGGAGGGGGTGGCAGCTGGCAGGGTTGGAGCAGCATAGGCGCGTTGACTGGTAAGATAAGCAGAGTCAGTGGTAATTAACCCCTGGGTTTGAAGCATGAACAGGCATTAGCCCAGGGGTTAATGAGCTCATTTTCCTGTCACTTCCTGCTGCTTCCCATCCCCCCTTCCCCGTGTACCGGCTGACAGGCAGGGCCCAGGACCTGGAAGCCAGGGCTGGGTGGAGCCTGTGAGCCCCAGGGAGGCACAGTGGGATGAGGCTGCTCCCCCACGGCTAGTGCCAGCTAGCCAACTAGCATGGTGCTTAAGTGCCCTGGAGACCTCCTCTTCAGCCCCCCCTCCCAGCCCAGCTCTTGGCACTGCTGCTGGCTGCTCCTGGGCCCTCGGGGCTGGATGTAATGGGCCAGCTGAGCTTTGCCGTGCTGTGGGGAGAGGTGATTCCAGCCACACACATTCCCCTGCCCGTGTGCGTGTGGGGGACAGATTCCTCCAGAGTGAAAACATGCCCCAGACTCACTGCCTGGCCCCCCTTCGGTGCCCACAGTCCCTGGGACTCTGCTGCTCCTCATCCCTCACCTCTGCAGCCCCCGCAGAGAAGCCTGAACTCATCCCTCCGACACAGGGGTTGCCCCCCATGCCATGCTCCCCTTGGGGCAACTGTGGCCCTCAGTTCATGAGCTAGGCCTTGGCGTCACAGCTGCTAAGTAGCTGTGAGGCTGCAGCCTGGTGCCTGCCCCAGGGCGGTGCTGGTATTAGGCTGGCTGGGGGTCCCCCCTGCATTGGTTCCCTTGGGTGCCTGGTGGACAGATTGGCTGTGGCTTCAGGAGGGGTTCTGGGTGGCCTCGTGTTTCTGTGCTCCTGGGAGGGGGGTGGCTGCATGGCATATCACATGGGAACCTCCTGCTCAGTCCACACCTTACTGGCTTGCAGATGTGCAGATGTGTCTTCTGGGGAGCCGGGGCAGTGGGTCCTAGGCTGGATTCCAGCTCCCTCCCCA
Source organism: Crocodylus siamensis (assembly GCF_052110815.1). Classification (NCBI taxonomy): domain Eukaryota; kingdom Metazoa; phylum Chordata; order Crocodylia; family Crocodylidae; genus Crocodylus; species Crocodylus siamensis. The sequence goes on from NC_143405.1 coordinate 46,992,057, forward strand.
TTGTGCCCCTCCAAGTCTTTGGAGCTGGAGTCGAAGGGAGGCAGGGTGGGAAAACATCACTGATTCCCTCAAGGAGGCAGCACACAGGGCACTGTGGTTTCAGAGACAATGGGAAATGACTGTTTCCAGGGAGGGAGAGAAGCTCTGTGAGCATGGCTGCTTGTGCCAGAGCAGATGCTGGGGCTGGGGCTGGGGTGGGAAGGAGAGGCCTGGGTATGGGAACCCCATCGTGGGGAGGTAGTGACAAGGCTCCTTGGTGACCACATGGCATCTGTGGGAGCTGGGAGGAATGGGACCAGGATGGGAGGGGCCTGGGTCAAGTCCTGTGTTCTGGCCATGCACCAGGGAGGGCTGAAGGAAAGGGCTGGGGTGGGATGCAGGGCCTGGTATTCCCACACATTGGGCAAGGTGGGGAATGGCCCCTGGCTGAACAGAGATGCAGGCTGGCTCTAGGGCTCTGGGTGTGAGAGATGGATGGGGCTGCTGGTTCTGGTGAGGCCCCAACTCAGGGAGTGACGGCCAGGGTCTGTTATCAGGGAGGTCACAGTGACAGCCTGGTCAGTGCTTGAGGGCTGCGGTGATGTGAGCTGGATGGTGTCAGCTGCTTTCCAGCCATGGATGCTGTCACCGCAACACCAGTACCCATCAGCCCTGCCCAGGGAGCTCGGACCAGAGGCCTTTTGGTCTCAGGCTGCAGCACCGTGATAGAGCAGCACATGAGGGACTCCTGTCCTGCCTCTGCCTGGGCCAGACCTGGCCTCAGCGATGGGGGCTGCCCAGCCTATGGCTTTCAGTGGCACTAAGTGCATTTCCCTGAGCTGCCCTGGGAGATGTGCCAGGAGAAGTGCTCACAAGGTGGGTGGCAGGTGGGAGGGAGTGTTGCTGCCCTTCCCTCCCTTGGGCTGCTCAGCCAGGTGCCTCTCTGGAAACCCCAACAGTCTTTGCCCACAGTGGGGATGACCATTCTGCACTGAAGCCGTGGGCCATGTGGAGATGGCGCTGTGGTCTTTATAGAGCTGGTGAGGTGAGGATCTAGTGGTGCTGATGGCAGCTAGTACATCCTTGGCACTGCACACAGCCCTGCCAGTGATGGGCAGCCTGCCCCGTGTTCCCCACCTTGGCTCCCCAGACAGCTCTGCTGTTGCTGGTTGAGCCCAGCCCACAGGTCCTGCCCTGGCCCCTGCCAGCTCCAGCCTGCTGTGCTCAGGTTGACCCAGCCAGGCCAAGTGAGCTGCCCTTGTTACAACTATGCCTGCGGAGCCTCCAGCATGGGGAGCGGGAGCCTCATTAGCCAAGGAGGCATTCCCAGTCCTGCCAGAAAGCCCCACGTGCACTGGGAAGGGCAGCAGGGAGGAGCCATTGTGGACCTGGTATTTCCTGCATCGGGGCCGCAGCACAGAGTTCAGCTTGGGTGAACTCTGACTCCTGTCAAGTTCCAGCCAGGCCTTGGCTTGCAGGTGGCACCGCCCAGCGGCCACTCTAGCAAACAGCAGTGATGCATCCGGTGCAGGCCTGCTGGGGCATCTGAGATGGAAAAGGTCCATTGGATCCTTCGGCTGGTTTCCCCCAGACCAGGGCAGATCATGGCTCCCAGCCAGGTGCCCAAACCACATGGGTCCCTGCTGAAGGTAGTGGGTGGAGTTTGCAGCCCAGGCATCTCTTCTGTACTGAACCTGCCCTCAGGGAGATGGCAGCTGAGCTTGTCCCTGTCTGGTGGGTAAGCAGCCAGGCAGTGTCTGCCCTGCCTTGGCTGCATACTGTATTCTCTGTGGATAGCACAGGCTTTAACCCCTGCTCCACCCCTTTGCATTCCCTTGTGGGAGGGCTAACAGGTGCCTATGCAGACCCAGCAGCCTGGGATGTGGGTTTTGGGGACTGGCCGCTGGGGTCTGTGCTTCTGTGTTCATGTGCACATCTGGGTTCCTACAGTGACCAGAAAGGGAGACCTAAGGCAGGAGCCCTGGTCTGGGAGGGCAAAGCTGGTAGCTCCCCACTGCAAGCCATGTCCTGAGCCCCTCGTTCTGCTCTTCTTCCCCCTGCAGGTGACAACTGCGAAGTGGACAGTCGCTCGGGGCACTGCATCCCGGGTGTGTGCCGCAATGGAGGTACCTGCACCAACTCTGCTGATGGTGGCTTCCAGTGCCAGTGCCCCTCGGGGGGCTTCGAGAAGCCCTACTGCGAGGTGACCACCCGTGCCTTCCCGCCCAAGTCCTTCGTCATGTTCCGGGGGCTGCGCCAGAGGTTCCACCTCACCCTGTCCCTCTCGTAAGTCCCGCAGGGTCTCTGCCCAGCAGTGCTGTGCTGGGAGGAGTGGGGAAGTTAGCAGAGCTGCTGGCCTGGGGGCTTGCCAATGCACTCACCTGACCACGGGTGCACCCAGCCCCGTCCAAGCACACTGGGGTCAGCTCAGGCCAAGCTTTTTGCGATGTATCCAAGACTACCCACATGGTGGCCACCCCCCTGCCAAGGGCTCCCCACGTGCCCAGGGCCACTTCTGCCATGAGCTGCTGAAGGTCCTGGAGCCCACCCGGGCAAAGGCCCCAGTGAAGTGCTGCAGCTCTGTGGGGGGGATGGGGGACAGGGATTCTGACAGTCCACCCCCACCCCCTGTGCTCTGTGCATCCTTTGCTTCTGTAGCTCCACCTGCAGGTGTTGCTGGTGCTCCAGGCCTTCCCCGCTCCTGGAGGTGCTCTGGGAGTTAGGGCCATGCCCCGCACTTGATGCTGAGCCCCTCTGAACAGGGACTGCATCCCCTTAGGAACCTGGCCATCCAGTTCCTCCTGCGCCGCATTTCTATGGGGATGACACTGGCCTCTAGTGGCTGATTCCTGCAAAGCACAGGTGGAAGGTCCTGTCCCCATGGAGCTCTTGCCAGGCGCGGACTTCTGCTCAGAGTTGGAGGGGACTGGAGAGGTCAGGGCCCCAAGGGGGACCTGGCCCCCGGCACTTGGATGATGTGTCCTCTGCTCCACATGCCAGGTTTGCCACCCAGGAGCGCAGCGGCCTCCTGCTCTACAATGGGCGCCTGAATGAGAAGCATGACTTCCTGGCGGTGGAGATCATCGAGGGGCAGGTGCAGCTGAAATACTCCACAGGTGCGTGCAGCCTGCTGCCAGGGCCTCTTCACATGTCTGCCTGCCAGTGAGAGGCAGGGCATGTGCCTCTCCAGCACAGGGTGGCAGGAGGGTGTGTGGGTGGTGAGTGCACAGTGGTGTCGTGGCTATCAGTGTTGGTTGGAGCAGGGTGTGCAGAGGCGTAGGAGTGTGCGCATATGCATAGGACTCTGCATAAGTGGGAGTGTGAATGGGGGTGTGACCCTGTGTGTGTGTGTGTATACGCATATGCTCAGATCCATAGGTGCACTGAAGCTAAAAATCACTTAATTTCTGGCTTGATCAAAACCCAAGGGAACATTAGAGCCCCGTTTTACTGCTGTTGCTATCAGGCTGAAGGACTCAGCTCTCAGCTTCATCGTGTGAAGGCAGGGAGCCAGCTCTGTCTTGGAGCTTATGTCCGACCGATAAAATATAAAATGCAACCTCTTCTTCCTGGGAGATGCCAGCCTGGTGCACTGTGTTTCAGAACAACCCCTCCCTCCTGGGGCCTCCATGGGATTTCATCAGATGCAATAAAACATGTTGCAAGAAGCTCAAGTCCTGAAAAAGCAGTCAGCTTAAATAGAAGTCAGAGCTGAGATGCCCTGCGCCTCTAGTGGTTGTAACAGTGACCATGGAGCAGGGACATTGCTGTCCTGAACAGCAGTGATAGCACAGCAGCTACAGTTACTTAGGAGTTAATGGAAGAAAAATGTTCAGGTGCTTTTCTGGGGCAGGTAGAGAATGGTGGAGACTGCATGTGGATGGGAGAGTCTGTTGTTGGAGGTCAGTGGGGCTGTTGGGCTGCTCGTCTGCTCTGCATCACTGTGTCAAGCCTACTCAGGGGTATCTTTGCCATGGATCTGGCCAGGAGTGTTGCGTGAGAGATCAGGGCAGCTTCCTTTTTGGGACATTGCTACTTACTTGGGGACAGCATTGCTTTGCCCAGTCCTGTTAAGGTACTTCCTGCAGGGCTGAGCCCAGGATGCTTGGTGTGCTGAGAATTTCTTACTTCCCCCCCTCACCTTCCACCTGTCCTCCCCCTGGGACTCACTCGGGGCCTTAGCACCTGAGGCCTGCACATTCCCCACTGAAAAACACCTGGATGAGGACTAAGAATGCCCCTTCTGGCCAATGTTCTGCCCATCCTTCGACTCTTCCTGGGGGTAGCTTAGTGGGACGAAGGCCAATGGCGAGAGGGTTGGAAGGAAGATTCAGGTAAAGGGAGAATTCTTTGCTGGGGCTCCTGCCAGAGACACCAAAGCAAATAACTGGGTGTGTCTACACATGCCATGCTTTAGTCGTTCCTTTTGGAAGGAAGTACTAAAGAAAGTACTAATGCATGGCGCAGTATGGGTGGTTACTGCACCATGCGTGTGGCACATGGGTAAATTTCACTGCTACATTACTGTAGTGGCGTGCTAAACCCAGGGAGCACACTGCTATGGCGACATAGCTGGTGATCATGTATAGATGCACGTGATTGCTACGTCACCGTAGTGTGTCATACAGCAAAGTAGTGCGTCGCTACGTCACCATAGGGCAACGTGTAGATGTGCCCACTGTGAGCCAAAGAGCTGCAACCAGAGAGACAGCTGCTCGGCCTCTCAGGCACTGATACACTCCAAGACACTTGTGCAACTCAGCTGCCCCCTAGGTGGGGCATTGGCAAATACCTTGAACATAACCTCCAAGAAGGAAGCATCAGAGAAGCTCATTGAAGAGCCATGGGAATGACTGGAAACAGGCCTCAGAGGAGCACCAGCCACATAGCTTATCCTGGGAGTGTTAAGGGGCAACTGGGGCTTTCTTTGGAAGGAATAAGAATTTGGGAAGAGTTCCTCATACTGAGACTTGGTGAGATCTGGTGCCTGGAAGTTGCAGGTAGAAGTGTTTAAGCTGTACTGGTTTGTAACAGCAGAGGTGTCATATCCATTAGACCAGTTTGAGCTGGGGAGGATTCTCCGCTTGTGGCAGTTCCTAAGCTGGTGCTTCCCAAACTGTTCCTCAGCATGACTCCATTTCCTCAGCATGGCCCCTCAACACAACTCTCAGCCTCCCACAACCCCAGGTGCCCCTCACTCCCTACCTACTGCCTACTGGCCCTGCCAGTGCCCCTCACTCCCAATCTACAGCCCCCACTCTCATCAGGTGCCCCAGGGCCTGCAGCTCCTTGCCTCCACACCCCAGCAGTGCCTGAGCCCCAGCCCAGCTTCTCCCCCCAGTCCCCGTCCCCAACCCCCCAGTCCTGTCTCTTTCCCCACCAGCTGTACAGCCAGAGCAGAGCCCATGATTGCCCGCTATGGGCTTGGGGCTCCCTGCCCTGCTGCCGTTCCTCTGGGCCTCTGCAGCCCAGCAGGTGGGACCTGGTGTGGGAGAGATCACCATGCCATAGCCCCATCTGCTGATGTTGCCTCCCCATTAGGGGTTGCAACCCACAGTTTGGGAACTGCTGTTCTAAGCTCTGCACTGACTGTGTTTCTAAATGACCTACCTTGGTTCAAGTGGGGATTTGTTCCAGGCAGTGCTACGGCCTGCGCTGTGCTGGAGTCAGAAACAACAAGCCTCTTAAAATATACGAACCTCTAAATCTGTGCTGGGGTGTGTGCGTGTGCACATGTGTGCTACACGTGTGTCACAGCACACATGCCACCACTGGTGCACACATGCATGTGGAGGGACAGTGAAGGAGATTACAGGGAGGCATTGTGCCTTGTTCACTGACTGCACAGAGCCCTCCCATGATACCACACCTCTTTTAGCAGTGTCTAACCTAGTGGTTCTTCGCAGGGGAGTCCAGCACCTTGGTGGCCCCGTATGTTCCGGGGGGTGTGAGCGATGGGGAGTGGCACACGGTGCAGCTTCGCTACTACAACAAGGTATGTGCCCCCTTTAAGTTACCCTGTTCAGCTGCAGTCCTGGCATTGGTGAGCTGCAGTCCTGGCCTTGGGGCTTTCCCCAAAGCTGCATTTTGGGAGAGCCAAGCAGCACAGAGGAGCCAGAGGTTTTGTACAGGTGGCCGGCACTTCTCTGGGGTGCCTTTGGCCATCTGACGTGCTGAGTCCAGTTGGCGTGAGGCTGCTCTGATTCTCCCACCTAACATATCTGCCTTCTCTCCATTTGGGTCCCTCTGAGAGGCTCAAGCACAGGGAAGGCAATCTAAGGCAGAGATCTTGGATAGAACTGGAACATCCTGCCTAGCTTCCTGGGGTGCAGCTCATAGGCATCTTCCCTGTATGTCTCTGGAGAGCATGGTCCATCTCATTCCCCTTCCTGGGGCAGGGCCCTTGCACTACGCAGGGCACTGAGAAAGGATGCCAAAGTGACTGGCTGGCACTTGCAGCATTGTCATCCATTCTAGTGGTCCATGGTGGGGAGGACTGAGTTATGGCCAGGTTGTGCAGCACTGTGCAGTCATTCCTCACCCTGGGAAGGGCTGCCGTGTGTGTGTGTGGGTGGTGGTCCCTGTGAGGACACAGGGGGAAAGGGCTTCCAGAAGGCCCTTCCTCATGTGTGAGTGGACATCCTGCTCACCCTCAGAGCCGTCGTGGGCACTGTGCCTGGGCTGCATCACCTTGGCTGAGGGCTGATGCTGTGGCTCTTGGTTTCAGCCCAAGCTTGGCTCGCTGGGCGTGGTGCAGGGCCCTTCCAAGGACAAGGTGGCCATCCTGACGGTGGATGAGTGTGACACACCGGTGGCATTGCAGTTTGGCAGCGAGATTGGAAACTATTCCTGTGCGGCGGAGGGGGTGCAGACCAGCTCCAAGAAGTGAGTGTGCTGAGGACTGGCTTTTCTCCCTAGAGGGGAGAAGGGAGAGCAGGGGAGGGGCTGGGGGGGATGACACTCAATTGAAGGGAGCTGTAAACTCACCAAGCTCCAGCTGGAAGGAGCTACTGAGAACACAGAAGATACCTGCTCGTGTGGGTGGTGCCAGGGATGGAGGTGCCAGGGACCCAGATGTGCCCTTTAGTGCTGGCTGTCTCGGTTTTGTCCCCATGCCACATGCCTAGCTGGGAGGAAAGTGTAAAGGGGGCTGTACTTTGTGTCCTTGTGATGGTGCTTGATGGCTGGCCCAGAACCCAAGCATGGCACTACTACCACCCCCCTCACCTCGCAGTGCACCTCTGCTGTCACACCCATCTCCAGCATACAGCAACCAGCTGGCTGATGCCCTGAGGGAGCGTGACCAAATTCTCCCTCCTCACAGACTCTCTCTTCTGGCAGGTCCCTGGACCTAACGGGGCCCCTGCTCCTTGGAGGGGTGCCCAATCTGCCCGAAAACTTCCCTGTGACACACAGAGACTTTGTGGGGTGCATGAGGGACCTGTACATCGACAGCAGACGTGTTGACCTGGCTTCCTACATTGCAAACAATGGAACATCTACAGGTAGTGCAGGAGTGCAGCGGTTTGGGTCTCAAGCAGGACCTCAGGGGACCATGCACTTTCCCTCTCTCCAGGTGAAGGGGGCTGGCCTGGCAGCCCAGGGCAGGGCATCTGCTGTCTACAGGGTTGTGCTGCTAATAGGGATGATAATAGTAGCAGGGGTGGGGAAAGAGCAGCAGTTCCTCCCTTGGCCCCTTCCCTGCCCTGGATGTACCTTCTCTAGGCATGAAGGAGGAACGCAGTCCCTTTAGCTCCTGTGGCCCCTCCTGAGGCTGCCTGCCAGGGTGACAGTGCATGCCACTTGCACGGATGTCCTCTGTGAAGTGGGTGAGGAGCAGGTGATTGCCACCCTTGCTGGCTCCTCCAGGCCGAGGCTGGCCCCTTCAAAGGATTCAGACATGAAAGGCTCTGTGTCACAAGAGCTCTTTGCCCACCCAAGCAATGCTTCCAGATGCCACACAGTATGGGCCCTTCCCAGGCACCGAGGTGGGACATGCAAAGTCAGCCTGTCCTCAGTGATCCTGGGGAGAGTCATGCCAGCCCTCTGCTGCCTTCCTGGCCTGGCAGATTAAGGGGAAACACCCTCAGCCCTTGTCACAGGACAGTGGGCAGGGCCTGTGCTTGTGGAGGGCTCTGGTCAGGCTGATTGTTCTGAAAAGCTGCTGAGATTCCTCATCACTCCCCTTGCTTAGGGCCTGGGGCGACATGTAGGTGGTGCACATGCAACCCCTGTGCATGGCGGTGTACACCCTGTAAAAAGGCACCACTGACACTTGGTGGCATTTGCGGGTGGTCACCGCTCGCCACCCTGTTGGCAGCACCGTCTGTGGGCAGTCCCTGATTGCCCCTGGCTGCTGCTGACGCTGCTGGCGGCACCTGCGGGTGCTTGCTGACCTGTGGTCGGTGCTCGCCACACCTCCCCCCCACCGCCGACAGTGCTGGCGGCATCTGTGGGACCTCGCCTCCAGGCTCCCGCCACTGCCAGTGAAGCCATGCCCCTGCAGCCGCTGGGGGACACACTGTTCATACTAAGGGTGGTGGGGAGGCACAGCCCAAGTATAAGTCCTTGCAGGTGACTGTTCCCATCTCTCCTTCTGCCACGATGTTCCCAGGCTGCCATGCCAAGCACACCTTCTGCGAGTCCAACCCCTGCAAGAATGGTGGCACCTGCTCGGTGGGCTGGGGGACCTTCTTCTGCAAGTGCCCCGTGGGCTTCGGGGGCAAGGACTGCCGGCAGGGTGAGTGCACACTGTGGGTGGTGGGGGGAGGGCAGCTGGGTGGGCACAGATGGGTGCGCAGTGGCCCAGTAGGCAAAACCTGCAGGCAGGGGCCCCATGGTATTCTGCCCAAGGTGGAGCTCACAGGTACAGGATGACTGTGCCCTTCATCTGGGGTCAGAGCAGGGGCCCCAACTATGTGAAGTCCCCTGCATGGGTGTGTGTGTCCTGTGAGGCGGGTTCTGGCTGCCCTGACAGCGGGTGCAGGAGAGAGCCCTCCACAGTCCTCATGCTCCTGCTTTCCCTTCCAGTCATGCCCCACGCTCACTATTTCCATGGTAACGGCCTCCTGTCCTGGGAGTTTAAGAGTGAGGTGAAGATCTCGGTGCCATGGTACGTGGGACTGGCGTTCCGCACCCGCCAGCTGGATGGGGTGCTGCTGCAGGTGCATGCCGGCCAATACACCACCCTTCTGTGCCAGGTACCCAGCTCAGAGGGATGCAGGGCTGGAGGGAGGGAGCCTGCCTTTTGGTAGCCTAATGCACAGCTTCTGGGGCAGCTGCTGCAGCTCAGGCTGATCAGAGGCAGGCCCCTTGACTTACTTTTCAGCCTTGGGCTCTGCTCAGTGGGATACAGGGGATGCTGGCCAGGTGGAGAGGTGGGGTGTCCCCAGCCTGGCTATGGGTGGTCCTTTGAGGAGGACTCCTGGCTGACATGGGAAGGGCAGGACAGGGAGTGACGTGAGCTGTCTTGGGCCTTGCTTACCACTCCTTCCCTCACCCTCAGCTGGATGCAGGCCTGCTCTCCCTCGTGGTGAACAGGGGCTCTGCCCGCACCACCAAGCTGCTTCTGGACCAGCTGCACCTGAGTGATGGGAAGTGGCACGACGTCCAGCTTGAGCTGCGGGATGTTCACAACGGGCGGGACTCACGCTACATCATTACTGTCAACCTGGACTTTGGGGTCTACCAGGTCTGTGCTCTCTAGATGCTGGCAAGGGGGTTTCTCAGAGGTGGCACCAGCAGTGGAGGGTTGGGAGGAGGGCGTGTGAGGGCCCGGCTGCCGGCACTGGGCTCCCTTGCAGGTGGTTATAAGGTGCCTGTCAGCCTCCCTGTGTCTCCTGCTGGCCTCTGGGAGGGAGCTCAGTGCCTCTGAGACCCTGCACCAATCCCCATGTACTTGGCTGGGTCTCTTCCCACAAGGCCTGCGGGGAGCGGGCGATGACCAGGGTGCCCTGCAGATCCAGACTGCGGGCAGCTCCACCTCACGCCCCCCCTTCCACAGGACACCGTAGTTGTGGGGAATGAGCTGCATGGCCTGAAGGTGAAGCATCTCCATGTCGGGGGGATCCCGGGGCCTGGCGAGGTGCAGGGTGGTCTGAAGGGCTGCGTGCAGGTGAGTGCTCAGAGCCACCTCCAGGGCTGCTCTGTCTTGTGCTTCTGCCCAGACAGCTCTGCGTGGAAGCCTTGGGGCAAGGGAGGGCAGTGGATAGCAGCAGCCTGGCAAGGTCCAGAGCACCTGGGAGTGGTGGTGAGGGAGATAGGTCAGGCTTGCTGGCCTGGCTGGGACAGTCATGCCAGTCCCAGGCTTTACCACATGTCTTGCTGGGTTTCAGGGCGTGCGCCTTGGGGACTCACCCACAGGGCTGGCATTGCCCAAGCCCAGCAGTGCCCTGAATGTGGAGGCAGGATGCGGTGTGCCCAATGCCTGTGATGCCAGCCCTTGCCCAGCCAACAGCATCTGCAGGGATGAGTGGCAGAGCTACTCCTGCTCATGCCAGCCAGGTAGGGCCCTGCCTGCTTCCTGCCCTCCTCCCCTCCACTCCTACCCATTGCATGTCCTTTCCATTCCTCTCTTCACACCTTTCCCCTGTGCCTGTCTTGTATCCTCTCTCCTGTCAGCTGTGCTTGGGGCCCTTCACAGCACAAGGGAAGCACCTGACATGAGTCATAACCTTGGGCCCCTCCAGGAAAACCCCTGTGAGAAGCCAGGTTTACTTGGCTCAGCAGAGAGCCCCCACCCTATGACTCACCTCCATCAGCTCCCGCCTCTCCTTGCCTGTCCTGTGGCTGCCATCACTTCTTTCTGACAGCATCCGGTGTGTCCCCACAGGGTACTATGGAGGGGACTGCATGGATGCCTGTCACTTAAATCCCTGCAAGAACAAGTCAGTATGTCGACGGCGGCCAGGCGGCCCCCTGGGGTATGTGTGCGAGTGCAAAGGGAACTTCTTTGGGCAGTACTGTGAACACAGGTGAGTCCTGGGTAGCTCAGAGCCATTTTCCCCTGCCCCTGGGGTTGGGTCTCTCTCTCCACTGGGAGGCTCCCAGAAGGGTGCTGAAGCCCAGGCCAGGGATCAGCGTCAGCTGGCCTGGGCTCCTCTGCTGTGTTGTCACCAGCCTTTAGCAGGGCAGACACCAAGGGGAGGGGGGTGATGTCAGGTGGGGACTGAGGTGAAGAGTGGGAGGGCTGCGCACTAGGTGCTGGTCCCTGTTATTCACAACCTCTCCCTATTTCATATGTCTATGAAATCCTATGCTCTCTCCATGAGGCAGGGTTCCCCCTTGGGCTGCCCCTAGGATGCACTCAGGCCCTGGCCCACGGCCATTTCAGGAGTTGCCCCCTCCCACCCTCATTGTTCTGCCCTTTTCTAGGGGCTGCTGCCATGCCCAGCAAGCCCCTGCTCTGTCTTCCTTCGGGGTGAGTTTGCTGTTTCCCCTGTTGTGCCAGCCTGGAGCCTTGGCCAGGCTGGGCGGCTCTGTTCTCCACTCTGAGCATGATGACAGGGACACTGCTGCTGGCAAGTGTTGAGCTGGGCATTGAGGGGAGGGCCTCAGGTCACCGTGGGTTTGTGTCCCAGGATGGACCAGCAGTGTCCCAAAGGCTGGTGGGGGAACCCGACCTGTGGGCCCTGTAACTGTGACATCAACAAGGGCTTCGACCCTGACTGTAACAAAACCAATGGACAATGCCACTGCAAGGTAAGGAGCCACAACCTACCCTGTCCTGCCCTGCCCTCTCCTAGACCCTACATGCAGCCTCATGCCCTGTCCACCCCTGCACCTGAGGGTTCACCCTGGGCTCCTCCTTCCCCTGGCACGGAGAGGTGGCACTTGTCCCTCCTGCCTTTGTCAGGCTGTCTGGGGTGTGTTGCTGTGCCCCCCTGTCCTGTGATGGCCTTGCAGCTGTCATGAACAGATGACCTGCTAGCCCCAGGACCCTGGGAGACTCCACCTCGGTCTGCTGGGGAGGAGCTGCGCTGCCTGAGTGCCCTGTGTCCCCTCAGTCCTGCCCAGCACTTCCATGTCACCTCCTGCTCAAGCCCTGGACAGGGCAAGGTGCTATGGCTGGGGAGACTTGCATGTAGTCTCCACCTAGGCTGCTGTGGGCAGAGTCCTACTGTAACAACCCTCCACCCCCATTATCTGCTCTGCCCCTGCTTCCCTCAGTTCTGGCTGTGCCCTCCTCTTCCCCATGGACTCTCTGGGCCTCTCTTCCTCCCCACAGGCTTTGCTAGCTGTACTGACAGGCCTCTCTTTGTCCCCGCCACTCCCCTCTGTGCACCCCAGCTCTCTAACTGCCTTCCCCGCCACTCTCCCATCTCCTGCAGGACTTCCATTATCGGCCCCAAGGCAGTGACACTTGCCTGCCCTGCGACTGCTACCCTGTGGGTTCCTCCTCACGCTCCTGCGACAAGGACTCGGGCCAGTGCCACTGCAGGTCTGGTGTGATCGGACGCCAGTGCAACAGCTGCGACAGCCCCTTTGCAGAGGTGACACCAAGCGGCTGCGAGGGTGAGTTGGGAGCCCCTGAGTCCCACCCCTGGATCAGGACAAACCTGGCTCTGGGGGCTTAGGGAGAGTCATCCAACCCCTGTGCCCTTTGTTTGTGATTCTTTTGGTGAGGCACTTAGTTGCAACAAGCTCCCTCCCCCATGCAGCCCATTAACTACAGCATCTCTGTTCCCACTGGCAGTGCTCTATGATGGATGCCCCAAGACCCTGAGAGCGGGTGTCTGGTGGCCGCAGACCAAGTTTGGCTTCTCAGCCCTGGTGCCTTGTCCCAAAGGTTCCTTGGGTAAGTGATCTGGGAGTGGGGGGTGCTTAGAGGGACCCCTGGCAGGAGTCCTAGAAGGGGCCCTCTTCCCAGGCTGACTCTTGCAACAACCCTCCCCCAGCCCATGCTGGGTTGCTGCAGGCCAGAGATGTGAGCAGGGCAGATCTGAGCTGCTCCTGCTGTTCTCATGTTTGGAGCAATGGGCTCCTGTTTCTGTGGGCTGGGAAGAGTGGGGAACGGTCATTTGAGAGGGAAAAGCACTGTCCTTGGAAACGGAGTATGGAAAGATCTGTGAGAGTGGAAGGGCCTCTATGAACCCTTCTCCAGATGCCTCTGTGGGGACTCTCAGTGGGATCCAGGCTGTGTGATGGGAACAGCCCAGGGGCTGAACCCAGGCAGGGGCATGGGGCTCTTGGGAGCCAGTCTCAGAGCAGGCCCAGGATTTTCATCCCCACAAAAAACAGAATGGGCCAAAAGACCCACCTTAGATCTTGAATCCTTCTTCCTTGCCCATCAGCGGGTGGGACAGAGCAGAGGTGTCTGGCACTGCACCAAAAGTCCTGCCAACTCCTGGCTTCAGTAGCCTGGAGCCGAGGGGGCGGGGGGTGCCCCAGAGAAGGGCCCTGCTGTCCTCAGGGTCTTGGAGCTCAGCCTTAGTGGAGAGTGAAACTCTTCCCAGCCAGCAGAAGGGCAAAGGAGTGTGGGGTCCATGGCCTGAGATGCAGGAGGCTTCCAGGAATCTCTCTGTGTCCCCAGAGCAGTTCTGTGCCTGGGAAGTGCTGTGCCAAAAGGGTGGCCAGCACCAATCCCATCCCTCCTCCAGACACCTGCCGGGAGGAAGTCGTTCCTCTCCCCCATGACTCCTTCCACTCCTAACCATGTTGCTTCTCTTCCCCATTTTCTCTCCCGCCTGATCAGGGTTGCGGGGTGCAGGTAAGGACCCGTTCCCTTCCCTGGGTGTTGCAAGGGCTGCTTTGCGTGGCTTTCCATTCCCTGCTCCCTGCCTGGCACCCCCATGGTCCCTGCACTTTTCCTGATGCTTCCAGAGCTGCCAACCCTGTTACTAATGCTGTACCTTGGCCCTGGCTTCCCTGTACCACTGCCTGCCCTCAACCACTCTTCCTTTCCCCAAGAAACCTAACCTTACAGAAACCCCTGCAGCCAGGCATTGCCCTGCTACCGTTCTGTCTTGCTGCCTTTATGTTGCTGTGGAGGGCTGGAACTTGGAGGTGCTGCTTTTGCTGTGCTCAGGGGGCTGCTTGCAGGTGGCCCATGGCTTCAGCTGCTAGAGCACTGATGGGGGTTGGCTAAGAGGGCTCAGGACAATAGGGAGAGCTGCAACGTGATACCTGCTTTGGGAAGGGAGCTACCCCAGTGGCCATCAGAGAGGGAAAGAAGGGAAGAGGAAGTGGAGGGGCTTTGGACAGACATAACATGGGGGAAAGAGGAGGAACCCATTTGGACCAGTCAGGTTGAAGGCAGACCTGGCAGAGAGACAGGTACCTCCAGGCACAGCTACCACAAACAGCAGGGAAAGGAACGTGGCTGGCAAGCAGGCTTCAGGCATCCCGGCTGCTACAGAAGAGTTCTCTTTGCCTGGTAGACTAGTTCATGGCTCTTTGGCCAGGCCAGCTGTAGACCTCTGCACCCCATGGCCTGGTTTAGCATTGCCCATGGGCTTGGAAAAGCAAAATACTGTCAGCTGGCATCATGCCCCAGGTGTCTCATCATCCTCCAGGATGGCAGGGACCTGTCTCTTGTTAGTTCCTTTGGCAGAGGAATCTAGTTTCCACACATTCTTCAGGATCCCTCCAAAATTACAGGGCTCTAGAAGGCTTCCCAGACTGCTTGAGAGAGGTGGGGGAAGGTATTGCTTGGCTGAAATAAAGGCAAGATACAGAGAAAAAGTGAGCATACTGTGTGGCCCTAGCCTCCAGGACTGAGTGCTATCTGCCCTTTCTGGCATTGATGCTGTTGTTGATAGCACTGAGGAGAAAAAGCCTTCTGGGAAGACAGGGGTGATAGGGTTAGTGGAGAATGAGCAGGATGGAGAATGCCTGCTAGATTGCTCAGAGGACCTTCTTGAAGCTACAAGATTGTGAAACCTAGTGCTGACTCCCCACTGACTCAGATCCTGGGCAAGTTGCTTCCCCTGTCTGAGCCTCCCACAGACACAACAGCATGGATCCACTCACCTCCCCGGAGGCACAAGAGTTGTTAGCTCTAGGACATGGCTCCCATAAGGACTGCATGCAGATGAATAGCTGACACCACTGAGGGTGATGGCACGTGGTGGGCTACTGGCCACGTCATTGGAGTGCATGGCATTGGTGTTGGCCTCCATGGCTCAGTCAGTGCTGTGCTCACTGGGCTTCCTCAGGGCCTTTTTATATGTATTCCAGGGACATCCAGAGCTGACCTGACCATGGTCAGAGCTTCCCTGTGTTAAACGAAAGACCAGAGACCTCAGTATCAGAGACCTTGTCTGTACTAGGGTCAGTAAGCTGGCTAATTTACCAATCAAATATTGTTAGTTGACTGGTCAATTGACTACATATTTTTTGACTGGTCAAAGATTATAACAATTTTCCAAAAAACCTACATTTTTGGTGGTTTTTTGACAGAAATATGCTTTTTTATTGCTTTTGACACATTCGTAGTGGAAAATTTGTGCTTTTTCTGTCTATTATGTGGACCTGTTGGCAGTTTTTTACAGTTTTTGACCAATATTTAACCGGTCAATTAACTGAACTTTATTTGACATGTCAAATACCCAACCTTAGTCTGTACCAGCATCACTGCACCAGTCTGACCATAAGGCTATCGTGATACTGGTGTAGCAGGGCCAGGAAGCCTCCCTGTGGGGAGTTCTCTCTTGACATGTCAGATACAAGGCAGAAGAGAAAGATGTGGTGGTATCTGAGCAATGAATGGGGTGCAGGTGTTTTAGTGAATCAATGGATCTGGCCAGGCAGGCTGTACTGTGTTGGTCATATCTTTAGTCCCCTTCAGGGAGGCACAGATCCCTCCATCACTATTCAGGGGTCCTCGGGCCTGAGTCCCAGTGATGCTGACTGGTGTTGCTCACTCCTGATTCTCTTCTCCCAGAGTCAGTCATGCCACCTGATACAGGAGACCGGTCGTGTGCCACAACTGGAAAACACCTGGGGGCAACTGACTGTGGGCAGTCCTCAGTCTGGCGATGACTTGTCCCAGCTGATGAATGAACGGCTACAGAATCTGTCAGTATTCACAGAAAATCAGGGTTCCCTCTAATGCAACATGGGTTGGGGTCCCAGTGGATAGCTCAGCTGGCCTGGCTCTGAGGAGGCAAACACCATTTCTTGATGTTAGTGACAGAAGCAGCAGGTTGGCTCTGGACGTGACGCTCTCCTTGCAGGCTGGGAGGTGAGGACTCTGGATTCAAACTCCTGACCTTTGCACCTCCTTTCAGGTTCAGCCATCCGACACTGCGATGAGGGGAAAGGCTGGCTGGAGCCAGACCTCTTCAACTGCACATCGCCTGCCTTCAAGGAGCTCTCTGCACTGGTAATCCGCACTCTCCTTGCACAGGGCAGCAGCTGTCTGCCAGGCTCTTGCCCTGAGCAGCTAGATTCCTAAAGGGGAGCTGGAGTTTCCTAAGGGCTCAGCACCCAGCAGCTCTCCTTGTGACATTTCTGAACAGGTTTTTCATTGAGCACTGTTGTGACAAACTTTTGGGACAATTCCAGGAAGGTAGCAAGGATCAGATTATTCCCCCTCCTTCTTTCCACCATCCACAGAGAGTTGACACAGCTGTGCTCCCCCTCATGCCCCATTCAGCCTGCTGTCAAAATGAATGAAGACTACTATTGCCTGATTGTAAAGATGAAACGTTGAATCTTTAAGTTCACCTGACAATTCAGTTTCCAGGCATCTGGGCAAATTATCACTGCTGGCTTTTTAATTTGCACTCTGTACATGTCTGTGAAATTCTTTTACCCATCTGGGGGACCTCCTTTGCTTCTAATTTTTTATTTCCTTCTAATCCACTGTTCTGTCCCAGAGAAATGAGCCCGCACAAATCAGCAGCTGTGGGTTGTCTGGGGGTCCAGATTACTGTGCTCTCCTGCTCCAAAGCCAAGTAACTGAGCATGGAACAGCTGAGAGTCAATGATAACATCAGATGCAGGACTTGGACTGCCCTGGTTATTTAGTCTGCCTCTGTCAGCAGTAATACTGAAAACCCTTGTAACTGGATGAGATTGGAGAGGCCAGAAAAGAAGTATTAGGTGTTCTTTCTTCCATTTTCTTGATTTTGCACCCGGTGGCTTTAGCTAACATAGTCAGTTTCACCGTGTTTGTGGGCAATTTCTCAGGAGAAGAGTAAGCTATGCCCTGTGGAACAGGAAAATCCAGTAGTCAAGTAGCCAGGGCAGGGCAGGGCACATGAGGAAGCACAGCACTAGAAACATGTTTTTGTCATTGTCTAGACTCCAGGTTGATGGTGTCTCTAACTACCAGATCCATCTGCATGATCCAAGTGCCTCTGTCATCAGGGGTTTTGTGTCTTCCACAAGAACAGTTTGCAAGCATAAAGCTAGCCAGCTGTCACTGCAGGGAGTGCCTAGTCTCAGACCTGCCACTGGCCTGGTGATTGTTCCTGGAGAGAACCTTTATACTGCCTATCTCCCTGGTTTCCAAGATGGTCCCCAAGCTTGGCTGGACTTGCTGGGCATCAGGCCCTGCTCCCCTTTATCCCAGGGTTTTCTGGGGCTGGAGTGATGCAGCCACAGCATGACTTGGCACTACTTGATCTCCTCTCCTTCCTGTCTGCTGGCAGCTGCAGGGCCTGGAGAGGAATGAGACAGAGCTGAACACCATTGAGGCAAAGAAGCTGGCCCTTCGGCTGCGCACAGTGACTGACCAGATGGAGCGCTACTTCGGCAATGATGTCCACATCACCTACCGCCTCCTGACCCGCCTGATGGATTTTGAGAGCAGGCAGCATGGCTTTGGCTTGACTGCCACCCAGGATGCCCACTTCAATGAGGTGAGTGCCAGGTGCAGTGGAAGGTGGCCTGTACTTCCCCGGCCAAAGGCAGCAGAACCTATCACTGCTGTCCCAGGACCAGCCTCAGTGCAGTTTCTTAGGTAGGGGACCAGCCCTGCTGCTTTGCTCAGCCTGTTTGTTATTAAAGGAGTTGGATGCTTCAGGGAACACTGGGGAACCCAGGGGCTGAAATGAAACCAGTGCTTCCCAAATAGTGGCCCACTGACTGCTGGCAGTCCATGAGGCCGTGGCACATAGCCTGCAGATCATGCCATGTGCCCACTTTTCAACTACATGCTTGTTGACAAGGGTTCAGAGTGGCCCATAAAGAACTGGTGAGAGCCAGTGAACCAAGAAAAGGATGATGGAGACTCTCTAGGAGGAAACCCTTTCTGATGCTGAGAAGGTCCAGAGTCTGGGATCTTGTCTCAGTGAGAGCAGGAGAGTCTCATGGGGGCTGTGCTTAGGTGTGGATCCAGCTCTGGAGAACAGAGCATCCCAAACACCCCAGCCTTCCTGGACCAGAAGCTACCAGCAGGTCACTTGGTGGGGGAGCTCAGAGAGGCATTTCACACTCAAGCTTTCTAAGGACTCTGCCTTTTGGGTCTGTCTGCAGAACTTGTTGCAGGCAGGAAGCTCAGTGCTGGCACTGGAGAACCGTGAGCACTGGGACATGCTGCTGCAGAGTGAACACGGCAGTGCTGGGCTGATGGAGCAGCTGCGAGAGTACACGGGCACGCTGGCCAGCAACATGAAACTCACCTACCTCAACCCCGTGGGCGTGGTGACACCCAATATCAGTGAGTAGGCGGTGGCTGGGAGTAGTGCCAGGGCAGGGGAGGAAGCCCTGACACCGAAGACAAAGGGCTAACAGAGGTCAAAAGGATCAGCTGAGACCAGTGTCATGTCTCCCCACCTGAAGCGGGGGGGTGTCAGCTGGTGAGCAGGAAGGGTGAGCTTTCCTTTGACTCAACAGTGGAGTGTGATACTGTTGGAGGGGCTTCAGCTAAGTAGGTATCCCCCTCTCTGGGGACCACACACACTTCCATGGATGTCTGCAGGAGTTGGGGACCAGGGGCAGTTAGCCTGAGTCTCCTGGCTCAATGGCAGTAATTCCAGGCCAGCTGTGATCTGTGTCCCCAGCAGTGTCACCTGGAGAAACCAAACACACCTGCCAGTCAGTACCCGGGCATGGGCTGGGCTCCTGGGATGTATCTCCTCTCCAGACAGCCCCTATTGGTAACTTCACAGGCAGCTGCTGGGGAATAGCAGTTCTCTCCCAGGAGCGCTGTTCCCTCCTGGTTATTCCCTGTAAACCCTTGAGTAAAACATCTGCTCACCACAGCTCTGGGCAGCTCCTCCCAGGTCATAGCTTATCAGAAGGGGCATCCCAGGAGGGCTCCGCTGGCTGGAGAACAACCGAGTATGTCAGGATGGTGCCTTCCTGCTTGACATGTCTGTGGGTTTGGCATGTGCATCCATACATGGTCCCCTCACTGTGTGGTCATGGCTTGGGGGGGACATGCAGTGGGGAGGGGGTGCGCACATCTCACAGGGATAGGACTCAAAAGTTCCCACTCACTTCAGTTGTGGCCTAAGCCCACTGCAACGTGCCATCCCAAACTAAAAAGCCAGTGCATTAACCCTGGCTAGGTCCTCACGCTGTGACATCTGATCCCTCACGCTGGGCCCCCAAACCCAGCAGCCCAAAGTCCTGATTCTTCTTTTGCTCCCCACGCAGTGCTCAGCATCGACCGCATGGAGAACCACACCCATGTGCGGAGGCGCTACCCCCGCTACCACAGCAGCCTGTTCCGAGGTCAGGCCCTGTGGGACCCCCACACCCACGTGGTGCTGCCACTTTCATTGCTCACCCCTCTCAAAGCAGAAGGTAAGCAAGTGTCTGCCCCGTGCCCCCTAGCCCCAGCCTGGCAGGGACCAGGGCTGCTCTGCTCAGGGCTGCACTGCACAAAGGGCACAGCAGTGCCCAGAGCTCAGTCCTGGCTGCCTGATTCTGTCTGAGTCTTTTCCACAGCACACCCCCCCATACCACCAGGTCAGAGGGCCACTGGGCATCCCCACATGCTTCATCCTAGAGGCTCATATAGTTCTTGATGTGGCCTAGCCAGGAATGAGCAGGGCCAGGCTGGCAGGCAGCCTCCTCTGACTCAGTAGCCTCAAGCCAGCAGGAGCTGGGAGCCTGCCCAGTCCCTGAAGGAAAGAAGCATCTTACATTACTCTTATGGTTGTTGCTGAGACTATGCTAGACTCTGAAGGGCCTTCCCAGGCTCGCAGGAGGCCGCCCTGCTGCACAGTCCCAGAGAGCAGCATCCAGGAGACAACTTCTGGTCCCTGGAGAGTAACTAGGGTAGGAGAGGGAAGGGGTCTTGAAGCTCTCAGGGCTTCTCAGCACGGCCCCAGCTAAGGCAATGGGTTTTACCTACTCTCCTTTTCCAAGAGGCACCCCTGTGTCTGCAGCATCGTGCCTAGTGATACAGCCTGAGGTGCCTGTCCTCACTTCCACCGGGCCCTGTGCTCTGTCCAGGACATGCCCAGACACGAGTCCCTTCTTGATTTGTGTGTCTGACCCGCGCTCCATCCACAGCGGTGCCGACACCTGCAAGCAGTGAAGGGAATGACACAATGTGGACCTCGCCCCCCAGGCAGGCCCTCCCAGATCCTGAGCCCGCTGTCACCATCATCATCCTCATCATCTACCGCACACTGGGGGGTCTGCTCCCTGCCCGCTACCAGGTGGATCGCCGCAGCCTCAGGTACCACCCACTGCACAGTCCTCAGTGTGGCCAGCCTGCTTGTGCTGGGGTAGACTGCAAGCCAGCCAGGTGCTGCCAGCCTTGCAGGGACCAAAACTTGGTCTCCTTGTTGCTTGCTTGCTGGCTGAGCCAAGCTGCCTGGTGGCCTGTGCAAAAGAAGCTGGGGTCCCTGCCTGGGTCCCAGGGTGTGGGTGTCTGCATTGCTAATGCCGTTCACACAACTGGCATTGGTTGCGCCCATGTGGCAGCTTTGAAGAGAAGACCAAGGACTGGGGAGACCTCAGGGAGTTGGCTTGGGGCAGGGCTGAGTCTGGCTGAGTCTCCATCAGTCTTTCTCATGGGCACAGAGATGCCTCCAGCTCTGGCACTGCTACTGTCTGGGGAATGGCCTGGTAAAAGCCCAGCTTCGTGATGAAGTCCCTGTCGTCTCTTGCAGACTGCCCAAGAACCCCGTCATGAACTCCCCTATCGTGAGTGTGTCCTTGTTCAGCAACCACACCTTCATCCAGGGCACCCTGGAGGCACCGCTGGTACTGGAGTTTCGCCTGCTGCAGACGGCCAACCGGAGCAAGCCCCTGTGTGTGCAGTGGAACCACTCCAGCCTGTAAGTGTCCAGGGCCGGCACAGACTCCCCCACTAGGTGTTGCCCAGAGGAGTTGACTAGTTCCCTGCCTTTCCCTCACTGCCATTGGTGCTGTGAAATCCTGCTAGTGAGGGTGTGGTGGAGGAGCAGTGGGGAGTAGAATTGGCTTGACATGGCACCGTCTTCAGGGGCAAGGGGATTTGCACCTGTGTGCTGTGAGTAGAACTGGCACATGGCCATGCCCTTGCCACACCGGCTGGGGATCACCAGCCTCAGTCATCCCTGCACCCTTGCACCTCCACATCTGGAACCTTGGAGAAAAGACCCCTCCCAGCAGCCACAGGGTCCCTGAGCTGTAAGGCAGGTGCCCAGCAGGGTGTGACCCTCCCACCCCCGCTGGCTGCCTCTTCATGGTAGGAGATGTGGTGTGGAAGACCGGATCCTTTCAGAGTGCTCTGTGTTGTCTGGTTGCTGCAGGACCGACCCGTCTGGCTTCTGGACAGTGAGAGATTGTGACCTCGTGTACAGGAACACCACACATGTGCACTGCCAGTGCTCCCAGTTCGGGACCTTTGGGGTCCTCATGGACAGCTCCCACCGAGAGGTAAGCAGCCTCTGCAGAGGGGGAGGGCAGGGGCTGAGGTGGGATGCTGGGAAGGGCAGGCCAGAGTCGTGAGCCATACAGTTGCAGGTAGCATCCATTGCACAGGCGTCAGAGAGAGTCCCAGATTGCTTCTCTCTTTGGTGTCCTGAAGGGAGAGGGAGAGAGAGACACACACCTTGGAAGCCTGCACATGCCAAGTGTCTTCCATCCTAAGTCTGAAGCCTATTTCTGACTTTCTCCTGCAGCAACTGGAGGGTGACCTGGAGACCTTGGCCATTGTCACCTACTCCCTGGTGTCTCTGTCCCTCGTGGCTCTGCTGCTGACCTTCTTCTTGCTGACATGTCTGAAGGGCCTCAAGTCCAACACCCGGGGCATCTACTCCAATATAGCTGCCACCCTCTTCTTCTCTGAGCTGCTCTTCCTCCTGGGCATCAACCACACTGAAAACCAGGTGAGGGGCAGGAGTCAGCCCTTGTGCAGCCAGGCAGGAAGGAGCCATCAGACCAGGGAGCTATGGAGGGGCCTGCTGGCTAGGGGAGAGTTCTGGCGAGTGCTTCGTATGGAGAACTGGTCAGAATGGGGGGCACTGGAAGGAGGAGCCCT
Organism: Crocodylus siamensis; assembly: GCF_052110815.1. Classification (NCBI taxonomy): domain Eukaryota; kingdom Metazoa; phylum Chordata; order Crocodylia; family Crocodylidae; genus Crocodylus; species Crocodylus siamensis. Next base: position 47,014,408 of record NC_143405.1, read on the forward strand.
TGAATGAGCTTGCCCAGTGGGATGCCCCAAGGTCTTCTGGAAGTAACAAGGAAGAAAAGGAGATTTGGACTGGAAGGAATTCCCCCCCAACAAATGTCCTTGTTTGTTAAACCACATCCATCCTTTCTGGGCTTTATGCCAAGATTCTCACCACAGACTCAGTCTCTGTTGCCCCCCGGTCCTGCCCCGGTGCTGGCCCAGGTGTTGAGTCCAGGTACAGACTCAAGGGCACTGAGGGTAGCTGGTGGGACAATGAGCTGCCACCTCTAGAGGATGTGGTCCCTCCCTCCCAAAAGCAAAGATTGTGCTGGTGGCAGGAGAGATTCCCAGAGCCAGGATGGGAGAGCTTCAAGGTCTGAGCTCCAAGCGTCTGCCTCCCTGAGAACATTGCTCAACCCCTGTCCAAATCTCCTACTAACGGATGGGGGAAATGATTGGAGCCAGGCTGCAACTGAGTGAGAAGGTGGCTCATTCCAGGCTTTGCTGTTTCCTTTGGGTCCTGATTTCCAGCCCCTGTCTAGAGGAGTGGGACTAGCAGCCTGGACCAGAGGCATCCAGTAGTTAGAGCAGAATGGGGCCCTTGGTGTGCTGCAAAGGTGGCATTCCTGCAGTGAGAGAGGACCTGGCAAGGAAGTGCCTCCCCCACCTTGGACAAAAGGGGCCGTTCTGGGGGCTCCTTCTGAGCACTGATCTCTTCTCTCAGTTCCTCTGCACTGTGATTGCCATCCTGCTGCACTGCTTCTTCCTCTCCACCTTCGCCTGGCTCTTTGTCCAGGGCCTCCACATCTACCGCATGCAAACTGAAGCCCGCAACGTCAACTTCGGGGCCATGAGGTTCTACTATGCCATTGGCTGGGGGGTGCCTGCTATCATCACAGGTAGGTGCTACCTACTGGGGAAGACAGGTGCCTGCTTGGAGGGAGGTGGGAAGTGGCTTGGGCCTGGGACCATGCTAGGAGCGTGCTTTAGAATCTCCTTCTGTCAGAGCTGTGGGAGGAGCACCATGCAAGTTTCCAGGTATTCAGGTACTATCTAGCCAATGAGACAGGTAGGAGGAGATGTGTGTAGAATGTGTGTAGACGTCTGTGGGCATCCATGTTTGC